>NC_141536.1:114269998-115469998 GCF_021556685.1 Rattus norvegicus
CCCTTCAGGGTTGGGTGTGGTGAGATGTCTGGCTTTACGTCAGGGCTTCCAGGCCTCTGGATACCATTTTGCTGGGTGATCCCAGGATCACCCCCTTGTATCCTTTTCTACAGTTGGAGGGGCCCATTAACCAGTAAACCCCTCCTTCCTGTACCATCTCCCACTTCTCAGGCCTCCAGGGTACTGGATGAGGAGACAGGCATTACTAAAACCAAGCCTGGTCACCCCTGTCATAATTCCTTCCATCCCACAGGGACCAAGGCCTTCTCTATTCCCTCATTCTAAGAGCTGTTGGGTCTTTTCCCTGCTAGGATCTGTTACTGGCCCTAGACTCAATATCGAGAGACTACCATTGCCCTGCAGGGTTGGCTTTCCACAGCTCAGATGCTGATTGACTCTTGGGAGAAGGAAGGACCAGCCAAGGCCTGCAGAGTGTGTGTGTGTGTGTGTGTGTGTGTGTGTGTGTGTGTGTGTGTGTGTGTGTGTGTATGTGTGTGGGGTGGGGTGGGGTGAGGGGATGCATCAGTCAGAGTGATGGGGAAAGGGGCAGCCTAAATCAATCTGCCCTGGACAGCCCTTTGCTTAGGCCTCAGTAGACCATGACTCATTTCCCTCTCTGGGGATTTCTCCCATGAAGGAGGCCTGCAGACAGTCCCTGGGGTGAGGATGGAGGAAGTCGCTGGGGAGAGGGGAGGGTGGGTAAGGACAGCAGTAGGTACCCTTGCCTCAGGGGATCAAGCCTCTGAACCCCTCACAGTGCTGGGTGCTAAGCATTCAAGAGGTAGTCACTGGCAAACCAGGAGGCTTCCTGGAGAGGTGGCATTGGTGCTGCACTGCAGCAAGGGAGCTTGGAGCATTCTGCCTGTATCTGGGCTTCTTGATGAAAGGATGCTGTGAGTAAAAGGGGTCTGGGGACCCAGGGAGCTGCATGGTAGTGGGAACTGTTTGACTTCGCCAGAATTCAGAAGAGAGGACAGCCCTGATTGTCTCCTGAGGGGTTTGAGTTTCCTTCAGATGTCCTTAGACAAATATTTTGACAGTAGTGTGGAAGCTTGCTGGAGCTGGGAGGCAGGAGCCCAATGCTTGGGGAGGAGGGCCATTATCATAGTCAAGTTAGGGGTGAGAGCAGTGGCGTTTGTCTGTGATTCCAGGACTTGGGAGGCTGAGACAGGGCAATGAAGTATATCGAGGCCAGTCTGGGTTATAGGATGAGATGCTGTTGTTTGTTTTTCAATATAGTTAGGAGATGACAGGGCCTGCTTAGTTCTGAAAGGGACTAGTTGGTTTGGGAAACCTCTTTGCCATAACCTCACGTTGGCCTCAGAACAGTTTGTTCTGTCACAACATGCGTGGGTGGCCAGTCTTAGATCCTTTCACACCACGGTGTTAAGTATTCTGCTGCTTTCCTGTTAATCAGCGCAGGCTGGGGACGTAGCTCAGCGGGTCAAAGGCTCTGCTCTTAGCTCACGCAAAGCCCTGAGTGAAAACAGACACACAATGTGGTTTCAGCTCTTAGGAGGCAAAGCCAAGAGGAGCAGAAGTTCATGGTCACCTGTGCTGTGCTTGGAGTTAGAGGTCAGCTCACAGCCTTGGATATGTGCACCAAACCAAACCCCCAAACCAAACCAACAACACTCGGATCCTGCATCAACAAAACAAACAAACAAACAAACAAAACCAAAACAAAAAACATTACCGATCAAACACACCCCCCCACACAAAGCCCCGCTCTCTGCCCTCCTTCCTATGTCCTCATTCAAAACAAGCTCTGAAGGGTCATAGACGGACTGGGGAGATGGGGAGAAGACTCAGCAGGTAAAGCTCTGCTCTCACAAGCTTAGAAGGTGGAGGAGACAAACAATTCCATGAAGTTATACCCTGATTTCCACACGCATGCTGGGGCATGACATACCCTGCTATCCCTCCCCCCCCACACACTTTTTTGTTTAAAGAGTAAAGACAGGTTTATGGGGGTGAGAGTCCCAGAAGGTGGCATCTCGTGGCCACATGGGAAGTCACGTGTCCCAGGTCTTGGATAGACATCTGTCTCTAGTCTGCTCCCACTCGGTGGGGTGTGAGCAGGGCTGATTGCATCCAGTTCAGAAGCTGCTGGACACAGAAGGAAGAGCTAACAAGGCTGCACTGGTCCTTGGGAGTCCTGATCTCTTCATCTGTAGTGGGGCTGGTCTCTCAGAGGGACCGGAAGCTGAAATCTGTCTTGTGGTAGTCTTGAAGTACTTGGGAATGTGAAAGTGTGGCCGAGTCGTTCTTTACTGTATTTTCAGCTGAAGAAGATGGCACCATTGGCTTTGGGGCTGGTAGAGTAGTGCTAAAAATCCCTCAGTGCCTGGAGCCTGGGCCATTGCAAGCAGGCTTGGTTTCTTGTCAGCGATAGTCTGGTTCCAGGATCTAGAGAGCATGGTGTAGGTGGGTGGTGTATGTATGGGGAATCTTCCAGTTGGGCCCATTAGCAGTTAGTCTAGGATCTGACTCCTACAAGCATTCTGGCCTGGCAGGTGAAGGGTGGACAACAGTGCACAAAGAAGTTGCCAAAAACGCTTGCTGTACTCGCCTAGAAGGAACAGGGAAGGTCTTGTTGTCTTGTTGGCCATTCCCCTGCCTCAAGGAGACCTTAGTTCCCAGAGGGAAAGACTCTGGATGGTGTGTGTGTGTGTGTGTGTGTGTGTGTGTGTGTGTGTGAGAGAGAGAGAGAGAGAGAGAGAGAGAGAGAGAGAGAGAGAGAGAGAGAATACTTACCTTGGTCCTTCATCTTATAGTTTCTTGTCTTACTTATGCCCCAAGGGACAAATAACCCATGGTGAAGTTAGGCTTGGTCTGTTCAGCCAGGATGCCCATGTCCTCCCTCAGACCCACTGAGTGCCAACTCTGGTTTCAAAGTGTATGCTCCAGCCTAGGAGGTGCCACTGATCTGGAGAAGAGGTGCAGAGGGAAGTCTGCTGGGTCCAGCTAGGATGTGTGGAAAGTTCCACAGCCAAGGTGCACCCTTCTTCCTGTCCACATTGCAAGGAATATCAAGAGCAAAGGTACAGAATTTGGGGTTCAGAGAGAATGAAGTTGTGTGTGGAAGCTATTTGTTTTGGTTTTTGTCTGTTTGATTGATTTTTGTTTTGTTTTGTCTTTTCAAGACAGGCTTTCTCTGTGTAACAGCCCTGGCTATCCTGAAACTTGATTTTTGTTGACCAGGCTGCCCTTAAACTCAGAGATCCTGAGCGCTGGGGTTAAAGGCATGTGCCATCACAGGTAGCTGTGTGAGGAGTTTTTAAAGCCAGGCTTAAAGAGGGAGGGAACCAGTTCAATGCTATCCTGAGGGTAGGCTCCAGTGGCTGGGCGGCAGGGCTCACCCTTTATGTTGGCAGAAGGAGGCTGACATGGAGGAGGACTTGAGAAGGTGCGGGAAGACTGGGTCCCTACCTCAGCAACTCCTCAGCCCTCCTCCCTGTGCTCTCCTGTCCTCTCTGGCTAAGGCTCAGGGTTGGGATTGGGGGCTAAGGAAGGGGCAGACTAAAGAGGGTCAGGAGAGAGGGATGGAGGAGGAGGGGCAGGGTTGGCAGAGTGGAAAGAACAATGCCAGACTGAGAGAAGTGAAGGCCCTGCCCTCTGCCTCTCCCCGGCTTGTCCTTGTCGGCCTGAGTGGAGGCAGCTGTGTCCTCTGTGCCTCCTTTGCCCTCAGCAGGGAGGCACCTCAGCACCACCAAGGGTCTGGCCTAATGACCACACTGAAGCCTGGGGCTTCCTCCTCCCTTCTTGAGCCATTCCTGGGAGATCTCCATTCCAACCAACCAGCCCTGTGATAGCTGGCACAAGGATGTGCCTGGTTCCTGTAGGTTCCAATCCAGAAGCTCCTGCCCAGTCTAGCCTGAGAGGCCCTTCCTGGTCACTGGGAGCCATCTCTCCAGAGACTTTTTCCTCTTCATGGTGAACCTGGCTCTGCTTCTCTGCATTGGGAAGCTGAAGCCCAGTCCTTGCTTAGGCCCTAATATGGGTGAAAGTCTGGGAAGGGCCCTTGGGCCAGCAGCCTCATCCTAGAAGGAAGAAGGGGACAGAGGGTGATTTATTCTCCAGAAGATCCTGGAAAGTACATGGCATAGCATGGTGCTACCACAGCATTGGCTGAATCACCTCATCCCAGAGCAGTGAAGGACTGCAGGCTTGCATTGCTGCAATGACAAAGCTCATCTCCATCTGGCAGTGTCCCTAGGGCACCCGGTATAGTGCCTGACACCAGAGGTATGGAGCCCTACTGCTAAATTTGCGAGTTGAAGACTGGCGAGACATCATGAACTATTTCCTTCAACCTGGAGATCTCCCAAGTTGACCTCTCTCCCAGATCAGCACTAATAAAGAAGGTGTAAGCCATGTGAAGGGTATATGTGAGGTCTTTGGAGCTAACCAATGCGGGGTGTGTGTGTGTGTGTGTGTGTGTGTGTGTGTGTGTGTGTGTGTAATAATGTTGTAGGTGTCAGTACCTATGAGGGGATAGGGCAGTAACCAGGCCCAGAAATGGTCCCTAGCAGTCTGAGAGCTTGTTCCTTCCTGGGCAGCACAGAGGAGGTAGCACTGGCTAATGAGGGAAAGAGGACTGTCAATCCTGAGTTAACCGAGAAAAGGGTTCCTGTGGGCTATGCTGGCACTTGGGAGGCCACATCATGGTGAGTGTGTCGCATGTCCATGGGTCATAGAGGGTGTCTTGGTTTAACTGTATAGCACTGTGACTTTGAGGACAGGTATGCTAGTAGGGCTCTGTAAGCATGAAGGTACATCTGTATGAGACTATGTACATGTCTATGTATGTGTGAGCACATGTGACCTCCGTGTCTGAGGAGACTCTGTGACGGGCTGCAATGGTGACTGTGTGTGAGCATATGTGACCCTGGTGTCTGGGGCAACTGTGATGAGCTGCAATGGTGACTGTGTGTGAGCACATGTGACCCTGGTGTCTGGAGAGACTCTGTGATGAACTGCAATGGTGACTGTGTGTGAGCACATGTGACCCCGGTGTCTGGGGAGACTCTGTGACGGGCTGCAATGGTGACTATGTGTGAGCACATGTGACCCTGGTGTCTGGGGCAACTCTGTGATGAGCTGCAATGGTGACTATGTGTGAGCACATGTGACCCCGGTGTCTGGGGAGACTCTGTGATGAGGTGCAATAGTTGGGCTTTTTCAGGAACGCCATCTGCAGGAAACACCTTCTCTAACTTGAACAGTAATCCTGTCTGATCCTCCCAGGTGCTTCCTCTCTGCTGTTAACTTGAGGCCCTGTCCCCATATCCTGCTGCGTCTGTTCATTTCCCCTCCACCCCCACCCCATATCCTCCTAGTTCTCTTGGACTGTGGCTTAGATATCTCCTTTCTTAGCCTTTGCCTCAGCTTAGAGTGAGCAAGCCCCTCGCAATCACCGAAGTCTGAGTTGCGGGATGCACACACAGCAGGATCAGCTCAGGCTCAGGAGGATGAGGATGGACGGGGAGGTTCGGGCCTCATCATGCCCTAGGAATCTGGCTACTCAGACAGTCCTCCCCACTCCTCCTCACATCTACCCCTTCCAGTGGGCTCAGAGTTCCTGCTGGCGATTTTCCTTTGCTACCCAGGCTGAAGTCCCTGACCACTGCATTAGCATCTGCCCTTACTCCGTGGCCTCCTTTACTTGTTCACCTCTTACAGCTAAGTGCCAGTCTGATGGTTCTGCCCCATCAGAACCTTCCAAGGGTTCCCACTGGCCTTTCAATAGGGTCACATCCTTGCTGGAAGTAAAAGGCCTGCCAGCCAGCTGCTCCCTAAACCCCTCTGCTTGGCCTTCTGCTGTGGCTTTGCTCTGGGCTACCTCCTCCCAGTCGGTCCTGTCTTCTCCAAGTTGTAGCTAAAGTCCACATTCAGCAGAGCCCTCCCTGTTGTGGGTCTGCTCTCTGCCTGCCCTCTGAGTGCTTGTCACAGCTTTTGCCGCTCTGACATGACATATCCACAGTCTGGTCTCTGGCTACCATGAAAGGTCACCACAGAGAGGACAGAAGCCTTGTCTAGCTATCTCTTTCATGGTCACATCCCTAGCACCCTGTAGATAGACTTGGTGAGCTATGAGTACTGGGCTGTAAGGAGGTCTGAGGCAAGTGGTGTGCCCAGGGTCACCAAAAGTGGAAGTGACTGAGCTTGCCCTTGAACCCAGGACATTCTGCTCTTCATGGAGGTGATGATAGGAGTGTTTGCTTGATATGCCTGGAGTGTTTGCTTTCTAAAACCGTCCCCTGCTCTGAGGACCTAAGGATACTTTTTTCCTGGAGAAGTGGTGAGAAATAGAGATGCCCCAATCCCCCGATCAGACCTGGGCACTGTGCTTGTTTGGTGGGGAGCACAGTGGACTTTTGGTAGGGAGCAGAGGCCTGTGTGTCTTCAGCCTCCAGACTTTACAATTAGGCTGGGATACAGTACTCCTATCCTGAGACAGCCAATGTCTCCAAGATGAGAAGCTCAGGTACTATGGGTAGAGCAGGGGATCTAGGGCCAGGATCCTGGGAGCATGATAGGAAGGGCATGACACTTAAGTTCCAAGTGCGGCTGTTAGCTAACTTCAAGAACTTGAACAAATTACACAGTTTCCCAGCACCTGGGTCCCCCATACATATCTAGTGTAGCATTGTTTCTGGCCTGTAGGGATTTGGGGGGTTGAAGCTGATCATTTTTAGAAGGTCTCAGGACAGGGCAGGGCCTATGACAAGCATAGGTCACACTCCGTGATTATTAGTCATTATTGTGAAGAAGGGCATGGGGGTGGTATGAGTCCAGGGAGAGAGTGAATGCAGGACAAAGGCAGGTCCTTGCAGACTCTGTCTAGAGGCAGGGAAGTCTAATAGTTAAAACCCAGGCTCTGGTCAGTATTCCCACAGGCTGGGTGGCTGTCAGGGTCACTGTTGCTGCAATGAAACACCATGACCAAAAGCAAGTTGGAGATAAAGAGTTAAGTTTGTTTAGGCTTCCACATCTCTGTTCCATAATTAAAGGAAGTCAGGACAGGAACTCAAACAGGGCAGGAACCTGGAGGCAGGAGCTGATGCAGAGGCCATGGAAAGATGCTGCTTATTGCCTTGCTCCCTGTGGCTTGCTGTCTGCTTTTTTATAGAACCCAGGACCACCAGCTGATGGGTGTCCCCAGCCACAGTGGGCTGTGCCCTCCACCATCAATCACAAATTAGGAGAATGCCCGACAGGCTTGTTATGGAGGCATTTTCTTAATTGAGGGTCCCTCCACTCGGATGACAGCTGGGATGGTTTGTATATGCTTGACCTAGGGAGTGGAGCTATTAGGAAGTGTGGCCAGGTTAGAATAGATGTGTCACTGTGGGTCTGGGCTTAAGACCCTCACCCTAGCTGCCTGGCAGTCAATCTTCCACTCGCAGCCTTCAGATGAAGATGTAGAACTCTCAGCTCTGCCTGCACCGTGCCTGCCTGGATGCTGCCATGTTCTCGCTTTGATGATAATGGACTGAACCTCTGAACCTGTAAGCCAGCCCTAATTAAATGTTGTCTTTGTAAGAGTTGCCCTGGTCATGGTGTCTGTTCACAGCAGTAAAACCCTAAGACAACAGCTCATATAAAGTTATCATAAAACTAGCCAGCGCCAAAGTTTTCAACTTTGGTTTGTTTCAGTTTCAGTTCATTTGTGCTATAACCGAATGCCTGAGGCTGTCCAATTACTAAACAAACAAACAAACAAACAAACAAACAACAGGGACAGAATAAGGATAAGAAGGCTTTAAAGAAGGCATCAGTGGAGGGCCATCTTACTCTAGTGGTGGTAGGGACTCATTTCCACAACACAGGCACCGACCCATCAACTCTCTTAACATAGTCACCTCTCACTAGGCCCTTCTTCTAAATAAGTGTTTCTCAACCTTCTTAATGCTGTGACCCTGTTGGGGTAACCACCAACCATAAAATTATTTTCGTTGCTACCTCATAACTAATTTTTCTACTGCTATGAATCGTATAATATAAATATATGTGTTTTCTGAGGGTCTTAAGCAACCCCTGTGAAAGGGTCATTTGACCTACAAATGGAGAACCCACATTGTAAACATTGTTGCATGGACCACTGTAAGTAGCCAATGTATACTTTTGTGGAAATGCATTGACGCCATTGCAGTTTCCCCAAGAGACAGAGATAAGTAGGGTAGGATGGACCTTACACATAGTAGCGCCTGTAAGGCTCCTAACACATGGCTAGTCATTGCTCTCTTTATCAAGGGCCCAGAAAGGTTAAAGTATTTGCCTAAAATCCACACTAATTGAGCAGCCCATTTGTGTTGCAGCCAGAGTCCCTGAGGCTGACTGATGGAGTTAGCTTCCACCTGCCTCTGTCGCCTCTGCTGCCTGCCACTGCCACTGCCACTGCCACTGCCACTGCCACTGCCACTGCCACTGCCACTGCCACTGCCACTGCCACTAGTCTGGCTGTTTTCAGGGGGGTATGGGAAGCCCAGCCTGGTCTCTGATCCTGGAAGTCTCTAAGTCCCCAGGACCTAGAAGTCCCTTTGTCTCTTACCACAGTGTACCTAGCTCTGGTCATGACAGAGACCCAGGAGTCCTCTTGTCACCCTGGAACCCAGTCTGGTCATGTTTCTGAGAATGAACTGCATGTAAAGCTATACCAATGGTGGCAGCTTTCCCTCCGTAGCCTGTTCTTCACTCCTCCTCCACTGTGCCTAAGCCACAGATGCCTCTGGCTGCCATGGGAATGGGGTTAGTTAACTGGGGGGAGGGGGGAGTGCCATCCAGGCTTGAGAGCTGGGGATGATGGGTGTACTAGGGGGTGTCTCCTTCAGCCATGTCCAGACACACAGGTAGGGGAATAGGTGAAACCCCAGTTCTTGAATGGATACACATGGGCCAAGGTGTAGACTCTGCCCTGACCGTGGGGGTGCTCACCATTGTCCACTGTGGCTCCTCCTTCCCCTGTGACTCACAGCTCTTGTCTTTATGGGAAGACCATAGCCGTGGGGAGACCCAGATCCCCAGAACCACACAGCGCACAAAGCTGGAAGGGGCTGTGACGGTCCCCTCCAGGGCAAGGTGTTCCCACTCCGGCGTCTCCTGCCTGCATCATCGGTTACAAAGTGTTTGGGAACTGTCTGTGACTTACTAATAGCTTTCCTAGTAGCCTTGATTTTCTTTTACAACCCTAGCATTTATTTTAAAAGGAAAAGATAACCATTCCTCTAATGGATAACTAGTGTCACCAGCCATGAATAAAACGTGGTCATCAAGGGATAATGAGGTCAGCTCCTTGAAGGTGTCGCTAGGGGTTTACTGCTAGATCCCCACCCCCAAGGCAGGCCTGGCACTCAAGTTCTCAGGACTGAGTCAGTGAATGATGTAGAGGTGAGGGACCTGAGCATTGGTGAAGAGGAGGAAAAGTGGAGGTCACAGGGGCCCCAAAGCCAGCCAGCCACAAGTGGACAGAGCCGGATCATTGAAAGGAATTTGAAAAGCGTAGGACTTTCTCACTGTGCTCTTAGGAGTTCTTCAGTGCCCTATTCAGATGCTGCCTCTGCCCATCAGAGGACCACATGGGCACAAAAGGGACCCAAAGCTCATGATGGCAGGGCTGTCTCGCCCACTTTTCAGCATGATGGCTGGTCCAGGGGAGACTCCTTGGTAGAGCTGCCTACATCCCTCTGCCCCCATAAACTCATCTGACAGACAAGTGGAACAGGTCAGTTCCTTCTACTAAATGCCGGTCTACTTCTCACCAGCATGATCTTTGGGCCTTCTTGAGTCACCTTCCCCAGCAAGAGACTGAATGGCCATGTGACCTTCTGGCAAGATTGTGATGGCAGCTGCACTCAGGGACTGGGGTACAGGTCTTTGCCTGACAGGCGCCTATGGGGGTGGCTGCAGCATAGCTTCCGGGTGGGAGGCCTGGCACCGGAAAACTGACGTCACTCCTGACTCACTCACTCTTCAGGCAGGGCCGGGGGTGGCCTGTCAGTTTTCACCACGGTCACTCTCACCTTTATGACTACCCTGGCTCAGGCTTCTCTGCCCAGTCACTCACACCTCCTTTCTACCCTGGGCCATCTGCTTGAGGCTGGGCTTGGACTGAGGAGGAAGGGGAACAGCATCAGGGTAGAGCCTGGAGTATCTGATTGTGGAAGGGAAACCCATGTTGCAAGTAGGCTAGGTGGACAAACCGGAATCCCAAAGGCAGAAGGCCAGTGACGTCTAAGCAGCCATCCAAATAAATGGTTACAGAAAAGAATAACACACAAGAGAGTCATCATTTCTTCCAAAGGAGTCCCACACAGTTTTAATAGAAGAAAGAAAAATAAATAAAACCTGAGCCCCAAACTCACTTGTTAGGTCTGTTCTGTAATAGTCAGGCCACGAACAACCTTAAACAGAGACCAACTGTGTGGTCACTCACTGTCTAGCAAGGAGGCATTAGCAACTGTGCAGCCAGCCTGGCTGGGGCCCCATCTCATGTTATCCCCAGCACATGTCCAGAGCCTTGTCTCCTCTCGGCAGGCTCCCAGTGAATGGCTCTGGAGAAACAGGGTCCTGAGGAGGTAGCGAGGGGTAGCAGACATCCTACAGATGACTCATTGGTGGTGGCATCGGGGGATTTTTAGTCAGAACAGGAGCTGGGGAGGCATGTGGGCTCTTCTACTCCAGTCTTGGGCTTTCACCAGGTATTGAAGGTGGGGTTTCCCCCTGCTTTGAGGCTCCAGCAGAAGAGGAAGACAAGCTACTCTTTTATGGTTAAGTCTGGTCTCCTTGAGTTCATCTGTGTGTGCCAGAGCTGAAAAGGTTCAGTGGCTTTGGGACGTATGTGTGACAGGTCCACACTGGCTCACATGCAAGGACCGAGGCACCCGACAAACTCTGAGCCACATACTGTCACCCTGCAAGGAGGCCCAGCAGCTCAGTCTAGCACCAGGGTCAAGGCGGCTGGAGTTTCCCACAGAGCTAAGCTGATTTCATTGCTGCAGCAGGGACCTCAGCTAGCAGGGCTTCCTCCTTCTCCACAGCTGGAAGACTGTGGCTCCAGGCATGGCAGGTGACTCTGTTCAGCAAGACTAGACATGATGGTCCCCCTTCACGCTCTGTAATTTGTCCCTGGAATCAGCCATTAAGTCATCTGTGAGGCTGATGCCAAGGATAAGAGCCCCTATCAGCTTCAGGGATCTATGGCCCAGACTCCCTGGCTGGGCTGCCAGTTCTGCTGTATCAGCCTCCAGACTGGCTTGGTGGGAAGGGACCCAGACTGTGGCACAGCCTCATAGCCCTGGAACCAACTTGCATGATGGTGCCTTGGGGACATAAGACCATGATTCCTGGTCCAGGAGTTCTTATAGCTCTCCCTTGCATCCCCCATAAGATCCAAGTTCCCCAAAGAGCAAAGGCATATTCTGCTCAGCACCTATATACCTACCATACCTCATGCTGGGGGTCCACACAGCCTCTAGTTATAGGCCTCCAAGACAGTGGAAACAGGGTCTGCAGGGAAGCTGGAAGGGTCTTACAGAAGGTACAGAGGACTAAAGATTTGGGGGGCTGGATTCTGAACACTGTCCCCACCCACTGCACCTGCTTCAGATAGAGTTCAGCCACCTACCAACATTTCTTGCCCCCAACCTAGGAGTGTCCCAGGGCCCCACTTGCAGCTGGGCCTCACCACATCCGGGAGGAGGGGGCTGGCACTTGAGTAGGGGGAGGGTGAAATGACTGTGAGTTACCCAGTTTTTCATTCTTACAGCTTGGTGTGGGGTCAGGGCCTGCCCCAAAAGAATTTGCAACTCTTAAGGGTTCTGTGAGTAGTTCTTCTTCCCCTGAAATTCCCACCAGGCCTGGCTAGGCCCTGGGAGAGCCCAGCATCGTCAGCAGAGTTCCTCTTCAGCCCTGGCCTGTGACATGGGAAGTACTTCTCTTTAGGTTCTTGGGGGGTTTCCCTGGGCCCCTGGGGAAAGAAACTGTCCCACTCATAAGTGGAAACTCATCACAGGCCCCTGCTCCCCTTCCCCGCTAAAGCCCCCAGACCTAGGGCTTTGGCTTCATGGGACTACTCTAGCTGGGCTAACTTTGGGGTAAAACCCTGACATGGGGAGACGAGGACAGCCATTTCCCTAAGTTCTCTAAAATAAGAAGGTTGGTTTCTTTCCTAATAGTGTATCGTCATAGGTAGCAACAGGTAATTCGTACAGTTTGGCTATCGAAATACCTAGAATGAAAAACCTGAAAGAAAATGGAAAAGTGAAGAAGTCTAAGACCCGAGTAACTCGCAGGCTCCACGCAGCCGGGAAGCTGAGTTCCCAACCACTTAGCGGCTTGGGGCCCGGAAAAGAGTGGGAAGCACTGGGGCGTATACACTGGGGAGACGTGGGTGGGGCCTCTAGACTCTAGGACGACCCTTGTCACGGTCTGGTTCCCAGTTTCCTCCCCCGAGTGTCCCTCCCCCTAATGCCCCACCCACCCCATCCCCCGTCCGCTCCGGGAGCCCCGGGGGCCGCCCAGCCAGGGCCCCACGTGAAGTCGCGGGGGCGGGCACCGGCGCCTTCCTGCTCTATCCTTGTATGGTGACCCGAGGGGCCAGCCCTGGAGTACTTAAGCCCGGGCGTGATGAAGAGCACCCAGAGCCGTCAGATCCTGCCACACACACGCCACCGCCGCCGGAGCCGAGGGAGAGGACCGCGGGAAGCAGGAGGCTTTGCGATGCCGATCGCCATGGGACTAGAGGCAGCGTGCGAGCTAGAGTGCGCGGCGCTGGGCGCGCTGCTGCGGGAGCCGCGGGAGGCCGAGCGCACACTGCTGCTCGACTGTCGCCCGTTCTTGGCCTTCTGTCGTAGCCACGTGCGCGCCGCGCGACCTGTGCCCTGGAACGCACTGCTGCGGCGCCGTGCGCGCGGCACCCCCGCCGCCGCCCTCGCCTGTCTGCTGCCAGACCGCGCGCTCCGGGCGCGTCTGGGTCGCGGAGAGCTGGCCCGCGCCGTGGTGCTGGACGAAAGCAGCGCATCTGTGGCCGAACTCCCGCCTGATGGCCCGGCGCACCTGCTGCTAGCAGCACTGCAACACGAGATGCGCGCGGGACCCATGGCCGTGTGCTTCTTGCGAGGTGAGCCCGCGCCCCGCTCCCGGCACCCCGCGCCCCGCTCCCGGCTCCCGGTGCCGGACCTCTTAGCTAATCTACCCTTCCTTTCTTTCTTTTCCCCGCAGGTGGTTTTGAAAGCTTCCAGGCATACTGTCCAGATCTGTGCTCTGAAGCCCCTGCCCAGGCCCTGCCTCCTGCTGGGGCCGAAAATAACAGCTCTGACCCGAGGGTTCCTATCTATGACCAGGTGAGTTGATAATTCGAATTTTTTGTCTTCCTATCTAGTTTCATTGTGCATTCTAGAGGGATGCCTCTGGAGAAAGCCAGTGGGGGAAAGCCAGGGGTGTGTTCAAGTACACATTCCCTGTGTGGAGAGTGTTTGTGTGACCTGCAAATGGTGTGAACCTGTGTATCCTCATACAGAATTTAAGGCATATGTGGCACACGGTAACCTCAAGGCTTCAAGTTCTGACCTTGGTCAAGAGGACTGGCCTAGAGTACCTTTTGTTTCTAGCTAGCCCAGGATGTCTTGCTCAAGCCCTCCAGGCCAAGGCTGGTGTCTCACCATTGTCCCCTTCCTCCTCCAGGGTGGTCCTGTGGAAATCTTGCCCTACCTATACTTGGGCAGCTGCAACCACTCCTCAGATCTTCAGGGGCTGCAGGCCTGCGGAATCACAGCGGTTCTCAATGTCTCTGCCAGCTGCCCCAACCACTTTGAGGGTCTTTTCCGCTACAAGAGCATTCCAGTAGAAGATAATCAGATGGTGGAGATCAGTGCCTGGTTCCAGGAGGCTATCGGCTTCATTGGTAAGGGAGCCTCATCCTGGGCGTCTGGGGGAACTGTAGGGGAGAAGGTATGGCCACCAGATTCCGCTGTCCACCTTCCTGTCTGACTCTCCGCTCCTCGTTTCTTTTCAGACTCAGTGAAGAATAGTGGGGGCCGGGTGCTGGTGCACTGCCAAGCTGGTATCTCTCGCTCAGCCACCATCTGCCTGGCATACCTGATTCAGAGCCATCGAGTACGGCTGGATGAGGCCTTTGACTTTGTTAAGCAACGTCGGGGAGTCATCTCCCCCAACTTCAGTTTCATGGGGCAGCTGCTGCAGCTTGAGACCCAGGTGCTGTGTCACTGAGGCAAGGCCCAGCCTGGCTCCACCCCACAGCTCTGGCTTTCACTGACTCCTGGGGGAAGCTGCTGTGGGCTGCTGGGCCTCCTCTCTGGTTCTTCCCTCCTCACCTTGTCGTCAAACTGGGGTGCTAGGAAATGCAGGATGACGGCTTTTCTGACATGGTGCTCTTCTGAGGGGGTTTAAGGGCTGGCCCTTATTTCTTCTCCCTCCTTCAACTTGCGGAAATTAATTGAACTCTAAACCCATGTATTGCCGTCCCACTATATTAAAGCCCTCGGCAACCCAAGGGCTCAGAAAACAAGCTGTGACAAGCAGAAACCATGTCTAGGGGTGTGCAGCCCTTGACCGAAAGCTTAAGCCTTGTGCTTCCAGGGGAGCCAGGAAGCGATGTGTGTGTCATATTACCGACATTTTACTTCTGTGTGTGAGTGTGTGGGCATCTCGCTGTAATTGGTGCTGAAAAGTTATTTGTGTTCAACTGACATTTAACACTCCCTCCCTGTCTTCCTCCCAGCCCTGTGGGCCAGGGAGGGGGCGTTGGAAACAGCACTTTATATTTATATAGAACATTGAGGTTGTGTCAATAAAAATAGTGTTTTGTTTAAAAAAAAAAAGCAATGCCACATCATCTGGTCTCAGGTGATGCCTGCCATGACTGAAGAACTGAGTGGTCTTCCCTGACCTGGCCATACAGGGTGGCTTGTGGGCGAACTGGGAGGGTTTGGAAGGCAGACGCTGGGCTCAGTCTCACAGCAGTTCAGTGCGTCCCTGATCAGATCCCACTTCCCTGGGAACCATATTTACCCAGAGTGTGTTGGCTGAGGGCATTCAGATGGAGGACACTGGCTCCCTGGGGCTGAATGAAGGGTGCATAACCTGCTCCTGGCACCCATTCTCTCTGCCCTGGGGTAAAGCACTCAAGAGCTAGGGTTGTTCTGAGCCTTCCTCAGGAACTGTATCTGTTTTTCTTTGTTTTTTTTTTTGTTTTTTGTTTTTTTTTTTAAATTGGTTATTTGGGGATTTCACACTAAGCACCCTGGTTGTGCTTACCTCCCAGTTTTCCCATGTCTGCTCCCCTCCTCTGGGACATTCCATCCCCACTCCCCTCCCCCAAAAAAGGAAAAAGCAAGTCCATTCTGTTTTGTCCATATATTCACTGGAGCATGGTTGAATTCTTAGTGGCCCACAGGGAGGATGAGTCTTTCTCAGCCTGTATCTATACCAGAAGCCATCAACGGAGGAAGAGTCAGTGAGGGGCAGGGCCAGCTCCACACCCATACCTGACGTGGTTTCAGACAGTGATAACCACAGACATCAAGTGGACCAGCCATATCAGGGCCACTCACTCAGGCCCACAGCAGTAGCACAGTCCATGGGTAGGTGCTACAATATGGCCTCAGGTGGCTACAAATGCTCTAAAATCAGGATGCTTCCCTCCCCTGTCCCCCACCGCCCTGTACCCCAGGCAGCAAAGCCCAAGGACATCATCAAGTCATCAGCCAGAGGCACAGACTGCGTTTGTCTACACTGATCTCAGGCTTCATCCATCCTGGGGCAGCAGCATGGACTATAGACGCCACTATGGCTTCCAGTGGCTTCCTGGACCATGATGGTCCTTTAAGGAGGTCTAATTCAGAAAGTAAACCTTTCTTCATCTTGGGCTTCTATGGTTGCTCAGAGCCAGTGGGATTTCAAGGCCAGGCAGAAGGTTTGGGGAGCTGAGTCTGCTCTGCTTAAATGCCAGGCTGTTGTACACCATCCTGTGGACCTACCTGGGCAATAACAGCATGTCCATCAGCCCCCTCTCACCCTTTACTCCATCACATCTCCAGTTTCTCCTCCATACCATACACATCACCCAGTTTTTCTATCTCCCCCAGTATTGGCCACATATCTGTTTATTGTAGTGGTGCCCACCTGCACCAGGCCACGGAGCAGGCAACCGTACAAATTTCTATTGGGACCTACCTGTGAACTTGATGTTCAGCTCTGGGTGGACACCTGTGCCGAGTCATTAACATTTCATCACTGTCTTATGTATAGCTGGCTGGTTGCTGGCGGTCCCACTACACCTCATTCCTTGCCCTTCTGTTTCTAACATCTTAACCTCTAGCAAATGGCCTTCCTTCCTTCTTTTCTTGTCTTTTTTTAGACAGTCTTATTATGTAGCCTTGACTTGTCTGGAACTGGATATTTAGACCAAATTGACCTCAAACTCACAAGAGACCCACTTGCCTTTGCCTCCCAAGTACACGATCAAAGGTGCGTGCCACCACAAATGACATTTTATACTTTCTTCTTCAAATTTAATTGTGTGTGTGTGTGTGTGTGTGTGTGTGTGTGTGTGTGTGTGTGTGTGAAGCCATAAGAAATTTTACCGGGGTTGGGGATTTAGCTCAGTGGTAGAGCGCTTGCCTAGCAAGCGCAAGGCTCTGGGTTCGGTTCCCAGCTCCGAAAAAAAAAGAAAAGAAAAAAAAAAAAAGAAATTTTTACCAACTTTACCATTCTAAGTGTTCTGTAGCGTTAGGTAATAGTCACAGTAATTGTCTCTAGAACTTTCCATCTTGAAAAATGGCAACACATTATAAGTTGACACCGACTCTCAAATCGTCCTCCAGATGACCTCTGCCTTCTGCTGAATTGGTGACTTTGGGGACCTCAATGTGGGGGCCAGACAACATTTGCCTCCTTTAAAAACACATACTTTTTATTCTTTGAGAATTCCCCTTACATGCATACGCGTGTGTGCTCATACTCGCCCCTCCCCCACCAGCTCCCCTCAGCACGTCTCCCTCCCTCCTTCATGTCCTCTTCTTATTTCCTAACCCCACCAGTCTAATTAGTGCTTCCCAAGTGCTCATGGGGGAAGTGTCATCCAGTGGACTGTGGGCACACCCCCAAAGAGAAATGGCCACTCCAACAATCACCAATTGCCAATAGCTGCTTAGCTAGAGGCCTTGAGAGCCCCTCCCTATCCCTGCTGGAACCTGACTTGATCTTGCAAAAACAACCCCAATTGCTACAAGTTGGAATGCCACAGCCCTGCCATGCCCGGAAGACAGCATTTCACACCCACCCCCACCCCCCCAGTCTGCTTCCTCTCACACTCTTTCTGCCCCTCCGTCTGAGATGAGGCATTCTCTGTGCCTTGGCGAGGACCGGGTGGTGATACAGATGTGGCATTTAAGGACGAGTGCTCACAACCACGTATTCTCAGCACACCGACCGGTTAGGAGTCTCTGTATTAACCACTGCTGACTGCAAACAAGATCCCCTGGCCAAGGCAGCCAGCAGCCAGCACTAACTTATGACTGCACTGAGTCCAAGTGCAAAGTCCTCAGATTCCTCCAGCACCAGCAGGTTTGTGTTGCGCTCAAGATGGAACCTTGAGACTCACATTTAGCAATATTGTCTTCTTGTAACTGGCTACTCCAACTTAGTTCTCGACATTCTTCTTCAAAATAAAAACGGGGTTTCTGACCAAGTATGAGCTTTTCCACTAATGGGTTGATGATAGTAATTTTGTTAAGCACATTATTGTACTTAGGTCATATATATATATATATATATATATATATATATATGTATGGGATTATAGGTGTGAACCACCATGACAACTCATTTATTTATTTATGTATTTATTTATTTATATGAGTACACTGTAGCTGTCTTCAGACACACCAGAAGAGGGCATCAGATTCCATTATAGATGGTTGCAAGTCACCATGTTGTTGCTGGGAACTAAGCTCAGGACCTCTGGAAGAGTCAGTGCTCTCAACCACTGAGCCCACTGAGCCATCTCTCCGGCCCCCTCATGTCTTCTTTTTTTATGGCAAAATGTTGAGTGTTTAAGGTGCCCGACAAGCTTTGACATACATAAACAGCGCGCATGAATGAGTCTTTCAGCCGAGCTAATGAGCATATTTATCGGATGCGTGGAAACCAGCCCACACTCTGCTCAGGCACCAGTAGCCCCTCCGTGTGGCTCTGACTTCTATTTCTTGGGAAATGCTAGCCCCAGGCTCAGCAGGAAAGGCAACAGGCCCTTGTGGAGAACAACCAGTGGTGCCCTTGGCTCTGGCTTCCCTTCACTGAACATGGGGTGGACTTGGTGTGTTCCAGGTGGGTCTAGGTGGGGTCTCCGGATGGCAGGATGCAAAGGACAGGAAGAAAGTTCAGGAGCTTTGCATTTTGAATTAGTGAAGTGGGAAGAGGCCGATCAGGCCAGTGGGCCGTGGCAGTGGAAGGAACACAGCCATATGAGAGTCTGAGAGTTCAAAAGTGTCCCCTCTTCTGTGGGAGGTGTCTCTGGGTGCCAGTACTGCTGGTGTTCAGTGTGAAGTTTCGCAGAGTCCTGAAACCTGTGTCTGTGTAACTGTGTACTTCCCTATATGGCTTCTGAAATAAAAGCTTAGAATTGGTCATAGTGGCATACGCCTTTAATCCCAGCACTCAGGAGGCAGAGACAGACAGCAGACAGATCTCCCTGAGTTTGAGGCCAGCCTGGTCTATATAGTGAGTTCCAGGACAACCAAAGCTACATAATGAGACCTTCTCTCAAAGAAATTGAGGGGCGGGGGTTGGGGATTTAGCTCAGTGGTAGAGCGCAAGGCCCTGGGTTCGGTCCCCCGCTCCAAAAAAAAGAAAAAAAGAAATTGGGAGAGGGAGAGGGAGGGGGAGGGGGAGGGGGAGGGGGAGGGGGGAGGGGGGGGGGAGGGGAGGGGAGGGGAGGGGAGGGGAGGGGAGGGGAGGGGAGGGGAGGGGAGGGGAGGGGAGGGGAGGGGAGGGGAGGGGAGGGGAGGGGAGAGGAGAGAGATATCTAGTGACCACCTTGGGAGAGGTGCCTTGAGTTTTCCAACAGATTTTCCGTGTCTGAGCCCTATGATAGTGGGTGGGGCAGGAAAAGCCCCCTTTTAGTGCTGGGATCTCAATCCAGCGCATGAACTACATGAAGCTGCAATGCTTCTCTGCCCTCTGGTGGCAGGAGCAGGAATCTCAGGGAAGCTACGCGGCTAAAGGGTATCTATCCTAAGGATTTGTTTTGCATCCCCTGCCCACTTTTTACCCACTTCAGTCAAGATGGGTGGGACTACGGTCCAGAAGGCTCAGGCCTGGCGACAGGTAGGGTTCTCAGGTAAAACTGGGCAGCCCTTCAGGTGGTAGCTGTTGGGAGGAACGGCAGGTGGAGGTGCTTGGGAGACTGCAGGTGTGGGCTGGAGAAGCCCTTATTAAAGGGGGTGGGCAGCAGAGCACTTGCGCTAAGGAGGCCCTTCCGTGCCGCAATTCTGTACATTGCTTGCTGAGAAGGCAGTGAGGACCCACCATGGGTGGCGTGGGAAGCCTGTGGCCTTGGATGTTAACTTTGCTCTCCTTGACAGGTAAGCTGGCTCCAGCCTCTGGGCCATTGGGAAGAGGCCAGAGGCTGTGGCTTAAAATGATCTTAACTGAGCTTCACAGCCCCAACATGGGGCTGCAAGGTGTGTCTAAAAGTGAGCTCCTGAGGACCCTGCGAGCAGGAGGCCTCCTGATACTTGTAGGAGCAGAGAGGGCCCATCTACCAGATTGCCAAGTGCCATACTGTGTAACTATTTGTTTTAAGGTAGGGGCTCTGTTCTAGCCTGACTAGGGCAGCAGGCACTCAGGCTGAGCCTGAATTGAGAAAAAGTTCAAGAGGAGAGTCTGAGGCTAGCCCTGAATCTGGTGTCACCCCAAGATTTAAAGTCCCCTGTGCCTCTTTTCTGCCTCATATTGGCTGCCCTAGCCTTTTGGAGCCAAGTGTTAGCCCCTTAAAGGGACCTCCTTCACTGAAGGTGTCTAGACCTTGTCACTAGGTATGACTGAGTGAGATGGCCAGGCAGGCTTCAGGGATGCATGCTGGGAGGCCTCTCCTGGAAGGGGCTGGGTTTTGCTGCCCAAATTCCTCAGCTTCCCCATGTCCTGCTGCCCTGTCTCACAATGGAACCCTGAGGACGTCTGTGTGTCTGCCCTTGTCTGCCTGGGCCAGGTTTGATCCCAGGAGCACCCTCAGCATCCAGATGTTCAGGAGTCTGCAGTACCAGTGTCCCAGAAGGCTTCACTCCTGAGGGAAGCCGAGTATCTCAGGACAAGGACATCCCCGCAATTAACCAAGGTGAGAGCACCGGGCCATACTCCAAAAAGCCATGCTGAATGTGGACATGCAGGAAAGATTGAGAGGAAATGTCCCTACGTATGCAGGGACTTCTAAATAAATGCAAGTTCCATGAGGAAATGCTTAAGTGTGTTTTTCTGTATTCTTTTGCTGGTTAATTATTTCTATATCAGATACTGTAAATTTCTTTTGAATGATCCGATAAGAGAACACTGGTGTTCTCTCAGCCTGGGACTTGAGCAAAATCATTAGTAGATATTTGAGAACAAGTCAGTCACTCTGTGTGCTGGTGTGACCTAGCCAGATGGGATTAGTTATTAAGGAATGAAGAAGTCTGGCTCAGGGCATCTCTGTCTGGGGATCTCAAACATGAGGAAGACAGACACAGTGGTCTGAAGTTGGTGGCAATGAAACGAATTCAGATATTGGCGCTGTCGTGGATTGAAATGTTGGCAGAACAGAGGTAACCTTGCCTTAGGGTAGGTGGTGACCACTGCTCCCTTTTTTCTCTGTGAGCTGGTTAGAAGCTCAGATAGGCATCAATCCATGGTCAGTGATAATGGCTTCTGGAGGGATCCAGAAACAAGAGTCTTCCTGGCACTCAACTCTCAATGTCAAAGAACAGACGTTCCCCTGCTAGGGCTCACAGTAGTTGCTAATAGCTGCTGCCCCTGCCTAGCTGACCTCTTGCTCAGAAACACTACTATCTACAGCTGCTGGGAATGATGGCTCTGAGGGCTGAGACCACACAACTGTATCAGATCCTGGAGAGTGGCCTTTTCAATTTCAGAATGCAGCCTTGATCAAATGATCTCGAGGAGACTTCTACCTAAGAGGACTCATAGAGGGGTGGGTCTAATTTGTGTTGACATCCGTAGTCAGAAGTTATGATGGGATCAGGTAGTAGTGCTTCTGTATTCTTCTCTAGCCTTCTGTGGCTTCCTTCACTGCCTCATGGGTCCTTCTCAGGTTTCTCTTCCCAGCAGTCAGCTGCAGAACGCTCCCTGATAGGAAGATGAGAAGCCAAGGCAAACTGAGAAAGAAGTATTCTCAACTCCCTCTGTGGCTGTGACTTTGTAATTTCGGCTCCTAGCTACTTCAAGGGTTCAGAACACAACATAGATAATAGAACTAGGTGGTGGGTGGGGGCAAGGTAAGGCAAGAGAGACCAGGACATATTCTGGGGAGTGTGGCTTGGGCTGGAGTGAGTCTGGATGGAAGAAGAGGCTGCATCCTGAGAGCAGGAGGCCTGGAGTTGGGATTGGATCACACATGCTGAGGGAGCCATGGACTACATTTAACCAGGGGAAGGATACAAGCAGGCTGAGGACCTCACACACATTTCCAGGCTGGGACCCAGCAGGGGCTGTTGCACTTCCCCAAAGTCACACAGCTTTGGTGTTCATGAAAGTTTGGTCCCAAAGTAGAAAATATAGACACTGGCATTGCTGGGTCCATCCCAGCCTGTGTTCTGGAAGTCAAGGCTCACACACATCCCTTCCCCTCCCAGGGCTCATCTCAGAGGAGACTCCAGAAAGCAGCTTCCTGGTAGAAGGGGACATCATTCGGCCAGTGAGTATGCGTATGGTGTATGAGCATCTTTAAAGCTATGAGAGCTCCTAGAACCCTCTTCTAGGTATCATGAGTGCTTGACAGTTGGGCCTATCTTTGGTTTGTGTGGCTGGTTGGGTGATACTTTCCAGGTCATTATGAATATGATAATGGTGACAGCTGAAATGACAACTTAGTCTGCCTAAGAGGGGCTCCTGGACGAGGGGATTCAAAGTCCAACTCCATTTGACACCCTGCCCAGAGGGAGTGCTTAGAACGCACAAAGCTAGAGACATAAACCTAGGTCTGGCAGTGGTGGTGCAGGCCTTTAATCCCAGCACTTGGGAGGCAGATCTCTGACTTTGAGGCCTCCTGGTCTACATGGTGAGTTCCAGGACAGTCCGGGAGACACAGGGAAACCATGTCTTGAAAAACAAAGACATGAGCAGCCCAGATTGACTTGTGCATGTGTGTGAGACCTGTGTGGCTGTCAAGATCCCCCTTAGGGAAAGCAGAACAAGGAATAACATGGAGAGACCATCTTGCCTGGGGATGGGGGGCTGAGTCTCGGAAGGGAGGAGGCTGATGGGAATGGAAATGACTTATTTCAGAGAGAGGACACATTGTTCAGGAGAGGCAGTGCCATTGTAGGTGGCAGAGGACTGACGAATATGTCAGTGAGCAGGGGAAAGCAAGACTATCCTGCTTGTTCAGGGGTGACCGATTGTTGGCTACCGAGGCTGTGCCGGAGTCCAGAGGCGGGAGAGCTTAGGTTATCCATTTGAGATGTGTACACATGTGCCTGGCACTTGAAACCTGTAGAGTGGCATCAAATGCTGATGGCTTGAGGTGCAGGGCTTTCGGGTAAGCCATGAAACCTACACTGTAGAGTTCTGGTCAGTGGAAGATGGGAGAGAAGCATTGTGAGGCTGTCACTCTGCGTAGGGCCCTTCCCATTCTTCTCATGTTTGGAGAAGCTTTGCCATATTCCTGCTCCGTGGAGGTGCATGGGAAGGGCTGAGTCCTCCTGGGCCAGGTCTCCTGGGGTACCAACCTTAAGTACTTTCATCTGCTTGATAGAACATGTTGTGACCTCTGTTATTGAAGTTCTCACAGCTGGCCCATTGATTTTCCATGCTTCCTTCTCCCTTCTAATGGTTTCCTCACTCCCAAGTCCTCCATGTCCTGCCTCACATCTTTAGAGTCCTGACAGACTTAGGCATGGCACCATGGAGAATTAGGAAGCTTAGGTGGCCTGTGTCCTCCATTTAACTCTGAGCTGCTCTCTCTCCTTAGAGCCCCTTCCGATTGTTGTCAGTGACCAATAATAAATGGCCCAAGGGTGTTGATGGCATTGTGGAGATCCCCTTCCTGCTCTCCAGCAAGTACGGTGAGTGAGAGCTGAGGCGGGCCTTCCCACCTTCCTTCCCTATGCATCAGGACTCCTGCACCATCTATACATCACGCGTCTCCTTCTGCGGAATCACAGCCCCTCTCTTATACCAACAGTGCTGTGCAGAGCTCCTACACCGGGGCATCCTGAGCTATGGTGGGGAGGGGTACTAAAACCCCGGGGATGCTGATGGAGTTCTCTAGTCCCCTCTGACCCACACAGTCACACAGCTAGGGCCTTTCTGCAGCTCAGGCTTCCTCCTCAATATTGTCCTCTCTGAACACTGTTGGACGGTGAGCTTAATGTCCCGGTCTCAGCGCCATGTGGACTTCAAAGGCCCTCAAGAGCTAGGGGGCTTCTGCAGGGGGTCAGCCATGGTGTGTCTTTCCTAGATGAACCCAGCCGCCAGGTCATTATGGAGGCCTTTGCCGAGTTTGAACGTTTCACGTGCATCCGGTTTGTTGCCTACCGTGGTCAGAGAGATTTTGTTTCTATCCTTCCTATGGCAGGGTAAGTGCTCCTGGTGAATGGGGGTGGTGTGTGTGTGTGTGTCTGTGTGTGTGTGTGTCTGTGTGTGTGTGTGTCTGTGTGTGTGTGTGTCTGTGTGTGTGTGTGTCTGTGTGTGTGTGTGTGTCTGTGTGTGTGTGTGTGTCTGTGTGTGTGTGTGTGTCTGTGTGTGTGTGTGTCTGTGTGTGTGTGTGTCTGTGTGTGTGTGTGTCTGTGTGTGTGTGTGTCTGTGTGTGTGTGTGTGTCTGTGTGTGTGTGTGTCTGTGTGTGTGTGTGTGTCTGTGTGTGTGTGTGTGTCTGTGTGTGTGTGTGTGTCTGTGTGTGTGTGTGTCTGTGTGTGTGTGATGTGCAAGTACACGTGTGTATACTCTGTTTATCCCTTAGTGTGCACAAATCTAAGCCTATTTCTGGGCCTGTTTTCTTGGGTTCAGCCTCTGCCTACCCTGAATGGCTCATTCATGACCTGGACCTTCTGGGCCAAAGTTATGGGATAGCCATTGGGCCCAGGACCCTCCTCTACAAAGCCCTCACCTCTGGAGGTCCTGTATGAATCTGAGCAAATGTTGGGTCCTAGTTCTGCCACTCGTGTGCCACTTGAATCTAGATGAGTCCCCTAATTTAACCTCTCTGCCTTCTTTCTGAGGTAAGGGTAGTGGTAATAACCTACCTACATCCTACCTTCTTTGGGGGTCTGACATAATGCTGACGAAAGCTGTGTCTCAAGCTTATGGCATAGATCTGCTCATGTGATGACCTGCTTCTATTGCGCATGTCAGGCGCCACCTTTTGGCAGCTCCGGGTAGTGCTGCGGCTTCTTCACAGACCAAGCAGTCAAGGGACCTGGGAGATGGGATATAAAGTCTGGGACTAGAGTCTAGGATGGGGACGGGTAGTCTGTACTGGTCCATCTCAGCTCCTAGAGCACAAGTGGTGTCTGTCCTGCTGACCGTTTCTATGCTGGTGGCCAGCTAGCTCACCTCCACGCCAGCTCATTCTCAGGATCTTACAGGTGCTTCTCTGGTGTGGGACGCAGTGGAGGGATGCAGGTGGTATCCCTGGCACCCACTTGTCTCCAGAAGGGCCGGGGCATTGTCCTACATGAACTCATGCACGTGCTCGGCTTCTGGCATGAGCATTCTCGGGCAGATCGGGACCGCTACATCCGAGTGAACTGGAACGAGATCCTCCCAGGTAAGTCAGTTGGCCTAGGGTGAGTCCAGAAGACCCTGAGGGACACAGGCCTCAGGCCAGGGCTGGAGTTGAGGAATTGCTCACCTCCCCTGGAAGAGCTCATCCCCCACACTGTCTGTCCCTTTCTCATGAGGTAAGTGGGATTCATGCCCCTGTGGTATTTGAGAGTGGTCCTCTGTGGCTGTTGCTCTGTACCTCCACAGTTGTATCCAAGAAAGGACATCAGCCATTTGCTTTGTGTCTCTCTTCTCTATGCCAATGTCAGTCTGAATGTGAGGTTGGCAGTGTCCTTTGACTCTCGGCTCACTGACTCAGCTGTCCCCCACATTGCAGATGCTATTGGATCAGGAGTTGTGTGTCAGTTGGGAACATGGGGCAGATCGAATGCAAGGGTCAGAGAAAAGACAATGCTGAAAGGCCAGGTGCACAAGGTGGGCATCAGTGGACATGTGGCTCAGAGAATACCCGTGGAAGTGGCAGAGCAAAGGCACACAGGAGGAGCCCTGGTGCCAAGGGGAAGCATGTGCTCTGGGCATGGTGCAGGCATCAGATTGCAGTGAAAGCCTGTATGTGGAGCTCAGAGCTCAGTGGTAAGAATGACAACTGCCTTGGGCAGGAGGGCTGCTTGTGAAGGGACAGAATCCACTGTGTTAGGGGGTACAGAGGAGTCGGAGGCCTCCTGCCAGTGGAGGAGCCTCTTCTGATGCTCTGGGGTTGGCCAGATGAAAAGTGTGAAACTTACCCTAGAGACAGTGCTTTGAGGCACCAGATAGCACATGACAAAAGAATAGGATTGGTTCAGGGCTGGGGGTGACCATGATATTTTCAAGCGCTCCTGGGTAAGAAGCACTCATCCACTCCTCTCACTGACAGGCTGTGAGAAACTAGATTTGACAAAACAAGTGCTAACACCCTGATCATGACAGAGCAGAAGCCAATGACCAACCAACCCCCAAACTGCTCTTGCATGGAAGTGAAGAGTCAAAATCATTTTAGTTCTGGAGGTTAAAGGAATTACAGGGGTTTTCAAAAAAAAAAAAAAAACAAAAAGGAAATTATGTGGTCTCAGCACTCTGGAGGCTGAGGTAGACGATCCTGAGTGTGAGGCTTAGGATACATAGACTCTGTCTTTAAATAATTATAAAACACTATTTTAAAACCAATGGTCAGGGGCTACAGAGCACTGACTGCTCTTCCAGAGGTCCTGAGTTCAATTCCCAGCAACCACATGGTGGCTCACAGCCATCTGTAATGGAATCCGATGCCCTCTTCTGGTGTGTCTTAAGGCAATGACAGTGTACAGTGTACTTACATAAAACAAGTACATCTTTCAAAAAAAAAAAAAACCAATGGTCTCCGAATAAGGGTAGGTTCAGGGGAAGTGTAGAGGCTGTCTATACTTATATCCGTAAAAGCAAAGAGAATGAATAGATTAAACATGCCCATTTAAGTTAAAGGGGGCAATTAATTAAGGTAAAAGCATAAATAAGGGTTGATCATCTCTTAAGTTAACTAGTGTTTTCTAACAACAAAATTGACTCAGAAACACTCTACCCACCTAGGGCTAGGGATGGAGCCAAAGGTCCAGCACTTGTCTGGTTTGTAACTGGCTTTCCATCCTAGTGCCAACCAAAAAGCTCAGCTATCCTAATAGGGGAAGTATGAAAAGTGAGATCTGTTGGCACTAATGTGCATAAATTCTGCCAAGGCATAAACCTAATCACTATAGTTCTGTAAGGATTGAGAGGTAGGGATTGAGAGGAATCAGGTGGTGTAGGGGTCTCACTACTATCTTTAATATTTGTGTATGTTGTCTTTAATGTATGTGTATTCTATTTCCGTGGTACTGGGGGTTGAGCTCAGGGCATTGCGCACACTAGATGCTTGGTATGTGTTTTTTTTTGCTTTGTTTTCTTGAGACAAGGTCTCACTATATAGCAGTGGATGTCCTGGATCTCACTCTGCAGACCAAGCAGGCCTTGAATTCGGAGATCTTCCTGCCTCTGTCTCCCAAGTGCTGAGATTAAAGTGTGAAGTACTATGATCAGTTAAATAACTCGGTTTTTGAGTTAGGGGAATACATTGCCTATCCAAAATTATGTTTAATAATGAAGTGTCTTTGAGGAGAAAAATTTGGTACTCTGGGGGGCTCCAACTAAAGAGGCCGCTGATGACTTTGGGGAAGAATAGTGTGGACACGGCCTGCTGGGTCTGGTTGGGGGAGGGGCTTGGCAGCAAACATGTAAGGACCAGCAGCCCTGAGCAGGCAGCAGCCTTCCCTCCCTCACTGGCCTGGAGGGGAAAATTGGGCATTCTGGGCAACTAGGATGAATGGACTGCTGGGATCCATGCATGCAGATTCGTGTCCAAGATGGGAAGATGAAGGTGGTCAGGCACCAGAACCCTGGGTGGAGAGGACAGCACATCTTTGAAGCTAGCTCACAGAGTAGAGTAGACAGGGTACCGGTGTCTAAGGCACAGCAGCCACAGCTTTGGGGATGCTGCAAGTTTGCAAAGACTAGTGCCATGCAACATGAATCGGGAAGGAGGAAGAGCTGGAACGAACTTGTAGGAGGTTATGGTTGCATGGTCATAAGGTACCCCTGATACAGGTCTGGATTACTCCAGGGTCAAGTAGAGTGGGACAGCAAAGGTGTGCAGAAAACGGGGCCAGCTTAAAGGTTCAGCCAGGGGAGCCAGACTCTTCCACTTGTAGGTTGTAGATTCTCAGAAGTCACCCCACCTCCCCTTCCTTGTCTGCTTTTCCCTGCCTGTCTTCTTGTTATATACAAAAGCATGTGTGTGTGTCTGCTTTAAGGCTTTGAGATCAACTTCATCAAGTCTCGAAATAGCAATATGTTAGCTCCCTATGACTACTCGTCAGTGATGCATTATGGGAGGTGAGCACACTCCCTTTCCCTGTGTCCCCCTTCCCTGTGCCCTCTGCCTCCTGCCTCCCTTCCCTGCCCTCCCTTCTCTGCCCTCTCCACCCCTCTTCCTGCTCCTTGGCCCTCTATCCCCCCTGCCTACCCATCTCCATCCCCTTTTACTACCCTCCTAGCCAGCCCCGTACTGTGATCTAACACAGGTCCTACCCCTGGGTTTCAGGTTTGCCTTCAGCTGGCGTGGGCAGCCCACCATCATACCACTCTGGACTTCCAGTGTTCACATTGGCCAGCGATGGAACCTGAGCACCTCAGATATCACCCGGGTCTGCCGGTTGTACAGCTGCAGCCCAAGTGTCCCTGACTCCCACGGGAGAGGTAAGTGACTTAGTCTAAGGAATGGTGCTGAAGTGCAAGGTTAAAGATGTAAGGGATGGTGAAGAGGCAAGGAGAGGTGGGCTGGGTCACAAGGACTCTCCTCACGATTGAATTTGGAAACATACTTGAAAAGACTTAATACTCACTAAAGGACTAAAACCTCAGTGAAAGAGAAACAACCCAGATAGTGGACATCTACCAAAACTTAGACTAGAAATAACTTTTAATGACAAAATATTAAATCTTATGACCAAGGTAAGTTTTCCCACTATTATCCATCCACTCAGTGTTGAAACAGAAGTCTTAGCTGTGAAAGTACCTTTTATTCACCTGATGGATGTAATTGCCGTCTCCAAGCTTACTGCCTCAGTCTGCTAACCTAGTCCCTAGTCCTGGAAGCTTTAGCTTCAGAACAATCTAAATGAGGCCTAGAATGTTTTCAGCCTCCGAGACTTGCTGCAGAATAAGCTCACCCTTTCTAATTCTGAACTGGGGCTGGCTGGTTCAACTCAGCTGTGCTGGCTCAAACTCCTCCCCAAGCTGACTCATTCAACCTGGCTCCTCTCTTGGCCTCTGACTAAATTGCAGTTTGGCCGCATACTAGCCTTCGCAATCTGTTCTAATCTTCAGGCTCCTTCTTATTCTCTGGCTTGTTCTGTCTTTACCTGTGTCTACCTTGTTCTCTCTTCAACCTAAAACATTCTCCCAGTAAAACTGCCTCCTGCCTCCCCCAACTCTCCCTCCCTCTCCCTCTTCTAAGTGCACTTCTCTTCTAAGTGGTTTCCCTTTCTTCCCTTTTCTCATGAGAGTTAGGCATATCCTATTCTGTCATATCTTTCTCTGATTTGTCACTTTGCCACTTATTTAGATATCCCTTTCAAACATGGGTGCTTCCTTCTACAAATTTACTAAGAGCATGTCTCTTCCAGCCAGAGGAATCAAAGGTGGGTGCTAAGGGTGAGACACACCACAGTAGATGACACAGTCTTAGGATTCACTGTGTGATCTAATATCCTGCAACATTTAACCATTGCCATTGTAAGGCAGGAAAAGACACAAAGTTCTGGTGTTAAGAAAGGAAGCAAAATTCTGCCCAGGGTGGTGACATATGCCTTTAATCCCAGCATTTGGGAGGCAGATGCAGATGGGTCTGAGTTTGAAGTCAGCCTGGTCTATGGAGTGAGTACCAGGACAGCCATGCTTACACAGAGAAAACCCTACATCAGAAAACAACCAAAAACAAAAGAAGCAACTGTGACTAATCATAGATTGATATTGAAACAGGCAAAATCAAAGACTAGGATAATTTAAAAATATCAATATATTTGACTGGTAATAAGAATTATATTTCTGCAAACCTTCAAAGTAACTTTAAAACAAGAGCACAAAGAACAAGAGATAGAAGCTATGTTAAAAACTCTCCAGGGGGAGCTATTTAAAAAATTGCCATGTGTGATCTACAGCTATGATCCTAGCACTTGGAAGTGAGGGGAGGGCCAGGCACAGGTTTGAGGCCAGCAGAGTGACAAGCTGTATCAGAAACACTTAAATAAGTACACGTTCTAGCTACAGATAGGAAGGCAGTGTTTAAAAGCCTAAAACTTCCCAGTTTGATCTATAGAGCCAATGAATTCACACTCGAGGGTCTGGAAAGATGGCTCAGTGGTGAAGGGGGAGCTTTACTGAATTTGGTTCCCAGTACCCATGTGAGGCAGTTCACTACCTGTGACTCCTGCCCCAGGGCCTCCAGCAGGCGTCTGCACTCACCTGCATACACACCCCTTCACATATTTAAAAACAAAATAAATCTTTAAAAGTTCACACTAAAAACCATAACAAATTTGATGCTATTGGCAGAGCAACTTATCCGAGATGAAAGGTGGCGGCCAGGACACTCCTGATGTAACGAAGTGGTGGGGCTGAATGGGGCTGCACTGACCTGTGATCCAAGGCAAGGGCATATTAATTCAAGGCTAACCTAGGCTACATTAATTCAAGGTTAGCCTTGGCTATATCGTAGTGACTCTGTCTTCAAAACCAGCAACAACACAGAAGGCATGGAAAGACTAACTTAGTCAGTTATGAGTTTACAAAATGTGTGCGTGTGTGTGTGTATGTGTATTACACGAATATATAAAAATCTGTCTGCATTCTGAATATTGGACTTTATTAAGTGCAGGGGATGAGTGTAGAGATACATAAGTGCCTGTGGGAACAGAGTGGAAAGTTTTGAAATGGATTCTATTCGAATGAAAACCTAGCGGGTACGGTGGTGCACAGTTCTAATGCAGAATCAGCACTGGGAAGGCAGAGGCAGGTGGATCTCTGTAAGCTTGGAGGCAAGTCTGGTCTAGCCAGGATACCCAGAGTTACGTAATGAGATCCTGTGTCAAAAAAAAAAAAATGTGAAAACTCCAGGGGTGGGAGCTTGATTAAGAAAGAGAGTAGCAGGTTGGGGATTTAGCTCAGTGGTAGAGCACTTGCCTAGCAAGCTCAAGGCCCTGGGTTGGGTCCCCAGCTCCAAAAAAAAAAAAGGGAAAAAAAAAAAAGAAAGAGAGTAGCTTAGTGGTTCTCAACCTGTGGGTTTCAACCCCTTTGGGCATCCAACAACCCTTTTACAGGAATCTCATATCAGATATCTACATTATAATTTTATAACACTAGAGAAATTAGTTACAAAGTAGCAGTAAAAAATAATTCATGGTTGGAGGTCAGCACATGAGGAACCGATTAAAGGGTAGCAGCATTAGGAAGGGTGAGAGCCACTGCTCTAGATGGTTCTGAGACAACTAGGTACTGTCGCACAGTGTCACATCCCATACTGCATAAAGGACTTGTACGTGTGTGGAGAAACTGTAAAAAGTTTAGCAAGAAACTGACGAGATGTCTTTAATATTGGGATGGGGAAGAATTTCTCACAAATAACCCTAACAACCAGAAAGAATAATAAATCCAACAGTAACCATAAGAAGAGCTGTTAAGAGACACTACAAGTAAATTTAAAATCCAAGTATAAAGTTACAGATGCTTCTGAACTGAACGTAACTAGCAGTATTATGAGAGTGCTGTAAATAGAAAGTCAAAATGCAAATAGAAAAGTGCATGAGGTGGCTAATGAGCACCTTGGAAGAAATCAAATGAGGCACAATCACAACCCCACCCACTCTCCCTGAATTAGAAGTCCACTATCTCAGTGATGGTAACATCAAATCCTCATAAAGGGTACAGGGCAAAGGTGTCTGTATTCCACCGACGGGACCATAAATGGCTGCAACCCTTCTGGAATACAGTGTGACACCCAGTGAAGCTGCTGTGTGCGCCTGTGACCCAGATCTCATTTCTAGGTCATCTACACCTGAGTCCCACCCCCCTTTCTCTACCAGCCCTAGATAATCAAGTGATCTACCTTCTGCCTCTATGGATTTGCCTTGTCTAGACATTTCACATAAATGGAGCCACATGCCTTTTGTGTCTGGCTCCCTGCCCTCCACAGACCTTCGCTGTTCATCTCTTACTGTACCTATGAGCACGTCATTCCTTTTCTGCCGAATGACATCCACACTTCTTCACCACCTGATGAACATTTGAGTTATTTCTGCTTTGGGACCATTATGAATATACTATGTTGGTATCTATCCCAGGCATAAAACTTCTGGGGCCCCATGGTGACTCTGTACTTGGCTGTCCTCCAAAGCAGTTGATCCACTTAAAACCTCCATTACCTGTGGAGGTGGCTACCGGCCTTTCTGCATAAGTGCTGAGGTTCTTAGGCCACGCTTTCGGTTGTGAGCCTCGCCAGGGGGAATAGAAGTATCTATTGCACTCTGGTTTGCATTTCATGCCTAGCCACATCCAGCCTCTTTGAGATGGCAGGTCCTCTGTATACCTTTTAGACAAATGTCTACACAGATTCTTTGACTCATTCTCAGTTGGATTGGGTTTTCCTTGCTGAGTTATAAGAGTTTTAAAAAAATATTCTTAATGGTGTCTCTTTGTTCCTTATGTCATTTGGAAATATTTCCTCACGCTCTGCGTGACTAATATTTTTGCTTCCTAGATAATATTCTTTGAACAGCAACTCCCTTCCCTTTTATTCTGAGACAGGGTCTCACTATGTAGTGGTGGCTGTCCTGGAACTCAACATGTAGACTAAACTGGCCTTTGACTTGGAGGTCAGCCCACCTTTTCCAGTGCTGAAATTAGAGGCACGTGCCGCCATATCACTCTTAATGTCACTTTCCCTGATTTATATATTAAAATATTTAACTAATCAAAAATTACATAGTTTTTTGTTAAAACTAGAGAATGAGATGTGAGAGCATTGCAGGTCAGCCTGGAGCTGACGATCACAGAGAGCAGAGAACTGGGATTAGAACGAACTGGTTCAGGGGAGGGCTGCTACAGTGGTGGACAAACTGGCAGGTTTGGGTGTTGAAATGATGACACAGTGGAGAAGGGGGGGGGAAGGTCCTGGAGGAGAAAGGAAGGTCAGTCAGAAAGGCAGGGGAGGAGGGTCAGATATGGCAGTAATGGGAAGGAAGACAACAGGAGTGGACCTGGGTCCATGTGCAGATCTGGAGATCACTCATGGCCGCTGCTCCACACACCAAGGGGAAGTTGCTGACAGAGCAGTGGGAGGGGCGTGGCCTGCAAAGTACCTAAATGTGGTAGAGATGACAAGATATAAGATGGTTCTGGGGACTGGGGTGTGGTGAGAACTTGGGACAGAAGGTGGCTAGAGATGTGGTCCCTGTGGAGGGATGATGGCAGCCGAGGTGGACAGCAAACCTGGTAGAGGTTAGAGACACTGCTGCTTGGTGATGAATTGCAAGAAATGGAGGGAGGCTTCAACTCCTGTGGTTTCTGGTGCTGATGTAGTTCAGAGAGGGTGTGGCTATGAGACCAGCAGAATCAGGCAGGAGGAGGGCCACTGGTTAAAGGAGACAGCATGGATGGGTCACCGAACACTGATGATCAAGGTATGTGAGCAGAATGGCGGGACCATGAGGCAGAAGTGGGGTCATACAAAGTAGTGCCAGTCAAGGTCTGGGTGTGGCACAAAGAGAAAGCAGAGCGGAAAGGTCCTTCCCCTCCCGGCAGTGCGCAGACCAGAGAGCACTCAGGAGCTTCTGATGGCTCCTCTTGGCTTGAACAGAAATGGTTCCAGAAGATGTTCAAGATGTGTGGGTGGGAGGTGTGTGCTGGGTGGTTGAGGATGGATGTGGTAGGAGAAGGCTATGTGGTTGTTTGGGCTCACAGAACCCAACTGGGCTGCTGGGGTGTGGGTAGGAAGGCAAGCAGGATCTTTTTGTGGTGACCAGAGGGGCCAAACAAGGAAGGAATAACACACTTGGTTGTCTTGGCTGTTCTTATTTGTCTTCAAGACACGGTCTCTGTGTAACCTAGGCTGACCACAAACTCACAGTTCTCCAGCTTCAACCTCTCAAGCACAGTAGGCCCAGACTGATGGTTGTACTAGGCTGGAGTAGGAACGTAATAGTTTGTGCCTTAGAGACCTTGTGGGCTATTAGGACCTCTGCAAGTCTGGCTCCATAGCCCCCTAAGTAAAGCCAAAGACCAGCATTAATTCTTGCAGCCATGTTCTATGCTTTCTCTTGCAGTTCTGAGACCTGACTTTTCTGTTCTCTCCTGCTCTAGGGTTCGAGGCCCCCAGTGATGGGAGAAGCCCCACTCCTGCCTCTATATCACATCTACAAAGACTTCTGGAGGCACTGTCAGAAGAATCTAGAAGCTCTGCCCCCAGTGGCTCTGGGACTGGAGGCCAGGGTATTATTGCTGGGTTTGTAGACAGCCAGCAAGGATGGGAACACCCTGCTCAGAGCACATTCAGTGTGGGAGCCTTGGCAAGATCACCTCAAATGCTGGCCGCTGCTTCAAAATCGAGGCCTGGAGCAGGTGCAGACAGCATTTCTCTAGAGCAGTTCCAGCCAGCCCAGGCACCCGCTGTACCCCCTGTTTCATTTCCAGATGCCAGAGACAAGCCAACACCTATCCAAGATGCCTTTGCGAGGCTAGCTCTGCTTCCAGGAGGCTGTGCACCTGGAAGTCACATCAGAGAGGTGCCCAGAGACTGAGCCTGTAAACTTCTGTCCCCAAGTGGAGAGGTATTCTGCCCAAAGCAGCTAGGTCTTCTAGTCCTTGGCCCCTCTCGGTATCACCCCTGTCTTCTGTCCCCTGCACTGGCTACTCTTGGAGGTCCAGGTCACTCCATTGGTCTCTTCTGCACAATATCCCCTTCTCTGCAGAGTTCCTAGGTATAGAAAGGCCCTAGGGGCTTTACCTGACTTGAGTCTCCTAGCCTTGGAGGATGGAAGATGGTTGGCATGGAGACAGGATCCTGAGGGTGGCCATCAAGACCAAGGATTCAGCCTTGAAGACTTCTGGAAGTTCTACAATTGAGGACTAGTTCCCGGCATGGACTTGAGTGCTGGTTTGGGCCTGGACCTCAGTGGGAAGCTCTGTGGCTGGGACCCTGAATATCCTGCTGTCCATGATGCCTGGCTCTAAAGATGGCCTAAAGCCCTGGGATTAAGCTCTGTTCTCCAGGATGCAGAGAGCCCACCTTGTTCTCCTACTAAGCTGGACTAGCAAGAGGTGGCTCCTGACCAGCTTTGCATGGTGGAGGCCTTGGCAAGACCAAGGCCTTGGACAGCAGCCTTGAACCTTAGTCCCACATCAGATCACCGTTTGTTTTGCCCACTTGAAGTCATCGAGGGGCAGATGTCACACTACTTGTTGTCCTTCAGCCATGCCACATTCTTTCTTGATCTTCCATGAGGTTCTTCTAAGAACAAAGCACGTAGGTGCTAGGGTCAGGCCAGGAGCCCTTCATTCTCCAGGAGCCTGTTGGGAGGCCAGGGGAGCCCTGCTTGGGCTGGGAGGGGAACAAGAACCTTGACCTAGTGAGGAAGGGGCTTCATTCATACGGGAAAGGGCAGAAATAAAGTTGGGTTTGTTTCATGCAATGTGCTGTACTGACTGTGTTCAAGAGCCCATGCAGGCTCCCGGCAAGTTATACCCTACTCTCTAGAGGGCCAGGCTTCTGGACCCATGTAGATGTGTTCAAATTGGCAGAGTAGGAAGCAGACAGAGGAGTTTGGTGCCTTAAGGCTGTGAGAATTTAGGCCTTGCCATTTTTTTTTTTTTTTGGTTCTTTTTTTTTTCGGAGCTGGGGACCGAACCCAGGGCCTTGTGCTTCCTAGGCAAGCGCTCTACCACTGAGCTAAATCCCCAACCCCAGGCCTTGCCATTTTCTGAAGAGGTCACACGCTCAGATTGCTTCAGGGGCCATGAGGACTCAACAGCCTCTGTCCTGAGTCTAGCTTGAGCTTCAGAACAGAGTCTGTTTCCTGAGATCGAATCAGGATGGGGACAGTTCTGGGTATCAGTCTCGGCAGAGGATCATGCCCAGTGATGCTGTTCCTTTCCTTGCTCTTAGATATAGAAAGAGATGGTGTCTAGCTGTGATGTTATTAAAGTGGGATTCTGGAAGTGTTTCTCAGAAGGGTAGCTGTTCAGTAGGAGAGACCAGACAAAATGTGGTTGCCTTGTGACATCTTTGTCCAAACTAGGCATCTGGCACTGAACTGGGGTTTCCAGGGGTTCTGCTCGATCAGAGGATGGGATCTACTCTAGGCTCTATAACCCCATTCCCCCAAGGCTATCATGAGACTAAGATGTAGCTCTTGATCTTCAAATTCAGTTTCAGAAGAATGGGTTGATTGAATCTGGTGGCTGCTCTGTTTGGAGGTAGCCATGGATAATATCTTCCTGTCACCCCCTGCCCCAGGGAATCTGTGTCCTGTGAAAGCCTGGTCTCCATGACAGCTCTGGGTACTGGGATGTTTAATAAGCTACATTCTGCAGAGTATCTGGTGGTCCAGGTCTTGAAGCTCATCAGCCTGGAGGCTGATCGGAGTGGCTTAGACCCCTCCCCAAACTCCCCAACCACACCTCTGTGGTATTTGTTGCTCACAGCTGGACTTATTTATTCAACAGGACTTCTGAATGCCCATTAACCACCAGGTATAACATGAACGAGTTAGGGAAAAGGATAGATAACTGTAACAAGGTGGGCATCGTGAACTAATAAATGGCAGGAAATGGGGAGCCACTTGCAGGCTTTTGGGTAGGAAGGGGACCTGTAAGAATTGCATGCACAGACCTGTGATTACCGTGAAAATGCTAAGGTTGGAGCCACCAGTGCAAATGTCTTGGGGCAGGAAGGAGAAAGTTTCTGACCAGTATATTAGGGTGAGACAGGCAGGAATAGATCAGGGGGAGAGTTCTCTAAGAACAGCCTAGAGTAACAAAGGCTTAAGACATTTTCTCTAGGGGTTGGGGATTTAGCTCAGTGGTAGAGCACTTACCTAGGAAGCGCAAGGCCCTGGGTTCGGTCCCCAGCTCCGAAAAAAAAAGAACCAAAAAAAAAAAAAAAGACATTTTCTCTAGTGTGGTGCACACCTTTAATCCTGGCACTTGGAAGGCAGAAGCAGGTGGATCTCTGAGTTTGGTTTACAGAGTGAGTTCCAGAACAGCCATGGTGGTACAAAGAAACCCTGTCTTAAGACAGGCCCCAAAAAAACAAGAACCCCAAAACTAAAACAACCCTCCCCCACAAACCACAAAGACGTTGTAGAAATTCATGGGAAATAGATTAGAAATGGAGATCTGATCATGATCATGAAAGAGTGAAGCGGGGGGAGGGGGGTTGTAGAGATTGACAAAAGCTGTTATCTTGGGCATATTTTGGGGTTTGAGGCAGCATGACTGGGGGAAAGCAGGTGAACAGCAACCATGAAAGGTGAACCTGGGGAGAGGTAGGTATGCTGTAAGGTATCATATGGGTGGGTCAATGGAAGGTAAGCACAAAGGCCCTGGCACTCAAGACAGCAGATATGCCCTAGCTTTAAGGGAGGTGCCATCACTGGGTGGAAACTCCTGCAGGATTTAGATGTAGGAAAGGAGGACTCTAGGACCAGAAGGTGCATTGTGTCTGTGATCTAGATCTCAACACCATCAGCCCATTTTACAGCCCTTCACTATGGTGGTTCACCTGTGCATGCTAGATGCCAGTAGCAGCCTCACTGTGCTATGTCTGTCAAAGGTGCCTCAAGGCATTGCCTTGTGGGGTGAATAGGACCACATTCACCGAGATCCTCTGAGTTAGACTTTGAGAGAATAGGATGAGTAGGAGGAATGGCACCTTAAAGTATTGCCAAGTTGGGGGTAGTCCACATTCCTAGCTCACTGAGGAAGAGGACACAGACAGGGACCTTGGTGAATCATGGTGTAGACTCATGATGCAGTCTGCAGATGCATTCCTAACCCCAAGGGGGTTAAGGAGAGCGTATGGGGGACCAGAGGACTAAATATAGCCTGAGGGGAGTGGGGGCAGTGTCTGTGTTTGGGGAGCAGTGTCTGTGTGGGAGGGGAGCAGTGGTGTGTGAGAGAGGAGCAGTGTCTGTGTTTGGAGAGCAGTCTCTGTGTGAGATGGAGGGGACATGTGTGTGTGAGGGGAGCAGTGTGTGTGTGTGTGTGAGGGGGGAGCAGTGGTGTGTGTGAGGGGAGCAGTCTGTGTTTGGGGAGCAGTGTATGTGTTAGGGGAGGAATGTGTGTGTGAGGGGAGCAGTGTGTGTGTGTGTGAGGGGAGCAGTGTGTGTGTGAGGGGAGCAGTGTGTGTGTGAGGGGAGCAGTGGTGTGTGTGAGGGGAACAGTGTATGTGTGTGTGTGTGTGTGTGTGTAGCAGTGTGTGTGTGAGGGGAGGAATGTGTGTGTGAGGGGAGCAGTGTGTGTGTGAGGGGAGCAGTGTGTGTGTGAGGGGAGCAGTGTGTGTGTGAGGGGAGCAGTGGTGTGTGTGAGGGGAACTGTGTGTGTGTGTGTGTATGTGTGTGTGTGTGTGGAGCAGTGTGTGTGGGAGGGGAGCAGGGTGTGTGAATAGTGGGAGGAATGGAGATGAGGTTGGCCACATAGAGCGGTGGTTCTCAACCTGTGGGTTATAACTCCTTTGCTGGGGTAGGGGTGAGGTGGAACAACTTTTTCACAGAGGTGGCATATCAGACATCCTGCATAATATTTATAGTATGATTCCTAACAGAAGCAATATTGCAGTTATGAAGTAGCAATGAAAATAATTTTATGGTTGTGGGTCACCACACCCTGAGGAGCTAGCTATGTTGAAGGCTCATGACATAGTGTTCTAGAAATAAGGGTCCCTTGGAAGGAGAATATGTAGCTCAACAAGGGGGTGGGATCAGTTCCAGAGGGATCTTAAGGTCAGGGAGAGCAGTGCTAAAAGCTCCTTAGTCCCCGGCAGGACACTAGGTATCACTATAGATGTTATACAGTGATAGGCTTCTTCCACCTCTAATCAACCAATGACCATGGCAGTTCTTGGCAATTAGGTGTTGTTCTAATGGAGGTGGGGGTGTAATTCAACAAATGCTTGGATCACACCTGAGTATCAAAGGGCATAGGGAGCTTGAAGCATGAGCTGAGCCTACTAAGGAAGAGTCTGGCCAAACAAAGCCCTGGGAAGGACTAACGCAGACTGGGACCCTCCCTGCTTCTGGGACAGCTCCCATTGCCCTCTTAGTGGCAGGCTAGGAGAGTGTCTCTCCTGAGTTGTGGCCATCTTGGGCTGACGCCTGACTGGTGAGTAGGTGTCCAGCATGGCCTGACACTTGGTAGACACAGAGACCCCTTCAGGGAAGAACAAGCTGAATGCTCTTCAGTGGGGCTGAGAGTAAGGTGGGGTAGGATGCTGTTTCTGCAGGATCCTGGAGACCTGGAATGGGCCATAAAATATCCCGTCTGGTATCGTTAGTCTGGGAAGTATTCTCTCTTGTCTCTCTTGTCTTGGGAAGAGAGTCTTGTCTCTGTTTGAGACAGGCAAGAACCTACTTCAGTGGCTACTTCTCAAGCTCCTGTGGCCACCCTTGGCCCTTTCTCAGTAAATGGGGCTACCAGGACTTCTTCGTCACCTGTGGCTGTGGGCTCAAGCCCTGCCCAACGTGATGGTCTGTAAGACCTGTGTCAAGATTGCAGCCTCGAGGGGCAGGTGAATCTGGCGGTCTTTTGAGCCTGGTCTACATGGCACCACTCTCTCTGGTTGAGGCAGTCCCACCTAACTAGAGAGCTCGTTGCAGTACAGCCTGAGGTGAGGAGGCATTGCTCAAAGTGTCCCTGTGTGGCTAAGCATGGTGGTCTGGAGGCTGCCTGTTTGAGCCTGAGTTGGGGAAAGACCGGTCTGCGAAGACCCAAAAGTCACATTCGAGCTTCCACAGTGGCGGCCATGAGGAGTAAAGGTCCAATAGACTCACTGCCTTGAAGTGAGGTTTGGGAATGGACTCCATTTTCAGGGATATATATTTATCCAGTCCCCTTCAGGACTCAGAGTGGTAAATGCCCAGCCTGGTTCTTCCCACACAAGCTGTGGAGAATCCTCCTTGAGGCTGGGTTGGAGCAGGGCCCCAGACAAAACAGGTGTGTGTGTGTGTGTGTGTGTGTGTGTGTGTGTGTGTGTGTGTGTGTTTAATACTAGCTTTTTTATATATTGTTTTGTTTTTTATTTTTTTAAGGATTTATTTATCTATTCTATGTATAGAGTACACTGTAGCTGTCTTCAGACACACCAGAAGAGGGCATCAGATTCCATTACAGATGGTTGTGAGCCACCATGGGGTTGCTGGGAATCAAACTCAGGACCTCTGGAAGAGCAGTCAGTGCTCTAAACCCCCGAGCCATCTCTCCAGCCCTGCTTTTTGTGTGTTTTGTTTTGTTTAAGATTTATCATTTTATGTGTATGAGTGTTTTTGCCTGTATGTAGTTATATGTATCCCCTGTGTGCCTGGTGCCTTTGGAGTCAGATGAGGTTGTCAGATATCCTGGGATTAGAATTACATTTGATTATGAGCTGACAGGTGGGTGCTTGGAAGACAAGTGCTCTTAAACTGCTGAGTCATCGCTCAGTCCTCGAAGTTTCTTCTTACTCTAGTGCTCTTCCACGGCCATCAGGTAGGCTGCATGAGCATCTGGGGCAGTCAAGGCCAATGCTTCCTGTACCCTAGCCACCAACATCGGCTTTTTCTGAGCTACGGAGAGGTCTCCTCACACTGCTCTGGAGGAAGGACCTCTTTTTCTGTTGGTCGAGAGGTTCCTCTCCAAACCTTTGCTTTGGGTCCAAGCGGTTTCCATTTTTAAGATTTGTTTTAAAGTATGGGTCTCTGTGTGGCTATGTGGAGGGGAGCGTGGTGCCAAGGGAGGCCAGAGGCATGTCATCCCTGGAACTGGTGTTACAGTTTTGAGCTGCCTGTTGTGGTGCCTGTGCTGAGAACAGAACTCAGGTTCTCTACAAGAGGCGCTCTTAACCGCGGATCCATCTCTCCAGTTTCCCCTTTCCACGTTAACTTTTTTTTTTTTGCCCTTAATGGGGAAAGTGGAGGCAGCAACAGGGTGGTTGAAGCCCACTAGTCGCTTCCCACCAGGAGTGAGTAGTCAGTGAGCTTTTTTAGTGTCTCTGGAACCTGCGAGGAAGTCGGTCCTCAGTCTCTGGCACTCAGATGGCAGCAGAGGGCGCTCGCAGCACAGAGACGCATTCTTTGCATCTCGCAAGTCGGACGGAATGGAGTTTGGGTAGGGAAGCATTAGGGAAGGGGTTCGGAACTCTCTCCCAACTCTGGCCCGGCCCCTACGGTTCTCTCGGTTGCTGGGGTGCTGGATGGAGGTGTGGCTTATCATGCTTAAGCGCCCAATTCTCTTCTGCAAGTTTTCTGGAGCTGTCGGGCTGCTGCAGGCTACTTGAGCTCTGGCTTACCGCCCTAGATCTGGGTGCTCTGTGCCAGACTCGCACGCAGAGAGAAGGCAAGTGGACCCTCGGGATAAACCAGCGCCGGGTCTCGGCACGCACCGGTTCTCTTCGGTATGTATTCTTCCCAGAACGCCGACCACTCCAGACTCCCTGCTCTCCAGACTTGGCCGCGAGGCGGTGGGAAAGAGAAAGGCGTTGGGGCCCGGGGCGAGTAAAGGATGCGCGTCGCAGGTCCAAGTCCCGCACAGCTCACCTTCCACCTACCCCAGTCGGATCGCCCGCCCCGCCTCCTTCCCTCCTCCAGCTCCCGCCCCCAGTCTCCTCCCTCCTCCTGGCGAGCTAGCTCTGCTCCTCACGTCCCTGCGCGGCGGGTTGACTGCAGGCGCGGCTCCGGGAGAGAGAGCGCCTTTTCGGAGCGCAGGCTGCGCTTCCCCAGTCAGTTCTGTGCGTCCTGCAGCTGTGCGGTGCGACGGCGCAACTTCCCTCTAGTCCCGGGACAGCAGTGGGACAACTTGGAAAACTTCTCTGGGACAGACTGTAGGGACGCTGGGCACCGGTGGAAGAGGATATAAGAGACCGATGGCTGGTCCTGGGTATCCCCGGACCTCCTAGGCCGCTTTCCGTCAGGCTACGGTGCTTCAGAGCCATCTGCACCTCCTGGGGGACGACCCCCAACAGTAGCGGAGCCAGAGTGGCGCTATCTCCTGCGTACCGTGAGTTTGGCCAGCATCGTTCCCTCTGGACATGTCCGGCCCCACCATGGACCATCAGGAGCCCTACTCGGTGCAGGCCACCGCCGCCATCGCGTCGGCCATCACCTTTCTCATCCTTTTCACCATTTTCGGCAATGCGCTGGTCATTCTGGCTGTGTTGACCAGCCGCTCACTCCGTGCACCACAAAACCTGTTCCTGGTGTCACTGGCAGCAGCCGACATCCTAGTGGCTACTCTCATCATCCCTTTCTCTCTGGCCAACGAGCTGCTGGGCTACTGGTACTTCTGGCGTGCGTGGTGCGAGGTCTACCTGGCGCTAGACGTGCTCTTCTGTACCTCCTCCATCGTGCACCTGTGTGCCATCAGCCTGGACAGGTACTGGGCAGTGAGCCGAGCATTGGAGTACAACTCCAAGCGCACTCCGCGCCGCATCAAGTGCATCATCCTCACTGTGTGGCTCATTGCAGCTGTCATTTCTCTACCGCCCCTCATCTACAAGGGCGACCAACGCCCCGAGCCCCGCGGGCTCCCCCAGTGTGAGCTCAACCAGGAGGCCTGGTACATCTTGGCTTCCAGCATCGGATCTTTTTTTGCTCCCTGCCTCATCATGATCCTCGTCTACCTGCGAATCTACGTGATTGCCAAACGCAGCCACTGCAGAGGTCTCGGAGCCAAGAGGGGCTCTGGAGAAGGTGAGTCCAAGAAGCCCCAGCCGGTTGCTGGGGGAGTGCCAACCTCAGCTAAGGTGCCCACCCTGGTCTCTCCTCTATCTTCTGTTGGAGAGGCCAATGGACACCCCAAGCCTCCAAGAGAGAAGGAGGAGGGGGAGACCCCTGAAGATCCTGAGGCCAGGGCTTTGCCCCCAACTTGGTCTGCCCTTCCCAGATCAGGCCAAGGCCAGAAGAAGGGGACTAGTGGGGCGACTGCAGAGGAGGGAGATGAAGAGGATGAGGAAGAGGTGGAAGAATGTGAACCCCAAACACTGCCAGCATCTCCTGCCTCGGTATGCAACCCACCCTTGCAGCAGCCTCAGACTTCTCGGGTACTGGCCACACTTCGTGGCCAGGTGCTTCTGGGCAAGAATGTGGGAGTTGCCAGTGGGCAGTGGTGGCGCAGACGGACACAGCTGAGCCGGGAGAAGAGGTTCACCTTTGTGCTGGCCGTGGTCATTGGAGTTTTCGTGGTCTGCTGGTTTCCTTTCTTCTTCAGCTACAGCCTGGGGGCCATCTGCCCACAGCACTGCAAGGTACCGCATGGCCTCTTCCAGTTCTTCTTCTGGATCGGCTACTGCAACAGCTCTTTGAACCCTGTCATCTACACCGTCTTCAACCAGGACTTCCGCCGTGCCTTTCGAAGGATCCTTTGCCGGCCGTGGACCCAGACTGGCTGGTGAGGCTGCCTGTTCGCTGTCTATGCCAGGGTTGGTGCCAGGACCACCCGGTGGTAGTGCCCCACCTCCACAGTCTCTATGGCCATTTCTCTGGGGCCCACTTGCAGACCTCATCCTCAGACTCTCCTGAAGGGGAAAGGACAAAAATGCTGTTCCTAGGGCCCATTTGAAACCTTCCCTTGCTGGCTGTACTGTGGGATGGCTCTTCCCTTCTCTCTCCCTGGCAAGGGGACCTTCTTGAATATGGCCAAAGCCAGACTGGATTAGAATACCTCCCTCCCAGCCACCTGTAAGCCAACAGGCAGGCTACCCTCTCCTGGAGACCCCCTGTGCCTTGGCAGGCCACTTGTGGTGTTTTTGGTTTTCTTCTTCTTCTTCTTTTTGTTTTTTATTTTGTTCATTTTTATTTTATTTTATTTTTATTTTTATTTTTTATTTTTTGAGACAGGGTCTCAGGTAGCCCAGACCAGCCTCAGACTTGCTGTGCAGCCCGAGGATGCTCTTAAGATTCTGATCATCCTGCCTTCACCTCTCCAGCAGTAGAGTTAACAACAATCCCTACCATACCTGGTTTACCTGATGCTGGGGAATGAATTCAGGGCTTCAAGCATGCTAGGGTAGTCAACCGAGTTATATCCCTAGCCTTGATCTTCCTCTTGCTTCTCAAAGAGCCGGAAGCCCAACGTCGACATTTCCCAGGAGGACCTGATGCTGAGAAAGAGGACGGAAGGAAGAGGATTCAGCCATGCCGAGCACCTGTGCTTCTCATTGGCTATTGGGAAGGCTGGTTATGGGCTAGTATTGTGGTTTTTTGTTTGTTTGTTTGTTTGTTTGGGTTTTTTTTTAAAGCTTCCTAGCTCCTTTAAGCTCCAGAAGCATGGGTTGGTTTTTCTTACTCAGCATCCCCCTGGGAGGCAAGTGGACACATGGATGCCTCAGTGGAGAGGTCTGGAATCCTGGCCTCAGCCTCACCATGGGCTCCTGATCACTGGCATTCACCCTTGCAAAGAGCGGGGTGACAATTGCCTGCCGCCTACTTGCGGCAGGGAGATGAAAGGCTTTGCAGAGAGCTTTGAGCTCCGTGGGGGGAACGAGCTAGAGAGCCAGCAAATGTGATTATCTGGTGATATAAAAATCCCTTTCCTATGTGTTTACCACTGTGAGCCTTCCTGTAGACCTTTGTTCTGGGCTTGGGGTGTGTGAATGCCTACCCCAAACTGGAAGTGGGTTGAGGTGTGCCCGAGCCACTCTTTCAAATTCCAGAATTTCTTTGAGAATGCATTCTTGTGCATTCTCAAAGGTTTTGAGTTATTGTGCTGTTGTCAGCTCCCCCATCTGTTACCTGTAACACAGACAGAGTTTTCAGTGGCTTGGCCCCAACCCCATTAGAGGATAAGTTCTTTGTCATTGAGCAGGCAAATCGGTTTCCTAAGCTAAAAATACTCACATCAAGGAAGCAGTCTGAGACGAGATCCTCAGGTGGGGTGCTGGGGCTAGAGCAGGCAGCCTGTGGACTCCTGGGAGAGCCACCCTCTGCGGTGGCCCAGACAATTCTCTGAACCCCCAAGCAACACCTTTGGAGATATAACCAGTTCCACCCCAGCTCAGAAGGACGTCTCATTTGCCGCCAAGAACCCTCACAGTGATATGGCTGTGCACTAGGGTGTCTCTACCTCCTGGTTGTCTTCCCAACTTGGGAATTGCTCCCCAGAGTGACTGGGGATGTGTCTAGGCCTTCCCCACAAGCAGCCTGACTTCAACTTTGGGCAATAAACCTCAACCTCAGGGAAGGTGTAGTTTGAGCCATGGAGGCTACAAGCGACACAGGCTTGGGTGTTAGCTTAGGGTGGATTTATCAGATTTTGAAGGTGCTAAGGGAGTTTTCTCAGGTAGAGACAGTGATGGTTCCTAAATAGAATTCCTCCTGGAGAGGATGAGTGTCCAGCTTGGTTCTCAGTTGGTTGGCGGCAGTTGTAAGGCCAGGACATTGATTTGGAGTGTGGCTGAGGGGCTGATTTGATTTTCTGCTTTTGTTTTGTTTGTTTTGAGACAGGGTTTCCCTGTGTAACCCTGACTGTTCTGGAACTCACACTCCATAGACTAGGCTGCCCTAGAACTCACAGAGATCTGCCTGTCTCTGCCTCCTGAGTGCTGGGAATAAAGGCGTACGCCACCACCGCCTGGCAGAGGGGCAGATTTATAACCATTTGCCAGCTGAGACTGTGTGTGCTCCGTGGGACCCAAGCCCCCTGTTGTGACATATAGGTGTTTCTAAGACTCTGAGCTATTTTATCAATAAAGGCTATTTTGTAATAAGCAAGCCGAGTCCTGTGTCTAAAGGTTGCCTGGAGAAGTTAGGTAATTCCTGACATTCCGGGAGTGTCAGTTGGCCTAATGGGCTGAGGCTCCCTCCCACGGCTGGCTGTCCTCTTGGCCCCACCTGTCTGCCATTTTCATCCCCACAAGCAGCATTCTTACTCAACTAAGGCCACTAAGACCTGTGGACCTGCAAGGGAGAGACAAGAAGACTTCCCTGAGGAGGCGGCATTTGGGCTGGGTCGGATCTTGGAGCAGTAATACACCAAGAGGCAAGAAAGAAAGTGGGGCAGAGCTTCCATGTAGAGGGGCCACATAGTGTTGATGAACTCTGGGCGACAGCGTTGAACTCCCCTGCTGCGTGGTCATGAGTGGGTGGGGGAGGTGCTGCAGGAGGCAGGCAGGAGGCAGGCCACTGTGGAGTGGTGGATACACAGCAGCTGTGTTTGGCTAGGGCCAGGGGAGTGGATGAGAATGCTTTGCTTCAACTAACCCAAACCAACATTCAGCCCTCCAAGCTGGGAGGCCTGTGAGGTGCCCAGAGCCCCAAGTCTCCTATGAGTGAGTAAAGGGACTGACTAGTCATGCTCCGATGCCACAGAGAGAACAGAAGAGGCAGCCTCTGGGGCTCCAAGCTGGGCTGGACCTGGTTCCATGAGCAAGGGTAGAGCCGTGAGGCTGGAGGCAGGGGGTCAGCATCAGGGTCAAGGCCCCTGGCAGATCCCAGGTTGGAAAGGACTGAGAAGCAGTGAGTGATCGAAGGTACAGGGATGCTCTGCTCCCACATCGTCAGAGCCTGTACTTTTCGTCATTTTCAATTACTTTCTTTAGGCCCATGCGTCTGCTAGGGACAATCACCAAAAATGTTAGTGTGTCCACTGCCATCGGTGGACTTGGGATCTGTTGCCAATTTAACAAGAAAGCCCCGCCCCTCAACCAGCTCTGAGGACTCTAGAGCCTCATACAGGTTCTAGCCTACCTCATCTTCAGGGAAATAGAACTCAGGAAGATGCAGTGACCACAGGTCAAACCCCTGCTTTCGCTGTTGGATCACATATCTTTCTGTAGGGTAAGGCGCTACAAGGGCCTGGGAGTAGATGCCCACTGATCTCTGGGAATGGAGGTAGGTGGTCAGCCTGCTGGAGTAGGACTTAAACAGTTCTAGTGCAAGCTAATTTAGATCCTACTATGTCATTTCACCCACATACTCTTTCTAGATGAGGTCATTTTACAAGAGAGGAAACTGAGACACAGGGTCGCCCAACCGAAACAAGGGAACACACAACCAGGCTGAAGGATTTGCTCTCTCTCAGATGACAACCTTTCTTCAGTAGTGTTGACAGTAGGGAGGCTGGGAGCCAATTGGATCCAGAAGGCAGCAGTGCTGGGATTGATTATTCATGTCTGCCACTGACACAGCCGACCTAAGAGGTAGTAATTGTGCCTCAGACTTTCCACTTCTGGCAACTCTGTTGAGGGCCCAGTTCTGAGGACCCAGAAAGGGAAGGTCGCTTGCCTCAGGAGGCATCATATAGACACACATGGTGGCAAGAGCTGGATCTAGCATCCACGTAGCCCAGCATACTAAATTTTTTAAAAAAGAGAATAGTGTATGGGTGTCTTGCCTATACGTGTATCTGTGCACCACATACATGCCTGGGGCCCATGGAGGTCAGAAGAGCACATTGCATACCCCGGAACTGGAATTATAGATTTGTTGTTGTTGCTGCTGTGTGGTACAAGGACTCAAACCTGGGTTCTCTACATGAACGTGTGTACCGCAACTTCTTACTGAAGGAATGCTGTACAGGCCGAGTCAAGGAGTGATAGTTCTGTGTTTAGGAAGGGTCTGCTGGCAGCCTTCCGTCTGCCAGGTCCTGGGCTAGGCAGACCTCTTTTTGCTCCCTTGGTTCTCTGGCCTCAGCCAGGCCTATACCGATAATGGAGGGAGTGGGTGGCTGGTGCCAGTTTCATCCCTGTTCTCCAACTCTCTTCCCATTCCTTTATACCCCAGTCCTGTATCCACCATTCCTGATATCTCTGAGCCCGACTGTGGACCACTAGGATGGTAAGGAGGTGCAGATATGAGGGAGAAACTTTTGCAAATAAAGTGGAGGCATGGGTGCCAACAAGGGGCCTCTGCGGTTTGCCTGGTAGAAGAAAGCTGAGAACAAGGACCTTCAGAAGATCCCTTTCTATGACAGAGGGGTAGCCCCACTCCAGAAGACAGTTCTCCAGCTGCTCCTGCTTTGTGAGAACGTACTCCTAGGACACACACGTTAATTCCCTTGGGGGAGGGCTTCAGTCAGTCTTGAACTCTTGAGAATTCCTATTTAGGGCATCCTGGACCACCTGCTCAGAACAGGAGGCTCTGGAAACAAGGGAAGTCTTGTGGGTAATCAGGCCCAAGCCCCTTCCCAAGCCCTGTGTGGCCTCCATGGGACATATGCATGCAAGGAAAGTCACCTGAGGACCAGCCTGTAAGTGGGGCAGCTGCTGGCTGAGAGGAGCCTCTGCCCAGCTACAGCTGATACAGGACAACCTTTGGCTTCCCTACTGAGGCCAGGAAATCTGCTCACAGGACCTGGTCATTGTGGGTGGCAGGGCTGGTGTGGAGCTTGTGTTTCCATGAAATCTCAGTGGGGAGGTGGGTTGCCCAGTGTTTGTATTCTGCCTTTGCTAGCTCTGAGCTTCTTTGAGAAAGGCTTTCATCCTTCTCTGGGCCTCTGTGTCTTTGCCTGCCCATGGAGGATTGCTTACCCCAGTGGCCCCACAGTTCTCCTGCCTGTGGCTTCCTCTCTGCCCTCCTCCTCCCAACTCCCTGGACTCCCTCCCCACTCATGGGGATTCTTCAAATTAATCGACTGTGTTAGTCAGTTGTTCTCGAGGTTTGAATCCTGGCAGGATCGGACTGTTTGCCTTGCTTTTGTACCTCAGAGAACTGAGCACCAAGTCTGGAGTGACAGATCTGTTTGCAGTCCTCTGAAGTATACAGGAGCAAGAGAAATGGAGACAGCTCCAAGCTGTCGGGGTCCAGGGCTTAACACGCTTTGCCCGAGATGGTGTTATTATTATCCCTGTGTCATAGGTGAGGGACTGAGGTAGATGGAGAACTTGCTGATGTCCACCAGACTCACATAACCTATGACCCCAGCCTCAGCAGCCCTAGAGCCTGTCCCTGAGTGAGCCGTTGGGTCGTTCTGGCTGTGTCACCTTTGTGGTTTGTGGGTAGCCCCTGTGACACCCCCATTAAAGCAGGAGCCCAGGCGGGGGTGCAGACTCCCACCCTTCAGTCCCTGCTCACTGTCAGGAGGGGAGGTGGGGCGCACTAGGCTAAAATTAGCTCCTGGGATTCTTTGTGCTCTGCATCCGTCCCTCTTCGTCTAGGGAAGGATGCTGTCAGGAGGCCAGCACTAGAAGGAGCTGGTGTCAGCGTGCAGCCTCCACAGCTTGTAGGCTCTGATCTTCTCACACCCTGCCCAGGCTCTGGGCCAAAGGCTCCTGCCCTTGGCTTGGCCTTGTGGCCACCTATTGATTAGCAGTGATTTCCAAGGGAGAAACCCATCACCATCCTCCCTCTGGCCCTGGGATCCCAGATCCAGTGCCCCCTCCCCCTCCCTTCTCTTCCTTCTTTCCCTGACCCTATCTTTGAAGACCACACCCCTCACTTAGCCTTCCTGCCTCCTCTGACCCTCTGGCTTCTCCCTTACCCAGAGGGATGGTCCTGGACCTTCATGGGCTCTGCAGGCTCCAAGGACCTGTGGTGGCTGTGAGGGAACCGGAACAGTGTAGAGACCAAAAGAGTGCTACTCTCCCTGGAAAGTTGGGGCTATTTCTGTCCTTTCTGCCTCCCTCTGGGGCTCTAGGCTCTAGGACAAGCTGGTGGGGGAGGGGTGGGGCTAGGCCTGTGTGTGTGTGTGTGTGTGTGTGTGTGCAGGCGTGTGTGTGTGTGTGTGTGTGTGTGTGTGTGTGTGTGTGTGTGTCTTTGGTTTCCTTGATAAGGGGACAGGCCCACTTTGGAGCTAAGGAGGGGTGGGCCTCTCCAATCTCAAAGCTGCAGGTCTCCACAGAATGACGCACACACCACGTCCACCCCACCCCACCCCACCCCTGCTCCCATGGGGACCTGGGGCCACTTCAGGAGGGAAAAGTGCTGGTCTGTGACTAAGGGGACCCAGGTGTCCCTGTGTCCCTTTCCCAGCCCATCCCAGCTGCAGCTGTGAGGGAGGGAGCGTGAGAGGCTGGCTGGGCTTGTCACTTGGATTCCCTGGACAATTGGGGGGAGGGGAAGGCAAGGGTTAAACCCAGCCTTCCTCCCAGCACAGGAGTGGAGGGTGGCCCAACATGGTCATAGGTTGCAGGCTCCACTGGGTCCCACCCAGAGTGCTCTCTGTCAGGTGCCTCTGACACAGCTGTTCCAGCTGGAGCCCTTCTTTCTCTGCTGGCTAAGTGGCTCAGGCTCAGGGACGCCCATCTACTGGCTTTTTTTCCCCCTGAGACAAAGTTTCTCTGTGTAGCCTTGGCTGCCCTGGAATTTACTCTGTAGACCAGGCTAGCCTTGAATTCAAAGGTCCACCTGCCTCTGCCTCCTACACTAGGATTAAAGGCATTCCACAGCCGCCCAGCTTTTGTCTTAGAAGCCCTAGTGGAGTCCAGAGGCATCAACACCATAAAAAGAGTTGGGTGACTTGGGGTAAATGTCTTCACTCCTCTGGTCTTCTTTTCTGACTGATGAAGGGCCAGGACTAGAACAAACTTCAGATACCATGCTGGGCTGCCTCACAAGCCAAGGGAAGGGCGAGAGGAAGGGGGAACTGAGGGCAGGGATCTGGCTACCTGTATGGACTTGACACTCTGTGTAAAGTATGGCCAAAGGAGAGCCTGTGTGTGGTAGTGGGGGAGGGGTAAGTTAGTGGGAACCTGCACTTCCGTAGGTCATATCTTAGACTGACCAGGTCAGGCTGTATCTCCTAAACATGGGCTTGGCTCACCCATGCTTCAGCAACAGAGGGGCCCACAGAATGAGGCTGTGTGGATAACCAAGCCATAGGACTCCAGCCCCACCCCCTCAGCCCCAGGGTAGACATTTAGTGAGGAGTTAGGGGACCTGGGAATGGTCCAGCAAGTGGGAGCCATCTTGGCATTAGTTATCCAGATGCTGGGGACTCTGGACTCTGGGGATGTGTCTCAGATGTAGAGTTTGTCCTCTGTTCTCTGTTTTGGTTTGTGTTCTCTACAGTTTCCTTGGGAGATTCTTCTGGGAGATCCATCTGGTTGTGGCTGAGGTAGAGGCATAAGAACTGTCCTTACAGAGTTTGAACTGGATCAGGGCAAGGACCAGCCACAGAGAGTCAAGGTGTACACCAGCTGGACCAAGAGGAGACTAGAACATGGGACATGGTTGAGGCTATTCTGGTGGCAACATGGAACAAACATAGGCTTTAGCCACAAACCTGGCTCTGCTGTGTGGCCTCAGACAAACAACTAAACCCCTCTGAGTCTCAATTCCCTCATTTAAAGTGGGTTGGCTCTGGATACCTTCAGATGGGGAGCTAAGAGATGGCAAAGAGCTACAGGATGATGTCCTTATAGGGTGTGAAGGTGCAAATGGCAGAGTCACAGTGTCACTCTGGAACCTCAGATCCTCTGCAAGGTGAACTGGGACAGCATCTTTTGCTCAGCAACCCGATGAAAGGAGGGTAGATTCTGTGTCCTGGGAGATGACCCTTCCAGAATATTCCATCTGGAATTCCATCCATTTGTGCCACTGTCCCCCCCCCCTCACCACTGATTCTGTGACTCCAAAGCCTCCCCCACCCACAATTCCAGCACGTTCTCTCCAATGTGAAGGATCAGAAGGTTCTCAGGGAAAGATGTAATGTGCTACATCAGTGTGTTCGTCCTCCCCACTCCCACCCCACACCAGGCCCATAATAGACATCAGTAATAGATCATCGAACTTTCTATGCAAACACAGACAAAACTGCATTAAGATCCAGGCAGACCTCTTGCAAATGATTGGTGGAGTAAAAGATAAAACTGGTTTGTCCCTGAGTTCTGTGGAGGAACCCCAGCCTCATCTCATGGGTGTTGGAGAAAGGGATGTACGTCCATTGTGGTATGAACATGCCAGTTGGGGCAGTGAGGTGAATTGACCCTAGAACTTTTGGGATCTTTATGTTGCTGCAGCAGCAAGGGTCTATCAGATATCCCCAAGATCATGAGGAAGCCACTAGAGAAAGCAGAGCAGAGATCTAAGGCAGAAGCCCAGAGTGGAGCAGGCAGGTAGCCCAGGACAAGACAGATAGCGTGGTGGGCACTAATGAAGGTGCAACTCTTAGGTCTGCAACCCTAGACCTGGGCTAGAGTTAAAAAGGGAAACCTTGGGGCTGGGGATTTAGCTCAGTGGTAGAGCGCTTACCTAGGAAGCGCAAGGCCCTGGGTTCGGTCCCCAGCTCCAAAAAAAAAAGAACCAAAAAAAAAAAAAAAAAAAGGGAAACCTTTGGTGGTCTCATCCTCTCAGGAAGCTAGACATAAGGTAAGGATGGCTGCATAGGCACCAGACCTCATGAGTGATCAGTCTCTGATGGTCTGACCATCTGCGTCTAAGTGAGCTTTGATTCCCTTTAAGTGGGGAATCCTGACCACATACCCTCCTCTACCTGGTGATCCCTAGCCATGGGCCGTTCCTGAGATCCTCATCCTCAAAACCCAGTATGCCTATCTATGTGCTCTGATGACATTTGTACATCTTGTTTGCTGTGTGACTCGTGGGGGATGGTCCTGATACCATCTCTTGGTGTGCCGAAATATCCCTGGAAGGGTGGTGAGATGGAGGAAGCCATATCTGGTTTTTTATTTATTTACATCCCAAGCAGTGTCCCTGTCCTGGTTCCCCCTTCACTGAGGCACTCCCCACCATTCTTCTCTGAGAGGGTGGGGCCTCCCTGGGTTTTTCTCCAAGATCAGCACATCAAGTCTGCCAGATTAGACACACTCTGTCCCACTGAGGCCAGACAAGGCAGCCCTGTTGGGGAACAGATACCACAGTCATGCTAGATCATTAGGGAGAGCCTCTGCTCCAGTTGTCCCCCATGGAGACTGAGCTGCGTGTCTGTTGTATATGTGCTGGGGGCTCCATTCCAGCCCGTGTGTGTTCTTTGGTTGGCGGCTCGGTTTCTGGGAGCTCCTAGTGATCTAGGTTAGTTGGCTCTGGTGGTCCTCCTGTGGGTTCCCATCCCCTTCAGGGCCTTCAGTCCTTCTCGCAACTTCCATAAGAGTCGCTGAGAAGAAGCCGTATTTGTGAGAATTCCTCCAAGGGATGGGGAACAGTTGAAGCCTCCAGAGATGAATTTGAACAAGAAGCAAACGTCACGTGTGCTGAGTGGGTCACGCAGAGGGTGAGCACCCAAGTCCTTGCTTCACGCTGCCATGGTGCACCACGAAACTGGGACTGATAGTGGCTTGCTGAAGACCTGTGTCCCCCCGCCCTCCTCCTGCCTGTAGTTACATCATGGACAGCTGGCTCAGACACCACTTAATTAGTCAGGAATTGTACCTACATGGACACCTGGATTCCTTTGTGCCTGAGGGCCCCAGTGTACTCAACTTGATACTGGCCTAATGTGCCATGGAGGGAACCAACATTCCCTTGTGCCCTAACAGTGAAGGCATGGGGTATCAGCAGTGGCAAGGCTTTGGAGCTCTGCCTCAGTGGGCACACTTGGAGGAGGGCAGGGCCCGGTGGGTACCCTTAGGATGTGAGGTTTGGGTTGGGGGGAGAGTGGCAGGAAGATGGTGTTGGAGGTAGGAGAGTCTGGGGCTGGAGCTGGGGACATGCTAGCCAGGCTGTTAGAGTGGGCTTGCTCACATCATGAACTCCCTCCTAGGAGCAGGAGACAGGGCAGGGTGAGTCTCCTCAGCTCGGCTCCAGAAGCAGCTGACTACAAGTATGTTGGGATGTCAGGGGCTCTTGGATCCAGGAAGTGGGGAAGAATGTGTTGGGAGGGGGCTCTTGGATGGGATGGACGATGGAGGCAGACAGGAAGAGGAGACGGGGAGGAGAGTGTCTCTGCAAAGGCGGCCAGCAGGCTTGTTTGTTTATCTTCTTTCCTGACCCCATATCCCTCAGTCTGTGGTTCTGTGTAGTGCAAGTCATTGAGTTTTGTGGGACGTTTGGTGTCCTCAGTCTCCCTACAGGTACAGTCCCTGGGGGGCTCTCCGAGGTATATCCTACACACACAGACACACACACACACAGACACACACACACACACACATACATGCATATATATACACATACATATATGGAGAGGAGAATTCTTCAGGGAAGGCAAGAGGGATCTGGTTCTCAAGACCTTGCTTTGGTCTTTTGGCCCCTTTCTGGAAATGCCCAGAGTATGGGGGTTAGTATTCAAGGGCTTGGTTCAGGCCATGCGTTTCCATGTTTAGCTTCCATCTCTGTGTGCTTGATCCCATTGGTGGCAGTGTCTCTGTCCACAGCACCTTGGAGGAGGGGTCAGGCAGCTGGTCAATTGGTACAGACCTGTGGGCACGCAGCAGACTATCATCATAGTGTGCAGAGTTCTTACCTTCCTTAGCTGCCTGGCTCCGTGGCATAGCTCCTCCTGTCTCATGCACTTGCCAGTGCCTGTCTTAGGTCCTCTGACTAGAGCTGGCCTGGAGATGTGAGAGAGCCTTTGGGGTGATCAGGGTTCCTCCTTGTCATCTACAGCTGCAGGGAGCACGAGGGGAACAGGATTGAAGGAAACAAGCTGACAGACCTATTGCCAGCTCTCTATGGTCTCTCCTTTTCCCCTTCATGTTTAAGAGCATCTGTTGATGAACTCTAGAAGCCTCGTATTTCCTCATCCCTGCCTTCCTAAAAATAGTGTTAGCTTAGTAATCTCAATCTCTGTCTCTCTCCTGTCGCTGTCTCTGACTCTGTCTCTCTGTCTCTGCATCTCTCTCTGTATCTCTGTGTCTCTGTCTGTCTCTGTCTCTCTCTCCCTCTCTCTCATGTTTAGAAGCCCCCACTCAGGCTCTTTCCTCTTTCCCCTGGGCACCGCCCCACCCTTGGCAACTTTCCCAGGTTCTGCAGATAATTTTAGGGAGTCACAGGGGTCTGAGCCCCATCCTTAAGGAAGCTCCCTAGGGATGAGCCTCTGGGTGTGAAGAGTTTCCCTTGGCCGTCACCCTGACGCCAGTCAGGCAGAGCTCTGGGCTCTAGGCATGGGGTTCCAGCCTGTGGCCTGGAGCACCTCATCCTTCTAGAGATGGGGATCCACTCACAGACATGGCCTCCCGCAGAGGCTGTGTCTGGTTCCTGCTGCTTTCAGCCCGCCCTGCTGGCCTCCGCACTTCTTGGAGTCGGACATCTCATTGCTCTTTGACCTGGCCACCCCAATGCCAGTGTACTTGAGGCTATTTGTGTGGGAGACCAATAACCCAGAGGACAGAGGAGAAAAGAACATCTTTGGATTCCACAGCTTAGTCCTGGAATTACCCAAGCTGAAAGGCAGCTAGGACCTCCAGGGTCCCAAACTCACAGACCCCAGTAATCTGAGCTTTGGTCCCATAGTTACTCTGCCTGTACATGTAGTGAGAATATGTCTGTTTCAATCTCAGGTGGGTTATGGGGCCACTTCAGACTGTCCTCAGCAGCTGACTATGATTTGTCTCATGCTATGGCAGAGGCGTGATTCGGCCAAGCTGAGGACAGTTTATGTTTGGAATTCTGGGGACTCTTCAGAGGGTATAAAATGTCAGCACCTGGAGAGGCAGGGAGGCTGCTGCTGATTGTTGCTGCTTGCTTGCTGGGTGGGGGATATTCTGACAAAGATCAAACTTGCCCCAAGGAACTCAAAGCCCCTAATCGGCAGGAAGTAGTCTAACGATATTGATGCTCCCTTTCCCCTCTAACCTTTTTCTCCTACCGTGTGTTGGGGGTTGGAAGGGCCCAGGGGTGGTGTAGGGAGGTAGGAAAAAGGACCTAACAAACAGCCAAAAGTCCAGCTACATCTATGCTCCTGATTCAGTGAGGTGCAATAGAAGTAAGGGTCTCAAAGGGCAGAATGGTATCATGGCTGTGGGTAGCCAGTGTGTGAAACATTCTTAGCTTTTCTTCTTTCACTGGCAAGTTTGATCCCTAACTCTTTGCCATTGGTGCTTGAGTTCAAGGCCAGTCTGTCTCTAGTCTTTCCTGGGAGGAGCCTTAGCTCCGGAAACCACTGGTTTGGAGCTGTGCTCATTTCTTAGCTGGCTCTGTGACCTCAGAGGAGTTACTTAACCTGACTCTTGTGCTAGTATTTAAGACATGAGGTAGTTGCTATACCTTTACCCTGAGGGCCACCACAAGGGATACATTGAGGTGCTTGGGTTAGAGATGTCTGGACTCTGTACCTGGCTCGTTGCCATCCCTAGACAGGATGTGGAGGAGACAGCAAAGCCTGAGGCTGCGGCTCAAAAGGGTCGAAAGTTGGGTAGGGGATGTCCTGACTAAGTGGAGGCTGCATCTGAAATGGGACAGGGTGGGAAGCCAGCTGTCTCCAGGCCCCACCCCTGAGCTCTGGTTATCTCCAGTCTTGCCACCTCTTCCCTGTATTATTCACCAGTCATTACCTTACATGTGACAGCTGTTGTCATGACGACACATTACCCATCCTCAGATAAGAGCCCTGCTTGCAGGGGAATCAGGCTGCCTCTGGCTCCCCAGACTCCATCACTGGACCTGAACCGCCCCAGGGATCCCTAGCAGACCCTTCTTCCTATCCGGGTCTCTTGAACAGGTCATTCCCTTCTTCCTCCTTTCTCAGGGAAGCTTAGTCACCTCCATCTTTTCTCACTGTGTCCCGAACCCTCCCTTCCCCCACCCTCCTCTTTCCCCTCTCTCTGGATTCTGAGCCAGATTCTCTTTGCTCTGTTGCCTCTGTTTCCCATTCCTGGGCACAGCAGGGTAACAGGAAGGTGGGTGGTGGGAATGAGAGGGCTTCCAACCATTATGGGATGCACACACTCGTGTGTGTACACATGCGTATGCACATACATATACACATCTATATGTGACTGGGAAGACGGAAAGGCTTGAAGAAATGTGGCCCAAGGAGCTGCCCTTCCAGCAGCTGAAGCGTCAGTACAATCCCGTGTAGTCTCAGCTCTGATGATCCCAACAGGCCTTGCACACTTCCCTGGTGCTGACTCTGTTCCTTAAGGGCACTGACTGAGGAACCCTGCCAAGGCTCCAGGAGGTGAATGGCAAAATTCCATTTTTGCAGGCTAGGAAATTAGGGATCAGAAAGGTCAAACAACTCACTCAAAGCCACACAGCTGGCCAATAGAGGAGGCAGGATTTGAAATTCCATCCCATCGCCGATCTCCATAACCATGGTGCTGTCATCATAACAACACTGTTTACTGAGCTCTCACCCAGCATCAGACAGCATTGCAGCAGCATGTGGAGCTATCTAGCCTGCTGGGCCCCGAACACCTATCTGTTCCATCAGTGTAGGAGTTGGGGCACAGGAAGGTTAAGTCACTTCCTCAAGATCACACTGGAGTCAGGGCAGTGCTAGGATTTGAAACCAGCCCCTCTCTGCCTCTTAACCTTCACTGTCTCTTCTCTTCAGAGGTCTGAGAGACCCTCTGTAAAGTCCCTGTGTTTATAGTTCAGTTTGGGGGACATGGGGAGGAGGCCATGTGTCTTCTTTCTTAGGTTCCAGGTCACTAGGAACATCCTACAAACCCTACGGTAGCACTGCCCCCTGGTAGCCCCAGGAACTCAGGGCTCCTGCCACTGGCATAGCACCCAGGAAGAAAAGAAAGAGGATAGAGGTGTGGCTGGGAAGCCTGGTGGAGCCTGCCGTCTGCTGACTGTCCCTAGCACTTCTTGCCTGTTACACACTCCCTAGAGAACAGCCTGGGCCTTGGAACACATTGTCCCAGAAGTGCTGCTGTCGGGATGATGAAGGGGACAGTTATTTTTAACAGCCAAGACTCATGGACAGAAGCCTCTTCCAAGCCCGGGACACTAGGGAGGGTAGGGACCACAGACTGCAGGTCCTTCTACTCTTGGCTCTCTCTCCCCCTCTCCTTGCTACTGGGAACAAACTTGGGTGGGTGATATCCTGGGCAGGGTGGGACTGCTACCTGGCTGTCAATCCTTCTCAGGGCCTAGGGCAATGGTGGCCTCAGGCATGAGTCCTAGCCCTCTCTAGTGGCTGCAGGTATGGAAGCTGATCAGGGACAATGGCTTAGCTAGGAGGTCAAGGGTCAGAGACCTGGCCTTCTCTGGCTAACCATGGCCCCTTGCTTTCGTAGGCCTTTCTGCCCTCTCTGAAGAAGGTAGCTGGCTGTCCAGTACGGCATCTCAGGTGATGGGGGTATACACACCAGGACGTCAGGTTCTTCCCACACCCCTGGACTTCGTTGGTTCTAACGCCCCAGAGCTTGTGATCTGGCAAGCCGGGCGCTACACTGAGCACTCGGATTCCTTCCTATGTCCTCGAAGGTGACTGGCCTTACGCATCCATATGGCATCAGAGGGACCCTCTTCTGTCTTTCTGGGTCCCACTAAGACCTTAAAGAGACACAGCGTCCCCATATTAGTTACTTTCATGCAGCAGTGCCCACATTTTGACAGAAGTAACTTAAGGAAGGGAAGTTTATGTTGATTTATGGTTTCTGGGATTCAGTCTGTCATGGTTAGGAGGATAGGGTAGAACGGAATAACAAGTTATGGCAAATCAGGAACCAGAGAGGAGAATGCTGGGTTGGATCACCATTTTGCCTCCTCTCCCTCCCCCCGCCTCTCATCTTCCTTCCTTCCTCCTCTTCCTCTTTCCCCTCTTCTTCCTTCTTCTTTGAGACAGGGTCTCTCTTCCTCCTCCTCCCCCACTCCTCCTCCTTCTTTGAGACAGAGTCTCTCTCTTCCTCCTCCTCCTCCTCCTTTTCCTCCCCTCCTCCTCTTCCTCCTCCTCCTCCTCCTCCTTTGAGACAGGGTCTCTCTTCCTCCTCCTCCCCCACTCCTCCTCCTTCTTTGAGACAGAGTCTCTCTCTTCCTCCTCCTCCTCCTCTTCCTCCCCTCCTCCTCTTCCTCTTCTTCTTCCTCCTCCTCCTCCTCTTCCTCCTCCTCCTCCTCCTCTTCCTCCTCCTCCTCCTCCTTTGAGACAGGGTCTCTCTTCCTCCTCCTCCCCCACTCCTCCTCCTTCTTTGAGACAGAGTCTCTCTCTTCCTCCTCCGCCTCCTCCTTTTCCTCCCCCTCCTCCTCTTCCTCTTCTTCCTCCTCCTCCCCTCCTCCCCTCCTCCTCCTCCTCTTCCTCCTCCTCCTCTTCCTCCTCCTCCTCCTCCTCCTCCTCCTTTGAGATAGGGTCTCTCTATAGTCCTGGCTGGTTATGGCTGTGGTCAGGTTGACAATATAAAGATGAACCATTGTATTTGGTATTTTTGTTTTACTGTGACAAAATAACCAGACAGAAACAACTTCAAGTGAGAGAAGCTGGGCAGAGGCTTGCTCATGTGCTGTGGACCAGGAAGCAGAGACGAACTAGGCCAGAACCAAGGGCCTCCCCCTAGTGACTTCTGCCAGCTAGGACTCACTTGCTGAGAACACTGTAGTCTTAAAAGAGTGCTGCAAGCTGAGACCCAAGTGTTCACAACAAAAGCCTGTGGAGGACACCAGATTGAAAGCATAAACAGCAGAGCTACTTCTTAGCAAAGGATGTTCTGAGAACGGGCGCTGCTGGGGGTGAGCTCTGAGCCTGGGTCTCTTCATCAGGGACAAAGCAGTGGTGGCAGGGGTTGGGGGTGCTCCTCAAAAGCCCTTCTTGCCTGAGGCCCATGCTGGCTCTATTCTTGGGGTTCAGACTGACCAACCAAGTCTGTCAGATAGGGGATGCTTGCTGGATGAATGTGCTAGTTTGAATACTTAACTCTCATCTGGCTGAAATCCCACAAGTCCTTTTCTACCCTGTACTCAGAGGAACCACCCAAGCAATCACGAGGTTTGTACAGGCTCACACTCAGGGTTGTTCACCTGTGTGACCACCACTCAAAGCCAGGTGACCCTTAGGTAAGGGTGTCCTAGCCCAGAAAGCCCCTAATTTCCCTTCTCAGTCAATATCCCATTGTGGTGGTATGAATGAGACATGTCCCCCTCAGGTGCATGAGTCTGAACTTGTGGTCACCTATTGGTGGTGTTCTGTGGAGAGGTTCTGGAACTTTCAGAGCGTGGGGCCTTGCTAGAGGAAGTGTGTCCACGAGGCTGGGCTTTGAGAATGTATAGCTTCAGTCTTAGTTTGCTCTTCCTGCTCCTACCTCTGTGCCTTCCCTACCCTTCTGGACATCTAGCCCCCTGGAACCTCAAGGCAAATTCTCAAGTTACTCTGGGTCATGGTATTTTATCACAGAACAAAAGTCACTAATGTGCCCTTAGAGGGGATGGCATTCCTACAGCTCTCACCTCAGATTACTTTTGCCTGTTGTAGAACTTTAGACACAAAAGTACAAACATGCTCTTTGAATATGGTTTCCTTTCTTTCGATATCCTAACTGGATGAGTTACCCATATTGTATTAATATGGGTATACAGTATTAATCAATTGTTATTCATTGCTGAATAGTATTTCATTGTATAGACATATTTTATCCACCCTCTGTTGACTGATGTTTGTATTGCTTCCGGAAGTAATATTTATGCCTGTTTTATTATCTTCTAGAGTCGCAGATATTTAGTTCTTTTGGGTAAATGCAAAGAAGTGAAATTACTCAGTCATATAACAGGCAGATGTTTACTTTTAGTCGATATTTCTGGTTTTCCAAAATTATTTAACTTATTAACACTTCCCTGGGAGGGTGTGAGTTTTAGTAACTCCTCAACTTTGCCCATGGTTAGCTGTACCGTTCTTTTGTCCTTACCTAGTTTTGAGGTATGTTTAATATCTTTCAGGGCAGGGGAGATATTTTTCATTGTTTTCATTGTAAAATAACATTATCTTAACTATTTCTGTGGGTGTGTATGTACTCGCATGCACATGTATGTCTGTGTTCGTTTGCACATGTGTGTGTTCATATATGGAGAGGCCGGTAGTCTATGTTACGCATGGTTTTCCATCCTGAGACCTGATCTCCCACTGAACCCAGAGCTAACGGCATGACTAGACTAGCTAGTCTAAGTCGAAGAATCAGTCTCTATCCATCTCCAGCTTACAAATTCCTCTAGCCTAAAATGTTTAAATAATCGACGATATTAAACATACTAATGTACCATCCTTTTTGTGTGGATTTTGTTTTGATTCTCAGGATGTGTGCTGTGTAGCCCTGGCTGTCCTGGAACTTGCTCTGTAGATCAGACTTGAGGCCTCACACTCAGGAGCTCTGCTCCCGGATGCTGGGATTAAAGGTACGTGCCACCGCTGCCTGGCAAGGTATCGCCTTATACTAACGTCCATCTTCTGACCCCTTTTCTATTTGCAAACTGAAATATTAGCTATCACACTCTGGCCCACCCCCCTCTCCCCTCCACCATAGAGTCATCCAGCATTTGTTTCCTCAAAACCAGCTTATTTCACTGGGTGGTTCATCTGTGCTATGGCCGCGCTGCCTTTTTAATGGCTGAATAACGTTCTCTTGCATATCGTGTTGCCCTGCTCATTAGCCCACTGACTTAGAACTGATTCTACCTTCTGACTTGAACCATGCTGCTGTGAAGGTGGTGAGGCAGGGTAGAAAAAGAGAATGATGGGGCTGTGAGAAAGAGCCCTGTCTTTGTTCTGACTGAAGCCTCTCACCAGCTGAGAGGCTCTCAGTTCACAGCACTGGCTAACATTGAGACCGGATTCCATTTGTATAGAGGTAGTTCAAATAAGCATGAATCGCACATGAGGTCTAAGTGCACGTGGCCTTTATCTGTTCCTTGCTGAAAGCCTATCGTTTTATAGCAATCCCACAGACACAGCATTTACAGTACGAGGCTAAGTCCTAACCCCTCACACAGCCCTGGCGGCCCCTGCTTTTACATGGCCAGAATGTAATTCTATCCCAGGCACCTTCAGAGTCACTTTACAGTGTCATTTATCAAAATGGAAGGGAGCTGTAGAGATGGCTCGGCACACAGTGCTTTGGCAGAGGACCACATTCAGTCCCCAGCACCCACACGGACGCTCACAGCCACTAGCTTCAGGGGATCTGGCGTGCTCTTCTGGCCTCCATGGGCCCCAACACATGTACATAATTAAAAAATGTTTTTCTGAGATAGCTCTCTGTGTAGCTTTGGCTGTCCTAGAATTCGCTCTGTAGACCAGGCTGGACTTGAACTCAGAGATCCACCTGCCTCTGCCTCCTGAGCGCTGGGATCAAAGGTGTGAGCCATGATTGCCTGGCTAAAAATATATATTCTTTTTAAAGGAGAGAAAGAGGAACAAATTTCTTAGCAACTCTTTAGATGGAACTTGAAAGCCAGCAACTATGTTAACTGCTAGGATGCTTCCTATCTGTCCCAAGAAGCCCACATCTGGCTATTTGTTCTTTCCCTAATTCCTTAAGTACCTTTCACTGTCCTCCCCCCAAATTCAGTTTTATGGGCAAATATCAAAAAGTGAAATTGATGATTCATATTTTGCTTCAATTTTTTCTATTTTAAATTTTATTTATTTAGACAGGATTTCATATAGCCCAGGCTGACCTTGATTGAACTCACAGTGTAACTGAGGATGGGCTTGGATTCCAGATCCTTCTGCCCCCACCTCCCTAATGTGCTTATAGGTGTGTACCACCACTCCTGACTTTATTTCTTATTTTTAAGTAGCCACCACCACCATTTCCCGCACTAATGGTACTTTTTATTGTTTTTTTAAAACTTATTCAGTTTTAAGAGATTTTGTTTTGTTTTCAATTATGTGTTCATCTCAGTCAGCGACTCTTATGAAAGAGAACATTTAACTGGGGCTGGCTTACAGTTTTAAAGGTTTATCCCATTATTGTCATGGCAGGAAGCATGGGAGAATACAGACATGCTGTCAGAGACATAGCTGAGAGTTCTACAGCTGGGGGCACAGCAGCAGGAAGAGCGTGAGACACTGGGCTTGGGTCGAACCCTTGAAACCTCCAACTCCACCCCGAGAGATACACTTCCTCCACTAAGGCCACATCTCCTAAGCCTTTCAAATAGTGCACTCCTTCAGCATGTAAATATATGATCCTATGGGGGCCATTCTTACTCAAACCTCCACAGTATATAAGTACACACTTATGTGTGGCTAGGTATGTGTAAGTGCAGGTGCCTATGGAGGCCAGAGGCATCTGTCCCCTTCCCTGCCAACTGGAGCTCTAGATGGTTGTGAGCCTCTCAGTATGGGTGCTGGGAAACAAAACTCAGGTCCTCTGCAAGAGCAGTATGCGCTCACGGCCACTGGGCCATCTCTCCAGCCCTCTGTTGTGTTTTTGAGACACAGCCACACTGCAGAGTCTCGGCTGGCTTCTGATTGTGGCAGTCCTCCTGCATTAGCTTCCACAGTGCTAGGACTACAGATGTGGGCCACAAGGCTGAGCAGCTGTGCTAACACCACATTCTCTCCAGCAGTGAGCAGCTGTAGCAAGCCATTCTCTGTTTATTTTTAAAAACAAGAACCATCCAGTGAGTTTTAATTTGCACTTTCCTGGGCTAAGACACAGCCAAGTCTTTAACCCATTTTAAGAATTGTGCTCTCACATTATTGATTTGTGACAGTTTACTATCCTGACTATTGTGAGCTCTTGGTAAGGAAATGTATCTTTTATTGGCATAAATTAACATAATGTGAAAAATTAACCATTTAAAATATATACTCCGCACTGGGGAGATAATTCAGTGGGGAAAGTGCTTGCTGTGTAAGGACCTGAGTTTGGATCCCAAGCACCCACATAAAAGCCTGGTGTGGCTGAGAGTGTCTGTGATGAAGCTCTGGTTGGGTGCAGTCCAGTAAAGTAGAGAGACCAGGAGAGGAGCATACCCAATGGTGTTTACAAGTTGACCCCTGGTGTTTACAAGTACTGGTACAGGTGTGAACACATGAACATCTCTCTCTGTCTCTGTCTCTCTCATGCATACACATACACACACACACACACACACATGCACATCTCACATATGCATGCACAGAGAGGTACTTGTGTGTGTGTGCACGTGCACACACACATGCACACATGTACACACACATGCACACACACACACACACACACTCACACATGCACATGTACAACCAGTGCATGGTGCTGTCACAGTTGTTCAACCTCCACCACTGACTCACTCTGAAATGTTTGCATCACCAGAAGATGCTCTCGTGAAGCTTCTACACTTTCCTTTCCTCCTCTATCTCCAGTCCTGAATCCACTTTCTGCCTCTGCATTTACCTCACAGGAAGAGTTAGTGGAGGTGGCCATTTGGGTCTGGTTTCCCTCTTAGCGTTGTTGTTCTCCAGGTTCATCCTCCTTATAGGAGCTGCGACTGCGCCTCCTTCTGTAGTCATCTAATCACATGGCAGCGGTCATGTGCTGGCCTGCTTTTAATTCTTCCAGTTATGATCCAGCAGTGGGATGCATCTGTATGGTGCTAGTACACTGAGTCTTGTGAGGACCTATCAGGCTGCTTTTTGGGGGGCGGTGGGAATGCTAGGGATTGATTAGAGGGGCCTGGGTCGTGTGTGTACTAAGGACATGTTCTACTGCTGACACCCTCGCTCAGCCTCCCTATTTGCATTCTTTTTTTTTTTTTTTTCCGGAGCTGGGGACCGAACCCAGGGCCTTGTGCTTGCTAGGCAAGCGCTCTACCACTGAGCTAAATCCCCTACCCCCCCCATTTGCATTCTTAATTTATGAGAACTCCAATGGCATAGACGTGACTCCAAAAACAACACATGAACTCCGGGATCTGGAGTTCTCCAGTTTCTGGGTGTGTGCCTGGTCTAGGAAGCTGACAGTCTCCCAGTCTCCCAATGGCTCTGTTAATGTCCTCTGGGTCTCAGTCTAAGGGGCCCTTCCTTGAGGAGACTGCTGGGTGATGGCTGCTGGGCAATGGCTTCGATGTAGGGCACACTTCCTGAGCTAATTGTTCCTGCGGGGCCTCAGTGATGTCCTCTGTGCCTACCATGAGCAAATGGTATTATCGGTCCTCTGTCCCAGTGGCTTCCAGACACGGGCAATTGAATTACAGTGGTCCATCTGCCCCCTGGGCTGGTGGCTCCTTCAACTATTCCCTGAGTGGGCTGAGGGCCTTGCTAGCGCCCCTGCAAGGAAGGTGAGTGTGGAGCTCTTGGGATGGGCAGGGTGGAGGAGGATGAACTCTGGAGCAGGCTGGAGGGACTCAGTGTGGAGTCAAAGGGACAGCCTTGGGGGAGGGGAGTCCTACCTTCCCAATATCCTCCTCTGCAGCCTTATCTCCTTGCAGCCCAGCCTTGCCCCGGGCACTTCCCTGATTACAGCCTGTTTTCGACTCCTTACTGCCCACATGATGAAGCCCAGGCACAAGCCTAGCAGTCTCTGCCCAGTCCTCCTATGTGGACCAGCAGTAGCTTCAAGCTCAAGTCCTGGCCCTGGGGGGTCCCTTCCTGTGTTGTCTTCATCGAGGGATGAATTGGCTGGTAAAGAGGGATTGGCAAGACGCATGCCCCTCTACCTGACAGATAAAGGTCTCCCACACACAGTCCCCCTCATTTCCCTTGCTCTGGGTCCTTAAAGGCCACAGGCTAAAAAACGATAGCATCAGAGAAGTGGATCCTGGGTTCCTTCGTAATTTCTTGGACCCAGTCTGGACTACAAGGTAATATGGACTCTCCTGTGCTTGCTTGCAGAGGCTTGGGGGGTCTTACAGTAATTAGGGTACCCCAGCTTACCCAGTCTAAGGTACCCAGAAGTGATCAGGGTAATAAGCTTCAGTTTCCTCACAGTGACATGAGGTGGTAGACCTTGTAGAATTACAGAAAAGATGGAACTAGGAGGGGCCCCCAGGTACCTGGCCCCTAGCCAGCTGTACGGTAGCAATTCCTTCTGTGCTGAGCACGACCAGAGCCTCCTTGCAGCAGAACTGCTGTACTCACCTTGGACAAGGCCTTGGGAGGTGAAGCCTATTACCATTTTCTCATTGGAGGGTGCTGAGACCCCAGTTGCCACCGTATGAGGTAAAAGTAACAGACTTGGAAGGGGCTTCTTGGTGTAACTGTGACTCATCCACAATCCCTGTAAGTAAACCCATCAGTTCGCCAAACTGGACTCAGGCAGAATTCTTTCTTTGGGCCATTGGTGCCCTTTCTATGTAGGGCAAACGGATGCTTTCCTATGTCTGTCACAGGACACCAGCCCTCTGCGCTGGAAATTATTTGATATCTGCTCTAGGCTTCTGTGACATCCATCTTTCTGCTTCCCCCCATCCCTCTTCCCTGTTCCCCTCCCCTCTCCTTTCTTCTCCCCTCTTCTCTCCGCCCCTCCCTTTCCTATTCTCCTTTTCTTCTGTTTGGATCTTGTGTATCTCAAACTTGCCATCTCCCATGCCACCAGTGCCAGGTGGGCATGCCACCACACCTGGGATCTACTTGGAGTTTTGTTTTGTTTTGTTTTCCTTTGCCCTTTCAATCCCAGGTCCCCTCTAGGCTCACCAGAAGTTAAGGCCTTTGCTGAACCTCCAGTCCTAGGAGTCCTGTTTCTAGGGTCTGTGGCCAGAGGCCACATTCTGCATGGACTTCCACTGGTGTGTCCTTCTTAGTACTCTGTCCTTCTGTCTCTTCTATACCAGATACTATGACCAGTCTGCATAGAGCTTTATCCAAAACAAGATCTATAAATGCTATTTTCATCCATAGCTGAGACTTGTTTGTTCTAGGCTGGGCCTAGCAGCATGGGACAGACTAAGGCTTTGAAGGTAGGAAAGATCCTTGCCCCACTTGAGGAAACTCACTCTCTTATCCCTTCTGTGACACTTCTCTGTCCTCCTGGTCTGTCTGTCTCTCCACCCCCATCCCTCCCAGCCCCAAGAACTGTAGCTGCTGAGGCAAATTGTCACTGAATAAAATTCAAATGAAGTCTGGAGCCTGGGTCCCTTTGCTACCACCTGGGCTCATTCTCAGCTGTTGTCTGAGGTCTCCCCTGGTCTTAGTTCCATACTCTAGAACCCACCAGCTGCTGGCCAGATGTAGCTGAGGACAGCTGGGTGTAAAGACAGGAAGCACTAGACAGCTTGAGGTTCTCACGCCAGAGCCCAGATGTAAGCCAGCCCTCCTACGGTCCCTTCTTTCTCCATCCTCCTTCCCTCTGCCATGGTCTTCTCTAGAGAGTCTTCCCCATGTGTGGGTTATGAGTGTGGGCTTTCCCTCTCTTGGCCTCTGTGACAGATGGGATCCAGATGAGGGACCAGAAGGCTCATAGAGATACGTCCCTACCTACACCCAGGATGCCTAGGTGGACCAGTGGGGAAGGTAGGAGTTCAACCACCATGGTGATAGGACACAATGCCTGAGGTTCCTGTGAAGCTGAATTTGGGGTTTGTTAAAGCACAGGAGGAGAGAGTTGAGCCAAGCTAGGCCAGGCCTGACACAGCCAGGGAAAAGGATACTGCTAGCCCTTTGAGGCCATTGCTCTAGCTCCTAGAAAAGTCTGCGAAGAAGAGTCCAGCTAGACATAACATGACCCCTCCCCAACTTCTGCAACCGTCACCAATTTTTTGCCTCACAGGAGGGCCAGAGAGCAGGATAGGATAGGGTCTGTGCATAGGTCAATGGTTCACAGAGGGAGCTTCAGTTATCCAGGATCCAGAGTAGTCCCTCTCAAGCTGGCTGAGGAGCCTCTGCAGTGTGGACATGCAGGGACACACAACCCCAGCTCACCATGGTTCCTGGAAGCTATCCCAAGTAAGCTCTGCCCCCTGGGACCCCGCATTAGAGGCAGCCTGGGCTTAGCCCAGTGGCTTCCTGTCTCAATTCCTCCTGCCCCATGGGACAGTGACAGCCTGCAGGTAACCTGCGCCCACAGATGATACACTGAGGGGGGCTCTCCAACCTCTGTGTATACAGACACTGCTATGCTGCTGCTGCTGGTGAACAAGGATGGCTCTCTGAATGATACAGGGGACACACTTGCGGCCTTGACATTTCTCCAAGCACCCTAGTTCCCCTCTGGCCATGTGTCTGTGATCACAGTCCCCCTGTCCGTTCATCTCCAGGTGCTACCTTCCGGCCAACACAGCAGCAATGTCTCCCCCATGGAGCTGATATTTACAACCGCAGGGGAGCAGGCCCAGCTGCAGTCATAATTCAGATAGCTCTCAGGTTGCTGGAAATTCAGCTGGCTTCTGTTTCTCACTATGACAGAAAAGGTTTCTCTGAATCTCTGCTGAGCCTAGAACTTTTCCCTCCTGGGGTTATTCCTTCCACTGGGATAGCTCCTAGCATGGGTTCCCAGGACCAGGGATGTGGTTCAAAGGCCTGAACCCAGTAAGCTACAAAGCTGAGGTGGTAAAGGCCTAGGAAATTATCTGCTCTCTCCTTCCTATAGGCAAGGAGCCTGAGGTCATAGAGAGGAGGTGACCCATGAGAGTGAAGCCCAGCACACAGGCCACCTTTGTGGGCTCCTGCACTCGCACATGCATACACACATGCACACACACCCAGGCACACATACATAAACATAAAATATTTTTAAAATCTTGAGTTGGATGTGGTAGCACATACCTGTAATCCTAACACTTGAGAGGTAGTGACAAGGAGGTCAGGAGTTCAAGGCTATTCTTGATACATTGGAAGTTTAAGACTAGCCTGGACTATGCAAAACCCTGTCTCAAAAATCAGAACAAAACAAAATATATTGTTATACAGCCTGCCACGAACCCTACAGATTTTGAGAGCTGTGGCTGCGGCCCAGGGGTAGGGTCTTTGTCACACACACATGAGGCCCTGGCTGGGTTCAATCCACAGAACTGCTAAACAGCAGCGAGTAAATAAAAATAACAATGACAAAAACATTACAATATTATAGTAATATCATCAGCACACTTGATATTCAAATATTGTCATCTTCTCCCCTAAGAGTCCTATGATGTCCTAATCAGTGACCTGACCTTCAGTTGACCAATTATATCTGTAAAAACCCCACTGCTAGATAGAGTCAGGCTCCAGGTGGGCACGATTCTGGGGACAAGCCTTCACCTCATCACAAACAGGACATTTGTTAAAGAAGTCTAAATGGGCCTTCTATAGCACAGTAGGAGAGTCTTTGTCTAGCATGCACAAGGCATGGGTTCAAGCCTTGGTACTATGAAACCAAACCAAAAACATAAAAACAACAGACTCTGTATTAGTTAGGTGTTGTTGTTGTTGTCATTGTTGTTTTATCAATAATACAAGCGAGGGTCATCTAGGAAAGAGAGGACTTCAGGTAAAAAAATGTCCCATTATATTGGCCTTTAGGTAAGTGTGTAGGGGCATTTTCTTGATGGTTGAGGTAGGAGGGCGCAGCCCACTATGGGCAGTTCCAGCCCGGGGCTCTAGGGTTGCATAAAAACAGCAGACTGAGCAAGCCATGGAAACAAACCAGTAAGCATGTTTACTCCACGGCCTCTACTTCCATTCCTCCCTTGAGCTCCTGCCCTGTCTTCCCTTCACGACAGACTGGAAGCTGTGAGATAAAACGAACCCTCCCTCACCAAGTTGTTTTTACTTGTCATCTTTGTCAAAGTCGTAGGAAGCAAACTGGACAGAAGTTGGTATCAGTCAGAGTGCAGGCTATTGCTATGACAGACCTGTCCATATTGTTTTGGGGGAGGGCTGTAGAAATGCTTAGAGTTTTGGGCTGGAAAATCCATTAGTGTCCCAAACTTAATGAGATGTTTTGTAGGAGCTCAGGAGACAAGAGTGCTGAGAGCCAGTGATGGAGCCCCGGCTTATGAAATTTCAGAGTCCCTCAGATTCTACTGGGGCCATTCATGGGATATTTTCTATTAAGAATTGGGGGATTTAGCTCAGCGGGAGAGCGCTTGCCTAGCAAGCACAAGGCCCTGGATTCAGTTCTCAGCTCCGAAAAAAAGAAAAAAAAAAAAAAGAAAGAAAAGAATATGTGGTTTTGGGCTGGGAATGGTGCTGCATGCCCTTCATCTCAGCACCTGAGGGCAGAGGGTTTTGAGTTTGAGGCCAGGGCTACAAAGGAGCTGAAGAGATGGCTCAACTGTTAAGAGCACTGGCTGTTCTTCCAAAGGACCTGAGTTCAATTCTCAGCACCCACATGGCAGCTCACAACTGTCGGTAACTCCAATTCCATGGGACTTGACACTCTCACACAGACAAAATACCAATGTGCACTAATTAATAATTAATTTAAAAATGAGATATTCTGAAAAAAAATCAACCAACCAAAAAAAACTACAAACAAATGTCTGCAGTTCTGATCGGTTGAGGTCAGAGAATCATCTGTGGTTAACAAGAGACCAGCACTACTGTGGTAAAACCTCTGGTTCACTGGGACAATGAGTGCTGGTTAGCTGGGCAAGAAAATTGACTGTGATTAATAGACACCAGCGTCACCAAGTTAGCCCTCTGGAAGGTACTTCCTCAGAGTCTGTAAATAGACACTGTGGTCCAGAGGGAGCCAAGGCTACGTCTCAAGCTGGCAGCTGAACTTGGTAATATGTAAGAGTCTCTTAGGTTGGTTTGTCTCCCAGGTAGGACTGGTTTTGGCAGCAGAAGGGCTGCAGGATTGAAGGGGTCATAGAGAGCAGCAGAGAAAGGCCTGGAGAAGCCAGTAGTGAGGTTGCAATGGAAGTCCCAGGATTGAAGGGGTCACGGAGAGAGGCTGAGCCTTAATATGTGGCAGGGTCAGAGTCCCTGGAGATGGCCCAGGAGGCATTGGCGAAGGCAGAGACTCAGTCGCAGAGGACACCAAAGAACCTTGGGCGTGCAAGAACAGCAGCAAGTGTGGCATGAGCAGCAAGGGACCGCGTGAGCCCACGAGATAAACTGTGTGTGTTGTGGGGGGCACAGCCAGAGAAGTGTGACTGCTCGAACCCTTTAGAGCCCAGAAGAGGGCTCTAATAATGAGGAAGAGGGGCCCAGAAATTGTGCACTAAGTTGGACTTAGTTTTGCTTTGTTTTGATTGTGACTGTGTCTTTGCTCTCCATCTTGGAATAAGAAGTATATAACTTGTTTTTTAATTTTAAAGAAACCCAAAGTTGAGAGCCTTAGACTTTTTAAAGATGTTGGGTAATTTAAAGAGACAGAATTTTTAAAGTGTTTGAATGTTATAAAGACCGTGGGACTTTTAAAGTTGAGCGATGTTTTATATTCTGATATTTAGTTGAGATCTTCAGGATAAACAAAAATGTGAAAAGCTTTGGTTTAATAATGATATAGTTGTACATCAGGTGGCAAGGGGTTAATTGTAATGGAAGTGGAACCCTCAATTAGAGAATGCCTCCATCAGATTGGTCTGTAGGCCAATCATTAATCTTGATTAATGATTGATGTGGGTGAACCCAGCTCACAGTGGCTGGCGTCACTTCTGGGCAAATAGTCCTGTGTAACTTTCTTACACAAACTGTGGAATAAGCAATATGCCTCTGTGGCCTCTGGTTTCAGTTCCTGCCTCCAGTTCCTGCTCAGCTTTTCCTTGGTGATGGACTATAAGCTGTAAGCTGGAATAAACCTTTTCCTTCCTAAGTTGTTCTTGGTCATAATCTTTATCACCACAATAGAGAGCCAGCTAGGGCAGAGCTGAAATGGTCAGGCAGCTTCTTAGCACTGGGCCGGGCGGGCCAGTATAGCTACACTAGCTGTTGCATGTTCACATTCTTCCCCGATGGCTGGCACTTTCAGAACCGTATTGTTACAGTTCGTACTCTCTATGGAAACTCACTTATGTCGTGAGGCATTAAGAGGGGGTAAACTTACCCTGACCATTGCATTTGGACGTGGGACCTGGGGAGGAGTTACATGAGGCCAGATGGTGCCAATGTTGCTGCAGTGGACACAGGGACCACAGTATTCGTTCCTGATTGCAGTGGGCCAACACCTGACTAAAGCAGCTCACAGGAGAAAGGGTTTGCTTTGTGTTACAATCAGAGGGGACACAGTCTGTCGTGGCAGGGAAGGGAAGGCAGCTGGCCACATTGCCTCAGCAGGCAGGAAGCAGAGAGAGGTTCAGCTCCACTGCACCTTATTCCATACAAGCCCTCAACCCGTGGGAGGACAGCTGTGTTTAGAGAGGGTCTTCTCAGCTCACTTAGCCAAATCAAGAAACTGAGGTTTGTCTTCTAGCTGGCTGTAATTTCTGTCAGTATCAACCATCACGAACTCTTCAGTGGTTGGCATCCCTGCCTCTCTGGTCCTTATGGATTTTGAATATCTCACTGTTGCTTTTCAGGATTGCCAGAGCCAAGCACCACAGGCTAAGCAGCTCACTCTGCAGCCATTTATTTCTCACAATTCCAGAAGTGGGAAGAGTGAGACTGTGTGTGGAAGGGAGGCCGGTTGGCTTCATCTGTAGCCCCTCTTGTCTGTCCTACGACTGGGCCTGAGTTCTTGTCTCTGCTCAGCAGGATTCTAGGTCTGTTGGTTTCAGACCCACCCAAATGATCTCACTGGAACTCAACACAGTCATTGTTTAACTTTTAGTGTGTGTGTGTGTGTGTGTGTGTGTGTGTGTGTGTGTCTGTCTGTCTGTCTGTCTGTCTGTCTGTTGTCTGTATGCATGCTATGTGTGTGTGTGTGACTGTATGCATGGAATGTATGTATGGGTGCCCTCAGAGGCCAAAAAGAGTGTGTCAGATCCCTGGATCTGGAGTTAAGGCAATTATGTGCCACCCAACAGGGATGCTGGAGAGTGAATGGAACAGGAAGTCTCCTGCAAGAGCAGCATGCTAAGCCGCCTCTCTAGCTCCTCAACCACGGTTCATAAAACCTTCTCAATAGTATCCCAAGGGATTTTTTTTTAAGAACTCCAACAAATCAATTTGGGGAGGGGGCATAACTCTATTCATGCATACCCCTGACACTGACAAGCTCATGAGAAGAAACTCTGGCTTCCTTGTAATCAGAGACAGAAGAACCATTTTCTACCCGTTCAGGTCTCAAGAGCAAGAGGATTGAAGAAAAGCGTTGGCAGCTTGGGTCTGCAGAGCCGTGAAACCCCATCAGTCCCCAGTGGGAGTGCCACTGATGCTGCCAACCTAGGAGCTGAGTGACAGCCCCTCTCATGTTTAAGATGTCTGGCTCTGTGACCCACCGTATGCACATGGACAGGGTCCTCCAATGCATCAGGTTGAGTAAACATGGGCTTACCTGATATTTCTAAGGACAAGTATGCATTCAAGGGCGTGGGGCAGAGGAAAAGTTAAATCCCACAAGTGGCACACTAGAAGGTTTGCAGGGTGGCTGGGTAGCAAACAGGCATGTGTCTTGCTCCAGCATAAGGGAAGCCAAAGACATGTCCAGGGTCTCAAGGCCTGCAGGAGCAAGGAGGTAGGAGGAGGCATGTCCTTTGTAAATTGCAAAGCACACTGGAATGGGAGGTCAGCAGTGAGCAGTCAGGATTCCAGTGGAGCAGCCCCAGGCAGAGCCCCTGACTATGCTCTCCCAAATCAGGGCTAGGCCTGGGAAGGCTTAGCTTCCTGCATGCCTGTCTGCTGAGATCTGGCTCCAGGCTGGGCCACTGAAACCTCTCCAGTTGGCTCTCAAGGGTAGGGGCTTTGGCCCCGGGAAGCAGGTCAAGGCTTGTGGATGCTCAAAAATGTGTAGACGTGAGTGGCTTCTTGGTCTATGGCCTCTGACTGGCCAGCTCTTGGCATTAGGCCTGACATCCCCTCCACCCCACACAGCACTATTGGAGGCCAATGGCTGACCCCATTCTGCAAAGGTCAGGCTGGGATAGGGAGGGAAGGGGATTGCTATGAGTGCCTTGGCAGCTTCCATATATACTCTGCCTCCTAATTAGAGTGACATTGTGTAGTGCCTGCCAGGAGATCGGGTGTTGACTCAGTGTGCTGGTCTCGGCAGGGTTTCTCGTCAACCCACTGCAGCCCCAGAACTGTGTAAGGAACTTGGGGCTCTGGGAGACCCTGGCACATGGTGTGGCCTTGGACAAGGTATTTTCTTTGTCTCTACCAAAGCAATGGGAACAGCGGTGGGCCTAGTTTGGACACAAGTGTGTCCTTTGTAAATTTCACTACACACTGGCGTGGGAAGTGACAAGAATGGTCTACAGATGTGAGTTAATTGATGACACTTCACACTGATGGAGTGTTCCACTTGGCCTTTTGCTTGGAGCACAAGGATCTATAAAGGGACTCAGAAAATCTAGGCTTCAAAGCCCTTTCATGGTGGCACTTGCCTGCATGTCCAGTTCTGGGAAAGCAGAGGCAGTAGAACCAAGGGTTCATATAGCAGACCCATTCCTAGCACCACAGAAGTCAAAATGCACACATTTTGGGCCAGCCCATCATCTCTCTCTGTTTAAGACCTCCCTTAGGCCCTTAGACCTACAGCATGACCTTCAAACTCCATTTAAACATCATTCAAGACCTTCCAAGATCTGTCCTGAAACACTTGGTTTGTTTTCTTGTATGCTACTGAAATCTACCTACCAAATCCTCTTCTCCTTACCCACATTTCAGCCATCTTCTCTCCTCATGGGACTCCTTCACAAACACTTTTCTGTATTACTCCATATCTAGGGGACTCAGGGAGTACCTCCCTCTTGCATTTAGAGATAACAGTCCCAGCCACATATTTTGTCATATTTCCTGTTGTGTCCTTGTGGAAGTCCCTGGCAAGGTCCTTGGAGTTGCTGGAACCAGGGTTCCAGGTTATACCATCTTCATTACTGGTGACAGTAAGGTGATTATGCATGGTCCTAAGCTTGAAATCCTTGAGCTCAGGATGAAGTCTTAGAGATCCGTAGGTAGAGCCAGTGGGTGAGGGACAACAGCAGAGGCCCACTAGGACCTGCTGCTCACCCTTGGGTACTGCTTCCAGAAATCTTCTTTGTTTTAGGGTCATTGTCCTTCAGACTAGCAGCTAACTGGGCCAGGATGAGCCCAACACTGGCCCCCATGCTGGTCAGTACACAGGCTGGGAGCCTGCAAAGGCTCTGTTGCTTTGGATGGCCTCATGAGAAGGTTGTCACTGATAACCACGGGCAGCAAAGCAGCCGTGAATGTGGCAGCTTCTCTGTACAGACATCAGGCTCAGTAGGAGGTGGTGTCACTAGGATGCCTTCTCACAGCAAGGGCCAGCACTCAATGCTCAGAAACACTCTAACACACAGGCCAAGGCCCCTTGTCTAGGGTCCCAGGGCTGGTCAGTAATGGTCTTGGCCAGAATTCAAGATCTCAGGGCCCTGAGCAGATTTGGGAGGCTGGGGTTGTCCACTCCTTGGCCCCTCTTAGAAAACATACTTGGTGGGAACCCTGGCTATCTGCAGTCTCATGTTTCTCCCTGTACTCTTCCAGACACCAGTGCCTGGAACAGCCTTATTTGACTCTCCTTGTTCTGGGTCTCCATCCACAATGCTATCACTCAGTGAGCACCTGGGAAACTGCCACGCCCACCCTTCCAGATATGAGCTCCCTGCCATCCTTTATGTTTTCAGGTAGAGAAGGGGAGTGCGGAAAGGCGGCCATGTCTTCTAGTACTGGTTTTAGAAGGACCCAGGGAGGTAACCAGAGCTCACATGCGCTCCATCGTCAGACCCCAGAAGCCAGCAGCCTCCACTCTGTGGTAAGGTCCTCAGGTTCTCAGGCTGCTTTAGGTTGGCACAGAGCAGATCTTGTCCAGCCTCAAAACATTTGAAGAGAACCATCATACTTTTCCATCCTCAGGCTTCCCCTGGCCAGACTTCTCACTGTTCCCAGAGCTCCATCCATTCTGATGGTTCCCCAGGGTGGGACTACTCACTGATAGTTACAGGATGTAGCACTCTCACAGCCAGGTGATCCGGCATTCATGTCCATTCAAGTGGCTAGGGACCTGTGTTAGCCATCAGTATTTATGCAGAAGTATTGTCAGGCTTTTAGGCCCCCTTAGAAGGTTGCTACAATCTGTGCTTTGCCAATCTCCTTTCCTTCCTCTGTACTGATTGATTGATGATTGGTTGATTAAAACAGTCTATGTATAATTCGTGGTAATCTTGCTCCTGAGTGGTCCAATCCCCTCCCTGGCTTCCTCAGCTTTAGAGTAGGATGCTCTAAATAAAAGTATTGTTGTCACCTTGCATCCCAGAATAAAGCTGACATGTATCAAAGTTACAGCTCAACCTTCAGCCTGGGGACACAGAGCAGGGGAGAGAAGCTATTGCTACTTGGGGATCTTTTGTTATTGCAGCAAAATGTAGCGTATCCTAACTGACGCATGCTCATTTGCCAGTGTCTCTTTGGAAAAGGATGTGAGAAAAGCAGAGAAGGGAGTGTCCCCCTTGCACTATGGAGCTGTCTATTCAGTCAGCATCCCTTAGAGCAGCAACCTGCCCCTCATTGACAAGAACAATCGCCAGCTGAGCACCCCCTTCTCGTTCTCCATGTAAACAAAAGTGACTCCTGGAGGGGTCACCTGCCCTTCACCAGCTGCTCATTTGGCCCTGTTCACCTCGACAATTCTCCTTAGCTTGTGGGGCTAAGTTTTCCAAACACTTTACTATAACATTTTCAAACACGTGGAGGTTGAAAGAAGGCTGAGGTAAGCTTAATTCTAGCTTAGCTGGCTAGGCGCGTTCTCAGCCCTGGATTCTATCTCCAGCAACACCGAATGGCATGTTCAGAAGCGTATGTGATTCTGGAGTTGGGAATAATTACCAGACTAGCCCAAACCCCAAATCCTGATAATGTCACATGTGAGCAAGAACGGGGAGCCACACAAGAACTTTTGGGCATGACTGGAGTGACACAGTACCGCCACTTTGTGAAAACAGTTAGGCACAGTCTAGAAAGCCAAGTATGTCCTTCCATCTGCTCATCAGTGCATCGAGTTTGTCCAGCCTCAAACCCTTTGAAGAAAACCATTGTGCTGTCCTGTCCTCTAGTATAGAGTGGAACGGGCAGAACACTGGTGTCCAGGACAAACCTGCCTGTGGGACATTCAGAGCTGATTTCTTCATGACTGACAGAGCGTGTATGCAAGGGTCCTTCAGCAGTGAGCTAGTGTGCACACAGACTGTGGGGTAATGTTCAGTGCTGTCATGGCTCACCTCCACTGTCAGCTTGACCCAAGACACACACTGGGGGTGCCTGTGAGGGGGTTTGCAGAGAGGCTTAACTGAGGAGGGAAGATGTTCCTGAATGTGAGCATCACCATCCCACGGGCTGGGTCGCGCAGTGAATAGAAATGGGGAAGGACCAAGAAAGCCTGTTGAGCCCCAGCATTCATTGCTCTGGGCTTCCTAACTGGATGCCAAGTGACTGACAACCTCATACTGTTTCTATGTCTGTGTATGTGTGCCTGTTTGTGTACCTGTGTCTGTCTGTCTGTCTCTGTGTCTGTCTGTCTCTGTGTCTGTGTCTCTCTGTCTGTCTGTGTCTCTGTGTCTGTCTGTCTCTGTGTCTGTGTCTCTCTGTCTCTCTGTCTGTGTCTCTGTCTGTCTGTCTGTCTGTCTGTCTCTCTCTCTCTCTCTCTCTCTCTCTGTGTGTGTGTGTGTGTGTGTGTGTGTGTGTGTGTGTGTGTGTATTGCTGGGGAACAAGCCAGAGTCCCACAATATCTAGGAAAGCTCTCTACCCTGAGCCATGCCCCGAGCCAGACATACAGGAATTTAAATAAATTTGACTGGATGGAAGAGCCCAGTCTGGAAAGGCCACACGCCCTGGGAGTCTAGCTCTGATATTCTGGAAAGAGCAGAATTATGTAGATGGTGCAAAGACCAAGTCTTTTGGGCATCAGGCAGAGGGAAGAAATGAGGGTATTTTAGGGCCACGAAATACCCATTGATGCTGTGGCAGTAAACGTGTGTCATTATGTATTCATCAAAATCTGTAGCACCAAGAGTGATGTGACACTCTGGACTTTATGGTGGCTATAAAGTTCCAGAGAAGCCCACTCTGGTGGGATGCTCCCAGAGAGAAAGAGGGTCAGGGTAGCAGGGCTGTGTGGGAACTTTCCTGCAAACCTAAACCGGTTAGAGAATTATTGGGGTCAAGGAGGTGGCTTCGGGGGTACAGTGTTTGCAGCACAGCCGGGGGCATCTGTGCTTGTGTTTCCAGAACCCATGGAAATTGGGAGGCAGTAGTGAGAATCTGTAAATCCAGCACTCCTCTGAGGGGAGACAAGAGACTCTCCTGAGCCTTGTGGGCTAGCTAACCTCCAGTACACAGTAGCCAACAACAGACTCTGACCCAAAGTCTAACCCAGATCTACCTACATGCCAGTGCATGTGTGGGCCCATGCTCACATGTATGAATTAATTAACTAAACTAGGAAATGCCTATGTAAGCAAATGAAAATTCTGTAACAGAAAGTAAAATATCCAAATGACATATTCGTTCAACAGGCTGGATAACAGGTCAAACAGGCATGGCAGCTGGGAGGTGAGCACAGAGGGGCAGGAGATTAAATGATTTATCTATTTCTATTGGCATTGGTGGTCTGCCTCTATGAGGATGTCAGATCGCCTAGGTCAGGAGTCTAAAATTAGCCTGTGCAGCCTAGTGACATCCTGCTTAAAAAACCAAAATACAAACAAAACAAAAGAACAGCAACAAAGTGAACAAAACCTTAGTGGGGATTCTTCAAGATAGAGAGGAGACCGGCAGAGAAAGTCAGCCTATCAGAAGGAAACAGAGCCCCAGAAATTTTAAGTATATAGACGGATGGGAGACTTTTTTTTAAACTTAAAAACAATCACATATTTGATTGTTTAACCAAGGCTACCAGAGATGCAGAAGTAAGTGCACAGGGACACACGCACAAAGAACAACGGGGACAGAGTGTGGTTAGACTGTAATTCCACAGTCCTAGAGCAGAGGGGACCTACGCAGTTAGACTATGCTCACATAGTTGAAGGTCACAGGGACTGACGTAGTTAGATTGTACTTATACAGTCATAGGTCAGAGGACACCGACTGTACTCACATACTCGTTGCTCAGAGGGACTGAGACAGTTAGACTGGACTTACAGCGTCATAGGTCAGAGGACACCAACTGTACTCACACAGTTGTAGGTCAGAGGGGACTGACACACTATACTTACACAGCCATGGTGGCAGCGAGCGAGGCATAGCTACTGGTTTTCTGTTGCTCATCACACACCACCGCAGGCTGGCTGGGTCACGAAGAAGGAAGGGTTGGTTTGGTTCAAGGTCCTGTTGTTGAGAGGTTGTAGGGCCACAGCTGGTGATGGTCTTCCTGTTGGTAGTCCCAGAGGAGACAGACACTGACTCATCCCCCAACCCGTGTGTGTGTGTGTGTGTGTGTGTGTGTGTGTGTGTGTGTGTGTGTGTATGCTCAAGAAGAACTTAGGCATGTGGCTCTCAGTGCTTGCCTAGTATGCATGAAGCCCTGAGTTTTGTCCCTAGGCCTGCATACACCAGATGTGTATCCTATACACATCCTAGACTTGGAAGGTAAAGGGAGGAAGAGCAGAAGTTCAAGGTCATCTTTGGCTACCTATTAAGTTGGAGACTAGCCTGGACTACTTGTATCTCAAGAACAAAAGTCAGCCAAGAGGGGATTTCTGGTTTTGCCAGCACTGAAACCTAGAGCTCAGAATGGACACACTGTAGACACTAGACTTAAAGCCAAGCCTCCTGTTTGTACAACAGTTGCCTTGGGTCTCCCTTTTGTTTCATTTTGTCCCCTTTGAACAAAGCTAGAGGTCTACAATTATCCCCGTGTACCTTTTCTGAAAACTTCTCCCACAATGCCCTTGCCTTGTTAGCATGGGGAAAGTAGCCAATAAAACTAATTCTACTAATGTATGAACAACTATTCTTTAGTACTTACAGGGCTTAATAATCCATTCTGATGGTTGGAGGGAAACATACAGAGTGAGGTGGGGGAGACAGGCAGGCAGAGTTCCATCTTGTACACATCACCTACCCTTCCTGAACTCATTTCTTTTTCTGTAAAGCAAAGGCTGACAATTAAATAGCCAGTGGTCCTTCTGTCCTGAGGTTGAGGTTCAAGATGCTCACAAAGTTCGTTCCCTATCACACAGCAAAGCCTCTGGCTCCTCACTGTTGTGAGGCCTGGGGTAGGGAGCATTAGCCTAGAATGTTGAGGTATCTTGAGTTCTGTCCCAGGAGGGCAGGAAGAGAGAAAGAGGGAGGGAGGGGGAAGGAGAAAGAGATAATGGCCCCCGCACTGCCAAGCCATGCTGAGGGTTTCAGGCCAGCCCTTGGCAGTGGTTGCTGGGCCAAAGGAAGCCAGTAGATCTAATTGTAGTGTGATGGCCACTCCTTATGGCTCACCACCACCCAGGGCAACTCCTATCACTTTAGAAGCTCTGGGTTGTTTTTGCTCAGTGACTATGTCACAGGAGCCTGGGGACAGGAGGAGAGTCTGAACCCAGAGGAACCTCCAGCAAGCCAGACACCCTCCCACCCCCTCTCTCTGGGAAATTCATCTGCTTCTTTCCATAATGAAAGGAACCAAGCCCCCCAACTCCAACATCGCTGTAATTGTGTGCTAATAAAAGGCGGCTTAATGGCTGTCGCTGAGAGGTGGCTCTGGAAAGCAGACAAAGCTCTGACAGCTATGCTGACTGCAACTGGGGGAGGGGATGCTCCTCCAGGGAAGAAGGCAGGAGTGGCCTCAGAGGCTAGCAGACCCTCACTGGTTTCTACTGGCTTAGAGATGGGGGAGGACTGTGTGGCATGTGGCACTTGCCAGGGGACAGGTCAAATCATATCCCACAGGCCATCTTCTCTGGGATCCTTATGGACACATCAGGCTCTTACCCCAGAGCTCCGAGCCAGCCTGTGAGCTAGTTTCCATCTACATTCCCCAAAGTGCCTGTGTCCTTTAAGCCCTCATTATTGGGCTTGTGTAGTCTGGACACCAGGTGACTAGAGAAAGAGCCCCAGCTGGTTCTGAGTGGTCCCACACCCTGATGGGTCAGATCTAGCTTCACAGCAGTGATGAGTCCTAGACAGATGCTGGCACACATGGGAGCTGGCCAGTGGCTACTAGTCTCTCGTGGCCCTGACAGCCAAAGCCCTTTCTGAGCTCCAGGAAAACCCAAGGCCACACCCACTTTTAGCTCCTCCACCCCCATTGTGAAGACCTGTTCCCAGACAGTGTAAGAAGCCCAATAAAGAAACCCTGCTGGATAGCATGGTACCACGTGATCTACATAGACCTGTGAGTAGGCAGGAGGACTAGGGGTATGGCAGCTCCAAAGATGGATGGGCCTTGCATTTATTTCTAATTCCACCCTTGAAGGAGGACAGACAGGAAGTGGTGAAATGATGAGAAGAAGAAGAAGACACAGCACAAGCAAGAGATGCCACAGTTTGTGGCACTGGTCCTCAGCATCCTGGGTTCTTTTCTGAAGCCCCATTGAAGGGCCCTGCTGGCCAGGGTCTCTGGGTCTCTGGCATTGTATAATGACAGCGGGGCAGTGAAGAGAAGGACGAAATGAAAAGGTCATGGGTCTGAGTCTTGCTCCAGGGGAAGAAACCGAAGCTACGTCTGGGGGGATAACAGATGCTCCGAGTGTCTCCCAGGGTGAAGTTCTGTGTTTCTCCCTGCATGCCAGGGACGCACACAGCCGAGACCCCAGGCATCTCCCAGAATTACTATGACGTGCTGCAGGCACTCTGGCAGCTTCTCTGTCCACAAAAGGAGAAACCGCTGCTGGAGGCAGGGCTGCACCCGTGTGAGCCATTTGGAAGGACAGCCCTAGGGACAAGCCTAAAGGACAAAGCATTGTGCCTGAGGTTTGAAAGATCTGACGAACAGTTGAGAAACCCTTCCATCATGGCTTGGGGGAGGGAAACATGTCATCTCAGACAAGACATTGAACTAACTCTGTGTGTGTGTGTGTGTGTGTGTGTGTGTGTGTGTGTGTCCCTATTATCTTTATTTTAAAACACCAGCTGAAGACATTTCCTTTGGGGACAGGATTTTGTTGGGGGAGGGAAGGGTGGTGAAGAGATGCATTAATTCTGTCTGGAATACTTAAAACCTTTTTTAAAAAAAATTAACAAAGACATGTTCTTGAGCAATTAAAAACCTCTCAAAAACCTATTTTAAAAGAACCCCCTTGAGTCTAGCTGCTGCTTCTTCTCCGTCTCCTCTCCATGGCACACCCTGTTGAGAGGCTCAGGTCCCCAGGAGAGGACCCTGGACTGCAGCTAGAGGGGTCGTTTCCAGGCCCAGGCTCAAAGGACACTCAAGAGCTCTCGGTCCTTATGGCTCAGCGATCAGGACGCTCATCAGGTCCCATAGCACCCTTTAGAGGACAGGGTGAGCTCAGTCCAGCCCCACAGAAATGGATGGTGCTCTTGACGGGATCTCCCATGGGGCAACTCTCTATCTGTTGCCATCCATCCCCAGGTTCAGAGTCCCAGCCCCTTTCCTCTACTAGTGGACCCTGAGCACAGACTGAGCAGCTGAACTTTGGTCTAGGGCAAGGTGGGACTTCTGGGTCTTCTGTCTCTTAGGGGTTTTGTCTGGGGGTGGCTGGCAGGTAGCATTGTTCAGGTTCCTAGAGTATGCCAGACTCCCAACCACTCCTGCTGGGTTGTCACTGCAATTCATCAGCTTGTCACCCAGCTCTGGGACATATCCAGACTCATCTGCTGAGTTCTGGAGGTCTTCCCTGCCCCAGGCAGCCTGGAGACCCTGGTGTTTTCCCCCTGGTTAGTGTCTGAGAGATGACAGTGGGCTAAATGTGGTGGGGAAAGTGTGGGGCAGTGATACCTGTTCCTAGATGCTACACTCACGGAGCACCACTTACCCTAGGGCTGGCTTGAAAGGTTTTCTCCTTCCTGCACAGCTCGGGTAGGGACTTTGGGTGCTGAGAGCTGGAGATGTAGAGCAATACACTGCAACCAGTCATGATGCTCGGGGACCTAGACGAAGGAGAGGCCCCTCGACGAGAAAGCTTACAGTGCAGCGGGATGACTGGCTAAAAGGGGAACAGAAAATTGTTTGGGAAGTTCCTCAGTGAAGACATTTAAAGTAATGATATGGGCCTTTGGACCCTATATGGAGGAGCTCACCCCATCCTGCGTGCTGAGTGTTTAAGCTGGACGTTGAAGGATGGTTAGGACTTTGACGATTAGAGAAGGCCAGAGGGATGCTACAGTTAGTAAAGAAAAAACAAAGCATTTCCTGGAGACGTATCAGAAAACGAGGCTGGGAAAACAGATGGGTTCCCACTAATGTTGAGACCTTGTGTCAGGCAACTTTTGCCTATCAGTAAACAAATGGTTCAAGCCAAGTGTGTAAACACAGACACCGTGTTATCACGTCATATAACAAACAGAGCCAGGCTGCTTCCAGGGCGGGTTAACTTAACAGCTCAATGGTGTGATGGTCAAAAATGATTGCTTCCTTGAGCTTGTCTCCTCATGGCCATAAGATGACCGCCACATCACTATACAACGTGGCCGCATGTATCCAAAGACAGTAAAAGGGCATTTTCCCCAGGAAGTTCAGCAGATTTCCTCTGAGATTCCATTCTCTAGGGCTTGGTCACAGGATGATGCCTTAGCCTTGAAGGGGCTCTAGGGAAGCAAGCCCTTGGCATTTCCTCTGTGCTATAAATCCATAGGGCCAGTGTGTGATTTGGATAGGAAGTGTCCCATGAAAGCTCGTGTGTGGATGGCTGTGCCCCAGCCAATGATGCTGTTAGGAGGTGACTGGGTCATGGGGTTGCTACCCTTGCCAACAGAAGAATCCGTGGATAAGTTCATGGCACAGTGGGGGGTTAGAAGGTAGGGCCTCACTGAAGTAGGTAGGCACTAAGAGTATGCTTTCCAATGGCAGTCTTTGTTTTCTTTCTTTTTTCTCTTTCTATCTGGTGAGACAGGCAAGGTCTCTCGATCTAGCACTGGATGTCCTGGAACTTACTATGCAGGCTGGCCTCAAACTCACAGAGATCCACAGGCCTCTGCTTCTCCAGTGCTGGGATTAGAGGTGTGCACCTCCACGACTGGCCTTGTGGGTAAATTCTGTCCTTCATCCCTGGCTATCTCTTCCTTCTTCCTGGCTACCATTTGCTTGGCTATGCCCTTTCTCTACGACGGCGTGACTCACCACAGGCCTCAGAGCCACAGAACCACTTGACTACACCCTGAGCCCTCTGAAACCAGGAGCCCAAAACACATTTTCCTCTTTTGCTTCTTTGACTCAGGTATCTTGTTACAGCGAGGAGAATGGACTATGAGCACCCTGGCTATTCATCTGGTGCTGTGACCGAATACCTGACAGGAAGCAACTGGAAGGAGGAAGAGCTCATTCTGACTATAGTTGGAAGGTAGGTGTAGCAGTAGAAGGATGGGGAATTGGTCACACAGCCTCCACGGTCAGCATCAGAGAACAGTTAGGAAAATGAGGCCATGCAATAAAATCTCAACACATAAGCCTGTGGGGAACACTTCACATTAAAACCACAGCACACAGCCAGCAAGGAAGGCAGAACCATACTCCACCCTACTCAGGTACTGCGATCCAGATCAGAGAGGAACCCCTAAGCATTTGCTCTTTGGAATCTTCAGTACAGTCAGTCTCTATGTCATCTCCCAATGACATAGTCCACCAGGCCTGCAGGATTCTGAGTATCTCTATTTGTAGGAAAGGAGACTGAAGCCCAGGACGATGAGATGGCTGTCCAGAGCTTTGAGTCATGGCTGAAGCCATAGGCTGAAGCATGGGCTTTTGAAAACTGCAGACTCTCAGACATGTCAGACTGGAATCCCAAGTGACAAGCCCAAGAGTATGCTTTCAGCAATATGGTGTTTATGAAGGATAGATCTAGGCTGGTACAGAGAGGGGCAGTGAACTGCCTAAGGTCACACAGCTGGCAGAAAGCAGGCAGGAGGAGGTTAGATCTGGCTCCTAGACAGTTCTGACTGGGCAAGAAATTGGGCATTGGATCTTAGGTTCCCCAGTGGTGTAGGAGAAGGCCCAGAAGTAGGTTGGGAGGACAGTGCTGAGCAGAGTCTGACCAACCTGGCCTGGGTGTGACACCAACAGAGCCCCCTGACTCTCCTTGACCTTGGGACAAAGTCAGTCACACTACCTTGTTGCCCCAGATAGCCAATCCCAGCTCAGGATAATTTCATCAGTGTCTGCCTGGTGCAAGCTGATTGTCTCTTCTGGTCTGTGCTCTGCCCCTAACTCTCTGTGCCTGCCCTTTCCAGGATTCATGCTCTATGAATTGCCAGGACAGGCAGCTCTCCACAGTCAGTGGGAGAGAACATACATCTAGGAAGGACCCCTGGGCAGAAGACCTGGTGCTGCTCCTACCCTGCTTTGTGACCTGGGGTCAAGTCATACCCTTCCTTGGATTGGAACCTCTGTCTCTTGTGAGCTCTACCACCACCCTCGAGGTGAGAGATCTGGCTATTATTTATTTGAGGGTCAATAAATATGTACCAAACACTAACTCTGTGCCAGCATCCAGGCACCAGGACCACTACAAAGAGCAAACCCTGCAGCTGTCCTGCTCAAGTTAGGAGACCCTGCCAAGAATGATGTTGTCACAGATTCTTCTGGGTCCAGATGGATGGGTAGATGGATGATGGGTAGACAGATGAGATTATGGATGAGTGACTGGATAGATGGATGAAAAGAAAGATGGAGGGAGGGTGAATGGATGTATGGATGTATGGGTAGATGGATACAGAGGTGGGTGCACGGGTGAGATGGATGGGTTTTGTTGTGGTGATGAGATACTGGACAAAGCAGCATAAGGATTTTTTTTCTGTGCTCACAGCTTCTCTAGGATCCCTCCATAGCATCTGGGAGGGCATGATGGCAGTGGCTGGCAGCTGTAGTCATTGGAAAATAAAACGGCTACTCAGGAAGTGGCAGGGAGCTCAGGCTGACCTGTAACCCAGAGACCCACTTCCTTCAGAGGCATCCAGGCCTAAAGGCAAGGACCAGCTGGGAGACACGTATTTGAACATCTGCGACTATGGAGGGCACTTCACATCCATAGAAGATGCAGAGAGAAGTGGAGATGAATAGACAGACAGACGGATGCTCAGATGGATGGAAGGGAAAGAAAGAAGGAAGGAAGGAAAGAAGGATGGATAGATGAATGGATAGACAAGAGGGGAGAAAGCTTGAGTCTTTGTCCTGCCACTTGAGGCTACATATCCCTCACAGAACAGATAAAGATGATAGGTGGCTAAGCCTCCTTGATGGACAGATCGAAGGGCAGTCCTGGCTAGGGGTCAATAGTCTGCTGGAGAAGACTTGGTGATGGTCAGATACCAGAGAGGATCCTCAGTGTCATGCAATTCCGGGGGTACAGGGGGTTGTTGTGGAGGGCCAGGTAAGGAGGCCACAGAGAGGCCATCTTAGAATGAGGCACTGGGTAACAAGAGAATCGGAGTGGTGGGGAGCCTCTTGGTTGTGAGGATCATCTCAAGGCTGACCTACAGCAACTCCCTAGTCACCTCACAACGTGCTAGGAGCTAAGCCATATGCAGTGGCAAGACAGGCCACCCAACTCTGTGGGCTGGGATCTCTGGCTCCATCTACAGACCTTGAAGTGAGGCTCGGAGGTTGGCAGTAGCCTGCTGAAGGTTGACATATCCAGTGTGGCTGGCAACACTGAAGTTCATTCACCACACAGTTGCTAAGAGGCCAAGGACAAAAGATCAAGGCATGTAGCAGGTGCTGCCACAGGCACAGGGCTGGGTGCAGACATCAGTGGCTTCAGGGAACAAGTTCTATCCCCAGGTATCCCTGAGTCACCAACATCCATCCTCTTCCCTGTACTGGCGAGGCTCAGAGAGCTCCCTATTCCTCACTGTCCTGAGAATCACCTCCCACCTTCCACACGCCTCCCACACTGTGTGATCGTGTCTCCTACCCTCCTGATGCACTGCACGTGTGCACGGGCTGATGGGAACGAGGCAGGCAGGAGCTGGTGGCAATGTACCTGTGGGCAGCTGGGCAGCTCCTCGCTCCTCCTAGGCCATCTACCAAGTCTCCTTTCAATGCTCAGTGTACTCTCCTCTGTAGTGCAGACTGATTTTTGTGAAGCCATCACAAAGCAGTGACAAGCTTACAGAGGGATGGGTTTCCAAGTACCACAGAAGGCTCCAGGCTCCCGAGGCCTGAGGTGTTGTGTGAAGTGTCAGAAGGCGCTCGTCTTGTTTTGTGTGTGGTCAGGCTCCTTCCCACCCACTGTGCACCCACACCCTAATGAGCCAGCCCCACACCCACATCCCATCTCCAGGAGTGCAGTCCTCCAGGTCCTACTGTGTACACACACACACACACACACACACACACACACACACACACACCTCACAACCCTCCAGTATGAAGAACCTCAAGAGCTGCAGGGGTTCCCTTGAGTGTACTGGCCTAAGCTCATTCCTAGGCAGCCCCCCCTTGGTGGGGGAGGACAGCCTAGAGCTGCAGAGGCCTGGAGTGATGTCTTTTGACACTCTGTGGTTGTAGATGACATATTTCTCATTCCTGGGCCTGCAATCCCCTTTGCAGTGTGTGTGGGTCGGATGCCCTTTGAAATTCTTGCTGGTCCCAACACAGGAAAGTGACATTTTTTTCTGTTTATACTTGTGTGCTTTTGGTCAAGTTGTGACACTTCCCAAGCCTCAGTTACATACTGTGTGAAAAAAATCATTGGCAGTTCATGATGACAGATTTTTTTTTTTGATGATGATGATGATGATGGTGATGGTGATGATGATGATACAGGAATCCAATCCAGGATCTCATATATGTTGGGCAATGCTGCACCCCCCAGACTACAACCCTAGCTGCCTGGCTGTTTCTTTTATGTATATGAACGAGTGTGTGCAAGTGTGAGTACATATGTATGTGTGAGAGTGTATGTGTGCACGTGTGTGTGAGAGTATGTGAGAGTGTGCGTGTAGATGAGAGTGTATGTGAGTATATGTGTATGTGTGAATGTGTATATATGTGAGTGTGTGTGTGTGTGTGTGTGTGTGTGTGCGCGCACGCGCGCTTATACTGATGGAGACCAGAGCTGACTTTTGATCCTCTGGAATGAGAGCTGGAGCTGCAAGCAGTTGTAGGCCGCCCTACAGAGGTGCTGTGAACTGAGCTTTGAGCCTCTGATAGGCCAGCAAGTTGATAATTCACTGAGCCATCTCCAGCCCCCAGGGTTTGGGTTTTGATGAATCCTAATGTATTGATCAGATCATTTGCAGGGTGTGCTCACACTAGATTTCTCCTCAGAACTTCCCAGAAGCCTTGTAAGCTGGTGTCACTTCACTTCTAGCTTTCTTAGAGTTTGAGAACCAAAGGACCGGGGGCAGGAGCAGAGGGCTAGACAGAGGGCCTGATTCCAGGGGACACAGCCTGTGGACTTCCTTCCCAGTTGGATGTATCGGAGGGCAGAGGAGGAGTTGGGGGTGCTCCTGACAGCTGTACGTGTAATCAGTACTTCTCCATCACGGCTAATGGCATGTTTAGCTTGCTGCCTGCTCTGTTTGCCTGGAGCCTCCCACAGACTCAGAGCTGGAAGATGCTTTGCTGCATAGGGGAAAACCTCTGCAGCAGAGAGGCCTTCCTGTTTCCTGCAACACCCAAGCCAGTGGCTCTCCCCAGGGTTCTCGGCCTGGGCCTGGAGCTAGGCTGTGGGGGTGGGATGCAGTTAGGGAGTGGGATAGGAGAGTGAGTGGTGGTAGTGTGTTTCTGCAATTCCTAGCTTCATCTCCATGGCCCTAGGTAGCTCCCTTAGGCTCTAGGACTGAGGAAAGGGCCTCACAGCTCATCTCTTGCCAGCTGAACATGCCAAAGCTCGGCTAATTTCTTCTTGCATGGTGGGTAAGAGAGCTGGGCAGGCACAGGGCCAATCTGCCTTTAAATTTGACTTTCACCTCTGCCTCCAGGCCACCATACCATGTTTCCTGTTTGACAGGGTAGCTCATTGGTCCCTTTGTCACAGTCACTCCTGAGACACTGCTTCCTAGGTTAGTAGGAAGAACAGCTCCAATTATGGAAGGGGGATCAAATGCACACCCCAAGTGCTCAAGGAGCATCTAAAAATGACCTGCCAAGAGCCCTGCTCTAGAGAGAAGTCCCTTGTGTCTGTGTGGGTTCTGCTCTTGGTCAGAGCGGATCCCACTGCCTCCCAAGGTTCCCAGCTTCATTCCTGAGCTCAGCTCCTGCCTCAGGAGCCCATGGTCTTTTGCTGTGTCATCCTGGGAGTGACTACCAGCTGAGGAAGTGTGGACCTCCTAGCAGGCAATAGGGTAACTGGGACATGGGACACTGACCTGCTTTAGGGAGGAGCTTACTTGTGATTTTATTTACCTCTTCATGGCCTGTTATATGAGGCTCATCTCTGGACTGGCCCTCCTCTAGGGTAGGACCTGGTTCCCTCATAGACTCTCATGGCTCAGAGGTGGATGCTGTTACCACCTGTGGCTCAAGACACTGCCCTAGGGATGTGTTCACCTGACTTCTCATGGCTGTGTGAACTGTCTGGCTTCCCACTTTTCTTGGATGTATCTGTCTTAATGGCATGACCCTCCACTTGCAGAAGGCATTAGCTGGTCCCACTCGTCATCATTCTAAGGAACACTGCTATAAATGGCTCTGCACGTATAGCCCGTTCCCCTCTCTGGTAGTCTCTGGGAGGAATTCCAAACAGTGAGATTATTAGGTTAAAGAGCAGAGCATATTTATGGCCCTGTATGGGATGGGGAAGCCTTCTCAGCCCCCAGGCAGGGCCTGTGTCTCCAAGTTCTGTCTCTGGGTGAATGCCCACACCAGTCTTCCATTTGGTGCCAGAAACCAGCACCCCATTGAACAAGCAGCTTGGTGTGTGGGGTGTTTGGGGTAGATGAGCTTTGGGAATGGGGAATGAGGCCAAGAGTTCTGTTCTGTCGTTAGATGCCTGCTTCTCTAGGGTAGGTCTTGGATCCTATGACTACAATCCTTTTGCAGTCTCAGAGAAGAGAGCGATGTCCCCTCTGAGTGGGTGGCCCATGTGTCCCAGGCCTAATCTATTTCCATGTCCCTCATCCAGATCCTTGGGTCCTGTCTAGGCTGTCCCTCCCCCTGACCCTTGCCTCTGACCCATAAGTCTGGATAGGAGAGGAAGGGGACCCCATGGTCTGATTTATTTTAGAGTATATCCCCCCTCAGAGATTACCTGCATTTTCTGGGGACTTGGGTTTTATCTAAATAACCAATGAGCTGGGTGCTGTGAAGGGTTCTGCTGTGAAAGGAGAGGCCTTGGTCATCTGAGTCCTAGCTCCAGCCCCATGGGTGGTGTGACTCGGGGGACACTCTTTCAGGGTAGGGTAGCAAGACCAGTGAAGGCCATGCTAAGGTGAGATTCATGCTAGCCTAGACAGGGGAGGATGTGTATATAGGTCTGGTTTCCATGTTAGTCCCCATCTGGAGCCAGGAGGGGAGGGGCTCAGGAGCCTGTGAGTTCTGCCCTTGACCTGGTGCAAGAGTTAGGGAGTTGGTGGCCTGTGTTCAGCTTCTTTCTCTCCTCCTGTGGTGTCTCTCTCATCTATTTGGCTGGTGAGGGAGACAATGGCCATGGAGCTTGTGGGTGCACATGAGGGAGATTACGTGGGCTGTGTGATTTTCCCGGACAGGCAGAGCTGAGAGGCAGGTGAAATCATTCTGTCTAAAATCTCAGAGACAAGTTCCTCTGTAAAGCTGCCAGAGTGACTAAAGCTTGACTGGGGAGTCAGAAGACTTGGGATTCATTGGGGGTTCTAGGGCCAGTCCCAGTGAAGATCTCAGGAAGTCCACTGCCTTACTAAGGCAAGCATTATGCTAGCCCAGGCATTGTCTTATACAGAGAATCACGACAGTCAGACACACAAGAATTCAGTGGAGCAGGCAGATGTTGGAACCAGTCCAGAAGAAAAATGGAGACCCACGAGCCTTTGAGGTGTCAGCTGACCTGCCTGGTCATAGTCAGGATAGTGTTAGAGCCCTTCAAGACTTCTCCTCGTCTATGCCCATATGGAGGTCATATCACTGTAGGTGAACATGGGCAGGGCCACCAAAGCAAATGGGCTGAGATCAATGTCAAGAACCAGCCAAGTCCCATTTTCCATCTCCCACCCTCCCTCCTAGGTGTCTCCTGCAAATGCTGGGGGAAGAACATGAGTGGATTATGAAGGAAGAGAAACAATTGGGTCCTCAAGTCTCAGGGTGCAGGCTTGGCAACTCTGGGGTTCAGAGGACTCTTTCAGACTCCTACTTCTCAGAAAAGAAGCCAGCTAACACTAACCAAAGCTACCCCCATCTGCATTCTTTCCTGAGAACAGATCATTTATTGAATGGGTATTCATGTTTGGATGGCCTCAATAAGAGGAGACTGGACAGGGGCTGCTGGTGACATAATTATGACCACCATGAAGACTGTTTCCAGATGCTTCAGAGTCTTTTATCTCAGCCTGAATGGTTGGAGGTGACGTCTCCATCAACTCTATCCAGGCATGGCCACATAGAGTGCTTTCACTATGACTAGAAGAGAGGTAGAATGCTACTTCCAAGAGCTCTAACCATGGCTTTTTGCTAATCTCTGAAACACAGTTATTGAAATCTGTGAGTGACCGGTGTACAAAATCCTCCTGTGGACTCACAGTGGATGTGTTGAAGGTGAAAGAAATAAATACTATTCTTGCAAGTCAGCGAGATTCAGGAGATACTCATTACTGCAGCTTAGCCTTTTCTATACTGACTGGTGCACTTACAAGGCTGGCCAAGAAGATCCTTGCCTAAAACTTCAGAATAAAGAGTTCTCTGGTAGCTGAGCTGTTATGGTTTCTGCAGTAGGAACACAGATATGGGTGAGCTGTGTTCCAGGAAAATAGATGAAGAGGGAGGTGGCTACAGTGAAAGTTGCAGAGAAAAAAAAAAAAAAAAAGAAAGTTGCAGAGAATTCCTAGTCATCCTATTTCTCGTGAAAGATCTAGATGGCTAAAAACTCTTGTGTGGTTCTGTGAGCCATTTGTCCTTTCTCTTATATTTTTGGTTGTGAGCCTAGCCTTTAACAGCTGAGCCATCTCCCCAGCCCCCATTTGACCTTTCTCATCCAAGCTGGGGCTAGTTGCAGTTGCTTTCGCCTCTGTTCTGCTACAGAGTGAAGGGGGACAGTATCTCATGTCACAGATGAGTATGGGTCATGAACCACACTGTGCTGACTTGTTTAATGTCAACTTGACACAAGCTAGAGTCACTGGAGAGACGGGAGCCTCCATAAGATCAGGCTGCAGGCAAGCCTGTAAAGGCATTTTTTAAAAAATGAATGATTAATAGAGTAGGGTCCAGTCCACTGTGGGTGGTGCCACTCTTAGGCTGGCAGTCCTGGGTTCTAGTACCCCTCCGTGGCCTCTATGTCAGCTCCTGTTTCCAGGTTCCTTCCTGTTTCCAGGTGCCTGTTTGAGTTCCTATCCTGACTCCAATCAATGATGACCAGTGATGTAGAAGGATAAGCCAGACAAATCCTGGTGTTTTGGTCATGGTGTCTCATCACAGCAATAGTAACCCTGAGGTAGCCATCAAAAGGCAAATGTTCACTTGCTTCCTTTCCTGGTAAGACAGTTTGAACAGCAGAGAGCATGTAACTCTTCTTCTCATCCTCTCCCAGCTACACCTTCCCATAGCAACTGTTTTCATCAGCAGAGTGGCTACCATGATCCAAATGTGCATGCACCCCTAGGAGTCACATGATACAGTCCAACTCCTCCAGTGATAGTCTTAAGAGGTGGGACCAGGGGCTGGGAAGTCACCTCAGTGGGAGCAGTACTTACCTGGTAAGTGTGAGGCCTTGGGCTCAGGTTCCTGCACTGTGAGTCAAAACCAGAAGCCCCACAAAAAACATGTCTGTGCATGCACTACACACAGCGCTCATAGTCCCCTTGGAAGAGTGACATTGTGTTGTGTTTTATTTGTTTTAAGCAGGGCCTTATGTAACCCAGGCTGGCTTCAAACTCACTGTGTAGCCGAGGAAGATTTTGACTTTCTGACCCTCTGATCTCCGCCTTCCAAGTGCTGTGAAGAGAGATATGCACCACCATGCCTAATTTACACTGTGATTTGGACCAAGGGCCTTGTGTGTGTTAGGCACCACTCCACCAGCTGATGAACATCAGAATATTTTGGAGACAGGGCCTCAGTACATAGTCCTGACTGGCACAGAATTTGCTATGTAGACCAAGCTGGCATGGAATTTACAGAGCCCCACTGTGTTTGCTTCCTGAGTGCTAGGATTACGGTCCATGTATGCTAGCACACCTGGCCTGATTCTGTGTGTACCCAGCCCAGGAGACAAGCGCTGAGGGAGGGCAGAGCCACCCAGAGCCTTGATGTTCCCAGACTGGGAGGGCTAAGTCCAGCCTGCATGACTGAGTGTCAGCACTCAAGGAAGAAACTTCCAGATCTCAGGCGAGGTACTCTACAAGATTCCTAGAGGCCCTTCCCAGTAGCCAGTCCTAAGACCCTGTCTGAGTTTCTTTCCTGTTACTGTGATAAAAATACTTGACTTTAAGGGAGAAAGGGTTTGTTTGGCATACAGTTATAGGTTACTGTTATAGGGAAAGTCAAGGCAGGGACTTAAAGGAGCTCGCTGGTGGTATCCAGATCCAAGGACAGAGGGCAGTGGGTTGATGAATGCATGCCAGTGCTTAGTGGTCTCTCTCCTTATTAATTACAGGGCCCAGTCCATTCCGTGGTACTGCCCCCTTTCAGGTTGGGTCTTAACCATCTCAATTAACTCAGTTAAGAAAATCCCTTGCAGACCAACCCAATCCATGTGATTTTTCATGGAGATTCCCTTCCCAGATGACTCGACTCTATTTCAAGTGAAAGGCAACCACTACGGGGGCCTAAGAAATAGTCCCAAAGGTAAAAATGCTTGCGATCAAGCTTGAGGATTTGATCTTGGTCCCTGGAACCATGTGTTAGAAAGGAAAACTGAGTCCCACAAGTGTTCTCCAGCCTTTCCTTCCACTACAAAACAAAGAAATAAAATGTTATTATAAAATAATAATAATAAATATCAGATCCTCTTCTTAGCCGGGTTAAGGTAAATGCACTCTGGCTTCAGAAGGCTTCCTTATGCTTGGGCAGAGTCTTCTCATAGGCTGTTAGCTTTGGGGAGGCATTCCCCCCCTTCTGTCTCTCTGTTCCTCTGTGTGTCTCTGTCTCTGTCTCTGTCTCTGTCTCTGTCTCTCTCTCTGTGTGTGTGTGTGTGTGTGTGTGTGTGTGTGTGTGAGTGAGAGAGAGAGAGAGAGAGAGAGAGAGAGAGAGAGAGAGAGAGAGAGAATGAATGAGACCCAGACTCTCAGGATCCCACACAGGGTGCAGCAGCCCTAACAGACATCTCTGCAGAAGGTTCAGCAAATGTTACCCAACCAGGAAGAGATCAGTGTCCTCACACAGGATGCTCTGGGAGAACAGCTCTAAGGGCATTCCTCTGTGTATGTGTATGTGACAGGGGATGAGACCCAGACTCCCAGGATCCTCACACAGGATGCAGCAGCCCTAACAGCCCTCTCTGCAGAAGGTTCAGCAAATGCTACCCAACCAGGAAGAGATCAGTGACCCTGATATGGAGAATTCAGGGCTGGAAAAGACAGTGAGCAAGATGTCGGCAGTTGAAGCAGGCACTGAGTTTTCAATTAACAGGCTCCAGTGCTAGAAGCAGATGGTTAATGGATCATCAGTGCTGGTAGCGTGACTGCTGCCACCCAGGGCTGGGGATACACCAGGTTCCGATTCCACTGAAATGAGGAATCTTCCAGCTCTTCAACCTGAGGAAACTGGAGAGATCAGGCTTCAGCAGGGACACAATGCCTAAGATGGAGGACAGGGCAGTGTGAGCCAACTGTGTCCTGCTTGGCAGAGCTCTCCTCACCCCCATCCCCACCCCCCACCCCTTGGGGATAAGCTGGGATCACAGTATGGACAGTGACTTGTATTCACCAGAGCAGCTTGCAGCTCTTTCTTTGGTTGAAAATGCTAGTACAGAGAAAAGAGCAAGAACTTCATGGGGTCTTTACCAAATTTAAATGTGCATCTCACTCCCACCTCTGTTTCTTCCTCTGCTAGGGAATAGAGAAGAGGATGGTCCCAGATGGCAGCCACCATCTTGAAGCTATTCCCCAGCCACCCCAGGGGATAGAATGTGTGTAGGTAGTCACGATGAAGGTGTGGACTGGGAGTTCTCATCTCGCTGTCTGAGGCTCTCTCTCAGTTTCAGTCTGTATCCATAAAGTGGGTTGGAATGGTGCCCACCTTGAATGATGGCTGTGGGGTTGTACGATATAGAAGTTAGCTGAAAGGAATTACGGGAGGAGAAGAAAGAGGAGGAAGAAAGAAGAAAAAGGAGGAGGGGGAAATTCAGGAAGGAAGGGACGAAGGAAGGATAGAAGAAGCCACTACTCCACTGCCATCACATCATAGTCCCAGCACTAAGAAGGCTGAGGCAAAAGGGCGCCATGAGTTTGAGGCTAGACGGCTATACAGTGAGAATTCAACCCTGGACTAGAGAGTTAGTCTTAAAAATAAAAATAAAAAGAACAAGAAAAGAATGTTGCCCTGGGCAAAGGTCAAGAGCCACAGTACTCGATACACCCCTGTGAGCTGGCAGAGCTCTCACAATGATGAGTAAAGGTTTTGGATTGTACCCCTTGCCTTTGGGGTTGGGCAAGGTCCACGGGCTGCTGGAGGCCTGCTGCTGGGATGGGGCCGCCACCTTCCCCCTCAACAGGGAGCGTTTGGTTTTACTTGGCATTAACAGGCCTTTCCCCGGCTCTCTGAGGCCTCAGGAGAGCAGATGTTGTCCTGTAATCCTTCAGCAGCTCAGACTCCCCTCTCTTGCCACCTTGCAGCAGTCTGACAGAGTCACTTCCTGCTGCTGACACGGGGCACCACAGGTGCAGTCATCTATAGAGAATAAAGGATTCTGGGGCTCCCGGTTCTCAAGGCTGAGGAGTTAAAGACCAGACCTGTGGTGAGAACCTTCTCTCTAACGAGGGTTCCGCCATGTCCCAGGCATCTCATAGGACATCACATGGGGAGGCAGAAATCCTGGTTCAGGTTCTATAAAGCCACGGTCCCCCTGGATAAGGCCCCTTGCTCAGTCTCCTTAAGACTTAATTTCTTCTCAAAAGTCCCACCTAAAATGTACAGTTTGGGCTGCTTTTCCACCTCGTTGATGTCTATTAAAAGTTCCATTGCAAAGTGAGGTGTGTGTGTGTGCATGCGAGCATGTGTGCGAGCGTGCACACACGTGTGACCAATTCTGTTCCCTTTCTGTTTCCTCACCCTTGCCAGTCTCACCATAAGCTGCTGCCTGCAAGCTCTGTTGTCTGAGTCCACAGCTGCAGAAGCTGCTGTCTGTTCTCTTCACCTCTTTTGTTGGCTGGCCCCTGTAATTCCTGCTAGCTCCTTTCCCGCACCTGCCCCTTGAGAGCTGATCCCATTTCTCCTGGAGTCTCAATGCTCTGGTCCAAAGCTCAAGAGACTATTCCTGTTCCTTTTCCAAAGATGCAGCCCTCTCACCCTTCCTCTGTAGTTGGCACCCTGCTCTGTGTCCCTCTGAATCTTGAGAGGCGGAATGTTCCAGGAAAAGCTTTGTAAATTCTCTTCTTAGTCTGTGCCGATTCCACTGGGATTCTTCCACTCCTCAACCCAGCAAGATACCACCTTTTGCCCAAAGCCACTGCCCCCAAAGACCTTCTTGCCTACTGTGGCTAAGCCACAGTTCTGGGCTTTGTAGGGAGTGGCCTTGTGCTTATGGAGACTAATTAAAACTCAGTTCTCACAGTCAGCAAGAGTCACAGACGAAGAGCTGCCCCACAGCCAGAGGTGCAGATATTAGTGCTGGCCACTGGGCTGCTCAGGAATTCTACAGGGTGGTGAGAGCAGAAGCTGTTCCACACTGCTCCTGCAGCTCCTGCCTCCCAAGGCCAAGGCAGACCTGCCTCCCAAGGCCAAGGCAGAGCTAACGTGACATGGCCTGACTCTGTTGCAAAAAAACAAGAGCGAAGCTTGCAGATGCCTCACTAGTGGTGTGTGCTGTTCCTATTGGAGTCTGACACCCTCCCGGTCTGGATGAAGAGCTTGGGATTGCTCAGGGTCCCCAAAGTTGACCCAGGATTAACTAGCAACATGAATACCTTCTTTTGCCCAAACTGCAGCCTTCCGGGTTGGGGCTGAGGGTGTGCACTGTCCGTGTGTGAATCATCATACTGCTTCCACATCGGGGTACCCCCACATCTGCTTCCACATCGGGGCACCCCCACATCTGCTTCCACATCGGGGTACCCCCCACATCTGCTTCCACATCAGGGTACCCCCCCCACATCTGTTTCCACATCGGGGCACCCCCACATCTGCTTCCACATCAGGGTACCCCCCACATCTGCTTCCACATCGGGGCACCCCCCACATCTGCTTCCACATCGGGGCACCCCCACATCTGCTTCCACATCAGGGTACCCCCCCACATCTGTTTTGTTGTCCTGTCCATGCTAGTTAGATCTCGGAGGTAGCTGGTTTCGGGAACATTGCTTTTCCTTCTTTTGCCCTATAGCCTCCTGGAATTTGTATGAGGGTCACATTACCAGGAAGTGGACAGAGGCCTGATGGAAAAGGGTTTACTCAGAACCTTGCCACGCCCCTCCAAAACCTTCCCTCAAGGCCTTACACTACAGGAAGTGGTCCCCCTACCCCCACCCCTCCCCCTACCCCCTCCCGTCCCCAGAGGGAGATCAGATGACAAACATCTGCCAGCCAGAAGCTTGGAACTTCACAGACATCTTGAAATGAAAGGGCTCCCTGCAGGGTGTATGTTGAAGGCTCTAGAAACAGTGGTGGTGGCCATTTTTGCCATACAGGGCCAAGCATCCTGAAATAACCAACTTGCAGAGAGATAGAGATAAAAAGAAACCTGACTTGCTGAGAAAATACTGCAGAGAAATAGTGCCAGCTCCCTCTGCAGTTCTGGTGTCTGGTTAGGCCTACCAGTTTCCTTTATGGACCAACCCATTTGAATTGGACTATTTTGCTACTTACAAAATTGAGATCTGAGAGGTCCCAGGGTGGATTTATAATAGTATTTGATCACAACACAGAACACCCAACATCCTGTCTCAGCCAGCTACCCCTTGCTGCTGGAGGAGGAGCAGCAGCAGGCCCTTAAAGGACACCCACCATCCGCATTCCAAAGAGGCTCCTCCTGCCTCAGCCCTCCCAGTGATGAGCTGACATTCAGGCCTGCATCAGCCACAACTAACTCCTGTTCCAACTCTACCTAAGGTTTAACTGACTAGCCAAGATGACACTAGGACACTATCTCTCCTAGGATTCTAGGAAAGCTCCTCGCTTCCCGAGGAAGGGTGCTCAGGTATGGGAGGATACAAGCCAGGGGAGGCAGAGGGAGCCATTTCATCTCCCAGGCCTGGGGTGGAGGCCTCCTGAGGGCCCACTTTCTTCTTGCCCATTGGAACTGAAACAAAGAAATCCATCTGTAGTCTTTGTCTCCCTAGAGATAACTTGGTGATGTCCTACAACCTGAGGTCAAAGGAGGCTGAAATGTTTCAAATCCCATCCTAGCAGAGAGCACTCTGCCTCAAATACACTTTGCACATTCCATGTACCCCAAGGCACCATTGAGAGGCAGAAGGACTTTAAGAGGTAGGGTCTAGTGGGGATGTCTTTGGATCACTGGAGGTTTGCCCTTGAAAGGAGCTGGAATTTCTGGTCTCTTCTATCCCCTCACACTTCCCCAACCACGGAAGCAGTGGCTTATGCTCCTATGTTGCAGACTTGTCTCTAGAGTCTTAAAGATGAAAGGTTTGTCCCTTTAGCAACTGGAACCTTTAAAACCAAGGTCCAAAAGACCCTCTCCCTCCTCTAGGCTCCTCGGAGATTTGTTATGATGGCCCATCATCATCTTGCCCTCCTGAGCCCCTCATGGAGGGGCTTCTCTTACTCTCTTTCTGGCCCTAGTGGGGCATAGCAGAAAAGAAGTATCCAGAAGGAGGTAGTCTTCTCTGCTGGTTGATGCCTGGAACTGAGCAGCTATTCTGTAATCCCGGGAAACTGGTCTGAGCTGGTCCACTAAGGAAGGCAACAGGGAACAAAGATTGGGTCCCTATTGATGTCACTACAGCCTTGAACAATCCAGCAACAATCCAGCTAGCTCCCTTCCCCAACCCCACGGGAGCTCAGTCTCGTGTGTGGCTGGCTGTTCATTATATAACCACTGCAGCCACAGAGAAGCTGAGGGCTGTGTTCAAAACCCTAGGCTGCAGGTGGCTGGGGAAGGTGTTATGAAAACTGCCTAGAGCAGTTCTCAACCTTCCTAATGCTGTGACACTTTAATGCAGTCCCTTGTGTCATGGTGACCCCCAACCATAAATTATTTTCATTGCTACTTTATAACTATAATTTTGCTACTATTATGAATAGTAATACAAATATCTATATTTTCTGATGGTCTTAGGTGAACCTTGTGAAAGGGTCATTCAACCCCTTCTGAGGTCGAGACCCACAGGCTGAGAACCATTTGTCTACAGAAAGGTCATTCCCGCACCCTCAGAGCCAATACTGCATCAATGGCCAGCCCAGCTTGCCTGTGTTCTAACAATGTAGGCAAGGGAGAGTGGAGGCAGGGCCTGGGGATGGGCCAGAAGGCCCTCATGGAGGGAGTAGGCTGCTCTGTGGCTACCACTCACTTGCCTGCTGTGGGGTGAAAGCAACAACTGATTATAGATATTTGCTTCTGAGCAAATGTTCTCTTTATAATACGCCGGGGCCCCTTGAGAGCCCTCTCCAGAGCCATTGTGTTTAAAACACACTGATTTGATCCTGGGTGTTGCTAAGGAGGAAAACCAAAAAGAACCCCCAAGTTCCGGGCAATCAAACCCACCCACCCTGCCAGCTCGCTGCTTTCTGGGAAAGAAGCAGGGGTCAGAAGGGCCTGGAAGTAGTTACTAGGGTCCTAAATATCTCTGGACCCCAAGGCCAACTACTACAATGCTAAGTGGAGGATCCTGAGAGTCCTGGGACAGTCTCTCCTGAGTTGAGCAGACACAAACCACCCTTTTACCCCTCTTCCTCACCCAGAACTCTCAACTCAGAGTGCCTGTGCTAAGTTCTCTGGCTGTGACCTATGTAAAAAAAAAAACTGGGTAGACCACATGTGCTCATAATCACAGTGAAGGAGAACAGAGAGAGGTGGGGCCTTTGGGCTCCCTGGACAACTCGGTAAGTTTCAGGTTAGAGATCTAGTCTCAAAATACAAGGCAAGCACCTCTCGAGGAGCAACATCTGAGGTGGAGCTCTAGCCTTCACAGACATTCATACTTGCATCCACATATGCAGCCATGTGAACATGCACGGAACACGCACACACTTCGAATCCTTTCCTGCTTCAGCCTCTACAGAGCTAACCGTGACCAGGAGAAAGTGAGCAGGGTGGGAGATGCTATGAGCTGCGCTCCACATTAATTCTGCCACCTCCTCCCACCAACACCCAAACTCTGCCGAGCTCTCCACTCGCAGCTGTGGGTTACTACGGTGTTTCCAAGACCATATGGAAGATTCTGAATGAAGGAAGGGATCCACAACATAGAGGCCAAGCCCTATCAACGGCTACCTCATGAGGGTGGCTGTCCTCAGAGCTCCTGGCATAGAGGATCTTCTAGGAGTCTTTGAGTGTGTCACATTGTTAGTGAGAAGAAGGTGGGTATCCAACTCCAGACCTGACAGCTGATAAATGCACCCTTCCTCTGCCCTCTGTCTCAACTCTTAGTGGATCAGGTGGTATCTGCACAGGTGGGGGAAAGCATCCATCCACTCAATAATACTCATCTCTTAGAGAAACACCCAGAAGTAATATGTGAATGTGTGTTCCACCATAGAAGGACCTTCATCATTTTGGGCCCTAGGAGTCAGTTCCATGAGTCAGGATCTGTGGGGTGGTACCCATGTCCAGTGAGAGGTGTTCTCAGTTCATGGTTCATGGACTGAGCAAAGGAGAGTTTCAGTGTCTCCTAGGATTGAGTCAGACCATCAGTGTGCATAGCACTTGGGCTGCAGCATTCATCACACCTTGTAGATCTGGACCTGCTACCGAATGCTGGCCAGACCTTCAGCAACAAACCCTGATCCATGTCTACAGTGTATGCATCTTTTTGTGCCCAAATTACAGCAGACAGCTGTAGCCATAGCAGCCACTCAACACACCCTCTCTAAAGCAGCAGTGCACCTGAGGCTAGAGCTCTGTTAAATACAGCCCTGGACTCCTGCTGTCCCTACCCATGGAACTTTCCAGTCAGAAGCAGCTACCTTGGGCTACCTCTCAGCATGGGGTCTGTCCAAGAAGGTGAGGGGTGTTCACAAACAACCACAAAAACTCATCTTTCTATCCAGATGGTGATCTTGGGAGACTTCCAGACTTATGCTTGGGGGGAGGGAGGCAACTTGCTACTTCTAAATAATGGGGTTTCCTTTTGCTTGCTTGCTTGTTTTTTTTTTTTTCCCTCAGTTTCTGAGTCTTCTCGCTGTGGCCTGTGCACTATGATACAAAACAACAGTTAACATAGGAGTCAAACACAACTTCTTAAGCTGGCAGTGCTGTTCCTGAGGAGGAAGAAACAGAAAGATCAGGAGTTCAAGGCCAACCTCCTTTACGTGGCAAATTTAAGGCCAGCCAAACACACACACACACACACACACACACACACACACACACACACACACACACACAGAGCACAAAAGAGACCCGGTGTGTACTAGAAGAACATTAACCTGGTAGAAGTGAGTGGACACAGACTTAGACCTTGAGGGACACAAAGTGGCCCAAAGAAGGGAGCACAGTGGCTATGCCCTCAAGGGGAATATCGATGGAGGGGAGGCAGAGATTAGGTATAAGAGCCTGCTTTTGGGGTCCATGGCCTCACAGGATCTGAAACTGGAGCCCAGTAGGCTGTCACTTGGTTTCTGGGGGTCATGGAATACCTCCTCCCATTTATTTCATATTGCACTACCTTTTAAAGTTGTTATTTTTAAATTATGTGTATGTGTGTGGATATGTGTATGCGAGTGTAGTTACCTGAGGAGACCAGAAGAGGGTGTTAGATCCCTGAAGTTGGAGTTACAGGCAGCTGTGAGCCACCCCATATGGGTGTTGGACACTAAACTCAGGTCCTCTGGAAGAGCAATATGAACTCTTAGCTGCTGAGTCACTTTTCCAGTCCTGTGGAGACCTTTCAAAGCTGGTCTCTTGCTGGCAAAAATGAAACGATGAAGGAACCCATATGGTCTTTGTTCTAGAGTGTTCAGAGCCGACACAAAAGCAAGGAATTACCCAAATGACACCACATTCACAGGTTGTCATCTTTATATATGTTGCCTGTTGCTGCATCCAAACACCTGACCAAAAAAAAAAAAAAAAAAAAAAAAACTTGAGGAAAGAAGGGTTTGTCATGGTTCACAGTTTGAGGGCACTGCACATCTTGGCTGGGGAGGCATGGCAGGCAGGACCATGAGGCAGCTGGCCACATCATATCCAGTCAGGGAGCAGAGAATGGTTAAGTGCTGATGTTCAGCTCAATTTCTCATTTTAAAAACTTACATGTATTTATCTTGTGTGTATGGATGAGGAGGTCAAAGGACAACTTGAGGGAACTGGTTCTCACCTTCTGCTATGGGTTTGGCATTTGGTTCCCAGCGCTCATGAAGGACCACTGTGCTGTGTAACTCCAGTTCCAGATCTAATGCTCTCTTCTGACCACACATGTACATATTCCCTCAAAGCCACATGTGAACATATATAAATTACACACACACACACACACACACACACACACACACACACACACACGACTTATTTTGAGACAGGATCTCACTATATAGTTCTGAGTAACCTGGAACTTGCTATGTAGATCAGGCTAGGCTCGAATTCATAAAGGTCCATCTGCTTCTGCCTTCTGAGTGCTGAAGGTGTATAGTATCCTCCCCACGCCTTTTTAAGACTCCCCTCCAGCCCTTGGGTCCTCTGCATCCCACACTTCCAGATTACAAGGATAAGCAGGGCCATAAGCACAGCTGGAATGTCCTCTCCCCACAAACTCTCAACACTTGCAGAGAGTTGTGGGTGAGAGGTAGGTGATGGTGGTGGAGGGAGTCGTGATCACATGGTATAGGCAGCAAGCCCAGCTGAGCGGATTGGGTGTCAAGCGGATGGGGCTTCGGGCCGAGAGTACGTTCTGATTGGCTGTCATCTCAGCTTCTGAGGCGCATGCGCAGAGCCTGATTTCCTGTTTGGCTGACTCAGTCACGCGTCTGTTTGGCGGGAGTTGGTGGCTGGTGTGAGGTGAGCTTCATGAGACTTGCGTCCATAGACCAGGCCAGGTTGGGCCGGGCTGGGCTTTGGGTCAGGCAGGGACTGATAGGGAACTCGGGCCGATGGGCAGTCTTGTTGCAGGGTCTGGCACACAGACAAACCTTTAGGGGCAAGTTGGTGGCCTGGAGAGCCCAACTTCGCCCTTTGCTTGGCTTCTGGCACCTGAGACTTAGAGAACAGTGGGCAAAGATGGACTTCCGGTGCTCTCTCTGAGACAGGCCCTGTCCTCCATCTTGGTTTTGGCAAGGGGCTTCCTTGCAGGCTCCGTAGGGGTATTTGCTGGAGCTGAGCCTTTTAAGTTCCGTGATGCTTAGGAACATTGGGGGGGGGGGTGTTGCATTTTAGCCTTTGGTGAAGAGCTACACAGGAGCCAGGCACCAAGTGTCACCTGTCTAGTGTGGGTGGGAGGACTCACAGAGTGAAAGGGACGTGGCTTCTGGGCGCCCCCAAGCCGAGGCCCTGTTGGGTATTTGCTCAGAGATACCACATCTCAAGGTTATTTTTACAGCAGCTGCTGGAAACCCCCGCTCTTTATATAACAGGCTCTCTGCTTTTAAATGTTGGCCTTAATTCATAACGTTTAAGCACATCATATAGCCGGTGAGAAGATACATGTGAACTAACTATATTGCCCTTGGTCCTTGGGGAAAGGTGTTCATCTACACAGACTGCCAGTGGCTCTCACTTAGGAATCTTGCATGCCAGACATAAACAGAAGGAGGAGGATGGAGAATTCAAGCCGGTCTGTGCAAAACAGCAAGACACTGTCTTAAAAAACTAGAGTGAGATATGTCCCCAAACTGACCTGGATTTCATGAGCTAGATAGTTGGTTGGCTTAATTGGCTCATGAGAACTGCTCCTTGCCTTGTCTTTTACTCTGTTCTTTTAAGGCTAGCATTGGTCAGTGGGGTTAGAGTTTGAGGTTAGGAGTCTCAGGTTGAGGAATGTCAAATGTCTTCCTTGCAAAGGAAGCAGGCCTGATAGCCTTGATTTTGGGCTGCTCTGTGCTTAGGGTCTGAATGGGGTTGTGAGAACATTTTTTGAAGTAGGGGGTGCATCTGAATGAGATCTCCAGAGCCTGTGTGTACTAGAATCAGGATCCTGTTACTGCCTGGCTTCATGGAGCTAAAAAGCACCAAGGGGAGAGGAGGAGCACCAGAGGAACCCCTGGAAACTAAGTCACAGGCATCGAGCTCTCCTGGGCCCTTTCCATACCACTGAATTGCTGGGTCTACACATGAATTATTTGCAACTCTTACCCTCAGGACAACTTTTGGATGATGTGAGGGAAGTGAAATGGGCACCCCGAGGGCTTCACAAGGCTGCTTTTCTGGCTGCCTTGGGCCCTGGAACTCATGGAAAAATAATTTAGATGTATCATGAATTAGCAGAATTTGTGGTCTCAAAACTCAAGAAGTCACTCTCAGGCTGGCATGCAGTTATATAAATAATTAGGCCAGTCTGTTCACCATGGACATGATAGGAGATCAGCATAGGGGACCGACCCTCCTGGGCAGGGGTCTCTTCCACAGGAACATGGTGGATCTGGGGTTCTGAGAGGGCTGCTGAGCAGGACTTAGGTTTATGAAGAGAGTATCCTTTTCCTTGTATCCTCTTCTTGCTGGTATAACCCAGCCCAACCTAGGCATTTCCTTCTACACTGAGAGCCTTAGGTGGCCATTACAGTCCAGTTGCTGTTAGAGCACATTGGGGTATGTGATGGAGGATAGCTGCTCCTCATGTTCTGAGGGAGCCCCATACTTCTCAAGTACAGCTCACTTCCTGGAGGGACCACTTGGGTCAGTGACAGGGATTTGATCCAACTCAGCCTCCAGTTTGCTGGCAGCCGTCCTCATTGCTGATGGCTTAACTGTTGTCTGTCTTGGGGTGGACTCTAGCATCACCCCACAAGGCTTGGATTGTGGATCAGATTCCTTCCATCCTTTTACCTTTCTCTAGGTCAGGTTTGTGTGGAGAGAGGCACAGTGCTTCCTTCCTTGATCTCACAGACCTTCATGGAGACCATGTTGAAGTCCAACCCTCAAATGCAGCAGAGGAATAACCACAGTGGTCAAGAGGTAGTGTGAAATTCTCACACCCTTTACCCTCCCACTCCTAATGTGCCCCTCCCTCTGTCAAGGACCCCAAGTTGGATCACTTCTCTTGTGATCCTTTTCCAGACCAGCCTTTGGTCCTCAGGCTTTGGGATGAAGATGGAGGCCATCACTCCATTCCTGGGGAAGTATCGCCCCTTTATGGGTCGATGCTGCCAGACCTGTACTCCTAAGAGCTGGGTAAGTGAGGGTAGGGATGGGCCTTCCCTTGCAATACTTAGGGCTGTCTTGGGTCTGGGAGTGAGAACCCTGGGCAGCTGTCTCCCTCATGTCTCCCTAAGCCTGATCTTTCACTGCATCGTGCCTTTGCTCATTAGAGGAATGGATATGCCAGGGTCTATTGTTGGGATATGGCTTAGGAGAGTTGGGTAGGAGGGCTCAGGAGAGCTAGGCTTTGCCCACAAGGCTGGAATATAACTAGGTCTGCATTGATTCTGTTCAGTCTGGAGACTGTACACTCAGATTCCCATAGCACTCAGCGTCTCTTGCATGTCTATGTAATATGCTGGTGCCAAGAGGGCTCAGCATTCGAAAAGAGATTCAAGATGCACATTCTTTTCTCCAGATGAGTTTAGACCCCTCCTCAGGGTCTTTATGCACTTATCTGGGGTTAGACATCTCATGAGAAATGTACTAGAGTAACAAACTCAAAGGTAAACTCAAAGGGACACCAGGCAGAGGTAGATGGATAGAGTACAGATGTGACCTGCAAAAGCACCTTAGGACACGCTGTCCCTTCCTCCTGGACAGGAGTCCCTCTTCCACAGAAGCATAATGGATCTGGGCTTCTGCAATGTGATCCTTGTGAAGGAGGAGAATACCAGGTAGTCAGAACTATTGGTGCACACGTTCCCTCTGTGCACACGTGTGGGCTGTCCCAAGGTGTCGAGTGCCTGTGCCCCTCAGTGGGGAAGAAGGGTGGGACCAGGGCCTATGTAGGCAGGTGGGGTTTGTTTGTTTGTTTGGTTTTTTTGGGGGGTGTTGTTGTTGTTCCATGGTAGAGCTTGGTCCTGGGGCATGAGACTGGGGTGCAGACCCTTCCTGATGAATAGACCTCTGGATTCTGGGGAGCCCTGTCTGAACCATCTTTCCCCCAGGTTTCGGGGCTGGCTGGTTCGCAGGCTCTGCTATTTCCTATGGTCCCTGGAGCAGCACATACCCACCAGCTCTGATGCCTCCCAGATGATCATGGAAAACACTGGGTGAGGAGGCAGATCAGAGTCTGGCATTTGTGGGATACTTAAAGGGGTGACAAGGCTGTAGGTCAGGATGGCCAGGACTGGCCAGGCAAAACCTCTGGAATGTTACCTCTGGGCCCATATCAGACTTTTCTGGCTATGGACTGGAGGAGTGACTAGGGAGACCATTGGTATGTAGCCCAACACTGTCCTTGTGACCTCAACAGGGTGCAGAACATCCTCTTGGGGAAGGTTCCAGGAGCGGCTGGAGAAGGCCAGGCACCTGACCTAGTGAAGAAAGAGGTACAGCGCATCCTGGGCCACATTCAGACCACACCCCGTCCCTTCTTGCTTAGGTAACTATGATGAGGGGCATATGTCCTTAGGCTGAGGCCTCTGCCCCTTCTGGAGAGTGGATGTTAGCTGGGCTTGGAAAATTACCAAATATTCTTCCTGAGTGTTTGGACAATGTTTACCAGAATGGGCTACAGCCTACTGCAGCCCTTCCCTGGGTTTGTATAGAACAGATCTGCATGTTTAGATGCAGGGGATTGAAGAGATGGACAGTGATGTAGCTGGTCAAAGAAAGGAACAAGGAAAGATCCAGAATATCCAGGAGGGAAGAAAGCCATCCCTGGAGGCACAGGAGTAAAAGTGGAGGAAATGGTCTCTTTAGAGGGAAAGGCCTGAGTCGGGGCCTTGAGCAGGAAAGGGCCAGGTTCACTGAAGATTGTAATAAGGTTGGAAGCTATGAGTGAAGCTGGGAGCAGCTGGAGAATTTGCGATGTAAAAGGAACCAGATTGGAGCTAAATAAGTAGAGGCCCTTAGGGGCAGTAAAACGTTCAACAGTTTTAAGTAGGAAGTGACAAAGTGATAGGTTTGGGATCAGAGTGGAGACCTGAGCTTCTGCAGAGCTGACTGACAGGCCTTGGGAAGAGTAGAGTGAGAAGTTAAGGTGGCGAATGATAGGGCTCGGGTAGACCGACTGGCGGGCTGGAGGTGGTGAGAGGCAAAGAGGAAAAGACATCTGTTTCCGGCCGAGTGCATATGTATATGACAGTGTCAGGCTTTGCAAGAAGGGAATTGGCCTTGGACGGATGTTTGGATTGAAAGAGTTCCAGTAACGGATTTGAGGACTTGGTTGTCTGTATAGGAAGCTCAGAAGAAGGGACATATTTGCAGAGCTGTATGTATACAGTTTATAGTTAAATCCAGAGGATGAGTGAAGCCATTGAAGGAAAGGGGGCTTAAGGTTGTGTGTGTGTCAGGCACAGCTGTCTTAGTGAAAAGGAAGTACAGGCTGTTGGTGACCTTGACCAGTCCTTCACTGTTACAGTTCTTAACAGTTGAGGTTTTCAGGCCCTAGGCCTCATGCCCTTGTGTAGGAGATCCCAAGTGCAATTCTAGTGGGCTTCCTGCTTCCTCTGTACCTAAGTGTAAGGTGGTTTTACAGTAGAGCATTTACAGGGACACGGCACTCTCCAGTGTTCCCACAGAGTGCTGCTTCTCAGAGTTGCCCATTTAATGCTTCCATCAGATGTGGACTTGCTGGTCCATCAGTTTTCCTGTTAACTACTTTGGTAGCAAGATGGTCCCCCTACTGGACATATGAGCAAATGCAGCAAGCCCTGCCCTCCTTCTATCATCTCCTCCCTTTTGCTCCACTTTTCCTGGTAGTTGATAAATATAGGCTGACTTGGTTCTGTGTGGAAATGGTCTGGTTCTTTGGTCTCCCTTTAGATAAAGGAGGCATAATTCGTGTCTGATGTAGCCAGCTGCATCATGAGGTCTTGGAAGAGTCTGTACCTCACAGTGTGGTCAGTGGCATCAGGGCCTTTATAGCTCTAGCATCTACCTAGCATTTTCTACTGTTCAGCAGGTTATGACCTCTCCACTCTCTTTCCTCTCCTGTTCAATGTGGGCAATCATGTTGCTTGCCTTAGAGGAATTCTGGACAACCTCTTGGGGTGCTGTGGGGCTGAGCCTTGTAGGTGACCCTGCTGCACTTCAAGCTGGCCTTGCTTCCAAGGCTGTTCAGCTGGGCACTGCTGTGGTTCCTGAACCGCCTCTTCCTGAACGTTCAACTTCACAAGGGACAGATGAAGATGGTCCACAAGGCTGCCCAGGAGGTAAGCCAGACCATACTGAATAGGTTTGGATGGCCAGAGCGCAGGTGAATCCAGGCCACATCAGCTGTTAAAAGTCCACACTTCCTAAACAGCCTTGCTGCCATATCTCAGTCCTGCTCCTCCAGGGTTTCCTGCCCCACCTTCAGTTTCAACAGCCTTTGAAACAAGCCACTGTATTACCTAAAGTTGTGTGCAGGCTGCTTTACTCTTCCTCCCTCACTGCTGCCCTGGGATTTGCAGGTACTGTGGTTTGGCTGTTTTTAGAGTGGGCATTTTCTTCTGTCTGTCTCTGGAGCAGGGCTCTCCACTTGTCTTCCTTTCTACACACAAGTCCCTCTTGGATGGGTTCCTGCTGCCTTTTGTACTGTTCTCCCAAGGGCTCGGTGTGCTCCGTGTGGCCTTGGACTCCCGTACCTGTTCCCCTGCTCTCAGGTATGATAGGGGAGAGTGGAGGCCCTAGTTGGAGAAGTGGGGTGGAGGTTGTTTTGCCTTCCCAGACTGTTTTCAGCTGTATGGCAGCCCAGCTTGTAGTCTCAAATAGAAGGGTGACTATGAGTTACTGGGCCATGGCTACTCCAAGGGTCTAGACAGACAGACCTGGAAGAATCTAGGCCCTTGCAGATCTCTGGGGCCTGCCTCTCCTGAGCCCCTTCTCATTAGACTCTGTTCTGTGCTCACAGAGCTCTACTGAGGAAACTTGGGGGGCTTTTCCTGCCCCCAGAGGCCAACCTCTCATTGGACAGCTCAGAGGGCATCCTTGCAAGGGCTGTGGTCCGTGCAGTGAGTGTTCCCAGTGGTTGTGTGGGGTGGGCCAAGGGTCTAGGGGTCTGGCTGATCTGGCCTTGGTGCCCACCCTTCCTCTCTTCTTCCAGACGGTGGAGCAGCTGCTTACTAGTGGTCAGCCCCTGCTCATCTTCCTGGAAGAGGCCCCTGGGTACCCAGGGCCCAGGCTTTCTGCCCTGGGCCAGGCCTGGCTAGGACTGGTAGTCCAGGCGGTCCAGGCAGGCATCGTCCCAGATGCCACACTGGTACCAGTTGCCACTGCCTATGATCTGGTTCCAGATGCACCATGTAACATGACTCATGTAAGATCTGGGTCCAAGTGGACATCAGTTCTGGGAGGCACAGTATGTTCAGTGGATGGGCTCCTTTAGAGCTGAAGTCAAATTGGGATGTAAAGTGTTTAAAGGACTGTCCCTACAGTCACTCCAAGGTCTTTGCCATCACTGTCTTACAAAAGACCCCACTGTAAAGTCGTGGAAGGAAAGACAGGACTTGGAGAAGAGCAGAGAACAGTGTGGAGGGTGGAAAGGGTAGCAGCCCCAGACTTGGCCAAGAAAATACATGTGCAGCCTCTCATTCCCTGCAGGACCTGGCCCCCCTGGGGCTATGGACAGGAGCCTTGGCCATCTTTCGGCGACTGTGCAACTGCTGGGGCTGTAACCGTAGAGTCTGTGTCCGGGTGCACCTTGCCCAGCCATTTTCCCTCCAGGTAGGAAACCAGTTGGGATAGGCTAGGGTAACCTTTTGGTGGTTTGGCCTTTAGAGCCATTGAAAGGATAGTATTTTCTCTTGGACGGTTTGTGTACAGGTGTCTTGGAGTGGGTACAAGGGGTGTGAGTGGGTGTGGCAAGAGCAGACCACACATCTTTATCCTGGGCAGGAATATACCATCAATGCTCGAAGTTGCTGGGGTAGCAGGCAGACCCTGGAACACTTGTTGCAGCCCATTGTGCTAGGTGAATGGTAAGGAGCACAGGGGTATGGGTCTCAGAGGGAGGCAGGCGGCTCTTCAACTCTGACCATCCCAGAACATCAACACCAGATGTCTGTATAGTCTAAATGCAGGGCAGCTGGCACATAGACCTGAGGTGGGAAGGGTTAAATGAATTCTCCTAGGACTTGGGGAAAACTGCTGTAGCTTTGGAAAGCTTCAGACTCTGACATTTTAGTCCAGTTTCATTCTTTGATCTGTCTCCATCCCAGTAGTGTTGTTCCAGACACTGAGAAAGAGCAGGAGTGGACCCCACCAACTAGCCTCCTCCTGGCCCTCAAAGAAGAGGACCAGCTCCTGGTCAGAAGACTGAGCCGGCATGTTCTGAGTGGTGAGGGAAACCCAGATCTGCACCTTTGGAGTGTGACTTGAACAGTACTTTCTCCGTGTAGATAATAAAGGGCTAGCCATCAGAACCCCATGGTTGCTAGTACCTGATCCCTACCCCCTTCATAGCACACTTGGGACACCAGAAGAGGGGAACATCCAGGAAGGTGGGGAGCAGATGAGCTCAGTGTCTGAGCCAAAGGTAGCTGTGCAGATTTCTACCTCAGATACCCCTTGACCAGGGGGTCCTTAGCTGTAAATGGGGACGACGATTACAGAGGAGCAGCAACATGTGCCTGCAGAGGGCACTCGCTGATCAGATGTCACTCTGGCTCTCAATACCTGTGACACTGCTTCTTGGATCCTGCTCTCCCCTGCTGTGGTAGTTTGGGTTCTTTGTAAAGATCTGTCAAATGATGGAGAGATCAAGCCTCTCTGGGCCGCTCCCCTGTCAGTACTTTCCCCTCTCTCCACAGCCAGTGTGGCCAGCTCAGCAGTGATGAGCACGGCCATCATGGCAACACTGTTGCTGCTGAAGCACCAAAAGGTAGGCCCAGTATGGTGGGGCCCAGGGAAGGGCAGGGCGTGGCCCTCTGCTCAGGCCTGTTTTGCCTCCAGGGTGTGGTCCTGTCACAGCTCCTGGGGGAATTCTCCTGGCTGACAGAGGAGACACTGCTCCGAGGTTTTGATGTGGGCTTCTCAGGGCAGCTGCGGTGCCTGGCCCAACATACGCTGAGCCTCTTGAGGGCACATGTGGTTCTGCTGCGTGTCCACCAAGGGGACTTGGTGGTGGTGCCACGGCCTGGCCCAGGCCTCACACATCTGGCACGCTTGAGTATGGAATTGCTGCCCACCTTCCTGAGTGAGGCTGTGGGTGGTGAGTCAGTGGGGTCAGCAGGGTTGGGGTGCATGTGGGGGAGAGGAAAAGGTCCCCTTCTTATGCTGCCCTCTCTGCCAGCCTGTGCGGTGAGGGGGTTGCTGGCGGGCAGAGTACCACCTGAGGGGCCCTGGGAGCTGCAGGGCATAGAGCTGCTGAGTCAGAATGAACTGTACCGCCAGATCCTACTGCTGCTGCACCTGCTACCTCAAGACCTGTTGCTGCCCCAGGTCAGACCCCTCCCCTAGCTCAGCAGGACCTGGGCCTTGCCTGTATGACCTGTGGCAGTGATCTTGGCCTCCAACTACCTCTGGTCAGGGTTCTGCCAGAGCCCCTTCCCACAGGGGTGTTCTCTGCAGGGCATTGGTGCTTCTCTTCCTACAGCCCTGCCAGTCTTCCTACTGCTACTGTCAGGAGGTGCTGGACCGGCTCATCCAGTGCGGGCTCCTGGTTGCAGAGGAGGTAGGTATGCTCCCACCCCGAGTGCCAGTGCCCTGGCTGCTCCTCTGACCTGTGTGCTCGGGGAGTGTACTGCCACTGGCCCGGCACATGGAAGCCTGCCTGCCCTGGGCTGTTTCCCATGCCACTTTGGCTCTCTCCATACATAGCTCCTGCCTCTACATTTCTTAGTGAGCTTGGGTACTTGGCCCAAGTACCTCTGTACAGCCATTTTGGCTTCTCAGATCTGCTCTGACCTGTCAAGACCAGGTATGAGGGTTACAGAGTTGCTTCCCACCCTGGGACCAGACCAAAACCTCTCCCAACCCCAGACCCCAGGCTCCCGGCCAGCCTGTGACACAGGAAGACAGCATCTGAGTGCAAAGCTGCTGTGGAAACCAAGTGGAGACTTTACTGACAGTGAGAGTGATGACTTCGAGGAGCCAGGGGGCCGCTGCTTCAGGGTGTGTCGGGAGAAAGAAACTACCTGGGGAGGCAGGTGGAGGAGGTAAGGTGCCTAGGAGCCCACTTTCCTCACTCTGGTCTGTCTTTCTCTCCAGCTTAGCCAGCAGTCTCGCTGCCCTGACTTCTTCCTCTTCCTCTGCCGCCTGCTCAGTCCCATACTCAAGGCCTTTGCACAGGCAGCCACCTTCCTCCACTTGGGGCAGCTGCCAGATTCAGGTAAGGCCCTGAACACTCCCCTGGCAGTGTTGAGGGTGGGGCTCAGTCCCAAAGAGCTGAGGTCGAGGTCTAATCTCTCCTGCAGAGGTGGGCTACTCAGAGAAGTTGTTGCAGTTTTTACAGGCCTGTGCCCAGGAAGAAGGGATCTTTGGTGAGTTCCAAGCCCCACCCCATGCTCCCCAGGGGTAGGTTTGCTGGTGACTGCTGCCCCCTGCTGGGCAGTGGCTGCCTGACTCCAGGGAAGGGTCTTTGGTCCTATGTAGGCCCTAGTTGGTCTTCCTCTTAGAGGAAGTCCCGCCTAGTAGCTCCCTGGTTGCCTCAGAGCTTTTATGGTCTCTCTTCCTTCCCTCCAGAGTGTGCAGACCCAAATCTCGCTATCAGTGCAATCTGGACATTCAAAGACCTGGGGGTAAGGGGGGCCATATCACCATCCTGTCCCTGACCTCACCCTCAGCATCATGGGCTGCTAGAACTGCTCAGGGGAACCATCTTGTTCCCCCACCCCATGGGGGCGGGGGGAATCTAACTTTCTAATGAATGCCAGAGTGGATGGTTTTTCTGCCTTCCTAATTCACAAAGGACTGGCTTCCCCTACTACTGCTACATCAAGCAGTGCCACACTCAGGAGCTGAGGCGTCTCTGTAGGTTTTTAGGAACAGGGTACTGTCCCCTCAGCAAGGGTGCTTACACTCATCTTGTGGTTCAGGTACTGCAGCAGATACCCAGCCCTACAGGACCCCAGCTCCACCTGTCACCTACATTTGCCAGCCGGGACAATCAGGACAAGCTGGAACAATTCATCCGACAGTTCATCTGCAGTTAGAACCAGAGAGTGGAACTTGATGGGACTTGTTAGCCTAGAACTCAAGTGTGTGTATTCTGGTCAGGACACAGCTAACCTGAACTTACAAAACCCGTGTTTGCGCATCATTTAGTGTAATAAATAGACTAGGTTAGTTTCTTCCCTAAGCCTGAAGTACATGTCCAATATCTGCTACCTCCTTACTCAGCCCTGTGAAACAGCCCACCTTCAGGGACTGTAGGTGGGGGAAAATGTGTGTGGCTGTGTGGCTAAAAGACAGTAGAAGGTAAGCTGCAACTTTGAGAGAAAATTTATTCCCATGGCCTACCTAAGAGCAGCCTTAAGTAGGCAGGGCCAGCAGTGAGCTGGGTGGGAGCACAAGTTCTGCCTGGTGTCAAGTCCAGTGCTTACAGGACACCATCACACCACCTTGTTGATGATGACACCAAGCTCTTCAATCTCACACTGGACTTCATCACCCTTCTGTAACACAGCAGCACAAGGCTCTTAGCCTTTGGCTCCTGAACATGCTCTCCCCTTAGACTCACCCCCTGGGCTGCTTCAAGCTTTACAGGCCTCCTGGCTCTCCTCTTCTGAACTAACTTACCTTGAGAAAGACAGGAGGCTTCCTAAACATGCCGACACCTGGAGGAGTCCCAGTCAGGAGAATGTCCCCTGGGTACAGAGTGACAAACCTAGGGAAGCAGAGGGTCAAGTGAGACTGTGGGCTGAGAGTGGGCTTAGCTCCCAGGTGAGCCAGCGGGTGGGGCTGGCTGTGACAGGTTCCATCACTTACTGGGAGACCCAGGCTATCAGATCTTCAGTCTTGAACACCATCTGGTTGGTGTTGCTGCTCTGGACAATCTCCCCATTCACTCGACAGGAGATCTTTAGATTGTGTGGATCTGGAATTAAAAATAACACTGGGGTCATCCACACCCAACACCCAGCCCCAGAAGAAAGAGGAAACTTGGGGAGCATGTCTGCCCAGCCTGGTTAGCACTTCACCCTGGACTTCCTGTACAGACTGGTCCCCTGGGTTCCTGCATCAAGTGAGGAAAGAAGGGACATCCTATAGTCTCTGAACAAGGAGAAAAACAGCTGAGGGGTTTGCCTTTAAAAATGGCCATGCAGGCCAGGCAAGATGGTTATAGGTAGAACCATCACTGCCAAGCCTTGGGGCCCAAGTTTAATTCCTGGTACTCAAATGAGCCCAGGAAGAGAAACAACTCTTACAAATTGACCTCTGACCTCCATGGGCCATGGGGGCTGCAGAGATGTCAGTAGCATTGGCTGCTCTTACAGAGGTCCTGAGTTCAGTTCCCAACAACTACATGGTGGCTCACAACCATCTATAATGGGATCTGATGACCGCTTCTGGTGTGTCTGAAGACAGACAAAGTACTCACATAAAATTAAAAGAAAAAAAGTACATTCATTTAGTTATGAATTATACTAATTCTCTACAAATAAAAATAATAGAAAAATAAAATAGGAAAAACAGGCATCAATCCACAGCAGAGACTGATAATTATAGATCTAGAATGACTCAACATCTCCAAAGTGACAGGGACACAGAACAGCAGATAATGGGGCTACCCAAGCTATCCTGCACCCCTGACAGCTGCTAGAATACAGCTTCTGAGGTACTGCTGTCCTGAGGGGCTCACCCATGGAGCCATGCCACACCCCAGGGACGCATGCACAGAGGATGTGCGAGGTCCTCTCCTATCTCCCTTGCAGAAAATGAACAGGTTTCATCATAGCCATTCTCCATGCTCAACAGCCAGTCTTACTCCTTCCAGCTTAAGGACTATTCCAGAAGGAGACAGGTGGAGGCAGTCCCTTCTCCCAAGTGCAGTGTTCGTTGTAATTCATTTTATGGATGTAGTTCACAGCATCTGCAGCTGTGTTCCCTCTAAGAGGCTCTAGAAGGAAGTTCTACTGAGAGCTAGCTCACAGCTCACTGGCCACCTGATCTCTGTGGGAACAGCATTGACACTGCAGCTCTGTGTACAGTTGTAACCATAGTCCTTGCTGGAGCACGGTTTTGTCCTGACACTCAAAGGTATTGTACATTGGAGGGTACAAGCCTCGAAGACCAGCGACCTACCTGCTATGGTATCCTTGGTAACCAAGGCAGGGCCCAGGGGGCAGAAAGTATCAAAAGTTTTTCCCAGTAACCACTGCTTTCCATTTCTCATTTGCCAGTCCCGAGCACTCACATCATGAGCCACAGTGAAGCCAGCCACGTAAGCCATGACATCTGTGGCCTATTGGGGCAGGAGATTTGGCCAGATAAGGTTACATCACAGGTGACACAACCTCTAGAACAAAGAATCTCAAAGCCATTATCACACATTAGCACCAGGGCTAGCTAAGGTGGTGTATGGAAGCCCATGTGTTCCAGTGTGAGACAGCACCAGTGTGTGTGTGGGGGAGGGTTGGTCAGGACGAGCAGAGGCAGGACCTGGGACTGCTGCTCCTCCCTGGCCTGGGAGCCCCCTTCCACCTCACCTTGATGTGTTTGCCTTTCTTCCCAATGACCACGGCCATCTCCACCTCCCAGTCAACTTCCTGCAAAGTAGGAGAGGACAAGTGAACTGCAGGGGCTGTAAGGCAGATCTCTGGATGACAGGTGGGTGTGACCTGCAGACCATAAGCTCGGGGCAGTGGCAAGCAGCACCACTAGAGGTGACTAGGAGATGAAGAAGGAAGTTCTACTGACAGCTAGCTCACAGCTGAGGCTCACATGTCTGGGGAACTGAGTTTACACATCACCCTTGACACCTCAGTGAAGAGTGACGCCAAGTACTAAGACTTAGAAATACATAACTACTGTGTGCCTGACACTATGTACGTGCTATAATGCATTAACTCATTTAGATCAGACAGATCCTGGATAAATGTATTTAAGGGGCTTAAATAAGCAACACACAAGAAAAAATGCACATGGCTACAAAATGTGAACCAATGCCAGCCTCTCGGTAAGAGAGCAGATACACCTGGAAAGAACTTACAATTTACTCTTTCCTTGCAAAAACACCAAAGAGCCTTCAGTGAAGGCCAGAAAGTAAGGATGTGCTCAATGGGAATGGAAACCAGCAGGATGGGTCCCCTGGCCAAACTGGGTTCATCTACATTGCATGAGGAAAAATGAGAAATTCAAGTAAATACTAAAAGCACAGAGGGAGGGCTAGGGAGATGTTCGGCAGGTAAAGGTGCTGGCCACAGAAGCCTGATGACCTAAACTCAGTCCTTAGAATTCGAATAAAAAGCTGGATGTGGCCGCACACATCTGCAGTCCCAGCAGAGGAAAATCACCCAGAGGCGTAGAAACCAGCTCTCCTGGGGTATGCACAGAAACAAGAGCCTCCGCCTGCCTAAACCAGGTAGAAAGTGAGAGCCCATAGTGTGGAGGTGGGAAGAACAAACAAACGGTCACACTCGACAACACCCAACATGGGAGCCTCCTGATGGGCTGCAGTGGGAAAGAGGTCATTTCCTGTGCAGGATGCCTCAGAAAACTGCTTCAGCTGAGTCTGGTCACAAGGAAATAGGGCAAAACTGAGTGCAGGGCACCCTGAGAAAACAGTTCTTCAAAAGTGTCAGGGAAGGAAGCCTTGTGGCAACTTCAAATGTGTTAGGGAGAAGTCTGCGTGGGATGAGAGATGTTCTCAAAGGAATGGGACAAGGTGCACGTGTGGCAGACACACGGCCTGGGCAGACAACATGGGGGGAGACCTAAAAGAATGAAAGATGTTCTCAATGGAATCGGGATAAGGTGCACGTGTGGCAGAGCCACAGCTGAACAAACACCACCATGAGACATGAAATGCTCACACCGAAGTATGGGCAGCAGGAAACCTGGCGGCTTTATCTACATCGTTAATATACTTCCACTGTAGAAAATTACTCCTGTAATTGGGAAAGATGAGTTAATTCCTCCTGTCACCTATACCTGAGGCTGTGTTATACTTCTCTAGTGTATTATATCACCGAGTGACAGGTTCCCTTAAGACAACTTCTCAACCTCTGGGTCACCACCACCATAGGGGTTACATATCAGGTCTTCTCGCATATCGGATATTTATAATTCATAACAGCAAAATAAAGTAGCAATAAAATTTTCTGGTTGGAGGTCACTACAACAGGAGGAACTATATCAAAGGGTTGCAGCATTAGGAAGATTGAGAACCACTAGGAAATGACTCCTATGCTGGAGTCCGGTGACCTGGTGGTGAGGAACTAACCTTACTCTCTGGTGGGAGGATGATGCTGTCATAGGGCCCCACGATGGAGCTGGAGAACTTGCTGAAGATGATGGGATTCTTGGGCACCCGCACGTTCTGTTCTTGACAGTGGTCTGCATAATTCAAGCCCACACATATCACCTTGTCTGGCCGGGTGACAGGGGCTAAGAAGGTCACCTGTGACCGAGGGATGAGTGGCAACTGGGCAGCCAGGGCTCTGTAGAGATCAAGCAGGAGAGGGGCTAGCTGAAACAGGGCAGGAATCCCAGAACAGGCTGGGGAGACCCTTAGCAGTTACGACTTCGCTTTTTGCATTTTCTAGACCTTTCACCTATCAGTGTAAAAGACTCAGTCCTTTTACAGCAGAGCACAGTGGTTCATCAAGGGCTCGTTTCCTCCCCACTTGGGTAATTGTTGCTCATGTAGAAGGATGTGAAGGGTACACATGGGAGTGCGTGGAAAGGCCTCCCTCACCCCTCTAGTCACCGTGTCCTGCCCTGGAGACAACTCCTGTGTTCTGCCTACCAGCTACAGTGTAGCACCTTCTCATCTCATGCCTTTGTATATGAACGATAAGTATGTTATGCATTTTAATATAAATCTAGTGTTCCCCTAGAACACAAAGGTCCCCCCCTCCTTGTTTTCTTTGGTTCTTCTTGGTTTCTCTGTGTAGCCTGGAACTGACTATAGACCATGCTGGCCTTGAACTCAAGAGATCCACATGCCTCTGCCTCCTGAGTACTGGGATTAAAGGCATCTTCCTTCTTGTGGCTGTTATCCTATAGTGTCAACATATTCTGGGTTCCAACAACAGGAGAGGAAGTGGTCCCAATAACAGGAAAGAAAATGGCCATTTGGGATGACAGTGCTCTGTACACTGTGCTGTCAGACATTTCTATTTCTGCCACTCTGCTGGGTGAGAACGCCTTCTTAAAGTGTCTTTAAACTACTGTTTGACTCTTTAGACTGATTATCCCATGACTGGCTTCAGGGTCAATCCCAGTTAATCTAGCACACACTGGGGGAATCTCTTTCCTCTCTTGGGCCTTGTGCCAGGCTCCTCTAACAGGAGGGACTTAGCCTCTCCAGTGGGAGGGACTTAGCCTTTAGGTAGGCAGTATAATGAGGTAAGGTCCTGGTGTGTAGCCTCAGTTTCCCTCTCTGTAAATTGAAAGTGCTGGTATATAATATACACCTCTAATTTAGTCCCAGCATTCAAGGGGTTAAGGCAGAAGGCTCTCTAATTCAAAGCCTGCCTGGGCTACATAGCAAGACCCTGTGTCAAAAATGAAGATTTAGGGGTTGGGGATTTAGCTCAGTGGTAGAGCGCTTGCCTAGGAAGCGCAAGGCCCTGGGTTCGGTCAGCTCCGAAAAAAAGAACCGAAAAAAAAAAATGAAGATTTATATTCCTGTTAGCTCTTTATTAAAAGAACAAGTGAGCTCCCTGCTTGTTTGACTCTAGGGGTAGGAGAGGGAGATGGGAGGGAACTGGGCAAGACTGCCTGCTTACTCACCTTCTTGCCACCGAAAGGGCAGTCTCTCCCCGCTCCAGGAACTGCACCATTGTCTTGGGGAGCGCTGGGTCAAAGGTGTTTAGGTCTACAACTCCCCCACCAATCCCTGACTCTAGGCCCACGTGAGGCTCTTCCAGGTGAGGTGCCTGGAACTGTACCAGTCTCATATTTCTGCAGGGTTGACAGGGCCTCTTCTGAACCTGCAGCAGAGTTGACAGCAACCTCCTTCTACCATAGCCCAGCATCAAAGCCTAGAAGGAAAGAAGCAAGCCACAGGAGACAGGAGGACTGCAGAGCCATCACGAAGGTCCCTTCATCCCTTTGCCCCATCAACCATTCCCAGCATGCCACGTGGGAAGGCTCACATAGGAAGTGCTTCAAACAGTCAGAGAACAGATGAGTATGCCAGGCTTCAAGCTAACCCGGGGATCCCAGCCTTTCCTCAACCAGTGTTCCTTCAAAGTTTCCACTGCTGCAGGCAAGTGGGAAACACAGCAGACCAACTCAGACCTGCTGTCCTGCATGCTGGGTTAACAGATATGGATGACTGATGTACACAAGCCTCAGACGTTGAAATGCTGTTGTGAAGATGGCCAGGCTGCTACCTCTAGCTTTTAGAGGAAGTCCTCCTGAATGGGGGAAGGCTAGACTGTGCCAGACTAGGAATCCGCACCAAGTTAGGCAAATGGCTATTGCTAGAAATGGCTTCTCAGCTACCTCATGCAACTTTTTAAAAAGTACTTACTTGGTCCCATTGCCCTCTGACTTAAACACTTTCTTCTGCCCACATGCTCACGCTAGAACCCCTACCAGCTTACCTTGGCTTAGGAGTCACCCTCCATACCAGTTTCTGCTGTTGCTGCACAGGGAGACTCGGTACCCAGAGGCCAGATACTTGGCCTCACACATTGCTCAGCCATCTCCCTGGGTTCAGTAGCAATGTCTGTCTCTTTCACTACTGAGCCTACACTGTTGCTGCTGTGTGTGGAACACAGGCTTGCACTGCCTCTGTTCACTGAACAGATGGAGGACGCAAGGGGCTTGACATTTCACTAGGAAAAGCCTAGTGATGATCAGCTTTGGAGAGAGCTGGCCGCGTCTTCCCTCCTCAGATCCAGACCTCTTAGATATCATCAAAAAGGTTCCGGGCCTGCTTTTAGTTCCAGGTTCCACCCAAAGTTAAGGTTCTTTCTCGTGTTCCTTTTGTTTTTAAGGTATAGGTGCTGGCCTGGAGGGTGCCTGCTGGCCTGGAAGGCACGTGCTAGCCTGAGCTACATCCCAGCTAACCCACACTCCATATCCCCACCCATCCCCTTACTCTGTCTTAATCTAGGTCTGGTCTTCATTCCTTATCAGAGTCCTCTCCCTTCTGGAGAGCTTGCCTTTAAAACCTAGTAGCTGCTAGGAAGACAGCTTGGTTGGTAAAGTGCTTCTACTGAAAGCATGAAGATGAGTTAAATCCCCAGAACCCATGTAAACACGCTTGTGGTCTATGCCTGTAATCCCGGTGTTGGAGACAGGTAGATCCCTGGGGCTTGCTAGCCAGCCAGTCTAGTCTAATTGTTAAGTTGCAGGCCAATGAAAAACTCTGTCAAAAAAAAACTAAGGTGGACACACACAGACATACACGTCTTTATACTAAAAAATGAGAGACTGAGAGACAGCTCTCTTGGTCCTGGGCTCTTGGTCATCACCCGGTTAAGCCAATCTACCCTGTTCAGGATCACCACAGTGTGAGCTTGCAAGTCTGGCCAGAAAACCAAAGGTTTTCTCCTGCTCTGTCACTTTACACAAGTACCACCATGCCACCATCCAAAGGCTGTTCCAGCATACCTGATCAGTCACACAGCACACTAAAACGACAGTACTGTCTTGGGGAAAGCCAAATGTTCCACTTGTGATTCCACTATAATTCTCTTGACTGTGGCTGGCAGGTACTGCTGGCCCAGTTTTATAGATGAAGAAGCCAAGGCTTGGATAGGATAAGGGGTTTAGTTTGCCAAAGGTTCAAAGGTCATACAAGTAAAAGAAAACTGGTATTTGAGCCCATGTCTAGATGACATTGAAGTTCTCAATTCAGAAGCAAGGTACTTACTTCCTAAGCAAGATAATCTAATTTCAATCTTGTCTACACCTCTCTGGTCCTAACTGCCCATGGTCCACCCATCATGCTTCTGGATGGCCAGTTACTGTGGCTTCAGACATAACTGTGATCCCTGCTGACTGTGCTTCGCTGATGATGAACCTGTGACGGGTGCGCCCAGGTTCTTTCATTCTAGCTTTATAACAATCTTCATAGAATAGAAAGCAGCACCGAGGCTCCACGAGGTAAAGTCACCTGGCAAGGTGACACTACTGGTTTTGAAAGAATCACTATGAGTCACAGCACAAGAATCCCTTAGCAAACAGCACAGGAATGGGCAGCTTGAGGCGCAGCGCTGAGCATGCGACCCTGCTGATCTCCTCCGCTCTCCAGGAACCGAGGTCGGTCACTTGGCTTCTCAATGTCCGGTTCCCCTCCCTCCGTGCTGGCCTAGCCTCAGCTTACCTGTTTGCTGTGGCCGGACCCACCCGGCTCCCTGTGCAGTGAGCCGATGCCTGCAAGGCTGCAGGTCGAGAGGGGCGGGCAGAGAAGCCACAGCCAGGAGCGTAGCAAGCAAGCACTTAACTCTTCTCCAAGGGAAATAGCACCCCCACCCCCACCCGCAGTCGCCATGTGGTGACGTCATGAACCTGTCGCCAATAGGAGGACGCCTGCTTCCTTCCGGAAGTCTGCCCTCTGGCTGCTAGGTACTTCTAGTAGCCACAGAGCTCCCTGCAGGTTCCTGGTGTGCATCTGGGGAGACCCTCAGTGGCTCCAGGGTGACCCCGGGATAGCCAGACCCAGAGAGAGAGCATCCGACCTTCTGGCTCCGGCCAGGCGCAGCTTCTGGGCCAGGCTACTCACAGTTTTTCAGGAAGCACCCTGGTGGACAGTAACAAATAGTTTTGTGCTACAGAGTTGACCTACCGAGGAGAGGGATGTTTATATCTGTTGTATTTGTGGAGAAGGTGTAAAGGCCAGGAGTGATTTTTGCCTATGATGACTCCGGAACAAATAAGGGGTCACCCAACCACTTATTTAACTGTCTTGGCAGGTGTGAAGCTATTCCGAAGGCAGAAGACACTTGTGTCCTTCTCTTCAGCTATTGGGCTTTTCCCAATGAATCTTGTGTGTTGGGGGAAAGAAAAAGCTTAAGCTTGTGTGTGCCAGCTAGAGGAGGAGTTTGTCACCCAGTAAGAGATATCAGAGTTCTGGTAACTGGTCAGACTATCATGTGGGATAGACTGGAACTGATGGTGGATCAATAACCAGCAGGACCACACCTTGACCAAGACTGCTTAGTTATGCATACCACTTGCTTTCTGTTTGAGAACCTGAACCTCCTGTCAGAACTCCAAAGATGCACGTTGGAGAGTCACTGAACCTTTTAGTTGTTGTTGTTGTTCCCAATGTGGCAACATTGGCAAAGTCTTAGTCAGCTTTCCACTGTTTTTTTCTTTAATTCACCCAGTGAAGACAGATGGTAGCCTATCTACTTGTTTTGTTTTGTTTTCTTTTCTTTTCTTTTTTCTTTTTTTCGGAGCTGGGGACCGAACCCAGGGCCTTTCGCTTGCTAGGCAAGCGCTCTACCACTGAGCTAAATCCCCAACCCCGCCTGTCTACTTGTTAGGCCTGCCAGAGCTCAGGCTCCGACCCTAACATCTCTGATACCAATTTCACCTACTTGTAGCAGCACCCTGATCTTCACCTGCCTTATTTTAGGGGAAAAATGGTATGTGTTGGGGGCGGTGGGCACGTCCAGGCAGCAGGCTTTCGGGTGGAAACATCCTACAGAACCACACCCCGAGGCCTCCGGCATAGGAAAATGTAAAGGGACTCTGAGAAGGAGCCTCCTAAATGAATCAAGGTTCGGACAGATCGTCAGAGGCTTCAGTTGCCCCAGGAAGCACAGGCGTTTACTAATTATATCCCCTCTTTTTTTTTCCATTGAGGATTTTTTTTTTAGCACCAATGTTTTACATCCTGGACAAAAAAGAACCTCAGGGTTTTCCTTCCTGTGTGATTTTTGTCTTGCTTCTTCATAGTTCATGACATCAGCTGCGGTTGTCAGTGCAATAAAACCAAACTGATGTTATTTTCTCATGCTCGAGGTCCTTGAGCTGCATATCAAACCTGGGGCTCATCCCTCCATGTTTGTTTAACCTGCTTGTGGGGTTGACAGCATTCTTCCTAGCTCTGATCATCAACGGTTCCAAATTCTCAGGCATAACCAGGCTTCATCCTCACAATTAGAAACCGGACAATAACTTCAGAGCATGCCAGTAAGGAACAGACATTTGCTTCTCTTCTCGGTGTTATTGGCTTTCTTGAGAGTGTCAGCCAGGACTTTTGTGTGTACTGTTAATGCTGGCGTGGACGCCTGGCAGAAAGAGAGGAGGAGGGGTGCTGGAGAGATGGCTCAGTGGTTGAGAGCACCCGAGGCTCTTTCAGTAGACCCGGTTTGAGTTTCAGGACATACATGGTGTCTCACAACCAGCTGTAACTCCCGTTCTGGGATGTCTGAGACTCTGTCTGGTACAGGTGCCTGGCACGCATGTAGTGCACAGACATGCATGCAGACAAAACACCCATACACATAAAACAACTTTTCAAAGACGGAACAGGAGGGGCTAGCTCATTGAATTCCACAGTTGCTTTTCTTGCTGCCGTAACAAAACAGCTGACATAAAAGTTAAGGAAGAAGGGGTGCATTTTGGATCACAATTGGAGGGTATACATCACCATGCAGGGACAGTGTGGCGACAGAAACCTGAGAACGCTGGCCATACCATAGCAGCAATCAAGAAGTGAAGAGATGAATGCTGGTGCTCGCCGTTCTCTGTTGTTTTCATGCAACTCAGGGCCTTAGGCCACAGTGTGGCATCACCCGAATTTAGAGTGGATCTAATCACCTTGATTAACTAACTTGATCTGATAATTCAGCGACCCTAGAGCCCGTCAAGGAAACCATAAGATAACTAATGCCCACAGAGCCATTGGACGGGACTCAGCTGAGGTGCTATAGCCAGGCTCGCATTTGGGAATCTGAATCAAGGAGGCTTGTCTGGGAGGAGTAGTCAGCAAACGAGAGCCATGGGGCTGTGCTGTGTGGTGATGGCAAATGCTCAAGAGAGTGGGGGGAGGGAGCTGGCTGTCCTCCACCACGACAGGAAGACTTGAGAGGGAAGGACACGTCACTCTGATTCTTGAGCCTTGGAAATGCAGCTTCTGCAGGGGTGTTGGGTTTGGGGGGAAAATGACAAGCTGGGTTTTGGCTAAGCTGCAGGTCACATACCTTAGGGACACCCAAAGGCACTTCAGGATCCTGGTCAGAGACAGGAATCCAGAGTGAGGCTTCAGCCTAGCTTAAAGAAGCTAAGCCTAATTATAAAGGAGACCCCATGAAGTGGCTGAGACTGCAGTGTGAACAGGATCTCATAGCAACCTTCCTCTAAGTCTTGGCCAGAAAAATTCAGAGAACCCAAGCTGTGGTGTAGAAGGAAATATTTGCAAATCAAACATCAGACAAATGGCTTGTCTCCTGCCTCCACAGAGAATTCTCAAAAGTCGGTAAGTGAAAATAATCAAATTGAATAGATCGTTGGACAAGAGATTTATCAGGTAACTTCACAAAAAGAGACACCCAGAACATGGAAAAGACACTAAAGTGAACCCATCATCGCGAAGATGTGAAGTGCAGTCACAGTGTGTCACCGTGCACCTACTAAAATGACCAAAAGTCCCCCTCAAGTGTCATGGGGTTTGGAAGTGCAGGAGCTTGTATGTACTGCTGACAGCATTATAAACGCATGCAAAACTGCTTGTTTGTTTGTTTGAGACAAGCTTTCTCAATAGCCCTGGCTATCCTCAAACTCACGGAGATCAGTTCCCTGAAACTTCCAGTGCTGTGGTCAAAGGCATGCACCAGCACACCTTGCCCCGGAGGAGTCTCGAAAAGCATACACCACCCCCACATGATCTTGCCGTTTCTCTCCTGCATATCAACAATATTGAATCTTACCTTTGCTTTGCGCTCCTAGAAATAGGGTTAGTAACCCCGGGGTTGGAGAAATAGCTCAGCAGGGAGGAATCCTTGCGAATCCTGCACGACTAGAGTGCAGGTTCCCACACTCACATCAGACGGTTTGCAGATGCCTGTAACTCTAGCTCCAGGATATCTAATGCCTTCTGGTGGCCTCAACATACACGAGCACACACGTGCACATAAACACATTTTTAAAAAAATCTCCATTTTCTGTATTCTGTAAAACAGTTTACTAGAGTCATTTTACTTGACTAAGACTCCCATGCCCTTGTTTGCCCAAAACAAGGGCAGACGCACCTTCCAATTTCCTCCTGGATGATCAGCTGCCTTACTTGTCCCTACTGTCAGTCAGAGCAAAATAGCTGGCAAGCTTTGGGCCACTGCTCCTCCTTCCCCAATCCCCCAGGACTCTCCTTCCACTTGGCCCAAACCATCACAGTTCTCAGCAAGAGAGGCCTGATGCTTCTCCTCCTACTCCTAGCCCAGCCTTTTTTAACCCTTTATATTAAGCCAGTAGTATACATCTCTCAAGTCTGTGAGCCACTCATGAAATTAATCAAAGCCAAGGAGGGGATCAGGGAGCCAGAGTCCTTTGGTCTGAAGCTTAAGTAAAATGAACTCGGGCTCACAATTAGCGTGGGAAGTCAGGAGAGACTCCTCAGTCATGATTAGCATGGGACGTCAGGAGAGTCCTCAGGAGCTAAGACCCCATCCTCTGGGCTCTGGTGCTATCTTCAGAGAGTATCGAACTGAACTGAATGAGAATATCCCAGGCAATGTTCCCTACTGCAAAACTGCCTGCTTGTTTGATGTGTGAGAGGATCCTCCAGGGACCAGAAGAGACTGGTGTGGTGAACACACAGCAGGAGAAGCTGAGTGAGTTGCTTTTCTCCTGTCAGCGTCAGTCCCCAGAATAGTGCGCTGCCAAAAATGTTCCCTGAGGTCATAACAGCTTCATAAAAAATGAAATTGGGACAGAGAGAAGAAGCAAGTGGCATCATATCCAAATAAAACACACACCGCAAACAATGCAGGCCCTGCCTTCCAGCCACCAGGATAATAGGTGTGCATGACCACACTGGGCTTATGTCGTGCTGGTGACCAACACTCTGTGCACACCAGGCAAGCACTCTACCAACTGAGCGACATCCCAAGCCCAGAGATAGTTTTATTTTCTTGTAACACACGAATGTGCTAACTGGGACCTGGGGTAATGGGCCCTGCAGTGAAGATGTCTCCTGCTCAACCAGTATCTTGCTGCTTTTCTCACATCCACAGGAACAGAGAAAGAAGCTTGAGACCAGCACCACTTCCCTCTGAACCACATTTGCTCTACCCCGGAGAAACTTCTACTCAGGGCTGGGAAAGTTTGTCAACAAAGCAAACAACTCCAGGCCTTCACAGCATGGTTGGCTGTCAGGAGCTGAATGATGACCTGCTCTTTGGGGGCCTTATTTTTAGTTTCTCTGTTTTACTGTGGTGAGTTTTTTTTTCAAAACTAGGAAAAAGTGATGTCTCATGAGTGTGCTGTGCAGTGGAGAGGGAGGGCAGGGAGGAGGGGAGGGAGCAGGGAGGAAGGGAGGGAGGAGAGCTGGGCTGGGTTTCCAGGAGAGGGTGCTGAGGCAGACTGTACAAGTAGCCTTTCAGACTTGACTCTGCAAGGCCTTGGAGCTAGCTCTATGACATGAATAGGACCAGATCAGGGAATGCCTCAGCCTCACCCTGGACCTCTGCCCAGGCTCCCTGAGCCCACTGCAGAGTGCTGCCCTCCCCTCGCCAGCTTCAGGTGTGCTGGTCTCACTGCCTCTGGGGTGTGCTTCTGACACCCTGGCAGTCCTAGACCCCCTATTCTACAAACAGAATAGTTGGCCAGACGCACACCCATACACACACCACTTCGTTTGGGTTACAGGAATCTGGAAAGCACATTGACCTTGACATTAGCAGTTAAAAATTTTCCAGCTAAGAGCGCCGGACATCCAGTTCCAACAGGCTGTGTCAGAGGGCGGGTATTGGGTATACTTTAAGGAGCTTTTAAGAGTGAAAAACTCCAGACACTGAAAGCACTTATAATGCTGTTTGAACTTTACCTCAAAGTGTTAGACGCCTCCTTTCCTTCCTTCCCTCCACTCCTGCTCCCTGGGATCATACCTGTTCCCTCATTGGATCTCTCATTGGTAAAATGGTACCATCTAGTCTGCTACCTTGAGAGCTCCCTTTCCCAGAATTCCAGCTAAGGGCTACCTGGGCCTCATCAGCTGTAAACACTTCTACTTCTTTCTTTTCCTTCTCAATATATAAGTCTTTTATTGTCCCCAAAGAGCCCACATTGTCCTCGTGATCAGGATCTTGTTTCTGGAGCTGGGAAACTGAGGTCTCACTCGTCAGCCTGCTGCACGGTTCCCTTCTCAGACACACAGATGCCATCCACAAACTTCCTGATATCCTTGTTTTTAACTGTTGTGGTTTCCTGAATCAGAGCCGCTGAATTTGAAACGAGCTCAATATCATTTCCTTCGAGGATTAATTCATCCTTGAGAGACAAAGCAAGCAACACCTGTCCTCATCCGAACCCTGCAGATGTATTTTTCACCCAAGAAATATCGGATTTCAACCAAAGACCCATTCTCCTAAATAACAACGCTGATAGGGAAGTGAGCATCCACAGACCTCATCCTGTAATGGAAGCCCGGTGTCACACCCTTGATCATGTTCTGAACATGACCGCAGATGGTTCTGACAGTGACCAGTTCCTTTCTGTTACCCCACCACTTGTCAACACGGAGCCTTTTCTTTTTCTCTCCAAGGAGACTCAGCTCTACATTGATGTGGTTGAAGTCCCTTTGCAGAGGTCCCCTGGGACCCTTCACAGCGACTGTGTGCCCCTTCAGAGTCATGTCCACACTTTCTGGAATGTTGACAATCTGATTGCTGAGAATGGTCTTCATCCTCGCAGTAGATGGGGCAAAGAGCTGTAATCACTTTAAGCGCTCATCGCCAACCTATCACAACCATCTGTCTGGCACTGAATAACTTAAGCCTGACCTTGTTCTCCACTGGAGAGGAGGGTGGGAGCTTAAAGTCCCTGTTTCAGTGCAGAGAGGAAAGCTTGTCAGTGGGTGTGGAGTCCCAAGACCAGCATTGTCAGGAGGCTTTCCTTGTCCCCTCTAGAGGCAAGTGATGCAGTCTTAGAAATCTAAGTTCTGCGCCTCACAGACATTTACAATTTTAAATAATTCTTCTCTTTCTCCTTCTCCTTCTCCTTCTCCTTCTCCTTCTCCTTCTCCTCCTTCTCCTTCTCCTTCCCCTTCCCCTTCCCCTTCCCCTTCCCCTTCCCCTTCTTCTTCTTCTTCTTCTTCTTCTTCTTCTTCTTCTTCTTCTTCTTCTTCTTCTTCTTCTTCTTCTTCTTCTTCTTCTTCTTCCTCCTCCTCCTCCTCTTCCTCCTCCTCCTCCTTCTCCTTCCTCTTCCTCTTCCTCCTCCTCCTCTTCTCCTTTGCCTTCGCCTTCTCCTTCTTCTTCTTCCCTTTTCCTCTTCTTCGTCTTTTTACAGCATTGCCTCAGTGAAATGCCCACATTATCCATGAGAGAGCATGACCCAGTGCTCTCACCCCAGAGATGCTTCACCAGAGAGGAGGGACAGTCAGAGTCAGTCTCCGTGTAGTTAATTCTCCTAGGATTTAGTTGAACTAACAGGAAACACACATTTCTAATCACTTCTGACTTTTAGAAGCTTATACGCTGAAAAGTTAAGTTATCAAATCACAGCGCAGTTTCCACTACAAGGCATTCGTCCTCAGTGGGAGACAAAGACAATTCAGACAGTCTTAAGTGTCATTTAAGATGTGTCCCCTTTCTCTGAACCTATTGTTATATAACTAAAGGTCCCAAGCACGGACATGCTGGCAGGACAGTTATTCAGAGATAATGCTCTGATGGGTGTGTGTGTGTGTGTGTGTGTGTGTGTGTGTGTGTGTGTAATGTGAATTAGAAACAAATAGGACAAAAACTTCCTGAGATGTTGCAGTCAAGCTGAATGAAGGCAGAAGGCCTAAGATAAGGCAGCTGTAAGAGTATCTTTTATTCTCCTGCCCTAAGTTTTGTCTCTGAGGCTTACTGCCTCTGTCTGAGATAACCCAGGCCTAGTCCTTGGAGCTTCTAACTTCCATATGATCTAACGGAGGCCTAGAATGTTTTCGGCCTCTGAGACTTACTGCTGAGTAAGCTTATTCTCTCTTCTTTCTGAGCTCTGGCTGGTTCAACTCAGCTGTTTTGCCTCAAACTCCTCTCCAAGCTGACTGATTCAATCCGGCTTCTCTCTGAGCCTCTCCTGAATTGCTCTGCTTGCCCTCAGACTTTGGCAATGTGTTCTAACCTTCTGACTTCTCATTCTGTCTTTACCTGTGTCTGGTTTGTTCTCTCTTAAGCCCATCTCTATAAAACACACTTGATAAAACTGCCGCCTCCCTTTTCCTCTCTTTCCTTCATGAGAGTTGGGCGTATCGTATTCTGTCAAATCTTTCTCCGATTCATCACTTTGTCTGCCACTCAATTAGACAGCACTTTTAAACATGGCTGCTTCCTTCTACAAACTAACTTTACCTTCATCGTTGGGATTAAAGATGTGTACTAACGGAGTGTCTGTATTCCAGCCAGAGGGACTAAAAGCGTGTACTCAGGGCATGAAAACATTTTTTTTTCAGTAAATAACACAATCTCAGGGTTCACAGTGCGATCAAATATCCTGCAACAAGCAGCTGCCAAGGTTATGGAGAGAATTTTAAAATAAATATTTATGAGTTAGTTTTAAATATCTAGACTTTTGTTGGAAATTACAGTTTCCAGGTACGTGATTAAATGACTGTCGACTACAGGAACCTCTATAGAATAGCAGTATCTGAGGATAAGTATGGGAGTCTATTTTTTTTTTTTTTTGAGACAGGATCTCTCACTAAACCTGATCATACCGATTGGCTCTCCTGGCTGGCTGGTTAGCTCTCACTGTCCTCCAGCACTGGAGTCCATGTGTGCCGTGACACTCAGCTTTCTATGTGGATGCTGGGATCTGAACCCGCGTCTTCACGCTCACAGAGCCAGCTCTTTTCCCGCAGAACCATCTCTCTGGTGCCTGCGTTTGTTTAGACATGGCTCTCTGGGAAAGGAAGATCTTCTTACTTCACCCCTGACAAGTTTGATCTCCTAACTTCCTCAGAGCCACAGCCTTGGACTTCCTCCACTGCCCTCTGGAGTTTCTTGGAGACGAGTTTCCCGGCAGGGGAGACTGTAGCACATTTACCCAGGTTCCCTCAGGCCATGGCGTGTAGATGGGGTCTGATAAATTAGCTCTGTGTCTCCCTTAATTTAGGTTCAGGAACTGCAACTTGACAGGCGGGGCGGGAAGAGCTGGGTAGGAAGGACGCAGAAGCCCAGGCAGAACAGACTGGTGGTGACGAGACCGTGGAAGAGCGTACAGCACTGCAATAGGCCTGTGGCTGTGCAGCCTCTGAGGGTGGCTATGAGGCCTCTGCGAGTTTGAAGGATAAAGGCTTGTGCTGATTTTCCTGAAGGTTCCAGGTCACTGAACAGGGTCAGACTCGAGGGTCCTGAGACTGCATAAAGGACGCTGCCTCCAAGGGGGAGGGGGCAGATGTTTTGTAGTTCAGCCCTGTGAGAAACCTTCGTTACGTCCCCCATACACTCCTGCCTCTTGGAGCTTATAGGGGCCCAGCTGGCAGACATGAGGGGGAATCTCAAGATGTTCCCTCCCCCCAAGATTACAAAAGGCCAAGTGGTTATGTGTGTGAGAAGTTCTCTGTGTCCTGGCTAATAAAATAGGAGGACACAGCTATGGGTCCCCTATCCCCAACACCCAGTTTGGTTTACTGCGGGTGTACTTTATGTAATCACTCCTTCATACACTCTATGCACGGTGCTCTTTTTTTTAAACCCCGATGAAGATGAGGCAGAAGTAGGAAAATGTTTTGGGGCCTTTGAAGGAAATGACAGATACTTTCCCCTCCATGTGTTCCCCTGGGACCTTGAGTCAGAGAAGAGGAAACAAGAAATGGTGCTGTCTCCCCCTGGTGGTCAATAGGGGGAATGCAACTAGATTGTAGACTGGGAAATGTCCTCTAAACGTCAGGTCCCCAGTGGTCAGAGTTTGCTCTGAATCTCTTTCTGTTTTGGTCAGATGGTGAGGTGGGTAGTACAAGGGGTGGGACATGTTGATATTAGATCACTGGCTATGGTCTGACTGATGTGCACTGCCCCGCCTTAGCAGACCCGTTCCCACCTGCGCTTTAGAGGTGACCAAGGAAACTGGAGGCCATCGCAAATGTCTTTTATCTGATGTCTTATCAGTGTGAGTTGTGCTTTTATAGGATGGGAAATATATGAAATGTCAGTGCACAGGAAGGACAAAAACATCTGTTAAGAGGCCACTGAGTGGGAGGCCAGCCTAATCCCCTGTCTCAAAACAGACAACCCCCAATTATCAAAAATTATCAAAGGTTTTTTTTCAGTTAAGGAAATTGAAGTTCACTGATATCATATTCAACATGAGTCAGATAGTTCCAGAGTGGAAGCAGGGGACCTATGCCCTATTTGTCAAGTGCCTTTAGGGGCACGAGACTGTGTGAAGGGACTCCTAGAATCGTGTGGAGACATTATCCTTTCCTACCTTTAGGGGTGGCCTTGCAGGGACAAGAAGGTCTTCCTCTGTGGCCTAACCAACCACCTTCTTGCCCACACTCTGCTGGCCAGCGGGTGGGGAGTGCTGCCCAGAGCTGGTTGGATCAGCCTTGACTCAAAGAGCAGCCAATCTGTAGGCTGGTAAGAAATTGGGCAGAGGAATCCCCCATGAGCAGGGAGGCATTATATAGCCCAGGCTGTCCTGGGAGTCAGCATAGCCCAAGCTGTCCTCAGACTCATGGATTAAAATCCTACTGCCTCAGCGTCCTAGGGGCTGAGATTCCATGTGTGAGCTAGCACAGTCAGAGAAAGTGGTCAGAGCAGTCAGTTCCTCTGGGGTGTGTGTCCTCCAGACATAGAGGAGACCCTGAGGGAGCAGGAAGACACTGCTTGTGACAGAGGGCAGAGGCAAAGAGGGCCACAGTTCATGGAAGCAGTCTTTGGAGCCCTGTATTCTAGAAGACAGAAGGGCCTGACTCCAATGGCCAGGTTGCAAGCTCATGTAAGTCTGCCTCTGCAGTACAGCCTCTCTCTGTTTCTGTCTGTCTGTCTCTCTGTCTGTCTGTCTGTCTGTCTGTCTCTGTCTGCCTGTTTCATGAGGGAGGAAAATGAAGCAGTGAGAGTGTATGGCTTGTCCCAGTCATACAGCCAACTGGCTCAATAGCCTTTGTACCCAGTGACTGTCATGGAGGAGCATGGGGTGCTACTGACTGCCCTGTGTGCTTAAGGATGGCTCTCGACCCTCTGGAATTGCCTCACAGTCCTCTTCTTGCTCTATTACCCACTCATCAATCTGCTGTCCAGTGGGGCCACTGACAAGGGACCACAACCCCCCATCGCCTCGCTGCTCCAGGCATCTATCTGTTCAGCCACAAACAGCCCCCTGCCCACCATCCTCTAACCACTCCCTGGGCAGAAGTGAGCCCCCCTCTCTGCTGTGCTGCACATGCAGATACATATACAAAGTCTCACATAGCCCAGGCTGGACTCAAACTGGCCGTGTAGCTGCGGGTGACCTTGATCCTTCTGCCTCTGCAGGGACGAAACACATGTGGTGCTTTAAATCCCAAACACCCCACACAAGTGGGTACCCAAACGCAGGGCTTTACGGATGCCGGGTAATCATGCTACCACCTCAGCTACACCGCCATCTCTTTTCTGCCTCCCTTTCCATCCGGCCTGCCTTCCCTTGCCAAAGGACACCCAGAAGAGAATTTCTGGAATCGTGAAGAAAAATGATGTGGCGATGGAACACCGATGGCACCTCAGAGAGCTACAGTGTCCCACAGCCTTACGTGTTTGTGGCCCAGCACTGGACATCTACTGAAGGTCCCCGAGGCCCGCGATGTGTGACCTTTTTTCCTCAGTGATGTCACACGGGGAGACTAGAGTTTCTGGGCAATGGCTTCCTCAAAGCCACCTGTTAGCATTCACCTACAAGCCACTGAGCAGGAGTCATAGCTAACACAGCAGGGAAGGAATGGCCGACGGACCGTTCAGATGAAGCTGAAGAGAGTCCATCTCCTTTGTCAAGTTTCTTTTATTAAAATATATAGGACTGAATATTGGTGGGCGCCGAGACAGGAACCACCCTTCCAGGCTGCACCCAAGGGAGACGCTTCTGCCATGCAGACATGCGGCCCGTCTGGGTCCCTGCCAAGGGGACAGACCCCTCCAGGTTGGGCGTGCAGCCAGAGGCTAAGGGGCGCAGTAGGTTTCGAGTGATAGCCTTTTCCCGTGGCCTTGGCTTCTCACAGGATAGGAACCTCAATGGGGAGAGCCAGGCTGGGGTAGGGGAGGTCCCTGAGCCAGGGAGAGCTGATGGTCTGTTGACAGGGTCAAGGGAGGCCCCAGTCAGGATGGAGATGGGGTCAGTGCAGCCCTGAGAGGGGGGCCCACCTGTGTGTAGGGGCACTGTCACCCCGTTCTTCCTCTAAGGACCTCCCTTAACCTGGGGCTGGCCTTCTGGGGAACACGCATGGACTCTCAGAGCAAGCCTGAGCAGAGACCGGGCTGCAGGTGATGGAATGTACTTTCGTGGGATTGTTCCTCCAGGAAGATGCTGCCTGGGTCACTGTCCCTTCTGGGGAGGCAGGAACAGCTCTCTCTCTTCCTGAGGCTCTGTTGACCTGCTGCCTGGTCACAAGTCCCCAGCCCTCAGGGCTAGCTCCAGCTTAGGGCTAACACAGACACCGATCCCCGGGGTGCAGCCCAGGCAAGCAGAGTCCACAGGTTTGTGCTTTAGAATGTTGGCGAGCTAGGCTGGGAAAGGTCTGTGAGATCCCAAGGCTCCGAGGTACAGGATGGATTTCTGAGCATCTTCCCCGAACACTGGATCAGGGCTGCATGGACCCAACCCCCCATCCCACCCAGGGCCCCCCTGCCTCCCCCGGTGGGCATGGCCTGAGCTGCTAGGATGTTTGTGCTTTTTGTCTGGGTTGGGATGAACCTGTTCAAGGACAGCTGCAGAGGTGTGGCTGGCCGATTTGCCATGTTAAGGAACTGGGTGGCAAGTGGCCAGGGAGAAAGAGGGGGATGCCCCCTACCAGACCTCTCCCATTTCAGTCTAGCTCCCTGGTTATCAGTCCCTGAGCCGGGTGATCTCCCGAGAAGACCAAAGGGGACCCTGGAAAGGCCAGCCTGGTGCTGGAAGTTGGGAGATCTCCACCAGTCACATTCCCATTGGCCAGCAGTCTTCATCCGATGGTATGGACAAATTGTTCTCTTGGTTTCCCCAAAACCCTCAATCCTTCCCTACTCTTAAAGGAGAGCATAACCCAGTGGCCCCTCACTAAGTTCACCCCCACTAGCTATCCTGATGCTGGGGTTCCAGGGTCCCAGGTAAGCATTAGCATAAGGCTGCAGACTCAGCTTCCAACACCACTTCTCCCTACCAGACCTCTCCCCTCCTGGCCCCTGAGAAGTTTCTGGGAGCTCCCTAGGAGCATGGGTCCATGGGCAGGGAGTAGTTTGATCCCCCAAGTGGTAGAAAAGACACAGGGACCTTATCTTTGTTTAACTGGCCCTCTTGGGCTCTGAGCTCCTTGTGCGTAACATCTAGCCTGGGCTGGCCATCCCAGAGGACCTGGGAATAGCTGGGGGTGCCTCCAGGCTGCCACTTCAATTACCAAGTTAGAGGAACCGTGTGTGTGTGTGTGTGTGTGTGTGTGTGTGTGTGTGTGTGTGTGTGTGTGTGACTGTGTCTGTGTCTTGGAAGTAAACTGCTCACTTTTTGCAAATATATTAGAAAAATGTTTCTCATAGAGGCTTCTCCTGTCAGGATTGAGGCTTCTCTGGGTTGAGAACCCATGGCCACCCAGGGTCCCCTCCTACATGTCCTAGATGACGTTCTCAAACAGCTGCATGGAGCTCATGATGTTCTCGTCCTGTATGAAAAAAGGAGAGGTCGATCAGGAGCTGGGGGCAGGACAGTGGTATTCCCCAATGCTGACTAACTGCAAATCCCTGTCAGAGACTGTCTCACTGGGTAGATGGGCACCGAGGAGCAGAGGGGTGAGGTGGGAATAGCCAGCCCCAGAGCCCAAGTGGCAAGGTGCAGTCTGTCAGTACAAGGGATGGACTGCAGGGTCCGGCCACCACTGATGCACAAAGTCCTCCTGCCTACAAGTCAGGTCAGAGACCAGGAGTGATCCAGAAGAGGGAGGCAGTGGAGTGTCCCCCTGGACTCTAAGAGGGGGGCCTGCAGTAGTGCCAGAGAAGCTCTGGGTACCTTTCCTGTAGTGTGATTCTGTCTGGGGGGGTACTGGGATGAACACCCTCCTGCTGTCCATGAACAGAGCTGCGAGAAGTTCTGGGGGTGGGGACTGGGCGAATGAGGGAGGTGGCAAGTTTAGGGGACATCGAAGGAGGTGGACTCAGGGAAGATGAAAGTGTCCCAGCAAGTGGGACCTGAGGATAGACAGCCTCCTTATGCCTTGGCAGGAACAGAACCCTGTGTGTGAGGAGGGGGAGGGGAGAGGAAAGAGAACACGCACACACACACACAGATTGATTGATTGATTGATTGATTGATTGATTGATTGAGGGGGGAGACAGAGACAGACAGACTACAGAGAGCCCCAAGTCCAGCCCTCTAATGCCACCTACCTTCTGACAAGTCTCCAGAAATTCATCAATAGTCACTACTCCATCCTGGTTCCTGTCCATTTTCTGCAACCCAAACCACACCCAAGGTGAGCCTGTCCCTTAGGACCTTCCCCTACTCCAGCCTGAAGACACTGTTGGGGTGGACGTGGAGGCCTTCCTCCAATTCAACTGCCCCCTCTTATTTCCCAGCCAACCTCGCCCTTGGCATCTCCTCAGGGGGCCTGCTTAGTGAGCTTCCTGCTGGCTTACCTTAGCTTAGCTTCCCAGCATTCTCTCTGACAGAAGCCAGAGTTTATGAGGGATGGAATGACATGGATAAAGTGTAAACTATTGGTTCCGTCAGCCTCTTTAGAATAGAGGCAACTTCAACACCACTCAGGCAGGGTGGAAGGAAGGGAGTTTGTTCCAAATAATGTCCCAGAAGGCACTAGAACACTGGTCCCTGGGTGGGTGCCAGCCCTAGTGAACCCAGGATACTTTGTTCCCAAATGAACTTCACTGGGACAGGGCCCAGGTTTCAGTTACTCCTCAAGGGACTCGACCATCAGCTAGGGTGGGAGGGAAGCCTAGTTTCATCTCCTCACTGGCATTGGCTGAAGGCTCAGCAGAGGTAAGAGACTGGACCCTCCCCTCAGCAAGGCCAGGGCTCTCATACCTGGAAGAACCTCTCCACATGCTCCAGAGGTGCGTCCTCTCGCAGGATAGGGTAGGTGTGGCGGCCCATCATGTCGTAGATGGACTTCATGATGGCCAGCATCTCCTGGGGAACAGAGAGTAGCATGAGTCTGCGTCCACTGCAGGGATGCCTTGGGGCCTTTGAGTGTTACCTCCAAGGGCCAAAGCTACCTCCAGGGCAGTGGTGAGTGAGTCTGAGGGGCCTAGAGAGAGAGCTGGAGCCTATCCAAGGGCTCCCAAGAGAAACTGGAAATAGATTTATGTACCTGAAACAAGAAGTTTCAAAAAACGACGACTGTTTCAGATAAAAATGTCTGAGCCAAACCAACCACTTGTGAGACTGTGTGGTGAGGCTGCAAGGCAGGGTTGTGGCTTCAGGAGAGAGAGGAGGGGCAGACAGGCCTGCCAACCCAGTACCTCTTTGGTGATGTAACCGTCCTTGTTGATGTCGTAGAGATTGAAGGCCCACTTGAGCTTCTCATGGACGGTCCCTCGAAGCAGGATGGAGAGCCCAACCACAAAGTCCTGCAGAGGAGAGGGAGGGTGAGGAGTAGCAGCCACAGCTGGGGTCCTCTTTCCAACCCACCATGTGACTCCCACTGAAATTCACACCCCTTCAAATGAGGTCCTCCTCCACGGTCGAGTGGTCAATGTGTCTATTTAAGTGGTCAGCACGTGGGTTTGTGTGCACACACGTGTGCATATGTATGGCAGTCAATTCTGAGTCAAGAGAAGAGACTCAACTGTCAGTTTGATGTCTCGTGCTCATTTTGTACATTTCTGCTGTCTGGGGTGCCCTTTTAATATACAGGGGTGTTCTGTTTCCGCTTACTAAGCATCTTCATGTGAAAGGTCCTGTTGCTGTGTATGCATTCCAGCTGTTAGTTAAACACCTGGAGGAAAAGGAGCATCCCCCACCTTCTGGAAGGTGTGAGGGGTAAGCCCTCCCAACTCCTCCCCCTCCCCTGCCCACCCCTCTCCCTCCCCTGCCCCACCCTGCTCGAGGATCCTCTTTGGCTATTCTGAGAGGAAGGGGATGTCCTGTGAAGTGCAGACAGAGGCTGCAGAGGGACAGAATAGACCCTCAAAGGACTCAGTCCCCACTCCCAGAAGACCTATACCACGAGACGGAGGGACCACAGGAAACAGAAAAGCAATTTGGAAGGAACAGAACAGTCCAGAAGAGTAAGAAACATAACAAAAACAAGGAGACCCCAGAGGTTAGAACCTGGCATGTCTTACAATAAAAATAGGACACTCTTTAAAGAGAGAGAAATAATCCAAGACCAGAAAGAACCGGTTGTTAGGAATCAAAAACAACCACAACAACAACAATCACCACAAAAAGGGTTTGGAGGAGCGAGGAATCAGAGGGGGGCGGGTGGTGGTAAGGAAGGGAGGGAAGGAGGGAGAGAGAGTACTCCCAAGGGATAGTGCTGCTGCCAGGACAGAAACTCCAGGCACAACCAGAGAAAATGCAGCAAAGTGAGTCAGAGAAATAGAGAAAGATTTCCCAGGCCCTGCCCCCACCCTGGGACTCAGTGAGATCAGCTCCACGGGCACAGGTCCTGGGGAAGCTTAGTAAAGTTGGCTGCCAAGAGAGTGTTTCCAGAGATAAAACACAAAGTCACCTGGGAAAACCAATCAATATCAATCATCCATCCATCAATCATCCTTCCTTGTCAATAAGGTCCCCACACTCCTGATCAGAATCATCTGTTGACGAGCAGCCCTGGAGGGATGAGGTCTGAAAAAACGACCTCCCTGGAAGTTCTAGTCCATGTAACACACAGAAGGGGTTGTAACACAGATACCCAGAGGCTCAACAGCCCCTCCCTCCCCACACATTCTTTCCAAGGAGCTGCTGCACTGTGCACCCTTGAAAGAGAGCAAATCATGAAGAGGAAGCCAAGGGGATTCCCCAGTCTAGGGGACTTGGCAGGGGGTGGGGATGGAGTGGAAAGCAGGTCCAAGAGGGCTGGATGGAGCTGGGGATCACTCTCTGAGTCACATTACAATCCTGTAGTCACTTGGCGAGAGGGGGTGGGAAAGGTGTGTGCTCGGGGAGGCTCAAGACATCACATCTAAACAGGATGGACTGGAAGAGTCATGGAAACATGTCCAAGGGAGATTCGGAGCCTAAAACTTTGGTGTAGGGATTCACCAAATCTTCCCAAAGTCTGCCCCGTCCATCTGCCCATCTGTCCATCCATCCATCCATCCATCCATCCATCCATCCATCCATCCATCCATCCATCCATCCATCCATCCATCCATCTGTCTGCTGGTTTTGGAAGTCATGAAAACATTTCAAAGGAAAAGCAAAGTGACATTTTTTACACTCTTAATCTCGAGGAGTGATCACCAAAGTGTGGGTGTGGTTCGCCCAAGCAGGGACGATTCAAAGTCACCCCTGAAGGCCTGACAATCCACCTCTGCCCTGCCCACTCCACAGGCTTTCCGTGGGAAGCTGAGGGGTGCAGGGTCTACCTTGGGCATACTCTTTCTCAAGTAGACCACAAGAGGGCGGTAGCACACTCCTAGCGTCACGGGAGGATTTGACAGCACTGCCCGCTGTTAACAGAGGACTGACTGTCCCTGCAAGGTCCTCAGAGGACCTCATTTGTCAAGGAAAGCAGCACAATTTCACGTGTGACCATCACGAGTCTTAACTCCAGGCACCCAGGCTTCACAAAGGCAAAATCCCAAAGGTGAACTCAGTAAAGCCGCTAAGAGCCAAGGGTGACTGATGGGCTGTAGGCCAACCTGTGGTGGTAGTGCTCACACCATGATAGGGAGGCCAACTCGGTCAGTGTCACAGAAGCCGCTATAGGGTTAGGGTTGGTGTACAGTACAAGGAAGTGGCCACGCCCTCTAGACATGCGATGGCTTCACTGTTCCAATGAGCAGCAAGTCGGAAGCTGTTTGTAAGCTGGGTACCTGGGAGGCATCGACAGTTGCTGAAGTGTTTGGAAAGCAATGTGCCTCTCCGGCAGGTTGAACTGGCTGAATTAGAAAGGTCCTCTGTGTCACGGACTGTGAGGCTCATCCATGCTTAGCACTGTCCACAGCAGGTGGGAGGCAGGAGGGACCTGCGACTACTGGGCTCTACTGGGCTTCACCAGTTTTAATGTTGCCATTCTCATTTTGTCAAGGGATGGGACATTGTAACTTTTTTTTCTGTAAGGTTCTGGGCATGATGCTGAGTTGTGCCCCTCTCTTTCTGCAGCAAACTTCCTAGAGGAGAACACCACAGCCAGGAAGTTCCTCAGGAGACTGAACTGGGAAGTAGTAGGGGGGTTTGCCACGCTGGGTGACCTGAGAAGGTGGTAGGCACCATGACCTTCCTGGTCCACGGACGCACAAAGGGGTCCTTGGAAGCTGACTGAAGGTCTCATTGATGACTAAGTAAAGCTCTCCCCTGTGGTCATGGCTGGATACCTCTCATCAGATTCCTTTCCATGCTTCCTCAAGAACTCTCTGTGGTCTCAAGGGGGAACCCCAGGAACTGGTCCTAGGGGAAGTCTAGGAGCCCACACAGTTCCCCACTAGCTCCCTGTTCTTATTGTCTTTTCTGTGTGCAATGACTTTGGTGTTCGAGGTGTTAATGAAAATAAGGTAGCAGCAATGCCATGTGTATACAGAGGCGATGACCCTTCTGGTTGGGGCGGGGGCTGCAGTCACAGAGCCAGGCCCAGGCTCCCGGGCCCATCCAGTGTATCAGTGTGGCTGTGTAAAAATAACCTAGCGGCATTATTGACGAGTTATTATTACCCCAGCCTGGCGGTCCATGGCATTTCTGAGCTGTGTGCTTGCTAGACCGCTTTCCCACTGGCCGCCCTTGGCCTTGGAAGCCAAGCTGGGGCACTTATCGATTAGGCTAGCTCTCAGCGAGGTCCCTCTCTGAAGAGGTTTCAGCTTCTCTCCTGCAGCTATTTTTAGGGGCCCAGGCTCCACAGATGAGGCCTGTCTCAAATGACTGCATGTGGCCAGGCCAGGGAGGAACCCATGATACCACTGCTCATGGGGAGCCCAGGCTGTGAGGAGTAAGTGGAGGTATTGGCTTCTCCTTCCTCACCCCGAGCAACACTGGCCTTCACTCATGGTCGTCTTGCTGGGATGGCAACCTGGGGACTTCATGCCCACTCAACATGTTTTTTTGGGGTGTAGTAATAAAGTTATAGACCAAACGTGTGAACCCCCACTGCTAAACCTTCTTCCATTTGACAGCCAGGCATGATAGCTCATGGCTGTAATCCTAGCACTGTGGAGGCTAGGACAGGAGTTTGAGGTCAGTCTAGATTATAGAGAGACCTGGTCTCAAAAAAAAAAAAAAAAAAAACAAAAACAAAAACAAAAGGCTGGTGATATATTAAAGGCACTTGCCACCAAGCCTGACAACCTGAGTTCAGTACTCTGGACCCACAATGGTAGAAGAGAACTGGCTTCTGCAAGTTGTCCTCTGACCTCTAACACTTTCTATGGCAATGTGCCCCCGCCCCCCAAAAAATTCATGATAGATATTTTTTAAATCCTTGACCTCCTAAAAATGTAGATTCATGCTGGGTCCCTGCTGGCTGAGGGTGTATTGGTGGCTTCCCCGGCCAGCTACAAACTCCCAGAATGGAAGAAACAGCTGAGACTGGGCTGTTGGCCCCCTACCCTTGCTGGTCAAGTGTCAACAGTCTACTTGTGTCCTGAGTGACCCAGGACTGAGCCTGACTCTCTCAACAGCTCTAAGTTGGTCCTGGGGTGGGGGAGAACACTCTGGAGACCACAGGGACAGGGCATATGGGTCAGCAGGATCCTACCTCAAAGTGGATGGCCCCGTTCCCATCAGCATCGAAGGCATTGAAGAGGAAGTGTGCATAGGTGGTGGCATCTGGGGGGAGAAAAGGCAAGACTGGGGTTGGGAGGGCTGCCTAGAAGACCGTTCCGAACACACACAGCCCAGCCTAGAGCTTCATGTCCAGTGGGGATTCCCTCTGGTAGGTCAGAGGCCACATCAGACCCTCCAAGAAGAAAGAGGTGGCTAGGAAGGTAGGAGCGGTCATAGGGCACCCTCCCCAGAAGTCAGGCTTGGGGTCAATGGGACTTGGCCTTGGACTTACCTCCCTGGGGGAAGAACTGGGAATAAATGAGTTTGAAGGTATCTTCATCGACCAGGCCCGTGGGACATTCCTGTAGAGGGAAGTCATCTCTCAGTGGCCTTGGCCACTCCTGGCCCCTGCCTCTCCTCACAGGGCTGACCCCTCTGCAGTGTCTTGGGGGATACTCACTACCTGAGACACAGCAGTGACCCTGAGCCCTGGGTCAGGAAAGCTTTTTGTGGGGCAGGCAGAGGGTAGTGTAGACAGGGTTGTGGAGGCTTCTTCCTTCATACCAATGCTATCCCAACTGGTACAGCATCTGAGCCCCGACAGAAGAGCAGAGCAGCCTTCACAATATCCATGCTGATCATCCCCCCAATTAGCTCCCCCTCAAATATGAGCCCCACAAAGACACTCCAGGGTATTTACTGTACTCTGGAGAAATTTCTAGATCTCTTGGGTAGGAGGCAGGAAGGTGACCAGGCTTTCTCTAGAGACTCCGATGGGGACACAGGGACACAGGGACACTCACGTTCTTGAAGCCTCGGTACAGGGACTGCAGCTCCTTCTTGGTGAACTTGGTTTGGGCCTGTAGCTGGTCCAAGCCCTCTGGCTGATGGCGCACCGTGGACAACTCCAGTTCACTGTCACTGCTGTCTGAGGAGGACACACCCAGCAGGGAGAGAAACATGTGGTGTGGGCAAGTACCGGGACACAGGCAGAGAGAGAGGGCCAAGGGACTCGGCTTCTGTGACTACCCGGTAGAGCTTTCTGATTGCACGGAGCAGATGAAGAGGCTGGGATGGAATGGAAGCCTTAGGAGGTGTCTTTTGGGTGTTTTAAGTCTCTCTTCCTGTCACCCTGAGCATATCCGCTTCTCAGCCAGGTGGGGAGGGGAACAGGAGGAAGACCTCTTGGAATGGTACCACTTTTAGACTATCTCTTCCATGCAGGCCTCCTTGATCTCACCAGGAGTGGGGTTGGCAACCGCACTGGTCTATCCCAGTCTGAGGAGCTTGCTGCTTAGTTGGGTAGGGGCAAGGTCTATTCTCATTTCTCTTACTTCCCACTTCTGTTAAAAACAGCACAGCAGGATGAGCCAGGGCTGCCTTGGGGTGAAAAGAGACTTCTAGTGAGCTTCCCTGATTATCAGACTCCCCACCCGCTCCAACACACACACACACACACACACACACACACACACACACACACACACACTCACACTCACACACACACAGAGACAGAGAGAGACAGAGACAGAGAGACAGAGAGACAGAGAGAGACAGAGACAGAGGCACACACACACAGAGACACACAGAGAGAGAGACAGAGAGAGAGACAGACAGACAGACAGAGACAGAGAGAGGCGCACACAGAGAGATAGAAAGAGAGAGAGACAGAGAGAGAGACAGACAGACACACAGAGAGAGACAGAGAGAGACAGAGAGAGAGACAGAGAGAGAGGCACACACACACACACAGAGAGAGACAGAGAGAGAGAGAGGCACACACACACACACAGAAAGAGAGAGAGAGACAGACGAGAGAGAGACAGACAGAAAGAGAGAGAGGCGCACACAGAGAGAGAGAGGGAGAGAGAGAAAGAGGCACACACACAGAGAGAGAGAGAAAGACAGACGAGAGAGAGAGGCACACACACACACAGAGAAAGAGAGACAGAGACAGAGAGAGAGAGAGAGAGAGGCACACACACACACACACACACACACACACACACACACACACACTTTCTTGGGAATGTTTCATGTTCACATTAGGAAGCTAAAGCTGTAGTCAAGAGACCTGCAGTGCCTGCCCCTTGTGGGTGACATGTTCTCAAAAGGCTGGGCTTTCCTCTGACCCGGGTGAGCCTTTGTATTACAGTTATGTTTCTACTGACAAAGTAGGTTATAGATTGCACAGCTGGGCCTGCCGGGCCCCGGGGCAGCTTCACATATGGCTCTGCTTGGTGTCAGAAGCACCTGATGTTACCCCAGCTAACTACATACTCTGGTTCCTCGGCGGGGACATTATCTCTTCCTTCTCATGTTCCTGGCACTGAATTCCTGCTTCATTTAGAAAATGCACCCAGAGGGAAATTCCCTGAAATATTCCCAGACCTGTGTGCACCCCCCCACACTCCGTGATGTGCCCTTGTCCATAGTGAAGGTGAACTCTCCCATGTGGGTGGTGGGCCCTGGTTTTCAGCCCTTCAAGCTCCTTCTAGTTCTCTCCAAGCCTTTCTCCTTTTCTCTGGCGATTCCCAGCTTCATACGGACGGACTGGGCTTTAAAAATGTGTGTGGTACTGAATTTGAATGCAGTATCTTATACGGGAAAGAGGGGTGCTCTACCACTAATCTCTGTCCAAGCCCTGGACACTGTTACACCTGACTATCTAAGTGAAGCCATTGGCCAGCCACGTGAGAGCCAGTAATGCTCTTCTGGTTGCTGTCCCATAAGGATTTGTCCCTAGATGGGGCCACCCGTGCCAGGATGCTCAGAGCAGCAGTGAAGTCCCTGTTTGCTATCAGATGCGGAGCGGAAGACATCTTCGTCTGTCATAGCAGGATGGACAGACAGATGTGTGGAAGACACAGCCGAGGAGAAGCCTTCAGTGTGACCTACATGAAGCAGTACAAATACCAGAAGGAACAGTTTTGTCTTGATTAAGAGGCAGACTTTTCAGACTGGGTGATTAAAAAAAAAAAATCAAACCAAGCCAACCAAACGATGATGACAAAATGCTGCCAGAAAAAAAGCCTGAGTGCAAAGGCACAGGCTGGGCCAGAATGAAAGGGCAGAGGAAGAATGAGATAGTCAGAAATTTCATGATGAGACGATTACTTCATCCAGAAGACAAAACAATGCGAAAACACACTGCATCACTTAAAAATAACTGCCAAATACCTAAAGCAAAGTAAATACGAAAATAAAAACAACTGCAGGAAGGAACAGCCCGGCCGTAGTTGAAGACATGGACATTCTTTTTCAGCAAATGGTACAAGTAGATATAAAAGATTCAGAAGCCACTATCAACCAATTTGATCTAATTAATATTTATAGAATACTATATAGAGATTGTAGAACACACGTTCTTTTCAAAAGCCTATCCTGTGGTTGCCAGGATATACCAAATGCTGGTACATAAAACGGATCTGCCCACAGTGGTAATAAGTTAAAATTCAAGTAAGAAATGCTTAGAAAAATCTTCAGTGTTTGGAAATGAAACAATATACTTAGACTAAGCCCACAGGCCAGAGAAACCCACAGGCCAGAGAAGCCCACAGGCCAGAGAAGAACTGCAAGGTAAAGTCTGGACTACGAAATAGTGAAGACACAGGATGCCCAGAGAGAATGCCATGTCCTTTAGATCTTTCTACCAGAAAAGAAGACAGGTACCCAGGCACAGTGGTCCATGCCTGTAATCCCAGCATTCTGTGGACTGAGGCAGGAGGACTGCTATGAGTTCCAGGCCATCTGGGGTTCGAGTAAAACTCTATCTCAAAAGAATGAGGAGGAGGAAGAGGAGGAAGAGAAAGAGGAAGAGGAGGAGGAAGAAGAGGAAAGAGGAGGAGGAAGGAGAAGGAAGAGGAGGAAGGAGGAAGAAGAAGAGGAAGAGGAGGAGAAAGAGGAGGAGGAGGAGGAAGAGGAGGAGGAGGAGAGGAAAATCAATGATTCAAGCTTCTAGATCTAAGCTTTTTATCACCTAAAGAAAGTCTTAGGGGTTGGGGATTTAGCTCAGTGGTAGAGCACTTGCCTAGCAAGCGCAAGGCCCTGGGTTCGGTCCCCAGCTCCGAAAAAAAAAGAAAAAAAGAAAAAGAGAAAAAAAGAAAGAGAAAAGAAAGTCTTAGTTGGTAAAGTACCTGCCATGAGGGCATGGGGACCTGAGTTCAACCTCAAGGCAAAAAGATAAACAAAAAACAAACAAACAAACAAACAAAACCCATGCATTCCCCCAGTGCAGCAGGTCCATGGGTAAAGAGGCTTTGCAATGTGAACCTGAGGACTTAAGCTTGGCTCCCAGGAACCCACAAATAAAGTCTGGTGTGGTATAACACTCTTCTGTAATTTTACTACTTGTATGGTGAGGTGGGAGGTGGGACAGAATTGCCTGGAAGCTATGATGCTAGCTATCCTGAAGTCCACAGAGCATCAGAAAAACAAGAGAAACTCTGCCCGAAAACAGGGTGGAGGATGAAAACCGACTCCTTCAAACTGACCTCTATACAAGCACCATGGCATACATACAAGAACAGAGAGAGAGAGAGAGAGAGAGAGAGAGAGAGAGAGAGAGAGAGAGAGAGAGAGGAGAGAGAGTAGCAAAATAAATGATAAATTCAAGGTAGAGGAAGGCAATAAAATAAATAGGTAGTGGCATTTGAGTTGAGCCAGGCATGGTGACTCATATCCTGTAAATCCAACACTCAGGAGCCTGAGGCAGGGGGATATCCCCCAGTACAAAACTAGAGTAGGCTACAGTTCCAGACTCTGTCTCAAAAAAAACAAAACAAAACAAAACAAAAAACAATCCCCCCATCACAAAAAGCAGCAAACAAAACAAAAATAAAAACAACAAAGACACAACGATAAGAGAAAAATAAGATTGGAGCTCAAGAAACAACAAATAGTAACAAGTAATAATACAGCAAATAATAGAAAAACAACAACCAGAGAAAGGCCAATAAAACCATTACGAAGTCCAGTGGGAAGTCCTAGTGCATACGAGGGTTCATCTCTACACGTAATGAACTTCGGTAAACCAACAATAATGTACCTGACAGCTCTGTCTTGTCCAAGAGAAGATCTGTAAGTGTTCAGGACAAGAAGGGCGGCCCTCAGCGTCAAGCCATCCACCAAAGAAATGCAAATGAGCCCATGTAAATTGCAAGCCCTCCAATTATCTGCCACGCCCATGTAATGGGTGCCCATGTCTGTTGGTGAGGGTGTGGATCTCCTGTTCCTCTGAGAAGGAAGGTGGTGTACACAATGGACCACCGCTTGGTGGTTTCTTAGGAAACATTTATCAAACTTGTGACAACAATCACATGGGATAAACGAGATACATGAAGCCCACAGGAAGACTGGTGCAAGGATACTCAGAGAAGCCTGATTCTTATTAGTGTGTTCCAGGGACAACACTGAAAGGTCAATCGAAGCACGGAAGCGTGACAAGGAACAACATTCTCTAGTAAGAACAATTAGGGGAGGGGGGTGGTGGCTGGAGAGGTTGTTCAGTGTAAGAGCACTGACTGCTCTTCCAGAGGTCCTGAGTTCAATTCCCGGCAACCACATGGTGGCTCACAACCATCTGTAATGGGATCCGATGCCCTCTTCTGGTGTGTCTGAAGACAGTGTACTTACATAAAACAAATGAATAAATCTTAAAAAAATAAACAAGGATCCACTCATACATGGCAACACAGAGCCGTCTCAAAACATTATACAGAGACAGCCTTTTCTCAGCCCGCGTTCAGTAACATGACCTCCATAAAGGGGCTGCAGGCCTCAGTTTAAGACAATTTGTTCTAGACCTAAGGGAAAGTAAACACAGATGTACTCGGACAAAGCCTAACACCAAGTCCTTCCCTGAACTCTGCCATGTGTCTGTACACACATGTGCCATGTGTGTGCTAGGGCCCACAGAAAACAGAAAGGGCCTGGGGCTAAAAGTCACAGGTGGTTGTTAAAAGGAGGGAAGGGGGGATTGAAAATTAATAATTTAGTGACAACGGACAGTCGTGGTGGTTGGCGTGTGCAATACCGTGGAGGCAGACGTGGAAGTGTTGTGAAGGCTAATGGGGGAGGCAGAGTAGTCAGTCCGTGGCTAGCCTAGGCTACTCAGTGTCTAGAGAAACATCAGGGGACAGTATCGTTTCCCTGACCCTGGCACTCAGAGAATCACCAGCAATCGTCACACAGTAATTTTGGTCTGAGAGTCTCATAACAGCAATGAATGTTATGAGGGAAGACAGATGACATTTCACTGTGGAAACTAGACACAAAATCTTGACCCAAGAGTTTGTCAGCCATCTGCGCCCAGCTGTGGTTTTGTTTTGCTGCTGTTTGTTTTCTTTCTTTTTTTTTTTTTTAAACATACGGTGATTAGGATCAGGAAGATGGTGAGAAGGGAAAATTGTATGAAAGTTACTGATAACCAACTGTGGTGTTGCACACGTGTTATCTAGCACTTGGGATAGGGATGGGAGGATGGGAGTTCAAAGTCACCCCTGGCTACACAGCAAGTCAAGGGCAACCTGAAGTGTGTCAGCCTGGGTCAAAAGAAGCACTGAGGAGGATGAGGTGGAGGAGGGGGAGGGGGAGGGGAAGGGGGAAGAGGAGATGAATTCATGGAAAATCAATGGCAGCTCTGTGCACCAGTAATAGCCACCTAGAAAATGCACTAAAAATAACAGGTAACACTTGCAGGAGGAGGAAACTAAAAGGTATTGAAGTAGCCAGGAAACTCAAAGGACCTCTACGTAGACAGTTAAACCTCTATGCTACACAGGGCCACGTGACAATAACATATTATAAAATTGGATACCGGGCTGGAGAGATGGTTCAGCAGTTAAGAGCACTGACTGCTCTTCCAGAGGTCCTGAGTTCAATTCCCAGCAACCACATGGTGGCTCACAATCATCTGTAACAGGCATTTGATGCCCTCTTCTGGTGTGTCTGAAGACAGTGACAGCGTACCCACATATATGAAATAAATACATCTTTTAAAACAATAAAATAAAGTTGGATACCATTACAAACACACCATTTCTCCTTAAAGTCAATGCAAGCTTAGTCAAAAGTCCAGGATGGGGCTAGGGGAGACGGCTGAGTTGGTATAGGGATTGCAGAATCCAGAGCATCCACATAAAAAGCCAAGTCAGGCGGCTCATGTTTGTAATCCCAGTGCTGGGAGGTCAGACTGGGATTCCTGGGGCTCCCTGTCCAGCTAGTCTAGCCTACTTGGCTGGTAAGAGACCCCATCTTAAAGATAAGGTAGCTGGCCCTTGACCTCTGGTCCCCATGTATACCTACACAGACACACAGACACAGACACAGACACAGACACAGACACAGACACAGACACAGACACAGACACAGACACACACACACACACACACACACACACACACACACACACACACACACACACACACGCTGAAGTCCAGTTGGATTTTTCTAGAACCTTGATAAACTTAGTCTGAGTAAGGCATTTTCCCCGTTAGAAATGTATCCTATTGGTCTACTGCACAGCTACCGGAGAGAGTGTTGTGCAGCTGGAACCAGGAGGAACCCTCTCACCAGCCACTCAGGGAGCTCTTGGAGACAGAAGTGTAAAGGTGGATCCCACAGTGTGTTTAGTAGGGGGTGTTGGAAACGATCCCCCTATGCAGAGAGCAAAGCTAAGTCTCTTCCTTGTAGCATCACGGCCAAGATGACCAACGACCCAGGAGGAAAGGGAAGTGACAGAGTTAGCATCGAGGATGACAGTGGATCCTGAGAGCAGCACTAGTGGGGCTGAGGCCAGGACCCACGTAATCCAAAGAAAACCGACTCCCACAAACTGTTCTGCAGATTGTGCACGCTCGCGCAGGCACACCCACAACCCCACTCCCCATCCCTGGTTGGCTCCTCCCCTCCTTTTCAGGGCCCACTTTCTTCCTAAGTCACTTGTGCCCTTGCCCAGGCGTCTCTTCTTCCCAGGATGCTAAGGGAAGCTTCTGCAAACACGCTTGTCCCTTAACCTGCCCCATGTCTACTAACCCCAAAGTGATCAGACAGTGTCCCACCCTTGGCTCAGGCTTCACCTCTGGCTTCTCTCCCCTTGCTCCACTCAGTTCTGCTGTCCCATGTGCCCCCAAACCTACCAGGCATCATGTCCCCGCTATGCCTCTGCTCACGCGCCAGTCACCTTCTCAGAGAGGACAACCACACTGCTGTCTACCCCCATCCTTGTTTTACTCCTTGGCTTGGCTATGTTAGCATACATCCTATTTCTGTTTTCTGTGCTGCCGATTGGGTGTCCCCACCCAAGGCCTAGTGCTCTGTCAGATTTGGAGATAGGATAAACCGGAGGGCACTGCTGTGCTCTCAGTGCCGGTCCCCCCTAAAGGTTTGGTCCCAACAAGAGATGGTGTCAAGAATGAAGCAGCCCCTAGCAACAAAATGGGCCAGAAGAGGGAGGAAGAACATTGGTTAGGATTCCTCAGAAGGGCAACAGAGCAGGCAGATAGCTATATGGCTTTCCAATATCACTTAAACTCCAGGGTGTCCCCAAAATCTACAGCTCCAGCAGAACACTGGGACATCGGGAATCCTCTACCTGTGCCCAGAAGGCCCCAGCAACTCTTAAGCATCTCCCTCTTTCTGCCTCAGTACTGCAACTCTTGCTACAAGGCTGAACTTTGTGGATTAGAGGCCTGAATTCAGGCCCTCGGGTTTTCAAGCCAAATACGTGCCCAGTTTCCCCAGTCTTGAAACTTTTTTTATGTTTTAAAAAAGTCTGAAGTCCCATGGCGTCTGAGACGTTTGAGGCTAGGCATTTTCCGTTTTGTTTTGATTTCTTTCTGAGAGCTTGTTTAGAGGTTCAAGAGATCGACACAGCGACGTGTGTGCCCTTGACTAAAGATTGTTCCTCTTCCATTTGGTCTGAGACCCAAACATGCAGGAGGGACACACATAAAATTGTGAGGGAGGAAGGGAACCCCTGCCTAGCCAGCCAGGTCAGCCTAATCAATGTGGGGGATCAGTAGGTGGCAGACATTGCAGCCAAATCAGCCTCAAATTCAAGGTGGGTTTCCCCATCAGTACATAACCAGCACAGACCAGGGTCCTGCCCTGCTCCCCATGTGGCTCCCTTAATTCACCATCCACCTGTAGGGACTTGAGCAATGTGGGTCTTGGATTCACTGAGTGGACCAACCAAGAACCTGGGGAAGCGACCTTCTTGGCCAGCCTTGGTAGCTGAACCCATCCATGCTTCCTTGGACAGTCACTGATGCCTTCTACAGCTTCCCTGGAGCCTCCTGCAGCTTGCCACAGTAGGAGAGAAGACAGAAACAAGAGCATAGCCTCCCTCAAACCTCCCTTCGAGTCAGCAGAGGATCCCAAAGTCATTTCTTTGTAGCAAGCTCCAGAGGTACCACTGTACCCACTGGCTCCAATCCCTGTGACTTCAACTCTCCCAATAGCTGGTTCTTCCTCTTCCCCAGTGCTGTGGAATCGGGGCCCCTCAAGGTGCAGAGCACACTCATGCACCCCACAGTGACCTGTGCACCAGCATGTCTGGCCAGGAGCAGGCAGAGCTGGCCAAGTGAACAGTCAGACTCCCGCAAGTCACCACAATACATGGCATAGTTAGGAGTGAATGTGGCATTTAAGAACATCTCAGGTGATCACCAAAGGGAGAACCCATGGGCTCATTCACACAATGCCTTTGGATGCAGAGTTTAATTTCACTTGTTCTGGGATGCCACAGGACCACTAAAGTCCTTAATAGGGTCCCCACACCAGTGACTTACATCATCCCACAGTGTGGGAAGCAGAGGGAAACTGGGTGTCTCTAAGATAAACCCAATAGAGACTGCTGTGAATGGGCAAGAAAGTGGTTCCAATTACAGCCGGGGCTTAGCTTTCACAGCTGCATGCAATGGCTTCTCAGGGTCTCCACGCAGGGACTGCTCTGTCACATGCTTGGCTGGTTTCTGCAGTTCTCATCATCAGTGGAGGAAGATTCCACAACCCCTCTTCTCACACATCCTTCTTGACTCTGTCGCTAGAACCACATGACAGCATTGCTGAGTATGGCTGTCCACTTGGGGTACGGCCTGGTACCCTAAATTTGCAGCAGCTTTCCTTTGTTTATTTGTTTTAGGAGCAGAAAATTCCTCAGGTCTTTCCTTTGCACAAGCTGGAAGCTTAGCTGGGCAGGGTCTTTCCCTGAAGGTACTGCCCCACTCTCCCCCATTCCATTTTAGAACAAACCTTTCTTTAATCTTATCTCTTTCAGGCCTAGCTTTGGCTCCAGTGGTAAATTTCCCTGGGTTAGTTTTCATTTAAAAACTGTATGTTTTATATTTGGTTCTGCCTTGTTTGCTCTCTTTCACTGTAGAACTTCCTAACAGTGATCACTAATAACCACAGGGCAAAGAGGCAAAGGCATCTTTAGGCTGTACTGAAATCGCCTCTGTCAGGGAAATCAGTCCCTTTTAACTTAGCCTCCGGCAGATTCTTAGGACGGGGACAGAAAGCAGCCACATTCTTTACCAAAATACCCCAAGAACGGTCTCTACTCCAGCTGTTAATATTGTTCTGAAGTCTCTTGAGTGGGGCCTCCACAGACCACGCTGTCTTCTGTTTCCTACTCAGATAGCCCAGTAAGGCCTGTGTACAGCATTCAACAGCTTTCCTAGTACAAATTCCCAAAGCATCCTCCACTTCCTAGTGTCCACTTCTTACTTACTTTTCTATTGCTGTGATAAAGACACCATGACCAAGCCAACATACAGAAGAGTTTATTGGGGGGCTTATGATATCTAAGGTTAGAGTCTATAATGGTGGAGCAAGGGCATGGTGGCAGAAACCTAAGAGCTCACATCTTGATCTTAAAGTTGGAGGCAGACAGAAGGGGTGGTAGTACAAATGTCTTGAAACCTCAAAGCCTTCCCCCAGTAACACACCTTCTCCAACAAGGCCACACCTCCTGATCCTTCCCGAGCAGTTCTACCAACCAAGTAAACATATGGGGCTGGAGAGATGGCTCAAGGATTAAGAGCACTGACTGCTCTTCCACAGGTCCTGAGTTCAAATCCCAGCAACCACATGGTGCCTCACAACCATCTGTAATGAGATCTGATGCCCTCTTCTGCTATGTCTGACAGCTACAGTGTATTCATATATAATAAATAAATAAAATAAAATAAACATATGAACCTCTAGGTTCTTATTCAAACCACCATAACAGCCATACACATGAAAAAAATTAAATCTTTAAAGTACTCAAGCCTGGGTATTTGATGAAGAGGTCTGTTTGGTTCATAATTGGTATCTGAAGGATCTGAACAGGAGAATTCTGGGTGAGGGCTCCTCTGGGTGTATATAACATGTTGGAAAGCAGAGACACAGAGTCAGGCTTGCTTTTGCTTGTTTCTGTCCTTTTGGGAACTAACCAGGATCCTGTGAAAACTACATTGATCCCTTTAAGGCTTCATATGGTGAGATTTAATGCCCATGGTAAGAATGTAGGAACTGAATTCAACTATGATACTATACTGAGGGGAATTTTTGGATAGTACTGGGATAATGGGCTCAGGATGGAACCCCCATAATGGAATCTTGGTAGCTTCAGGGTTTTTGAAATTATTTATTTATTTTATATATATGAATACACTGTTGCTGTCTCCAGACACACCAGATGAGATCCCATTACAGATAATTATGAGCCACTACATGGTTGCTGGGAATTGAACTCAGGACCTCTGGAAGAATAGTCAGTGCTCTTAACCGCTGAGCCATCTCTCCAGCTCATCTTGGTGGATTTGTAAGAGACCATAAGAGAAACTCATTTAAGTTCCCTATCTCTCCCCATGCAATGCCTTGGGCTGCCCAGGGGATGCTTCCAGTAAGAACCTATCACCAGACAGAGCTCACCTTGGAAAGCTTCGGAACAGAAGGTAAAGTCAACCTTTTGTCTTTATAACTTCCCCAGTCTGTGGGACTGTGATACAGACTAGACTAGATAGTCTAACAGATACTAGACTAATCTATGGAACACTAGCTGTTTGTCAGGTAGTTCTGAGCACACTGAGCACCCTTAGTGACGAGCCCACAGGTGGGTGTGGACAGGAAGGTAGTGTCCTTTTCAATACAGACCCTGGTATCCTGTGACGGAAGGGCATAAGGCAGACAAAGGGCTGGGAGTAAGGATCTGTCAACCTTGCACCCAAGCTATGGGGATCCTGGCTGAGTTCCCATCGCTACTCTTTCAAACTTTTTTAATTATGTGCCACCCCAATGAACCACACAGGGGAAAAATCTGCTATGATTTTCATTTCAAAGACCATCAAAGTGATCCCTGAGGTTAAAGGCACAGTCACAAAGCAAGCTAACGCAGGTATACCCAGCTCAGCCTGTGCGCTCTCTCTCTCTCTCTCTCTCTCTCTCTCTCTCTCTCTCTCTCTCTCTCTCTGTGTGTGTGTGTGTGTGCGCGTGTGTATGTGCATGTATGTGTGTGTGCGTGTGTTTGTGTGCATGTGCGTGCGTGTGTGTGTATGTGCGTGTATGTGTGTGTGCGTGCGTGTGCGTGCGTGTGTGCGTGCGTGTGTGTGTAGGGGCACCTGTGAGTTGAGTACTCAGTGTTAGTATAATACCTTCCCCTCTCTTGAGTTCATACCTGACCAGAACACCTGTGGAACGAGTGTGTGCATTCTAGGCTACAGCAGTGTCTACCCAGAGTTTTTGTTTCTCTGGGACCTGTCAGACTCCAGATGCTGGGGAAATTGCCCTTCCCCCTCTTCATGGGAGGGGCCTCTCTCTTCAGGGTATCTGTAGCTTTGCCCTTCTGTTGTCTTGATCGCAGCACTTTCATTTTATCTCCAAGGTTTAAACTGTTGACTAGAGTACACCTCATGTCCTAACAAGACCTCAAGTCACCTGGGAGGTTCTTATGCCTCAAACACTTCCAGGATCTCACCATGGACTCAAGTCATAGGATCTTAGATGGAGGAGTTTCAGATCTAGGAAACAGACTGCTGGAGATCTTCAAATCACAGAATGGACATGCTGCCACACTCCTCTTCAGTCAGGGATTTCCTCTGAGGTGCCTAGGCTGTCTCAGCTGGGAAGCCTAGCCTCCTGGACAGGTCTGATCAGTAGTCATGACATCTACTGAGAGTCAGAGTTCTCAGGCCAGACCAACTTGGCAACAGGACGGCCAGGACTGGAAGGCATGGGAGGCAGGGCTGGAGGTCACAGGGACATTGGGAAGGGCTCCAGCTGGTGATGGGGTGTCATCCCCAGATGGCAGAGAGCCTCAGATGAAAATGGGGCTCATAATCAACCATCGTGTCAGCAGCATCCAACTCCCTGCTTGCTCCCTTGCCCTGACCACTATTTTCCTGTCATTTGTTAATGATAGCATCAGCCCAGTCCTTGAACCTTGTTCCTTATTACCTCACATCCTTGGTGATGCCTTAGTCTCACACCTCTGTGTCCTCACCATGTGCCCATAGCAAACCTCCCCTCAGCCCACACTGCAGGTGGGTGCAACCTCTACCTCCTTCCTGATTTCACTAGACCCCTGTGCTAGGCAGAATAATGGCTCCCCAAATAGGTCCAAGATTGATGCAGGAACCCACAGGTATATCTGGTCACATGGCAGAAGGGGGTTCCAGCTGCAGATGAAGCTAATTAAGGTTGCTACCAGTTGACCTGAAAACAGGGATGCAACTTGGATCATGCAGGTATCTCAGAGTAAAGCAGAAGGGAAACCGGAAGAGAAGCCAAGACAGAAGGCTTTGTCTGATGATGAAATGGAGGAAGACACCTCAACAACCAGGTAAAGGCAAGGAAGTATTATTCCCAAGAGCCTTCAGGAGGAGAGCCCTGATTCACCCATGTCACTTTAGCAGGGAGATCTGTGCAGGCTTCTGGCTTACAGAACTGTAGAGGGTTAAATAACTTTATGAGCATTTGAGGTATTACATTTGCAATAAAAATGCTTTCCCCCGGGGGTTGGGGATTTAGCTCAGCGTTAGAGCGCTTGCCTAACAAGTGAAAGGCCCTGGGTTCGGTCCCCAGCTCTGAAACAAACAAACAAACAAACAAACAAACAAAAAACCAACCCCCCCAAAAAAAAACAAAAAACCAAAAACAAAAAAAAGTGCTTTCCCCCAAATCTACCAGGTCTGGTTGGAACCACAGATTATTCCTACAAACCAGCAGCCTCCTCCCTGTATCCCCCACCATGCCCCAGTACTCCTTGACCATCTCTCCTCACAGCAAGCTTTAACCCTTCCTTGGACTCAGTAAGAGCCTACCCACTTGCTGCACCCCCACTGTAACCCCTCCAGGATGGCTGCAAATGCCTCCATTAGGACCGGGTACTGCCCCTGTGGCCCCAGTCCTCCTCCTGTCTGCTCCTACAGGGGAAGCCAGGACTCTCACTAAAATTCCAGGCATCTTTCTCTAACTGAAAACATCCATGACTCTGGATGGACGTCAGTGTCCTAGCAGAAGACTATGCCCACCCAGAGCTGTGTCTTCAAACTGGGACATGTGGAGTGTTCTCTTGAGACAGAAAAGAGACAAGCTGGGTCCTACATCCAGATGCCATATGTCTAGGACAGAGGGGGAAGGAGGGAGGGGGGGGAGGGAGGGAGGGAGGGAGGGAGAAAGGGAGAGAGAGAGAGAGAGAGAGAGAGAGAAGAGAGAGAGAGAGGAGAGGGGGGAGAGAGGGGGAGAGAGAGAGAAGAGAGAGAGAGAGAGAGAGAGAGAGAGAGAGAGAGAGAGAGAGGAGAGGGGGGAGAGAGAGGGAGAGGGAGAGAGAGAGAGAGATTTTATATACACTAGTCAAAAATGCTCTCCTACTGAGCTATATCCTCAGTCTGTTTTTAACTTTTTATTTTGAGACAGGGTCTCATCAAGTTGCCCAGTCTGGCTTTCAACCTAGGGAGTCACTTATGCTCCTGTCTTTGCCTCCCTGGAAGCTGGACTTATAAGTCTGACCTACTAGGCCTGGCTGGATGTTCATGTCTAACAACCCTGGGGGACATTCCTGCCACTGGCATGGGACACACAGACACCATGACTGCTTATCTTTGAAGGTCTCGTACCTGTGAGTTTAACCCTGCCTCCTCTGAGAGTCCAGTGTTAGAGCCCCACACAGAGATTCAAGACCTCTCTAAGAATAAAAGGCAACATGCCTAGAGTGGAATATGCCTAGAGACCTCAGGCATTGAACCTGGGGTGGACATACTAAGTGTGCTTTTCAAAGCCCCTCAGATATTACACTGAACAGCCTCATCGAGAACCAAGGTCCCATCCAGGCATGACAGACAAACACATCTACAATCCCAGGATGGGGTGGGGAGGCAGGTAGAGGCAGGAAGATAACAAATTTGGAGTCAGTTTGGGCTACTTACTGAAGTGAGACCCTATTTAACACTTCTTCCCTAAAATACCAACCAGTGCCTCAATAACCTGGCCAGGCCCCCTACATCATGTTCTTTGCTCCCTATCCAGTCACATGCACCCCCACTGAACACATACATGACACTGAACACATGCATGACACTGAACACACACCATCTCCCAGCTTCCATACACTCAACAGCAGACCCCACCCCTGCCACCTAGAGGCCCCTTCATGCCCAATCAGATCAGTGTCTCTCCTAGGATTCAGCCTCAGGCTTGGTGGGCACCAGGGGCTGGAGGCAGAGAGAAGGCCCCAGTTTTGTCTCCTTGTTGGAAAGAGTCCCTTATAGAGTCAACAAATCCTCACTAAGCAGCTGTCTAGTCCCAAGCATAGTGCCAGGCGCGGGAACGATAGTGGGCAGCACATAGCTATGCCCCCATGCTGTTGGCACCGAGCAGAGACAAATTGCAAACTAACAAAGGAACTCAGGAATCCACCTTATGTCAGTGTGGGGCTGTGAGGAAGCCCAGGTGTCGGGGAGGCCAAGAAGTACCTCACCAGTACCTCAAACACACCAGGGACACAGCAACTGGGACACCCTCTACCAGAGCCTCAAGCAAGGCTCAGGAAAGAGCCTCAGAGCGAGACTTGGGACTCCCTGTAGAACTGGGTGTCAGCCATCCAGGGGAAGCTACCAATCCTACAATATTGCTTTAACTTCAGGGCTTTTCTGGTCTTGCCAGGCCGGACACCACTTACACCAATTCTAGCCCCTCAGCCCAGCCTCTGCTGGGTCCTGGTCCCTGGGCCCAAATAGAGTCTCCTTCATGATCTGAAACACTCCAGGCTCTTCAGTTCCTACCAGTCCCGAAGGACTCGTAATTCTGGCTTCTTACAGATGAAAACCACGGAGGCTCAGAGGAGACAAGAGATGTGGCTCACTGCACATGCGCATATGTGGCACAGCCAACCACCGGGTACACCAGCGTCTTTCACCCAGCAGCATGCAGAGCAGCTCACACCCGGTCAGATGGCTGGACTCAGGCTCCTCACAGCACATCTGATGCTCCCAGCTGCTGCTGACCATTAGGTGCTCCGGGCTCTCAGTTGGCACCGCTCCCCATCAACACAGAACATCTAGAACTTACAACTCCCCCGCTCTGACCCAAGCAAGGGGGGAGGGGAGAACTGTCTTCATGAGAGAAATGTGTTAAACCCTGAACCACTTCTGTTCTTACTAGTAACCATCCTCTTGCATGGTAGGGTGATGGCATGGTACCAAGTGAGAAGGGTACTGACCGTGGAAGCCTGACATGGCACTAAGGGGAAGGAGTTAAGTCATCAGGCCCGATTTACAGATGGTGCTGCAGAGACTTGGCACGGCGAAGGGGCTTTACAGTTTGCAAGGATGACAGGATCCCCTCTCAGGCCTCACTGGCTCAGGCTATTATGTTTCCCCGCCTGCATCAAGGCAGGACTCCCAAAGGCACACGTGGGGTGGAAAAGTGGGATGTTCCGAGCTTGAAGGGGGCTGGATAGCAGGTCAAACAAACCCTACACTGTCTTAGGAAGACTGTCCACCTTGTAAAGACAGTTCTCCTGAGAACTCACTGGAGTGACCTTTGCAGTGTTATGGAAACAAGGGTGACTGGTGTTTCTGGGCACTGGCAGGGAAGGCCTGGGAGACAGGGATTTGCAATGGAACTGTTGGTCATGGCTTCCTGGGCATCACACTACATTTTCTCCAGGCTTCCAATAGGAGATGTGCAGAAGGTGACAGATACAGGATGTCTTCTGGAGGCATGCAAGTCCCTCTCTGCCCCTACTCCAACCCCAAGCACCCTCCCATCATTCCCACTAAGCCCACTGCAGGGTCTAACTCCAGCCAGACAAGTTTAAGCAACTCTCCTGCCCACTAGAGCCCAAGAGCCCAAGAGCCCAAGGTAGTGGTGATTTAAGCAACGTTTTCTCTCTGGTCCTCATTTGCACATTTAGAAAAGAGGCATGAGGGAGCTCATGGCTTCTGTGGGTCGTGTGTGGTGATCGGTTTCCAGGAAAGGATCAACTCTGCCCCCAGGAGCAGAGTTATACTTTGCACCCTGAACTGGCCTTTCTGCCCCTCATCAGCCCTTTGCAGGGCGGTGGGACCCATTCCTACGTCCAAGAGGATGCTAGGCAGCCCAGAGACAGGAGCAACCTCCCTCCCCCAGCCTCTGAGTTCCATTCCTAAGAACGGGGACCTGGCAAGGTCGTTAGAGTGCTGAACCAGCAGGACACTCATCCTGCGTAAAGCACGGCACCTAGGTGACCTGAAGCCAGACCCTCTTTTTCAGTTTTGAGGAGCAGGACTATGCCTGAACCTTTGGACAGCTGGAGAAGTTATATGTCTGGTGTCCCCTTCTCTTAGTTCAACTATTTGTCCAGAGACAGCCCCTCCTCCTAACCTGCCCAGAAGTGGTCGAGTCCTGCAGTTGGTATTCTTGTCCAAGGGTAGTTGTCAGGGTTCTCAAAGAGATGGTCGGGTCTGATTTAAGAGTAGTCTGTTTTCTCTGTTAATATTTTATTAAGAAAGAAATGTGGCTGCGGATTTGGTTACCGATCTTAGGTCCAGGAGTTCTGCATAGAAACAAGGAACTGGACACCAGATGGAGGGCGAAAGGGACAGTCTCACCACTGACAAAGATCTCAAACCATTTGCCAATTACTGGTACCTTGGGTCGTGGGTCTTTCCTGGCACCTTCACCCTGTGTCACCTGCCTCTCCCGGACGGCCCAAGCCAGAGGCAGCTTGGACTCGCAAGTCTAGGTCAGCTAGGAAGGCACGCTCAAGATGTCACCCTGCGCATCCCTCCCATCTACGCCAACGCTGCAGTCTGGTTTGGTCGGTTCGGCCCGAGTTCCTCGGCCCGAGCTCCCTCTGCCCTCTAAGTCCAAACCCTCCCCAGCCAGGAGGGGGCGGCGTCTGAGCCACGGCAGCTATCCTTCTACCGACCCCTGGCCTCCCCGGGAAGAACCACAGAGGGGCGGGTGGCCACATGTTACCTTCCATGGACATGGGTTCCAAGATGCCGAACTGCTTGAGGACGGCAATGAACAGCAGCACCACCACGGCCATGGCGCACAGCTCCATACCCTGGATGCCCATGGCGAGCGCGGATGGGACCGGGGCGCACCCCTCCGCCGTGCGCTGCTTGGAGGCGCCGGGGCCGGAGCCCGAGCCTCCTGCCCGGCCTCAGGGGCGGCGGCTCACATGCCCCGGGCAGGCGGGGCTACGGGTGTTGGTGGGGCTGGGACCCCGAGGAGGAAAAGGCAGCAGTGAGCAGAACCGGTCGTGATGCTGGAGCCCGGACTCAACTTTCCAAATTAGCCACCAAACTTCGAGGCGCGGCGGCGGCTGCAGCGTGGGGCGCAGCTCCTGGGACCAGTGTGAGCCAGCAGCGCCCCCATTCCCTGCACGGGGCACCCACGACTTTGCCGCCCCCTGTCCTGCCCCGAGGGCTCGGGGCCACACAGGCGGGGGGTCCTGGGCGCTCCCGGCCGCCCCAGGCTCCATCACGGCTCCCTGCGCGCTCATTGGCCTAGGTGCAGCGACCACTCTGGGACTCGTCCCTTGCGGCCCCTCCTAGCCAGCCCAGGAAGAGGCGGGAGGGTTGAGGCCCCGCCCTATACAGTCCAGCTCCAGACTGAACCTGGCGCGTCGCCACCGTTCCCCCCGCCAGCCTCGGGGAGGCCGCGCGGTCTGCGGTTTCTCCACCCGCTGGAGGGAGCCGGGTGCTCAGGAGGAGGGGCGCAGTGGTCACACTCCCTGCAAGAGAGTCAGTGGGAGGGGTGTGGAGGATCCGGGAAGCCCTGAGTCTCCGGGATGTTTCCTGCAACTCAGCCCACAGCTTGAGATTCAACTTGATCCCGATCCACCCCTCTCTGAAGATGGAGAAGTCGGTATCCAGAGTTCGCCAGTTCTGGAAACCTGCTTGCGCTCCTGAGGCTTTGGGAGGATGCTTTGGCTTTGGCACTGGAGCCTACTGAACTGAGTTCAGGTTCTGACTGCTGTATGACTTTGGTCGAGTCTCGCTCGGACTTGCAGGTTTTTCCATAGAGGACCGATTTGCCTTTCCGGATGTCGGAAAGATCTAAGCTGCTGCTGAGAGCTGTGCTAATTAGTTTGTGGGAGTATTTCTTCCCTTTAGGGCACTGGATAGGGCTAAGGAAGCCGCGGAAATGAAGGAGGGGAAGGAGGGGAGTGGCAGGGCGGAGCGGTAGATGCTCCAGGCTGAGAAGCGCCTTCGGATGCCTGGGCGCAGTGCTGACTCTCTGCTGCCCCCGAGCGGGCGCATCGCGCCTCAGGAGTCTCTGCCAACCCAGAGAGACCAGGTGGGAAGTGCTACTGCCGCCAATCCCAACATCTTCTAAGTGTTTTAGCAGGAGAAGTTGAGAGCAGCTTCACGCCTAAGGGCGCTGTTCCCTTCCCAACTGGAACAACTTCAGCTTGCCTTTCGGAGCTTAAGAACTACTCGTCCATTCAAATATCATCAACACAATGTTTAGCCTAGGCGCAGTTCTAGCCTCAGGTGGGGATGAAAACCCTAGCAGAGCCCCTGCGCCCACTCCACTTGCGCCGGAGCTCACATATCTGGGCCATGCTGTTGGATACATTTAAAGAGTTCCTACGGTGGGCATTCCTCATCTTCCGTTTTACAGACAAAGAAACTGAGGCCCTGGAGCGAATTACTCAAGGGGTCACAGGTGCAACGCCAGCCGGTTAGATTCTGGAACGGTGCTTCACTGATGGAAGCCACACAGTTGCCAGCCTCACTTTAACCTGCTTAATCAAAAGCCGGAGTTTGGGCAAGAATTTGAAGGAGCTGTAAGCGAACGGCTTTTAGGTCAGGTTAATCGGGCTGTAGTCTCCATTGATCAAGGCCAAAAAACTAGGCAGAGAGGCCGAAATCGCCAGACAGCTCTGCTGGAGAACTCGACTCGTTAAAATGGCCAGATGGTCAAAGATCTCCTGCGCCCTATAAATTACACACTTATGAACCAAAAAGTACTCAGCCCGTGTCTCTGTTAGTTTCCATATGGAGTTACAGTCCTGATAGACATCCCTAGAGTCATAACCTCTGTAAGCCTCAGTTTCCTCATCGACAACATGGGAACAGTAGACTGCCGCTCTAGGGGCTCATAAAAGATCCAGTGAGACCACCGGTGGCACCTGAGTGGGTTCCGATCCCCCCACCCAATGATTTACACTCAGCCCAGCCCTGCAGGAAGACAGACAGCTGTACTAGGTGAGGCAGAGAATCCAGCGTGCACCCAGGGAAGCCGTCCTTCGGAGCCTCCTGATACTGGCACCTACCCATGCCTCCCTGCCTCAGTTTCCCTTGTGCTCCTGAGCATCTTCGAAGCCAGTTTAAGCGTCAGTGGCTGCTCATAAGCACTGAGCTATAAGCAAGTCATCGATCCCCTGGCTGTGCGGCGTAAAATATTAACGATGCCTAAGTGGATCCGAGGCCCGAGAGCCAGTAGCCTCGCGGTATGAACAGCCTGGACTGAAGGCCTAATGGATGGAAGTGGACTCCCCAGATCGCTTCTAGTTGGGTCCTGTCAGCCTCGGGTCTAACGGAGGTCCACTGACGCTAGGTGACTGTTCTCTCACGTTCTTCTTCCCCCAGACTAAGCGCTCAGGGGCTTCTCATAGCCAGGAAAAAGTCAGGCCACGCCCTCTGTCAGCCACGCCCCCGGGAGGGGCTGTCTGCTTTGGCTAGCATTCATCTTTCTCCAGTTCCCACGCATGCAGCCACATCCCGGGAAGTGGCAGCACTTGCATAGCCTTTGGGGAAAGGATGAGAGGGCTAAAAAGTACGGGAAAGGTATGGAGTCGGGATCTCTGTAGGGGGAGATGAGGGAGCCACGTAGAGGAGCAGCCCCACTCTTCCTAAGTAAGTCGAGGGGCGGAGCCCATTTGAAGGCTTCAGGATGTGTAGGGTACTGGGGTGTCTGAAAGCCTGGTCTGGTTTAGGGAGTTATCAGATAAAGCTGGTTGGAGTCCACAAAGGTTGCACTTGAGGTCATAGTGTCCTTTTGGCCTGGGATATTGAAGCTTCTTGATGCTGTCCCCAAGAAGCCTACCAAGATGATACCAGCTCTGCTTGGTGGCCTTCCCTGAACTCCCTGTGCTTCGCTTCTGGCCTGTTTCCACCTCCTGTGTCCCTTTGTCTCTTATATCTCACACATCTTTGCTGTTAGTTTTTCGAGGCTGGTGACTTGGTAGTTTGACTGACATGACACGCTATTTCCTGCTCCAGACACCAAGTTAGCCCAGACTCCAAAGATTCTTACTCTTTCCGGTCTAGACCAGTTCCATCTGAGGACCCATTCCCTGGGACCAGTTAGCTGTACTGGTCCCAGCTCTCCAGAGAATAGGGCTTCCTTAGTTCTAGATCATTCTACTGGGAAGAACAGGCATTGTTCAATGAATTGTTCTTATGTTTCATAGATGCTAAGCTGCCCAGGAGTGGAATCCCACAAGCAAAAAGGTTCCTCACACATGGTGTCCTGGGTGTATCACACCCAAAGCTCCATTCCCTGCAGCCTGTGCCACCCCCAGTCTCCCTCCCTATCCCACCCTCTTCCCATCAACCTCTGGGCTCTGGCACCATGCCTTCATTCCTCCCTGCTCTCTGCCAGCAGCTCAGCCACACACACACACACACACACACACACACACACACACACACACACACATACACACACACACCACCTCCTGGACTCCCAACCTCGATCCCCAAGCCCTCCCACCTCCACTGCTCTACTCAGCCACCGAAGCCTCTATCTCAAGATGGACATGGGATTCTGTCCTTTTTACATTTAACTCTCTGACCATGGCTGTGCCTCAACCCAGGCCACGTTTGTTGCTCACCATCCCCATCCAGACTCCGTAACTGCACCAGGACCACTTTGCCCTTTGCCAGGCTCTTGGCTCCTGAAGCCATGCACACAGGATGGTGGTTTGGGATATTTGAGTGGAACAGCCTGTGGCCCCGACTCCTCTGTTCTCCTCTGCTCTGCCTTCTACCACTACAGTGGGCAGCTCGGGTTGGATGTTAGATGGGACCAGGACCATAAGAGCCCTACAGGAGACTTAGAGAGTCGGTGGGCACCCCGAGGTGGCAACAAGGAGCCTGAGAATGTTGTCCCCTGGGGAGAGTAGAGGAAAGAGGCAAGCAACTGTGTGCTTGCATTCAGCTGTGCCTGGTAGCGCCGTCAAACCTCTACCATTCAGTCAGATGAGCCAGCAGTCCCACTAGTTATTGCGCAAGCCAACAATTTGGGTAGGGTTGCTGTTACTTGTGGCCAAAAGAATCCTAATTAATACACTACTTACTAGTTATGAAGGCCAGACTCGCAAAAAAGGGGGCCAGCGAGAATACAGAGCTGGAGGTCTAGGGCTTGGAGATGAGTGCTGAAGCTCACCTGCCTCCGCCCCTCTTTCTTATTCAGTCAGGGACTTCAGTGCTTAGGATGCTGCTGACCACACTCGGGGTGGGTCTCCCCTCAGTTAAATCTCTGGAAACACAGGCACACTCACAGGTGTGTCTCCCAGGTGGTCCCCAGGCCAGCCCTGTCGACAATGAGGGAGAACCAGCACAGCGCAGTAGGTGAGCCTCCCTCCTGTTCTCTTAGATTTGTCACTGGCTGGAACACACACGCGGGGAAGAGCCTCAGACATGCAGCTCAGTCAGGATGAGGCCCAGGGAAGAGGAAGGCAGAGTCACAAGGAAGAAAGGATCTTGATGGACAGTTGCCCAGGGCAGGGCCCCAACACACCAGAGATGCTCATCTGAGTCCTCAGATCGAAAAGTCAATACAGTGTGTGTGTGTGTGTGTGTGTGTGTGTGTGTGTGTGTGTGTGTACATGCCATAGCATAGATGTGGAAGACAGATGACAATTGTCAGGAGTTGGTTCTCTCTTTCCAGCATGTGAGTCCCAAGGACTGAATTCAGATCATTAGAGTCTTGGTGCAAGCACCTTTACTGACTGAGAGGTGTTGTCAGCCCTAAACCTCTATTTTTCACCATTCCTTGGTACCTCAGTCCTCTTGAACATGGGTAAGGAGAACCTAAGCAACAGAGGGACTGGCAGCAGACTTAGCTCGGGACTGAAGACTCCCTCAGGCCTACACAGACTCCACAGAGCAGCTCTCTAAGAGCACTGGGACAGCAGTGGGCACAGGGTAGTGATCCTTGTGAGAAGGGAGCACGTGAATGTCACTGCATTTCATTTATCTCATCATCTCACTCAGTACACTGCCCTAAATGATGGTGCTCAAAACTGCCTCATACTGGTGTTCACAGAGATGAAGGAAACAGATCAGAGTGCAGGGACAGTTTGCGAGGTTGGGATCCAGGGAAGGAGGGAGCCACAGAGTCATGGGATGGATGGTAAATGTCTCCTGAAAGGCTCATCTGCTAAAGTATGATTGCTTGTCTACAGCGCCGGGAGGCAATGGATCATTCAGGAGGTGAGGCGTCATTGGACAAAGTTATGTCATTCCCGCCTGTCTTTGTTAGGGTTTCCATTGCTGTGACGAGACACCATGACCACAGCAACTCTTATAAGGAAACGCTTAACTGGGGCTGGCTTATAGCTCAGAGGTTTGGCTCGTTATTGTTATCGCAGGGAGCATGATGGCACGCAGGCAGACATGGTGCTAGAGAGGTAGCTGAGAGTTCTACAGCTGGATCAGCAGGCAGCTGGCACTGGGCCCGGCCTGAGCATTTGAAACCTCAAAGCCCAATAGGCCTGGAATCTGACATCTCTAAAAACAAAAGCCAACATTTTCTTTCTTTTTTCTTTTTCATTTATTTATTTATTTATTTATTTATTTATTTATTTATTTATTTATTTATTTATTTTAAATTGAGACAAGATATCATGAAGTTCCGGTTGGCCTTGAACTCCTGATCTTCCTGCCTCTAGCTCCCAAAACACTGGGATGATAAGCATGGGCCAGCGAGCCTCGTTTTATGCAGTGGCTGTGATTGAATCAAGGGCTTTATACATATTATGCATGCACTTTTTCAACTGAGTTACACTCCCAGTCCAAAATTCAGTGTGTGTGTGTGTGTGTGTGTGTGTGTGTGTGTGTGTGTGTGTATGCATGTGTGTGCATGCCTGTTAAACAGGGCATCTCACTAAACTTGGAGTTGACTGTTTCAGCTAGACTGGCTGTCCAGAAAGCCTCTGGGGTCCACCTGTGTGTCTTCATAATGATGGGGTAGTTGTCAGCGTTCGGGTGGATGCTGAGGATCCAAACAGCTCATCATGCTCCCACACGCAGCACTACACCCAGCAAACGATCTCTCCAGAACCCCTCCCCACACCCAAGAAAACCTCCTCAATCTCTACAGGGGGCCTCAATTCCAGGCCTCTTAACAAATCATGATAGCCAGCACGCAACAGAAGATCTCTACTGTAAAAATGAGAAAGTAGCTGATTGTGATGTCGACTCAGAACCCAGAGATGACCAGGATGTTGGAGCTCAGCAGAAAAGGCTTCAAAATAGCAGATTAGCATGTCTTTAATCAGATCAAATTGGAGCTCTGAAGCACACACTCTGGTCTGTCTCTGTCTCTGCTATGGTGTGAGTGTTCCCTGGAGGTTCACTTGGCAGAGGCTGGCTCCCCAGCTCATGGCACTATGAGGTGGCAGAGAACTGGGGATATAGTTCAATGGTAGAGCACTTGCCTGGCATGTGTGAGAGACTCTGGTTGCTCAACCCTAGTACCTTCTAACATCCCTACCCCCATAAGCCAAGTGGTAGAATCTTTAGAAAGTAGGGCCTAGTAGAAGGGAATTAGGTCACTGGAGGAATGTCCACATTTGGATCCTGACACACACTCTTCCTTTGGGTCCTTGGCTCTCCTGAGGCCTCCTCTACCATAGGCTCTGCCCGTGACATACAGTGTCATGGCAAACCCAAAATGACAGAGCCTAGAGACCATGAGCTCCAAAACTGTGAGCCAAATAAGCCTTTTCCCTCAGTGAGTCAGCACAGTGTTCTGTTACATGGAAAGCTGGCTAGCATTTTGTCACTATCTCTGAGCATATTGTTCAAAATGCTGAGAATCAAAACCTGAAAAGAACCCAGAAAACATCACCTGGAGCAGGAGATGACATAGCTGGACATGTGTTTAGATCAGTACTCAACCAAGAATTAAAAAAAAAAAAGGCCAGGAAATAAGAGAGCATAAACCCAAGACATGGCAGTGAAAGGGGAAAGGAGGAGCACAAAAGGCGTGAGACAAAAGGATGTCCATTGTTAGCCCAGCCATCTGAGGGATTACATTAAATGTAAGTGGACTAAAATGAATGGAAGGAAAGTAGAAATGAATATGAGATTTAAAAAGAATAAGTAAAACCTAATAAATGTGTAGTCGGAGTCCCAGGATGAAACGGGCAAAAACAAAACAAAAATTAGAAAAAATACTAACAGAATTTGAAGAAATTTTCAGAAATGGTTGAAAGATATCAAACAGATTCAATGAGCTGAACAAACCTCAATCAGGAGAAAGAAGAAAAAAAACCACAATTAGGCACGGCAAAATCAGAAGAAACCAGACTGCAATAGACTAACAGTTCTGAAAATGCTCAAGGGAGTAAAAATAAAAGGCCAGCTTAGAGTGTCTTCCAGATGAGGAGGGTGCCAAGCTCGGTGGTGCAGGCCTGCAGTCCTATTACTCAGACGAGGAAGAAGGATCAGGAGTTTAAGGTCAGCTTCAGCTATGAGAAACACTTGGTCCAAACAGAAGAGAACCAGGAGGAGGAGGAACATTAGATCTGTCTTTGTTCCAGTGTGTGCCCAAGGCTTTCTTTTTTCTGGTTGCCTGTGTGTGTGTGCGCGCGCGCGTGTATGGGGGGGGTGCGGTCAAGACAGGGTTCCTTTCTGTAACCTTGGCAGGGATTAAAGGCCATGTGCCACCAACATCCAGCTTTTTTTTCAAGACAGGGTTTTCCGTGTAGCCCCACCCCTCCCCTGCTGTCCTGGAACTTGCTCTGTAGACCAGGCTGGCCTCTTATCTCAGACAGCCACCTGCCTCTGCCTCCCCAGTGCTGGGATTAAAGGTGTGCGCCACTGCCCTGTCCAAGGATTTCTATTCCCAGGATAGACAGGGTCAACAGTCTCTAATCTCTGTGAAGCAGCTGGAAGTCACATCTTCATCCTTCAGCGTTTCCTCAAGATTAGGAAGAAAGAAATCGTGAAGTGGGGATGAGACAGGAATAGGACCGCTCATGGGGACAAGAGACATAGGCTTGGCATCTTCCTTTGTCAACAATGTACACACCTTGTCATATGAAGAAACTGCCAGGTAGCAAGATAATGTTACATGTTCCCAGGGACAAGCTGGCCATTGGTCTGTATATTGAAACCCTCTTAGTTTGTGAGGAAACTTTTCTAAAGCCATCTTCATTTTCAGAATTGTATTTTATTTTTATTTTGCCTCAGGAAGTAAGAGATGAGTATTTTTTTTTTTTTGGTTCTTTTTTTCGGAGCTGGGGACCGAACCCAGGGCCTTGCTAGGTAAGCGCTCTACCACTGAGCTAAATCCCCAGCCCCGAGATGAGTATTTCTTAAGTGATTATCAGTCTTAAGTTTCTCTTGGAAGGCCTGAGAGGACTGAGTGTCTTGGCTATGTAGGCATATCCCCAAATATCATTGTGGTTCTAGTACCATTGTTGCCATTTAAAGGAGAGTCTTCTCATAGTCCTGTGTCCTAGTTAACATTATCTATTAAGCATTAACTTGACACAACCTAGTATCCCCTGAGAAGGTAATCCAGTTGGGGGATTTCATTGATGGTTAATTGATGTAGGAGAACCTAGCCCTCTGTGGGTGGTGGCATTCCCTAGGCAGATGGTCTTGAGCTGTATAAGAAAGATACATCTAGGTGGGTGGTGATGCCCCACTTTTAATCCCAGAACTCAGGAGGCAGAGGCAGGCAGATCCCTGTGAGTTCAAGCTCAGCCTGATCTACAGAGTGAGTTCCAGGATAGCCAGGAAAAATCAAAAACAAGAAAAAAAGCAAAGAAGAAGAAGAAGAAGAAGAAGAAGAAGAAGAAGAAGAAGAAGAAGAAGAAGAAGAAGAAGAAGAAGAAGAAGAAGAAGAGAAAGAAAGAAAGAAAGAAAAGAAAAATATCATAAAAATAAGCTAGTGAGCAAAGCCAGCTACCAGCATTTTTCTGTGGTTTCTGCTTCAAATTCCTGCCCTGACTTCCTTTAAGGATGACCTGTGACCTGGAAGTGTTAAGTAAACCATGTCCTCCAGAGTTGATTATAGTCAGTGTGTTGTTTATCACAACAGCAGAGAGGAAGCAAAAGCAGTCAGTGTCCTGTTTGACTGTCCCTTGGGTTGCTTTATATGTCTTCATCACCAGCCCCCATCCATCCTCATGAGAGCCAAACATTTCTGAGCAGGCTATAGGAGGAGGGCCATGAAGTCAGCTTGTCCCCTGGTCCCTGTGGTGGAGAACTCCCCCATTCTCTTTCACTTGAAGAACTTCCCATGTGGGGCAACTAAATGACTTCAACACGACAGGGACAAACCTACAGCCCCTGCTTCTCACCAGCTTCACTTGGAACCCAAGTTTGTACAATGCTCACCATGTTGGTCTATGAATCTCTTTCAGTAAATTTCTGTTCCTTGGGTGAAGTTGGCTTTCCCATCTCTTTGATGGGTACAGGACATGATAATGATCAGACAGACATCAGAGCCAGGGTGACCTCATCTTCGGCATTGGGAAAGGACTCCTTAATCCTGTCCCAATGCATCCATGCCTGTCCCAGAGTCCTGTAGAGTGTCAGGCTCAGTGTTAACCAGTACAGTGTTATTCTAACTCCCATGGATCCAGGCCAGAGCCCTGAGCACAAAAGACGCCCAGGAAGCTTCACTGGCTGGCTCAGAGCTAGCTTGTTGCCTCTGGCATTCATCCTAGTCACACATTGTCATCAATCCTCAGGATGATGACATTGACACAAAGTGCTCTCAAGTCCCAGCCCTGTGCTGATCTGTGAAGACGTCGAGGAGATAAGATTTGGTTGTTGGAACTGAAGCCGAGGACCCAGGGGTGTCTTGGGGAATTTCCATCCGGGATGCTCGCTGCCAGCATCTCCACCCCCGTGGTGTCCTCTGACTGCTCAGTGAGGTTTGCCTAGCACAGATGATGTCCTGCATCAGCTGGAGGCAGCAAACGAAACCTCAGGCTCTTACACATGGAGAAGATGTCAGGGAGCACACTGGGGGTCAGCAAGCCTTAGGAATGGTCCTCATCCCTGACCCTCAGGAGCTGAGGAACCTCAAACAGTATCCTGCCCTCTCTGAGCCCAAGGCAATATGGAACTTAGACAATAGTGGTAGTGGTGACAGCTCGTGTTTGGTTGCCTACTGTTTATACATTCCAGATGTAATCCTTGGAACTCATATACAAATTATCAGGTACCAGCCATGGCCTCTCTCACACCCGTCCTAGGACTTGCCCTAAGCTGGCTCCAGAAGCGTCAGGCTTGGATGATCATGCTCAGAGAGGTGCCTTGAAAATACCCAGCATCCCTCTCCCCACCTTTCCTCAGAGGGTAGGGGAGCAGCCAGTGGGACTTGCAAGGCCATTAGGAGACACTTCGTCAAATCTAGAGGGGAGGTAGTTTTAAATTCTTCTCCCCATCTAGAAAGACACAAGATTCCAGGATCTTACCTTAGCACACACATGTATTCCTTTACCAGATATTTGCTGGACTTTCCCCCTGTGTCTACCAGATATAGCCCTAAAAGTGGCAGATCCAGCCCTGATCTCAGAGGAATGATTCCACTGCAGAGGAGACTGACCATTAACCAATCACAACTGGAAATGGTTTGGTTGTGACAGAGAAGGAAGAAGGTGCTGTCCCAAACAGAGGGCTAGAGGAGGTTCGTCGAGGGAGCTGGGAGATTTCACAGTCAGGGTTGGCATAAAGGGGGTGGCAGGTGCATAGGACAAGGACACAGTGGGAGCAGGGGCATGCAGGGGATGGAGGTCTCTACTGTAGATCACAAAGGAAGAGCAGGACAAAAGCCAGGGGTTTCATACAGAGGTCCAAATGGCTTTATCTCCAGAGCCATGGAGCATTCAAGTTTGAGGCCTGCTTGCACTATGATGTGAAACACTGTTGCACCATGTGTGTTCTTAGGGGGCAGTCTGCATGCCTCAGAGTAACCCCATGGAAACAATCAGGCCCTAGGTTGTTCCAGAACCTGGCATCCTCAGCCATAGCCTATGTCCCTGCAGGAGCTGGAGAAATTTCAGTTCCTGTCTGTCTGTTTGTGGCCTCACCTGTAAAATCTACCTTATTTGAAAAGTAATTGAGAAAGATGACACTGACCTTTTACGCTTGTGTGCACACATGTACTTGCCTACCTTCAAATACAAGTACACATGTGAATTAGTACACATACAGACACACACACACCACACACACACACAACAGACACACACACTCCATACAGCACACACACACTCCACACACACATACATACACACACATACAACACACACACAACACACAGACACACACACTCCACACAGCACACACACACTCCACACACATACACACACACACACACATGCATGCACACAAGTACCCCTTTCTTACTAAATTTCTTGGACAGTTCAATGAAGCACTCTTCTGTTTTTTTCTGAGTTCCCTCAATAGTGTGTGTGTGTGTGTGTGTGTGTGTGTGTGTGTGTGTGTGTGTTTTAGACAAGGGTTAAACTGCTTGACTTTCCTTCATGACTTTAGAATTCTATTGACTTAATTTTAAAGATTTGTTTTCCTTATATGGTACTTGCTTGAATGCATGTATGTGTGCCCGGTGACTGTGGAAGCCAGAAAATGGCAGTAGATACTCTGGAGCTAAATGTACAGATAGTTGTGACTGCCACGTGGGTGCTGGGAACCAAGCCCAGGTCCCCTGCCAGAGCAGCCAGTACTCTGAAGCATTGAGACACCTCTCCAGCTCTAACTTTGAATTTTTTGTGAGTAACTGTTGCTGTTGCTGCCTTGAGACAGACTCTGACTACATAGCACAGGCTGACTTTGAACCTTCTGTGTAGCTTGTGCTGACCCTGGACTGGTTGCTGACTTTTCTGTCTCGGCCTCATAAGTGTTGGGATTACAGATGTGGGCCACCACACCAGCATCTGCTGTCTGTTGTCACCTGCCCACATTTGAAGGCTGCAGCTGTCTCTGAGAGCTTTAGTGCTGGGTTTCCTGGTCACCTTTCAGTGTAAGCCCACTATGGGTTCACTATGTGGATCTTCTTCCCCATCCTGGCTACAGGGTGGGGGTGGGGCACCACTCACTCACTCTAGCTAGTCATTTGGTTCATCTTGTTTGGTGCACTTGCAGTGTTTCTTCCATGCAACTCCAACTCCCTTACCTAGTCCATGCCAAGGACCTGGAGCCAGTGCCTGTCACTCTCCTTCTCTGGATGGATGTGTGATACACACTCAGCACATGTGCGTGTGTTTGTGTGTAAATCTATATGTATATATGTATATACCATGTATATCTGTATATAATATATATCACATATATCTGTATATATGTGTGTGTCTGTGTGTATCTGTGTGTGACTATATGTGTGTCTGTGTGTGTCTCTTTGTGTGTATGTCTGTGTCTGTTTGTGTCTGTGTGTATGTCTGTGTGTGTGTCTCTATGTGTGTATGTGTGTCTATGTGTGTGTCTGTCTGTGTGTCTATCTGTTCATGTGTATGTCTGTGTGTGTGTTGTGTGTGTGTTTGTGTATATGTCTGTGTGTGTGGTGTGGTGTGTGTGTGTGGTGTGTGTATGTCTGTGTGTGTAATGTGTTTGTGTATATGTCTGTGTGTGTGTAGTGTGTGGTGTGTCTGTGTGTGGTATGTGGTGTGTGGTGTGTGTGTGTGTCTATGTGTGTGTGCTGTGTGGTGTGTGTGTCTGTCTATGTGTGTGTCTGTGTGTGTGGTGTGTGGTATCTGTCTGTGTGTGGTATGTGGTGTGTGGTGTGCGTGTGTCTATGTGTGTGTCTGTGTGTGTGTGTTGTGTGTGTGTGTCTGTGTGTGTGGTGTGTGTGTGTCTGTGTGTGTGTGTTGTGTGTGTGTGTCTGTGTGTGTGGTGTGTGGTGTGTGGTGTGTGTGTGTGTTTGTGTGTGTGTGTGATCTTAGTGTTGGCTTTAGCTAGGCCCTGCCCCTTGGCTATAAAGATTTCGCACCCCCAGGTGCTCTGCAGGAAGCACCAAGAATCTTCCATGGCACCCACTACATTACCCTGCTGGCCCTGTCTGGACAGGGACACAGAGCTCCGAATGAAGCTATAGATGACCACTGGTTATCCTGATATAGGGGCACAGCTAGAGCACCGTGTTATTCCCAGGACCTTACCCTACATGGAGATGGGAACAACCCTTGGAAGGTTCCGGCAAGCATCACCCACTAGGAGAACAGCAACATGTACAGCCACAATGTCAATATTCCTTTGGTCTCCCCCCATTCACCCCGTAGTTGTGACAGGTGTGGTCTTTGAGCCTATTCAGCTTTCTGGTCACCTTAAGGTGCCCCATGTCTTCTTGCTACCCACAGCTGTTCAGAGCGCCCTCGGGAGCAGTGGCTAGAACTTCCTGTTGCTGGCTCTTCTGGCTTTGGCCCTGGAGCTCAATTACACTCAGCTTTCCTCCTGGCTTCAACACAGTGCAGGGACACCAGAACCCACCAGGTTCTGGGCCCTTCCCTAAAATGCCACAGCCAGGGTCAGGTCTGCAGGAGTGAAGAGGTGAGAACCCTGCAGGGAGGATGAGAGGGGACCAGGGTGGGTATTGAGGCCCTGAGTTGGCATTTTCAAGTTTGCGTTCAGAGACAATTAGGAGCTGAATTATTAAAGCGGCTCAAGGGAAGAGGCTGTTTTTAAGAAAGCATGACTAAGCAAGGCTATCTCACAGCTGCGCACAGGATCGAAGGCGATCAATGCCATAATGGCTGTAAATATTTACTCGGTAAAATGCGTGAGCCACCCACGTATTCTATACAGGGGTCTGTATCACACACCCCCCACCAAACTCACCAAATATGCACAGTTGCAGGCCCCTCCCCTCTCCCTACCTCCTCAGCAGCTAGACCAGTGCTGTGTGAGGGACCCTTACGATACAAGGACTCAAGTGCAGGGTCATGCACAGCTTGTGTGCAGTAGCCTGATGGAGCTGGATGGCGGGCAGATGGATGGATGGATGGATGGATGGTTAATTCCCTTTGGCCACAGTCCTCACCTGTACAAGAGGCTTGTGATACCCACCTCAGGGCTTGTTAGTAAGCCCCGACATGCAGCAGCTTGAGCCATGCTGGCCTGTGGGCTGGCAGGGCCACAGGTGGAGACAGATACCTGGCACCCTGGTCTTATTCCAAGGCTTGAGCTTAATTAAAACAGAATCTACTTACATCACCACAGAGGGCTTCTCTCACCAGGAGTCCCCCGAGTATGAGGCAGCTTGTGTGTGCTGGCCTAAGACTCAGCCTTGGCCCAGGACCATGTGGTTACGACATGCTTATTGTGACCAGTCCTGGTTAGTTTTGGTTACCAACTGAACACTGCTCAGTCGCCTGTTAAGAGGGAACCGCAACTGAAGAATTTTTCTGACCAGAGCTGCCTGCAGAGCTATCTGAGAGAGACTGTCTAGACTGATCAGTGTGGAAGGCCCCAGTCCAACATGGACAGCACCATCCCTAGGTAGGTAGGCCTGGGCTCTCTAAGAAAGTCAGCAAACCAGTGAGCTAACTAGTGAGCAGCTTCCCTCCACAGTCCCTGCTTCAGTTCCTGTCCCGGCTTCCCTCAGTGATAGATTGTGACCTGGAAATGTAAGCTGAATAAACCCTTTCCTCGGGGGAAGGTTGGTTAGAATGTTTTATCACAGCAACAGAAAAGCAAACCAGGACGCGTGCCAAGTACCCTGGCTGACTGCTACGTCTTTCTTAACCCTCCCAGCAGCCAGTGAGTTCGGTGTGCCACCACTCTCCTTCCTTAAGGTGAGGAAACAGAGGTTGAGAGATGAAATTATTTGTCCAGGTCACTTGGGTACAGTTTAAGGCCTTTCCAACCCTTTCTAGAACCCCTTGAGCTAACCCCAGGACTATCTTCCCTACTCCCCTATCCTCCTTGGGGCTCCCCCATTGTTCTCAGAGGGAACCCTTCTCTAGTTCACATGGCTGAAGGTACATCTAAAGATTGGGCAGAAAGGGATCCTGACCTCCATCTATGTCTGCAAAGTTCTGCCCCACAGTAACCCCTGACTCCTGGTACTACAGGGCCCATACAGACCAGGTTGCCCCTGTGTCAGGCAGGATCTCCAAGGAGCCTTTTATCATGAGCTGACAGTGCTACCACAACACAGGCTGGAGGTATACTTACCACTGAGCCTGTGAAAATAGTGAACTGGAACGTGTGTGTGTGTGTGTGTGTGTGTGTGTGTGTGTGTGTGTGTCCAGCTTGCAACACATGCAGTGACATGCACAAGAGCATTCAAATACACACACAGAGTGCAAAGTTTGCACAGAGCTTTCCAGCCTCCCCACACACTCACCTCAGTTTCCTTGTGAGATCTGTGTTTAGAAATAGCTCAGCCACCCACTGTGCATCTCCCAGCAAGTGCTAAGTTGGAGCCCCAGTTCTTTACCTGACCCCGTTGGATTTCACAAGCTTGGGACACCAAGGCTGAGAGAACTGTGTAGAGAAAGAGCCCCATGCTTGGTGTTCCCACACATACACACCCAACCTCAGCATCTCACATCTGTGCAGCAGGTCTGAGGCAAACCCGAGGAGTTGGGAAAGGAGTGAATGGCGTCTGCTCTTATGTTTGGGCATTTCCCCAACACCAGCAACGCTTGCAGAGGGGAATAGGTAGGGACTTGAGATCCTCACAAAGGGTCAAGGGTAAGCTGTACCTAAGTCCTTGCTTGTGCCTTTCTCTTTCAAGAGGGTTGCAAAAGATGGAGAGCCTCTGTCTAGTACAACAACAAATTCCCCAAGCACAGTTGGTTCCCAAACATGTGTGGGTAAGAAAGCAACCTGTCTGGTGAGGACTAACAAAGGAAAGGCTTTTCTGGCTCCTTTGTCCTCAACCAGACTCAAGGTCTACTCTATGCCAGACTTGTGGAGTTGCTAGGCAAGTATATAATGCATGGGTGGGTGGACTGATGGATGAATGGATACATGGATGGGCGGATGTGTGGATAGATGGGTGGGTGGACACATGGCAGGAAAGATAGACAAACAGGTGGATGGATGGACAGATGGATGAGTGAATTGGACCAACATGTCCTCTCTTAAGCTCTCCCCATGGAAGGTGGTAGCATTGTTGGCTGCTGATGGCATGGGTGTGGGTACCAGTATCTGCCTGGCCCACAGCGAGCACACAGCTCACTCCCCCTCTGTGCTCACCCCCTCTCTCCAGCCACAGGAGGTGTTTAGGAGCCAGGCATCTCCCCATGCTGTTGATCAACCCCTGTGTGTTGAGGCCAGGAGACAATGGCTTCTTGGATCTCTATCTCACCCTCAGCCTGAGATTCTTTCCTGCTTTCAGACTGACACAGGCTGCTGCTGGCTGATGCCCTGGTTCCTGCAAATTCATTCTGTCACAGTGCCCTCTTGAAAGTTACAGGCCCTGTGGTGTGTTTGTGGGCTTTTGTCCCTGCTGACTAACCAGTGCATCTGCTGCGGCTGCCATCATCCATCCATCCAGCTGATTCCTGCCCTAGGTCCAGGGTTCTGCTCACTGCTTAGGTCTGAGGGCCATTTGCTGACTGTGGGAGTGCGGGACTGTGACTGTCACCAGCCTGACAACAACATCTTGTGCAACACCGCGTGCTGCAGAGGCTCGGTTTGTCTTCTGCAGTGCCTGGCCAGGAAGTGTCCCTTGATCTTGCCCAGCTGGCTGTCACTAAGCCAGTTTCTAGAACTCTCTTCAACCTTCCGGACCAGCTTTGGCTAAGCAAGGGTTTTGAGCTGTAGTCTCTGGGCTGTAAAAAGCCTTCACCATTTCCTTCCATGTTGGAAAAGTCCGTAAGAGTGACTTCGTTGTTAAAACTATTTTTTGAGTCTAGTGTGGTGGTGGCTCCCCTTTAATCCCAGTACTTAGGAGGCAGAGGCAAGTTTATCTTTGTGAGTTTGAGGCTAGCCTGGTCTACATAGTGAGTTCCAGGTCGGCCAGAGATTCATAATAGAGAGAAAAATTAAAAAATTAAAAACAAACAACCCCCCAACTAACCACAGCCTTCCACATTATTTCCAAAGAGCAAGAGGCAAACCTTTGGAAAGGGGATGCAATTAGTTCTCTACTGAAGGACACTCACTGTTCCCTGGTCCTCACTTTGCCTCAGAGACACCTTGGTCCATGGTATGAAGGTCAGGAGCTGTGGTCTGTGTGTCCACAGAAAGATTTGTAAATGCAGATTTTCCTGTGCCCCCACCCAGACCCTTTTAACTCTATTCCCTCTCTGTCACCTGAGCCTGCCCAGTTATTCACACTGAAATGAGGAAATATTGCAAAAGGAGGCCTTCAAAGGCAACATCCTTCGAGGAGACCCACCCACTCCCGCTGAAGCCTCTGGAGTAGCAGAAGATGAGGCCACTGCCGTTCTTAGGAACACGGAGTCCTAACTACTAGAGTAGTTATTTCATAGACAGTTAGGGGTGGGCTGCCAACTGGAAGAGGTACTTTGTTCTTGGTTTGGCTCAGGGAATCAGGAACCAAGATGAATTCTGAGAGAGAGCTAGCGGCCCATAAATGCCTGATCCTGTGCCTTTAATCCTCAAAGGTGTGAAGTGGATGGATGTGTCAGAAATTAACAGACTATGTAAGACCTGCCCTAAAAGGTTAAAATGGTCCATGAGGCCTGCTGCCCCAGCCTCTTCCGCCCCCTGGTGGGCAGATGGAGAAATGCCCATTAAGTGAGCTGCTTTGGCAGGTGTTGGGGTGGGGAGAGGCTTGGGACAGATCGTCCAGGGTGTGGGAGAAGGATGGACAGAGAGGTTGGAAAGGCTTAGGGGCACTTTCCTGAGAGGTGCCTAGGCTCCACTGTCCATGAGCTTCTGTCTAGGGATAGTAAGTGCAGCCACCTCCTCTGCCTTTCCCCAGAGCAGCCCCAAATGTGTTCTTTCTCCATTCTGGAACACTTGAAAATTGCTCCTGTCTCCATCTCCTACCGTCTCAAAACATCTTCCAAACCTTCCACCGCGGAGGCAGAGACCGGCGCCGCTTAAAACTGTATACACTCGGGGAGAGCCTGGGTCTGGGAAGCATTTAACACACCCGTGTAGAGAATCCCAGCCTACGCATCAGTCAGCGCTCCAGCGTGCCCCTCCCCCTCTCCCCTTTCTCTGACTTACAGAGGAAGGAGCCAGAATGGGCAGAGGTTGGGGCAGAGAGGAATTTGGACCACTGTAGCTTTATCAGCAGAAAACTCACCTCTCTGAAGAAAGATGGCTACGCTGCTTGTGGCGGGATTTAATGGGGGTCACCTCATTAGAAAAAACCTGGGAAAGGTTTGTCAGGTACACAGAACAATGGCGGAGCACAGGACCTTCTAGAATTCAGTCAACAGCAGCTAGGGACAGTGCTACCAGGAGGTGAGAGGTGCGAGGTGAGAGGTCAGCCTTCCCTGTGGGGGTCTGGAAGCTATAACACACACAACCCCCCAGGCCTTGTGCCTGGTCAAATGGAATGGGGAGAAATCACAATTGGTTGACTTTGAAAACTCATCCTCTCCGTTCTCGGTCCCAAACAAGGACACTAACCTGATTGACACACAGAAGAAACCTCAGCTCAGTGTTACAAAGTCATGCCCCATTATTGCTTGCCCAGCCACTGCTGTGGGGGGTCACAAAGAGCATGTTGTGTCCATTTGACGCATGAATAAACTGAGGGACTTGCTCAATGTCCAGCACCGGTACAGAACAGAGCCAGTCCAGGAGCCCGCTCGACAAGGTAAAAGCAGAAAGCCATCCGTGGAGTGGCTCCCTTCACACACACCCGACATGACATCGCAATGACCTCATTTTTATAACAACTTCATCTTATAGATGAGGAAACGGATGTGGTGAGAGGCTGGAGGTTGGCCTGGCAGATGGGCCTCTGTTTATAAGAATCACCTGACTTGCCAGGGAGAACTGGGTGGTGCTATGACTGGTACCCAGATGCACATGTCTAAGAGGCTCTGTCTTTTCTCTGCTAGAGAAGATGCCCTGTGGATGATCCCTAGTGACCCTGGTCTGTTTCCCATTATTTGGGTATAACTGAGCCATCTTGTTTGTGCCCTGTGTGTTCTAAGCTCTCCCTGGGTTTCATTCAGGTCAGATGGGCTCTGTGACAAAGGTAGAGAGGGTCCCTGCTGCCTTAGCTAACAGCCCTCCTGGCCTCTGTGGGTCCCTGCTGCCTTGAGGGGCTCTAAGATGAGACCCATGCACAGGACTCTCTCTCACTCTCTGGACTCTGTATCTTTCCCCATGAGCTTCAGCTGAAGTCCAAAGAAGAAACAAAGGTATGACTCTAGGTCACACTAAGGGACTGGGGTAGCCTTGCTCTGTGACCTCCTTACAGCCTAGAAGAGTATCTTGGGAGAGGCCTTGAGCTCTGTCCTCCCCATCTAAACCCTTCAGTGACCTGAGGGGAACTTGGGGATGTGAGACCAGGGTGAGGGGTCTGACCCACACCTGACACAGGGTCAAGGCAATGGCCATGGTTCCCCTGGTGTTCATGGATATAGCCTGGATGCCTGCTACCATTCTGGAGCCAGCGAGCATGCTCTGCAGAGTCCTTGTGCACCTGGGGAAAGACCCAGGATCCATCCTCCAAGATCTTCTCAGTCCCATCTTACCGTTTTCTCATCTGGTGTTTTATGCTGCTGTTATTTCACAGATTTGGAAATGGGCAAATACATGGCAATTTTAAGCCTTTCTTCTTATACATGCTCTTTGTGGGCTGGTGGGGTGTCTCTGTGGGTAAAGGTACTTGCCAAATGAGTCTGGCTTCCTGAATTTTATCACTGTGTATCACCCATGTGGAGGTGGAAGGAGGGAACAGACTCCAAAGAGTGGTCCTCTGGTCCTCTATGCCCAAGCTACAAGCCTGTGCACGCACACACCGCTGCCGCTGACACAGCCATCACCACCACTGCCACCACCACTGCTACCACCACTACCACCACCACCACCACCACCACCACCACCACCACCACCACCACCAACAACAACAACAACAACAACAACAAGAACGTGCTATCTGCTAACTGATGGCTCTTAGGCGTGCCTGGCTCTCCTGTGGATGCTCCACACTAGGCATGACAGGCTCCACCCCAAAGAGAGGTTGACAGCTCCAGTCTGGCTTGCTTACTGCTTAGCATGTCACCCCCTGGGTCCTTGACAGCTCCCCGAAGCAGAAGGCTGCTTTGTGTGTCACAGGCCTCTGAGGGCTTATCTTTGTTTTGTAGATTTAATCACAAGTCTCTTTGGGGAATCATGTGACTGCTTTAGCTTAGGTCCTTTTCCTCCAATAAGAAGATAGGAAAAAGAGTCCAGGGGGTCCTGAGCTTCAAGGTCTGAGGCTCACCCAGTTCTCAGATCCCCATCTGCAAGATCCTCTGACCCCCTTTCCAGGTAGGAAGTGCCCCTGCCAGCCAGCAGGCCCTGCCAAGCTTGGGTGAGAGGCAGAGAAGCAACACAGAAACAGCCACTGTGAAGCTCCCCGCATCCCACCTCCAGGCCGGATCTAGGCTCCCTGTCAAGTCTTCCGGTTGAGCGGGCTTCTGAAGAATTGAAGAAGGCTGTCATTGATAGATAGCCTCTATACACAGTCTCAATACACACTGGCCCCCTTTCCTCTGCTTCCTCTGTATGGGTTCTGATGGAAGGGGGAGGGAGAGAGGGAGCTGGGGAGCAGTAAGGATGGGGGAGCCCACATGTGCGAGGCAGGGAGGGCTCTCTAGAGCAGTTAGGCAGGCTCGGGTTCATATCCAATCTGAAGATAAGGATCCTGGCCACCCATCTCTTTCCAGACTTATGAGTCCGGGAGCCTTGGCTTGGCCATCTGAGGGCCAGGGTTCCCTATGGGAATGCACAAAGCTCAGACACTTATCCTTCTCCCAAGCCCCTTTATCTACGTCCCACCCCAAAGGGAGGAGGAGGAGTCACAGACCCCAGCCCCAAATGACGTCTTGCAGCACCTGGTACCCCTGTCTTAGCAAGGCACCCCTCACCTCGAGCCAGATTCCCGGAGATGAAGCGGAAGAAGAAGCTGATGATGTCTCCCAGGTGCTTCTTACAGCCATGCTGACACTCCTGCAGTCTCGGGTAGCAGCCCTCACCACACCCCGACATGGTGCTGCCCAGGTCCTGGTTCTGTCCCGGCCTTTCCAAACCCTAGCTCAGCACCCTTCTTCAGGCAGGACCTGCCCTCTCCACACTGGCTTCTAGCTTGCTTCTCTTTCAAATCTCTCTCAGTGTCTTTCTTGGTCTTAACCTATCTCCTGGCCTTTTTTTTTTCTAGGTCCTGCTCTTAGGAAATCACCAAAGACTAACAGCCCTTCAGCCCAGGATCTGCTATATCTCCCTGATCCTGCCTGGTACCTGCATTTATCTCCTCAACCTCCAGGACCTGGGAGCTCACTGCTCCCCAAATAAATGTCAGCAGCTGTAAAAAGCCTGGTTGGGGGTGGGCATTGCTCTCACTTCAGGAGAAGGTGGCGCCCAGTGTGACTTGCAACTCAGGGTGTGAACCCTACAGATCCAGGGACTTCCCATAGCCTGTTCCCACACTGCCCCAGGCTTCAGCCTCTTGACTCCTGGCTTCTACTTATTACCCAGAGCCCCACCCTACCTGAGTGTCTGAGAAGTAACAAACAGAGAAAGGAAGTGGTCTCTCTCATGAGGACAAGAGACAACGGAGAGCATGCTGGAGCAGGAACCACTGACTCCCCACTCCCTTTACTGGACACTTGGTAAATGCCAGACAGCTTGCCGAGGTCCTCTGGCTACCAACGAGGCACTCAGTCTTCTCTCTCCTTTTCTTGTAGACACCAGGATTTGTCAGAGGGAGGACTATGTTCAGTAGGAAGCTGCTATTCTAGGGCTAGGGATGTAGCAGTCAGTAGAACCCTCACCTGACATGCATGAACCCCCAGCAACTCCCAGAAAAAAGTTATGGCTAACACCTTTAATCCTGTTTGTTACACAGGGATTGGAGACAAAAGGGTCAGAAGTTCAAGGTCAGCCCCAGCTACATAGCAAGTTTGAGGCCAACCCAGAATATTTGAGAGCCTGACTTGAAGCAAAACAGAAAAATAACAGTGCCATTCTCCCAAGTTTCTTGCAGTGAGTGTGGCTTAGTTCTGGCTGGTGAAATGTAAACAGCTTTCTAGAACTTTCTGTGCTTGTTTTGCCTTACTGACACCGTCAGCCACACTTTTCTCCCATGCGTCCTTTCCTTTCTTTTGCCTAGAATGATGCCAGAATGGCTAGAGCTGAAGTAACAACCACTTTGCAATTGGGCCAAAGAAAGGGCTAACCACTTTGCAAATAAGAAGAAAATGACTAAAGAACAGAGTTTGCAATCCTTTTGCAGTCACTTCCTAACTCAAATGGAGTCACTGTTGCTCAGAGCGTCTGTTACATGCACAGATCGGAGAGTCAAAATGCCTCTTCTAAAGCAGAAGCTGAACTTGTGTGCACTGTACACTCCATCAGGTGAAGAAACCGCAGGGTTTAGTGACACTTGCCATGTACCTGGTCCTGTACGCTCTGAGCTATTTACTGAGTACACACAAAGGCTGTACAGCAGGGCCGGCAGGCAGCACAGGCCTTGTGTCTACTAACCCAGGGTGTGCAGCAACAGTAGAGAATGTGTCTAAGACAGGTTGTGACACCCTCCCCGTCTATGCAGGCCTGGACAAGAGAACCACACGCGCTCAAGTTTCCAGAAAACTCTTTTCTTTGGCAATATTCTCTTTTCCTTTGCATACAGCAAGTCGCAGGCTACTGAGCTATTAGGAGATAGATTGAAGTTTGTTGGTGTCAGGGATCTGTGAGCCCTGAGCTACCCTTCCCCCAACCCCCTCCCCAGGAACTGAGAATCTATTGCTGGCCTCAGGCCTAGTAGATTGTGTGTGTGTGTCTCTATCACCAGGTCTGTCCATGTGGTTGGGATCTAAGCCAGGGTGTGGGGTGGATAGGTAGGCAGGCAACTCAGCCCTTGCTGCTCTGTCCTCCCTTTGGATCACACTGGTTTCTGTTTGAGGGAAATCGCATGTGCCTGACAGGGTGGCGGGAAAGGTGACACTAAGCTGTGAGGCACCTTAGGGCAAGGGCAGTGGAAGGAACATCTTCCCCATCCTTGAGGCAGGGAGAGGAGAATGTTGTACCCAGCTGCTTCTCCTGCAGCCTGGGAGGAGTTGTGGCCTGAGGGAACTTTTCCCATTGATCATGGCCTGTGGTTAACCATGGGGTCAGGTGTCAGGGAGGTGGAAGGGGGACATGGTCAGAGAAGGACCTATCTGGGGTATGAATCCTTTCTAAATGCTTTTGAGAGGGTGCCAGGACTGGGCAGGTGCCTGACAGCCCAGGAGCCAGGTGGCCTCTCCTCTTAGCCATGGCAACACCTGCCCATAAACAAAGTACCATTTATCCTATTGACTTACATTACTCAGCATTCAAGCGGAGAGCCTCCCTTTCTTGGCTGCCCTGACCACATGTTGTAATGAGCACAGTTAACCAGCAGGTGGCAGCCAAGCTCAGCTGTATCCTTCAATTGCAGACAAGGGGCCATTAAGCCTCATTGGGATTGACTAGCCCCTGGTTTCAGACCCTCCAGCCCTTTCGCTGCTGTGCACACGCTCAGAGGTCACATATATCACTGTCATTAACCAAAGGGCTTGTTCCACATCCTGCTATTCTTCCCCTCGCCCCATTCCGGAACAGGAGAGACGCCTATTAAAGACGGAGGTTTGGAAGCAGCTGCAAGATTCAGTCACAATCAAACACAGGTCACAGTACTAAACGCGATCTACCTCTCTGTTCAGAAGGTGACCCAGGGACCAGGTGAACCCAGGAGGTGGTCCTTCAAGCACCCTACCCACTCAGCGCAGTGGAAAGGAACATCTTTCCCATCCTTGCGGCAGGGAGAGGAGAATGTTGTGCCCAGCTGCTTTGGGTTCATTTGAGAGAATTTAGACTCTAGAGGTAGAAGCCCTAAGAGGAGACATCCAAGGGGCTGTTGCCCCAAAGCCTAAGATGGTCACCTGGCCCCTTTGGGCTGCCCTTGTCAGTTAGTAAGGGTCAGTTGATAAGAGACAGGTAGGTATAGTTGGTCCTAGGGGTAGCTTACAGAGCGACACAGAGCATGGAGGAGGACAGTGTCTCAGCTTGGTGGTATCTCTGGGAATCCTAGAACACTCATCAACGGGGACTACAGTAGCTCCCTAGGCAGGGCCACAGACATTGTAGACCTCTAAGGAGTGAAGGCTTGGTTTGCTTTGTTGAGAAGTCTGCACTCTGGAGTGGATTAAAGAAGGCCACTCCAGGCTGCAGCTTGAGGCACAGGGAGTCCATAGGTCCTTTCTTGAATCGGAACTGACCCTGTGACTTGAATGGCTGATTAGCCTGTGGGCCTGCACTTCGGGAGGGCTGAGAGTACAACCTTGGCTCCATGAATGGTGCCGTTGTGTGACTCGGAAGCGAGAGCTGCGCAGTGTGACAGCGGGGATGTAGGCTTTGTCACATTGTGGCTCCCTGCTCCTCCAGAGTTTCTGTGACTTTCCCCAGACACAGGGTCTCTGCCTTTTGCTTAACTCAGGCAGCCAGGACCCCAGGCCATTTGGGGAGGATTTAGTCTAACTTAGATAATTGAAGAAACCCAAATCTCACAGACTTCCTGGGGAGGCCAGACTCGAGAAGCAGGTCTGTCCAGTTGGCGGCGTGGCTACAGCTGAAACACGCCTCCCTCTGAAGGCATTCTGCCAGGAAGGGCCACCCACAGAGGAGTCCAGAGTCACAGCTCCTGGCACACTGAGAGGTCCCTAGGGTCCTGGGCTGAGAACGGCTGCTTCTGGGTGGGGAGTCGAGCTGCCTGACCTACCCTCTGGACCCATGCATCTTAGAGACCCTGCTGGTGTGCTCCTGTTAATGCCCAGGGCACAGACACAACTGGACTAGTCCTTACACACACACACACACACACACACACACACACACACACACACACACACACCTTGAGGTCCCTGAGTCATGCCCATTCTGTGTTGAGGTCCCAATTCACCTAAGTCTTGGGGACATTGTGCTGGGCTTTGACCTCCACTTAGCAATCCCTGACACCTGTTTTTCTGATTCTACAACTGAATGGAAAAACCCCAACAAGGGCAGCGTCTGGGCTGCTGGACTGCACGGGCACCCAGTGCTCAGGATACCGTGGCAGGCCTCACTGGACATGTGATGGAGTCCCCTGAATGGTGCTTATTGTTCTGTGCACCCAGAGCCTGAGAAGCAGACTCATCAACCACAGTGTGGCATTTCACATGCACACAAAATTGCCAGTGTGTCCACACCAATGCAGTCCTCCTTACGGGACATAGATGGATGTGTTTGGACTGCCTTGCCCAAGCTCAGGAGCTCACCCAGGGGGATCAGAGTGTGTGGAATCTCTACTCTGACTTCTGTGGGGCCCCCGCCTGAAAGGTGAAAAGTACTTCTGGGCCCCAATCTGGGGAACTGGACAAGGCATTTAATCTTTTATTTACTTGGTACCTGTGGACTCTGAAGTAAAATGAAGTAAAGGAGAGGGTATTGGCTGTAGCTCCTTATTCACGCAGCTTTACACAGCTTGCTTCCCATCAGCCATACCTCCTCTCAGTGTATGGCAACTTCTGATAAACATGCCCGTCCATGTACATACAGGCTGGGCTGGGTTGCTCCATGTTATCCTGGCCTTACCCTGTACTGTGTACCGCTGAAGGGAGCGACTGGGAAAAGGCGCTGTCTTCTAAGAAGCCACCCTGAATGGGGTGTGACCCTGCTTGCTCTCAGGCTCTCCACCCAGTGCCATCACAAGGGTACAGTTCCATCCAGAGCCACTACCGCCCAGCAAATCGGCTTTCGGGACAGAGCAGGGTTTATGGAGGGAAACAGAGGGCTTGGCTGTAGCTGTTTTATTCTGCCTGTCCAGGAAAACTCACGATGGCAGACACGAGAGAGGTGAGACTCTGAGTTTGAAGGGGACAGAAAGCTGAGCTATCTTGGGTGGGTGGAGCTGAGTCCCCTTGGACACACCCAGAGGCCACACCAGAGTACCACAGCTCTTGGAGTCCACTCTGGTGCAAATCACACACGTTCCGTCGCCTGCAAGACCTTAAAACAGCTGGGGCCTCAGGAGGGCTCCCCACATGTACTAGTGCTTCTATGGGAAAGGTTCAGAGACACATGTCAGCTAAGAGTGACATTAGTTCACAAGGGGCGGGGCTCTTGTGGAACAGAATCAAGCTAACAGCAAGTCAGGGTTGGCTTTGCCGATAAAGATGAGGTCTTAGGATGCAGCAGCCTTGTCCCTTCACACACATGCACAGGCCACTGTGCTTGCTCTCTCTCCTCCACTCAGGAGCACCAGCCAACCTGGGAGGCTAGGAGCACTGAGTGTGTCCATTGTCCGACAAGGAGGCTGAGGCTCCCTGGAGATCACACAACAAGAGTTTGTGGTTTAAGAAAACGCACAAAGCAGGTCTCCGGGCCGAGCATGTACCTCGTTCCCGTGACAAATTCTCATACATGCCTCTATACCATCAAAAACATATGTGGTATGGGGAGGGACCTTGCGGCCGATCCTGGAATGCTGGTGTGGAATTGCACTTCCACATGCATGGCATATGCACGTGGGTGTGTATGCACTCTCACATGCAAAGGTGTGAGTGTGTATGTGTGAGAGAGTGTGTATGTGTGCAGGGGCTCTGTGAGGTTATCTCTGCATTTTCTGTACTACTGTTCCTCATAAATCCCCCCCCCCAAATAACTGTAGATAAGCACGGTTATTGCTGCTGGCCTCACTCCCATGCTACACACACTCCACAATGCCAGCCTCAGTCTCTGGGCACATGGGACAAGAACCAGGAAGTACTAGATCTGCCCTGTGGGGTAGGTACAGGGCCCTTTTTTGTTGAGGACTATGAAGGATCCATGAGATGTTCAAAATAGCTCTGCGGGTGAGTGCTGGGTGAGGGAGCACCTAGCTCTAGCCTGTTTCTATCTCCCAGCTACTCTCTCAAAACCTGCATATGGTCCCAGTTTGCTGTCTCCTTGTCCTGCACTCCCGTCCTGTACTAGAGCTTGGGTTTCTGTGTGGAACAGGCATCAGTGAAGGGAGAGTGGGAATGAGTGGAGACAAGTTTCCCAACAGAGTAGAAGGCAGTGTGGTCCAAGATGGCCTCTGTGACCTCAGGAATGACAAAGCCCAGTGTGACCGTCTCTCTCTGGACCCCAGTCACTCTTGTCCTACCTGAGCCTTGTGGGGCAGCACTGGACAGGATCCACTTGATTAAGCAGCAACGCATCAGGGCCTGGCGGGTGAACCGTGGCCTCTGCCACTTGATGCCTTCCCTCTTGCTCAGCGGTATGCGCCCAGGGTCTCCCAGGAGGCTGCCATCCGATGCCTTCATTGCTTCCTGCAGAGGGAGTGGAGGGAGGAGGCTTCCTAAGCACAGGCTCACAGGAGGGACCTCCAGAAGGTCCTATGGGCCACTCTGATGTCCTGGGTGAGGGCAGTCCTAACTCTATCAGGAACCTGCAAGCTGCAGCAGTGCTGGCTGCAAGACCCCCTCCAGTCTCACCCCCGAGCCCTGCTGCTCCCACCATACCTCGCAGTTTTTTTCTGTCCTGCACTCAGGCTCTTACATAGGGCAGGGCCCCAAAAGAAGGGTTCCAGGGAAGCAAGGCCACAAGTGAGCCCTGCCTTGTTCATCCCAAGCTGCCCACCCCCTCACCAGCATGGCTGACAGAGCTGAATAGCTCCTTAAAGAACTCACTGAAGCCTAGAGAAGAGAAGAAAGAGGGTTCACATGGGGGATACCTACTGTGAGGTAAGTGCACTTCCTTCCTCCCGGTAAGGTAAGGGCCTTGCTTGGCCTTGACTGGAAGTGAGCCTGACTGTGGATGAAAACCCGTGTGACCACAAAAAGAAGCCTGCCCTGCCTGTGTCCGTCTGGCCAGCTAATTAGGGGAAGCTGGAAAAGCAGGTGTTGAGAGACAGTGGGACCTAGATTTGAGTAGGTATGAATCAGAAAAGGTCAACCTGGAGCCACTGTGGAGGATTCGGAGCAGAGAGATTTGTTTGCCTAGGGCAATACTGGCCTTCAAGCCTGTCCATCAAAGTGTCTGTCATCATTAGTCCCTAGTGGTGGCAGGGTAGCTCATGGTTGGGTAGGCTGCAGACAGCCATGACAGCCCCTCTGGGTTTCTGGTTTGCTTCATCTGTGTTCTGTCTCCCACTAGCACAGCGATGGAACCGGTAGATCTTGGCTCACTGTTGTGCCCTCATACTCTCAGCAACAACCCCTACATTCTTTCCCTTCTGCAAGGCTCATGAAGGGATGCCAGGGATATGGAAGGAGGCAGCTCCCTACACGGATTGTGCACATGCATCTGCATACTTGAACACATGTGCATACACTGACGACCCCCCCCCCGCCACAGGCACATGCTCCCACATACCCTGCCCTGGCTGGGTCAGAGGCACCTTCTACATTATCATGCATCTCATTCAGGAAAGGAACCGCCTTGACGGATAAAATCTGTATATTGATCAAGGAGTAGGGGGCAGGGTGATACTCCATCATCTCGTGAATTCACTGATGAAGACTCTACACTTGGGGAGGGGAGCAGAAGCTGGGATGGACCTCAGAACTTCAACACCATTAGCAGGGGCCCTTCACTAGAAGCCCACCCCATCCACTAGTAGATTTTGTCTCAAACCCTAGGCAGATGTGGAGGACCCTGTGATCCCCCAGGGCAGGCTGAGACCCCCTAGTGCATGCTACACATTATCTTTTTTTTTTTTTTGCAATTTTACTTCTTTATTTTCTTTTTCTTTTTCTTTATTTTTTTTGTTAAGTTACTTGAGTATTTCTTATTTACATTTCGAATGTTATTCCCTTTCCCGGTTTCTGGGCCAACATCCCCCTAACCCCTCCCCCTCCCTTCTTTATGGGTGTTCCCCTCCCCATCCTCCCCCCATTACCGCCCTCCCCCCAACAGTCACATTCACTGGGGGTTCAGTCTTAGCAGGACCAAGGGATTCCCCTTCCACTGGTGCTCTTACTAGGATATTCATTGCTACCTATGAGGTCAGAGTCCAGGGTCAGTCCATGCATAGCCTTTGGGTAGTGGCTTAGTCCCTGGAAGCTCTAGTTGCTTGGCATTGTTGTTCATAAGGGGTCTCGAGCCCCTTCAAGCTCTTCCAGTCCTTTCTCTGATTCCTTCAACGGGGGGTCCTATTCTCAGTTCAGTGGTTTGCTGCTGGCATTCGCCTCTGTGTTTGCTGTATTCTGGCTGTGTCTCTCAGGAGCGATCTACATCCGGCTCCTGACGGCCTGCACTTCTTTGCTTCATCCATCTTGTCTAATTGGATGGCTGTATATGTATGGGCCACATGTGGGGCAGGCTCTGAATGGGTATTCCTTCTGTGTCTGTTTTAATCTTTGCCTCTCTATGCTACACATTATCTTGTCACAATCCTATGGGGTAGGTCACACCACCTTTCTATAGGTAAGGAAACGGAGTCTCTGAGGAGTGTGGTGAGGTGTCACACTGTGGTGTGGCACTGACTCCAAGGTTCAGATAATCTTAACCACAGGCTTCCAAAGTGACTGTTCATGGAGCCAGGTCCCTGGAGAGATTTCAGAAGGTGGGTGTTGGGGGTCCCTTAACCAGATCTACAATCTCCCAGAGTAATTGTTATGAGTGCCCTGGGACAAAGGGTCCTAGTGCCATTTTTCTCCCTGGTAGAGAGTCAGGGTGATAGCTAGGCACCTGCACTGGCTTCCTCTACCTAGCTGAGTGGCCAGAGTTCTCAATTTGAGCCCCTCAAGACAAGTGCTGTGATAGTTTCCCTTCCTGAGGTAGGAAGCTCTGAAGAGAAAGAAGGGCAGAGTAAAGGGAGCCTGTCCCTGATCCCACAGAAGAGTCAAGCCTGTGGCCTGGGCCCATCCCACGAGGGAGGCAGGAGCAGAGATGGGTGAGTGCGGTCATCTTCATGAATATTTGACACTTGTCTGTCTGGGAGAGGGTCTGATTGAGCTGCCAAGGAATGTTAAATGGCTCTCCTGACACTCTCTTCTTGCCTCCCAGGCTCAAAGGCTTTGAGGGGAGGGAGGTGACCCCATTGCCCCCTCACTCTTATAGGCTCCGTGGGGGGAGGTGACAAAGTGAGGGCTGCTGGGTCACTGAGGACAGTGGATCAGACATTAAACATCCATTTGCCCCTGCTGGGAGTCCCTGTCACTTTGTAAATCAAACCATGTCATGTGCCTGCCCCCAGCTCACTGTGCTCCACTTAGGCCGCCTCTCTCCACAGCACTGCCTAAGTATTGGGTATCATTTGATCCCAGCACTGGGTGCTTGTCCCCAGGATGCTCAAGGCCACACTCAGGTGTCAGACCCCTGAAGCACTGCTCTAACTAGGTCATTCCTTTGTGCCTCCACCTCAGCCTCTGTGGCTCCAGCACCTGGCAGTATGGAGTATAGCTGATTATTCTGCCTTCTCAGTTCACTCCAGAATGTCACTCCGAGACTACTAGTGTGAGTGTGCGTGCGTGCGTGCGTGCGTGCATGCGTGTGTGTGTGTGTGTGTGTGTGTGTGTGTCTGTATGCGTGTGCGTGTGTGTGTGTAAATTGCTTGCTCTATCATAGAACCTGGCACCTAGGAGCCCTTAATTTTTCAAACTCTATGGTAAAAGGATAATCCATCCAGAAGAAAGATGCACAGACATGTCACCAAAGGGAACAGAGATGGCATGTAAACACCTGGGAAAATGCCATCTTCTGTCATCACGGAAATGTCCATTGACAACCACCATGAGAGCCAGGAAGATGGTTCAGCGGATAAAGTGCCTAATGTCTTAACTTTAATTTCTAGAACCTACACAAAAGTGGACTTCACAAAGGTGGTGAGAATGGGCTCAAAAAAACTGATCTCTGTACCCCCACACACACACAAATACATTTTTTTCTTTTTCTTTTTCTTTTCTTTTTTTTTTTTTTCAGAGCTGGGGACTGAACCCAGGGCCTTGCACTTGCTAGGCAAGCGCTCTACCACTGAGCTAAATCCCCAACCCACAAATACATTTTTAAAGAAAGTCACCATGAAGGGGTTGAAGAGATGGCTCAGTGGTTAAGAGCAGTGGCTGCTCTTCCAGAGGACCCAGGTTCAATTCCTAGCACCTGTATGGCAGCTCACAATTTTCTGTAACTTCTGTTCCAAATGATCTGAAACCCTTATACAGAAATATGTAGGCAAAACACTAGTGTATATAAAATGAAAATAAATAATTTGAAAGAAAGAAAGAATGCCACCACGAGAAACACTTTGTGCCTGAAATAAAAACTAAAACGAATGCAGTACAGACAGGGACCCTGGGCTATTTCCAACTGGTCCCTGGGAACACTGAGTACTTTAGCCACTCAGAAGAACAGCTCGGCAGGTCCTTAGCAAACAGAACACAGAGCTAACACGTAACCAGGCAATATCAGCCTTGGGTGTTTGTCCCAGGTGGTTGAAAATGTATGTTCAAACAAAAACTTACTACTGAATATTCATGGTAGTTTTATCTGTAAGAACCCCAAACTGGAAACAGCCAGATGTCCCAGAGTGGCGAACCTGAGAGTGGTAGAGAAGGTTGTCTCAGAAATTCTCACCCATGAGAAGGGAGGACCTGCACTCTCGTCACAACTTGAAGAGTCAGAATTAAGCAGAATGAAAAAGCCAGTCCTGAAAGGTCACATGCCACGTGAGTCTATTTACATAGCAGTTTGAAATGACAGCACATTAGCAATGGAGAACAGATTAAAAGGCCAAGAATTGGGTGGGGGAAGGGCAGAGGGACGAGAAAGGTGTGGTTATGAAAGGTTGATAAGAAGGACCTTTTGGGGACAGAGCTATTGTGTATCTTGATGGTAGTGGCGGATACACAAATTAGAGCTGACAATATTTCAATGGCCAACACACACACACACACACACACACACACACACACACACACACACACACACTCAAGTCATTGCGGCAACTTGTGTGAGATTGGTGGCAGCATCAGTGTTTGTGTCGTGGGGCTGAGATTGTACTGGTTGGGCTTTGTTTTTAAACAGGGTCTAGTTATTTAGAGCTGGTTAGCCTGAAATTCAGAGAGAGTCACCTGACGCCGCCTCTTGAGTGCTGCCACTGCTTCTTGAGTTCAAGGACTAAGGCCTACGCTGTATACCCAGCTTGTACTAGGATTTTGGGGTTTTTTTTTGTTTTGTTTTGGTTTTGGTGTTTTTGTCTGTCTGTCTGAGTCAGGGTCTACTATATCCCAGGGTGGCATCAAATTCAGTTTTCTATGAATGGCCTTGACCTCCTGATCCTTCTGCTCCTGTCTCCCTGATACTAAGATTGGTGGTACATGCCACCACTATGACATTGATGAGTCTTCCCTAGGAAAACTGGGCAAAGTAGATGTAGGGTATATGCTCTTTTGTTAAAGTCATACTTAGCTCAATTAGAGTTTCCTTTGCAGTTGACAAGACTACTTAGTGTGTGAAAGCACTTGGGGGTCACCCCTGGGGACTTGAGTTCAACTCAAGGACCCACATGGTAGAAGAACTGAATTCTGCAAATCATCCTCTGACCTCTGACCTGTGTGTGCCTGTGCATGTGTGTACCTGTGCATGTGTGTACCTGTGCATGTGTGTGTCTGTGCATGCGTGTACCTGTGCATGCGTGTACCTGTGCATGTAGGTGGAGCAGAGAGCCTAATGACAAATGCTTAGGATGTGCTGAGATGAGGGCAGAGATGCAGGTTTCAGGGTCAGAGCCTGTCCCCATGGAGACAGAGGGAGAACAGCAAATCCTGATGGTGGTCCAGCTTGGTACTAGACACTGTTGTCCCGAGAGTTTCAGCATGTTAGCCCATTGACCCCAACATCCTACCACACAGTTCCTTACCCAACATAGGTTCCCTGAAAGCCATGAGGCCCATGGGACAGTTACCTGGCACACTGCTTATGACCTGCAGGGAATACCTTCTCCTTTGAGGGCCTGTCTGGGAAAAGGATGGAGTCATACTACTGAGGAGCCCAAAGGTGAGACTCTGAGTAGCTAGTATATAATCCCTGGCCCCAGAGGACCCCAAATATCAGCCCAGGGGAAGATTAGTAGAGGTATCCAGTGGGCGTATGCTAGCTGAATGGGGCAGGATACATAGATGAAAGTTGTTGACAGTTCTGACAAGTTTCTATTAAAATACCCAGCAGTTCACCAGAGGTATATCTTAGGCATAAAAGTGCATGCAAAGTGTACCATTACACATGCACACACACATGCTCATGCACACACACACCACCACCACCACCACCACCACCAAACAAAACAAGCACACTGTCTCATGAATGGAAACCACACTGAGAAGTTTTCTAAAAGCAGCCAGGACACACTGGATGCTGGTGCAGAGGCCACACCTTGCTTTGTGTAGTCAGGGGAATCCAGGACAGGCTGGCATTATTGCAGGCAGCTGAGTGAGAGGGAAGAGGCCCATGGCCAGCCAGGCAGAGACTTGAATGCTGGACCCACAGGTCCTCCTTGGGAAATCGCGGACAGAGGACTTGACTACCGCAAGCCTGAGTTTCTTTATCTATAGATAAGGTTCATGGCATGCCCTCCCAGAGTTACGGGAAATATAGGTGAAGTTCTAAATACAAAGATAAGTGCCCACCCACCGTGGTAATTATCGCTGTCTTTCTGGCCCTGATTAGGGGTCTTACTGCTTGGGCAAGGCAGCAAGAGGAATCCCCACATTGTGTCTGAAGATCTAAAGAACTATGCACACATGAACACAAGGGTTCTGTTGCCTGGGGACCGTGTCACCTGCCTGCTTGTTTTTATTAAAAAGCAAGCCAACAACAACAAAATCAAACCAGCCACAAAACAAACAAAACCCCAGACCTCTACTCTGTAGAGTCAGAAGTACAGCTAAGGATTAGAGTCTTCTCCCACCAAATAGAAGATTTGGGGTCTTGATAGGGGAGGGCTGCTCGAGGTTCTCAGAGGCCAGTGTCTGAGCCAGATGTGGGGTTAACCTGCACCCCTCCTTCTATAGGGACCGCCTAGATGCATTCTGGCTTACCCAGCACCCACTAGTTGTTTGCTCTATTTCCGTCGAACGGGACAGATGGCAGAAAGCAGTGGTGGGTGTTGTGTCGTGCAGGCCCACAAGGACTGGAGAGCTTTGAGAGCCTGAGTTCTCTCCACCCACCCCTGGGCACAGACAGATGTGAGCTAGGTAGGTAGTTCATCCTGGCAGGGAAAGCTGAAGTCACATGTCCCTGTAGGTGGGAGCGTGCACATACACAGGAATGTACATACCCTCATATGTGCACACACGTGCATGCACACACCCCTGGTCCTTACATTCAGGGTGTTGCACAGCAGAGGATAGAATTGTACTGTCCTAGTCTTGCATCTGGTGCCTGCCAACTTGCCAGGACATGAGCTCCGCTCCCCTTGACAGCGAGGACACCCCCATTAACTCAGGAATGGACTTATGCTGCTCTTCAGAATCCCTTAAATTATACTCAGCCACCAGGTGTATAAGGTCTAGGCTAAATGTGTTGGTAGAGGATTTTATCCTCCTAGGGGTTAGTGATATGAGACCATGACACAGAGGAGCTAAGTAACCTGTCTGTGGACACACAGCTGATATATGAAGAAGGAGCTAGAGCAGAGCCAGGACCCGACCGATACAGAACCAGGGCTCACAGACAACAGGGGCAGCCCTGAGCCCTCATCAAGCCTCTGTGGCCAGGGCTCTCCATCATGAGGGTCGGCGCTGATGGGCTAATGGGCTGGTCTGTATATTTATGGGGTACTGGGGACAGCAGCAGTATGGCATTTCCAGCTTCCCACAGAACAGCACAGGGGGCTGAGCCCATCTGGGGCCCAAGCAGAGGTTTTGCGTATGTCCTAACCCCCCAGTAGGAAGTTGGAGGTCAGGAGAAGGACAGGTTTGCATGGGGACAGAACCCTAGCTAGAACTAAGGTTCCTGAGACCTCTGCCCTGAGTGCCTATCTGGAAAGAGGCTTTTCCCACAAGGCCTGGCGAGGGCATGATACCAGGGAAAAGGATCTCCTCTTTGTCCCAGAGGTCACCCACAGTCGGGAGGCAGGGGAAAGCAGGAGTGACACCTTAGTCTAGCATCTTTGCTCGCCCTCACTGACTGAAGGATAGAGTGCTGAGACAGGCCAGAGTGGGAGAGCCCAGGGACAGGCCCCTCTTGGCTGTCCTCCTGCCTGTCAGCTCCCCTTGCTCCAACTCTGGCACTGTCACATGGCTGCGCTGTGGCACTCTAGGATGTGGGCTGATCACAGCTGACAGATGCACCTGTTCAAGGGGGGGAAACGTCAGTCAGCTGGGAGCTGGGGGGAGCTGTGAGTCACGCACCCTGTGCACATGTCCTGCCTGGGGCAGGACTGGTCAAGGCTGATGCTTTCCCCTTTCCCTCCTTTGTCTTCTCTAAGAAAGCTCTCACAGAGGCCATTTTGGGGAGCCTGCAACTTCCCCTGAGAATCCCAGTGAGTATCAGGGGGCTGAGGGAGCAGAGGGTGCCCTTAAGACCAGCCCGATTTATCCAAAGAGCTCTCTACTTTGGGGGAAGATAGGAAGAAGGGAAAGGGACCGGACTGAGTTGAGCTAAGATGAGAGGATGTTTGACTTGCGTATGAAGCCCTGGCTTTAAACCCCCCAGTGAAGTGGGTATGGTGACACACACCTGTAATCCCACTGCTCAGGAGGCAGAGGCAGGGGATCAGAAGTTCAATGTCATCCTCTGGTACACAGCAAAGGCTACTTAGGCTAGAAGAAACAGAAAATGAAGAGAAAAGGAAAGAAGAGGGAGAGAACCTCAGGTTCTTTCCTTTCCATGTCTGGATCCACAGCCCAGCAAGGGGAAGTAGGGGTTAATGCAGTCAGGGTCATGGCTGGAAAGAGTCCCCAGTGTCATTAAGAGGCAGGCTAAGAAGGCACAAACAGGTCAGAAAGTCTCCAGTCAAACCTCCTTGGCTGCCTGGTTAAAGGCACGCCCCGTCCCCTGGAGTCTGCTCCTACCACTCTACTGTACAGCTCACCCAGTGCTTGGGGTCTGTGCTGCAGGAGACAGGACAGGGCTCAGATCCAGTCCCAACACTGCTTGCAGTTTAGGACCCTCCTCTGCCCCTTGCCTGTAGAGTAAGAACAACACCCAGTCCCACCTGGTTGGCTGCATGAGGATAATGTCTTAGAGGGAATGGTGGCCCTGTCTGTGCTCTCAGTTACTGTTACCGCCTTTGCAAACAGGCAAATTAAGGTGAGTCTTGCAAGAAGTTGGAGAGGCTCCCAAAGCCAAACTGATCTGGTGTCCACTTTACCACCTCAGAATCTGCATGTGCTGGCTCGCTCCTCCCGACACAGGGTTTGGATTGTGGTCAGTGCCCACTCTGAACTTTGGTAGCATTAGAAAGAAGATGGTAGGGTCCACTCTGCAGAACCAAGTGGAAGCCAGTAAAGAAAGGAATGGCTGGGGTATGGAGAGAAGGCAGGGGCAGAATGGGGTCAGCTATTGACTATGAAAGGCAGAGCCATCTCCCAGCCTATGCTAGTTACTGTCCCTCTTGCCACCTCCATAATCTCCTACTGGTAGGGGACAATAGGGACTTCACCCAGAACCACTGCCACTGTGGTGCTGGCTTTCATCCTGGGCCGGGCTACACATGGAAATCCAAGGGCAGCCATAAGCACAATGTGCCCTATGGGTGCCCAGGAGCCAATTGTGGGCATGGTGGAGGTGACAGTGGCTAAGAGAACGGCCAAGTAGACTATGGGCCACTCACTCTGCCCAACTGGTAGGGGAGTGGTGGTTAAGGACCCAGGAAGAATTCTGGGACCACCAGAGAAGGGTAAAGGGAAGGGGCTATCGGCTGGTGGCAAGCGCCAGCTGTGCACATGTAGGCACGCATGACTGTAGAAATCCCTGTACCTGTGGCCACACAGAATCGAGTTGCTTGGCTCTGTGAGGGAGGGGTCATCACAGGGTCTATGTGGACCCAATGTTCATGGATGTACACAGCTGTGCTGCACACAGTACACTTGTGATCTAAGTGTGGATGTGAGTCTGGGACGGAGGGCTGTTTATGCTTCTGCCCTGCCAGTCCAGAGGTTGCTAGGGACACGTGTGACAAGAAAGAAAGTACCTTTCAAGGTACCCTTTATTCTATCTGGGAATCGTTTACGGTATCCTGGGAAATGGACCAGACAGGGCAGGGATAGTATCCTGGATTTGGGGTAGTATGGCCTGAAACCCGTCTACAGCCCTCTCTGGGCTGCTTGTCCTCATGGGGAGGGGGACAGGAAGCCATCTTTTGGGAGGAGAGACTTTAAGATGCCAGTCCAATATCTAATCTTTTTTTGTAAAATAAGACCTTGATTTCCTTACTTAGGGCATCCAACTGGACCTGGATCTGGCCCTTTCTCTCCCTAAGCAAGACCATCCCAGGCTTGTGGGCAGCATGCAAGGCTCCAGGTCAGACTTTCTGAGGGTCAATGCTCAGCGGGGGCACAGCTTATTTTTCTTGGCTCCAGCCTTCCCCTCACCTGGCTACTGTTTCTTGAACTTTGTGCCAGGTGCCTCTTTGCCTCCCCTCTCTCTCCATCCCCCAACCATGGGGGCAGAGATGTTTGTGGTCATATTAGAGGCCTCATAGTGCTTTAAGGAGGGAGGAGGTCTTCATTCATTCATTGAAAGATGACTTGAAAGCTTCACTCATTGACTAGCCCCCACACATAAGACACCCTTTTCCACACTCCTGTGTCTCACTAAAGTCTATGAGGCTACAGTCGGGTCAGCTACCCCGGCCCCTGCCCCACCAAGGACCTAATTGAACAGGACCAGTCATGGAGCTAGTCTCAAGCTTCTCTTCTGTCCACAGACACCCATAGTCTCTTCCATCCAAAGGCCACAGGATCCCAGCCTCCCTGGCAAGATGCCCTGAACAATCACTTTCCTTTAGAGAGGTCACTTCGAAAATACTCTGGTTATGGCCAATACCAACACCAGAGCCCCGCATTCCCCAAGTCCAGGCAAGTGCTCAGCCCCTCAGAGCCTACCTTGGTCCTCTGCATCTCGGCTGCTGAAAGGGACCGTCACTAATCTTTCCGCTTTGCAGCCTGAACGAGCCAGACTGCCTGGTCCGGCTGGCAGCTGCCTCATGTTTGCTTGGACCCAGACGCAATTGTCACTGGAGGCTTCTCTCCCGCCCCCTGCCCACTCCTTCCACCCTCCCTTTCTCCCGGGTCTTAGCTCCACCTCTCTTCCTCTGCCTCTTCCCTCCCTCTCCTTATCTCCCCCCTCCTTAGCCTCCATCCTGACAACCTCCAGTTTCTCTTTCTCCTGGGCTCCTAGTTCTGGCCTCTCAGCCTATCTGTCCCCCTGTCTAGGCTCAGGGTCTATCCCTGGCTCTCACCTCCCGCTAGTACAGGGTCTGTTCCCACCCTTCCTTGTCACAGGAAAAGAAGGGAGGGTACTCCACCTCCAGTCCCTGCGCAGGACAGAGAGGAGCCCTTGGGATTACGTCACTAAGGTAATACCTGGGGTCCTTCTACCTCTTGTTGCCCTCTCCCATCCGTTAGTCACCTCTGTGCCACCCTTCATAGGCCTTGCAGTATAAAAATCTTCCAAGCTGGAGCGAGCACTTAACAGTTTCCCAGTTTCACTGTCCTTTGACTCCAAGGTTTGACCAAATTTAGGCATTCAGAGCAACCACAGGAGCTCCCCTCGATCTCTTGATGTGGGACCTGGGGAAGGAAGAAGGGATCAGGGGTCCTGAGCGTCCCTTGAAAGGCTCCTTCCTGCCTATAGGAGACAAGCTCTTGGGCATTTTCTAATGCCCGAGGGAATCCACCAGGAGCCAGGTGCCGAAACCTGCGCCAAGTTTCCCTTTTTGGCGCCCGGAGGAGCCTGCCTGTGCCAGTAGTTCCCATGGAAACAGAGCCTGAGCTGTCCCCCTCCTTCCCAGAAAGCTCGGGAGCACTTGCTTGCCCTCCCTACCCTGTCCCGCCCCCTTTTTATCGAGGCAACCAATTAGCTCCAGCTGCTGGACCCTCCCGGGCAACAAAACCCTGGGGCTGCTGATTCCAGGGCAGGAAAGCCGTCCCTAGAGGAGAGGTGACAACTCTGCCATCTGTGCAGCAGGACTTCACTCTGGGCAAGGGACTCAGCAGACCTAGGACTCTCTGGGAAAGAGGACAAGGACCCCAGAGGCTCCCGGGTCAGGGCTAATCTTCCCAGGTGACTTGGCATTAGGCAAATTCCCACAAGGCCTTGGAGTAGCATAGTGGACTTGAGAGAAAAGGGTCATTATCGCAGTCTATGCAAATGATGGCCAAACTCAGAAAAGCTGAGTCTTTGCCTACCCAACAAAGCATGAGGTCCAGGCTGTGTTCACTCAGAGCCATGGCTGGGGGAACTTTCTACTCACCAGTTACATGTCTAAGATTCAGGACGTGCTTATTACATAGGCCTGTCCTTACTCGTGGCATTTTCTGAGTGGCACAGTCTTCTGAGCATTCCACGCCAAGCCAGTGCCTCTTTCTGGAGAGCCACAAGTCTCTGCTTGGCATCGTTGCTGAAATTCCATTCCTCTGATATGAGTTCCTTGGAAGTAACAGGCAAAGCAGAGACAGCATAGAACGGAATCCTCTCCTCCTGGGCCTACCAGGGAGCCAGCAACACACCCCCCCAAACCCCTCTCCAGCAGATCCCCCTCATAAACACATGTATGGGCATCTGTGCCCTGCCAGCAGCCTCAAAGTCACCTGACACCCCTTTCCTCAGGTTCTCTCAGAGACTTTCCCAGGGCCCTGGGCATTTCCAGGGTCTCTGGGAGATGCAGGAACAAAAAGGGTTGAAGCAGGGACTCCTCAAGTGGACCTCAGCCTTGCTATGCCACATGGGCACAGGCTGACTTCCCCTAAACTCTTGGAATCTGAGAAGATTGGGGGCTTGTTGAACCCCAAAAGGTCTAGAATGCTGAAGGAGGTCCAGTATGGTTTGACAACTGTTAGGCTGATGGGTCTTGGCTGTGGCTTCCTCGGGTGGGCCGGGGGTGGGATGGGGTGGGGTGCAGATCGCAAGAGGAAGAGGGAGGGACAACTCCAAGTTTCAGGAGGCTGTTCTCTTCTTTGTATTATAACACGCAAAGACTCAGCTGTGGACCAGCACAACCAACTGGAGTCCTCTCCTCTAATCTAAGAAAGAAACTCACAAAAACATAACCAAAGACCTTGGGAGTCATCTGACCCCTCCCCGGTCCCTGCTCAAGACCTCTCCATACCAGACTCAAGTTTAGTTTCTCCCCTAGTCTCTCAGACTTAGCTCTGATGAGCCTCAAGTTTCATGTTTTACCTCTTGCCCGTTCTGTGTCTGGGCCTTGGAGAGTGGGTAGGGACATTTCTCAGGGCTCATTCCTCACAGTCCTTACTTGTGAGAGGACCACCACTGTGTGTAGTCAGGTCTCATCTCATGAGAGCTCCAAAAATGTCTGTTGCCCTAAAAAGCCTTCTTCTGGGAGCTGCAAATCTCAGAAGTGGACACAACCCAGAATGGCAAACACCTGGAGTGGCTTTCTCGGGCCCTTGAAATCTCTTTTGCCACCAGCCACATGGAAACCAGGACACTTCTTGGGAGGGGGACAGAGCAGCTCTTGGTCACTTCAGGCCACACAGCACAGTCGGAGCTCTCTTTTGGCTCACTCATATTTGGCACACCTACCCCAAAGTGGGGGCCACTAGGCTCAAACTGAGCTTCTGAAGGCAGGAGGCCCGCTCCTAGGGAGGGCGGGTGGTCAGGCTTAGCTAAGCTCCTCTCTGGGTTTGGTGGAGTGACTGGCTCTCCCTTTTCTGTGGTGGGCAGCTCCAAGGGTCTTCAGAGCCCGTGTCCTAGTTTGCTTTCTCTTGGTTTATAATCCACAAGCAGCTTGTGTGAGGAAAGGGTTTATTTGTGCATACACTTAGGCATGGAAGGAAGGAAGGGCAGGAACTGAAGCAGAGACCGTGGAAAAACACTGCTCACTGACTAGCAAAGCCTGCTTTCCTGATGCAACCAACACCCACCTGCCCAGGGTTGGCACTGCCCCCAGTGTCCCCCCCATCAATAATTAACCAATAAAATGCCCTACACACTTGCCTACAGGCTGGTCTGATGGACGTTTTTGAGCAGTTGGTAGGTCCATCTTTCCAGGTGGTTGTTTTGTGCTTGGAGGACCATGGCTATCAAGGAGCTTCCAACACCCAGGGGTAGATGCACCTGCTCTTGTCCGAATCCTGTGCCTTCGCCAGGCCTGGAGCAGGGCCAACCAATGTGGTCACATCCCAACTCTCACAGGAGCCTTCATTGGAACCAGCCGCCCTCCCTGGGCACTGCCATTTATAACAGTGACCCCTAAAGAGGGAGAAGGAAGCATTTGGGCCCTGCATTTTTCAGACTGGAGGAGTCCATGGACCCCACTTGCTCTTTTTTATTTTTTTAAAGAAGGCAGGAAGTGGACATGGGTCACGGTGGACATGCAGTGTTCAAAGCATGATTTGTGGGAGTTGGTTCTCCAACCACTTGGTCCTAGAACTCAAGCTCATGTCCCCAGGTTTGGCAGTAAGTCCCCGTATCCACTGAGACATCTTGCTGACTCTCCTGCTCTTAATTTTTTTTTGATGCCTCTTGCTTCTGGCTTTAATAAAGGGAAGGCCCCTCACTACTTCACCCTGAGGCCTAGCCTCCCTCCTTCCCTCAAGTCTCCATTAGCCCTGGCTCCTTGGTACCCTCAATGCAGATGAGGGAGTGGCTGCCTCATCCCCAAATCCCACATCACCTGTGGGCAGCAGTCAGGATAGGTCTCACTCCAACTCTCCTCACCCAGTTCTACAACTTTAGTGCTGCTATATGATTGAAGCACGTGAAGCACTCCACATGGCATAGCTGAGATACTCAGGGAAGGACAGTTATAAGGAGAAAAGGTTTTGTTTTTATCAGGCTGGCTGACAGCATCCCAGCTCAGCACATGTGCTGAAGAGGTAAGGAGATGGTTTTGGCTCTTGGACAATAGAGGGACACTGTCCATTGTCCACACTGACTTCAGGCTGGACCCTGGGAATTCCTCTGGGTATGTCTTGCTCACACCTGATCCCTGTGCCTTCCTTTTCTAAACCAAGTAGCTAAATGGCTGCCTCTTTCTTGGCTTCTTGGCTAATCCGTAGTGCCCAGCACACTTCCTGGTTTGCAGTCTTAGCTCAGTGAATAAATGTTTTCTCACTCTGCTGCACCCCCAGCCACACATCCCTTGCTTTGTACCCCGAGCTGCCCAGACCTGTTCACCTAGAACCTCAGATGCTCTGCCCCACACAGCACTCCTGTGGCAGAATCTGCCACGGGTCCTTGTGCTGAGTGACCAGGTGGAGCATCTGGCAGAACTCCTAGGGCCCCGAATCTGCCATCCCTCCTGCTACAGAGACATCAAAGGACATCGACTTCCCTGTGTGCTCATAGGAGATGGAGACCTGTAGAGAATTCAGGAGAACATGTCCAGGGTCAGGAACAGGGGACCTGAAACTAACTTAGATGACCTTGAAGCAACCAGGTAACTTCCTGGAGCTTCATCAGGCTCAACCAGATGATAACTTGACCTCCTCTGAGAGTGTGGTGGTGGCAGACAACCACCAGTGTGAGGGGCTTCAGCTTCTCTGTGAAGCAGCTCGAGACAAGTACCATTCAGAGAAACTCAAGAAGAGGCCATGTTTACCTCTATAGCTGTATCTGTTTTTCTGTCAACTGCCAGCATCATTCCATCCCTAGGTACCTCCGAATGACCCCTTCTCCAAACCAGTGTCCCATGGCTGTGACAAGGTTTCTGGGTGCTAAACTTGAGGAACAGACACCAAGAATGTGTGATGTATGTGCCTTTTGAGCATTTGAAATTATATTTACATATATGTATACGTATACATGCGTATACATATACATACGTATACATATACATATACATATACATATACATATACATATACATATACATATACATATACATATACATATACATATACATATACATATACATATACATATACGTATACGTATACGTATACATATACTTAAGCTACAGAGAGCAAATCGGTGGGAGATGTAGCTCATTTGATAGAATGCTTGCTTAATATGAATTAAGTACTGGGTTGGAATCCCAGCACCTCAAAAAACCAAATAATCAAAAACAGTCATGGTGGGAATGGTGGGTTACCTCCATCCTAGACTGTCTTCTTATCCCAGAAAATGCTGAATAGAGCTTTAAATAACCCCTGGTTCAAAGCCAAGCCCAAAAAAGCGAGGTGCGGTTTTTCCATGCTTCGGGGTGGGCTTCGCCCTAGGAATATGAAGTGTTGGCACAGACCTACTTTCCAGGGAACTTTGAGCTGTTTGGTCCCTGCTAAAGGATTAAGGTGACCCTGTTTACTAGGTTCTCCACCACTGTTAGATGCACACAACAGCCCAGGGAATATGATGCTGTCCAAGGCCTCCAACTACTCTGCCAGATTCTCAGATGCAGAAGTGCCAACATTCAAGTGCCCCCCACATAGGAGAGGCAAGACGAAGCTAACAAAATCAAGGGATACAGCAGCCACTAGGAGCAGATCACCAGGGACACCCATCGACAAGAGAGAACCCAGCTTAAGGTAGCTTTGCTTAAATGCGCTCAGGTATATAGCAGACCAGAGGAGCGACTCTGACAGAGAACCGGAAATGGTTTTTAATTGCTTTTATTTCATTTGTTTAAATCCAATCAGTTAAAATTACAGGGTGTCACTTCCTCACCCCCAGGTTAACAAACAAATAACAACTGAAAACAAACAACAAAACAAAACCTTCCAACCTCTGGGGGGGAAAGCATATCCCAGGATTCCTATTTGACAATAGGCTGGCTGGAGTCTCTGTATGTTTGTACATTGGGTACCATCATCCTTAGTCCTAGCACAAAACTGGTACTGGCGCATTCATAATGTAATTCCGAATCAACATGCCCAGAGAGAGAGAGAGAGAGGATTACCACCAGAAAGGGCGCTCACCCCCTTCAGGCCAGACCCTGGCTCTGCCCTCAGCCTGGCTCCCAACTTCGGGACTGCAGAAGCTCAGCACCAGGTCTGTCCTGGGTTTCCACCCACCATCATGTCTGACTTTCACAATCCTACACGCAGGCTCCGAGGAGCCTCTCCGTTTTATAATAAAATAAATTGAGGCTTGGGGGACCTAGGAACATGTTTGAGGAGCCCCAGCTAGCAGCATCAGAACCAGCCTGTGAATCACACGGCTGAGGCAGGCTCTGCTCCTCCCACTGAATTGCTATAGCAGTCCCAGGATGTCTGCAGTTAGAGAGGCCTTGGAACGCTTCCCACAAATGCTCGTTACAGACCAACTGTATACTGAACCTTTGCCCTAGAGACACAGCCTTGGGGACCCAGAAGCAAAGCAGAGGGAAGTGAGAACCTGCTACTGGAGCAGGGATTGGTCCATACTGTCTCTCCTTTCTGTGTCCTTTCTGGACTCAGTGCTCAGCAATAGGGACATTATAGAGATAAGTGATGGGCAGGACGGCAGGGGGAGGGCAGAAACCCTGTTCTTACCATCAGATACATCCTGGGGAACACAGTGGGACTACCCAAACTACTGTCTGTGAGGCAAAGGGAGATCCCCAGCATGGCCCACATCCCTGGCTCTCTCTCAGGAGCCAGTGCTCAAGGAGAAGACAGGGCCAACACTGGCGTTTCTAACCCAGGATGCAGACAGGACAGCTCAGCCCTCAGACAGGCTGTCTCGCCCCACTGGGAACAGGAGGAGATCCAGAAGAGAGCTGCAGAAGGCTCAGCGGTCATGACCTCAACCATAATATTTGTTCCGTACTAGAGGCCTGGGAGCCAGCAAGGTAGCAGTAAGGACAAGGTAAAGGGGACAAGCGGGGAGGCAGGACCTCCATGGAGAGAGCAAGCAATGGGCTGGGGAGGGAACAAGAAGGATGTTGGGGCAGGTTGAGGGGACTGAACTTAGACAAGGGGAAAGGAGCTTAGGTAGGAGACGGAGAAAGAAACAGGGTGCATGGAGAAGGCTGGGTCCCGTCTAAAGGCAGAGAAAGAACTGCCATGGGTGGTGAAGAGGCCTCTCTTGTGTGAGATACCACAGAGAGGAGGGCAAGGCTAGACACCCACAAGAACCCGTTAGCTCTGTAGTTCAGTAAAGACTGAGAGTGCTTTGAGTCACGAGCAGAAAGAGTACAAATGTGGAACTGGAGACAACCCAGCACTAGAGGCCAGCCTGGGCTCTGGAACAGAGGTTACAGATGTCGTCTGGTCCAGGCTGAGACAAGGAAGAAGGACAGGAAACCCCCAGGTATCACCTTGCCCTGTTATAAATTAAAAAGGAAACGGTGGGGGGATGGGTCCCATCCACACCCAGACTGAGACCCCAAGCCTTCCTGCCCTCCTGTATGTTGAAGAGCCCAAATCTCAGCTCCTTGGCGCAGGCACTGAGGGATTATGGAGGGGTGGAACTCACCGGTGGGTTCTATAGCTTCAGGGAGGTGACCCTGGGGATATGGAAGAGCTGTGTCTCTTCGGAGCTGGTGGAGCTGTGATATCACAGAACTAAAGTGAGTCCCTAGCACAGACCCCCAACCCCGACACAGACAACCAGAGCGCCGATAGGCCTGCCTCAGGAATTCTCCAGAGGGTGAGAAGTCCCAAGCTATTCCCCAAGTGTCTGTGTCACAGCAAGAAAGACATGTGTCAGGTTTATGTGGGAACTTTCAGTCCCCAACACTCCTTAGAGCTGGGCTCGAAGCTCTCTCTGCCTGGGAGGTTTCAGACAGGGTGTAGCCCAATGGCTGTAAAGAATTCCTGGACACCTGATGCCCACTGTGATTCAGGCGGCCCCTCTCTCACCTGAGCCGTTTCCGGATGGGACGGAAGTACTTGGAGGTCTTGACCGCGAAGATGATGCTGGGGATGAGGAAGAAGGTGCACCAGCCCAGGCAGAACCAGAAGGCATTCTGGACAGGAGCCATGAGGTCAGTTCACTGAGCCGGGGTTGGTGCCTTCCCACAAGCCCTGTGCCCAGAAGCCCTGCACTGACTCCACATGCCTGGGCTCATGCCCTCCCCTTGCCCCCTCCCATTTCCTCCAAATCTATGGTGAGCTGGGGACACTCACCCAGGGGTTGGCCATCATGTCACACAGGATCATATGACCATCGTCCAGGGCTTTAGAGAAGGGCTGGCAGGTGGCGATGTGCTGAGTCACCTGTTAAGCCAACATGAGGCAGGTAGACGTGAAGAGACCTGGACCTTCAGATGTGTACCCCATACACACCTGAGGCGAAGGAACACCTACACTTACACATAGAGTGGCGGGTGCACACACAGACATAATGGCCATGGGGCCACGGGAAGGTTGGGACACTGAACTTCCTGTTCAGCTCTCTCTCCCTTTACATCTACTCGCCAGCCTATATGTAAGTCTCACTAGGCTCCCCCACCATGGCTTTAAGCCATCCTCACTAGTAGGCACACACATGCTTGACTTCACAAGCATGTGCACATACATACACGGATACTCAAGGTAAGCCAACCCCCTGTGAAGACTTTCCAAGAAGCTGTGGCCCACAGGGTGTGCAGAAGGTGGTGGGCTTTGATGGATGGCCTTAATGAAGCAGGGTAAGGGACCTGTCCATGGAGAGGCATGGGAGCAAGGTGTAGATGGACTATTCTAGAAAGCTATGTCTGACCCAGTCCAGACTTGGGTCTCACAAAATGGCTGGGGGTAGCAGTGGAGTAGACAGCATTTACTTGTGAGTAGGAATGCAGATGGCAGGTTTGGGAGTTTGGGTCCAATCGCCAAGGCCTAGGGTATACCAGAAGGGCTCCACTGGGCTGGGTGTGCTTTAAGGCCCAGGTGGAGTTCTGTACCTTCACTTACCTCTTCCCTCACCCAGGTCACATACTGAGAGAAGTAGCCCATTTCCCTGGTCAGGAAACACTCAGTGGCCTGCAGGAAATCAGAAGCCCTGGCTTGGCAAAGGTCCTGCCTCTCCACACCCGTCCATAAATGGGATCATCAGAACAAGCCTGGCTCTCATGGGAGCCAAGGTGAGCTGAAGAAGCCAGGGGTAGACACTTCATGTTTGGCTTAGAGGCCACACCCTGCCTTCAACTCACATTCCTCAGGATGTGGTTGAGCTGAGCAGGCAGCTCTCCTTTAAGACGGGCGACTATGTCAAGAAGGTCTGAGGTATTCACCTGCAGGAGACGAGAGCCCACATCAGCCATCCATCTCTCCACTCACCACCCACCCTGCATTATACCCCACCACACAACACCTTAAGGGAGGAGAGGCAGGCTCTAAGACCCAGAGGCCAAAGGAATGGATCCTTAATGATCTGATGGGGGGGGGGTTCGCCTTCTAATGGGACAGGGCAGAGAAGAGATCTTGATAGCATCTTGTTTTCCTCTATGGCCCACCTGTTCTGACCCCCCCACCCCCACTCCCATTAGCCACCTGCAGTTTTGGGGCTGAGGACTCCAAGACCCTGATGCTGGGGTTGAGCTTGGCCTGTGGAGGAAGAATCGGGGCTGTTAGAGGCGAGGATTCAGAGGCAAGAAATGGAGAATGTGGCTATCTCCTCCCACACACACTGCCCTCTCTCCATCCCTCCTCTTCCTTGGGCCTCAGAATCCCTCTGAACTTACCACAAGGTTCTCCTGGGGGACAACCTTCTCCTGGTAGAGGCTTCGAAGTTCTCTGGCCTCCTCCTGTAGCTGCTGCCTCCGTAAAGATTCATTCTAAGGGCAGACAAAAGTATCAGAATGGGTCCCAGCCCAATAGGAAGAGCATCCCTTCCAGAGGATTCATTAAAGGTGGAAAGTGCTGGGCTCTGACAAGCTCAGGTTTCCCCTGTTGTAGGTCTGCCTCAGGCAGGAATGCCACTAAATGTAAGCTGTAGGCCCCACTGCTAAAACTGGGCAATGCTCTCTGCCTTTCCCAGGGTCAAGATATCTTAAAGGGAACTCCAGGAACATGGGGGCTCTGTAAATACAGAGTGGCTCCATTACTGAGCGCACGTGTCCATTTGGGGTCCTCACGACACCTGTACTAGTGGACTCTGAGGCTGGCCCAGCTGTGTAAGGTTAGGCCAGATACTTCACCTGAGCTGAGACTGGGGCAGTCTACAGATGGAGAGACAGAGATTTGAAATGGCCTGCCCAAGACCACACAAAGTTGGCAGCAGGGCCTGGATAGGAACTGAAGGTGCAGAACCATAAGCCATACAGCAGGGTAAAAAGCCTCAGCCCCATGGGCAGGGCCCTCAGGTCTCAGCCTCTGTCCCTCCCCCTTCCCAACCCTAGCATTTCTAGCCCCTCCTGCCCAAATCTTCCTCTTGATGGCTGTCTGGCTAAAGGGTCTCTGCTCCCTTCTTACTTGGGCCTGGGCCAGTCCTTCCAGCTCCTTCGCCAGCTGCCCCATGTCAGTCTTCACCACAGGCTTCTGGATCTGAGGAAAGACAGGAGACACCAAGGAAGCTGAACCAGATGTCCCCACTCACCCTCAGCCTCTGAGCTTCTAGAGTTGTCCAATGTGCCCTGTACCAACCGCGCCCGTTCACTTCCACCACCCACTTCACTCCATTATCTCAGGGAAGGGCTCATACAGTGAACTCAGCCTTGCACATTCTCCTCTTTCTGCCTCCCAAGCTCTGGGATTCGGGCATGTGTTACCACATCAGGCTTTATGCATTACTGGGGACGAAGCCAGGGCTCTACACATGATAAACCAGAACTTTACCAACTGAGCCATGTCCCCAGCCCCAGTAAGCCCATCATGAGGAATCATCTTGAGTTTGAACTGAAGCTGTGAAGCATTTCAGAATTTTCAATGGAATAAAAACAAAACAAAACAAACAAGCAAACAAAAAACAAGGTGGCCTCTGGGATGACTGGAAGAAAGTCATTGTCCAACTGTAGCAATGACTTGATGTTTAAAAGCACTGGCTGCTCTTCCAGAAGTCCCCACTTGAATTTGCAGCACCCACGTGGTGGCTCACATCTATCTGAAACTCTAGTTCCATGGTATCAGCTTTCCTCTTGTTTCCACAGATACTGCATACATGTGATGTACAGATACATGCAGGCGAAACACCCATCTGTGTGGGGATCACACCACCGTTCTAAGAGCAGCGTGTTCAGGACCACGAACAGCGACACATGCCCTTGCCGCAGGGACCTGGGGAAGTGCCTGTGGGTCCTTAACCAGGGAGGGGGTGGAGAGCCCCAAGAGTGGAGAAAGCTGGAGAGATACACAACACACCCAGAATGACCCGTTCATGGGGTGCCACATGCTGCTGGGGCACCAGATGCCCCCTCACTGACCTGTACAAGGAAGTCTCTGTAGTGGATTTTCTCCAGCCCGCTACTCTGCAAAGCCTCCAGGTTCTGGCGGGCAGCAGGATTCAACAGGTCTAGATCCTTCAGATCTACTTTGAAGCTTTGAAGCTCCTGCTGAAGCTCATGGGTATACTGGGGGAGAGGACAGGATGAGGTGCATCGTTGAGCTTGGTTGCTTGGCTTAAGGGGCATTTCCTGGTCTCCAGGGCTCCTACTCTGGGTACAATTTCACTGGCTCCCAAAAGACCTCTACTCAGAATCCCAGCCTGATTCCGGGGACCATGTGGTAACTGGGCTGTGGCACAGACTTTCTCTGGACAGCTGATACAGAACAGCTTTCTGGAACTTCTTTATCACATCCTCTGTAGAAAGTTCTTCACAGTACCTAATACTCTAAAAATCACTTATTTTTGGACTTGTTAGTCCAAGCTCATCAGCTCAGTAGTATCAGAGACTTTGACTAGTCTACTCTGAGACACTCTCATCTGCAGGAGAGTCTGTCATCTGAGGTGAGATACAAGTTTGTAGATTTGTGAGCGAGTGAGCGAGAGAGTGAATAAACCCATCACATTTCCAAGACATCTTGTGGTCATGACATCTATCCAGTTTCAATATCAGACAAGGCAGCCCATCTCTGGTCACCACCTCTCCCTATCTTGCTAGGTAATCTTTCTCCAGGGAGAGGCTCCCCAACTGTAGTTGATGGGGATGGGGCATGAAGCAGCAGACATTTTTGGTGCCCTGGATGCCACATTTTGTTTTTCTGTTTTGTGCATAACTGGCCTTTTGGTGTCTTTTCTGAGAAGTTTTTTTCAAGGTCACATTTGATAAAATACCATGAAGTCTCAAAGGACTTCCTGGTCCCCTCAGAACCAGAAGCCTCATTGGTCTATACTTTTCTGAAAGTTAGAATCTTCTTCTCTAGAGCCGAGATCACTCAAGGCTGAGGTAACTTCCAGCCAGCAGGGTTGGAGGTCCATTGTACTCAGGACCCTGTTGCAAAACCTCCATCCAGCCAAGAGGCAACTGCCTCTGGTTAAAGACAGTGGAGGGAGAAGGTGCTGACATCCCTAGCCATGGCTTACGGAATGGAGTTAGGACTGGTCGTATTTGATTGTGTTACCCCATAACGAGGGATAGAGATGAATCCGAGAGGTTTATTGGGGTGCAGGGAATCATAATAAGTGAGCTTTGTATGGGCAGCAAGAGTGCTAGCCTAAGTGTGTGTGTGTGTGTGTGTGTGTGTTAGGGGGGTGTTTCCTCACTTTACCTAGGGATGGAGAGAGGAAAGAAGGCACGTTTCATATATCTTTAGAACCACATTCTAAAATGATCCCTCGTCCCAGGTTCTGAGGCCCTTTTGTCAGTACTGACAAATGCCTCTGTTCTCCACCCTCCCATTCTATTTCTTCATACTTCTGTACCCAGGACCTGCACCATCTCCAGCAAAGGAGCCCGGTGAGTGCTGGGAGGACAGCGAGCCTGAAATTCCAAGGTCAAATTGGGGGATAGAGTCTGCCACTGCCACCTACTGGCTCTGAGCGTTCAGCAAGGGTCCCAGAGAGCTTTCCACTGGTGCCACTCAACTGGCTCAGGCAAACTACCATGCTACTCCCAGTTAGAACATGGTATCTACCCCGTCAGGAACCACCCCCACTCCCATTACAGTCCTCTCCTCCCATAACCTGTGCTGTATTCAGCTTTCTCTGGAGCACAAGCTTAGAGAGGCCCATGGTGACCACCACTCACACATCTACTCATACCCCTGGAATCTTCCAGAGTTCAAGCCTCAGCCAGGTTCTGAGTTGGTTGCTCAGATCTCTGGCTTGGGTACCTTAACAAGAGATTTTTTTTTTTTAGTTCAGAGACAGTGTCCCAGAAGAACAGAAGAAAGGGATGTGCAGTTTTCTGAAACATTTCCTTGCCTGTTTGATATCCAGGTGCTTATCCAGGTCATAGGAGTCATTGAGCTGTAGAACCTTCCAGAGTGCTGTCCCTGCCTTACACTGTCTGGAGAAGAAGGATACACATCAACAAAGAGCCACCGGGGATGGCAGGTGGGGTTGGCATCACCTCTCTTCTCTTTCCAGACCCTATTCCCAGTCCCAGGACACCCACTCACCGATAGGCCTGGAAGACGCTGATGTTCTTCCTCAGGCCAAGAAGGTAGGACAGGTTCATGGATGGGGGCAGGTTCCCCGGGGTGTCCACAAACTGCAGGCGGGCAGGAGGAAGTGGACCACAGAGAGGTGAGGGGCAAGGCTGCCCTGATGCTTGGTGCCACTGTTACTCCAACCCAACCTGCTCTCTGATTCACACGACTCCAGGCCCTGACTCCTTAGGGGGACTTTGCCCTGAATCTCTGGCAGTGGTACAAGCAGGACCTTCATTCAGTACAGTGTCCTTCCTAGACTCAGAGTTGGGGCAGGGGGGTATAGGTGTCCCCCACCTGGAGTCCTTGCTCCACCAGGACTCCGCCCATCTTATCCTCCTCCTCCTGTCCCCATCTTCCACTTGCATTTCTGGCTCCCGCTTCCTCCTGACTCAGTCTCTTGGCCCAAGCTCACTTCCGCCCCCTCTGAGCTGGAACAGGTGCAGGCCCACCTCGTACAGCTCTCCACTCTCCCAGCTCCGGCACACCAGCGTCTGCACGTTGCCACCCACCAGGAAAGTGGCGAAGACAAGGAGGATGAGGGGGGCTGCAAAGAGGAAGCTGAAGGCCACACCTCTGGAGGTGAGAGACATGATTAAAGGGATGTGAAAGCTGACTGCCCGGACCCATCCTTGTCCCCACCCACATCCTGGGGCCAGCATAAACCACGGGTCAGCAACAAGGCATGTCTCCTGGGCAAAGGAGAACCCAGTACTCCTGGCAACTCCTTGGCATCCTCACCCATCCATCCCCACACTGCTGTTGGGTTCTGCTGCCTTGGTAGCCTAGAGGAAGGACACCTGCTTGTTCAAAGATCCATATCTGAACTTAGGGTTCATGGAAGTGGCCTGCTCCAGTGCCCAACCTTTCTACATAGTCACTATTAACTACCTCGATGACACTCTAAAGATACTGAGCATTAAGGTCCCTTTGGCTGGTGCCACTGACCAACAGTGCTTTTGTGCATTGGCACCGTCCCATGCACATGAGGCCTAGAGAGCAAAATGTGGGGTGGATTTCAACTCTTCACTGATCCATTTGCCAGATACATTGTATGGACAGCCTGGCCAATTGTATGTGGCAGCCCTGTTCATCTAGTTTAAGGATGACAAGCAGATTCTGCCTTTGCTTCCTTCGATGGCTTTGGGACTGCCCACAGGCTGGGTTAAGAAGGATTTTGAAGCTGTGTCTGGGCTTGATAGGAGCACCATAGTTAGGAGCACCATAGTTACTGTTGATGTTGTTCTTCCTTCTTCAACCCAAGCCTCTTGGAGGACACTGAGACCCAGGGAGGTCATTGCTTTACCCAGAGTCCCTCAAGGTGAGGGGACCATGTCAGCGCCAAGGCTCATTCCCCTGACTTGCCAGACCCCACTCCTGTTTCTGTACCAGGAGGAATCTGGCAAGCCTTTCCCCTTCCCACCCCTTCCTTACGCCATGAGGAAGCGGGCTCCAGCCTCGCCCTTGGTTTCAGAGTGGCTGGGGTCCTCCCTGGCAAACAACCCCCAGATGCCTAGGCTGAGGCCCAGCAGGTTACAGATCACCACAAGCAGGATGGCAGAGCACAGCACGCATCCCAAAATCCACCTGCCACAGAGAGAGGATGGGGCTCACTGAGAAGGAAGCCATCTGGTACTAGAGGGCTGGCCTCTAGGCACCAGACTGGATCTTTAGAAATAGGGATGAGAACGTTTGCTGAGGTCTCATAGCTTTTACAGGGTGCCCAGGCTCAGACTTGGGCATACGAAGCCTGGTGACACATGGAAGTCAGAGGGGTTAGGGTTCTCGGCTTAGAAGGAGGCAGTGGTATTGTCAGGCTGGAAGCGACCATGGATGGATGTATGGAGGGAGAGAGGGAGGGAGGGAGGGAGGGGGCTCAAAGCACTGCTCACCTGTATGTCTCATATCGCTGCACATCCTGTAAGTAGGGGCGGCTGCGCTGCTCCAGCCCCTCCAGCGCCTGGCTCCAGCGGGAAGTTGCCTCTGAACCTGGGAACGCTTGGGCCAGCATCCTCACACCTTCAGGCTGCTCAGCCAGTGCCTTTTTCAGATCTGCCCAAGGCCATAGGGTTTCAGAGGATAAAGAGGGCACCCAGGAGTCAGGGCCAAATCTCTGGGACTCGCAGAGAACCCACCAGACAGGGAAGACAGCCATCCCAACCACTGCCCAGCTCCTCTCTCAGCAAGCCTCCCTGGAAGGCGTGTGTTGGGGGTGGCATTCCAGGCAGCCAGCCAGGCCCCTAAGCAGGCCCTCACCTTTGACCACACTGACCATCTGCATATGAACCAGGATAGGGAGGTTATTGAAGGTGGCGTTCTCCTGCAGAGCCAAGCAAACAACTGTTGTTTGCTTGGTCTCAAAGTCACAGGCCCAGAAAGAGGGGGCTGCTATTCAGTGCTCTCAGCAAAGGAAGTGGTCTTGTCCTTGCAAACATGGCTTCTCCTGCCTGAGTCAATTCTTCCACACATGACACGTTATAAACTCCTCCATCTGCTTGTACTCGAAGCCACTTCCTAGACAGCCCTGGCTCTCATCCTCTCACTGTGCACCTATCTCGTCCTAACAGCCGGCTTTACTTCCTTAGTCCAGCTCCAACCTTCCGGTTGTGTTAGTCTGGCTTCCTTCTTCCCAGCCTCTCAGCACAGCTGACTCACTGATGCTCCAACTCCAGGCCCTGGGTCACAGGCTCTGACTCACAGGGCACCACCCCTGCCTTGGCTGTCTCCACCCAGAGAGCAGGCCTGTCTTCTGGGGTACAGCCAAAGCACCTGTTCCCTTGTAACCCAAAGACCCTGTCCCTTATGGGAGCCCAACTCTTTCTAGGCTGTAGATCAGCCTCTCCTATCTGACCATGTGCAGTGGAGACTGACACAATGAGCCTCTAGTCCAGGCTGCCACATGGCGAGGGTGGACTCAATTTAATTCCTTTCGAGACAGGGTTTCTCTGTATGACCCTGGCTATCCTGGAACTTACTTTGTAGACCAGGCTGACCTCAAACTCAATAGATCTGCCTATGTCTGCCTCTCAAGTGCTGGGATTAAAGCTACCGCTGCCTAGCTTAACTGGGTTCTTCTTCCAGAGAGTGAAACTGAGGCCTTTTCCTTGTTAGTTCCCAGGTAGGTGGAGCAAGAGACCAGGTAATCAAAATAGGTCTTACCTCCTGGACCATGCTGGAGAAGTTGGCTTCTGGGACACCCTGCAGCCGATGCAGGACGTCATCCACAGGGGGCATCTGAAATAAGGAGTGTCTGTGACATGAGGAGGGAGATGCCTCTGACCCCTTAGTACCCTCAAGTGTCAAATGGGCACCACAGAGTCCCTAGCACTCAGGCAGGCAAAGCCTGAGAAGTGGATACACATGAAGCTCGGGGCTCAGTGTGAGGCACATGGAGAGCTTTGGCTTACTCTAAGAGTAAAGGGTCATTAACCCTGGGTGCTCTGAAAAGGAAGGCATAGCCCAAGGAAGGAAAGTTGCCTGGTCACTAGGATGCCAGAGGGTTCCAAAGGTGCAGGCTAGACCAGTCCTTCCAAGTCCCAGTGGCTTTGTTCAGGGACTGCACCTGGCTAAAGTCAGCACCCAGTTGCAGAGCACTGGCCTGGCTCAGGGCCCCCTTGCAGTTCTCGTGGCACCAGCTCTCCTGAAGCAGGGCGAGCAGGCGCTCCCGGTGTGCCTGCACAGGTGGTCCCAGGTGCTGCTGCCCCTCCCGCAGCTCCACTGAGGTGGCGTTCACGCTTTGAAGGTGGTCTATGGAGACCTGCAGGGCTAAGAGAGTTACGCATGGCCTGAGGATCTCCTCACTTCCTGGTGTCCTCATCAGCCTAGGAAAAAGCAGCACCATACTCCCTCCTCCTGGCTAAAGGGGCATAAACTGTTTACAGCCATAATGGAAACAGCCGCTGGGCATAGGAGGCCAGGAGGTAGGCAGGGAGCCACAAACGGGATTCCCGAATAATGGGAGGAAAAAGACTTGGGTGGAGCTGGGGTAGTACATGAAACACAGGGGTGGGGGATGGGAGAATTGGCTCCTAGAGGACACCTGCTGGACCCACCCACATACGGGTCACTGGTCCAACTCACCCTGGCCCAGGCCGTGCACTGAGGCTAGCACTGGGTACACTGTGCTCTTGAGTTGGTTATGAATTATATTCCCAAGGTTCTCACCGACACCTGGACAACACAGGGCATTTGGCGGGGTTAGTCCCCCCAGGAGCTGAGGACACACCCACTGCCTCCCAGGAGCTGTGATCTCTGCAAGATGGGTTGACCTCATCCTCCAGTAATATGGCCACTGCACAAGGAGATCCCTCTTTGTGAGGTGGTGCCCTGGTGGAGTCCAGACTAAGGGACCTGAGGGGTTTCCCTGAGGGAGGCCAGGGCAGAGGGGCGTGGAGTTGGCCAAATGTAACTCTCACCATCCAGATCCTTTGAGACTTGCTTCTGAGGCAAGGAGAACTGATCAGCCACGGCCTGCAGCTTCTAAGCCAACACAGGGAGTAAGCCACCTTCCCTGTCCTTCAACAGCCCCATCTTACAGTTTCAGGGACTTTCCATCAGGGGGCAGTCAAGTGCACATGGGAAGGGACACCCTCTCTGCTTGGCAGATTCTCAGGCTTGAGACTGGGACAGGATAGTACTCACTTTAGGAACGTCAGAGACCAAGCCTCTTAGGCTGAGCAGGGTCTCGGGGACCGCTTCCACACTGGGGCCCGTCTGACTGTGTGTGAACTGGTTAGTAGCAAAAGCACAGACCATACCGATCCTGCAGGGAGGGACGCAAGGAGAAAAGGGCTTGCAGTGTGCCCGCGAGCATAGGGTCGCCATCCAGTCCTCCCTCCTGACCCGGGCAGCCTCTTACAGAAGCATGAGGGTGGTCAGCAGCAGGAAGGTCATGAGGGTGCCACGTTCACAGGCCATGGCCTTGTGCTCCGTCTTCACCCTGCCCCCGCAGCGCCGGCGGCATCGGCAACAACAGAAGCAGAGCCCAGTGATGGGTACCAATAGGAGGTAGAGGCCAGCAATCACAGCGCACACCACGTAGCCCGCCTCATACCGGACCACCTGGGCAAGGCAGCAAGGCCGTGAGGGGCTGTCCTGCCTTCCCCCTATTCCAGTGGAGAAAATGACTGTGTGCCTCTATGTGTTCCCTGGGGAACCCACCCGGGACACAGAAGGCAGGTGGCATCCTTGCTAATTACCATTGTACAGATACAGTTCTGGCCTAGAGACTGAGGATCACTGAGAACCCCGCCTTGAGGCGAAAGGATGCCTAAGACCCCACTCTGGCAAACACTCAGCAAGGTGGGCTTGCGTGGCCCCTTCTGCTGGCCCTTGACAGTCTTTCCGCGGCACCTGTAACTCTCCTCACCTCATCTGTCTTCACAGAAGATGGATCATTTAGGAGGGTCTTTATCAACTCTGGGGAAAGGAAGCAAGTTGAGGGTTTGAGGACAGCCACTGATTTGCCCTTGTGTCTAGCCTCTCTCCACTGCCAAGCTAAGGGAGGTTCTTAGAGAGGGCAGTGTCATGTGGCTGTGACACCTTGCCAGGCCTCATCGTGCTTCAGAAGAGGCAGCTGGTAGAAGGCCTAAAGCAGACCTTTCCAGACCCTCTGGTAGGCCCAGCACTGTCTTGGTAAGTCCTTCCCCTCCTCCTGCCTCTTCTGGCCTTCCTGAACCCTGACACCATGGCACTGGGACAATAAGCCTATACATGCACCTCGGGAGGAAAAGGGTCTGGCCCAAGGTCAAACAAGAGGGCTGGGCTGCTGCTTTGTGGAATCTAAGAACGCGTGGAAGAAAAAGACTGTGTAGTACCACACACCTCACCCTGCAAGTGCCTGTAGACAAGATGTGCACAGAGGCTAGTTGGGGACCCAGTACCTGCAGAGGTCCGCTGGGCGGGGAGGGGACTCTCACCTGCCGGGAAGGGGTTAAGCTGAACCACGGAGAGGAATCGTCTCACGGTGCCATAGAGGGAGTCCAGGGGCCACGGCGCGCGGACACGAGGGGCTGTCGGTTCTGTCCCGGGCACCGGAGCGAATGCCAGGTGCTCCACGCGCCCGAGGGACCCGCAGTCCGCTGCCACAGCTCGGGGCAGGCTCAGGGCCAGTCCCAGGCTTAGGCCCAGCAGAGGCACCATGAGGTCGAGCGTGCGCGTCATGAGTTCGGACCGGTGGGAAGCACAGGCTCAGACGGCAGACAGTGCGGACAGTTCGGACCAGCACGGGGCAGGCCGTGCATCCTTCTGTAGCCTTCTTCCCTCAGTCCCCGTGGCTCTGCAAACCGGCCCGACAGGTTTGGGCTCCGGAGCTGCTAGGTCGCCCGCCGGGAGCGTAGGAAGGGCAGGGGCGGAGGCCGGATAGGGGGCAGGGCCCAGCCACCTTCTCAGTGCAGTCGGTGCCTCTCTCCCCTCCCAACAGGCTGGGCAAGGGCAGCCCAAAGCCCGTCCAGGGGTACCTCAGAGTCTCTGGATTATCTAGAATGGTCCAGTTTCAAATAGAATTTTCCACACACAACCCCAGCAGCCCAACCTGAAGGCTGTTTAAACACGACCACCTAGTGAAACCCTGGTCCAATGAAGCAGTCCTAAGACCAGACCGGCAAACCAGGAACCAGCCTGGCTCTCTCCCTGCTTCTTCTGGGCACTGTTTTGTCCCCAGGAGTGACCTCTGCTAGGCCAATCTGGAGCAGACATTGTCCTTAGGGAGTGCAAAGGGTTGCCCTCTGCTCTAACCATGCCCATCTGGTCACCAACGGCAAGAACTCGATACAAGTTATGCCCGGAGATGAGTCTCTACTCAGGACGCAGGCGGTGGAGAACTCCTGATGGATGGAGGATATTCCTAGAGGCATTACTCATAGCACCAGAAACAAACTGGTCCAAGAGACATCCTCCAGAACACCTTGGGCAGTTATCAAAGTGAACAGAAAATGTCCCTGTGGCCTGGATAGATCCTTATGCATTAATAAGCACAAACAGTTATCACAGAGCAGTCTGTGATATGAGGACATACAACAGTGATCTCTCCAGTAGAATCATGGGCAGTATATATATTATATTCCATATAAATGTCTATGTATATTCTATAAAACAATATTATACAAAAATATTTTTAGGGCTGGAGAGATGGCTCAGTGGTTAAGAGCACCGACTTCTTCCTGAGGTCCTGAGTTCAAATCCCAGCAACCACATGGTGGTTCACAACCATCTGTAATGAGATCCGATGCCCTCTTTTGGTGTGTCTGAAGACAGCTACAGCGTACTCATATATAATAAATAAATAAAATAAAAAATATTTTTAACTAATTTTGAAAATTACTCAGTCTCTCTCTTGTATGAGTGCAGGAGCACCACGGTGTGAGTGTGGCGGTCAGGGGACAACTTTACCAAGTCACCTTGCTGAGAGGCAAGGCTTCCTGTAGTTTCTGCACAGTTATGCTCTCTGGGCCAGCTGGCCCTAGAGCTTCTGGGTAGTTCTGTCTCAGCCTCCCATCTTGACTTAGGAGTGTCCGGATTGCAGACTCTTGCCACCACATCTGGCTTTAAAGCCAACTGTTTTATTACATGTATTTATTTGAGTGTGTGTTTATGTGTGTGGGGATGTGGTGGTTAAAGGACAACTTGCAGGAGTTGGTTCTTTCCTTCCATTACTTAAGTCCTGGGGATGAAACTCAGGCCAGCAGGGTTGGCACCCACACCTTTACCCTCTCATATCTGGCCTTTAAAAAGTGATTCCCAACTCACATTGTCAGGGTTGTGTAACAAATGCTTGTACTGTACTTGAGGAACATCTCGCTGACCCATCACGGCACTTTTTAGTTCTCTTTCGCTCAACTGAGCATCTTCGATCCTGTGACTTACACACTGGTTAACTGGCAGGTAAAGAAGTAGCAGAAGGGGTGGGGATGTAGTTTGGTTGGTAGAGTGACTGGCTAGCACAAAGCCCTGGGTTCCATTCCCAGCGTTGTGTAAAACTGGGTGTGGTGGTGAGGGTCGGCAATGCCAGCACTTGGGGATTTAGGTAGGAGGATGGAGAGTTCAAGGTCATCTGCAGCTAAATAGCAAGTTCAAGGCCAGCCCAGGCTACATGAGATTCTGCCTTTAGAAATAAAAGGTAATAGAAATGTGCGGGCTTCCCTGGAGGGAGCCCAGCTCAGTTCAGCACTGGTCTGAGGGGTGGGCGGGCTGCCCTGGTGAGGTTACTGATAAAGTTAGGGCTGAGCTCACAGGAGCAGCCTTGCCCTTCCCACTGTTACCCCCACAGTTCTCTCAGAATTGAGGGGGGACAATAGTGCACTGTCATGTAAGGAATGGTCCACTTAATAACCGGGTACAGAGTGAAAACAGGACTTCATTAAAGGATGATTCAGAGATGAAGATCAAGGCTGTGGTGAGAAGTGGATTGTGGAGCTCTGGTACCGAGGCAGTATACCAGACCCACTGTCCCCTGCAGCCCAGCACTGGTATGTGAAGGGTACCTGGCTAATTTAGCCCCTGACTGTGCTGAAGAGCCACCCGGCCCTGCCCGCCACCCTCCCTGCTAACCTACTCTTCCTCACCTAGGTTCTGGCTGTTTGAACCCCCATCTTGCAGGATGGAAATAGCTTCTCACCAAACCTGATACAACTTATCTGTTAGGCAAATAGAAACTGCCATTGAAGATGTTAAAAAGAGGTGTGTGTGTGTGTGTGTGTGTGTGTGTGTGTGTGTAGGAGTTTATGTTTCAGCTCTGGGGTTTTGGGGGAGGGCAGGGGAAGACTGACACCTTTGAGGACCTTTGAGGATTTGGTAAATAAGCAGGTTCTCTCTACCCACTCTCTCTCCTTAATTATCATAATTAAGACAATCACTGCCTGCCACCATTGTTTCCATAAATGTCTGTAATAAAAATGCAGCACTTTGAAGGTGAGATTTCCTCAGGAAAAAAAACAAAGCAAGCTTCTTCCTAGCCTGGGGGCAGGAAGGCTGACAAAGATAACCCATTTATTTGGCAGGTAGAGAAACTGAGGCAGGGAAGGGACTTTCCGGAGTCAGACTCCAGATTGGAAGCCAATGCCACAACCAAGTCAAAACTTAGTGGAAGAATTGTATCGTCAGCCTGGCTCAGGACCACTTCTCTACCCAAGTCAGACTTGGCATACCTGGGGTTCACAGGGCCAAAGGATGGGGCTCTGAACAATTAAGGCAGTTTGTAGTTGGGAAAAACCATCCAGTACAAGTCCATTTTTTTTTTGGTTCTTTTTTTTCGGAGCTGGGGACCGAACCCAGGGCCTTGCGCTTCCTAGACAAGTCCATTTTAAAAGACGACTTGTTACTGTTGTTGTTAAGACCATGTCTCACTATGTAGCCCTGGCAGGCCTGAAACTCTCTATGTAGACCAGGCTGGCCTCAAACTCACAAAGACTTATCTGCCTCTGCATCCCAAGTGCAGGTTAAGGTGTATACCATCATGTCTGCCTAATGTTCATTTTTATTATTGTTAGTTATGTATATATGTCTCTGTGGGTATGTATGTATGTCTGTGTGGGTATGTATGTATGTATGTCTGTGTGGGTATGTATGTATGTCTGTGTGGGTATGTATTATGTCTGTGTGGTTATGTATGTATGTCTGTGTGGGTGCATGCACACAAGCACAACAGGCACCCACAGAGGTCAGAGGCATCGACACTGGAGCTGGAGTTACAGATGCTTGTGAGCCACCTAGTGTGATGCTTGGAACTGGACTCAGGTCCACTACGAGAGCAGAGTATTATGTTATTAACTGCTGAGCCATCTATCCACCTCCCCCGTTTTAAAGCATTACATTTACTCGTTGAGCCTCTTTTATAATGAAGTGTTGAATGACTCATATAATTTGCTAAATACTGAAAATGGAGTACGGGATGGCTGGACAGGTTCCCTGACACATGGTCATAGCATTGAAGACTTCCGCACGCTCTCTTTAAATGAGGGATTATCTTGTCTTTGCACAGGATGTGAATCTGGAATAGGTGGTAAGATCGGGTGGTGGTGCATATCCACACAGCTGCAATTCCAACAGTGGGAAGCTGAGGTAGATGGAGAAGGATGGTGCACTTGAGGGCAGCCAGGGCTACAGAGTAAGACTCTGTCTACAGGCAGGGGAAAAGCTGGCTACACACCTCTGTAGTTGCAGCTGCTAGAAATTGTGGGGTAGGAGGATCATCTAAGCCCAGGAATTTGAGACTAACCTGAGTACAGTAAGATTCCATCAAAATAAACAAACGTAACAAATTAAAAGTATATAAATGGAACAGATGGGCAAGCCCCAGACTAACATTCTGAATGAAAGGGAGATCCTATGAGGAAGGGGTCAAGCAGGTGGGGCAGGATGGAGGAAAGCTCTTTAATGAGCAGCTATCCCTGGGGGATGTGTTCATATCCTCATCAGGAAGTAAAAGGAGGCCTCTGGGCTCAGGAAAGAGCTTGAGAGTCCCTGACATTAACTACAGGCTAAGTTTAACTTCCGTGCAGCTGCTGAGCATGTGCAGGAAAGTGTCCGATATTCAGAGGCCATGGCAGCTTTGAGTGGCCAGATTTAGGAGCCAAGGCCCAGGCAGGCAGAGATGGCTGAGCTTTGGTTACTCCTGGCAAAGAAGCTAGAAGCGGCAGTCTAGCATTAAATAGATCCTCTAAGCTGATCCCGAGGCCCTGGGCCAGCTAAAACGTCAGACCTACAGCACGAACTCACTAGGTATGCTCTGTACTTTCTGCAGGGCCAAGTGAGTCCCTAGAATATGTCACCATGTCCTAAAAATGGTGTCAGACAGAAGGACAGCACCTTTTGGCCTGAGCCAGGCTTCCCCTGGGCTATTGGCTTGGGAACACATCCTTCTGGTTACCCAGAGCCTCCTCTGCCGCTTCTTTTCTCTCAGTCACAGGAGGGTTTGGCTCAGTATCAGGGCCTAGATCACATTTTATACCAATGTCAAGCCCTCCTCCTGTCATGGCCTCTGTGGAAGAAGAGAGAAATGAAAGTTCATTTTGTAGAGCCTTGAGGTTGAGGGGCCACATGCTGTCCAGTAGCACCGTTGGAGCCCCTCTGAGAGCCCAAGAGAGATAACAAACACATGCTGGAGATGAGGCACTAGGGCCCACTCTTGAAAGAACTAACTCCTTAAGATCAGCCTTAATCTCACTGAAGAAAGCTATGGCTTAAATCTAAAATGTAACCAACTGCCACATGCTTTAAACACATGGTTCTCACATGGTTATGCTATTTTAAGAGCTTCCGGAACCTCTGAGATAGGGCCTAGCTAGTGGAATGCAGGGGCCTGGCTCCTATCTTGCTTTCTGCTTCCTGGTCCAGCATGCTGTGAGCGGCCTTCATCCACCGAAAGTGGAGCTGACCTGTCATGATGAACTGAAACCCTCTGAAGGAGCTGGAGGGGCCATCATCTAACAACCCCCATACAAGGTTTGCAATGACATGGCCGTCTCTCCATAGCTGTGATGCTTCCTGAGGACCATTCAATCCACAGAGACGGCTTTCTCACAAGTTTTGGGACTCACATTTGGGTTGGTTTTATGTCTTTGGCAGATGCATATTCCCTGAGGATACTGTGAGCTAAGGCCGTGTAAAGCTGGCCCTTCCGCTGAGGGAGAAGTCATCCGAGTCACGTGGCCCTGGCGGTAACTCTGGGGGAAATACCTAGGCTCAGTTGCTGTCTGTATGTACCAGGTTGAATGTAAAGATAGATCCCAGATAGCAATGACAAGAGAAGACTCGTGTACTTTAGAAGAAGAGTTGACCAAGAGGGTAAAGTCAGCCACAGTCTTTGACGTGCCATTCGAAGATAGTTTTTATGGGGCAGATGTAAATCCAAGGGGAGAGAAGGAGGGAGAGGGCTCAGGCTCCAAATGAGTACATGGAGGACCTGGGTATCACACTTTTCAAAATGAGCTCTTTCGGAAAGTGTTGGGAGAGATTGACACCCTGCAGCCACAGAGCTGCTTAAACCAGAAGAAAAAAGACAAAGGGGCAGCCTGGGGTTAAGGCCTGTGTTTCACTGGATTTGGGTGTCTGGGTGCAGTGGTAATAGATCAGGCCTCCAGAGCCTGACGACCAACTAGACAGAACAAACTCATTAGTCACCCCTCTCATCTGATCATCCTTCAGCTGGTTTGATCAAAGCATTTTTAGAAGAGAAACACAAATGAACTATTAGGAAAAGCTACTGTCAGGGAAAACAAACAGCAGTCTTTCTCTATAACTCAGGTCCCTCCTCGGAACATGACGGTGACTTCTCTCCCCCGTTCCTGTTATAGGAACCTTGTCACCCATGAGGAAGGGTATAATACATTTCCACAGTCAGGCAAGTACTCTCGCTCATAGGTAAGTGGCAAAAACCGAAGGCACATAAAGTGATTGGAATACCTGTGTTATCTGTATTCCCTTGTACAGAGTTTTTCTATTTCTTGGTATTCTTACTATCTTTGATTGTGTCTGATGATAGCTTAGCTGCCCTTTTTAAGAGGAAATTTTTGGCTCTTGAAAAGGAATTCTTATGAAGTCTATGGGAATTTTATATACTTAAAGAAGAAAATCTGGGGCTGATATTTTGATTACCTCACAATTGTTCTTCTGAATAGGTCATGTTTAAAATTTGTATTTCTTTCATTGTAAGTTTGTAAAATTAGAATCTGAATAAGTATATTTTGATGTATAGTTCTGAACTAATATACTATAAGTTTTCTTTGTAAACCAGCCTGGAAATGTACCAGTATATAAAATTTTTAAATTTCCATTTTCTCCTTTAAAACAGGCTGCTTCTGTTTAGAGGTCACGGTGATGCTGAAGGAAGGGTAGTGGCCCTAATGACTAAGTCATTCCATGTGGGTTCTGCCTCTTAAGATTTCTGTTAACTCATCTTTACCACACTGGGGACCAAGCCTGCAATATATAAACCCTTGAGAACACAAGCCTACTGGAACTTTAGCAACTAATCCACTATTCTAATTTAATCCACTGTCTTCCTTCACTACCAGCACAAGGGTTTGTCTGGGCCCACCTGCTTTTTAACAGTTTTCTCCAAGATTGAAACATTTTGATTGGAAGCTCCTTAAGGTAAACAACTCAAAATAGTTTCAGGAAGTCCTTGAAACTGAACAGATTCAGTAGGCCCCTCCCTGCCAGAGTAGGCAATAAAAACTGAGTCCCTCTCAGAGAAGTAAATCTGAGCTGCAAAAAGACTCCTAGACAAGCCCAACTGCAAAGCAGACTCTTGAGACCAAACCAGCTGCCCAGAAGAAACAAAAATCAGCCAAGCTGCTTGGAAGAGGTATAGATCAACTGAGTCACTTGGAAAGAACACATTCTGACTTGTTGGGCTGCCTGTAGGCTGTGCAGTGTGCTCTAGTAGGTTCTCAGCTTTTGTGAGCTGTCACCCATGCTGGGGTGATACAGCTGTCTTGAGTCATTTCTGCTCTTGTAAGTAACTCCTGACCTACATTCCTGTAAGTAGCCTCAATAAAACTCATCAGTTCATCAAGTTGGACTTTGGTAGTATCTATACTTGGTCTGTTGTGGGTTCTCTATCTGGGGTGAGTAGACTTGTGTGCTATGTCTCCCAGTAAAAGTTCTGGCACACAATATCATGTCAGCATCATCTCTCACCCTCTCAGGAGCACTGTCAACACTAAATGTCCTCTGACCATGTTCAACACTAGGAGATGTGACATTATAGCTAGTAAAGGTTATGCTCGCTCTCCTTGATGTGCTTGGAAAAGACAAGGGCTATAGGGGCAGCGGTTCTTCTTTCAGAGGGAGGTAGTACAAAGGGTTTATCTTGCAGACAAACCCACCTGGATAGAGATGGGGGGTGACTAGGGTGGGAGCAGCCAGCTAGGATGAAAAGCAAGAGAGAAAGAAAGAAAGAGGAAGGGAGGGAGGGAGAGAGAGAGAGAGAGAGAGAGAGAGAGAGAGAGAGAGAGAGAACTTTGAGATCACCCAATTCTCTCAGGAAATTCCTGATGGTGTCACCATCTGCTCTGCCTTAGAGCCTATCTCTGCTCAACGCCTAGAAATTATTTTAAAAACGGCTAATTACACAAATGGATGGGGGTTGGGGGATGGGACTGGACAGACCCGGATGGCATGACAAAAGTCTCAAAGAATCCTGACCAACTGGAAGGATAGGTTCAAACACACAGCAGTGATAGAGGCCTGAGAAACAGAACGCCCAAACCACAGATTCCTAGATTCTAGATTCTACTGTCTGTGGAGACAGAGTCTATAATGGATTGGCTGACCACGATCCAGAGTCAGTAATGAGGTGAGACACCTAAGACAACTCTGTAATACTAGTCGGCTGAGATGTCATCGGTCAGGCCACAGAGCCAGGGCTGTCCTCCTGTGCAGTTCAATCCTGCAGTTTGAGTGCTCTCCATAGATAACTGTGAGTAGATGTGGCAGGGTATAGGCAGGGTCAAAGGCACTAAGCCTGGAGAGGATGCTTGGACAGGGGCTACCTGAGTGTCAGAGCGAGGGCAGGAAGGATGTAGTTGGTATCTGACCTCACCTGTCTTCTCTCATCCAGCACTCACATCCATTCACATACCTGGCAGCCACCAAGCCTGGGTCACAGCCCCAGTTGGTGAGGACAGGCATGACTCCCAGAAGCCCTTCCCTTCTCTTGTAGCTACTGCCCTCTGCAGGCTGAGATGAGTTTGAAGTTGTTAGGCCCACTTCCCACCCCTGCCAACAGACCATCCAGCATCTACTATAGCAGATATCCCAGATGCATACATATGCGCGCGTGCACACACACACACACACACACACACACACACACACACACACACACACACACACAAATGAGGGTCTTCTTGGGACAGATGTACTTATCTGATGCAGAATTACTGTTCACCTAAATACAAGCATCTCAAAACACAAAGTGTGGGCACATTCCCCTGAGAGGGACAATGTAGTGTGTGAATTGTGCAGCTGTCTGTGCCCCCAAACATTTGGGAGAGAGTGATATAAAAATCTGGAGAGGCTTTAGGGGTTACATGCCTTTACCTAAAGAAATGTCAGCTGTTACAGCTGGGCGTGGTGGTTCCTACAAGTAATCCCAATACAGAGCAGGAAAATCAGAAGTTCAAGGTCACTCTGAGCTACATTGTGAGTTGAGGGCTAGCCTTAGCTACATAAACTATTTCAAAAACAAAACAAAAGAAAAGAAAACAAAGAAATTCTATGCTGTTGGGACCACAGACAGTGGCAAAGGTACTCTTTCCCGCAGGCCCACCTGTCTTTCCTGGGTTATTCCCAGGAAAGCCCTCCACATCCTTAGTTGAGGGGCAGATTCTTTGGGGGTAGGGACTATGGCTGCTCAGCCAGACAGAAAGGATGGGACGAGAGCAGAGAGAAGGCATGGTGGCCATGGAAGGGTTGGAGAGTTCACCAAGCTGCCCATCAGAACTGCCTACTGATGTCAGGATCACCCTCAGAGTCCCCAAATGAGATTCTCCTTGGTCAGGATTCAGGGTTTGGGGAGTTCTGGTGGGATAGAAGGACTGAGAGCTGGGGTACCACAGGCCCTTTTCCCAGGAGCAGCCCTTACCTGAGGGAACAAGGCAACCCTTCTTCCCTCCCCTCTGAGCTTTCCACCGTGTGGAAGGACCGTCAAGACTCTATTCCTACCCTGACCATCCGCACACTGCTCTTTCTATATGCAACAGGCTGGCACCCTTGACCCTACGACTAAGTCATCAGAGCACCAGGTTTCAGGCCCAGTGCCTACAGGTATAGAAGAGAAGAGAAAGCAAGCAAGGTATGGGGTGGGGAAGGGCATTGCAAAGGGTGGGGCAGTGAAACCGCAGGGAAGCCCACTGTGGGTGGCCACAGAAGCACCTTCTTCCACTCCTATCTGGTCTTCTATGGTGGCATCCTGACCTTGGACCTCTCAGCTAGAGAAGTGTGAAGGACACATTTCTGTGTCTAACTCGAGATTGCTTCATGGAGAAAATTGTCCACACATTCTGCAGTCATTGCTGTCACATTCCAGGCTTCGAGGGGCTGAGCTTTCTCCTGATTGAAGGAAATTCCTCTAAACAACCTTCTGAAGGTTGCTCCCAAACCTTTATCCCTTTGGTTAAAACTTGCTCTTAAGGCTGCCCAGAGTCCCAGGCGCTCTGGAAACAGTATATAACAGCTCTATCCTGCCATAGCTCGGAGAGGAGGAGGAGTTTTTGCCATGGGGTGGGGCATGGTGAAACTATCCAATCCATGTCATTTCCAACGTCTCATCTACATGTCACTCCCAGGGTGTCTGTGTGCTGGGCAGCATGTGAGCATCATCGCTGTGTGACCCCACAGGAGACGCCCAAGGGCCGCTGGCTCCCTTGAATACTCTTTTGATTATTATTTGGTTAAGCCCTGTTTAACCTAAAGACCCTTATTATAAGGGCTTCATCCATTCCTGATCGAGATCCTTCATTTTTCCTTAAAGGTTTCACTTTTTACTTTTAATTTAAATTTTAAGGTATTTATTTTCGTTTCAAGTGTATGGTTATTTCTGCCTACAGGCATATCTGTGCACCACACACATGCCTGATGCCCACGGAAGTTACAAGATGACATGGATCTTTTGGAAGTGGAGTTACAGACAGTTGTGAACTGCCATGTGAGTGCTGGAAATTGAGCTCAGAACCTCTCTGGAAGAGCAGCCAGTGCTCTTAACTGCTGAGCCATCTCTCCAGTCCCTCTCCCCGATCCCCTTAAGACAGGATCTCATATATTCCAGGCTGACTTCCAACTTACTTTGTATCAGAGGATGACACTGGATTTCCGCAGCTCCTGCCTCCGCCCTTGAATACTGGGATGCTAGGCATGTACCACCTTGTCCAGTTTTTGACAGCAGTTTTGACGTGCCGGGGATCAAGCCTAGTGCTTCTCAAACACAGGGCAAACACTGCCAACTGAGCCTGGAGCCCCATCTTCAACACCTTCCCACTAGCTACTAGGTTTTAATGCCTGGACTCTGAAGAGAAGGCAGTCAAATAGTAGCAGATTGCTAAGTCTTTCTCCTGTCTTACATCCTGGTAGTAGAAACCCAAACTTGTGTAAACACAAGGGAGTTTTGCTTGGGGCTAGAGTTGACACTTCCATGTGCCTGGTCCTTTGCTTGTCACTCAGGGAGCTGGGTGTGGTGCACTCAAACCCACTCTGTCCAAGCTGGCCTTGACCTCCTATGGCGGGCTTATTCACTACATACCTTTGCCCCCATTAACCACAAGATCCTCAACTTCCCAAGAGTAAAACAGAAGCTCGATCTTGCTGACCTCTGGGGATTGGCCTCCGGCTTTACAGATCTCCAGCTAATTCCACAGACTGAGAAGAAAGCCCCCCCTCTCCCCGTTGTCTGTGTTGAGGTAGGGCAAGGAAGCATGGTCCTCCCAGATGAGGAGGAGCTCAGGGAAACAGGGACAAGTTCTTGGGTCTCACAACCAGGTCCTCCTGGTCCCAATGGCACAGGAGAGTAAACAAAAAGACTGGCTTCAAGGTCAAGTTTTGGGGTGGAAGCTGGGTAGGTGCACAGAGGGGGAGCGTGGTGGGCCTGGCTGCAAGATGGCAGAAGAGGTGGCATCTGGATGTCCAGGAATGCACTTGGGTGAGGAAGGTATGTCCCCAAATGAAGGGGCGGCGGACAGAATCTGGAGAGGAAGAGCATGAGCTGAGCCAAGTCGGGGAGTAAGCTTAGGATATAGTGGCCAGACACACAAATCACTTCCAAATCAGTGCAAGGCGATGGGTGGCCACTCAAGGATGCACAGAAATTTGGCAAAATGGGGTGGCAGCTGCCTGGCACAGCAGGAACTAGATAAGCAGGTGAGTACAGATACCAGAGCCCCAGCATGGGCAAGCCTCAGCAGGTAGCAGGCGGCCTGGAGAGGCTAAGAAGCAAAGGGCAATGCAGAGCCCAAGCAGCAGGGAGAAGGCCTTGGCCCCAGGGCCTGCCGGGAAGCCAGGGCAGAGAAGATCTAGACAGGGATTCTGGAGGCAGAATTTTTGAGCTTTCAGAGTCAGCTGAAGGATTCAGGTTCAACCAAGTCAGTCTCTAATATGGTTCTGAGTGGATGGGTGGGTGTTACACTCCCTGTGGTACTCTGTTCACAGGGGCCTTGCTGGGGTTCCCTTTAGGATTCTTCCTAGCAAAGGAAATCCTCAAGGCTAAGAAGCAGCATCTGCTATACCCTGGTACCTCACCAGGCTGTGCCCTGTCCAGCGGGTCCAGGCCAACCACTGCCTGTTCTGGGGTTCAAGTGTTCAGGTGCTTGCTTGTCTGCATCGTTATGAAAAACAGTCTGCTCCTATGTGAGGACAACATGTCCTACTCAAAGCACTTGAGGCCTACTGTGTCCTCACATTAAAGTTCTGCCCCAGGCACAGTGGTATGATCACAGTGTGTGATCCCAGCACCAAGGGAGGCTGAGGCAGGAGGAGGGTGAGTTCATCCCGAGATACCGAGTGAAGCTGTCTGTGCTGGCTAGTGTTATGTCATCTTGACACAAGCTAACATCAATGTCATTGTCACTGGAGAGGAGGGAGCCTCAGTTGACAAATGCTCCACAAGACTGGGCTGTGGGTGAGCCTGGGGAGCATTTTCTTGATCGGTGATTGATGTGGGAGGGCCCAGCCCATGGTGGGTGGTGCTTCCCCTGGGTTGACCAGAAAACAGGCTAAGCAAGCATGGGGAGAAAGCCAAGAAGCAGCACCCTCCATGACTCCTGCCTGGTTTGAGTCCCCGCCTTGGCTTCCTCACTGAACTGTGACTCTGGATATGTAAGCCAGACAAACCCTTTCCAAGTCGCTTTTCGGTGTTGTTTCGTAACCTTAACTAAGATATTGTCTCAAAAAATCACCGAAAGAGACCCACTAGTAGAATATTTCCACAACACACAGAAGACCTTGGGTTCTATGCCCAGCACCATAAAAAAATTTAATTAACTTTTTAAAAAAATCTCTGGGCTGGGAAGGTGGCTCAGTGAGTAAAAGCACTGGCCACCTGACCCTGAGCAACCTGAATTAGAAACATGGGGTATACATGTAAGTCCAGATGTGGGGACACATCTATAATCCCAGCACTCCTATGGCAACAGTGGAGATGGAGACACGCCCCCAGCATGGAGGAATCAACATGTCAGACGTTAGAGGGATGGAAGGAGAGAACTATCTCCCAAAAGTTGTCCTTTGAGCCACGTGCACAGCCACATTCGCACATATCATAAACGCACATCAATAATAATAGCAATAATAAAACATTTTTTAAATTAATAAAAAATAGTTATCTTCCAAGCATCTGGTGACCACTTGGGTCAAGATAAGTAGTTACAGCTTCTCTTACCGCTGGGTTGAGACTATGGGACTAGTGCTGGAGAGCAAGCTATTGGTAGAAATAAAGAGCACACTCTCAGACTAAAGCATAGCAAAGCAGGAGTGAAGTCCTTATTATCCTGCTACTGTGATGAAATACCTGAGGCTGAGTTCTTAACAAGAGTCGTTTCGTTCGCAGTTTTGGAGGCTAACAGTCTAATCAGCCCATCACTGACTCTGCCAAGGACACGTTGGCTGTGTAACATCATGGCGGATAGAGTCATGGGAAAGATGCTTGTGAGAGTGACCATAGAGTGGATGCGATGGGAAACCCCAGTGGGAAGCAGTTGCTAAGAACCTCCCCTTGAAAAATCTCAATATGCTGCCTGAGAGGAAGGCCACACCAGAAACCAATCTTTCAGTAATGGAGTTTTGGGATACAAATCTCATCCAGACAACAATAAGGGGCCACAGCTCCTTAGTCCTGTGGGGTCCCTAAAGCTGCATGTTATTATAGACTAGCAATGTCTCTGTCAATTGGATCCCTGGGTCTCAGCAGAATTACCCATGCACACCAAACACCCTTACTCCCTGGGAAGGGTGGTAGAGCATGCCATTGACACAGCATGCCGCTTTAATGGGGGTGGTGGTGGGGGTGGGGGTGGGGGTGGGGGTGGGGGTGGGGGTGGGGGTGGGATCCTCTCAAGGACAGTTTGAAGCACAGCAGATACAAGTAAGGCACACTTATCTCTCTGTTCCTCAAGATGCTGCCTGAGAGGAAGGTGCTTTCTTCATGCTAGGAAGAAAGAACACACTTCAAGGAGGAGTCATGGCCCAGAGAATTCTCTACAGATGACTTTGTTGAATTACACACATCCTCCTTTAGCCACACTCCCATCCCCCACTAACAGTCTCTTTCCCACAACTGCCTCACCTTGTTCAATGTTATATCATACAAAACATGTTCTTGTAAAAAATATCTGTGGCTGGGTGATGGTGGTGGTGAATACCTTTAATCCCAGCACTTGGGAGGCAGAGGCAAGAGAATCTCTGTGAGTTCAAGGCCAGCCTGGTCCACAGAAATAGTTCCAGGTCAGCAAGGACTACACAGAGAAACCCAATCCTGAAAAGCCGACCTCCCCACCCCACCCCCCCAAAAAAACCCCAAACAAAAAAACAAGTGTGCATGCCTGAGTGTATAGTGTATGATCGTGTAACACATGCATGCAGGAGCCTTCAGAAGCCAGAAGAGGGCATCAGATCCTCTGGAACTGGAGTTACAAGGCAGTTGTGAGCCCCTCTCTTTGCTATCACCATACAGGTGCTGGGAACTGAACCCAGGTCCTCTGCAGGAGCAGTAAATAAGTACTCCTAACTGCAGAGTCCTACACACCAATTGTGTTGGCTCTTCATTTCCCTTTAAAGGTTCTGGTGTCATGAAACAACGTACATTACATTTGCATGCTTAATTACCATTCACTCATCTGTTAACCTGATTCAAGAGCTAGGACAGCCCGGGAGAAACCTGTGCCTCCCTCCCCTCCATCCGCCGGCATCAACCACTGACCCTGACCCAAGAGAAACATAAATCTGGCTGAGTAAGGCCTGGAGTTCTTGACATCCCCCAGACTCCTGGACTCTTGGTAGAAGGCGCTAGGTTTTTTCACAGGCTGGCAAACCTCCCAGTCCACCACCAGGGGCAGCTACACTGAGGCTGGCCCTGTCTCCAGGACACCCCAGTCTTTGAAGCCTCTTCCCCTGTGCAAGTATATGCTGTCCCTTGACCCACAGTTCTCCACCAGCAAAACCTCTGACTATACCATCCGGAGTGGGGCCCTAGGGTGCTGGAGTCCCTATCTGCCTGGGTGCACCTCCCTTCTCATGATGTAATTGCGCTCCAGTCCATAGTTCTACTTAAAGGTGTTTCTCTTTTTAAAAAAAATCTTTTCAAAATGTTTTATTATCATATATTAATTATGGTTAAATGGGTTTCACTGTGGTAATTTTCACACATGTACATGGTTTTTTGTTTTTTTTTTTTAGATCACCTGTAAGAGAATAATACCAACATAGTGGTACCAAGGTATTTGTTAGTATAAGAATATTGTCTGAAAGGAAAATGTTTTATGTCAACTTTGTGTTTTTATTACTGAAGTATCTAAAAGGCCAGCAATCTCGAAGACTCTTTTTTTTTTTATTAACTTGAGTATTAATTATATACATTTCGAGTGTTATTCCCTTTCCCGGTTTCCGGGCAAACATCCCCCTCCCCCCTCCTCTTCCTTATGGGTGTTCCCCTCCCAACCCTCCCCCCATTGCCGCCCTCCCCCCAACAGTCTAGTTCACTGAGGGTTCAGTCTTAGCAGGACCCAGGGCTTCCCCTTCCACTGGTGCTCTTACTAGGATATTCATTGCTACCTATGAGGTCAGAGTCCAGGGTCAGTCCATGTATAGTCTTTAGGTAGTGGCTTAGTCCCTGGAAGCTCTGGTTGCTTGGCATTGTTGTACATATGGGGTCTCGAGTCCCTTCAAGCTCTTCCAGTTCTTTCTCTGATTCCTTCAATGGGGGTCCTATTCTCAGTTCAGTGGTTTGCTGCTGGCATTCGCCTCTGTATTTGCTATATTCTGGCTGTGTCTCTCAGGAGCGATCTACATCCGGCTCTTGTCGGTCTGCACTTCTTTGCTTCATCCATCTTGTCTAATTGGGTGGCTGTATATGTATGGGCCACATGTGGGGCAGGCTCTGAATGGGTGTTCCTTCAGTCTCTGTTTTAATCTTTGCCTCTCTCTTCCCTGCCAAGGGTATTCTTGTTCCCCTTTTAAAGAAGGAGTGAAGCATTCACATTTTGATCATCCGTCTTGAGTTTCATTTGTTCTAGGCATCTAGGGTAATTCAAGCATTTGGGCTAATAGCCACTTATCAATGAGTGCATACCATGTATGTCTTTCTGTGATTGGGTTAGCTCACTCAGGATGATATCCAGTTCCAACCATTTGCCTACGAATTTCATAAAGTCATTGTTTTTTATAGCTGAGTAATATTCCATTGTGTAGGTGTACCACATTTTCTGTATCCATTCCTCTGTTGAAGGGCATCTGGGTTCTTTCCAGCTATTATTATAATAGCTTTCTGGCTATTATAAATAAGGCTGCGATGAATATAGTGGAGCACATGTCTTTTTTATATGTTGGGGCATCTTTTGGGTATATGCCCAAGAGAGGTATAGCTGGATCCTCAGGCAGTTCAATGTCCAATTTTCTGAGGAACCTCCAGACTGATTTCCAGAATGGTTGCACCAGTCTGCAATCCCACCAACAATGGAGGAGTGTTCCTCTTTCTCTGCATCCTCACCAGCATTTGCTGTCACCTGAGTTTTTGATCTTAGCCATTCTCACTGGTGTGAGGTGAAATCTCAGGGTTGTTTTGATTTGCATTTCCCTTATGACTAAAGATGTTGAACATTTCTTTAGGTGTTTCTCAGCCATTCGGCATTCCTCAGCTGTGAATTCTTTGTTTAGCTCTGAACCCCATTTTTAAATAGGGTTATTTGTCTCCCTGCGGTCTAACTTCTTGAGTTCTTTGTATATTTTGGATATAAGGCCTCTATCTGTTGTAGGATTGGTAAAGATCTTTTCCCAATCTGTTGGTTGCCGTTTTGTCCTAACCACAGTGTCCTTTGCCTTACAGAAGCTTTGCTGTTTTATGAGATTCCATTTGTCGATTCTTGATCTTAGAGCATAAGCCATTGGTGTTTTGTTCAGGAAATTTTTTCCAGCGCCCATGTGTTCCAGATGCTTCCCTAGTTTTTCTTCTATTAGTTTGAGTGTGTCTGGTTTGATGTGGAGGTCCTTGATCCACTTGAACTTAAGCTTTGTACAGGGTGATAAGCATGGATCGATCTGCATTCTTCTACATGTTGACCTCCAGTTGAACCAGCACCATTTGCTGAAAATGCTATCTTTTTTCCATTTGATGGTTTTGGCTCCATTGTCAAAAATCAAGTGCCCATAGCTGTGTGGGTTCATGTCTGGGTCTTCAATTCTGTTCCATTGGTCTATCTGTCTGTCTCTGTACCAATACCATGCAGTTTTTTATCACTATTGCTCTGTAATACTGCTTGAGTTCAGGGATAGTGATTCCCCCAGAAGTCATTTTATTGTTGAGGATAGTTTTAGCTATCCTGGGTTTTTTGTTATTCCAGATGAATTTGCAAATTGTTCTGTCTAACTCTTTGAAGAATTGGATTGGTATTTTGATGGGGATTGCATTGAATCTGTAGATCGCTTTTGGTAAAATAGCCATTTTTACTATATTAATCCTGCCAATCCATGAGCATGGGAGATCTTTCCATCTTCTGAGGTCTTCTTCAATTTCTTTCTTCAGTGTCTTGAAGTTCTTATTGTACAAATCTTTTACTTGCTTGGTTAAAGTCACACCGAGGAACTTTATATTATTTGGGTCTATTATGAAGGGTGTCGTTTCCCTAATTTCTTTCTCGGCTTGTTTCTCTTTTGTGTAGAGGAAGGCTACTGATTTATTTGAGTTAATTTTATACCCAGCCACTTTGCTGAAGTTGTTTATCAGCTTTAGTAGTTCTCTGGTGGAACTTTGGGATCACTTAAATATACTATCATATCATCTGCAAATAGTGATATTTTGACTTCTTCTTTTCTGATCTGTATTTTGACCTCCTTTTGTTGTCTGATTGCTCTGGCTAGAACTTCAAGAACTATATTGAATAAGTAGGGAGAGAGTGGGCAGCCTTGTCTAGTCCCTGATTTTAGTGGGATTGCTTCAAGTTTCTCTCCATTTAGTTTAATGTTAGCTACTTTTGCTGTATATGGCTTTTACTATGTTTAGGTATGGTCCTTGAATTCCTGTTCTTTCCACGACTTTTATCATGAAGGGGTGTTGAATTTTGTCAAATGCTTTCTCAGCATCTAATGAAATGATCATGTGGTTTTTATCTTACAGTTTGTTTATATAGTGGATTACGTTGATGGTTTTCTGTATATTAAACCATCCCTGCATACCTGGGATGAAGCCTACTTGATCTTGATGGATGATTGTTTTGATGTGTTCTTAGATTCGGTTTGCAAGAATTTTATTGAGTATTTTTGCGTCAATATTCATAAGGGAAATTGGTGTGAAGTTCTCTTTCTTTGTTGGGTCTTTGCGTGGTTTAGGTATAAGAGTAATTGTGGCTTCATAGAAGGAATTCGGTAGCTCTCTGTCTGTTTCAATTTTGTGGAATAGTTTGGATAGTATCAGTATGAGCTCTTCTATGAAGGTCTGATAGAATTCTGCACTGAGCCCGTCTGGACCTGGGCTCTTTTTGGTTGGGAGACTTTTAATGACTGCTTTTATTTCTTTACAAGTTATGGAGTTGTTTAAATTGTTTATCTGTTCCTGATTTAACTTTGGTACCTGGTATCTGTCTAGGAAATTGTCCATTTCCTCCAGATTTTCAAGTTTTGTTAAATATAGGCTTTTGTGGTAGGATCTGATCATTTTTTGAATTTCCTCTGAATCTGTAGTTATGTCTCCCTTTTCATTTTTGATTTTGTTAATTTGGGCACACCCTCTGTGTCCTCTGGTTAGTCTGGCTAAGGGTTTATCTATCTTGTTGATTTTCTTAAAGAACCAGCTTTTGGTTCTGTTGATTCTTTGTATAGTCCTTTTTGTTTCTACTTGGTTGATTTCAGCTCTGAGTTTGATTATTTCCTGCCTTCTACTCCTCCTGGGTGTATTTGCTTCTTTTTGTTCTAGAGCTTTTAGGTGTGCTGTCAAGCTGCTGACATATGCTCTCTCCTGTTTCTTTCTGCAGGCACTCAGCGCTATGAGTTTTCCTCTTAGCACAGCTTTCATTGTGTCCCATAAGTTTGGGTATGTTGTACCTTCATTTTCATTAAATTCTAAAAAGTTTTTAATTTCTTTCTTTATTTCTTCCTTGACCAGGTTATCATTGAGTAGAGCACTGTTCAATTTCCATGTATATGTGGGCATTCTTCCCTTATTGTTATTGAAGACCAGTTTTAGGCCGTGGTGGTCTGATAGCACGCATGGGATTATTTCTATCTTTCTCTACCTGTTGAGGCCTGTTTTTTGACCAATTATATGGTCAATTTTGGAGAAAGTACCATGAGGAGCTGAGAAGAAGGTATATCCTTTTGCTTTAGGATAGAATGTTCTATAAATATCTGTTAAGTCCATTTGGCTCATGACTTCTCTTAGTCTGTCTATGTCTCTGTTAAATTCTGTTTCCATGATCTGTCCATTGATGAGAGTGGGGTGTTGAAATCTCCTACTATTATTGTGTGAGGTGCAATGTGTGTTTTGAGCTTTAGTAAGGTTTCTTTTACGTATGTAGGTGCCCTTGTATTTGGGGCATAGATATTTAGGATTGAGAGTTCATCTTGGTGGATTTTTCCTTTGATGAATATGAAGTGTCCTTCCTTATCTTTTTTGATGACTTTTAGTTGAAAATTGATTTTATTTGATATTAGAATGGCTACTCCAGCTTGCTTCTTCCGACCATTTGCTTGGAAAGTTGTTTTCCAGCCTTTCACTCTGAGGTAGTGTCTGTCTTTGTCTCTGAGGTGTGTTTCCTGTAGGCAGCAGAATGCAGGGTCCTCGTTGCGTATCCAGTTTGTTAATCTATGTCTTTTTATTGGCGAGTTGAGGCCATTGATGTTGAGAGATATTAAGGAATAGTGATTATTGCTTCCTGTTATATTCATATTTGGATGTGAGGTTATGTTTGTGTGCTTTTCTTCTCTTTGTTTTGTTGCCAAGACGATTAGTTTCTTGCTTCTTCTAGGGTATAGCTTGCCTCCTTATGTTGGGCTTTACCATTTATTATCCTTTGTAGTGCTGGATTTGTAGAAAGATATTGTGTAAATTTGGTTCTGTCATGGAATATCTTGGTTTCTCCATCTATGTTAATTGAGAGTTTTGCAGGATACAGTAACCTGGGCTGGCATCTGTGTTCTCTTAGGGTCTGTATGACATCAGTCCAGGATCTTCTGGCCTTCATAGTTTCTGGCGAAAAGTCTGGTGTGATTCTGATAGGTCTGCCTTTATATGTTACTTGACCTTTTTCTCTTACTGCTTTTAATATTCTTTCTTTATTTTGTGCGTTTGGTGTTTTGACTATTATGTGACGGGAGGTGTTTCTTTTCTGGTCCAATCTATTTGGAGTTCTGTAGGCTTCTTGTATGCCTATGGGTATCTCTTTTTTTAGGTTAGGGAAGTTTTCTTCTATGATTTTGTTGAAGATATTTACTGGTCCTTTGAGCTGGGAGTCTTCACTCTCTTCTATACCTATTATCCTTAGGTTTGATCTTCTCATTGAGTCCTGGATTTCCTGTATGTTTTGGACCAGTAGCTTTTTCCGTTTTACATTATCTTTGACAGTTGAGTCAATGATTTCTATGGAATCTTCTGCTCCTGAGATTCTCTCTTCCATCTCTTGTATTCTGTTGGTGAAGCTAGTATCTACAGCTCCTTGTCTCTTCTTTTGGTTTTCTATATCCAGGGTTGTTTCCATGTGTTCTTTCTTGATTGCTTCTATTTCCATTTTTAATTCCTTCAACTGTTTGATTGTGTTTTCCTGGAATTCTTTCAGGGATTTTTGTGTCTCCTCTCTATGGGCTTCTACTTGTTTATTTATGTTTTCCTGGAATTCTTTCAGGGATTTTTGCGATTCCTCTCTGTAGGCTTCTACTTGTTTATTAATGTTTTCCTGTGTTTCTCTAAGGGAGTTCTTCACGTCTTTCTTGAAGTCCTCCAGCAGCATCATCACATATGATTTTGAAACTAGATCTTGCTTTTCTGGTGTGTTTGGATATTCCATGTTTGTTTAGGGAGAATTGGGCTCCGATGGTGCTATGTAGTCTTGGTTTCTGTTGCTTGGGTTCCTGCGCTTGCCTCTCGCCATCAGATTATCTCTAGTGTTACTTTGTTCTGCTATTTCTGACAGTGGCTAGACTCTCCTATAAGCCTGTGTGTCAGGAGTGCTGTAGACCTGTTTTCCTGTTTTCTTTCAGCCACTTATGGGGACAGAGTGTTCTGCTTTCAGGCATGTAGTTTTTCCTCTCTACAGGTCTTCAGCTGTTCCTGTGGGCCTGTGTCTTGAGTTCACCAGGCAGGTTTCTTGCAGCAGAAAAGTTGGTCTTACCTGTGGTCCCGAGGCTCAAGTTCGCTCGCGGGGTGCTGCCCAAGAGCTCTCTGCGGCGGCAGCAACCAGGAAGATCTGCGCCGCCGTTTCCGGGAGCTTCAGTGCACCAGGATTACAGATGGCGTTTGGTGTTTTCCTCTGGCGTCCGAGATGTGTGCAGAGTGCAGTGTCTTCTGGTTTCCCAGGCGTGTCTGCCTCTCTGAAGGTTTAGCTCTCCCTCCCACGGGATTTGGGTGCAGAGAACTGTTTATCTGGTCTGTTCCTTCAGGTTCCGGGGGTGTCTCAGGCGCAGGGGTCTTGCCGCTCCTGGGCCCTCCCTCACGGGAACCCAGAGGCCGCATACAGTTTCCTCTTGGGCCTGGGATGTGGGCAGGGGTGGGCAGTGTTGGTGGTCTCTTCTGCTCTGCAGCCTCAGGAGTGCCCACCTGACCAGGCGGTGAGGTCTCTCTCCCACGGGGTCTGGGAGCAGAGAGCTGCTGCGGGCCGGGATCCGTGGGTGTGGGACTCCCGGTAAACACAGGAAGTCGTACATGTTTTATTTATCATACTCACGGCCAATTATATTCTCCCCTACAGACAGACAGACAGACACACACACACACACACACACACACACACACACACACATCGTTTCCTCTTCCCAACTAGCTTCCCCTCTACTTCCGTGCCTTGTTTCGTTGTTTGTTAACCTATGACTGTCTCTGGAGTTGTTTACAGGGGAAAGGCTAATCACAGGAGCATGGCAGCTGATCTGTGGCTACACCACTGAGAGGGTGTGTCTCTGCGCAGTGTTAGTCTTTGGAAGCAATCAGAGCAGGCTGGCAGGACGGCATGTACAATGGTTAGCTTTGTTCCTGTAACAGAGATAGACCAGCTTACAAAGATAAAAGGGATGCCTTGGCTCACAGTTTTGGAGACCTCAGTCTAGGGTCCCTTGGCCTTGTTACTTTTAGCCTGCGGTGAGATAGTACACATCACGGTGCACATGAAAGGCAGAGGGAGCTGCTCACCTCCTGGTAGCCAGGAAGCAAAGAAAGAGTGAAGAGGGGCCAGAATCACAAAATTCCCTTTGAGCACATGACCCTAATGGCTTAACTTCCTTCTCCTCAGCCTCATATGTGGAAGGCTCCACAGCTAACAGTACCGTGGGCTAGGGATCAAGCCTTAAACACATGGGCCTTTGGTGGTCATTCAAGATCCAAACTGTAAAACATTTCCAGACACAGCACCTCAGGCTTCACTTTCATACAAAGCCAAAAGAGCTGCTGCCAACTGCCTCATGTGAGGTCCCAAGAAAGGTTCCCTCAGGCTCTTTCTTAGAGTCCCTCCCAAGATCCCAAGAACTCCTTCCTCTCTGACAAGGAGGGGAGAAAGCAGGGTCATCTTTCCACTTGGGCTGGATCTGCCTCCCAACCTCTAGTCCCCTAGGTGTGTCTATGGAAAGAAGTTTGAAGACTGGATACTGCAGGAAACTGGTGGATAAAGGCTGGGTCCTGCCAGGCTCAGAAAGGCAGCTTATAGGTGTGTGCTAGAAACAGCCTGCTGTGCATGGGGGATGGAGGGGAGGGTGATGGAAACCGGAGCAGTTAAGGTATGGGGGGGGGCAGAGACAAAGACTGTGTGTGTGTGTGTGTGTGTGTGTGTGTGTGTGTGTGTGAGAGAGAGAGAGACAGACAGACAGACAGACAGACAGAGAGACAGAGACAGAGACAGAGACAGAGGGAGTATGTGTGTGTGTGTTTCCAAAGCTAAACCAAAGTGCTATGGTTTGGGGTCTTTTTAAGAACCCCTGGACAAAGTGAGGGTGGCAGGGGCAAAGCCAAGAGCGCGACCGGAGTCACTCCTTGGAAAAGGGCGTCTTTTAAAGGCAATTAGTCTGTCAGGGAACAGGACTTCCCACATAATAAGGCAAGGGAGGATTAAAGAACTAAAAATAACTCCAGGTTCATTTTGCCAAGACTCAGCAGGCCATTCTACACGCACACCTTCCTTTAACCGAGATGCCGCTAACACAGGCTGAAAGCACAGGAGAACAGGGGTTGCTTCCGCAGCTCCGGTCCCCTAAGTACAAAGATGAGATGCTCACAGCAGGGACTGTTCACAGGATCAGGGTGCAAAGCTGTGCTAAGAATGCACACGGGAGAAACGAGTTCTATTTTCAGGGCTTGTTTGCTTGCTTTTTCATTTCGAGATCACAATAACATTATCTCTCTCTTCCCTTTCCTCCTTCTAAAACCTCCTTGCCATCTTTCAAATTCATGGCCTCTCTTTTTCATTAATTGTTACTGCATGCCCATGTATATATACTCATATGTTCCTAAATATAACCTGCTCAGTCTGTATAACGTTATTTGTTTTGCATGTTTTCAGGGCTGACCATTTGGTACTGGATAACCAGTCGTCATGCTCTTCCCTGGGGAAAATGCTTTCTCCTGCTCTCAGCGTCCCTTCGTTGCCTGTAACTCTTGGTCTTCCCAGCTGCACTGGCCTGTCTATTGGTGTCTTCTTCAGCTCATGCTTAGGCAGTCACGTTGATGAGTTTGAAAGGGTCTTTTGTTGCTTTGGCTGGCCTGGGCGCACTAAGACCGAGGACTGCGGAACTGGGACCTTCTCAAGAATTTTTAGGAACGGAACACAGAACACTGGGCTGGGCAGCTATGTATCTTTTGTTTTCCCAGCTGGTTCGACAGAAGCACCTTAGAGCTCCCTGCCCTGGCTGTGCCCCTGTCAGTCATGACCAAGCTGTCCTGGCACTGGATACAGAGAGTCCCTGGCTACCTGTTTCTTGGCCTCAAAATTGAGATAGCATTAGTCCCTACATCTTAAAGCTATCAGATGTGTTCAGGGGACATGGCATGTGGTCCACAAAGGCCAGCAATTACTTATGGAGTCCAGAGGTCTCGATGCAGCTAGTAGGGGAACTGTGGAAGTGTGCCTTTCAGCAGGGAGACTGCAGCTTTGTTTTAAATTTTATTTACTCTTTCACAAGTTCTTTTAAAAATTATTGTATTGTTTATATATTTGGTGGGGGCATGCCATATTGCACACATGCAAGTAAAGAAGAGTTAGAGGAGTCAATTCTCTTTCTGCCGTGTGGGTTCCTGGGATAGAATTCACATGGTTAGACTGGGTGGGAGATGACTTTACTGCTGAGGCAACTCACCAGTCCTATCATACAGTCCAAGTGGGCCTCATACTTGTGATCCTCCTGCCTCCTCCTCTTCAGGATATCCTACTGGTGTGAGCCACCGCAACTGAGTGTCACAATCTCTCTCCGTCTCTGTCTCTGTCTCTGTCTCTGTCTCTGTCTCTGTCTCTGTCTCTCTCTCTCTCTCTCTCTCTCTCTCTCTCTCTCTGTGTGTGTGTGTGTGTGTGTGTGTGTGTGTCCGTGGCTGACTGGCTGTCTCTCTCTCTCACACACACACCCTTGGTTTCATGTCTCATGTCTATGTTTCAGTTTCTTAAATCATGCATCCACTGGTGTTTTCTGGTTTGGGCTTTAACAATTGCATCTCTCTCTCTTTCTCTCTCTCTCTCTCTCTCTCTCTCTCTCTCTCTCGCTCACACACACACACACACACACACACACACACACACACACACTGTACTTTGATGGGTCATATTCCTCCCTCATCCCCCTCCTCCCCGTCCCTCCCCCTAGCCTTTCTCCCTTCTCCCAAACAGCACCCCTTCTTGCTCCACTGTCCTTGAGTGTGCCCCATTGCATTTAATTAGTGTTTCATCCATGAATAGCTGGTGGGGGCCATTTACTTGAGGAAGAGCAACGTTATCAGTGACTATACCACTAAGGATATGCCTTGCCATCTCCTAGCAACCATTATGTACTTGCAGCCCCTCTGCGAGGTATAGGACTTCATGCTTCTGTCCCCCGTTCACAATGGAAGGCTGCTGGGCCAGTCTTGTGTGGGTGGCCATCACTGCTTTGGAGTCCGACTTGAAGACATGGCTACTCTAGGAAAGTACGCCATCACTGAGACTCATGGCCAGACCATCTCTAACTTTTTTTTAAAAATGAGTCAGGGGCTCACTATATTACCCAGGCTGACCTTGAACTTGAGATCATTCTGCCTTTGCTTCCCGAGCAGCTTGAGGTTACAGTGCAGGGGGGATCCCCCCCCCCCCCACTCCGATTTTCCAAACCCTTGCACAGGGCTCTGTACTGCGCATGTGCCATCTGTCAAGTATCTGTGAACTCTGCTACTACAAGGCCCTAGGGTTCCAGAGCTGCAGATGTGTTCTAGATGAGCAGACAAGTCGTTTCCCGCGGAGACTGGTGGATTAGATAGGCAATCGGTGAATAATTCGATCTACTTAAAAGTGACGGATGGTAACAATGAAAAAAACCCGGCCCCGTGGAGCCGCGGAGCTGCAGAGGCAAGGATCTCCACGGAGCAGCCTCAGGAGTCCGACAGACTGGTCGACACTGCCACCTGGTGACAATTATGAGAACTACATGGACATCCTTAGGTATAGGACCAAATGCAGAGAGAGCCCCTCGGGAACATCCTAGGAGCCAATCAGTGTGCAGGCACCCCCAGTTACCCCAGACTAAGCCAATCTGGGGTCTCTACCAGGCTACTGTTATTGACATATTCTTGTTTTGAAACAGAGTCCTATGTTAGCACAGGCTTGCCTCAAACTTGTAACCCTGCTTCTGCATCCTGAGTGTGAAAATAACAAGCACACACTGCTATACCCGCAGCTTCTTCTTTTTTTTCTTTTTTTCGGAGCTGGGGACCGAACCCAGGGCCTTGCGCTCTATCACTGAGCTAAATCCCCAACCCCTACCCGCGGCTTCTTAATTTCTCTTTGAAATGCCTTAGAAAGCTTGCTATGCTTGTCACAGATATTCCTTCCCTAACAAGCAAAACCTTTCTCTTTTCTGTATTTGCCATCACTTTGGCCTCCTTTCGAGGGGCCCCTGAAAGGATGGAGCCGGGTAGCATTGTGCTGTGGGTTCTGGTTTCTTCCACTGGGCAGGGTGTGAGGTTCACTGTGTGTCAGCAGCCCTTCTCTACTGCTGGCTAGTGGCCCATTGCAGGAACATGCTGTGATTCGTTTTCTACTACACTGACAGTGAACATTCAGGCCAGTAACACACTTAGAGAAATCTTTTTTGTGAATGTGTTTCCACCCCTCTTGGGCACACCCCCACACGTCAATGTGGTATTGAATTGTGTTATTCAACGGGGTGGCAGATTCCTTTATCCATTAAGCCATTTCCCTGGCCCTCCATGGTTTTGGGTTTTTGTTTTGTAATTGCATGATGGGAGATAATATAGCAATACAGACATAGTGGGCCTTCTTCTATCTGTGGTCTCACTTTCTGAAATTTCAAGTACCATCCGAGAATACAAAATGAAAACTGCCAGAAATAGTCAAGTCATATGTTTCCAGTTCGCTTATCTGAGTGGTGTGGTGAACTGTCATGGCCTCTGCTCCATCCTCCCCAGGGGGAATACGAATCACCTCTTGGTACAATGTATCAATGCTGTATACACTACTTTTTCTCAGTCACTTAACCATCACCGTTACTATGACGACTGCCAAAGCATCACAGTGCTTGCATTTAGGGAACCCTTGTTTTTACCAATAATGACTGTAAAGCACAAGACCAATGATTTGTGTATACCAGAGAGACTATGAGTATAAAGTGCACACGATACAGAACTACTCGAGGTTTCACACTTCACTGGGGATATCACGGAACACACCCTGATACATAAATACAGCTGTGTCTGAGAACAACATTACAAGAATGTCTACTAGGCTTCCAAAGATGAATAAAAATGGAATTTCTAAAACAGACAAAACTCTCAGAGGCACTGTGGACGTAGCTCTCTGGCAGAGTGCATATTTACCTTTCAGAGACCCCAGGCTCTGTGCCCACCGGTCCCTGCCAGCTTCCAGGTGTCCCTTTTTTAAAACGTTTCTATTTTTTATTTTGAGTATGTGTATATGTGTATCTGAGTATGGTTTTGCGCATGAATTCAGTCCAGAGGCCTGAAAAGGGCATCACATCTCCAGGATCTGGAGTTAGAGGACCTAGCCCCCTTGAGGGAAAGAAGGGATACATGGAGGGGAGTGGAGGGAAGGGACACAGGAAGAGTTGGAGGAGGGGAAGAGGGGGAGTGATACAATTAGATTTTAAAATATTTAAAAATGTAAATGCAGGGCTGAAGAGATGGCTCGACAATTAAGAGCACTGACTGTCCCCTTAGAGGACCGGGGCATGATTCTCAGCGCCTACGTGGCAGCTAATGGCTGCAACAGCCAATGTCTGCCTGCGACTAAAGTTCCAGACTATCTGACCCCTCTTCTGGCCTCCATGAGCACTGTACAAACTTGGTGCACAGACATATATGCAGGTCAAATATCCACTTACCTGAAGTAAAAATAAATCTCAAAAAACATTTAATGTGAATGTAAAAAGATCTTAAGTGTGTCTATGTGTGAGTATTGGTGTGCACCTGCCATGGTATGCATGTGGACATCAGAGGACAACTTTTGGGAGGCCGAGCTCTCTTTCCCCTTGTTGAAGCGGGGTTCTCTTATATCTGCTGTTACATGGCTTAGTCCAGGTCAGCTGGCTCACGAACTTCTGGTGCATACTCCCATCTCCACTGCCCTGTAGGAATGCTGGGGTTACAGGTGTGCACCCCTTTTTTGACACACAAACTAGCCAGCACAGTTACCTGTCAAGTCGTGTCTTGAGTGACCCATTCCAGTCAGGCACTGCCTCCCAGGCTCTCCCCCTCCCTTCAATCCACTTAACTGTGAATCCACCAATGAATTAACCTGTCAGCATCCTCATGAGCCAATCACTTCCCCAATGTCCCTCTGAAAATTGCATTAAGGACCCAGTCTTCAGTGTGTGAGCTTTCTGGAGGTACACTTGAGACTCTAATCACAGCAGGTAGAAATACCACTGTAGGCTGAAAGAGATTACAAGAGGCCAGGCAAATGAACACAGTGTATGCCATTACTGGCTGGAAACAGGATAGGGGGACTGCAAATGGTATTTTGGGAAAACCATGGATAAGCTAATGCTTTATGGCAAAGAGTATTACCCTGACATCCGATTTCTTAGGTTTACTAAGGGTGTGATGGTAAGACATACAGATACAGTCAAATGTAAAGGAATAAGAGAACACCATAGAAATTGCTCAGAAATTAAAAATGGATACCAGGTGATGTAGCAAGCCCACTCTCTGGCACTGCCATGGTTTGGGTAAGCATCCGCCATTAACTTTTCAAGCATACTGAACACGAGATGGATGAATTTTACTCTATGTAAAGTCGATATTGGCAAAGTTGACTTTCCAAATACCCACAAAATTAGTTTCAAAGGCCTAGTAAAGTTGACGAACCTCTGTTAGACAGAGCCAAGGGAGCGACTATAAAGAAGCAATCTCAAAAAAAAATTATACAATTACAAGCCAAACAGAGACTAAAAGGAGAAAAAAATTGAGCTCAAATGACAAAAGAAAAGGTTTAAGAAAAACTTTAAAAAATTAAAGCAACAGAAATATGACTAAAGCTAATTAACAAATCTATCAACACACCAATCCCAATTTAGCAGGGAACCCAGACACTCAAACCCATCTTTTCCAGATGGGGAAATCGTGACATTGGGTCAATCAGGAATGCTTGGATCCTTTAATATTGAAATATCATATACTTTGTCCCATTAGTATGAGCAGCTTGGGGCTGGGGACGGCTCAGCACTGAGAATGTGCACAGAGGACCTGAGTTCAGGTGGCGCCTATGTGTGTAACTCACAACTGCCTGTAACTCAAGCGCCAGGAGATCTGTGTATCCGACCTCTGTGGGCATGCACAGGCATGTGTGCATATCCTCACACGGACACGCATGTAATCATATGAATTGAAAAGCTAAATGCTTTAAAAATGAAAGTATGCACACACACACACACACACACACACACACACACACACACACTACTGCTTAAGGAAATGTAGTTGTAAATGAAGATACAAAGACTCTATTATATTCAGTCATTTTTATTGAGCTACACCACCATCACAAGGAATGTGGAATGGACAGGTCATATAAACGATTATACTAATTATATTTAATAATTACACAACACCTAATAGTTTACCAGTCACTTTTGCATCCACCCTCTACCTAGTTCTAGCCGCTCTCATGCAGGTATGGCATTTTCCAAATACATATACAAAGAAACACTTCAAACACGAAGTGACTTGTCTCAAATGTCAACTATCATCTGAATTTTGTTGGTCCTCTATAAAACCATATATTAAATGAACTGATAGCTATATATAGGTAATACATAATTGGGAAAAATAAATCCAAGTGACAAATGTAAATTCGATTTGCCGATGGCTCTTATGCGATCTTGGAGTAAAGAGAGAGATAAAATATTGACGTGGCAGTTTACGCTCACAGTTGTAGCTATCTCTCCCTCTCAAGTTTGCAGTAGACAAACTGAACACTGCTATTTCAACTGAAAAAGTAAAGCTCCCTCAAAGCTAGGAGAAGCAGTGTGTAGTTCTTCCCACACAGGAGCCTATCTGCAGAACCAGTGGCCATTCCAGTTCTAGCTGGCTATTCTGTACTGCCATCTGTATGCCACAGACCTTCGGGCTGTGCTCCACAGAACCCCACGTGCTGTGTCAGTGCCCAATGCAAGAACGGCAAGGGAAAGATGGAGTCGCTGTCCCTAACAGTTCAAGCACAGATGAAAATCTGGGTAAGAGAACACAAGAAGGTTCTCACAGGTAGCGAGAGATGAAATGGACAAGGATCTAGAAACCTGAGGGATCCCACAGCAGAATTCCTTGGCACTTCTTTTGCCTTATATCACAAACTGCTTTTTGGAGGTGACAACCCAGAGACTCAGAGTTGTGGAAGAGAGGAAGAGGACAGAAGGAAGAGGGGTAGGTTTTGTTTGTTTGTTTAAAGATTTATTTTTTTTTTATATGTGAGTACACTGTAGCTGTCTTCAGACACACCAGAGCAGGGCATCAGATCTCATTACAGATGGTTGTGAGCCTCCATGTGATTTCTGGGAACTGAACTCAGGACCTCTGCAAGAGCAGCCAGTGCTCTTAACCACTGAGCTATCTCTCCATCCTGGGATGGGGGTAGATTTTTAAAGGTCCAAGAAAAATCTTATTCTTTCTAAAAAAAATAACAGGTCAGGAAAGGAGCAGCCCAGACAGACAGAAAACTTTTAGATAATATCGCCCAGTTTTAGGACAGGAAAACATGCACAGGCTATTTGGGGAGTTTGCATTTCCACTCTCCACCCTTCGCTGTGGTCGTATCAGAGTTCGAGGGGCCACCAAGGCCAGTGGAGGACACATGAAGGGATAAGGCTCCCAAATCTACCCAGAGACAAGGTATCCCTTCCCAGCCTTATTGGCATCCGTGGGGCCTACAGTTAGAATTTGCCCCACTCATCTCACCCAACCCTAATACTGATAGTCATGGCATTCATGGATTTCCTAGCCAGGGCAGCACGAATGGGGAGCTACAAATCCTTCCCCTCCCTAGCAGTACTGAAAACCCCTCTCCTACTGTAGTGTCAGTAGAGGAACAGGTAAAACCAGACTTCTAATGACAACTCAAAGCAACATGGATCCCAGAGTTCTTTCTCCACCAGAGGAGGCCTGCCAATGCAGAAGATTTAAATAGAGTATCAAGTTTTGTGATACACAAAATATCCAGACTTCTGTATATCACTCCAAGACCAAGAGAATCTTAACTTGAATGATTATGTCCAACACACTGACATGGCATAGACGTTATAATTGTCTACCAAGGGATGAGGGGCACACACAGTATCAGGAAAAATGGAGCAAAAAAATACAGTAACTGAAATAAGTTCAAAAGAGAGAGGAAAAATCTGGCTACAAACCTGAGAACTGAACAAAAGAAAATATTCAATATTATCAACAGATCAAATGACAAGAGACTGAATTGTATCCATCTGTTTCTCCCCACCCACCCTCAGTTTATTATGTTGACATTCTACCTTGCATTAGTCAGGGCTCTCTAGAGGGACAGAACTTATAGGATGAATCAACTATTCTCTCCCTCCCTCTCTCCTTCCCTCCCTCCCTCCCTCCCTCTCTCCCTCCCTCCTCCCTTCTTTCACTTCCTTTCTCTCATATGGTTTTCTAGAGTGACTTACAGGCTGTGGTCCAGCTAGCCTAACAAGAGCTGTCCTCCAACAGAAGGTCTAAGGATCCAGTTCTACCCATGTTCTGTCCATGAGGTGGGATGTCTCTGCTGGTCTTCATTATAGGCTGGAGTCCCAAGGAAGTAGGCTCTAACGCCAGTGAAGGAATGGGTTTGCTAGAGATCATAGGAGTAAGGTCTTAATGTAACCATCAACAGGACTGCTGGCCTTATAAAAAAGCAAAGGAGACCTCTCAGAGTCCCCTATGTACAGGGGGAGGCCATATAAAGACCATCTTCAAATAAGGAGGGACATTCTCATCAGGAACTGAACCTTGCTGGACCTTGATTTTGGACTTTTATCCCTCAGAACTGTGTTTGAACCACCCAATCTATGGTTGTTATGGCATCCTGAGCCAACCAAGATCCTGGTGCCAGAAAATGGAATGCTGGAAGAGCAAACATTAAATGTGACAAAGCACCTTTGCAATCCGATAGTGGGTAAAGGCCAGAAGAGTTCTGAGGTATGTACAGAACGCAAAGGCTATTCTGGTGAGGACTTAGATGGCAACGAGGAACCTGCTCTTAGAACTGGAGATGACCTTTTTATAGTGTTGATCTTGTCTGATGAGTATGCTAATGTTTTGCGGAAGGAAAAACCCAAGAGTGATGAAACTGGGTAGTTAGTCGCAATTTCTAAATAAAGTACTAAATGAAGTACATGATGAGTGGAGTCTCACTGCTTTTAGTGAAGATGGGAGGTGGGAAAGATGAACTAACGACTTGAGTGCTAATCAAGAAGGAAAGAGAATCCAAAGATATGGAAAAAGTCTACTCAAAAGGGGGACTTTGAGGAAGTTTATTAGAAAGACCACACTAACGCTATGTTTGAACAACCATTTGATTAAGATGATAGGCACAGCTCATGGGCTAATACAGTAATGGGCACAGCTCATGGGCTAATACAGTGATGGGCACAGCTCATGGGCTAATACAGTGATGGGCACAGCTCATGGGCTAATACAGTGATGGGCACAGCTCACGGGATAATACAGTGATGGGCACAGCTCATGGGCTAATACAGTAATGGGCACAGCTCATGGGCTAATACAGTGATGGGCACAGCTCATGGGCTAATACAGTGATGGGCACAGTTCACGGGCTAATACAGTGATGGGCATGGCTCATGGGTTAATACAGTGATGAGCATAGCTCATGGGCTAATACAGTGATGGGTACAGCTCATGGGCTAATACAGTGATGGGTACAGCTCATGGGCAAAGTCAACTTGTTCAGCTTGGTTTCAACAGGGAAGATGGCCTTAAACTTAAACCTGAAAGCCAAGGCCAGGGATGGAATTATCTGGAAGAGCCATAGGGGAAGGATTGCCTCACCAACAGGTCCACAGGCTGTCAATCAAACCAAAAGGGATTATTCTCATATCTCACAATCTAGTGGAATTCTCTACGTTTTGAACTTGCTTGGCATCCGTCATCCATTTCTTCACTGGCATTTCTATCTTTTGGTGCAGGGATTCTGTCCTACCATAGTATTATAGAACTGTATAACTTACTCGGTTTCACAGGTCCACAGCTTAGGTCAGATAATCAAACATCTTAGCCATATCTGATTCAGGTGGAAGACCAAACTCTGGACTTTAGACTTTACAGCTTGGGCTGGAAGGCTACACTTTGGGAGCTGCCGAAGCAGAGTGAGTGCATGCCATGCATGGACATGCATTTGGTGGGAAGCAGCAAGAGCAGCATGACAGGGAATAAATTGTGTCTTCTTAAACATGTGTACTGAAGGCCTGGCTCCTAGTGCAAACTGAATTTGGAAAGAGGACTTTCCAGAGGTAATTAAGGCTAAGTGAGGTGGTAAGAATAGGATTCTAGTCCAAAGGGATCGATAACAACGAGAGAGGCATTCTCTCACCCCACACACAAACCAACGATAGTCTGTGTGAAGACACATCAAGAAGCCAGTCATAAGTCACCAAGAAGGTGGTGCACTCCAGCAGTTGGACAGGAGGTGCAAGAGGATGAGGAATTCAAGGACTTCTTCAGCTGCATGAGTATTTGAAGCCAGCCTGGACTACATACTACATAAGATCCATGGAACACCAAAAAGGGAAGCAGATGTCTGTGACTCAGGAAAAGAAGCCTGTCAGGAAATGAAGTCAGATGATTCCTCAAGCTCCAGGACTCTGGGAGACACTTTCCTTAGGTCATCTAAGAGATTCTGTCTCAGCAGATACAGAAGACTAATAAAAAAAAATGAACTTAAAAAGTGAACAGTCGGGGCTGGGGATTTGGCTCAGTGGTAGAGCACTTACCTAGGAAGCGCAAGGTCCTGGGTTCGGTCCCCAGCCCCGAAAAAAAAAAAAGTGAACAGTCTTAAAAACCTGTGAAACTATAAATCAGAGCTAATGATTCTGCCACTCAAATCAGAAATGGACACCAGGCAGGGTACTGGGATAAAAATGCATTTTGAAGAAATGGTATCAGGCTGAAAATTCTTCAACCTTGACAAAGGATATAAACCTATGGACTGAAGCAGCTCAACAACTACGGAAAGATATCCACTCAAGGAAATCCACGCCAGGACACAGCGTAATGTTTCCCGTACTAACCTTCAAACTTTCCGTCACAAGTGTATACACGCAGTCACCTGGCACTACCCCAAGAGTCTAATGGAGAAGGGCAAGCTTCTCAGGGCAAGCTTCTCAGCCAAGGCTCTCACAACCAAGGCAGCGTCAGTGCAGACCTACAGTTACAGTTTCTGCAGCATAAAAAAAAATTCAAGGTACAAACCACTTACAACTGAGGTAAATCTTTATAAATAAGTATTCTTGGGTAGCTCTGTTTAGAACACACTGAACATATCAAAGGTCTCTTTTGAAAACTGACTAAGCCCTAAGTCTTCAGCCTTGGGATTAAAATGACTCCCAGTATACATCTTACTAAGCAAGACAGAAGGACAAGAAGTGCGGAAGCCCCCATGCCAGTGTTGCTCAGCTTAGGGCAAAGCTGCCCTCACATGAGCTTCGAAACACAGCAGCTGTTAAGTCACTGCAACCAACACTTCCTGGGGTCACACCTCAACTCTTTCCCCTGTCCTTTCTGTCTACTTCCTTAGTGTTCTTGGACTTAAGGACAACTGTTCTACCATTTCTGACCCTGGGCAAATTCATCGTGACTTCTCAATCTTTTCTATCTACCCCTAACATGCCATGTATTTCCTTAGACTTCATCTCCCCATCACTAAGAGACTCCATACCCCAGGTAACGTGTTCTCTCCACAATGCTACATCCCACTCCCTCACAGACTTGGCAGTGTACATACACACTACGATGCTGGAAGCGAATTTCTGTTTTCCATTAAGGAAATATTTTTAAAATGCAAAACCTCCTTCCACAGTCTAATGAGTTATATCTCACACCAGCAGTATTTCAATAACTTTTAAAGTAACAGTCTGAAATTTCTTTGTAGCCCTCATAACATATGATAAACGCTCAAAACCAACCAAACAAACAAAAATATCCTTGGGATATAATATGCTTATCCAGTATGGATTCTCTTTTGTTGGCCACAGACTAAATACTCACTAAAGGCTTATACATTTGCCTTGCTTTTCCCTCCAGCATGAGTTTTCTGATGTTGAGAAAGAGATGAACTCTGGCTAAACGCTTTTCCACATTCTTTACACTTATAGGGTCTTTCTCCAGTGTGAGTTTTCTGGTGTTTTGTAAGAGATGAGCTCTGGCTGAAAGCCTTTCCACAGTCCTTGCATTTATAAGGCTTCTCTCCAGTGTGTGTTCTCTGGTGCCGAATAAGGGCTGAGCGGTCGCCGAAGGCTTTGGCACAGTCACCGCATTTATAGGGCTTCTCCCCAGTGTGAGTCCTCTGGTGCTGTGTCAGGGCTGAACAGTACCCAAAGGCTTTCCCACATTCACTGCACTCATAAGGCCTCTCCCCAGTGTGAGTTCTCTGGTGCTGAATAAGGCCCGAGCGGTCACTAAAAGCTCTGCCACATTCCTTACACTTGTAGGGCTTCTCTCCAGTGTGAATGACCTGATGCTGGGTGAGAAACGTGCTTTGGCTGAAGGCCTTCCCACACTCGTGACACTCGTAAGGTTTCTCTCCCGTATGAATTCGCTGATGTTGAGTGAGGTACGAGCTCTGATTGAAGGCCTTGCCGCATTCGTTACACTCATAGGGCTTCTCTCCAGTGTGAATGATGTGATGCCTAATGAGGGCTGAGCGGTGACTGAAGGCCTTCCCACAGTCGAGACACTCATAGGGCTTCTCTCCAGTGTGAATCCTCTGGTGCAGGGTAAGGTGTATGCTCTGGCTAAATGCCTTCCCACATTCATTACACTCATAGGGCTTTTCTCCCGTGTGAGTTCTCTGATGCAGGAGGAAGGCTGAGTAGTAACTGAACGCTTTCCCGCACTCATTACATTGCCAAGGTTTCCTCCCTGCACACATTTTCTCTTGTTTAATAATTTCTGAATTTGTAAAATTCATAAGCGAACCACAATTACGAAGTTTCTCTCCCTGGTGTTGAACAAGTAGTGACCACTGACTAAAATTCCTTCTAAATTTATCACTTTGATAGCCTCTCTCCACAGAAAGTCTCTTCTGAGGGACCAGCTCTCGTCCTGGATGTTTCTCATGGTTTCCCCACCGATTTTCCACAGAGTCTTCACAGCCCCTGGCCCTTTCCGCTGGAAAACTCTCCAGTAACGCTCCAGGGGATGAGTCCTCTTCAGAAAAGTGCTTCTCTGGAGTTAGCTTCATGCCTTCTAGTATTGTCTCCCACTCTGAAAGAAATAGATTACATACACAGAGAAAAATAACATTTACACTAGAGAATAATAAAACAGGTGAAAATATTTGCAGAAAACACATATATTTCATAACTCTCAAAAAGAGTCTTGTACTGTTGGGAGGACATGAAAAACAAGATGGTGGACTGAGAAAAGATGCTGCAAAAAAGGGTGAGCAGTCGGGCAACACTGCTTTAGTCAGCGAGGTAGGAAGTGAAGAACAGTAACAGAACGGAGCCTCTCAGTGCTGACTTAAGGGTCTGTGGAACACAAGGATGGGACCAGAAAAGCAGCCTCTTGGGACTTAGTCACTGTGCTTTCACTGAGTACCTGAAGGAAGGCCATCTTTAACTTTCCTTCTTGCTATAACTTTTTCCCATGCTCTCAATAATGTCCTAACTGTAACTAAATAATCTCTTACACACACACACACACACACACACACACACACACACACACACACACATTCATGCGTACAAATTGGCTGCTACTGTTTCAAAACAAGATGAAAATTCTAGAAGCTAGAATTCAATGTTATATGTATCTATTAACTCAAATTATTAGAAAGCTTAGGAGTTAAAAACACATGACTGGGCATGGTAGCACATGCCTTTAATCCCAGCACTTGGGAGGCAGAGGCAGGTGAATCTCTGAGTTCAAGGCCAGCCTGGTCTATAGAGTGAGTTCAGGACAACACAAGGCTATACAGAGAGAAATCCTGTCTCAAAAAAACAAAAACAAAAAACAACCAAAAAAACCCAAGAATCCAAACACACAAACAAAAACAAAAAAAAAAAGAAAGAAAACATGACAATCTCTGTCTGCTTACTATCACTCCCAGCCAGAAAAAAAAAACACAGAACTGAAGTGGACACTTCTAGGTCTTTGGAAAGTCAGTTATGTCAAATGACGATTCGCTGGGGCACACGGGTGAGAAGGTGTCTTGCTAAAGCAAACGTGAAGGACTGTTTTCCTGAAGCAGACGCAGGTGAAAGGATGTTTGGATATGGCAGACACGTGAAAGGACCCGTGATGAAGACGTATAAATGTGGGCAGACAAGCACTGAGCCTCGGCATTCTTCACTAAACACACACGTGTATTGGTTTGCCTTACATAGTGTGGTTGAGCTCAACTTGTGGTAATGCTGCCATCGAGAGAAACTCACCCAAGAACTGTTTGTGAGGTTCCTGTGGCAGCTTGCTGCCTCTGCAGTCGTGCCTTAGGCTAGTTGGTGAGCCTGGCGGTTTCTTCAGGATTGAACTACAGCTGCCTGAACTCTGCTTGCTGAAAGGACTCGAGTGTAGCTGCTGGTTCGTGCCTGGTGTCTACCAGCCTAGAGGACTGGTCTGCAGCTGCTGAACTGTATTTGGTGTTTGCTACAGGACTGAACTGCTGCCAAAGATTAAGCTCGCCCCCAAAGGACTACTGCTGAACAGGTCCACTTCTCCCATATCCTAATAGCTTTTCTCTTATACTACCTCTGCTGAGTGGTGGGCAAGAGGAGGACTTGAACCCTAATTAAAAGTAGGTTGCAAAAAATGTATGCCTACACAGAACGAAACAGAATCACTTTTTTTTTTTTTTTAAGAAAAAGAACAGTGTGTGCAGGTTCCATTTGCCCAGATTGGTTCCTGATGTGTCAAGGTACCTGTGTCAGAATCCTGATGTACTGGTAGACTTCAAGGGGAAAGTTTCGTTGCCAAAAGTAGTTTTAAATCCTTCCAGGCTTCCAAGGTGTTATCATTTGGATACAGTTTGAATGTGGCCCAAGGGGTCATGTACTAAGTCAGTAAAGAGTGCAGCAGTGTTAGGGAGGTAGAATCTTTAAGAAATGAGGACTCATGGGCTGGAGAGAAGGCTCAGTGGTTAAGAGCACCGACTGCTCTTCCAGAGGTCCTGAGTTCAAATCCCAGAAACCACATGGTGGCTCACAACCATCTGTAATGAGATCTGATGCCTTCTTCTGGTGTCTGAAGACAGCTACAGCATACTTATATATAATAAATACATCTTTAAAAAAAAGAAAGAAATGAGGACTCATAAGATGTATTAGGTAAAGGGGCCAATACTGCTGGAAGGGTGTTTTGAGGAGTGAATTAATTCTTGCAGGAAGGGGCTTTTATAAAATTGGACTGCCCTATATACTTGGTCCCTTCTGCAAGTGACAATTCCCCATTCTGTTTTTCTGCCATGTAGTTAAAGAAGCTCTTACCAGGGCCATTAACATGTGACACAAACCTTTTCATTCTCCAGAACTGTCTAAAGCAATTTCTTTTCTTAAAAAGTACCTGTCCGGGGCTGGGGATTTAGCTCAGTGGTAGAGCGCTTACCTAGGAAGCGCAAGGCCCTGGGTTCGGTCCCCAGCTCCGAAAAAAAAAAAAACCAAAAAAAAAAAAAAAAAAAGTACCTGTCCTTGAACACATATACCAACACAAAACAGACGGAAACATAGATACCAACACAAACAGAAAGTGCCTGTCCTTGAACATATATACCAACCCAAAACACACTAATACAGATTAATACTAATTAATGCTATTTAATATTCAGCCACATCTCTAAATGTTATAAATTGCACACCACACTCAACAAAGAACCTGGAATTTTCAAGGACAAATAGGTAGAGAAATATCAAAAAGCAAATGGATGTCCAGCTAAGGGGATGAAGAATTGATGCTCTAAGTATCAGTAGAGAGCACACGATTCATGGAGGATACTGAGACGCGCCTGCTTTCTGTTAAGGATTCAAGAGAAGTGAAAAAGTTTAGGCACACAGACTATGATGACCTTAGAGGAAGATGGGAAGATGTAGTTGGAAGAGCTAGCAAAGAACCTGCAAAATGATGCTTCTTCAGTTACACAAGGATTAAGTAAGACCAGAGAAGTATAATTTGCTGGTAATCTGTTGCAATGATTCATTTTGACATTTTAAGAAAATGACATTTTAAAACGTCCATGACATCATTAAAAAAATACCAGTAGACAATAGCATTCATTTGCTTAGTATATAGGAAGGTGGTGTTCTAAACATTTTCCTAAACTATTATATTTGACCTAAGAGCTATATTGTTTTACAGATGAGAACCCTGACTCACAAAAGAGGGTAACCCACAGAAATAATGAGTAACTAAGACCAGCTTTGAACCCAGGAGACCGATTTCAAATCTACCCTGAGGGTAGAAAAGCATTATACCATGCTGCTTCTGCTTGAATAGAGAACACACAGAAATCAAACAAAACAAAACAAGTCAGTGGACTAAGATGGGGAAAAAAAAGCATTATGCTGTGAATATAAAATATTATGTAAAAACCAGTCAAGCAGTGTAGGGGCACAGAGGCCCCTGTGCTCATGCATAAGCATTAGGGAAGCCAGGAATGCTAAATGTACAGGATCATCTCTTCAAAAGGAGAGATGTATAGCCTGTTTTTCACCCAGAAAGCTGGGAGCATAGCCCGGTGTCCTTTGCACTCTCCGTGTGGCTGACACCACATCAGAGCCTCTCCCAGACCCTAAGTATTAGCTTGTTCTTCTCAGTCAGTCTACAGAACCCATCTTCATGCATGATGTCACAGGTATTTTACAAGAGTTTTGATGTAGTCATGTCTTTTAGCTTTATTTTACACAAAGGACTGAGTTATTTATCACCAAGAAAAAAAAATTCACCCAACTGTGCTTTGCTTAAATATGCCTAAAATAATTACTCAGGGTCAGAGTCTAGAAATTTGAACCAACAGACAAATCCTGAAGTTTGAGTAAACAAACTAGGTACTGAATTGTGTTGAACCAGACTGCCTTCTTATCTCTCACAGACAGACACTCTGCAGGCCGTGATGTTTGCGGAGACCCCTGTGAAGCAAGAACTAGAATTTTTTTTTTTTCAGAGCTGGGGACCGAACCCAGGGCCTTGCGCTTGCTAGGCAAGCGCTCTACCACTGAGCTAAATCCCCAACCCCAAGAACTAGAAATATTAAAATACCCATCATACTTTTCATAGTATCTGATGTGATTGATTCTGGCTTTATATCAAATCATCTCCACAGGGCTGGAAGGCAGCACAGGAGAGACCGGGTCTCTAGGTGGCCATTTCCATGGGTAGAGGCAATCCATGGGCAATAGCTCGTCTGTGAGCACTTACGTGACCATCTGAGTTATATTCCCACTGTCCCCAAGAGTCACTCGCCTGGACTGGCTGCTTTCGAGATATCCCTCTCTAATTCTACCCTATCTTCCAACTGAGAGATCACGTCACGTTAGGCAATTGGAAGCCCTGCTCACAAGGAAGAAAAAGGTAAGGAGTGTACTGACGGTGTTCTGGTCTTTAGGGAAAATTTGGCAGAGTGGGGAGAAGGGGAGGAGAAAGGGAGAGGGAGGAGGGGCCTGTTCTGGATTTCTTCAACAGTGCTCAGAAGAGGGTGGAGGAGCTCATGTGGGCTTGGTCCTAGTTAGGGTTACTACTGCTGTTGAAAGGCCAAATCTTTTAAGTTTGATTCCATTTTAGAGAACCTGACCTAAGTTTGAATTCAGGTAAACTAACAGGTGGGTACGTAGTATTAGTTTTCAAGTTGCTCCCCCAAAAACCCAGAGACTAGCTCTAATCTCTAGGTTAATCCCCAACAAGACCACTGTCTCCAGGTTACAAGCCCACCCCTGCCTAACAGCCACCAATACAGAGGGAAGTAGAAATTAAGTTTATGATATGACACCCAGCGCCAGCCAGTTATGTTAAAGGCCGTAGTAACTTTCCAATTAGATGCTTACACACTCACAACCTGCTTGCTGCTTACTATAAAGTCTTGCCAAGAAAGATTCCTGAAAAGGCACCAAGCTTACCAGTGGCCTCCTGCCAGAGACCCACCAGAAAGACCCAAAGTGACAGTAGATGGTGACAGAAAGAGCAGATGAAATGACCCTGGCATCCTTTTTAATACGAAGACCCTCTGTCATAGCTGTGTTCCTCAGACCTGTTCTTTGTCCTTTTAAGTCATCTGGATAGAAAGAATGACCAATGAAGAACTGTCTCATTGGTCATTTTAAAATTTATTTTTATTTTATGTGTAAGTATTTTGACTGCATGTATGTATGTGCACCCCGTATGACCTGGTGCCTGAGGAGGTCAGGAAAGGGTGTCATATCTGGAACTGGAGTTAGAGACAAAGACGTGGGCTGCCGCGTGGATGCTGGGAACCCAACCCAGGTCCTTTGAAGGCATAGCCCTCATCTCTCTCTCTCTCTCTCTCTCTCTCTCTCTCTCTCTCTCTCTCTCTCTCTCTCTCTCTCCCCCTCCCTCCCCTTCTGATCAGGAATTTTATCCTGTCTACCATCAGCAACTATATACCTGGTTTGATGTTTCCTAAAAGCTAGGTATGATATGGACAGCTGTGCCAGAACCTATACAAAAGACCTGCTAGTCTTCGAGAGCCCACAGAGACACCTTTACTGATTCCTTTCCCTCAGCTGTGGCATGTTTCACCTTGTTGGGCCTCTGGAAACCCCGATATGGCCCTCATGGCTTATGTGACCATGGTCTATGTGACTAAAGACCCAGTACAGATTTCCTGTGGTCTGGCTGTAACATCTCCTCCTTAGCCTTTAACTCCCACCACAGTGACACAGACTCCTCGGCCTCTCCAATCACTTACACACACCTTCCCCTCCAACCAAAGCTCCTCTCTTGGAACATCCCTGCATTCTGCTTTCCAACTACCTACTACCCTCCTTGGCCTTTCAAAGTGAACTTTTTAAAATCTTAAACCCTTTTCAAATAGTCTAGTTGATGGACACTCTTCCAGGGTCATTAGTAACTTGGCAGAGACAGTCATTTCTGTATTTAAAACACATGTTTATGAATGTGTCCCTTCATCTGTCTGGTTTATGTATCTTCTGCTTCAGCAAACGCCACGAGACAGGGCCTGTGGCTGTTAGTCCTTTGCATCTCACAAGGCCATTTATAGCACTGAATGGCTAGAACACGTTCAGTACAACAGTGGCCAAGAAGCATCGCTGGAAGCCACTGAACTGAGAATGGGACCCCCGTTGAAGGAATCAGAGAAAAGACTGAAAGAGCTTGAAGGGGCTTGAGACCCCATATGAACAACAATGCCAACCAACCAGAGCTTCCAGGGACTAAGCCACTACCCAAAGACTATACATGGACTGACCCTGGACTCCAACTGCATAGGTAGCAATGAGTAGCCTAGTAAGAGCACCAGTGGAAGGGGAAGCCCTTGGTCCTGCCAAGACTGAACCCCCAGTGAACGTGATTGTTGGGGGGAGGGCGGTAAGGGGAGGAGGATGGGGAGGGGAACACCCATATAGAAGGGGAGAGGGAGAGGTTAGGGGGATGTTTGCTTGGAAACCAGGAAAGGTAATAACAATTGAAAGGTAAATAAGAAATAACCAATTTAATAAAGATGGAGAAAAGAAAAAAAAAAGAAGCATCGCTGGGAAGAAAAGTTCTGTCTAAGTGTGGACCATTTCCTGTGAGGCTCACCACTCATGGGTCTCTCAGGATGGCCCCAGTGGTCTAGGACACAGGGCAGAGCAAGTTTAAGAATAGAAGAAAACATAACCATGCAGAGAAAAAAAGAAATATAGACTTATCTGGGCCCTAGGAGTCAGTAAAAAAAAAAAAATGGTTATGCCATTTTCTTTAGGTTTTCCAGCACTGGGAGGGCCTTAGTCCTCAGAAAGTGAGTCTAGAAGTGGATGCCAGGAGCCATTACAATTAGTCCAGCCGCCAGCCACTAGCTACCTTGTCTTAAAGTTAACACGGAACAATTCCATAACATCCCTGATACAGGATAGCTGATATGCATTTCTACCTCAGGTTCCTCCTGGACACCTCTGCAGTTACACTACAGAAGAATTCTTCTATGAGAACCTGAATACATTATACAAATGCATACTTCTTTTCTTCTGCTCAGTCAGAACAACACAGATCTCTCTGTACATAGATCCGTGCTTCTATTAACGATTTGCCTCTGTTCTACTCCAGGCTCAAGGGATGAATGAAGCCGAAATTGGTTTTACTCTTTTTGACCACTGGTCTTTCAAATACAATACCTGCTTTCTCAGAGCAGTGATAGGTTTTATGAGAAAACATCTAAAGCATTTAAAAATTGAAAGCAATTAAAACCCAAAACCCAAACAAACCGGATTCTAAATAAAATCTGAGACTTCAAATCCCTGCTTTCCTTTCCTATCTGTCAAAATGGGTTATTCTCTTTCTTAAAGGAGTTCTCACGGGGACAAAGGCAACTCAGTGTCAGAAGCTAAATTGTCAAAGCAATGGGTTTTAGGAGGACTGTCCACTGACGGCTTTTTATCAAAAATCTCAATGTGGGACCCAGAAGCAGAAAGCAAAAAGCTCACTTCGCTGGAAGAGCCTCACCTCGGACCGGGGCTCCACGGAGACTGCCTCACCTCCAGGGGGAAGGACGTGAGGGCACCGCTCGGGTGCATCTAGTGGCCAGGCGCATCCAGGTTCTTCACTGCGCTCAGCAAACTCCGAGGGGTCTAGGTTCAACCCTCCAGGCTAAGCCTTCTCACCGCCTAGAAAGGTACTCAGACTTTGGGCCGAGGGGCTACAGCGAGCTGCTCAACCGAACTACAACTCCCAGAATCCTCTGCATATCGCACCTCGGCTTCTCACACTGCTTCCCAGAGGACCTCGCGGCGCCTTCTACTATCCCTGCGTGAGGGCTAAAGCCTCTCATTTTCCCACGATGGATGCACGTGGCTCTCCCATTGCTGCCAGTACTTTGATGCAGGCATTGTGTACCGCGTGCCGTGGGACCTCCGCTCTGGATTACAGTATCCCGAAGGATCATGAACCTTACCCATGCAAGCTTTCCATTTTTCCTCTTTAAGAGGGAATCCCTATAGGGTTGTTTGCCTGGACCAAGCTTTCACTTATATTTTTATTTTAAAGTTACATCTGTTTGTTTTTGTTTATTTATTTGGATGTATGACACAAAACGCCTATAGCGGTCAGAAGACAACTTGCTAGAGTAGGTTGACCCTCTAACATATGAGTCCAGTTTGGTAGCAGGTACTTTTATTCACTGGGTCCTGTTCCAGCTCCACTTTCATTAAACTTGTTACTGGAAACTGGTACCTGCTGTGAAATGACTAAGGTAAGGCCATCTTGTCCCAACTTTGTGTCAGCCTAGACACTTCTCAGCCCACCCCACCCCTCCCACCCCCACCCCCAATAGCCATATCCACCTTGGCAATGGTTTGGGAACTGTCCTGACCATGGCCTGGATGTGTTTTGTAATGTCTGAAAATACTGCTGAGCTTTACAAAGAAAGCAGATATTACTAGGTCACCTGGATTCCCTCAGTAATGTAGCTCTGATGTAGTCGTGGTTGTCTTTTAAAACATATACCCCTGAGCTTGGACACCAAGAGACTTTTCAGAGATACAGGCTTCCTCTTGGTCTGGCCATCAATAGAAGGACTCAAAACTTTTAGTTGGCTTAGTTAATATAGTTGTCAGTAACAAGGTCATGTTGATAATTTCAGTTGCCCCTGCTTGAAAGAGCTAGTAATTTGAGAATGGTTGTGTGTGTATATTGGTGGGGGGGCATAGGGGGAAATTTATTTGGAAAGTAGAAGCTATGGCCAACAAAGACCATCTTAGCAGGTGATTGCAAGGCGTATGTATAGAGGCTTATGTTCAGAGGCATATGAGAGGAACCAAGGTAATGATAAATTTGGGGCGGTCTACTTCTCCCCAAATTAATGACTACCAAAATGAAATCAAAGGAAGTGGAGACAGAGAAGGCTTATTTAGCTTGTCTCAGTGACAGGCCTGTTATAACTGGAACAGAGACTTACCCTGATTTATATGAAATGATTAAAGATGCTTGTGCCATCTGAGTAAGGCTGTTCTGAGTAAGGAAATATGGATTTTCAACTCTACAAACTACCTCAATTCAGAAATGGCCAGGTTCCAACAAGTGTTACTGAACAGATACTACTATTAACCATTTTGGAGTGGCCAAGGCAACACCTCCTTGTCCTGATCATACCCTGACTCCATTTTGTGCTCAGGCATCTTCCAGCCTTTCCCCCACGAGCTGTCACTTTTGCCTATCAATGTGATGCTTAACCATACATTTAAAGTTTATTACCTTCTGTGCTTGAGAGACCAAAAAAGCAAAAGAGAGTGCCTCTAATACATTAAATCCCTAACTTATACAGGCTGTACCCCAGCAGCCTACTTCCCTTTTTCCCACTCATTGGACTATTCTTAAATTTACTGTTCTATCAAGGTAGTGGATCATGAGACTGCTATTTTGGGTTTTATAATTGAACTTGCTTATTCTACTCAGAAAAATAACTAGGACAATTGCAAGATATATGTGTTAAAATTAGACCCTGTCTACACATAGACAAAACGCATGTAATCCTGTGGGGTTTGCCTTTATAAGCCCAGGGCTGATATAGCCAGGTGCTATGTCTTGGGAGTGTTCTCAGGTGCAGTCCTGGCCCCATATTGGGCACCATTGTCTAAAACAAAACACCTGTTGCTATTAAAATTTATTTATGGTCATGGTGAGTTTCTGAATGCATCAATGTAGTCAAGACTATTCCGCATCTAAGACCTGGACCATAGCCCAGCTGTATAACCCAAACAACTGATGTGTTCTACCAAAACAAATGTTACCAGGTTCCTGTGACCCATACCTGACAATGCTATCATTGTGGGTTTTGCCTAATAAATACTCTTTTCCCAAGCTTCAGTGCTAAGAGTTCTTTGGAGACAGAAGCCTGCTCTTGGTCACTGGCTAGTCAAGGACTCTGATCTGTCTTTTTATGCATGGTAGTTTGTAACGTTGTCCCCTGAACTATGAGTCAGACTACCTACATGAGCTCTGGGATTCTGTAGACTTGTGACTTGTCAGCTGGTGTATTCTCACTTATCTTCCCATAGGAAACTAGTCAGTTTGAACATCAGTTTGTATTTACAGAAGAGAAAATTTGATCTACACAGGTCTCCAGGAAAAAGCCACAATGTCAGATTGTCCTTTCTCCAATATAGTGCCTAAATTTTAAGTAGACCTAAAGCTTCTTGGGTAAACACTCCTTTTCTCAACACTTGACCTCCTGCCAGTGGGCTGAAAACAAATGTGCTGCTTGGGAGAATGTCCTGTGTCCTTCTCCATGCTGGCTGGACCACAGACAAGTTGTCAGGGTTCATGCAAATAAACGTGGCAGATCAATGAAACAGGAATGAAAGCATTATCACTTAGCTCAGAGGGAGTCTAGCCAGATAGTGGGAAAATCTCAATAAACCAGGCCTGGCCACTTAAACAAACAAACAAACAAACAAACAAACAAACAAACAAATGTAATAGCAGGAAGGAAAACTACATTCAGTTTTGGCACAGCCACACTGGGAAGTCATATGTAAAAGTTGTCTTTGGATATCAGAGGTAGGTAGCTGTAGGCTGTAAGGGGAAAGAACAAAGGAAAACCAGGGGTCTGCACAGCAAGTGATCACAGGCTGTAAACTCACTGACCCATAGTCTAGGCTACACAGAGATTGCTGTGCAACAGTGCAGATCACTTTTCCAAAAGGAAGCTACGCATTGGCCTCCTCACTGTTTTCAGTCACTTTTCCTAAGAGTCTTTTCGAAGTCTGGATTTGCCCAGGCTCATTTCACTGATGATGGCAGTGTCTTAGACAAATACAATACTTGACACTGAGTTTATTTTGAAGACTTAAACTCAGAGGCAATCAACAGACATGTGTCAATTGTCCCCTTTATTTTTTACTTGACATAACACTAGGTATTATACACAGATCCTGTGACATTTTTCTTCAAGCTGTTTATTATATAAAATACTCACAAAAATGGATTCCCTGACACTCTTTGGCTTCATGAGAGACCAAAATGAGTTTATGTTTAGAAGCATGGGAGAGGACTGTTCCACAGTTTAATTTCCTCTCAGTTCTAAGAGAAACCTGCCTTCATCTACTGGAATACACAAGCCCGTTTCCAGGTCTTACCCTGCAAAAAGGGAATACACACTCCCAAAGTCAAGGTTGTCTCATACCTGACCATTAATACAATAAAATACAGGGCTTCCCCAAGGAAATAGATGCATTTGGATACTCAGGATCTAAAGTTTGGTGATGGTGGAGTGCATTAATGAAGATTTTAAATACCCAGAGATATTTCATTCAATAGAGAGCTACTTTAGGTCTGGAATAACGGGTAGAAAGGGGTCATGTAGAAAGACTGAGCTAATTTGTGTGCAATTGATAGTGGTTTCTAGTGTCATTCAAATATCAAGGCACCTGTCTCTGTACCTAGCCTTCAGGTGTGGCTTCTGGCTCAAGAAGAAGTGATCAGAATGGCACCTAGCTGATAAAAATAGCCTTTAGCGTTCCCTTCCTTATTCATGGTGATGTGCCGGGCCCAAACAGTACAGATCGAATGGACACTTACACACACCGGAAGAGGGTCACAGGTCTCTGTTTATTTAGGCTTGTTACTGTGCCATGAGCGATGAGGAAAGAAGGAAGGAAGAGAACTTGGAAGTGATGACTAGTATGTTAAGAGTCTGGACTGTGAAAATTCAGAGAGAAAGGAGGTGGACCCGAGCAGGTTTTGAATCAGAAACTTTGGTATTCGTTAGATAATTGATAACCTAATATTTGCAAGGCACGCTGTAAGACAGAGGCTTATTAAATCACACCTCCGAGTGCTTACAACTCATCTAAGAACAATTATAAGACAAAATCTAAGAGCATAATCTATAGTAGAAATACTGAAGGCAGACCCATACTGAAGACCTAAGTGTCACCTTGTGTCACGCAGGGTATTTTACTTAATCTCTCTAAACTTCAGTGAACTCATCTGTGAAATTCAGACAACAGAAAGGTCTACTTCACAGTGTGAGGATCCGAGGTGATCACGTCCTTGAGTGGAATGTGGTGTTTGAATGAGAACAGGCTCATATACTTAATTGAATGTTTGGTTCCTAAATGATGGAATGTTTAGAAAGGATTAGGAGGTGTGGCTTTGTTGGGGGAGGTGTGTCACCGGGGATGGGCTCTGAAGTTTCAAAAGCCCTTGCCTGGACCAGAGTGCTAAGACCAGTCTTTCTCTCCTGAGCTCTTGGCCCACTGCTTATGGATCAGATATGAGTTCGCAGCTACTGTTCTGGCACTGTGCCTGCCTGTCACCAAGCTCCTTCCATGATGGTCACAGACCATCCCCTGGAACCGTAAGCAAGCCCTGCAAAATGCTTTCTAAGTTGCCTTGGCCATCATGTCTCTGACAGCAATAGAAAAGTAACTAAGACACCTGGCTTCACCTTGTGTCCCCCAGACTATATTAATTTCTTTAAACTTCAGTGTGCTCCTCTGTGAAATCCAGACAGCAAAGGGACCCATTTCACAGATTTACTGAGAGGATCAGCCAATCTAGCCCTTTTACAATTCATCGCTGAGAGTTTGCCTCAACTAAGTGCTTAGTAAGTGCTACCACTACCACTAGTCCTAGGAGGGCTGAATACTGGGGCACAAGAGAACAAGGTCTTTGTGGCAGAAAGCTTCAGAAGGGCTAAGGGCTATAGAAACTGCTGGAGAAAATGGTATTCTCCCATAACTGTGACATTCTCTACTGTAAGAGCCTGCAGCTATTTAGAGCGCAGTGATGACAGGCCTGTTCTCACTGTGTCTGCAGATTCCTCTCCTAACATCTGTCCTGATGTCTGACCATCTCCAACTTTCTTTTGCAGTGCTTGGGATCAGACTGCAGCTCCTCATGCACGCTGGGCAATAGCTATCACCGAGCCACGCCCAGCCTCTGTGCAGGATTTTGAGTGTGGAGACTCATGGTTTAGTTTCTGCACTCTATGCTGGAGCAGAGGTCGGGCAGAAGACAGTGGCCAGAGTTGGCAGAATGAACAAATGCTGGATCTGTAGATGACAGGGAAATCTTCCACGATTGTAGGAAAGCCCGCTGTCTAGCTCGTGGCTTCCCCTGCTCAGTCTATCCCTTGTTTGGCATAGCGCCTCTGATGTTGGATAACTGAGGACTTGGAGCTGAACTCTTTGCCGCACACACTGCACTCGAAGGGCTTCTCCCCCGTGTGTACTCTCTGGTGCCTTGTGAGCCGGCACCTCTGGCTGAAGGCTTTCCCACACTCACTGCACTCATACGGCTTGTCCCCAGTGTGTATCTTCTGGTGTTGTGTAAGAGAAGAGCGGTCAAAGAAAGCTTTGCCACACTCGCTGCACTGATAGCGGGGCTCCCCCGTGTGCACCTTTTGGTGTCTGTTTAGGGAGGTGACCCCATAGAACGCTTTCCCACAGTCACTGCATTCGTAAGGCTTCCTGCCAGTGTGGGTCAGCAGGTGGCGGGTGAGAATGCTCTTCTGGCTGAAGGCTTTCCCACACTGCTGGCATTCATAGGGACTCTCTCCAGTATGGATTCTCTGGTGGCGAGTGAGGGATGAGCGGTCAAAGAAGGCTTTGCCACACTCGTTGCATTTAAAAGGCTTCTCCCCTGTGTGAATCCGCTGATGCACAGTTAGGGATGATCGGTCAAAGAAGGCTTTGCCACACGCACTGCACTCATATGGGCTCTCTCCAGTGTGGAACATTAGATGTCTACTGAGACTGCTCCTGTGGCTGAAGGCCTTCCCACACTCAGGACAGTCATATGGCTTCTCTCCAGTGTGAGTCCTCTGGTGGCGGATGAGGGACGAATGGTCAAAGAAGGTCTTCCCACACTCACTGCATTCCTGGTCTTGGTGTTTAGCGAGGGTTTTCTTGGATGGAGTTGACCTTTGCTGCAAGCTTTTATCCAAGGGAAGGGACTTTTTGCAAGTCTTTGCTTTGGGACTTTCCTTCTCTAGTTCCAACTCACCTGTTAGAGTTTGGATTTCACGTTTAGGGCATAGAGAACTTTGCCTTCTATAGATTTCTCTCAGTGTGCCTTCTGAAGCATCTAGGATCTCAGAGTTAGTTTCCAAGTCTGCAACAAAGAAGACAGATGCAGTTTCTTCTCTGGACAAGGCGACATGACAGAGGAGAGAGATGCTATGACAGACACTGAGGTAATGCCTGGTCATGGCACAGCTCAAGCCAAAGGCGCAGGAATGAAGGAGGAGCCTGGGAAGGAATTTGACAGCAGCCTTCTCAGGATACAGGAGAATGGCCCTGGAGCAGGGCCAAGAGCTTATTAGGGTAGGCTGAGCAGAGAGCTGGGTGACCAATAAAAATTTCAGAAGTGTACATAGGCAAGGTCACAGTTCTGAGAAACAAGTTGATGAATACAGGTAAATAACACTTGCCCGTGTAGAAGAGGAAAGAGAACCAATGAGTGACAGGAAACGACCATGCACACAGACAACCTGCACTTGAGCAAAGGTGACCCCTTTCACTCCTCCAACCCAGACAACAGAAGCAAACACAATACTACCCATCCTGTTCAAACCTGCTTACCTAGAGAGACACTCTCTGGCCATGCTTTCTCCTCAGATCCATGAAGACCCTGCATCCAGGATTCGCCCCTTCTCTTGAACTGAAGAATCACATCAGGTCGAGGAACGGGAAGCCCTGCTCATGAAGGAAAAGAGGCAGGAGGCTGCTGTGATGAAGATGAAGATGTCTTACCATTCCGAAACTTAAACCTGGCCTCTAAGTCTAAACACTTCCAGAAATGCAGAGACCAGACCAAAAGGCCTGAGGGAAGGTCAGGACTGGGGCTCTTGAAGGGAACAAAGGTCAGGCATCAGGGCACTGTCCACAAAAACCACCTCAGTTCACAGGCAGCAAATGAAAGTTTTCCACTGGCGCTGGCAGGATAGAGGACCTTGGCTCAAGAGGTAAGTATTAAAAAAAAAAATCATCTTGACTAAAAAAGCTGAGGGAGCGACTCAATTTTGTTCGTTCAGATTTAGTATAATGCTTTTATTGAAACAAGTCACTTGTGTTCACAGTAGGAAAATTAGAGTTCTGTACAAGTAAAAGAAAACTTTTTCCTTCCTTTATTTCATGTTCATGTGGAAAGACCTTACATGTGATTCTGTTAACGACTGGATAATGGGGCTGGTGAGATGGCTTATTGGGTTCACCAAGTCTGCTAAACTGGGCTGGCTCCCTAGAGCCCACATGGTAAAAGCAAAGAAGCAAGTCCCAAGAGTTGTCCTCTGACCTTCACACACACATGCTGGGGCACATGTATGTTCCCCCAAATAAATAAAGAAAAAATTAAATGTTATGAGAACTTCAAAAAACTGGATAATGAAATACTACTGACTTGTCAACTGAAGATCTTTTCATGTAACAAATTTAAAATATTAATTTTAATTAGCACAGATTTTCTACAATGTTTTAATAGCTATACAATACTGTGGTAAATGTGCCCCCTGAGCTGTACAAATTGGCAATCCCATTACATTCCCTGGCTCATTCTCCAGAAGCAATCATATCCATAGCAATATAAACAAAGTTAGATCCCATGCCTGGAAACACCCGAGTTCCCCGTGCACAGAGTTCTGCCCTGGGAGACAGGTACTTTCTCCCTCTGCCTGAGAAGTGCCTGTCTGCTGCGTGCTGGTTCTTCTCTGACAGACTGGCCATTCTCATTCCTTCCTGGCACTTCTGGTCTCTACCCCAGGGATTCCATGCTGTCTGATATTTCACTCACTAAAGCTCAGGATGTTCCTCAATGCCAACCCTCAGCCCAATATTTGCTTAATATAAACTTGCAATGTGACTTTGACTATTATCTGCCGTTTTAGCTTATTTCTACATTGGTGTACTGCTTCCAGAGTGGCCAAGACTACAGGTACAAACCACTGTGCATAGCTTCAGACTCTTATTCTGGAGACTTCTGAGAGTTCCTTATTACTTATGGGGACTTTACTTCACTAACAGGTGACATCAACAACAGCTCTTCATTTCCCCCTTGTCACAAGTATAATTACAAAGTGACATTTATAGGTATCTAAGATTGTCATTAAAACAAATGTTCAAAAATCAAGCACGTCTCTGACAACCTTTCTCCTTTTCGCGTCTTTGTAGCTTCTTCCTCTGGCTTTCACAAAGGAATCAGTATCTCTTACCAAGATGGATCCTTGTTCTACCACATGGAACTGAGGACATTACCTGTTGGCATACCATGGGAAGACCTGGACAGATTAATGATTTTACTTGTTGCCTCAGGCAGCCAGACCCACACATACAATACATACTCTGCTCTATCCTCTAGACTGTCTTCTCTTCCGTGGAAGCCAGTTGCTCAACCAGGAGGCCTGTGGTTACCCAGTGCTGTTAACACCAGGGCAGCCCATCTGTCCAGGCCTGGGTTCACCAGCTATGCATCTAAAGCCATCTCCTTTGGCTCTTTTGGGACAAGTTCTGACTCCTCACAGGAAGCCTCCTCACCCAGAGAGATGATGCTCTCATAATTCTCCAGCATCACGGTCTTGTAGAGTGCTCTCTGCATGGGTACCAGACGCTTCCACTCGTCATCTGTGAAGGTCACAGCCACATCTTCAAACGTCACCGATGCCTGAAAATACAACCATACTCCCCTTTACAACCCTTTTCTTTCTTGTTGTCCATTTTGTTTTTCTTGAGACAGGGTCTGACTCTGAATGATCTACAGCATGCACCACATCCTGCAGCCTAACCCGGCACTCTTTGATGAATGGGGGCTGACTCTCAGTCTATTACTGGCTGCACCAAAGAGACAACGAAGACAGAACCACTGATCGTAGAATCCTCCAGGTGACCTGTTCTATCAGCTACACCCATTTTGTACTTGGGGATAGGCTAGTAAGTACAGCTCAAGGAACTGAAGGCCATCCTACTTTGGAACCTTTCACTGGGCTAGGAATGGAGGGTTATGAAGGAAGACACTCAGGATAAAGAAAGTGACTATATTTTGTCAACTAATAACAGTATCTCGGAAACAAAAGAAGCCCACCTCACCTGACATCTGGTAGGTGGAGACACGGCAGCCATTCCCTCCTATGCTGCTCTGGTAGAGAAGGACAAGAGTCCTAGGGAGGAAAAAGTCGGGGGTGGGGGAGAAAAGATATGAGAATGACCCATGTGGCAAGGCCCCTCCAGCTATCAGTGAGCCTGTGGCACCTTCATCCCATCTCCTCACAGACAGCAAACAGGGCAAGGCCGAGAGCGCGCCACGCTCATTCCGGAGTTACAGCAGAAGCTGTGGATGTTGAAGCCACAGCACACTGTCTGCTTTACCGTGATCTTCAGGGCAGAGTTCTGTCTCCAGGAGCCAGAACACAGTGAGAGTCCTATATTTACATATTCACCTTTAATATCGCCCTGAAGGTTTACTGAGGAAAAAAAACCATAAGGGACCTTAGAAACAACTATATGGACAAGACAAACAAGCACCGTAACCTCCTCAGAGTAGCACTCCATTTACAGCTCCCGCTAATGAAGCATCCATCTTTGACACTGTAAGACTGTTCACCTCACTTCCTGAACCAGACTGAGCATAGCACAGCTGGGCAGTGAGTGAGTAACTGGGAACTTCCTGGTCTGCTTTCTCTTGCTCTGACGAAACACTGACCAAAAGCAACTCAGGGAAGAGCAGGTTCACATGGCTCACAGGTTACATTACCAAGGGAAGCCTCAGGGGAACATGGAGGCAGAAACTGAAACAGAGACCATGTAGGAGGACTGCTTACTGGCTTGCTCAGCTACTTATATAGCCCAGGCCTACTTCCCAGGAGTGACATTATCCACAGTGGACTTGTCCTTCCTGTACCAATTGGCAATTCAGAAGATGTCCCACATAAACATGCTAACAGACGGATGGAGGCGACTCCGTTGAGATTCTTCCCAAGTGTGCCTAAGTTTGCATTCAGGCAGCAAAAACTATGACAGATACGATCTGGTGTGAAAAGATGACATCCTTTGTGAACATGAATTTTAAATTGTCGGGACAATATGCAGGAGATGAGTCAAAAAAGCTATAAGCAGCTACTGAGTAGGCACGGGGACCAGAGGAGCAGAATCCCCGGGAGACAGTACCAATGGTGTGGCTCCATTTGTGCTGGTGCTCACGGGTGCTTCCAGATGAGGTAAGTGAGCTCCAGTTGCAACTCTACTTACTCTTGGATTTCCAGAAGACTCTTACCCTCTTCAACCTCCCTTTGCTTAGGTCAGCTAACTGGATCTCACCCTCTCACGATGAAGAGTCTAACTAAAGACTGGCTGGGTGTGACGGTGCACGCTTGCGGTCTCAGCCCTGACTTAGCCCAGGCAGGAAGGGTTGAGGCAGAAATGCAGCAGCTTTCTTGGCACAACTGGGATCTACAGTTTTGATGTGAGGGAGGAGCAACATTGTAGGCAGGGAAGACCTCAAGTCTTGAATAAACAAGAGGCAGATCTCTAACACATCGAGGGTTACTACTGAAATTAGATAGCAGAAAGTCAGTGAGCAACCCTGGGGAGAACGTGAACCCAGAGAAACCAGCAGAGGTCAAAGTACATCAAAAGGTGCTTTGGGTGAGGGTGATTACAGCATAGTTGTGTCGTCATTAGATATGTACTTTAGGATTGGGACGAGTAATAAGAGCCTTCAAACACAGACATTCTCAGGCTGGCCAATTCTCTTCTGGAATTTATTTAAGAGAAGAATAGTCACAAAGCTTTTAATTAACCATCACCAACGCAGCATCTTGATTGAAGGTTGTCTGCCAGCCAGCTTCCTAAGCCCATTACACATACCATCCTATTTAAATAATGCAACTAAAATCGGGACTCTCCTAAGCGTCTCTGACGGACAGCTTGAGTAAATAATTTATTGTCTAGAGGCTAGACACACGGTGGAGCGCTATCAAACACCACCACAACTAGTATTGTTGAGTGCTTGCTCTCGTGAGCCTCTATGCTGAGTGCTTTTTATAAAGATAATTCCTTTCCATTTTCATACATCGATAAGAGAGGTACTATTTCACAGCAATTAAGAGATTCGGGCTTTGTAAAAGGCTGAGGTAGAACTGGGAAAAGCCTGCCTGGAAGCTTTTAATTCTGTTATAATTTACTTTCATTGAAAGATAGCCATAAAGCTAAGCACATCTTTACCTGCAACACATCCCAGCATTTTGGGAAGCTTGATGCGCATGACTGAAATTTCATGGAACAGAAGTATGGTGACATACACCTGTAATGCTCACACTTGGAAGGCTGAGGCTTACCACCAGGCCAGGCTACAAAATAAGACCGTATCTCCAATGTAAAAAACAAAACAAAACAAAAAAAAACCCACTAGGGAAAAGATCACTGATAAACCACAAACAACTTCAATGTAACAGACAACGTCATCGCATGGACTTCTAGACATCTGATGGTTACTGGTGGTTGGAACTAAGTTGTGCCAGTTCGACTTTATGGTGGTCAGAATGTTAACCTCGAGAATTGTTTCCTAAAATTTTGTTTATGTTTACCTCATTTGAGACTCAAAAATAGCCTGCTTGATGGGTCTTACCCCGATACTGTGGGTCTTGTTTGACCTCAATATAGTCCCTTCACCCTTATTTTTTTCCCACTATTCCTTTACAGTGCACTCCAGTCAATATCATCTCAAAACTGCCTAAAGCCATGTGCAATTTCCTTTGGGGTTTTCTTCACCTAGAATTCGGTGTTCTCCAGGACCCTATGCTCATGTCAGGACATTCCGGCGCAAACTCTGGGCGAAGCGCTGAAAGACGCAACGTGAGACGTTTTCTAGGGGACTGGGTGAGAATGGAATGGATGCTCCTAGATCCAGGGTCGGTAGCATTCACATTCTCGAAGCACTCATCATGAAAAGAAGGAACGAAAGGAAGACCGGGACCTCTAACTTGAAAGTACAGGATTCTGACACACAGTGGACGTACCCTACAAGGACACTGGTAACCGTGCGGGTTCCCCACGAAACCGACACACACCAGAAGAGAAGACTCTCTGTGCACGCAGGCCACGCCCACTAACCCTTCCCCAAGTCCCCAGAGTCCCCCGTTTCTCCGCCACCGCGTCCACTCGGCTTCTCGAAGACCTAGACCCGCAACCCTCACCTTCGGCAAGAGTGCTGGGAACCTGCGAACACCTCACCACCTCTGGTCGGGAAGGCAGTGCGCCTGCGCGAAGATCTTCAGCTTCTGAGCTCCAATCAATGTGCTGCCTTTACATGGACTACATTTCCCAGAGGTGTGGACAGTCAGCGCGCCGTAAGATGACGCGTAAAATCCTGCACAAGGTTGCACTCCAGATACGTGGTGCTGAAACGGATGGGACCAGGCTTTGAGAGCGCTCAGAAACCTGGAACTCAGCTGTCCAGGGAAGGCAGACCTGAGCAGTACAGCTAGGGAGGAGGACCCTAAACAGCACAAGTCCGTTCTAGTTAGTTTCCAATTTGCCAGTGTGCCTATCTTTTCTGAAAGCCAGGTCTCACTTCTTAATCTCCTTTCAGTGGACTATCCCAGATGCATGAGCCGAGAAACATACCTGTTACAGTCTTCCATCAAGAATTCTTGGCGGGCAGCCGTGACTTACGCCTTTAGTCCCAGATTGGGTTGCATTTGGGGGAATTTACACTCAACTCTGTAGCCATAATCCTGTATGAGGATGACCTCCTTTTTACTGCCTCAGAGGATACCAGCCCCAAACCAGGCTATACGGACTTTAAACTTTGTAGCTCAGTCTGTATGCACACACACATGTGTGTGTCCTGAACTAACTATGTAAACCAGGCTGGCTTCAAACTCAGAGATCCACCTGTCTCTGCCTCCAAAAAGTACTGAACTTTAAGGTGTGCATCACCCTGCCTGGCCTCTTTGTAGCTCAAAAAGAACACAAAATTTCTAGGAGAAAAACTCAAATTGTGAGACCAAAAGAGTTCAACCTTCATTTGGCCCTAGGATATCTGCATTCCCCCCCCCCAACTAAAAGATAGATTTGGGATTTTCTGGGACTAACTGGATACTGGCATGGGTTGTTACAGTATTTAAACAAATGTCCAGGCCCGTCTGTGAGAAACTAAGTGAGGGTCCCAAGCCCATACCATTTGTAATGAGGGACTAAGGAACAATCTTTTGTTAGGCTTAAGAAAGCCCTAGCATTGGGGCCATATGTATAGCTTTCAACTATACATTACCAAACAGTAGGGTTGATAACAATTCTCATTTGACCATTGGGTGGTACATAGCATACCTGTCTGGACAACTGACCCCAGTATCTCCAGGGATTGACAATGACTCTTTGATCTCCCATTACTATCTGTATAGCCCTTCCTAAAAACTTGATCTCTTTGGCTATCAGGTAAACTCCTCCGATATCAGTTTTTCTTAAATAGAACCTAGAATTGGCAAGGAAGTAAATTGTTCTACTGAGTAAATACATACTTTCCTGGTGTTACATGTTCCTGCTACTATCCAGAAGGAAAGAGGTTTGCTAAACTCCAAGAGCAATTCTATCAAATACTGACCACAGATTTTGTCTCTCATACGTGCCATCCAGAAACTCTCCAGTGTTGTTACGTCTGCTACAGGGGACACTAAAAGGATGGCTCACTTGTTGAAGGAGGGAATAAACTATGTCACTAGACTACCAAGGTCTCAGCTATGATGTCTAATTTTTGTTAACCCCTTTCCCTTCTGTCAGTCTCATGGATCCCTCGTGAGCCTCGGTCTGCACCTAAGGCAGTGGAAAAAGCAATTGTGAAAGGGTCCCTCTGTAATCTTGAAGGATGGCTGCATGCAGAATCCTTGACCCTGTTCTCCAAGTATTCAATGGAAGCTTGTAACAGAGCTCTCTGATACTTTGGTTGGACAAGGTCAGAAGAAACATACAATCACCTCTTCTCAGGAAAAGGATTCTTCCAGTCTGCTCCTGAGTTTATGATGGGTAAAATCCTGCACAAGGTTGCACTCCAGATATGTGGTGCTGAAACGGATGAGACAAGGCTTTGTGTGCTCTCAGAAACCTGGAACCCAGGTTCCAGGAGCTGCATGGCATGTACTTCAGACATGGTCACTACCCTAAGACAGATTTGGAGGATGTAGTTCACCAAATCTTGCCAAGTCTTCAACTGCCTATTTCATGGATATCCTCACTGAATCAACTAAAGGCTTTCCGGCCTGTGCTGAAAGACTTTCGAAGTAACCAAGGCACCCTCACAAGCAATTTTGAACTCCCTCAGAATCTGCAGGTGTTTCAAATCATGACTAAGATATTAGGTAGCAAATGCAGCTTGCCCAACTATTGCCCTCAGCAAAGTTTAAATGATAATCCGAAGAAGCTAATAAAGAAAACCTCCGTGCCACTTTCTAGTGCCGTGACAAAATACGATGACCAGGAAAACGTAGAAATAGTTTAATGGGGGTTTACCGTTTCAGAGGGTGAGTCCAGGGCCATCAAGTATGACTCATCTGAGTAAGCAGGGATAGTGTAAAGCCATGAGCAAGTGAGGTAAAAACCGTGGCCTAGGGCTGGAACATGCCTGTGTGTTAGCAACCTTTACCATGAATCACAAATGCTTCTGAAGTCAAAGGCAACATGTTTAATATACTCTAGGCCTTCACTGGAGTTAGATACGAACTTCCCAAACTTTGTTTCATTCATATCCGGGATCCTTCCCGCTGTTCCCAGGTCATGCCAGGTATTGGCTGGTTGGATCTGGTGGATTTGGCCACTACCAAAGAAAAAGAACCCAGAACTAGCCCCGCCCTCGCCCCGCCCCTGCCTAGGGTCCTAGCGCGAGGACCCCTGAGAAGCTGTTCAAGGCTGAGCCTGACTCAGTTCCCTCTGTGGTCCACATGGACAGTTTTTTCGACCTCCGTGTGCCCTGAATGGTGATCCTCGAGTCTCAGCTCACCTCTCTGAGCTGATGATGGACATCTGACGAGGCGCGGTTGTAGCCCGTCGCTGCAGGCGGTGAGGAAGGCGGTTCCAGAGACAGGCAGAGTCGCTGCTCCGGCTCCAACATGGCGGCGGCCGTACGCGCTGCGGGCTGTCTCCCCGCACTGTGTAGCGCGCCGGCAGGTGAGCCTTGGGACCGGGACTGAAAGCGTGCGCAGGCAGGGGTCATTTTCCCGGGTCTGTGAAGTCCAGGCTCTAGGAACGCGAGAAGTCGTCGGGCCTCTGATCCCGTTCTCCCATTCGGGTCGGGCCAGCTGTGTGACCTTGCGCGCCTTTTCTCCCTCTCTGGTCGCTGGGCTTGAGATTATAAGTAGACTGGGCAGTGTGCTTTCAGCCGGGGAAACCGCTCGGGTCCAGTCTGTGAGGAGGAGCGAATGTAGCAAGCATCGCCTGTGGTTCATAGGGTGATGTCAATCCCTGTTTCGAGTCAGAGTGCCTCCAGCGAAGCTCAAAACTAAAAGACTAACATAACAGACTTTAGCGCTGGACAGTGTGCTCAAAGGTCCAACTCCTGACAGTTTATTTTGTTGCAATATTTGACCTGAGATCGCTTGACAGAGTGACTTGAGCATTTGTTTGTTTTGCCTGCGTTGAAACCATCTCATTAAGGCCTCTGTTGATAGTGAGTTGTAACATTCACAAGCGCTTACCCGTGTGCCTGAAACAATCTTAAACTATTTATGATTTTATCCCTCCATACTTTCTTCACGGTGCCTTGATGATTCTGTTGTATTCTCATACCACTCCACCCCCACCTGCCTTTTCGTTTTTGAGACAAGGTCTCACTATGGTCTCAAGTTTTTAAGCCTCCTGTCTCAGCTCCTAAACACTGGAGTTACAGATGTTTACTATAAGACTCCTCCTCATTATTGTCTTAATGATGAGGGAATTACAGCACACAGAGATGAGAAACTTGCTCACAGGTTCATATTTAAAATTTTACACTCACAATGCCTTGCTTCAAGTTCCATCCCCGTCTCTCTTGAGCCCCTCTCCTGTGATCATCTGAAGTGTACATTTCAGTGTTTTGTTTCAGTGTTTTGTAGATGGTGCATCTGTCATCACAGTCAGTTTGAGAACATTTTCATTACTCCAAAAGAAAAAAACTACCTTTTAACTGTTGCCCCAACCCTATCTCTTACTAGCCCTCAACACTAGGCAACTACTGATCTATTTCCCATCTGTCCATAGCTTGCCTGTTCTGGGCATCTGGTCTCTGTGATTGGCATCTGCCAATAGCGCAGTGTTGTCAGGATTTGTCCATGCTGTGACATACCAGTCCCATGTTGCTTGTGAGCCAATAATACTCTTAGGTGCATACAGCACATTTTGTGAATCCATTCATCGGCGGATGAACATTTGGTGGATAGGACTGATGTTAAAGCATTTGTATGCTGTGCTTCTGTCTGTGCCCATATCTGTCCTTGTGTGTGTATTTCCTGAGTGGAATTGCTGGTTGAAGTGATAGTTCCAGTGAAGCTGTGGTGGTGGTAGTGAGTGTCGGAGGTGGGCTATGAGGCTTTATAGGCTGCCCTCCTTTTCTGGTCACCTGCCTCCTGGGTGTGGGCGTGGTTCTCTGCACTCCTGACATCCTTGCTTGCTGCCCTGACTTCTCCATGATGCCTTTATCTCTGTGAGACCTGAGCCCAAATAAACACTTTCTCCCCTAAGTGGCTTATGCCAGGATATTTTATCACAGAAACAAGAAGTAAAGTTTTGGTTGTTTGAGACATGTCTCAACAGCTTGCCCAGGCTGTTGAAATCACTCTCCAGTCCATGCTGTGTTTGAACTTTCCATCCTTCTGTCTTAGTCTCTCTAATAGTTGAGTCTGTGAACCAGTACCAACCGGCCTAACTTCATGTTCATCTTCAGTTGGGTTGACTTTTTATTATTGAATTGGATTCTTTGCATTCTAGATTCTATTCTAGAAATAGGTCTCTTGTCAGATATATAATTTGCAAGAAAAAAAGTATTTTTGGAGACAGACTCCCACTGTGTAGTCCTGGCTGTCTTGAAACTCACTATGTAGACAAGGTTGGTTTCGGATTCACAGAGATTACCCTGTCTCTGCTTCCAGACCAGGATAAAAGGCATGTGCACCATGAATAAACATTTTTTACCCCATTTTGCATGTTGACTTTTAAGACCTCCCTCCCCTACCAAGGTTCTCACTATGAATTAGTCTAGCCACAAACTCACAGTGATTCTCCTGCCTCAGCTTCTCAAATGCTGGGATGTACTATTATGCCTGACATTAATAGTGTCTTTGAAACACAAGTTTTTGTTTTTGAGCTTCTAGGGCCTAGTGCACGCCAGGTAAGTGCTGTGCCAGGTAAGTGCTGTACCGCCGATCCGTTTCCAGCATTGAACACGGTTTGAAATTTTGATTGTCTCATTCATCTCTTTTCCCCCTCCCCTTTGGGTGCTTTCAGTGTTATATCTAAGAAACCTTTGCCAAGTCCAAGGTTGTGATCATTTACCCCTGTTTTCTTTTAAGAGATCTATATTTTGGGGCTGGGGATTTAGCTCAGTGGTAGAGCGCTTGCCTAGGAAGCGCAAGGCCCTGGGTTCGGTCCCCAGCTCCGAAAAAAAGAACCAAAAAAAAAAAAAAAAAAAAAGAGATCTATATTTTTGCTGTTACTTTTGGCCTCTGGCTGATTTGGGTATTAGTTTTTATATATGATTTGAGGCAGAGCTACACTTCATTTCAGATGGATTTTACTGCCCCGCTGTCTTCATATATGAGTTTTCTGAGCACTGCTGTCAGAGTCTATTCTAGAACACCACACTAAGTGAGGGCTGGCGGGCACCAGAGGGAGCAGGAGTGGGGATCTTGGAGGCTTCACCTGAGCTGTTGTTGAAAGAGACCCCTGCCCCCGTCAACACACACCTTCTACTCACCTAAGATAGGGAACCTCCAGAGGACAGCATGAGGATTCTTCCGAAGTTTGCCTTAGTGTTGTTGGGGTTATTTGCACGAGTTATGTAGCTCAGAAGGACCAGCAAGGACGGCACGGGGTGCAGGTGACATCCAAGAGACTTCCACAAGGCTTGGAAGCTGCATGGGTTTGAGGGTGAAAAGGTGGAGATTAGGTGATGTGTCAGCTACTTGTAAGTGTCCGTGGAGCCGAGAGATGGCTTACTGGTTGCCTTAATCCTTCTGTTCTGTGGATGCTAATATCTTTTTTTTTTTTTTTTTTGGTTCTTTTTTTTTTGGAGCTGGGGACCGAACCCAGGGCCTTGCGCTTCCTAGGTAAGCGCTCTACCACTGAGCTAAATCCCCAGCCCCGGGTGCTAATATCTTATGGGAATTACCTGTTACAATGTTCCACCTTGTGTAGAAAAGTATCTTTAAACACTTTTTTCTCCCAATTTACAGGTCATTTCCTGTCTAGGCAGCTCTCTTTAAACACCTTTCCAGTAGCAGCCACTTCCTTTTTGGCAGCGAAGACAGCTTTCAGCCATGGTAAGGTTCTACTGCTTCTCTGTTCTATTAATGTTTATTTACTATGCAGTAGTTTTGTTCCAAGGTTCTAAGAGAGGGTGGCCATTTAGGGGTCCTGGAAGACAGTTATACATGTATCAGCTTTCCTCCCTAGAGGCAACTGTAGTTACACTCTCTTGTATGTGCTGCTGGGGTATGTAAGCTACACTGGCAGACACACCTGCTTTGTTTCTAAGCGTGAAACAGGATATCCTGCATACCCTGGGATTTTGCTCCACGTGGACATTTGCAGATCAGCACACATCCCCTGTTGCACACAGCAGAGGGCTCTGTTTTCCCACAGTAGGCTTTGAGCTTATGGCTACTGCAGAGAGGTGCCGCATCCATTGTGAGGAGGAGATACAGCTTCTGTAACCAGCATAGATATTTAGGTTGTTTTGCTTTGAAGCTGTCTCAGATTTTGATTTTTTTTTAAAATAGATTTCTCAGTGTTTATGTGTCGTGACTGGAGGTAGGGGTAGGTCTGTACCATGTGTGAAGGTGCCTAAGGGGAGCAGAAGCATAGGTTCCCTGGAGGAAGACTTGTAAGTGGTTGTGAGACATCTGAATGGGGTGCTGGGAACCCAACCTGGATTCTTTTCAAGAGCAGCGCATGCTCTTAACTGCTGAGCCATCCCTCCAAACCCCAAAAACACAATTCTTAAAAAGGCAAGATAGTGGTGATTTAATCATTTTTTAAAAAACTGTGTGTGTGTGTGTATATACACAATCTACCACGTATGAAGAAGCCAGAGGACAGTTCGTAGGAGTTGGCACTCTTACCTCATGTGTTCGTGAGGTCAAATTCAGGTTGTCCGGCTTGTTAGCCGGTGCCTTTAACTGCCCAAGCATCTCATCAGCTCTTAGTGACTTGTTTTTATTAGTATGATTAGTATATTAGTATGATTCGTGTGAAATGGTGCTAGCAGTGCTTCTCTACAGCCACGGGGCATCTAACACATAGCTTCATTCTGTCTGCCTGTAGGCTCTTTGTCACCAAGGGAAACAAGACACAACCACTGTCTGACCAGCTTGAGCCATGCACTGCAGACACAGTGCTGCATTTCCTCTCCCAGCAACTGGACGGGCCAGCAGTACAGACCCTACAGCTTCTTCACCAAATGTAAGTAGGGTGGTAAACTTTTCTTTTCTTGGAACCAGAAAACAGGTGTTTGTGCCTTTATTTTTCTTCTTAAATAGAAATTTTAATGACTAGTTTATAATATCCTATTAAACTAAAAGCATTCCTTGATATACCCCAAGAATTATCTACATGCCATCAACTGTACAATTGGTAACAAATTTGCTCTGAATGCTGGGGAGTGTAGCTCAGCAGTAAACATTTGTCTAGGAAATGTAAGGCCCTTCATTTGGGGCACCTGAGGTCTAAGTGATATTGGATCATGGCCCAAGACTCTGATGATCTAGAAGAAAAAAATATATATAGGTGCTCTTTTTTGTGGCACCTCCTAGGTGGTGACTGTGTCAAGGCGGAGCTGTCTGTCTCCTTTCCAGCCATCATCTCTCAGAAGCTCACCGAAGTGGATGATGAACACCACGCTTTGTACTTTCTCTGAGAGCAGATGGCCACAGAAGTAGCTGCTGATGCTCTGGGTGAAAGGTGGAAGGGTTTTGTGGTCTGAATTAGTGTTGGAAATGACAAGCAGTATTTTCCCGTGAATCGAGGACTTGACACTCAGCACAACTCACCAGTCAAGGGCATCCTTGTTACAGACCAAGGAGAACTGGAGCGATATAATAAATGTGTGTTCAAAGACATACTGTGGGTGCCAGGCTGGGTGGTTTCATCTCGGTCATCGTTTTAAAATGTAGAGAAGGATATCCCTTGACTGACAGACTCCTGCACCTCATGAGTTGGTGCTCAGAAGAGCTCACATGAAATGAAAGCTTTTCAGTCTTTAAAGAAGCCCCCAATATGTTGTCAGGAAGCGTTAAAAAAAGAAGGGAAGAAGCCCAGGACCAGGGCACCCAGGGTTCAGCATCTTGTCACTCCATGTGTCCTGCAACACAGACGCCAGCCTTTGCTCTGGAAAATCAGTGCAAAATGAGAAAAATGAGGAGGCTGTAGGACACGCTAAACTTTTGACTAAGAGAATGGAGGAAGCCAAAGAAAAATGCCCCAAACAGACTGTCAAGAGATATGGGCTATTTTCGCTGAGGGCTTCTACTTACCTGTTCAGTCAAAAATAAGTCTAATTTAAGAGTAACAAATTAATGGTCAGATTTTGGATCTCAAAATGAAAAAAGCCAAGCCAACCATTGGCTCCTTTCAGTTGTTTCTTAGCAGAGCAGACAGACTGATCAGGGAAAGGTAATTTTACGTAACACTATTTGTGGACACCATTCCTATTTGCAATGGTGTTGCTGGTCTGGAACTTGCCATTTAGGCTAGGCTGGCCAGCAAGCCCCAGGCTCCACCTTGTCTGCTCCATCTCCAGTGCTGGGATTGCTGCATGTGCTACCTACCATGCCTGGCTGTTTTTACATGGTTCTGGGATCAGATTTGTGTCTTTGTGCTTGCAAAGCAAGCGCTTTACCTACTAAGCCATCCTACCATCCCTGGCTTCAACTTTTTTATTAAATAAGCTGGTAAAGGAATAAAATAGTTAAAAAATAGTTGGTGAGTCAGAAAGATGAGCTTTAAATACCAATAAAATACAATAAGGATCAACATAAAAAAATCTAGGCATATACAAGTATTGATGTGAGATTCAGGATTGAAATAGATGTTGGGACTTTTGAAACTGACCAGTGGAAATATATCAGCAGTACTATAGTGTAGGTGTATTAAAGACAATGTGGAGTCAAGAAGAAACACACATGAAACGCTGGGATATCTGTGTTTTCATATCTGGTTTGAAAGAAACAGATGTTAAGATATTGGTAGAAGGGCAGAACAAACTGTCTGTAGAGGCATTAGTTCCTCTGTGTAGGAAAGTGTCCTAGTCAGTCTTCTCAGTTTGAAACAGCCTAGTACCATCTCAGGAAAACCTCAAGTCAGATTGGCTGTGGACAGTCTGTGGGGCTATTGTATTTGTTAATTGGTGTAGCAGGGCCTCACACACTGGGAAGCACCAGGGCTGGGTAGGTGGTCCTGGGCTGTGTAAGAAATCAGAGTAAGCCCAAGGCTGCCATCAGGCCAGCAAGCAGTGTTCCTCCATGGCATGTGCTTCAAGGTGACACTTACATTCTTGCCCGACCTCCTTCAGTGATGGACTATGAACTAGATCTGTGAGCTACACAAAGGTGATCTTCTCCTAAGTTCCTAATCCAGCCGCAGAGAAAGATACTTACTGATTACTCCAGCGGAGTAATTAATGTGGAGGAAGAGAACAGGGAAACACCCTAAGTCATAGCTGACCAAACAGAGGCTGGTAAAGACCTGGGCTCAAGTGTCGGCTGTCTTTTGTGAGGAGTAAAAGCATTGTCTCTTCTTGGGCTCTCCAAATGTAACTGTGTGGTACACAAAGAGTGACTTTGCTGCTTTTCTAATGTCACTGCAAGGGTATACATGAAGAACTTCTGGCTAGTTCATTCAACAGAGACTGTAGAATTGCTTTTAGAATGCAGAATTTAAGTCAGCAGACCTGTTTCGTTGCAGTGACTGCAGAAGAACTCTGGAAAGGTGCACTAGCAGAGACTGGAGCTGGAGCAAGGAAAGGCAGAGGCAAAAGGACAAAGAAGAAGAAGAAGAAGGATTTGAACAAAGGCCAGATTATTGGTGAAGGTAACTCACATTTAGAACATCTAATCCCATGTTTTTTATATCCCAGGCTGACCTTGAACTCATGATCCTCCTGCCTTAGTCTCCCTGAAAGTAGGATTACAGGTCTGTGCCAGAACACCTAGCTAATAAGCTGACCTTTGTTTTTTAGAATTAGAAAAGGACATGTATATCTTGCCAGTTAAAAAAAAAAAAAGCAAGAATTGCAGAGAAAGTTGGACCCCTTTTCAGTGCCCCTAAATGCCTTTCTAAAGATAACTTAATTATGCTGTATGCTGTGCAGAGGTGAGTTTTGACATACTCCAGAGTTACCTGGGAAGAGTCTCTGGTTGTCTAGGTCTAGTTGGCCTGTGGGCATGTTTGTGGGGTGCTGTCTTGCCTGTCAGTTGATGTGGGTAGACAGCCTAAAAGTAGGAGGCACTATTCTTTGGGTTTGGTTCCTGGACTGTATGAAAAAGGAGAAAGTACGCTGTGTCTGCTCTTTTTTTTTTTTTTTTTTTTTTTTTAAAGATTTATTTATTTATTATATATAAGTACACTGTAGCTGTCTTCAGATACACCAGAAGAGGGCATCAGATCTCTTTACAGATGGTTGTGAGCCACCATGTGGTTGCTGGGAATTGAACTCATGACCTCTGGAAGAGCAGTCGGATGCTCTTAACCGCTGAGCCATCTCTCCAGCCCGCTGTGTCTGCTCTTGACTGTGGCTGTGGCTCGATGCATCTTTGACGTCCTGCAGTGATGGACGGGAACTTGACTCTGAGTTAACGTAAATCTTCCTGTGAGTTGCTTTCATCAGAGTATTTTATCATAGTAGAAAAGGAAATAGGATATACCGTCTTAAAATCTGCTTGTTTTGGCCAATAGTAGGTCTTGGAAATCAGTCGACGCCCAACCTTCGACAGTGACTTTGTTCTGTGGATTCCACACAGTATTTCCTACATACCAGCTGTGCCTCGCCTGGACACTTAGAAAGCGCTATTTTGGCTTTCACAGTAACAGTTCAGTCGATATGCTTGTCCAGGCCCAAGTATGCCTTGTCCTGACAATGAGTCTTTCCTTAGGTAGCATGGATACAGGGATTGCATGGATACAGGGATTTATGCATACATTGACAAGTTTGATAGCACAGAGTGACATGCTGAGCAGTCATGTTACTTAAGCTCCACCAGCCTGGGTTATCTGTTCATATCTTGCTTGGCATTTTAATACTAGAAAAATGAATCTTCAATTTCTTATTTGTGAGTGTTTTGAATCTTCAGGGCGTTCTGGTTTCCTGTGGCCTGGTTTGAATGTTCCTCTTATAAAAAGTGGAGTTGTTCAGAACATTGGCCAGCGAAGCAAAGAAGAGCAGCAGAAGGTGGAGGCCGACATGGCTGAGCAGAGGGAAGAGTGGGACCGGAAGAGGAAGATAAAAGTTAAACGGGAGCGCGGCTGGAGTGGGAACACGTGGGGAGGTGTCAGTATTGGCCCCCCAGACCCGGGACCCAATGGAGGTACTGAGCTCCCGTCTTCTTTGCCAGTGACAGTACTAGGGTAGCTTTTGAAATAATTTTATTTACTTTCCTGTTTAAGGTTTTCTTTTTCCTGAAAAGGGTTTGAGCATCTTTGAATAAAACTACTTTATTGTCCAAACTATATGATAGAAAACACTGCCAAGAAGTGTGGATAGAAATTTTCTGTAACAAGAAGTTACACTCGTGCAGTTTGCCTTAACTAAACTCAATGGTTTATTATTTTCTTTTTAAGGAAAACAAAAGCCATGAAAGTAGAAGAGAGAGAGATGCTGGGAAGAAGGGTTTCAGGCGAGCATGAGGGGAGTGAGCGTGATTCTTATCCCAGACGTTACACACGTGTAAATTTTCAAAGGATAAAAATGTTTTAAAAAGTGAGAAAATGGAATATGGAGAGTGAGCTGGGAGGCCACAGGCAGGGTGTCAGCAGAGCTAGAGACATGAGTTTTGAGTGGCTAAGTGTGTAGTGCCTTGACTTCTGTCCTGCCATGCCCAATAGTCAGGGTGTGGCCAGAGAGCTGCACTGCAGTATCCAGGGAAGGGAGTGTGGGGAGACGCTTAGGGAGTCTGGAAAATGACAGGCTTCGGTGCCTTGACCCAGTGGCAGATGGGGGTGCAGATGGGGGTCAAAGCTCTGGAGCTGGCGCAGACTCAGAGTGATGAGGAACACTAAGGAGTGGGCAGAGGGTGACCCAGTCATGAATCCAGAGGTAGAACCATCTATTGAGGATGGGGGCTGGGGGTGGTGGTGCAGGATGTAGCCTGAGACGGGTAACAGAGGACCCGAGACTTACTAACATTAGAATCTGTGATGGGCTGCAGCTCCTTGGTAGAAGGCTTGCCTAACAAGTACAAGGCCCTGGTTCAATCTTCATTAATACCCCATCAAAGAAAAATATCTGTGATGGTGCCATGTTGAAATGTGTTAATACTACGGACTCATTTATCTATATGCTTTCTCTTTTTGTAGAAACCTATGAAGACTTTGATACCAGGATTCTTGAGGTAAGCACCCTGCCAAGCCCACAGGAGAGGCTGGGATGTAGGAAGTGGGTGAGGCTAGTGCAAGAAGACTGGGAAGAAAAGCCTTTGATGGTGGCAGTGTCTCAGATGCAGAGCTAATCTGGGTAAGAAGATAGCGAAACTCCATGCTATGTTAGTTAGCACAGGCTGTCCTGTTTCCCTTCAGGGGTCCATAGTGAGATCTCATGACAGGGTGACTGACGTCGTGGTTGTTTAAGAACAGATTTGGAGCTTATGTGTACATGTCTCCATCCTAAACTCAGGAAGGGTTAGCAGTTGATCACTGAGTTAGAAACTAGGTGTAGGCAACACTCAGACTGAGGGATAGAGGAGGTGAGCACATCACTGGTACAAAGCCGTTGTGAAGCTGGCTGATTGTCTAGCTTCGCTGGGAAATAAGCTGTGGGCCCTTTCCAGCCCTTGCAACTGAACCCTGCTCAAGTGAGCTTGCAGAGCGCATTGTTGTCTAGTGCTGCACACTTGCTGTTCAGAGGCCTGGGAAGCAGTCGCACAAGCTGTGCTGTGCTGAGCTGAGCATGCGTGTACCGTCCTGCCAGCCCTGCCCCTCGGCAACATTGCTGTTATCCAAGATGGAGTTTGAACACTGACTTCTATTATACGTCAGTAGTTTTTATGTGATTATCCACAAGAGTAGGTGCAACCTCCCTTCCCTTTAATTCCACTTCATAGTAAAGGAGCACCATGAGCCAGGGGTGTAGCTGCCCTGGGAGTGGTAAAGTGAACAGTTTCATAGTTCTTGGCCTTTAAAATGGGCCAGCTTAAACCAGACAAAACCGCGTGCGTGCGTGCGTGCGTGCGTGTGTATGTATGTATGTGTGTGTGTGTGTAGTTCATCATAAGCAGCACTACCATTTTTCCTGTTTCCCATTAAGCCTGATCCTTACCTGTCACCCCGTCCTATGCAGTTACTTTTATATGCTGTGTTTTACCATATGTAGATAGGTGGACATCTGTTGCTGGGCTGTCTCCTGCTCACTGATAAGCCATTCTATTTTTATCCAAAGTGTTTGCTTTCCTGTGGCATATTCATGAAAGTAGGCCACTTAGAGTTGCAAAGTTTCAAGTTCCTTTAAACATCTTAGTTGAATCTTCCACTAAGCCTGTGAAATAGAAAGAAAGTCTTACTTCCATTCTCTTCCTGAGGAGATGACTCTTGGGGCAGGTATGGGAGCCTTTGTTTGGAGAAAGTCTGTTGCTTGCCTCGCAGCACAAACTGGTCTCTTTCCAAATCTTCCTAAGGCAATATTGATGAGACATTCGTCTTTCAGGTAAGAAATGTTTTCAATATGACAGCAAAAGAGGGAAGAAAGAAGTCAGTCCGTGTCCTGGTTGCTGTTGGGAATGGAAACGGTGCTGCAGGTAAATGGATGGTGGTGGTTGGGCTTGACCTGGCCTTGCTGAAAAGAGAGTCCCATGTTGCTGGCCAGATCTTTCCTCCTGATTACATCTTTTAGTGGTTTGGGCTTACGGACCCAAATTTTCACTATGTAACAAAACCCAGCACACCTCGTTTGTTACTTTTGCTGCTGGTGCAGGAGTAGGGGAGACTTCTTCAGTAAGGTCACTACCCTTTCAGGTGCTGATAAGGATGTCAGGTCGCCTCCCATCATACCCCTGTCTGACACATCAAGTTTCAGTGATTGACAGCATTCTGTGAGCGCCATACCTTTTAGTTTTGATTTGCACATCTTTAACTAGGAAGTGTGGGCACAGTTTTGCTTGTTTATTGATCATGACATTTTCTTTTGAGCTTTGCCAGTTCCTGTATTTGGCCTAACTCTGTATTTATAGAGTTTTTCCTACCTGATTAGCATAAGCTTTTTATAAGTTAAAGACATCAGCTCACTGCCTTTCAGATGCTTTGACTTAGTTTTAGTTTCCCTCTTCACAGTGTTAAACCCAGGGATGTTGTAAGCTTTTACATAGCAAACCTGTCACTCTTGCATCACTTCCACCTGTGCTTTGGTTAGAGTCTCTGTTTGGAGATTGTAAATAAATCTGCTCATATTATTCTCTGCGATATGTTTTGTTTTATTTATCTGAAAATTAGAAAATGGAATTTCTCTGTCCGGGTCTCAGGTCTCTTGCGTTTCATGTCTTATGTAAAACCTACAGAGTCACAGTCACTGAACTTCACACTCAGTAGTTGGCAGTGACAGCAGATGCCAGGAGCTTTCCAAGAACCTACGCAAAACTTTACTTAAAATACTCTCGGGTTGAAGGACCACTGATCTCATCTCTGGCTAAATTACAACGTGATTCATCTTGACAGTCCCAGTGAGAGCATGTTGTCCGTCCGGAGCGCCTCACTGTAGTCTGTTTCCGGGGTGTGCAGGATCATTTGCCTAGTTTTAAAACTGGAGTGCAGGGACTGGCAGGATAGCTCAGGGGTTCAGGTCACTTGCTGCTCTTCCAGAGACTAGTGTTTAGCTCCTGGTGTCTGCATGGCACTCACAATCATTTGTAACTCTAGGTCTAGGGGATCTGACACCTCTTCTGACCTCCTTGGACTCCTGCATGCATGTAGTTCACAGACATGCACTCACACACATACACAGAAAATTAATGAATTAATAGCCCGGAGCCTTTAATCCCAGAACTCAAGGAGGCAGGGGCAGGCTGATCTCTGAGTTCAAGGCCAGCCTGAGCAGCAGAGTAAGTTCCAGGATAGCCTAGGGTTACACAGAGAAACCCTATTTCACAAAACCAAAATATATAAATAAATTAATAAGCTAAGCTCACTTCACTTCAGTAGAAATTTATTGAAGGCAATGCAGTGCCTCTAATGTTAAATTTTATGAACATATTCAAAAGTGAAATGTTCACAACAGACCAGTAAGGGCCTGTGGCTCTGTGCTTGCTGGTTGTGGGAACAGCTTTTCTGTGGGTGGTGGGAAGATGGAATGCCTGGGAACAGTGGGAGCCCAACTGGGACTGAGGTGGAGAGCCTGTCGTGTGCAGGGCTGTCTATCTCCATGTCTGTGTCTTTTCTTTGAAAGGTTTTGCCGTCGGGAAAGCCGCTGACCGGGCAGACGCTTTCAGAAAGGTGAGTGCTTTCTCTTTGTCTGAGAGAGGGTCCTGCTAGCACCTGAGCAGCTCCAGGCCCTCCTGCCTCTGACTCCAGAGTGGGAGTTCACGAGTGTGTGCTACCACATCCAGCTGCAAACACTTCCTTTTGCTTTTAGTAAAAGAGAATGAGCCTTGCCTACGACCTGGGAACCATAAGAAAATAATTTGTTCTAGAATGTTCTCACGGGGCTTGCTGTCGAAGGTGGTTTATCCCATAGGAAGCCGTTTCTCATGTGCCTGTCACAGGCCTGTGATTGCTGTCTGTGATGAGCCTCCGTGGAGGCTTGTGTTCCAGTGGGCTCTTAAGAGCCACTCAGGAAGTTCACCTCGTGGAGCTGTGAAACTTGCTTGTGTCTTTTGTTGTTTTAAATACTAAAATTTTCATATAGGTAGAATTGCTTGTAATAAAATATTTTATAAAAGATGTTTTTGAACTCCAGCAAGAAGCTCAACGTGGTGATATACCTCTTTAATCCCAGTACTTGAGAGGTTATGGCAGGAGGATTTTGAGTTTAAGAAAATATATAGTGAAACCCTGACTCAAAAACAAATTTTTTTGACGGTGAGGTCTCTCTAAATAGCCCTGGTTATCCTAGAACTTAGTATGTAGACCAGGCTGGCCTTGAATTTCCAGAGATCTGCCTGAATCCGCATCCTGAGTGCTAGGATTAAAAGTATGTACAACCATTTCCAGTTAGCCAACACAATAAAAAATATTTTCCTTCCCTCCTTTTTTCTTTTTTAGGCAAAGAACCGAGCGATTCATTATTTGCATTATATAGAACGATATGAAGGACACACAAGTGAGTGGGGGCACTTCTGAGGTCTGCAGGAGTGTATCCATTGCAGACCGTGTCACTAGGTGTTTTTGTGTTCTCCGATATGTATGTGAAAATAGACCTAACCTGGAGGCCACGTTGTCTGTCCTTGGCCTGTGTGCTGCCGGGCCAGTGCCAGGATGGGTGGCTTTGGGATGCTCAGAGGCCGTTGACGCCTCACACCTGAGCCTTCCTGTGTTTGCTTTTACCTCCAGTATTCCATGATATTTCACTAAGATTCAAAAGGACACATATCCGGATGAAGAAACAGCCCAGAGGTAAGCAGCCCTTGCTGTTTGTTGACTACACAGAGAATGGCAGCAGCCCAGGCCTCTGCCCCTTTTTGTCACCTTTCTTAATCTTTTGGAGGCATTCTGTCACCTGAGGTTCCCTCTGCTCTTGGTGGCACAGAGCTGGCCAATATAACCACTAAGCTCTGTCTCCAGATTCTCTCCCGCATTGAGCGCTATCTTCTGTGGGGTCTCTGTTGAAGCACTGAGCGTGCAGAAATGGCTCTTCGCCTCTGTGACCCTGCATCGCCTTTTTTTAGAGAGTTGGTTTAGACACATTTGTTCTCCAGTGTGGAGACCAGAGCCACATAGGAGACAGCGGATGGAGTGAGACCTTCTCCAGGAGGGTTGTTGGGTGTTTCATTTTGATCTTCTTGTAGGTTACGGCCTCCGCTGCCACAGGGCCATTATCACCATCTGCCGCCTCATCGGCATCAAGGACATGTATGCGAAGGTCAATGGGTCCGTGAACATGCTCAACCTCACCCGGGGCCTCTTCCATGGCCTCGCCCGCCAGGTAACCCGGCTGGAAAGGCACAGTGCTAGTTTATGTTCCAGGCTGTGCTGTTGTGGCCTCCTCAGAACCTCTCCAAGTGAGGCAGAGGGAGTCTAAGCCAGGCCCGGGCCTAGTTAGACAACCCAGGGCTCTCATCTGTTAGGAAATACATCCTTGCTTGTTAGTGGTCATAGTTCTACCTAGCTCAGTCAGTGTGAACCCTGCATGGGCAGCACAGACTGATGTGCTCCTCCCAAATGGAGGGGCCCTAGGTGCTTCGCCAAATCCAACAGATAGGATTAAACTAGCGAGCGGGCTTCCTCTTTTCATTTGGCATTTTCATATGATAGACCAAGCATGTTTTATGATAGAACAAGGTGATTACTGACCTTCTAAATGTTGAAGTTTAAACTTGAGGAAGTCCATGAGGCATTTGTTTAAAAGTTGCTTGAGTGGCGCAGTCACTCTGGTGTAGCCATAGAAGCAGAGGGTGCTGTGTCCTCCCAGAGATGGGCCCTGAGTTGCTCTCCAGGGGCCTGGTTCAGGGTCCTTCCACCCTCACAGAGGGGTGGTTTGTAACTGTGAGGCTGGCTGGTAGCCCAGAGACTTTGGCAGGTGCGCCTTCTTCCATATTCGTTTGGTGTCTTGATATTAGGCTGAGGTAAATCTGTGTGGACTCACCCTCCCCGTCTGGCCACACACATTTCCCAAATCAAGTAAAATAATTACTTTACTTTCCCAAGCTGCTAAGGGCTCTTGATGCTGCCTTCCTTCCAGTTGACAAAAGCCCTGATCCTTTACGTTTCAGGAGGCCTTCACAAATCTAGTCTTTTCTCTGCTTGCTGTCTTCCAGGAAACCCACCAGCATCTGGCTGATAAGAAGGGTCTCCACGTGGTGGAATTCCGGGAGGAATGTGGGCCTCTGCCTATTGTGGTTGCCTCCCCTCATGGGGCCTTGAGTAAGGAGCCTGAGCCCGAACCTGAGGTCCCTGATACCAAACTGGACTGGCAAGACGTAAAGGCCATGCAGGGAATGAAGCGCTCTGTGTGGTTTAACTTAAAGAGGTCGGCCACCTGAACATCCAGCCTGCCCCGCCTGTGCCGGCTGCTGACAGCACCTGAAGACTCCACCCCTCGCCTGGATGTGCTGTCTTTTTTATTTTAAAAAAGTCTAACCTTTGTTTTCAAATAAATAATTATAGACTTGGTTTACTGAGCGCATGGCATATTGCGGTGTGACAGGAAAGTTGCATGCAAATAGCAGGAGCGATTCCTTATTTAAACTAGTAAGGATGAGTGAACTGGAACAGCTGTTGCCGTGACAACTAAAGCTTTACAACTAAAGTAGTAAAGTGTTTACTACTGAGTCATCCAAAAATGAATGCTTTCAACTACATTTTACAGAGAAGTGGGGTAGCCTGACCCACTGAGCCACTCACCTCCAGGCAGACGCCAGCAGTGTGCCGTTTCTGTTCTATAACTTCTGTACCAGGCTGTGGTCTCACCCCTGGCTCTGTTTACTGGTCTCTGGGTGATGGTGATTCCGGTGTGTCTGAAGTTGTCTCCCTGTCACCTTCACTCACAAGCCCCTGAAAGCTAATGGTGTCGTGTCCTCATTGCTTATTGGGTATTGATGCGGCCCATTCAGATCCTTTGCCCACTTAGAAAACTGGGCTATTTGTGCTTTATTATCAGCTATAATTGTTCTTTGTTGTGCATTTAGACACAGCTCTATCATACAGTTGGGTTCTGGGATTTTTGTTTGTTGTTTTGTTTTTTGTCTTCTCTGACAGACTTGCCTTACTTACCTTTAATTGGCATTTTTAGGTCATCAGCATATAAAGTGGCTGTTTGCAGTGGTCAATATCTGCCAGTATCAGTTAACTTCCTTGTCTTTTGTAGTTGTTCTAGAGTTTGCTCTGTCTGTTTACAACAGACCCAGGTCTCTCTCCCCTGGGCAGCACCATCCTGCTTTGTAGCCAGTGTAGTCAGGTACCTTACAGTGCTGGAGGCTTGGGTTCCTGTCCTTTCCCTCATGCTCTGCTGCCGTTCATTCATAAACATGAGCAACGCTCGTGGGGTCACCATTTCTATTACGGTTTTGAACAAATATCTGTTAAATCTAATAAGAAAGTTAAAGGGTTTTGTTTTTGTTTTTACTTTTCCTTCTCATCCTTTTTTTTTAACGGAAGTCTGTGTTTCTGACCCCCATCTCCTCATTTTCTTGTATCTTAGTTTACACGGCAGGTTCATTGTTTGCCTGAGTCTTTGCTTAGTTCTAGGTCCGTGAGACTTCTCTTTGAATATTTTCTCTCACACTTTCTGAGAGGTTGGGTGCACTGCTTATTTCTGCCCCTCTCTAGGTAGCATATCTCTGTCGCCTTGCAAGACTTCTTTCCCCTTTTCTGTGCTCCTTAGCAGACAGACTGTGAGGTGCCGAGTGTGGGTCTAAGGCTCAGCCTCCCCTCCTCTTTCCTGCTTTGTAAGGTTCTCTGGATGCAGCCTCCAACTAGAAGTCCTTGTGTTCAGTCTAGCAATAAACCCATCAAAGATGCTCCTCGCTTTGATTGCGGCTTTCTGGCTGTTTTGTCTTTGTTTGTTTATTCATATTTTGAGACTGGGTGTGGTGGTTTGAATGAGAATGGCCCCCTTGCGCTCATACGCGCATATATTTGAATGCTTGGTTCTGTTAACGGAACTATTTGGGAAAGATTAGGAGGTGGGGCCTTGTTACCGGAGGTGTGTCACTGGGGATGGGCCTTGAGGTTATCCTTGTGCCTGTTGTCTGTAGATCAGGATTTAAAGCTTCCAGCTCTGTATCTGCTGCCTAGCGCCATGCTTCCTGCCTTGATGGTAATGAACTAACCTTCTGAAAGTGTAAAGAAGGCCCTAATTAAATGCTTCCTTTCATCAGAGTTGTCCGGGTCCTGGTGTCTCTTCACAACAATAGATCAGTGACTGACTCCCCGTGTGGCCAGGGCTGGTCCTTCTGCTAAGTGTCGTGATAACGTGGTGTGCCAGTGTGCGCCCCTTAGAATCAGATACCTTGTTTTCAGCTTACGGTCAGAGATAGAGCCTGGAATCTTGGCCGAGCTAGACAGGTGCTCTGCCACGGCACACCCCTAGCGTGCGTTTGATTCTTTCATAGAATCTCCCTATCTGTGCACATCACTGTCTGTTCTTTGGTGGTGTCCTACCTTAACATACTAATCTTAGTTGTGTTAAACATGGCTGGGGTGGTGACTCTAACGACCCATTTCTACTGTGTGTCAGGCCTGCTTTGTTCAGACTGCACCTCTGCTTACAGTGTGCCTTGTCACTGTTGCTGGGAGCTAGACATGATGTACCGGGTAAGGAGCTGAGTAAGAAGGCGGTTAGTGATGTAAGGGCTGAGACGAGGGAGCTGCGAAGTTTTCTGTGGCGATGGGGTTAGTTCTTCTGGTGAGCCTGTCACTGGGTTGCTTCTCAGTTCTACCCTATAGGTTCTGGAGGAATCCCCATTCCCAGAGTCACACAGTCTAATAAACCAGCAGTGATTTGTGTGCTAAAGCACCCTCTCTTCCCCTGCCTAGTGTGTTCAAGGCCCTGGGTCCAGTGCCCTGCTCATACATACGTACTCCCAAAAGAATGTTTTCTCGAGTTACATTATTCAAAGGTGTAGATAGAGGCTAATTACTGGGAAAGAATTACCTTTAAATTAGATATGTTGGAAACATCGAAGATTTTTCTTTTCAAGTAGAATCCACAGAAAAATAGTTGGGTCTGGTAGTGCTGGAGTGTGAGGGCAGAGCCTTGTATTCTCCATTGAACTGTGCCCCAGACCTCTCTGTATTTTTGAAATTTTATTATTGTCCTAAAAAAGCAATGAGCTTTACTGACTTCTATTAGTCTAATTTGTTATTTTTTACACCTCTTTTTAAAATGTCATTTTTCCAAATTACTAACAACCACATTGACATTGGGGAAAAACTGTTTGACTAGTTTGGCATCTAATTTTCCCTCCAAAAAACTTAGCAATAAAATGGAAATTGAAGTAGATGTTTGTCTTGAGAGCAAAGCCTCATTACTAGCAAGGCTGTGTCTCAAAGGATGCTTTTTGCTCCTCCCACCAGAAGCATGATGAACCCGCTGAGCTGGAGGTAGAACGCCAAGTTCTGTAAGTGTAGAGGCCCTGTGACTTGGAAGCCTGGCTTGTCAGCACAGCCTCTAGCTTCCCTCACTGCCTTGGACGGCATGCAGAGAAATGCACCTAGGAGTGATAGTTGTAAGCAAAAGGGTAGAGATGTGCCAGGCGACCGGACCCATGGATGCCCTGGCCTCAGGAGGCATTGCTGTATCTGGAGCATCCGTTACTTAGCAATGGAAGGAACCGGAGAGTGATACCTAGCAGAATAATTGTGTTGAGTGAAAGAATCCAGGTTTCCTTAAAACGAGATGTGAAAGTTTCCCAAAGTATAAACTATAATCGTGGAATTGGGTTAATGGTTGTGTAGGGATGGAAGTGGGCGTTACTGAGGGGCATGAAGCGGCTTTTGGAATAGTAGGTGTCGGTGGTGTGGTAATAGTGTCACAGTGTGTACAAACATCAAGACTCCCAAGAGTATGCTTCAAGCATGCTGTAGAAAGGGGTCTTAGCTTGGGCTCTTAACCCTCCCTGCAGAAATGGAGAAGGCAGACAACAAAGGATGAACAGACAGAGGTGACTTTTTAGTGGCCGGTCAGTAACAATGCAAATGCAAAGGTAATATTCTGAGCTCATCTCGGGCCACAGGATGCAAGCCGGGCCACAGGATGCAAGCCGGGAGAGGCTTCCAGTGTGGCAGCTCTATCCTCAGCTAGCCTCTGGGTGCCAGGGAGAGACTGCCGATAAATGTCAGAGTTCTAAGCTCTTGGGTAAGAGCAATCCTTGGCAGAGCCAGTCTGCAGAGAGCAGATCCCTAGTCCCTGGGAAATACAGAAGTCTAGGGCCCTGCCTCCTCCTTACAGGCCAAGTGGCTTCTCAAGGCAGGATCCACTGCCCTGCATGTGGAGCAGGCACAGTCCTAGCAGGAGTGGGCACCAGTTCCTCTGCATGTGACAAGCCTACAGGTTCCACCTCGGGGTGGGTGTCCCAGGAGCATCTTCCTTCCCTGGGAGCCAGACTGAAATCTTTAGGTTTCCTTGGAAGAGAACAGGTAAGTAAGTCTGGGAATTGTCCCCAACCCCAGCTGGGACCCAGCAGAGAGATGGCATCCCCCATTACATAGTGCCTGGCGGGGGCCGTGTGCAAGTGAAATTAAAAATGTAAATTGGGAGAGAGCTATCAAACCCAAGTGGGGAAAGAATAGGCCAGGCAAACCTGAGTGAGTCCTCAGTGAGAATGCAGCCCTCTCCCCTCTGAGGCAAAGGAAACAGACATGTCCCGCAGGGCCTTGTGGGTATTAAATGCAGCTAGGAGTTTTCGCATGGGTCTGTGCCAGTTGGGCTATTAAAGCTTCATTCATTAGGAGTAGATACCTGGTTGTTAAAGGGGCAGTTCTTATCATTAGTGGGGTGGGTTTAATTCATTATGACTGCAATCTGTCAAAGGTAGCCCTGGGAGCCAGGGTTTGCATTTGGAGGTCTGATTGGTTGCCTTAGCACTCAGCTGTCCACGCTGGGCTGTTGTGGAGCTCAGACAGATGTTGGGGGCCTCCTGAAGCTCTAACCAGCTAGGATAGCTGTAGTGGGAGGGTGGACTCTTCACTCTATTATTTAAATTGCGTTTGTGTTTCAAGATTGCAACCACTAGAGGGCAGAATTCCTCAATAGACTTCTATCATGTAGATAGAAATCCAGCTGTCTTGTCACAGAGATGTGCAGTTTGAAGTGACTTTCTACTAGAGAGGGGGTTGTTCTTTCAAATGCAGGATACCAATTCCTTTTAAACATCCACTTTGCCTCACAAATGCTATTGTGGAAGAATCATACGCGCTTTCTTCATAAGGTGTGGGGGTGTTTCTGGCATCTTCCAAGTCACAGATCACAGGGTTCAAACAGGTTTATTTAATTTTATTATTTATTTGAGACAGAGTCTCACTATGCAACCTTGTCTGGCTTTGGATTTGCTATGTGGATAAAGCTGACTTAGAACTCACAGAGATCCTTTCCTGCCTGTCTCCTGAGTGCTGGAATTAAAGCTGTGTACCCATGCTGGGCCTCAGACAAGTTTATCCCGGGTCCAACTTGAAGTCAGGATTGTGGGACAACTGCAGAGTCATTGACCTGCAGGTGTGGCATTGTTCAAGTTGAATTACTCTCTACCCCTAGACTCAGCTTAGCTTTCTAAGAGTGAGTAGTGAGGAAAGCAGAAATACACAGAGCCTACATTTCCTGCCAGGGCAGCACAGGTGAGCGAGTCAATGACAGATCAAGGAGCTGAGACTCCTTGGGCTCTGGCTTGTGAGGCACTGGCATCTTAACAGCAGGCCATTGTTTCAGAAAAATTCCAGAAGTGACTGGGGTGAGAATAGACAGAGCCTGGCAGAGGCAGGAGATGCCTCTGGGATTCTTGGGGAGCAGCTGAGTGTCAGGCACCCAGCTGTGTCACTGCTGGGGGTGGGGTCGGATGCCAGCGGAGGCACTCAGTGCTTAGCATGAAATGCGATCCCTGCCCTTCAGAGATTGGCTGCTACTCTGATGTTGTTGTATTGGACCCTCCTAGGAGCCAGAAATGCTACTGGGGGAAGGGGTGTCACAATGCTTTTACAATGGATACAGAAAGGTCAGCATTTATTGAGCATTTAACACGTGACATATGCGGTGTTTCAGTCCACTTGTGCAAGTAAACTAAAAACCCTTGAGTACTGAGATTCCTAGATTAGATGGAATTTGCTCAAGGTAGCAGCAGGTTAGAGGTTGCCAGAGCAGCTGGCCTCCAGTCAGCTCCTGAGGCCAGTATGCTAAGAAGGCAAGGTGAGTGCCTTTATCAGGGTTTTGCTTTGTTTTTCTTTGGGAGTTGGGATGAGGTGGGAGAGAGAGGTACAGAAGACAGGAGGTTTCCAGGGAAAGGAAGTAGAGTTTCGAGGAAGGAACAGTTATTTCCTTAAGGTCTTGAGTGCAGACGGGGCTGTGTGTGTGCCTGTGGTCACACTATGCTCCATGTGAATGAAGAACACAGCTGGGGGATGCTTGAAACAGCAAAATGAGGAGGGGACAGCCAGCCCCTAGCCGCTTCCTGCAATCCCAGTCCCCTGCCTGGTCAATCCCAGCAATACAAACTCTGGGTCACTGCTGGAAGGTGGCACCTAGTAGGGACAGCTCTTGAGGCAGTGAGGCAGGTTCACCATAATTTGAGCTGTGAATGGCTGGCTCCTGGTCTGGGATGGACAGCTGGATTCATCTGCGGGAGGCTGCAGCATTGCTGTCCAGGAGGGCTTCTCCCGGAAGGCTCTGCACCAAAGGACTTCTCCCAGGCTGTCCTTGAGGAGCAGCTGCGTGATGAGCACTGAGCTGGGGCAGCAGGACGGGGTGGGCGCTATGTGTGGGACCTAAAGTCCTCAGGCAGGAGCTGACAGTGCCACCTGGCAAACAAGCCCCTGGCTGTGTACCACTGCGGGGCGCCAGGCACCAGGCACCCTGGGACCTGGCGACCTGATGTCTGCAGAGGATGGGGAGCAGCCAAGGCCAGAACTCTGTGGTGACTGATTTTCAAACACAATTGGAAGCAGTAAACCCATGAATTTCACACTTTCATGTCCAGATACAAAGTGGGCAACAGAGTTGGATGGCATCAAAACTCTGGGAAGTTTTTAAACACAGACTTGCAATTGATTTAAGGACTGAAAGAGAATACATCTCTTCCTCATGATGAGTGAAAATCCTACCCACATGAGTCAGTGAATGAAAAAAAAAAAAAAAAGGAACATGTGGCCAGGCTGCTCTTGCTTGCTTCCTCAGTTTACCTAAGTAGAAAGCTAAGAGGCAGACGGAGTGGTTGACAGACTAAGAGCATGCTGTCAGGGTTACAGCAATCTGCCTGGGGAGAGGAGAGACTGACTCTGCACAGGTGGGGTCGGGGTTGGGGGGGGTGGTAGGGGGATGGGGGATGGGGTGGGGCTGAAGCTCTTAGCCGAAGGCAGTGTTCAACAATGGGGATTCCTTGAACGTTATTCCTTGTTGGGGAATGTCCATCCGTGTCCACACGCCAGGGCTGCATGACTTTTATCTTATTCCTGCAGCACCTAGTAAGTAACTAGAAAGTTCTCTAGTTAGCAATAGTGTGTGGGTTGGCTAGAAAGATGGCTAGTGATTAAAAACACAGACCGCTCTTCCAGAGGACCTCAGCTGGGCTCCCAACATCCACAACTGCCTATAACTCAGGCTTTCAGGAAGATCTGTAGTCTCCAAGAGCACCTGCACTTACTATACATACATGCATGCATGCATGCAGGCGTGCACGCACACACACACACACACAAACACACACACACAAACACTATAAAAATAACCCAAATAATATTAAAGCTGGGTGTGGTGGTGCACACCTTTAATCCCGGCACTCTGGGAGGCAAGGCAGAGGCAGGCATATTTCTGTGAGTGCAAGGCCGGCTTGGTCTACAAAGGGAGTACAGAATAGCAAGGGTTACAAAGAAACCTTGTCTTGAAAAACCAAAATCACCATCATCGTCTTTAAAAAGAATAGTACAGATACAATAGAAAAGGCAGGATGAGGATTTTGCCTTCCAGGCTCAGTCTTCTCCCAAGTGCTGTCCAGACCCAACAGGAATTCTAAGGTACTGCCCTAACCCTAGCCTGAACCCCTGAAGATCAAGTCTTTCCCTCTAACTTATAAGAAGGGCCAGGGTGCCAGCACAGACTCTAAAGTGTGTAAGAGGTACTTGTGACACTGAGGGAACCTGGAGGGCAATATGTGTCTCTCTGCCAGTGATTGGGGTAATGGCTCCTTTTGGTAGAGAGCAACCAGCTTCATAAGTTCCTGAGGAATTCTGGCTTTTGTTCAACCATCAGAACTTGGGGAAATAGAGTTTCCTTTGGACCTGACAGGTTCCACTGGGTCCCTCCCTTCCTCTGGTTGAAGAGAACATAGAGGAATTGCTTGTTCTCACTACCACATAAAAACTTCAGAGAACAGTAGGTCTTCAGAGAATGTACACAAGTTCAGAGCGTTCTGTTGGTTCTCACAGGGCAGAAGAAAAAATAGACCCTGAAGCCTTTTTGAGAAGGTAGCATTTCTTTCTTTCTTTCTTTCTTTTTTTTTTTTTTTTCATTTTTTCGGACCTGGGGACCGAACCCAGGGCCTTGTGTTTGCTAGGCAAGCGCTCTACCACTGAGCTAAATCCCCAACCCCGTAGCATTTCTTTCTTAATGACCACATTTACCTGGGACCAAGCAGAACTGCTCAGCTGAGGAGAGTGGGGCTTAGAAAAGATGATTTGAAAGGGGGTTCAAGGTAGCTTAGGAACAGTATCTTACCCCAACAGCACCTCAGGCCCGGGGTTTTCTCAAGGTCTTTTTTTTTTTTTTTTTTTTTTTTTTAAGAAATACTTTGCTTTTAAGAATTTAATGAGCATTGGTGTTTCACCTGCATGTGTGAGGTTGTCAGAACCTCTGGTGCTGAAGTTACCGGCTGTTGGGAGTTGCCGTGTGGGTGCTGGGAACTGAACCCACTGGAAGTGCAGTCAGTGCTCCTAACCACTGAACAATCCCTCCAGCCTTTCTCAAGGTCTTTATGAGTTTGGCTTCTTGTGCTAGAGCGATAGACTCAAGGGAACAAGGTCTGTTCTCTCAGTGGATAGCCACGAGAGACTCGGAGTCCTGGCTCTTGACTAGAGTCTTTAGGGTCATTGACATCCAGAATCTTCCACTTGATGCTGGACAGGCTGAGAACTCTAGAATTGAAGCCGCCTGTGTCAGGTAGTGGTGAGGAACTCACTCAACATGGCTGCTGTGGTACTCTCACCCCCACCCCAAGTTGTTCTGTGGTCCAAAGGCTCACTCTGTCCTCTCCTCTGAGATGACATGATGACACAAGTTCTGGAGAGCACCCAAGACAGCTGGTCACCAAAGTGGGGTGGGAGGAATGGGGTGATGGCCTGCCTGGTGGTCAGGCCACTAGCCACCAGCCACTGCTGCTCCAGAAAGGCTCAGACCCAAAGAATTCCCAGCCTGTCCCCATGTGAATATCCCGTTAAATATCTATTTGTTATCTGTAAAACATGGCTGCTGTTACAGCTCAGTCGGTTGAGTACTTTCCTAGCATGTGTGAAACTCTGGGTTCAATCTTCAGCACTACATAAAACCAGGCATGGTGGTGGTATTAGTCTAGAGTTACAGAATCTTGAAATGTCTCTATATATTGACAGGAATTTATTGGAATGACTTATGGTCTGCAGTCCAACTAGCCCAACAATGGTCAGCGGTGAATGGGAAGTTCAAGAATCTAGTAGTTGCTCAGTCCCATGAGGCTGAGTGCCTCAGCTGGTCTTCTGTATAAGAAGTATTTCCAACAGAGGTGCTAGGAGATAAGTGCCACCAGGTAATGAAGAAGGAACCCTTTCTTTTTCAGTCACCCTTATGTAGGCCTCCAGCAGAAGGTATTGCCCAGATTAAAGGTGTGCACCAGCACTCCTGCACCTAAGCTGTTCTTTCCTTGGAGCTTGCTCTGTCCCAGACTGGTCTTGAACTCAGAGACCTTCTTGCCTCTGTCTCCTGGGACTAAAGGTGTGGATCACCTTGGCTGGGCCTAAGCTTTTCATGGCCACTATACCTCAATAACCAAAAGCATGTGTCATCCCAAGTCAAGATCTGGATCAGAAGCCTGCGTCTTCCAACCTAAAGATCCAGATTAGAGATGTACCTATTTCTGGATTGTAGTTCATTCCAAATGTAGTCCAGTTGACAACCAGAAATAGCCATCACAGTGATGAATGCCTATAACCCTAATATGAGGGAGGTAAAGGCAGAAAGATCAGATATTCAAGTTATCCATGTCAACATAGTAAGTCTGAAGCCAGCTTGAGCTTCCCTCTCCACACACACACCCAATTTTATTTCATTTGTTTTGTTTTGTTTTGTTTTATTGGTTAAACAGTTGTCCCTCTACTGGTGTGGGGCAAGTGGACTGCGCCACCAGACAAAAGAACTGGTAAGGTTGAGTGAGCGGCTAACCCTGTGAACTCAGAATTGAGTAAGGTAGGTAGGCGTGGGACCAGCTCTCTGCCAAACTACCTTCTCTGGACCATGTAACCACAATAACCGCTGAGAGGGCCATGACACTCAGTCACGTAGAGGAAATGCCTGAAGTCCATCCCCATGCTCATAGGGCATCACTAGCATTTCAGAATGAGCCAATGGGAAATGTCTACCCCTGGATCCTACCCTCTTCTGTAACTTTACTTTTTTAAGGCTTATTTTTAATGATGGTTCTTAAACATTTTGACCTCCCTTTCAGTCCACCATCCACCAGAGGTAGTGGAAAAGAAAGGATATGGGGTGTGTTTGGGGGTGGGTGGACCTGTTTAGAAAGGGTTCTTTGGAGCAACTCCCATCGCCTATCTGCAATGTCTGGAAATTGATAGTTCTGTTCACAGGTCAATAGTGGCAGCTCGATCTACTTGCAAACATTTTACCAATATACAGCAGTCCAGTTTGGTAGAGTGGGGACAGCAAATGAGAATCAGCAGCAGTGGCACTTCCCAGCAGAGACAGCCTCAGCACAAGACAGCTAGAGAGTCCATGGAGGAACACCAGAAAAAGTTCTTGGCTGTGCCTCTCTAGCAAAGTGAAGATCAGCAAAGACTCAAGACCAACAAGCCTTGCACAGCGAGCTCTGTAAGCAAGCCAAGCTTAGCCTCCATCACTGTCCATTGAGTCCTTTGTATACTGTCTCCAAACATCACGTGTCCTCCACAGGTCTTGGGTCAGCACGTGAGTCTGTCTCAGCTGACATCACTCTGCCAATCAGCCCCGATCCGCAGAAGTGGCAAGAAGCCATGCACACCACCAGACGTTTTTTGGTGCATGTCTCTCTATGGAGTCCTGACAAATGCAGCTCAACTTGTCAGTGTAAGGCGGGCCAATTCATGCATGTCTTTAGCAAAGAATCCTTCATCACGTGTGCTTTCACATGCTTTCTTTAGCAGAACATTCTTTCTCCTGTGTCTGCTTCAGTGAAGTGTTCCTTCATGAGTTTGTCCCAGCAAAAAACCATCCAACACAACTGACTTCCTAAAGAACTTTTGAGTTTCCACTTCACTACTCAAAGTCTATAAAGTCTTTATCTACGTGGAATAAAGTGCACAAATTATTTTACTGAAAGTCATCTGAGAGTGGCTGTTTTACTGAGTTGTAATACTTTGGGGAAGAGTTTTCTCTCTGGAAACATTGATCAATAGACCTTAGGTCCCCAACCCTCCCCAGCAGGCTGAGCTCACACCCCTGCTGTTCCTACCATCCCTGCTGCTGCCATCCACTGCTGCCACTGCCTCTGCCACTGGCATTGGCACTGCCACGGTAGCAGGTGAGACTTGGGATCCCAGCTACATGCCCCTGTTTGGGCTTCCCTTCTGAGAACTGTAACACTTTGGCCATTTCCAGCTGGAACAGAGTCCTACAGAACATCTGGTTCCTTGAAGGACAATACCTGGTGACAAGTATTGGTAATGGGTATACTTCCAGTGACTGATAATAGAGGGAATTAGAATCTAAATGTTGCTTTGACTTCAGCGACGCTGTGAATATGGGTATCACATATATTTGTCTATATTTGCAAACCAGGATTATGCGCTATATGGACTTGAGTTGGGCAGGAGTAGGGGGCTCAGATCCAGTTCAAGGTCCCTCAATGTATAAGCCACAGTGGTTTTTGTTTGTTTGTTTGTTTGTTTGTTTTTGTTTTTGTTTTTTAGATTTTGAGACAGGTTTTCTCTGTGTAGCCCAGGCTGTCCTGGAAGTTGCTCTGTAGACCAGGCTGGCCTCGAACTCACAGAGATCTGCCTGCCTCTTCCTCCTAAGTGCCCACCATGCTTGGCAGAGGGAGGTTCGTTTTAAGAAGTGATAGGCAATGAAGATAAAGAGTTGGCTCAGCAGTTCAGAGCACTTTTTGCTCTTGCAGAGGACCCAGGTTTAGTTCTCAGCATCCATACGGTGGCTTGCAACTCCAAATAAATCATGGCGCATTCAAAGCCTGGCATTTGGGCTGCAAATATAACTCAGTAGTGGTGCATAGTCTATCATGCATGAGATTCAAATCCCAATACTTTAAATAATTAATAAAGGAATAAAGAAATTTAAAACTGATAAAGCAAACCTCAGAGTGTTTGTCTGATGGAACTTGCTGCAGTTCATTGATATTTCTGTTCTGGTGAGGATATACTTAGATGTCTCTGCTGTCTGGAAAGAGAAACTGCGAGACAAGAGGTGAACACTCTGAAGGGGTTGCCACCTCTGCCACCTCTGTCAGTGCACACTTTCCCCCAAGCCTGAACATCCTTAACTTCACCATGGGTGACTCAGTGGCCCCAAAGATTGACACAGAGGGCTGCAATCCAGAGCCAGGCTCTGAGGGCCTGGTTGGCATGGATATGTTCTCGGTGCTTCCTTACAACCCGTAGAACATGTGACATGGAGTTGGGGGCTCAGGCTAATGAGGCTCATCCTTCAGGGCCTGGATCTGAACCTGCTCACCAAACCATAACCAGGCTCAACCTCCAAAGAGATGAGAAAGCTTCACGGGTCCATGTACTACTGCGCCTGTCAAGAGGGACTCATTGGAGTGAGATTGAAGGTTTCTTCTGCACACCCCAGATCCTGGTTCAATTCTTTGTGAAAGAGAAACCATCACAATACACACACACACACACACACACACACACACACACACACACACACACACACACACACACACACACAAACTACAGGACTGGTTCAAAGAAGAGAGAACATGAGTCGAGTGGGTCCCATGGAAATCAGGCATGGTGCTGCACACCTGAGAGGGCCAGAGGTTTCAGATCAAGCTCAGCTACAGGTTTGAGTTCAAGGCCAGCTTGTCCGAGAGAGAGAGAGAGAGAGAGAGAGAGAGAGAGAGAGAGAGAGAGAGAGAGAGAGAGAGAGAGAGAGACATACCTGGAATCCCAGCAATTCAGGAGGTAGAGGCAGGAGGATCAGTAATTCAAGGCCAGTCTGAACTATGAGTAGAACCATCTCAAAAAACTTTTTAAATGTCAAACTCGTAGAGGTAGAGCAGGATGGTGGCGAGCAGACGCTTGAGCGATAATTATGACTGTGTATGTCCACTGAGCAGATACTTGAATGATGACGGTTACGACTGTGTATGTCCTTACATGAGAGAGGGTTGAGCAGATGCCTGGGGGATAATCATGACTGTGCATCCAAACTCGAGGGCTATGACGACTGCAGCAGTTGCTTTATGATGGGCGTCGGCCAAGTGCTCCACGTGGGACAGGGGTCTTGTGGACCACCTTACCTGTCTTAACCATCAACCTCTCAGCAGCTCCAGGAAGTAGTCAGCAGACCAGACAATTACCGTTCACCTGACTGGTTAAGCCCAGGCAATACACATAAAAGGCTTATTGTGGTCTTAGCGGAAATGCTAGGGGAGCACGTTTGTGACCTGGACATAGAGAAGGTGTGCCAGCACTGTGGAGGACACCAAGCATTCTCCACCCACACAAACTGCTTTTCTACCATAAGGCTGCTGAGGTGGTTCTGGGTAAAGGCCTTTGCAGCTAGCTTGAGTTGGCTTTGAGCCCCACCTCCACCCTACCTACCCCTCCCCCACAGCCACCCTCGACTCCACACAGTGGACAACTGACTTCCACAAGTTGTCGTCTGTCCTCCACACACTTGTACCCACCGCATACATATACGCAAGATAAAGTGCAATACAGTTTCTTTAGAAATAAAATAAACCCTGCTGATAATATAAGGTGAACCACTTGGAGGGGAAAAACAACCCAGTGAGAAAGAGACGTGGGTTGTAAACGAGCGACCCTCATAAGAAAGGGCACAACTAATATGTACCTGGAAGACTAAAAGCCCAACGGACAGACAACAGAGTTCAAACAAAATCATTTTGTGCAAAGAATAAGAATGGTCATGACCTGTTGGGAAAGGACAGAAAGACAGGCTCTTTTGTGTACTCTGGAGCCGCACTTAAACATTACCTTTACGCTCTTTTCTTTTGTGTTATGTGTATAGGTGCTTTGCCGGAATGTATACCTGTGCACCACATGTGTACAGTCCATAGAGGTCAGAAGACGGCATCAGATCCCCTGGAACTGGAGCTACAGACCGTCATGAGCCTTTATGTGGGTGCTGAGAATTGAACCTGGTCCTTTAAAAGATCAGCCAGTGTTCTTAACCACTGAGCCATCTCACTAATCCTTTAAATATTATCCTCTTTAAACCAATTACTGATTACGGTGTGTGTGCATACACAAGCATGCCGTAATGCATTGGTGGAGGTCTGACGACAACTCTGTGGAACTGATCCTACCTTTCTGTAGGCTCCAGGGATCTGACTTAGGCTGTCAGACTTGTGTGCTGAGCTTCTTTACCCACTGAGCCATCTAAGAGGTTCCTGGAGGCACAGTCAACACCCTCCATGTTTTAAATGCACTGATCAGGAATTTTAGTCTTTTGTGTCTACCCTGGAAGGGCACTCCTAGAAGGAGATTTGTTATAACTCATCTTAAAAACAGTGACAAATGTCATAATTAAATGACCATCGAAAGAGAGTCTAAGCCAGTAGCAAATAAGCATGTCCCTTGACACACTGAATGCTAAGAGTGTGACTGTGGAGCGGGGACGCTGAGGACGATCTGAATGGCTTGTTTCCATTTGTGTGATGCAAGCAGAGACAATGCACATAAATGCATAATTGCCAATGCACGTCTCCCCAGCGCTTTACAATATGTCAGTTTTACCAAGGACTTTGCTTTGTAAATTGTAACTGGTGTAATCCTGCATGCTAGGAGGTAAGGGAGTGATGGCCTTACATTAACCTGATGGTCATAGCCACCTCTGGGGCAGGGCCAAGCTGGGGAGTGATGGGAGAAGAGGAATTTATCTGTGACTGTTTCATTTGTTTCCAGAAAATCTGGTTGGAGCCTCCATGCTTGCTTCTGATGCCCTTCGTGGGCCCATTTTCCTGTCGTCCCTTTCACACACACATGTGATAATGGTTAATGGACTACTTCCCCAAACCCATGTGCTGAAGTCATAGCCCCAGTATATCTGAGTGTGATTGTAGTTAGAAACAAATCTTTTAAAGAAATGATTAAGTTGTAATGAGTCCCTTAGAATAGGCTCTAATCCAAGGTGACTGGAGTCCTCAGAAGAAATGTGGACAGGAGACGCTAGGAGTGTGAGCATAGACAGGTGTCTACATGAGGAAGCAGTAGGACTGTCCCTGGAAGCCAAGGGGAGAAATTCCCGACTGAAACAAATCCCTGAGAACGGAAAGCTTTTCCACTGAGATCAGGAACAGGATGCCCACGTCTATTCAGCAAAAAACTAGAGTCTCTGCCAAAGTAGACAAGAAAAGGAAACAGTGCAGACTTACATTGAAAGGAAGAAGTGATATTATCTTTGGGAATGAGAAGATCACAAATAAATAGAAACTCCAATGACCACACATGAACATACAAACACACATGCACACAGACACACATAAGCACACACACATATAAACACACACACATACACACAAACATACAAACACATGTGCACACAGACACACACACAAACACACACACATATAAACACACACATACACATAAACATACAAACACACATGCACACAGACACACACACACACACACACACACACACACTTTACTAGATTACAGGAATTTGACAAATAGAAAGACACCAAGTATTTTACTCCACTATACTGACGAGGAATAATTCTGGAAAGGAAATTTTGGGGAAAGTTCTGGTGACAATATCACTAGCATAGAAAATACCTAGGAATTAATTTAAGGAAATGTAAGACATACTCGGTGAAGACTACAAAACCCAGCGTGAGGGAATCCAAGCTGTAGCAACAAACCCGTGTGTGCAGACTGAGTCTTACCATCATCCTGATGTCAGTTCTACTCCAAATGGTCCTCACACTCAGCGCGGTTCCTAGCCAAACACCAACAACAGGTTTCATCTGTAGAAAAACTCTTCTCAAAAGTTAGTACGAGACACCAGGGGATCTCCAATAGTTACAGATAACTCCCAACCCAACTGCAAAAGAAAGAAAGTATCTCACTAAAAATGAATCAAAGATTTAAGTTTGACACCCCAGACTGCAAACTCTTAGAAGAAAGCATAGGACAAAACGTCCGTGTCATCGGATGGGGGAGGGTGGGTCTTTTGGGTATGGCAGCTTGAAGAAAATGGAAGTGCTTTGTGAGTATCACAGTATCAACGGAGTAAGAAGCCAACCTACGTAATGGGGAAATCATGCAAAGTTCACATCTACTAAGAGATTGCTCTCCAGAGGACGCAGAGGCCACTTGGAACCCACAACACCGACAAACAACCTGGTTAAAAGAGGCAAGGATGTAGCTGGTGGCATAGTGCCTGCCTAGTGGACCTAAAACCCTGGCCCCAATCCAAACACCACATAAAGTCAGATGCAGCGGAAGACGCTGTGACCCTTGCGTTTGGGAGGTGAAGGCGAGAGCTCTAGAGTTTAAATTCCATCTTCAGCTTCATGATGAGTTTGAGGCCAGCCTGAGCCTGGCTGTATGAGATCCTATCTCAGTAAAACAAAGAAAGCAGGGAGGGAGGGGGGAAGGAATGGGGAGGAAAGAAGGGGGATAGGGAGTGAGTGAGAGAGGGAATGCTACAGGCAGCAGGCTGCCTTCTCCAACACTCTGGTCAAACTTCACTCCCCACAGGAAGTATTAAGGGTTGGAACTTTAAGAGATGACTAAGGCCTTCAGGAACGGACTAATGCATTCTTGCAATTAGATTAATGAACCAGTAGGTTATCTAGGAGTGAACCCACTATAAGAAGCCAGTTTGGTGAGGTTGCTTGCGGTGTAATGTCCTGTGCCAGCCAACTCAGGAATGCCAGCCAGAAGGCCACTGACCTTGGATTAAAACTATGAGCCCAAATAAACCTCTTTTCTTTATAATATATCCACGTATAGTACCACGTTATCGGCAAAAAACAAAGCAGGACGCAAACTGCCCAGTTTATCCTGTGGTTCAAGCAAGCAAGCCAAATGACACCATAAGAAAGCTAATTTCTGCCCTTATAAATACTTTCATGAAAATCTTCAGGCAAAACACTTAAAAGTTGAAGCTTGCAAGTCAGGTGGTGGCAGCACACGCCTTTAATCCCAGTACTCAGGAGGCAGGGAATCTCAGAGTCCTGAGTTCAAGGCCAGACTGGTCTACAGAGTTCCAGGACAGCTAAGGCTGCACAGAGAAACTGTGTCTCAAAATACCATTAAAAAAATAAAGTGTGTGTGTGTGGGGGGGGGCTAAAGAGATGGCTCAGCGGTTAAGAGCACTGACTGCTCTTCCAGAGGTCCTGAGTTCAATTTCCAGCGACCACATGGTGGCTCACAACCATCTGTGATGGGATCTGATGCCCTCTTCTGGAGTGTCTGAAAACAGCTACAGTGTACTTACAATAACTAACTAACTAACTAACTAACTAACTAACTAAATCTTTTTTAAAAAAGGAACACTACAGCATACACACACACACACACACGCACGCACACACGCACGCACGCACGCACGCACACACACACACACATATACATATATATGTTCCAGTGCACTCCAGGAACACTAGAGCACAGCACCTGCTCCATCTCCATCAGCAGTGGATAAGTGTTCCTCTTTCCCACATCATCCCCAGAATTTGCTGTTGTTTGTTTACTGGATAATTGCGATTCTGACAGGTGAGAGACAGACTCTCAAGTCAGTTTTCATTTATGTTCCCTGATGGCAGAAGATGTCCAACCCTTTCCCCAACCATTTATCAGGTATTTAGATTGAGATTCTTTTGAGATTTTTCTAGTTTAATAGCCCAGTTTTAGATCAGAAGAGTTTTTTCTGTGTGTGATGTTTGCATTTTTTAAAATATATTCTAAAGATTAATTCCTAACTTATGTTTCATTGGCAAGGATCTTCTCCCGTTCTGTAGGCTGTTGGTCCTTTGCTGACTATTTCCTTTGCTGTAAAGAAAACACGGAAAAGACTGGCAATCGTTGTGCTAAGTGAAATAAGCCAGACTGGGAAAGAGAAATACTTAATACTACATGCTTTCTCTTATATGCACACTTTAGGCTGTGTGTGTGTGTATGTGTGTGTGTGTGCGTGTGGTGTGTGTGTGTGTGTGTGTGTGTGTGTGTGTGTGTGTGGTGGATACAGGTCATGAAACTAGAAAAGGGACTGTGAGAGAGGAAGAAGAGATATTATGGAAGTGGAGGAAAAGAGTGGAGTTGGTAAACATAAAAATCAAGGGGAGAGCATCCTTGAGGGAAGAGCAGCAACAAAAGGATATCATGGTGGCAAGAGATGCTTAAGGGCAGAGTAAGCCTGAGACCAGCCTGGGTACACGGCGAACTTTAGATCCATGGGGAACTGTGTGTTTGGTAAGGATCCTACATTGAGTTTGGCTCATGTATAAGCAACATGAGTTATCCTCATCAGTTAACGGTGCTATATTTCACAGTATTATGAACAGAAATGTGTTCATAATGTGTTTATAGTACTGAAGCCAACATAGTCATATGTGGACATGTGTGCAGGGACAGAATTCTGAGTGCTCTGGGTCAGACACCACAAGGCAGCACTCTGCTTTCTTGATGTCACTCTCAAACTTAAATAAGGTTTCATGTGGACATGAGATTTTGTTTGTGTCAAGTTGACAAGGGGTGGGTTGTAATGGCTATTCCTGGTTGTCGACTTGACTATATCTGGAATAAACCACAATCCAGAATTGGAAGGCTCACTTGTGATCCTGATCTTGAGGCTGGGAGATACAAGTTTCTGACCTGGATCTTGCCATGGAGATCTTGAGGCATAGTGGCTATGAATCCCAGGAGACTAAGGCAAGGAGATCTCTGAGTTAAAGGTCATCTGGGACAAAGCAAGTCCCAGACCCAGGCTTGGTGGTACACACCTTTAATCTGGGCCACACCTTCTGCTGGAGACCTACATAAAGACATCGGAAGAACGAAGACTCTCACTGCCTGCCTGCCTTGTGGGACTGAGCAATTGCTAGATCCTTGGACTTCCATTCACAGCCGCTGCTGACCATTGTTGGAGAGTTGGACATCAACCAATTCTCTTACTATATAGAGACTACCCATAGGTTCTGTGACTCTAGAGAACCCTGATTGATATAAGGGGCTTTCCAAAAACTTTCTGGGATTTTGACATCAGATTGACATCAGATTGGGACTACAGGGGTGCCCTGCCTTGTGGGCTGAGTGGCTGCTGGTTGTCACCCTCTCTGTGAGAAATAGCTATTTTAGAACTACTCAGACTGTTGAGGCAACAATTTCAAGGGCTGAGTAACCATTGGGCTCTCAGCATCTCTGGTGTGATTGGCTATTGTTGCTATTTAAAGCTAGCTTAATAAATTCTGAAATATGCACACATGCATACACACACCCCTCCTTGTTTCTGTTCCTCTAAGAACCCTGACTAAAACGATAAGATATATTAAATAAATAGTGTCTAAACAGAGATGAATTTAAATTTATATATTTATCAGATGACAAAAGTGTGACCGTAGGTTCAAAGGAACCAAACCCTATACTCATCCTAAGAGCAGTACTTCAGTAGTCAGTCACTTCATAAGACACAACTCTGTGACAGGAACAAAATATTTATTACCTGCCTTCTATTATCTATCTATCTGTCAACTATCTATCAATCATCTATCACCTAGCAATCATCTATATCTATTATCTATTCATCTATTTATCTAAATCAAACATCTCCAAATAGAAAATATGTAATAAATGTGAAGTTACACTTCATTTTTAAAAGATCTAAAAATGGTCTTTAGAGCTGGAAATCTGTCCAGTAAAGTGCTTGCCTTGGAAGCATGAGGATCTGAACTCGATCCCCAGAATCTACATTTAACAATACATAAGCTAACAGAACGGCGTGCGTGTGAAATCCTGGTGCTGGGAGGCAGACAGAGGCAGACCCCTTGGGCTCGCTGACCAACCAACTTTGCCTATTTGTCATCTTTCAAGTCAGCGACAGATCCTGTCTCAAAGGAAGCACAAGTGTAACTTGAGGAATAATACCTGGGGCTGTCCCCTGGTTTCCACGCACATGGGCACATTATGAGCACATGTGCACACCAAATATACATGTGCATTGGTACATACATGGACAAATACATGTGCACACACATATGTATACACACAGGTCAATAATGGCATGAAAAATTATCTAACATTATCAGCCACTGAGAACTACATGTTAAAATCTCAGTAGGACACCACATATGAAAAAGGATAGCACTAGAAAATACTGACAACACCAAGTGTTGGTGAGGACATGGAGGAGTTGGGAACATTTCTAGTGGGAACCGTTTTTAATGGTTTCCTATGAATCTAAAGATTCACTGGCCTGTGACCCAATCATTCAACAGTTAGGCACTTATCCAAGAATAAAGAAAATACCCTCCTTCAGAAAAGAGATTTTTACACCATTGTTAACAGCTTCTTTGGAGTAGTCACAATGATCTAACTCCTATCCACTGAGGAATGAACAGATCGTCTAAGACATACGAATACAGTGGAATACTGGGGAACATAGCAGAGAGGAAAGAACTGGTGTTGGAGAGACAACTCAGCGGCTGTTCTTCCAGAGGACCTGGATTTGATTCCAAGCACCCAGACGGTGGCTTGCAATGGTCTGTAATTCAAGTCTCAGGGGAACCAATGTTCTCTTCTGACCTCTACAGGCACCGGGCACACATATCGTGCACAGGCAAGCATGGAGGCAGAATACCATACACATACAATAAAAACAGAAAAAGGTGAACTGTGGAAATCTTCAAATGTGTCATCCCATGCAGCAGGATGAGAGATTTTCTTGCATAATGTCAAGGGTCTCCCCTAAAATGGAGAGTACTTAGGGGCAGTAGACCCTTTATGTTGTGGTAAATAATAAAAAAATGGCGGAAGTTTTTAATCCCATTCTAGTGCCAGCACCTGTAGGGCCACATGGCACTGTGGGGTGTCTTTACTTCAGTGGCTCCATGCTGCCCCCAAGTACTCTCAGACCCAGGCGGTCCGCAAGCCGTTCCAGCGTGACACCTTGCCGCCATGCTGGTCTCTAGGGTCAGCTCTGGCACCTGTGTGGCCCTATGGAACTAACCGTAATTTATCTCTGGTTAGCATCTCTCCCGGCGGTTCTATACTAGCCACGAACTCTCAGGTTCCAGCTACCCAGTAAAATCAGGGCTCTAGAAGTCCAGCTTGAGCTGGCCTATCACGGCTCCCTGCCATGGACTCTGCCCACACTCCCAATACCCGGTGAAGTCAGGACTCAATAAGCTGTAATTTTATCAATCAGATTTATGTGTTAAATTCTCAATCCAATACACCCACACAATAAACTCATAACCGATTGATAAAGATATAATCCGCCCACCTAGACAAGATAAATTGACCTATAGAAAACCGTCCTTTAAGAAATATTCATAACAACCTGTATCTTTGTAGAGATAAATGACAATGGATCGTTTATGTCTGCCTCCGAGTTGTTTCTCCTTCTTTCTACCTCTCCCTTTCCTTCTAAAACTTTGTTCCTGCCTCCCTTTCTTCTTGTCCAATGACAGGTCTCGTTTTATCTTGTGTCTGTCTTCACCTGCATAACGACATCAACCTACACCTTTAAACCATCAAGGGGACCAAAATAGCTAAGCCTGCCTAAGGGCCCAGACTGGGAAGTGGACACAGCGTCCTTTAGTCTACGTGATTAGTTTCCGGTGTGAATTGTTCTGGGACAAATCTCTGGTGTGGCAGGGGTGTTTGCTAGGTGAGATTCAGGCCTAGTAGACCTGATTCTTCATCTACACACTGAAGACAGCAGTATACATAGTGGGGTTATCACCGGTGACACCAGACATGTCTGGTAACATCCTTAACTCCCACCTTATGGATAACGTTGTGAGGATCTCCCAATAACACACGAGGAGACCACATCCAGCTAAGGTCAAGAAGTGTCTGAACCGACCAATGGCTAGCTATCTCTGCTCACCCAGAACTCCTCTCCCCACACCATGTAGTCAAGAGAGGACAGAATCCTTTCCGCCTTATTACAGAAAACGCTGGGTCAGAGTGAGAGAGACAACTCCCTTACCCACTGAGAGCCGGCCTGCTTAGCCTGTACGCACTGTGACCCAGAGCATTCTGCTCAACCCAGAGGAGTTGGGTAAAGGGCAGGGCAGGTCGTATCTCAGCATCAGGCCAAGGCTAGCATGGCTGAGCATGCTGTCTCAGGGCGCATTCCTGTCATTATTTGTCCCTGGTGGGGCACCGGCTGAGACTAGAGGCCCCAACCCTAATTTTAGATGTGAGAAGTCTGTGAAAATATGCTGCCTGTCCACTTGTAGCCTCCCCACACACCAGTTCTTCCCTGTTCTGTGCAGGGGAGTGAGTCACAGGAATGGCCCATGAGCCAATTCGTTTCCTCCTATGTCCACCACAACCAGTCCTTGGACCTACCTGGTAAATTTCTGAGTCCTTTCAGGCCTATTCAGCTTTACCGAGAGCAGCAAGCTACTATCCTGGGTGACCAGAGAGTTTTGGTAGGAGCAGTTTCTTTTCCAGAGGGCTGCACTGGTTTTGTGAGGTGGAGCTGTGGTAAATGCTGCTATTTCTGGGGCAGGAGACCATAGTTATAATCCAAATTTATGGCAGGATATCAAGAACATGGCTAACAAGGCATATAATTGGTCGCATGTCCAGCTAGAAACTTCTGGAATACCCCAGACTTTTCCCTTCATATTTTTGATCAAATATACAGAGAGCATCCTTGATCTCAGGTCTTAACAGAATCAAGTGCTCAACTCCTCCTGATACCCCACGGGGCAGAATTAATATTCCAACTCTGTAGTCAGGGAATTGAGCTGAGAGGAAGGACACATTCTTGGGCCAGCTCAGGAACTCATGCCCTTGGCCACACCCTTCCACTGGTTGCCTTAATCTAGCTGTATCTACCTCTTGGTAGAGGCCTGCTGGGCATCCCTACCCTATCCCAGTTGGGAGCCTACAGGATCTGCTTCTCATTAGAGCCAAGCTTTAATTTTTCCTGACAGAATTCAGGCCCTTAGAAGCTCCTACAAGTTCTGCTCTCCAAGACCAAGAGAGGAATGGAGTCTCCCTCACCTGAGATTTACCCACTAGTGGGGCTGGGTTCCTGTTTACTCTGCATTCCTCACGAGTCTCTTAGAGTCTTTGGTATTAGTGAAGTCTATCATAAGTGTGATACATCTGGGGCCCCAGCTTCCAGAAAGTTGGGGATCCTCTTGTGATGGGACACACTACGCATGACAGACCACTGTCTTAGAGAGGCCCTCTTGTGGTGTGACCACAGACAAATCATTTTATCACCCCATACCCGAGATTTCTTACCTCAATGATGTGGATCCTGACCATCCCCCAAAGCCACATGTTGAAGGTTTGGTCACCACCTTCTTGTGTTTGGGGAGATAGTGGATGCTTGTGGAGGTAGAGCCATGTGGAAAGAAGCATTGAGGCTGTGCCCAGAAGGCATTGAGGCTGTGCCCATGCTGAGGCTATTCTGCCATGTGCTCTGGTCATCATGTGCTGTGTCACCACATCCCCAGAGAAACAGGGCAAAAGACCATTGTGCACTGAAGTCTTGGACATGGTGAGCCAAGATAAACCTTTTCCCACATGCAGTTAATTGTCTTGGGTATTTTGTTACAGTAACAGAAATGAGGTAGGAAAACATGGCTGCCAGAGATCAAGTGAAAGGTTTCCAGTATCCCGGCATCCCCCACGCAGGAGTAGGTCTTTTTGTTTGGCATCTGTGTACAAATCAGAACTCTCTGGATACTCCAGTGAGCCTGGGTTTGGGAATGTACCCAGTTACCTCCCTAAGACAGAGGAGAGAGAGGTCCCAGTTGGGAGCTCTGGTGTCCCCCTCCTGCACCCGACTCTTATCCACTATCACTGCATGTGGTGAACATGGAACAAAGGCCACTGCACATGGTAGGCCCAGAACAAAGGCCACCAGATTGCACACTTTAAATCTGTTTTTTCAAATTGTGTTATTTGAAATGTTCTGGGCCGATGCCCACGTGTGCAGGGACACTTAGCCAGGCCAGAGGCGCTTTGTCTCTTTGAAAGGCCTTCATTGTGACCCCACAGTGGCCCTAATTGATTCTGTGAACAATAGGTCCTTATATAGCCCCAAAGGCATGCTTGCTCCAGCCCACGGCTGGCAGTGCGAACCCTTTACTGTCTCTTTAAGGCCCATGTAGGGAGGCCTTCAATGCCCCATGGGGACTGCTGTGCTGATGCTGATTCCTGAGGGATGCCCACACAGATGCCTTTACAAGGCTCAGATCCTATGAAGTGGTCTCTGACAGACTTGTCTGATTGGACTTACTGTGTGCAGAACGAGATGTCAGAGGTTGGCTCCCAAGCGAAAAGGGCTATATGTGATGAAGCCCTTTCTATATTACCCTCCTTTCATGGGGGAAGATCACTGGAAAGAGAAACAATGGCAGAGAAGTTACAGGCAGGAGCTCCTATATCCTGGATGGATTTGGCACATATTGCCTTTTGCTGTGGGCCCAGCCTTGGTGTCCACCCTCCTCTGTATTGGCCATTTCTATTCACCAGCCCCATGCAGTCATCTCTGGGACCACCAAAGGCAAGAAGGAAGGGACAACATTAACTCACCCCCTCATTGTCAGGTCCAAGTCATGCCACAGGGTTCCATACAACTGCCCCAAATACCCAACTGTATCCCAGAAGCCCCTGTTAATTTGAAATATGGCCACCATAGGAACTCTGCTCTGCTATTGCTTGAGAGGCTGGATGACAGACTGCATGAAGGTAAGCCAGCTGGAACTGCCTAGAGCCAGACCCTGCTCACCCATGCAGTCATATTTATGGGTCCCTTTGGCACCTGTCAAGCACTAAGTGTTCTTGTGAGCTCACGTGGGACCCACATTTGATGGGTACCCAGTGGGCACTCTGGCTCCATGTGTTTCGCCAGCTGGCTGCTTCTTAATCCTCCAATGGGGGTCACAAGAAGAGATTTTGCTTGTTCTTTGTGATAAGAGTGTCTTTAAAATTTACTTGTATCGGGGCTGGGGATTTAGCTCAGTGGTAGAGCGCTTACCTAGGAAGCGCAAGGCCCTGGGTTCGGTCCCCAGCTCTGAAAAAAAGAACCAAAAAAAAAAATTTACTTGTATCTATTTGAGTGCATGTGTGTGCGCGCACATGTGTGTGTATGTGTGTCTCCAGGCACACACAGGTGGGAAAATGGTTCTCTCCTTCCACCTTGCTGATGCAGAGTTTCTTGCTGTATCTGTTGCTGCACTGTGCTACAGTCTTGCTGGCTCTGAAGCTCCTCCTCCTCCTCCTCCTCCTCCTCCTCCTCCTCCTCCTCCTCCTCCTCCTCCTCCTCCTCCTCCTCCTCCGTCTTTCCATAGGTGTGCTGAGGTTACAGATGTGGCCACTGCTTTGGCCTTTTTACAACTCCACCTCCCTGGCCTTGCTTTTTTTTTTTTTTTTTTTTTTAAGATAGGGCCTTGTGATGGCTTGTATATGCTCAACCCAGGGAGTGGCACTATTAGAAGGTATGGTCATGTTGGAGTAGGTGTATCATTGTAGGTGTGGGCTTTAAGACTCTCATCCTACCTGCCTTGAAGCCACTATTCTGCTAACAGCCTTCAGATGAAGGTGTAGAACTCTCAGCTCCTCCTGCACCATGCCTGCCTGGATGCTGCAATGTTCCTGCCTTGATGATAATGGGCTGAACCTCTGGACCTATAAGCCAGCCCCAATGAAATGTTGTCCTTATAAGAGTTGTCTTGGTCATGGTGTCTGTTCACAGCAGTAAAACCCTAAGACAGGCCTTAAATATCCCAGGCTGGCCTTGAGCTCCCTATGTAGCCAAGGATGATTATGAACTTCTGCTGTACCTGCCTCTATCTCTGAGTGCTAGGCTTACAGGGGTGTGCCTGACACATTGTTTACTTGGTGCTGATGAAGGGGACAAACTCAGGGCTTCCAGCATGCTAGGGCAAGCGCTCTACTAGCTGCATCATGTCCCCATGGTTTCAACTTTTTGTTCTTTAAGAATACCCAGTTCTTCATCCCCTTTGCATGGTATCCACTGGACTGGGTCAGCTTTTGGCTCTTTTGTTGCAAAGTGAATGTAGGAGACATTCAAGCTCTCTCTGGGGGTGATGTTACAACTCAGAGCTGCCATCTTTCTTGAGAAGAGGATTAAGCCCTGTGCCCACCCTTTGAGCCCTACTAGTCATCTGGCATTGTCCTTAATGGCCAGCTTCACTCCCCACTACAGGCCTCGGCTCACAATCATCCTGTCCATGAGGCCTCACAGGTCTTTGTACCCAAGGAGAGAGTCAGTGCCCAGGACCTATAGGGCTGGTCCAGATCCCTGTGCCACCATAGTGTGAGTCTTGGGGTCATCACTTGTAGAATAATATAGAGGCTATCAGTCACTTGTGGCTACCAGGAGGGTGTCAGGAGACTATATTTACTTTGAAAGATAATTTTGAGGTTGCCTGGCCCCAGGCAAGAGCTCCAAAGATGGCCAACGAGATAGTTATACAGGTGGGAATTGGAATGTGAGTAGTACTTGGCCTAAGGCCAACCAAGAGCATTTTCTTGCCCTTGCTTTTTGGTTATGAAAACACCAACATATTTTCCAGAATTGACTTTGTCTTAGCCAAGACCCCAGGATAAATGTGGTGTGTCATGTAATCAAGAAGCTACCTATCCTCCTTCACTGAGGAGGGAATGGAGGCACACACTGGTGCTTGGTGGCTGCCTGTTCTGCGCAGCTAACTTCTGTTTGTCCCTTCCCAGTAGTTTCTCCATGCTGTTCCTCTTAGGTATGGTGGTTGCCCAGCAGGGTAGACCCCAGTAGGTATGGCTACTATCAGCAGTCCCTTGTAGCTGCAAACCTTGGACCCTGGGAGGAGTGAAGAATGGGCGGAGGGCAGGTGGTGGGCTGGGTCTGGGGGAGGTAAAAACATGCTCACCCCTTTAGAGTTCCAACGAGGCATTCTGATTCAAATGGGAATCGAAATGGTAAACTTCCTAAGTAGGTAGCATGTGCACACAGGAACTCTTAACTGGTCAAGGCTGAGAATAAGTGACTGGTGACTGCTTAGCCCTAAATAGGACATCCACGTCAACACCCCACCTCACCTCTCCCTGCCACCCCATGGCTGGGGAAACGGAAGAGAAGGTGGAAAAGCTGTAAGAGGCAGAGGACTGGGAGGAGCACTGTGATGGCCATCTTCTGAATGTGGCATGGCCTTTGTTCTCATGGACTTACTACTGCAGCTATGGTTGACGGACACAGGAGCCAGCCAATAAGATCTGTCAACATTCCTTCAGGCAGCACCAATTGGACTGGATGTGTTCAAAGGGGGCAGGGCCATGAAGGTGGGCAGGGCCATGAAGGGGGCAGGGCCATGAAGGGGGGCAGGGGATGTGCTGGGAGTAGGAAGGAGGGGGTGGGGGATGGGTAGGATCAAGATACAGTGTTTAGGTGTATGGGAGTGCCGTGGAACAAATAAAAGGTTAAAAAAAGAAAAGAAAGAAACCACAAAGTTTAACAGACCCAGGGCAGAGTGGATGAGAGTTGTCAGGACCATCCTCAGGGTCTTTAATCTGGGGTTTTTAGTGACAAGAATTTGCAGTAACAACAACAGAGGGAGACAAAGATTGTATGAAAGTTTCTTTTAATGATTAAAAATCTGAAACATTGAGAAACCCTTGGAAAATTCATCTTAGTCACCCTTCCTTTGTTCCTTTCTTCCTTCCTTCATCTCTCTTTTCTTCTTATCAAAAAAAAAAACAAAAACAAAAAAACCAACCCTCGCTCATGTTGAGCTGCTGGTTAGTGTAATGTTATGGTTCAGTTTTGTTGAAAATATAAGACGACCCCAGTCAGCGTTCAGTTACAGACTTTGTTAACCATTATAATGAACTTCATATAATCTCTTAGTTTATATTTTAATTTTTAAAAATAAATCCCCCTAATCTTTTGCTTGCGTTTTAGTATGAAATTTTGACTGTGTTAAGTGGGGCAAATGGCAGATTTGGGTACCAGTATGGCTGGGATAACCAAAGGCCTCCTGGATGTGCCACTGGGACTCAATTTGGGGCTGAAGATGGGATCCAGGAGAAGAGTGCTTACCCAGCATGTGTACCCCCTGGGTTCCATCCTCAGAACCAAGGTAGAAAACTCCCCAAATCTAATTTGGTTGTAGGTCTCAATCTCCCACTTTGTTGGAGAATAAAACATCAGCTAGTGGAAGCTGACCGAGGCTAGAATCCTGGCAGTCCTGGTGGCTGGCAGGACGTCCCTGCATCTGGGGTTCCAACTCTAGTTTGTCAATCCTTTAAACTGTGGGGTCCAGGTGAGATCTCCTAGCAGATGTCTGACTTTGCAGGCTCTCCATGTCCTTCCTAATTATACTTTCTTCTTTCAGGTCAGATGTCCCTCACCTGGAATGTGGCAGCCAGAAATAGCCATTGTCTCTCCCTTTGCTCTGGAGTCAGGTCCCTCTTCTCCCCGAAAGAAATGATCTGAGAACATGCCCAAACACAGACTAGAGCATTTTAGATCAGCCCTAAGAAGAGAAGGAATGCCCACACCTAGTTTTCTGAGCTTGAAAAGATTCTAATTTAGCAAACTGTTGTTCCTTGAGCTCCCTGGGATGCACCTACAAGGGAGACACTGTCCTGGTGGACACTGTTGTGAGGGTGGCATCCTCAGTGAGTCATTGTGGGAAAGACTGGCCCAGCACACACATCTGAATTGTCCCTTGAGGTTCAGGTTACATCAAAGGACTCTGGCAGGAAGAAAGTTGAGTAGAAAGGTGTCAGTCCCTGATTCCTGAGAATGAAAAACATCCCAGTTCCCCACCCGAAGCATGAGACATAAAGGTATTTAATGAAGTATTTCAAAGGGGTTCATCTTCCACCATGAACATCTATCTAGAGACCTCTGTTGGGTGAATTTCAGTGCCTGTGACACCTAGACTATCCACAAAATCTAAGATATGCCAGGGGATGAGTGGTGCAAAGAGCTTGTGGAAAATTCCGAAAGGCAATTGTTAGGACCTGCTCCAAGGGTCAAGGGGAAATTGTCATTTCTTCAGATCAAGGTTCCAAGCTCCCACCCACTGTCCTGGTCAAGGGCAGAAAGGGCCCCCGCCAAGACAACTCTTTCCTCCTTTGGCTGGAAGTTAAATTCAGCAAGCCCTAAACCCTAACAGAAGGTAAACGTAACACCCAAGAGACTCGAACATGGTTTCCTTTTGTTTTTGTGTCTGTTTTGTTTTCTTTTGGCTTGTTTTCTTTTCTCCACCATTCAGTCTGTTCCAGGAAGTTAATGGGGAAGACAGGCTGACCAGTTAATTGCATCTGGGTTTCAGCTCCCAATCTGCTGTCCTATGAAGACTTCCATCTGATTAAGGAAAACACAGCATGGATCACGTAGAGCAGAGTAGCCACATAGGCGAACACCTGGAACCAGAGAGAAAGTCATTAGTGTGTGTGTGTGTGTGTGTGTGTGTGTGTGTGTGTGTGTGTGTGTGTGTGTGTGTACATGGGGCTATGAGGCCTGTCTATCACTGTCACATGCCCCTAGAGGACAGATTCAGGGTGTGTGGACCACCCAGATTCCCAGTTCTGGTTTGCAAACTACCTTTCGTGTCACACTAGGGTCATCTGACCTGACTAGGGACATCAAAGTCCCCTCCAATAGAAGCATCAAAATTGGGTGTCAGTGACTCCAGAAAACTTTCCTTCGCACACCAGTAAGACCAACACCAGTATTTCCCAGCTATGGTCCTAGAAGCTAGGCTATGATGTGCATGGCTGGGTTTACTGCTTCTGGTAAAGTTCCCTGTGCTGTTTGTACATGATTTGCACTAGTGTGTGTGTGTGTGTGTGTGTGTGTGTGTGTGTGTGTGTGTGCATGTGTGCATGTGTGAGTGTGTGCATGCGCATTGTGAGTGTACGTGTGTGCACGAGTGTGCATGTATGAGTGTGCGTGTGTGTGTTGCATGTGCAGGCTGGAGGAGGGCATCAGATGTTCTCCTCTATAAGGAGAACCTTTGAGGCAGGGTCTATCTGTGAACCTGGAGCTTACAGTTCACAGCCCACTGAGAGCCACTGAGTGCTAGTGGTCCCCCTGTCTCTGCCCACTGACTGCTAGGGTTTTACAGCATTTGAAGGATGTTCGGCTTGTTACGGGAACTCCGATCCTTAGGCTTATACAACGAGCTCTCTTAACCACTGAGACATCTTTCCATCTCTCAAACCCTTCCTCTTATCTCAGCTTCTCCATTTCCCAAGCACAAGTGAGGTAACCAGGCTTGGTGGGAAGCAGAGAGAAGCAGGGGGACACCTAGCTTCTATCAATAGGAAGTGGTGCACAGAGATGCTATAGAGACAGCTCAGTCCTTCACCTGTCACTTGCTGGGTTCACCTGGGCTCTGTGTATCTCCGTCACCCTGCTCTGGGTGGCTGAACTCCCTGAAGGCTTGACTACTCCCAAATCCAATATTTGCACTGTTTTTGTGACCTTCCTTGGGCAAGGGGTCAAGAGTTTCCAGCTCAGGCACATTTAGGGTGGCCACGCTTCTGTGAATCTTGGAAATGCTCGCAAACAGCACCCACAGTGCACAAGCATGGGTGAATGCTCCACCTCCACTGCCAGAGGCGATGTGCAGCCTGAGTCAGCTAGTGACCAGTTTCTGAGAACTGAGGAACTCCTAACTAACCAAGTCACCTCTCTCCCTCAGGTGGAACTTCCAGGCCCAAGGAGAACCCTTGGCAGAAGCGCCCCAAGAGTTCCAGAAGGGACAGCAAATAAAGATTTAGTTTGCAAATGAGATTCAGATATCCCCCAGCACACCAGGGATATTCACAGTCCAGGATGCTCTGAGGCATTTTGACTTTCAGAAGCCCTTTCCTGTGATCTTCTGCCATAATTGCCCACCACGGTGAGAAACCTCCTTTGTCAACTTCCATCAACTCCAGAGGGTTTTCTGGCAAAGGAGCTCCACTCACTGCCACCAAAGGTCAGGGTGAAAAAATCTGAGCTTCAGAAACAGATCCCAATTAGGACCAGAGAGGGGAGCATGAGGCAGGCCGGCTGATGTACAGGAGGCTCCAAGATCAGGTGTCAATTTCCCATGGATCAATCCGGAGAAGACTGTGAATTGAGGTAGCTCTACTTTGAATCTGGTCCAAGTGCCACTTTATTGGTTCCAGCCCAGTGCCCCTAACAAATGAGAACCTCTGGTTTTTGATTCTAGCACACCTGACTGGCTGGGCATGCGCATGTCTATCCAAGCCCCAAAAGAAGATGTGGGGATAGAATCAGCTCTGGAGTGGATAAGTAAATAATGTGAAAGGTCTACAATGGAGTACTATACAGCACCATAAAATGCAATCTCCATCTCCATCCAACCACACTGATGACTCTCACAAGCATAAGGTTGAAAGACAGACAGATAGACAGACAGACACACAGAGAGAAACAGAGACAGAGAGAGGCTAAGCATAAAAGAATGAGCCTTGCATAATTCCACCTCAAGAGATGGGCAAAACTGAATTGGCTCTCTCTCTCTCTCTCTCTCTCTCTCTCTCTCTCTCTCTCTCTCTCTCTCTCTCTGCGTGTGTGTGTGTGAGTAGTAGTAGTCATAGTTGTAGTAGTAGTAGTAGTAATTCTGGGGATTGAATCCAAGGGCTTGAACATTCCAGACAAATGCTCTACACTGACATATACCTCAAGGCCTATGTCCTAGTTCTTTAAAAAACAAATTGTTGAAAGTAAAAATATCTGTGTTTCTGAGGGAGGGTATGTGCATGTGAGTGCAGCGCCCATGGAAACCCAAAGAGGATGCTGGGTCCTCTGGACCTGGGGTTATAGGCAGTTGTGACCCACTGGATGTCATGCTGGGAATGGAACTCTGAGAGAGCAGTATTCTTTCTCAACTGCCGAGCCATCTCTCCAGCCCCAAGTGTCTTATTTCTTAATTATAGGAGCATTCATCTTCTGAAAATTCATCAGTACATCTGCTTGAACCTGTGCACTTGTCTGGGTGAAGGGTGCTTTTTGATAAAAAGTCAGAGAGGAAAGTTGGGCTGTAAGAGAGCCAGGTAGCGTTCAATCTGTTCAGTGGGAAGGGATTTTAACCCCATCTTCCTACATGTTTCCATCATGTACTGACTCAAACCACGTCTAATCTACAGCACACTGTTGTCCTGAAGACGTTTAGGGGAATTGTTGTCAAATGCTTGGATTTCTGTGAACTCAGAAGTCTTCTGAGTTAGGGAGGGGGAGGTCTAAGGTGCTTGTCCGATGGCAGATGAAACTGTCTCTATAGATGGCAGCAGAGAGGATGGATCTATGTTGTTTTCTGGAAACTCCATGTTGGGCAGTGTTCCGTGGCGTAGGACAACTGAAGAGGACAGGAACAAGATCCTCAAGGTGGCCAGGTTCATGTAAGTTGCTTAAGGGGACATGCAGCTTCTTTAGGGTTGCACAGTGTCCCATAAGGATGATGCTTTGAGGAACTTTCTGCCCAGACTTTCCCTCTAGATCCAGGAATAAGCACACCACCCAACACCCATCCCTGTGGACTGCACCCAACCTCTGTTCCACACTTTGAGCAAATGACACGGGTGCAGGCGTCTTTGGGATTGGCCTGATGCACAGCTCAATTTCTAGAAGCTGGAGAAGCACCGTTTCTAACTTTTGATCCTCATTTTTCATATGTCACCCATAGTTAGAAATAAGTTTTATATTCATGATTCTGAGTTAAGTGCATCAATGTATTGCTCCAAGGGTACCTACCACTCAGAAAAACATCTTTCTGAAATAACACAGCCTCTTGCTCCTTGTCATTTGGATCTAGCCCATTAGAAAGAAAACCCATTAAAAAAAAAAAGAAAGAAAAGAAAACCCATCCTTTCCTCAGTGTTCCTTGTCTTGACTGAATGTCTCTGTGGAAATGCTCAAGGAAGGTATGAGATCCAAGTGGCCAAACTCACTGCTCGAAACTGATACTAAAAGCCTGGGTAGGTGGTCAAGACCTTGGCTTTGACCCTTGCCTATTGTGGAAACAAATTCAGGCTGCCCGTCCATCTGTGATGTGGGTGTGACAATATCTCACAGGATTGCTAGTGAGGGTCAGATAAGAACACTTGTTGGGTACTTAGTGGTAGTCACCCCTCAGATGTCCACCCATGCACAGCCAGTCTGCCATGAGCTCCTGTGTCTACTGAACCTTGGACCATGCATCCCTGAGAAGACAACCAAGGGACTTTATGTCTCCTCTCTACAGCAGGCTGTGAGAGCCGCTTGCTCCGTGTGCTGCAGGGCAGGCCGCAGTGAACTTACCACTGCAGCGATGTTCTCATGGTAATGCCTGTAGGTAAAGCCATCGAACATTGTGATGGTGGCCAGGGCTTCCAGGACTGAGGCACTGAGGTAAAACAGGGCAGCCACACAGTGGTAGGCTGCATCCTGTGGAGGAAAAGGGTTGTGTCAGAGATGAGAAGGAAGAAACACCCCAACCTCGAATTACCTGCTCCCATCTTTGTTTCTGACCACTGCCTTTGAATCATACCCATACCCCTTAAGTCTACCAGCTTAATCGAGGTTTGGGGGCTGTTTGCTGAGTTTCCTTTCCCTGGGTAGATCACACAGGGAGCCCTTTAGTGGAAGAGGATGCTGTTTTCTCTGAGGTTATTACAGAGGGAGAGTTTATAGTGTGTGCTGATTGCTCTTCATTATTAACTTGAAAGGTTAGAAACTTCTCTGAGAGACACCTCTGGGTGTGTCTTTGAGGGTGTTTCCACAGAGGCTTAACTGAGGACGGATGACTCACCCTGAATATGAATGGCACCATCCCATGGGTTGGGGTCCCAGACTGAACAAGGAAGAGAAAGCTAGCTGAACACAAACATTCATCCTTCTGCTTTCTGATTGCTGGCAGATGAGATTAGCACCTCACCTTTCCTGCAGCTAACCCTTGCCCACCATGTTGGACTATACCCATAAACCATGAGCCACACAAACCCTTCTGTAAACTATTTTTTATCAGGTATTTTTCCATAGCAACAAGAAACAGAACAAATGCAGGATTACAGGTAGAAATAAAAACTGGTTCTGGACCCCAAGACAACTGCCCATGCTACAGTCCTGGCTTGGATGCAGGCTCTTTGTCCAGGGAGAGAAGTCTGGGCCATTTCCACTGCTTTCATTTTGTTGTGTTGGTCTTATTTATTTCTTTTGGCTCCTGGTATATTTCAAAGCAAAAAGGAACTACGACAATGTTCTGTGTGGCTGTAATTTGGAAGTGATTTCAAAAGTTCAAGTAGAAAAGCCAGGGAGAGGTATCAGTCAAGTGGCCTGACCCTCCTTGGTTAATAATAAGCAAATCCCCTTGTATTTATTTGAGGCCTGTCTCCAGGACCTCAAAGCAGAACTTACTACAAAGGAAAGAACACAGGCCATTTTGGCGCCCAAGTCTTCTGGAAAGCGTGCTTAGACGTTAGATGCCACCAAGCCAGGCAGAAGGCATGGTCTGGCCACTAGGAAGCCATCAACTTAGGCCCAGCCTTCAGGACTCTGTTCCCCAGGACAACAGCCCTCCTGGATGGTGTGAGTACCTGAGAGCTGTCAGGTGCATGTGGGTTGGGGTGCTAACCCTGCTTGGAAAGGCCAGAGTAGCCAAGGAAGCAGAGCCCCCATGAGATTCGGCAGCAAGTATACAGCTCCTGTCTCTCTACTCTGACCTCCTCAATGCGGGGAGCCCTTACTGCTATGGAGAATCTGAACCAAGGCCAGGCCACCTCAGCTTTGGATTGTGCTGGAAATGTTCCCAGGGAAGCCTCAATTCAGGGTTGGAAAAGTCGTCTTCCGGTGATGATGCTGTGATGCGGTTCCAGCACCACCCCCCTCCCCAGACACAAGTTCCCTGGGCAGTACTCACCAGTGTGATCCAGGAAGTCTCCCCACCATGAGTACCAATTATGTACATGACCATCAGGGAAGTGGTGGCCAGGAAGCAGAACACAGACACAAACATCACCCAGCCCTGGACCAGGGGCATGGGTACCAGGGAGGAGGCGATCAGGATCCACACCAGGCCTCCAAAGATCTGCAGGAAGGAGATAGAGAGAGAGAGTATTGGAACAGGGCAAAGCACAGGGGCTCAAACCATAACTCCCAGCCACAGCAGGAGTTCATGGACTCTGGGGTTGCAGATCCACAGAAAGCATACAAAGAAGGTGGGCATGAGCCTCAGCTCAGCAGAAACGTCTCTTTTATCCCCCAATGCCAGAGGCTAGAACTCCACTCTTGCCCTTTGCCATTGCCTGCTGGCTACTTTGTTTCATTTCTTAAGTAGGATTTTCATTTATTGTATTTAATAAACACTGTATCACACTGGGCATTGTATTAAAAGCCCCATTAAACATTAACTGGGGTAACTCTAGCAACAGTGTGATGGGCGAGGAACAGTGGGCGGGGAATGGACACATTTGTCAAATGGTATAAGGGAGGAATGGGAAAGCATTGCCAGAACTTACAGTATTTGGTATCAGCATGAATGCCTACCCTGCCTTCCGAGTGTCTGCTCTTCTCAGCTGCCTTGTTCCTTATATTATAAAACAGTGAGCAGCCAACTGGGGGTAACAGTGCAGGTCTCCAATGCCAGTGCTAGAGAGGTAGAGGCAAGTTCAGGGCCAGCCTAGGCTAAACAATGAGTTCTAGGCCAGCCTAAGCTACATAGTGAGCCCCTCTATCAAAATATCAAAGGCTGGACATGTAGCTGATGATAGAAGTCACTTGTCTAGCCACTGCCAAGACTCCGGGTTCAGTCCCCAGCAACAGAAAAAATTGTAGCAATTAAGAGACATTTCTTTAGGTTATTAATGGATGAACTTATTAGTTATACTACACTACTGGCATTTTTTCCTCAGACTCAGAGTCTTAGAAGCTCAAATGTAGGAAGTTCTCTGACTGTTAGTATTGAAATTGATGTGGAGAGCTCACAGGTTGGCCTTGTGTTTGAGAGGAGCACACCTCAGGGGATAGCCAAAAGATATCACCATTGATGTCCCCAGGGCTGGAGAGTTCCCATTCTCAGAGGGGAGCAAAAGAGCTTCCAGAAGCCAGCACTGTGGCTCAGCCACATGAGCTTCCCTGGGATTGTCCCCACCTCTCTCTGACCCTCTTCAGCCCAAGCCTCATCTCTCTGTCCCATGTAGATGAGGACTGGGCAGGATCCCGTGGAGATCGCTCTTCAGTAAAAAGTCTGGAGAGCACTGTGGTAGAGCAGGGCACTTCCTTCTCAGCATCTGGGCTGAGGGCAGGCAGCATTCCCAGCCTTGTGCTGCAGGTAGAAGGGCTCCTGCTTTTACGAGGCATTAGAGTACAGTATGGAGAAAAGCAATGGTCAGTCGGGTCTGTCCATCCAGTCCTTTAGTGTGGGATATTTCTCTCCTATGTGCCCTTGGTCTGGCCACTATCCAGGGCCAATCTAAGTCAAGCTACTTCTCTGCATGCTTCAAGGGAATCCTGTATCTGGCAGGAGGGCAAAGGGGCTTTGTCTGATCAGGTAGTTTTGGGAGTGAAGTCTGCCTTGATCACAGAAGCTGGTTCTTTGGGGTGGGGCAGGAGAACCCACCCACCCCATCTCCCAGCCAACCATCTTCCATATAACCATCCTCCCAACCATGCTTGTTAAATGGCTAGACTAAACTAGAGTGACTCATGAACAAGACCATCACAGGAGCGGCTCAGGGTGCCCGTGTGTATAGGAGCATTACTATATAGAATCCGTGTGGGATCCTGTGGGCCAGAAGTGCTTATGGGTGGTCATAGGTTTGACCTTGAAGGACACTGAGTGCCACAGAAGAAAAGAAGTCTCTTTCAGTTCAATCCACTCCCCCAACTCTTGCCAAAGGGCTGAGTGGATCGAGACACGCAGAACTCCCTCAGAGCACAGCCAGAGAAGGTGGACTAGGAGGTGACTATGTCTTGTTTACTGTGCCTGTATCACTGCTTTTGGGACAAACTATAAAATGCAAAAGTTAAGTCAGTGCGCATGGGCACCTGAAAATGTCAGACTTGGAAATGGCTTTGAGCTCCCGGTCGGCAGAAGTATGACTAGTATTTTATGTCCCTTATATCACCCCTTTCAACTCTGTTCTTCACTATGGGAACACACAGAGGAATTGAGAGTGGAAGTTCAAGGCGGGGCAGCAATCAAGCCAGAGTGAAATGACACAGGATTTGCCAAAGTCTTCCTAGATGCCAGCACTGAGCTGGTTCTAAGTTTCTGGCCGATACCTGACTGGGTGCTTGAGTCAGGGCTTTCTTAACTCTGCTAGAGACTGTGCTCTGGTTTCCCTCCCTCTGCCTCTCCCTCTTTCTCTCATGCGAATGAACACACATACACACAGAAAGACAGACAGACGAGAGACAGACATATACATACATACATACATATGTACATATGGAGAGACAGACAGACAGAGAGACAGACAGACAGAGAGACAGACAGACAGAGAGACAGAGAGACAGAGAGAGGGAGAGGGAGAGGGAGAGGGAGAGGGAGAGGGAGAGACTGAATCTTGGAGTTCATTCTGAACCCTTGTTGTCCACACTTTCCAGAGAACAAAACCCATCTTGTACATAAGTCCAGCCTCCAGCCCCTGACAGTCCTCAGGACCTGCCTCTGAGCATGCCACCTGGCAAAGTGGCACTTTTGAAAGTTAGGTATCCCTCTACCTTTTGAACAGTATAAACAGCAGTAGGTTTCACAGTGAGGTACTGGGAGAAAGTTCTCTCTGTCTGCCTTCTTCCTTTCTCTCCATTCAGTTTTTGAGATAGTTCTTTCACTAGAGCCCAGGCTAGCCTGGAACCATATAACTTCAGTTGGTCCCTAGCTCATGTCAATCATCCTGTCTCCACCCCTGGGAGGTGGGATTACAGCCCTGAGCCATCACGTCCAGCTCTCTTTATAACATTGTTAACGAGATGCAACGCACGCATGGTACAATTCACGCACAGAAGATCTACACTTCAATAGCGTTTAATAGATTCATACATAGAAACTAACCATCACCATGGCAACTTTAGATAACTTTCATAAACTCAAAACTCTACCATCAGTAGCCTTTTTATCAAATATTGAGCATAATGACTCCAAGGTGAATACTTCTCTTCAAGAGGGAATCCCTGGAAAGCAACTCTATTATCCCAATTCCCACCAGTCCCTTGTGAGGTGTCAGAAAGCCGCAGAGCCACTGGCTCCTAGGATGAGCTGGCCGTGATGATGGCGTGCATCTGGGAACTTACCAAACACATCCAGATTTACTGAACACTTAGGGACATTCTTCCATCAGTTTCCTGTTTGTGCTACACCTCAGAGTTGGGGCATGTAACTCTGAAGACATCATTGCCAGCCCTGGCTTTGGCCCTCCTGTATGGGTCTTTCCTATGCCCGCTACTGCCTGGCTTAATAGGTGGGTGGCTTAATAGGGAACTCGGGATGGAGCAGCAGGGGTGGGAGTGGGGAAGAGTCTGCGAAGGTGTCTAGGTAGCATCGGAGGGAATATGGGGCAGGGGGCTAAGAAGGCTCACAGCCCCACTGAGAAGGCAAGAGGATGAGGGGAGCAGAGCTGAGGAGAGAGTGCATTCCCAGACAGCGTTTAGAAAACATGGCTTCACTTCTCATTTGGAGAGCCGCCCTCTGCTACTGTCAGTTCCAGTACGGAAGCTTCCTGTTGACAGCTGCAGCAGCCGCGGGGCATGAAGATTTCCACATCCGTGGATTTAACCAAATGCAGATTTTAAAAGTGTTTGGAAAACCCAGGCATGGTGGTGGGTACCTGAAACTCCAGGAAGCTGAGGAACACTTATGAATTAGAGGCCAATCTGAACTACCGACTAGGAGACCCTGTGGCCAAATTTACAATGAAATATTTAGGGGAAAAAGCTGCATCTGAACTGGACATAGTTTAGACTATTTTCCCTCCGGCCTAAGTGAAGTTGAGTAGCCGGCCCTGGGCAGGTGAGGTGGCCTGGAGAATGGCTTTCGTGGTGCCTTAGTGCCAGATTTAGCTGGTTAAGGTGGACATGGGCCCAGGGTATGCTTCTCCACTAGGAGGGCAGAGACTATACCACAGAAGAGGATGTTGGAGCAGGTCTCAGGGCTCCAGAGGGTGACGTGAGAGGGTGATGGGAGAGCAGTAGGTAGCAGAAGCTGGGCTGGAGGAAGAGTGAGCCATGGAGAGCTGGTATTTACCATGAATCATGGGGGCCCAAGCCTGTTTGCACCCCACTCCACCTTCAGGTTGTCCAGAGGGCAAACAGAGAGAGCAAGCAAGGCACCCACGCCCGGGAGATAAGGTATTCCTGGGCAGTGAGCAGTCCTCTTGGGCCTCGCTTCAGGACCCCACTGGCCAAATATTTGTCAAGTGCACGGGGATAGGTGAGGGTTCAAAACCATTTCCTTCTGTAATGAAAACTCTAGGTGTCTTTCAGCTCACAGGCTCCAAACCCCCAGATGCAATTGTTTAAAAGCAAACATCATATGACCAGGTGGGGGTAGGACTCTGGGGTCTGTTCATGAAAAAGCCTGGTTCCCCCACCCCCACTTCTATTCCATCATACCAGAGACAGCAGGGTAACTGCAAACAATCACCTCAAATGAAGCTCTCTAAGCTGCTATTCTGGGAGCTACACGGATTGACTGACTGGGCCCCGGTGCTCCAAGCTGGAAAGTGGGAGTAGAACCTGGATTGATGCTCTAGGGTCCTAATCCCTGACTAGGTATCAAATTATCTAGGCCACCTTTAAAAACCAAACAGCAGCATTCAGGCCCAGGCCTGGAGTCAGAATAAACTGGAAAGAGGCAGACCTGTGGGACAAGAAACAGAGGAGCAGGCCCCTTGCCAAAGGCTGGAGCATGTTTTCATAACACGGGGCTTCTGGCGACATTCTGCATGTTCCTGACAAAATAAAAGGACAGCAGTCACCATCTCCAATCCTGGTTTCCAGCAGAGCCAAAGGGAACTCCACTGTTGGTCCTGTCTGGCCTTGTGATGCAAAACCATCACAGGGAACTTTGTTTTTCTGTCTTCAAGCTTCCCTCCCTGTCTTGCTTTGTACATGAGACCAGCTTGTTGCTGGTTATCCTCTAAGTGCTAGGACACAGCCTTACTGACTGGGTGGAGAGCTGGACCTGGGGCAGGAATATTGGGCTGGACACTGCCTGGCATTGGGTGCCAGGAAGAGGTGTAGGGATGCTTTGAATGCAATGAAAATGTTTAGGTTTAAAAATGGTTCTTATGGGGGCTGGAGAGACGGCTCAGCGGTTAAGAGCACCGACTGCTCTTCCAGAGGTCCTGAGTTCAATTCCCAGCAACCACATGGTGGCTCACGACCATCTGTAATGGCCCTCTTCTGGTGTGTCTGAAGACAGCTGCAGTGTACTTATATGTAATAAATAAATAAATAAATCTTTTTTTAAAAGTTTCTTATCCATAATATACTCAAATGGTCTTTTTGAAAAATAGTTTCCTCAGAAGATAGTTTCTGGGGGAGCTTTCATATGAGCCCCAAGAAGATTGCCACTGTTTTAATTTTCTTTATTACTATTTATATGTGTGTGCACATTTAACAGAGGGAAACTTTCAAGAGTTGGTTCTCTTTTTCTACCATGGGTTCTGGAGGTTGAACTAAAGTGGTTAGGCTTAAATGGTAAGCACTTTAGCCTTTGGGCCAACTCCCTGGCCTCCTGCTCAGTTTTGTGAGTCACCTATGGGAAGCAGACCAGAGCGGGCAAGGGTACAGACTTCAGGCTAGAGTTCTGGGTTTGAATTATAAATAGCTTTGTCATACCATCTGGGCCACCCAGTACCCTTGGGGAAATTACTTAGCTTTTCTGTTGTTCCTTTATGTATGAAATGGTGACAAAGATACCTATGAAGAGAGTTGACATCAGTGGAGATCTGTTGTGTGTAAAGCAGTCTCACCTGTGACCACATAGAAGTTCACGGCCTGTGATGTCGGTGTGTATAACTGGTCACTTGCTAACTTGCTGGGGGCTAGAGTTAACTGATTTTGCAACTATGGTTATTTCGTTTTGTTTTGAGACAGGGTCTTGATGTGTAGACCAGACTGGATGCCTGGGTTATAGTCTAGGATTACTGGAGCTAGGAGTCACATCAAGAACTGGGAATGTAGTGTAGATTATAGAGGGTTTGCCTAGCATGTGTGAAGCCTTGGGTTCCATCCCCCAGCACCTCATGAATGAGCACACATGGTGGTACACACCTATAATCCCAACCTTCAGGGGTGGAGGCAGGGGACTCAGGAGTCCAAGGCCATCCTCAGTTACATAGCAGTTTTAGGCAGGTCTGTGATATATCAGATCTTGTCTCAAAAAAAAAGTGACTATATAAGCATCAGAAAAGAAAATACCATGGTGTGCCCCAAACTGAAAGTTGTATAAAATGTGCCTGGCTAAGGGAATATAATGGCCATATAATATAATGGGGCCATCTTTCTTACAATGAGCTCACTCATAAAAGAAGAAAGGAATTCTCCAGGACATTCTTGAGATTCATCTGGAGTTTCTATTACTTGTGGAGCTGAAAGAAAGCTTCATCCCAGTGCGTCCGCTTCAGGGATTGGGTAGCTGAGGTCAATGCCAAGGATTTGTTCCAATTCTCTGGCTGTTTCCTGAGAGCACAACTATATGTTGTCAGAGTCCCCACAGCAGAAAGTCTGCCAGGGGAACATGCCAAGACAGAAGCCAAAGAGTATGGCACCCACACGCAAACCCTTGGAGTGAGGCATCAGGGCTCCCAACAGCTTCCTTACAGGTAGATGTGACCAGGAGTTTGTGTATTGACTTTTTGGAAGTAAAGCAAGTGGTCACAGAACACAGGCTGTGCATCAAACACTAGTCTTCCCTTTATCCCCTGGGAGGAATAGGGAAGATGGCCTCATCAGCTGAGAAGTGCCAGTTGGCACACCCAGGCTTCTGGGAGGGCTGCCAGGCTCCATTCCCATGAATGCTGTCCCGAGGCCACCAGGAACGGCAATCCCAACTCTCTGTTGGCCATGTGCATGCTGAAGCTTTCAGTAGCCAAGAGTTATGTCAACACTGAGTGTACTGGTGAGTTTTATGTCAACTTGACACAAGCTAGAGAGTCATCTGACAGGAGGAAACCCCAATTAAGGAAATATCTCCATCAGATCTGGCTGTAGACAGGGAAGCCTGTAGGGTATTTTTTACGTTATTGATCAATGAGGGAAGGTCCAGCCCGTTGTATGTGGGGACACCTCCTGGGCTGGTGGTCCTGGGTGCTATAAGTTATTAGGAGCAAGCCAGTAAGCAGTATTTCCCGATGGTCTCTACATCAGCTCCTGCCTTCAGGCTCCTGCCCTGTTTGAATTCCTGCCTTGGTTTCCCTCAGTGAACAGTGACTTGGGAGGTACAAGACAAATAAACCCTTTCTTCCACAAGTTGCTTTTGATCATGGTGTTTCATCAAATCAATAGCAACCCTAAGAGACCAGGATTTTATTTGAGGTAGTGACTTGAACTGGGTAATCACTGTGTGTTCCAGCAAGCTGTGCCTATAAAAAAGGCTGGATGGCTAAAAGAACCATTCTGTAAGCCAGAGAACAGGGGACCTTCTTGTTCTGTGTGTGCATGGGTGTGTGTGTGTGTGTGTGTGTGTGTGTGTGTGTGTGCATGTATACAAGTGTATCTGTGCCTTATGTATGTCCACATGACTTCATGTGTGTATGCATGTGTGAATGTGTGTTTGTATGTATGTATGCATGCGCGCACACACCTGGACACACACTTGCATAGCATGTGTTCTTATGTAGGAAGACAGATTAAAGATGAACTACTGCCCAGGAGGGAGTTGGCACTGTGGCACTTGGATGGTCAGGCCTTGGGTGGATGATATATATATATATATATATATATATATATATATATATATATATATATATATATATAGAGAGAGAGAGAGAGAGAGAGAGAGAGAGAGAGAGAGAGAGAGAGGGAGAGAGAGAGAGACAGAGACAGACAGAGACAGAGAGAGACAGAGAGAGACAGAGAGACAGAGACAGAGAGAGAGCAGGCAATATCCTTGACCACCAAACAGCACAGTTTTCCCAATGTTCCTTGGCTTTGCCTTCAAAAAATAAGTTTGGATGGAGCCTGAGAACTCCTTTCTTATTCTGAGAGGTGAGGCTGACAGAGTTGAAGCAAACCCAGGGAAGTTCTCCAAGATGTCAGTTCCATCTTCTGGGTTGGGAGAAACTCAGCTCCTAGTGAGTCAGAGGGCAGCCTTCTTTCACTCTCCCAGTTGCTCGCTCATGCACTGAACAGGCACAAGAGTGACCATGTCAATACTGTGACAGGCACACCCAGGGAGCCAGGCCTTATTCAAAGAAACACACCAGGAGATGTGCTTGCCTAGTATGAAAAAGGTCCTGATCTGGATCCCTAACACTGATCTCTCTCTCTCTCTCTCTCTCTCTCTCTCTCTCTCTCTCTCTCTCTCTCTCTCTCATGCATGACACCTCTGCCTCCATCTTGGGGTCCTGTCTCCTGTGAGAACAGTTCTGGGTTTTCCAGTACAGACAGACTCAGGCAACTAGTCAAAGTATGATATAATCAGAAAGAAGCTTCCAAGGCTTCATCCAGGACAGGCAGAGGCCAGTAATCTATACTGCAGCCCAGTACTGACCCCTCCCCTGTGGGCAGGGTACAGAGGGGGATCAGAGAATTCCATGTCTGGGAATCCTGGCTTATTGGGAGTCTGACTTCTGGGTCTGTCAGGGTGAGCACTGGGTGTGTTAGGAGAAAGGCTGCCTTAGTTCATCTATGTCAGTGACTCTTTATTTAGTATTATTATTATTATTATTATTATTATTATTATTATTATTATTAATTTATTTTTATAACCCCTTCACTACCCGGCCCTTTACCCCAAGGGAATTCATGGCATCACCATTCCTCCTGAGGAGGTTAGACAGTGAGTGACAGAGTCCTACTTCATCTGAAGGGAAGAGCAGGGCTTAGGGAACCTTTGTTCTGTTTGGCTGAATTCAGGACCTCAGTTGATATTTTCAGGATGGGTGGAGAGGGGATAAAGCCATTTTCTGGTCTTCAGTCCCTTCTCCCTATAGGACTAGCTAAGTCCTCTGTCCCATCCCACCCGCACAGGGAAATACAGCTGACTTAAGTCACAGCTTCCTCACAGCCAGGGGTAAGCTGCCAGTCCCGGAATGACTAAAGGCTCCCTCTGACTGGCCAATGTAGGTGAATTCCACACACATGGTCTCATTTGGATGGAAAATTTTGTACCACGCCTACACTCCCTGGCTGTGCCCAACAAGATAAACAGAATCAGAGTTTCTGTAAAAAATACCAGACAAGCCACCTGTAAAAGACAAAATCCATGGAAACACTAGACCAGAAAGGAGCGGCTTCAACACAAGAAAACAAAAGGTATAACAGCCATCATCAAGTAGGTTAGTAAGTCGGTGAGCACACAAACAAGCGTGTATCCAAAAACACCCATCTGAGTCCCAGCACTGTTCCTGGGGGCCTGGGGGCCTGGGAGCATTCTTGGGACTTGGTGGCCATTGCCATTTTCTCCTTTTATCTGCCTTTAAAGTCAGGGCCCTCTTGTGATCTGTAAATGCTAGTCAAGTGAGAGTTTCCTATCAGCTTTGCTGAGAACAAATCCTACTTTCAACAAGTCTTGTGGAGTGCCCAGTCTTCAGCCATGGTCTCAAGACAAATCACAGAGGCCTGCAGAACACGAGTTGAGCACCAGGAAAGGGTGCTATTAGGGCAGCTTATGGGTGCATCAAGACATGAGAGGCTGAAGGGAAACATTTTCATATACCCCCAACCCCCCCACCCCACTGAGCTATGTGGCTGGTTTTAGAAGTCCTAAAACCCCAGAGCTGGGTGGTTTCCTACCAGGCTTCCTAGTCTTAGTATGCCTGACTTGTTACCATGCTTCTGCAGGACAGGACAGAAGATTAGGAACATGGCAGCACACTTCCGTGCACTCCTCCCTGTACCTGTGCCCTTCTAGACCCTCTGGACACTGTCACGCACTTGGGAGAGGTCAATTCCATTCCCACTAGCAATCAGTCCCTATGCCTGTAGGGTGACACAGCAATCTGTGTCATGCTTAGAGTCCCCACAGAAGCTTTCTCCACCCATCCTGGCAAAGGCTGGCTGAGTGGCGCCAAGAGCAGCTATGATAGCACCCAGCCTCCAGGACAAAAGGCAGAACAGGGTTACTACCCACCCGCTTCTCCTTAGCTACAGCAGCAAGCTGGCTGGAGGGAGTTGCTAACTTGGTTGTTGAATCCCTGTGGGGAAAAAAAGAACAGCAGGGAAGGCCCCACAGAAAGCATCTGTGCAGGACACACGGACTGGGAGATACAAAGGTGTCCTTCACAGCCCACCTGTCCTCAAGATTCACCCTACCCTGCCAGGTCTTGAAACAGACAGAGAAAATGGTGTGGGTTGGCTAGACCTCTCCGTGCCTATCCTCTGTGGGCACGAGATAACCAGTTGACCCATGAGCAGTGGTTGAGTTATTAGCTAATTAATAATAGCTGTATCTAATAGCTATTGAGTTGTAACTATATCATGTTATTTTAAGAGTTATGTATATACATTCTGTAATTCGTCATGGCATTGTGGTCAATGACAGATACACACATGAGTAGTTCTGTAAGATTTTACCATCTGGTGATGTCATAGCCATCTCCATTTGTGAAATAGACACTGTGGCCCTCACGCTGCATTAACATTTCCTAATGAAGCTGTGACGGTTAGCTTTGTCAGCTTGACACAACCTAGAATCACCTGGGAGGAAAGTGTCAAGGGGAATTGGATTGGTCTGTGGACATGTCTGTGGGGGTTGTCTTAATTAAGTTAAGTGATGGGAGAAGACCTAGCCAACTGTGAGCAGCACAATTCCCTAGGCAGGGGGTCCTGAATTAAGCCTGAGCCCAAGCAGGCAAACAAGTGAGTATGTGTGTAACCATTTCTCTCTGCTCTTTACTGTGGATATAATGGGCCGAGCTAATTTGAAGTTCCTGCTATGACTTTCCCACGGTGATGACATGTAACTGGGATTGTAAACTGGGATTTTGTAAACTCATTTCTTCCCTAAGTGGCTTTTCATTAGGGTGTTTTATCACAGCATCAGAAATGAACGTCACATTTACTCATGGAGTCTCACTAAGTGTACCATGAAATCAACCCTGTAGCTTGGATTGGCTTTAGACATGGCCGTGGGACTGTTAGAACCGAGGGAGAGGAGATTAGTCCCTTGGTCCTCGTAGACTTGTGACAGGAAGGCAATGGCAAAGGAGAAGATTTGGGAGGCAACTCATGTCTGCACCTCCTGCCATGAGACAGTGGATGCCAATAAGCTCTGTTCTCTCCCAGGAGAAGAATAAGAAAGTTTGTGTTTACTACCCAAATAACAAAGGAAGGAACAACACCCAGGGGCAGCATGTCCTCTTCTGTGCTCCGCCCTACTGGAGGATGTCATCTTTGGCTCTTCTCTGAGGTGCCCATTCTCTGAAACCTGTTCCTTTGGCCTTCAGGGGCCTCCTTGGAAGTTGAGCCAAGAGTTTCAGAGAGACCCATCCTGCTTCCTGCCCTCCTCTTGACTGTGTCCCACGGGTTTTGTCCTTTGCCCATGTATCAAAACCTGTCACAAGTTATAACGAGGCTTTCCTGCCATTTTGCAGGCCCAGGGACCTTGATGTGTTCCTGTGATCCACACTGGGGTTATTTTGCCCAGACGAGAGAGCAGAAAACCACCAACATGTGAAGCATTAATCGCACAGAGCCTGGGGCTGTGAGACCAGGAGTGAATCAATAACCCTGGGAAATGCCACTGCTGAGGCCCAGCCAGTTGCTCTCGGGAAACTAAGCCTCCCACCTTCATACAGAAGGACCCAAGCATTATGGGACCAATCAGGACCAATTGGGATCTGCTGTCTGTTCCTTACTCTTGGGATTAATCTAAGCCAATGGGAAGGGGTCAGTCACACTCTCCCATGGTGCTTTGCTTCAAGGATGAGGGTGCCTTTATCACTGGCTTCATATTCAGTGACTCCAGGAGAGACAGCCACTGGAGGAAGCAGACCTTCCTCTGGGGCTGCAGGTCTCAAGCCATGCCAGATCTAGGGACAGACAATGTGAGTTTTCAGGGGGGAGACTGAGACTGGCTGTGCTGGGAGATCTTAACAGGTCTCCTACCAGAAAGTATTTAATTTATCATGAGTCAACCTCTGGCTCCCTCTAGCTCAGGACTGGTACCTCCTGGTCCAGTGTCCATTCCAGCCCTTTCTCTCAATGATGGGTCTTGGTGTCAAAGCAAAGTGCAGTCATTCTCAGGTGGGCGGCTCCAGGGTCTCTACCTGCCCTGCACACACATGCAGGGACTCCCAGCTGAGAGCTGACCTTTCTCTCCCCTTTCAGCATTTCATTTTGTGGGTGCCCTTCCCCTGCACCTGCAGGAGGCTCTCAGGTAGGGAAGGCGCCTCTGCTTCTAGGCACGAGCAATGTGGTGCAGCACTGTGACCCTGCCAGGCTCCGAGTTACCAACTCCTGATCAAAGCAGGCCACTGACCCTTGAAAAACTGGAAAAGTCACTTCGGAAAGCCAAGAACTCCTCTCCCCAGACCTCTATAACTCTGCCTTTTGAGGAGAAGAGAATGCTGGGGCAGAATTTGGCAGCGCTCCCCTCTGAAGAGCTCAGAGGGGACCCAGCAACACAGGACACACACCGCCATATAGCCATATAGCCTAGAGGAGCCTTAGCACATCTTTCTGCCCCACTCCCTAGGGACACCAGGGACATTTCTCCTCGAATAGAGAGCACCCAGGCCATGGAGCTGTGAGAACCTCAGGACACCTGGGAACTTCAATCCTGCCTCTCAGATATCCATTCTTCTATCCACTCTTTAAAAAGGTCTCAAGAGGTGGCCCAGATTACATATGGCCACACCCACTGAGTCAGTGGACAGTGTAGGGTTTATTGTTATTGAATGAAGTGACTAAGTACCCATGGAGAATATTTTTATGTAGTGGTGTTGTAACCACCAGCTCCGGAGGGACTCTGAGCTGTCCCTACATTCCCTGATGAGTGAGAGAACCCAAGTGGGTAGAATTACCTGTTCCCGAACCCCTTTGGTGTAAGAAAACAATTGTCCCAACTTAGGCAAGTGGCTCCCTCTCTTTCACAGTTTCCACCCAGACCTGAAAGAGCAGGGTCTGGGATTCTGTATCTCTTGTGCTCTGGTGGGCTGGCTGCTTGAAGCACTCAGGAAACTGCTCCATCGTCTTACGACCCAGTCTGTGTGGGGCTGGCTCGTCCTCAGCCTGGTGAAAAACTAGGACCTGTCCAGTCACTTTCAGACAATAGAAAGTTCCTCTTTATTCTGAGACTCAGAAAAGCCATCATCTTAATAACTAACAGGTCCAGCTCAGTGTAGGAGTCAGTACTGCAAACCAATTCCGGATGGCCCCCTCATCCTGCCTCCACCCCTAAATACGTACCTAAGGGGTACCAGTTGTCACCAGGGGCTGACCCTGCCTCCTTCCCCATACTTCTGAGGTGTGCAGGGGTGTATAAACCGCCTCTTTGGGAGTTTCTAGTATCCCTTTTTTAAAAAGCCAGTGTATGACTGTGCAGCCCAGGCTGGCCTCAAACTCACGGCTCCTGACTGAGATTACAGGTATGAACCATCACACCAGGCTCCTAGCACACTCTTCTCCAGGAAGTTTTGTCATGAACTTCTAGCCATTCTTGATGACAGCTCACCTCTTGGGGAAGGCGTAGATGGGGTGATGATTGTGTTTCTAGCATGTCTGTTAGGTTCCATCGAGGTGGGGGGGATTATTTTAATGCCTTTGCTTCTGGATCTGTTTTAAAACTAATAGTCCATCTAATGGGTGGGAGGTGACGCCTCAGTGAGGTTTTGATCTCCTTTCATAGATGACTACCTCAGCTGAGCATCATCTCATGTACCGCCCATTTGTGTTTCTTCCTTGAAGAAAGGTCTGTTCAAGCCATTTGCCCACAGTATAGTTGTGATGTGGGTGTTGAGTTATAATACTCTATCCCAAGAAAACACCCCTGAGGTAGACAGTGCCCCTTCCTGGCTTTTAACTTTCCAGCTTTCTGTCAAAGTGCATATTGTTTCACATGCACGGTCTATGAGGACCACTTGCCGGACTGAGTCTGCCTTTTCCCTCTTCTCCCAGGCAGAAAGCCAGCCCTAATCGACCCAGAAGGAAAGAGTCAGAGATGGCAAGTGAGACATGGCAGGCCTCCGGAGAATGTGACAGATGTGGGAGGTGGGCAGACATAAGCATAATGGCTGAGGTAGAAGAGACACATTTTTTAAAACACGAAAGGATGGATTCTGGTTAGGAGGGGACCCTAGAGACTCCCGCTACCACATACGGGAGTGGACAGCACACTAGTGGGAGGCATTTTCACTAAACAAGTAGTACTGAGATTTTCCACACCAGGCAACTCTCTTCACAAAGATGGTGGGGTCCTCCTATCCTCTCTGTAGATTTGATTGTCCTGCCTGGCTGGCCCTGTTCCTATCCTCAGAACTAATCTTTCTGTCATAATAACTAAAAAGTAGAAGAGGGAGAGGGCCCTTGGAGGCTGTGGACCTGCCATCACCAGAGGGTCCCCTCGTGTGTGTGTGTGTGTGTGTGTGTGTGTGTATGTCTGTCTGTCTGTCTGTCTACAACCAAAGTCTTTGCAACTGCCACTTTTTCTCACAACTTGGTATGGTCTTCAAAGAGCCAACAGCAGTTACTAGAGACAAAGATTTTTTTTTTTCTTAAAAACCTCCCTGTCCCATCATACCGCAGGCTGAATTGTGCTCTTTTGATCAGGCCTCTGTAAGATCCTCTTTGGAAAATTCACCCATTACTTATTCCCAGGTCCTAGATACCATTTACTCACTTTTAGAAATCCAATAATGGGCAAACATAGGCTAAGAGATGTTAAAGACAAGACACCCCTCCAGCACCCAGTAGGTGCTTTATCATATGGGCCTGATGCCGGTGTCAAATACATTAAGTTGGCACTGTTCCAGGGTTTGCTTGGTGATCCTGAACATAGAGGGAACCCAGGAGACTGGAAGGTTTGCTAAAGACCTGGATGACCTTGAATAAGTCCAAGCCAGCTCTGGGCCTGGGTACTCCAATTTCAAGTTGTAGGGCTTGGCTTGGTGGTGTGCAGGGTTTCTTATAAATGTTCCTGCCATAGCCTTGGCCTTCATTATACTTGGGTGTGAAATCACTTCAGAAACATCCATGTTTGGGTTCAACTCAACATTCATTTCAATTTCAGTGACAGCCTTGATGATGGAGTCCACTGTCTTTGGCATCCACATACTCCCTTCCTAACCCTCTGGTTAGAAGCCGGGATACAGTTGTTAAAATCACCTACAGTTTTTTCTCTAAGCCAACGATCCACACAAAGGCTTCTGGTGGGAGCCCAGGAAATGTTGTTTCCATACCCACAGAATAAACAAAAACCCTCTTGTCCGGGTGAGTGCTAGAGGTCTCTGGGGACTAGCAGTCTGAAGCCTTCCTTGCCTTGCGACATTTACAAGCTCACAATAGGAAAGTTTCTCGAAGCTAGAGGGTCGGTTCTAGAGTGTAAGGCTAGTAGAACCCAGCCCAGGTGCGGAGTCAGCCCAAGGTCAGCCAAGGCAGGCAACAGAATTCACCTATTTCCCCCAACTCCTCCCGCTCCTCAGCAGACAGCCACTGCTGCGTTTCAAATTTGGCACAGAGGCATTCCCTTTCCAGAAACTCTGAAGTCTCTGGCTTCTCTTGGTCTCCAAATCTCTGTCGGCAGCATGGAAGGGTTCTTTAGCTGGGTTTGTTTACTCAGAAGGACTCTCAGTGGGAAATGCAGGGCACCTTGAAAGGAAGCTGTGCTCAGATAGGAGCAAAACTAGGAAGAGGTTTTTCTGCACCTGGTTGGGAAATCGGTCCGCTAATTTAGAAAGGAACAGACCACCAAGAGATGGAGAAACTTTCCCGACTTGATTCCTTCCATGCTGCTGGTGTGACTGGGGACAGCGGTGCAGAGCTCCAGAGGGAACCACTCAACCCACCCCATCCCTTTCCCAGAGCAGGGCGCTCTATCACTCACAAACTCAAAGATGAAGAGCAAGTCAGGGAAGGTGACGAAGACGGAGAAGCCACTGGGCAGGGTGCTGCCACCCGAAGCTGCTGCTGGGGCCATGCCTGCGAGCTGGCGTTGGAACTGGACAAGCTCGCCTCCGGCTCCGCACTGACCTCTCGCTTGCTCGAGAGCCCAGTGGCCGCGGCACCCTCCCGCGCAGATTAAGAGGTGAAAAGGCTGGGTCAGAAGAGGGCGGAGCTCTGGCCACCGGTCCCCGCCCGGGTCTACTGCCCCAGGGGACACGGCTGAATCACCTCTGGCACAGCCCTAAAACCCAACGGATTGCTTTCTGGGGATTTACAGGGCTGAGTTGGGAGTCTGTACTCTCCTGTCCCACCCCTGGGTGCCACCTGCCTGGGGGCAGTGGATGGAGCGGCTCTCGCACGGCACTTCCCTGTGTTGAGCGCCACTCAGGTGATCACTTCACTATTCATCAATAATCTATCTGAGACCTCCACACTTTGGCACCCATTCCCTTTAATTCCAGTTGTGTCTCCAGTCATCCACTGGGTGCGTCGGTGAGCAGCCTTCACACCCAGGCGCCGGGAGGGCACATTTATAATTTTGATCTCAGCTGCAATCTGGAAGTTCTAGAGGCAACTGCAAGACTTGAGACTTGTCATGGGAACTATGTGCCAGCAGGAGGAAGGAAGTGGTTCTTAGGGGAATGAATCTGGGAGGCTGTCTGGCGGAGGCGGCGGCCTCTGTGGTGGTGGTGACGGGAAAAGTTGCAAGGGAGATAATGCTAGGGGAGATTCTCTCATTTCTGGAGATGGGGCGGACCTCTCCCATTCTGTGTCCTTTGACTTTTTTGACTGCCAAGTTGTTTGTGGGGTTTTACTACTCTTGTACCACAACTTTAACGTTTTATTTTTGCCTTTATTTTTAAACAAGTATCACACTCCAGCAACTCCTATTTTTATCACACCAATACTTTAAAAAAAATACCCTAAGGCTAAACTCCCCCTAGTTGAGAGGGGAATTGTCTTTTTTTTTTTTTTTTTAAGATTTATTCATTCATTTATTATATATAAGTACACTGTAGCTGTCTTCAGATACACCAGAAGAGGGCATCGGATCTCTTTACAGATGGTTGTGAGCCACCATGTGGTTGCTGGGATTTGAACTCAGGACCTCTGGAAGAGTAGTCAGTACTCTTAACCACTGAGCCATCTCTCCAGCCCGGGAATTGTCTTTCTTAACCTCCAGCTCAGATTCTGAACTTGACCCCCACCTACCCCAGCTGGTCTACTGTTTAGGATCTCCCTCTTGTGTGTATAGGGTCCCTCCCACTTCCTCTCTGCACAGTCTTACTCCATTTCCTACAAGAAGTACATGTCTGGACATATTTTTCAAAAGCAAGACACGATGCCCATGCCTTGGCTGTTCAGAGCAACTGCTCATGGGAAAGGACCAGAGGTTTGAAATAGGAAGAGCCTCTGTTCTACTGCGAGCCTCTCCAGATCTTCAGCTTTGGATACCTGTGAGTGCCTCTGCCAAATCTCCAGGTCCCCAGGTCAAGACCTCTAGACAAGATGGACTGTGAGATCCTCAGGGCCCCTTCCCCTATTCCCTCACCCTGGACAACTTACAACTTGTTAGCCCTGCTGGATCCCGAGAGTGCCTCTTCCTCCTAAGGAGGGAGTTCGTGGAGATACTCCCAAGCAAAGTGGCCACAGATACAAGATGACCAACTAGCAAATCCAGTTGATGTTGGTTAGCAGTTTCTAAGGGAGTGCATACTAACTGTAAAACCCCACAAGGGTGCTGTTGACTATACAGTGTGTTTACCTGGCTTTGAGAGTCTTTGGTTTTGCTTATTTCAAGCCTTGGTTGCTAAGTCCTTCACATTTGAGCCCATGGCTTAAGGGGAAAGTATTGGCTCACTCAGGAAGGTTCAGCAGTCCCAGCCCCTACACGATAAAGGGGGGAGGCTCTAAGTCCTGAGGGAGGATCAGGTGGTCATCTTGGCCAATGTCAAGGACATTTGCCCCATCTTGGTGACCCTCTCATCTCACCTGGAGCCCTTTGCTTGATGCTCACCTTCCTGACCATGTTCTGTCCGACCTGTCATCTTCCCCAATACAGAGGGCCCCAAGTATTAGCCCAAGGATTGGAAGTAAGGAACAGGGGGGCTCAGCTTTGTCTGAACTGAGCTACAAAGGAAGCATTAGAATGGCCCATTTGAATACAAAGCTCCCTGGCTGTGTGGATAGGTCCTGTTCACGTCCAGTGAGCTTTTCCAGGCTGCACTGGGCCACTTGCAGATGGCTCATAGTTATAAAAATCCAGGGCCATAGTTAGGGTTCAAGAAAGATAAAGACGATGAGCTCTAGTCAATAATCCACTGCAGAACACACAAGTCTCTCTAGAAGATTGTCGAAGGTGGGTCTGGGCCTTTCGTTAGACTATATGGTGGCCTATGGTATCTCTCTCCAAGGTAGGAACTGAGAGGTTAGAATTGTTGCATAGCATAGCATGAATCAGGAAGAGGTCACCTCTCTCTCTCTCTCTCTCTCTCTCTCTCTCTCTCTCTCTCTCTCTCTCTCTGGGGAGAGGGGCATGTTCAGGAAAATATTTGTGTGGCAGGAACTGCCATCAAACAATAGCAGGTACAATTTTGTTTCGAGGTTTCAAGTAAGGTAACTTCCAGTTTAATGGTGGCTTTATAGAAGGGAAAGGCAGCTGTCTGAGTCCACACTGAGCGGTCTTCAACATCAAACCCAGACTGGTGCTGTCCTGTAAAGCTTTAGGTAGGCACTTGTGATCGATGCTCCCAAAAGACCACCCCCAGTCTCCCAACTTCAATCTTAGTCATCTCAGTCATGGCCCCAGGCACTTGTTCCCTGAAGCACTTCACCCACCAGTAGGGCTCTGTACCTTTCAATTTCCACCTTAGGACCTCAAGGAAGTTGGGAGGTCATTATGCTCACAAGGATAGAGAAGCTTTTTGCAGGCCTGAAATTAGGGTGCTACGTTGAGTGGGCCCTTAACCCAAGGATTTCTTTTATCAACAGTTGCCCACAGCTACGGGTTTTGATGCATGGTGTGAAGGTCGAAGGCCCCTGCTGGGTGGATGGTTTCATGGCTGTCCCAAGCCTTGGCCTAGGTGAGGAGAGCTGGCATTATCATCCGGCATTGAGTAGACACTTGGCTTGGATAATATTTCATAATATCTAGCGCTGTTTCGTCTGCCATTACCCTAGCACACAGACTCACAGTGTGTGATGATATGCCCAGGCTAAACAGTAGGCATCTTGGATCCAGAAGGCTCTGAACCTACTGCTTCTGGGGATGCTGCACAAAATCCACGACTCGAAGACTGGAAGTTGTGGCTGGTTCTTAGAAGGCTATGGTTTGGTGGACCCAGAGGGTGCTGTGTGTTCAGCTGCCTCTAAGGACCAAGGGCTTCACCCATTTTTTTTCTTTTTGCCTTGCCTAGCTTCTTCTATGCCCACATTTTCTAGTACCAGAGAGACATGATCCTCCGCCTCTGAGGAAGCCGTCACCAGGTTTCTACGGCAGGAGTTGGCATTGTCTGGGTGAGTCAGAATCTGCATGAAGGGTGGAGGACATTTGAGTAAAGTCCCTGTTCCCTTGGAGAGTAGCATCCAAAAGGTATACGACATGAATGCTCACAGATACTTGATTACCACCTTCTTCGGGGTGGGTCTGCACAATATACCTCCTGGTCACCGTCGAGTAAACCATGAAGGGTGGTGTATGAGTTGGTTCAACCTTTTTACTTCCTGTTACTGTTACCTGGGGCAGGGAGAGGTCAAGCTTCAACATGCAATGAGGGACAGGACCAGGATTCAGACCACAACACATGGCACGGGTGATACACCACCAGTCCTTCTACAAGAAGGCTGGGTTGAGGGCTGCCTGCACAGTGGGAGCAGGTGTGGCAACAAACTGATAGAGACCTCAATACCCCCTCAGCCCAAAAGTCAGTTGGCGCTGCTGAACAGGGAACCCATGGAGCAAGGTTGACCCCTGCCTTTTTAAGCTTGCCCTGTGATGCAGGAGATAGCTATCAGTCAGACACAGCATGTAGGTATTTAGTGTGGGGTGCAGAGTACAGAGAGTCCCAGGGGTATCCATTAGCAGAGCCAATACAGGCCTAGGTTTGTGCAACTCTTGGGAGGAAGTGCCCTTCAGTGGGTAGGCAACAGTTTGACAAGTAGGGGGAAAACTTCCTTCTCCACATGGGGCCAACTGCCACAGGTCTCTGGCTGTTTCTTGGTGATGTCACAGTGCTACCACTTACACCACAGGGCTCAGAGCTCATGAAAGGAGACAGTGAGATTGGAGGGAGCACACGGAATACACTCAGCCATGGGAATCTGGGGCACCACAGAACTGAATCTGAGACCTAGAAAACTGACACAGGCAGGGGAGGGTAAGAAGCCTGTGTGGACTTGACGAATCAGATGAGCCCTGAAGAAGGAGAAAGGACAAGGGAGTGGTGGCCAGAGAATTCAAAGGCAGAACATCTTTAATCCTTGTTGGCAGGGTGAGGCCCTAAGGCAGAGCAGGAAAAGAGCCAGGGTTGGGGGGAGGAGGCAGGACACATGCGTGAGTTGTCTCCATCTGTTCGATCCTTCAAGGGGAAAGAATCCTTCACTTCCCCTCTGCCTAGACAGAGCCCATCCCCTCCACCCTAGGTAGGGACCTCAGATGCAACTCTGCTCAGCAGCCAGAGTTTGTCAAAACCTCAGGAAACATCAGGGTCCCTTTCGTTGAGAGAATTTGCAATAGCTCTCAGACGACCTTGGTTGCACACGGCATTTTTGCAGGGCGAGACACTTGCTGGGTAAATGCTAAAATTTAGCATGTGCTCCTGGAATGACCTAGGCTTTGAGTTTTTCTGAAACTCAGTCTTCTACCTGAGGCTACCTCCATTGGCCACCCCGCCCTGGGGTTGGCAGAGGACATGCACGCACGCACGCACGCACAGACTGACTCCCTCATGAAGGACTGGGAAGGAAGGAGAAATCTCTGTACATCTTGCCATTGAGTGTCGCAGTGGATACTCTCCAACTGTAGATCTTCTTAGCATTCCTGTTTTCTTTTGAAGGAAAAGATAGACCTATACTTAGAGAAACAGAAAAGAGAACGTTTGACTAACACTCCCTGATTCTTCCTATTCGGAGTAACTATTTTCATTTCTACAAATTGTTTCTTAGAACTCACATAGAGGTGAGAGTAGTTCTCCAACCTTTTATACCAACGGAGGAACATGTCCATTCAATCGGCCTCAAGCAAATTCCTCGAGCACCATCTTCAAGCTGTGGGAGCCTAGGGAGCCAGGCTGGATAGACAGGTGGCTGTGGTGGTGGTGGGTGCTGTGGTGGTGATGAGGATATGGTGGTTTGAATTTACATGATCCCCATAGACTCATAGGAACTGGCACTACTGAGAGTGTGGCCTTGTTGGAGTAAAGTGTGTCACTGGGTGTGGGCTTTGGGGTCTCAGATGCTCAAGCCAGACCTAGTGTGGTATTCTCTTCCTGCTGCCTGCCGATCCAGATATAAAACCCTCAGTTCCTTCTCCAGCACCATGTCTGCCTGTGTGCTGCCATGTTTCCTGCCATGGATGATAATGGAGTAAACCTCTGAACTTTAATCCAGCCCCAGTTAAATGTTTTCCCCAATTAAACTGTAAGAGTCGCCGTGGTCATAGTATCTCTTCACAGCTAGAGATACCGTAACTAAGATGGTGAAGCCATCCATCATACCTTCCATCAGGGTATGCGTGTGTGGTTGATCTTGAAGCCCTTTCCAAGGCCAGTGTGGACTCCTCTGAGGGAGCAGAGTGGTGTCAAGTAGCAATGCTTCTCCCGTCCCTGGAATGGCTGGCCAGTGCTGATGTACTTGGAATAGAACTAAAGGCTTTGGGAGATTGGCAAGCACATGCTGGGGATGTAGCCTAATTGGTCAGCTTTTGGCTCACATGCACGAAGCCCTGGGCTCAATCTCTAGCACTGTATGTCATGGTTTGAATATACTTGGCCAAGGGCGTGGCACTATTTAGAGGTGTGGTCTTGTTGGAGTAGGTGGGTCACCATGGGTGTGGACTTTAAGACCCTATCCTAACTGCCTGGAAGTCAGTATTCTGCTAGCAGCCTTTAGATAAAGATATAGAATTCTCAGCTCCTGCACCATGCCTGCCTGGACACCGCCATGCTCCCGCCTTGATGATGATGGACTGAACCTCTGGACCTGTAAGCCAGCCCCAATTAAATGTTGTCCTCTATAAGACTTGCATTGGTCATGGTGTCTGTTCACAGCAGTAAAGCCCTAACTGAGACACTGTATAAACTAGGTATAATAGCATACACATTTCATCCGGGCACTTAGAAGGCAGAGGCTAGAGCATTAGGAGTTCAAGGTCATCCTATGTCAATCTTAGTCATATTGAGTGTGAGGCCAGCCTGGGCTATCTGAGAATCTTTCTTAAAGAAAGGAAGGAGGAAATGAAGGAGGAAAGAAGGAAGGAAGGAAAGAAGGGAACAATGAAAAACAAGGAAGGGGGCCGAGAAAAGGGATGGTACCAGCACAGAGGTCCCTGACTTTGGCCCTAGAGATCAGGAACATCATGAGATCAGAAATCATGGTGAAGCCTCAGACAAGCTAAGCTGACAAGATACTGCAGGGATGCGTGGACTGTATATATGCTCAGCTGGGGGCCTGGTCCAGGGCTTCAGCAAATGGGCACTTACTCAAAACCAAGGAACCCAGACAGAAGGGCACGAGGGGAGAGATCCACATATGGATGGGCTTTGGGGAAGCCAGTGATGCTTGGGCTCCACAGATGGGCACTGCTGGATCCCTAAATCTACCACCCATGACACAGAGTGTGGCATACCTTCATCCTTTGTAGGGCCTGAGGAAGAGGAAGAATTCTCCCCGCCCCTGCTCTGGGGTGTTGACTTATGATCAGGTAGCTGATCCTTGAAAGGAAGGGAGAGACCTCACCGCCGCCCTACATGGATGATGGGGAAGGCTCCCAGAGAGAGGCACTGCTCCTCATGGGTGTATAAAAAACAAACCTAGCCCAGGAGGGTGACAGACCAACCCACCCTGTCTGGGGAGTTTCCCCCAAGGGAAGACCTGGTTATGGTTTTACAAGTGTGGCTTAGACCCACCCCTACCTGTACCTCTGTATCAACATTCCAGAACCCACCACCTTCCTCCCAAATCACCTTCTCTCCTAAACTCAAGGGGAAAAAATGTCTAGGGTCCTGGCCTTCCAGGGTTTCCTGGGAAATGTCAGTTCCCCTTTCTCCTGCCCACCATTCCTATCCAAACAGTTGCTTCTTATATGGAGCCTGAGTCCACTTTACTCATATAGAAGTCAACAGACACAGGAGGCTCATCACCCAGGAGACAGCAGAGCAGGGTGTAGAAAAACTTGTATTTCAAGTAAAGTAAACCTTCAAAATTTTTGAAAATTATTTTTTTTGCAAATTTTATGCAACGTATTTCGATCAGGTTTATCTACAACTCCTTTACCCAATTTCTCTCTGTCTCCCACTCCCTACCTGTAAGAAAAAAATTTTCTCCCATACTATTTAACTTTATGCTTCTAATATGTGTGTGTGCGTGCGTGTGTGCCTGTGTGTGTGCCTGTATGTGTGTGTGTGTGTGTGCATGCATGCGTGTGCGTGCATGTGTGCGTGTGTGTGTGTGTGTGCACGTTTCAGCATCTTGTCAAGTCCAGGTGTTACTCAAAATGTACATCCAGGACAGCTCCGGAGAAGCCACCCCCAGATGCTCCAACCTCCCTTCACAAGCACAGCCCCTTCTACTGGAATTTCTCCTTCCTACCCACCGATGGTTCCAAAAACCCTGGGCAGCAAGGACCCGTGTTTGTTTAATTTAAAAAGGGGAAACTAGACAAAGGTGATAGGGAAGTAGAAATAGCATTATTGTGAAGCAATACTATTGTGTGTTTCTGCTGACTTTGGGGTGCTGTATCTCTGGGAAACCTAAGAAAATGGGGATGGGATTGTAAAAATTAAAATTTTTTTGTTAACTCCACTACAAGCACTCAGAGACCGACTCGTACCCAGCCTGGGGGACATGGCCTCCTGTTCCAAGAAATAGGCTAACCACAAGTCCATCTGGCCCAGATTAGGGCTGGTTCAGTAGTTCTGAGAAAGACAAGAGCAGGGAAATAGTTTGCTTAGGTAAGTTGATTAAACTTGTGTTATAGATAGAATGTGCCAATTTGAATGAGCCAATGAAATTGTTACGTGCCTACTGCTTCCCTCCTGAGTGATTTTCTCTATAAAATGAGCCCCAAAATTGAGTTCGGGGTTGAACTCCTCTGCTGCTGTGTGGGATATGAGTCTCGACCCCAGTGCACTGGTTCCTATCTATAAACCTCATGTGATTACAGCAAGGACGGTCTTACATGAGCTCTTGGGGGGTCGAGTCATCCCGAGACTTGAGTGAGGGCCTCCCCACTCGGGGGTCTTTCAGGATGTTGTTCCAAATGCTAAGGGTTCATGCATCCTGGGATTCATATGTCATCAAGTGTTTGTACACTCTGGCCCCCTGCGTAGACCAAGCCTCCCACCCACAGACCAGCTCCCTGCTTACTTTAGGAGGTTCCTCCAAGCCTGATGCCATTTCTGTTCTGGTCTCTGCAGGGACACTCACACCATGACTGGGAACAGAAAGGAAGGTCACACTAGGCTGCCAGCTCCCACACGTAATCACAATGGCAAGGAGACCAGGTACCACATCTCTGCTATCCAGGATATCAAAATCTTCTTCTAGTGAGATCCGTGGGATGAGTCAGGGTCCTGCCCCAGATAGCCACAGAAGTGTTAACTTAGAAGCATCCCAAAATGCCTGGCTCAGAAAGTGCCTTGTGAGTGGCACTGAGCTGCTCACCCTCCCCAAGCTGTCTAATGGGCGTAATTGATCAGTTCCGCTCACTTCGGATATTCCCCACACTGATGACTCAGAAATCATTGGCCAAACCAGAAGCTGGCAAACAGGCTATAGGGGAAGTGGGAGTCTATTCCCAGGACTGCCACAGTGGTCTGGACCCGATGAGGAGCTGAGAAGAGTCCCCAGTGCACCCTGCAAGTCGGTTGTCACAGTACACCATCCTACTCACAGCCCTGATTGTCTTATAGAGTTTTTGATGGGGGACACAACAAAGCCACTGGACAGACAAGAGGCAGAACCCTTTGTTACTTTAAGCAAGCTGCCAGGCACACCCAGACTCAAAAGGCCAGCAAGCTGGAGCTGTAAAGGCAGCTGATAGCTCACGCCTGTCTTGCCAGATGCTACTCAGCAGACCAGGTAGAAGGGTCTGGGGTTCAAGGCCTCATGGACAACTTAGCAAGACCATGTCCCAAAAGGGAGTGGAGAGGCACAGCTTAGTGGTAGGGCCCTTGCCCAACGTTCATGAGGTCCTGGGTCAATCCCCAGAACTATAAAGAAGAAGGAGAGGGAGGAGGATTCTTGCCCACTGTCGGGGTCTCAAAGCTGTGACACTACAATCCTATCTCTGCTTCCGTATCCCTATCTGTTAAGGCAGATGCTAGACCCACACTCAGAAGGCATTTCTGGAGGGTTATCCAGATGTGTTACGCAGAGAAACCATGTCTACCTTTTATTTTCTTTTACACAGGAAACCCAACCCCGCATGAACAGAAATCCTACAGAATGCATGTCGAGGATTAGAACTATTGAAGTCTCAAACACTGAGGACAAACATTTGGTTTTATTTTTCAGTTAAAAACTTGTTTACTGGGTTACAAAGAGTTAAGTTTCACTACTGCATTTTCAAACATAATTTGTTTTGTTATTCCTCTTCCCACGCTTTCCACACCCTCTCTGCAACCCCGAGCCCCACACCCTCCCTGCATCCCCATGCACCACACCCTTCCTGAATCCCATGCCCCATACCCTCCCTGCACCCCCTTGCACCACACTCTTTCTGAATTCCAAGCCCCACACCCTCCCTGCACAGTCAGTAACCTCTTTTCACTTCTCTTGTTACATGTGACCTTTGCCTTCCCTTCTCATGGTCCCCTAACTACTTTGATAGTTTATATCTCTTGTTACACACATACACACATCTCTTATTACACACATGCACACATTAAAAATTAGAATTCACATAGGAGAGAGAACATGGGATCCATTTGAGACAGATAATTCTGAGACTCCCTCTATTGCCTGAACTGCCGCTTTATTTATGCTCCTCTCTTGACAATATAATTCTTTCTAGTTGCAACCACTTTCTTACAGATTTCATAATTTTATTTTTCTTGACAGCCAAGTAAAATTCTGTTTTGTACACATGTCACCTTTTCATTATCTGCTCCTCTGTTGATGGGTATTGAGGCTGGTTCCATTTTCTTGCAACTGTGAATAGTACAGTAGTAGACACAGATATCTCTGTGGTATAGTGAAAGCTCTTTGTGTAGATGCCCAGGATATGAACACCTGGACCACATGGCTTTCTTTTTCCTTCCCTCCCTCTCCCCCTCCCTCCCTCCCTCCCTTCCTTCCTTCCTTCCTTCTTTTGTTGTTGTTGTTTCAAGATAGGGTCTCTCTGTGTAACCTTGGCTGTCCTAGAACTCTCTCTGTAGTTCAGGCTGGCCTCAAACTCACAGAGATCCACCTGCCTCTGCCTCCTGAATGCTGGAATTCAAGGTGTGCACCCCCACCCACCACTGCCTGCTTCTTTAGAACACTTTTGAGGCCTCAGTACTGCCTGAATGCAGGAGAGCTGTCGCCTCCTTCTGGCAGTTTGAAGTATAACACTTGCATTCAATACGGAAGGAAAATGATCTGAAATTCCTTATGCTCAACTTTTTTCTTTCTTAGAGATAATAAAAACCTAGTGTGAACTGCATCCTAGCCTCTTGCTCTGATGCAGTTTCTCAGGAACTTGGGGTAATTCTCTTAAAGTCTTTTCTCCCCAACCTGCATCTTCTGTAGGGGCGAGGGGGTAATTGCCTGAACTCCCGGCTTTATTTATGCTCCGCGAGGGGGTAAATTCTGAGACTCCCTCTATTGCCTGAACTGCCCGCTTTATTTATGCTCCTCCCATTGGACTTGGGGACCAATTCTGGAACTCCTTTCTACCCAAAACCTGGCACGAGACTTTCCAGACCCCCGAAAGCTTTTATGTTCTTAGGGCTGAGGAATGAACAAGCGCTGGAAGAGTTCGTGTCTGAGACAAAATTCTCAGATGAATTCCAACACTGAGTTCCAACAAATTATGACAGTCTCTGACTCTTATGGGTTGACATAAGCGTTTTCTGGGGAATAAACTCTTTTTCTAGGCTAAGAGACAAAGAATAAAGAGAACCTCTCAGTTTTTTGGGTTCAGTTTTGTGTCTCTAACACAGCCTACTCCATTGGGTGAGCAGCTGTTTCTGCCCATGGACTTGGCTTGGGCTATGAGAAACAATGGGATAGCCTGCGCTGTGCCTAAATGGTCAGTTCTTACGGGGAGAAAACCAAAGGCGAGAGGGAGCTAACCCTGCATGGCCTAAAGGAGTCCAAAAAAACCAAAGAGCAAGGTATATGTGCCAGCTGGAGCCTCTGGGACCAAGGAGTGCTTGCCCCACCCCCACCCCACCCCCACCCCCACCCTCACCCCCACCCCCACATCTCTGTCAGCCATGCCTCCTGTACCATAGAGGTTGGGGATATGTGAGAATGGGAGAAAGAGAGGTCTGCTGTTCACATCCATCCAGTCCTGCAGCAGGCAAGAACTCTCAGGCAGGATGAAGGGACCATCCTGCAGTTCATACTAGGTTGCAAGCTACAAATGGGGAGTGTCTTCCTCTCACCATGTGATGAGAGGGTGCAGGGAGCTGAAGAGACAGCTCATGGATAAAGAGCTGTTACTGTGTCCTGTTCTTGCAGAGGATCTGGGTTCGAGGCCCAGCATCTATAGTCTAGTTGCTCACAGTCTCTTGAAAGCCTCAAGAGATGGGCCAACCTTTTCTGGCCTCCACTGCTTGCACCCGTGTGTTTTCTTCTCTGTATCGTTCCAATTTTAGTATATGTGCTGCCGAAGCGAGCACCCCCGTGTGTTTTCTTACTCATTTATTTTTTCATTTTTTTAAAAATCAGAGTCTTACTTTGTACACTAGGTTGGCTTTGAAGTCTTGATCCTTCTGCCTCAGTCTCCCAAATGCTGGGATTACCCCAGTTTCAGCTCAAATAAGTGGATTAAGCTTTTTTTTTTTTTTTTTTTTGGTTCTTTTTTTCGGAGCTGGGGACCGAACCCAGGGCCTTGCGCTTCCTAGGCAAGCGCTGTACCACTGAGCTAAATCCCCAACCCCAAGCTTTTTTTTTAAAGATTTTATTTATGTATATGAGTGCACTGTCACTATCTTCAGACACACCAGAAGAGGGCATCAGATCCCATTACAGATGGTTGGGAGCCACCATGTGGTTGCTGGGAATTGAACTCAGGACCTCTGGAAGAGCAGTCTGTGCTCTTAACCACTGAGCCATCTCTCCAGCCCTACAGAATGAGTCACTTTTTTTACTATTGGGGCAGAACACGTGACACAAGCTGAAGGGAAAAGGAGTTTCTTTTGGCATGAAGCGTGAGAGTCTCTCCCGTCGTGGTGGGGAAGGTGTGGGGGCAGGAGGGTGAAGTGGCTGTTCACATTGGTCCTCAGTGAGCAAGCAGAGAGAGGAGAATGCTGGGGCTCAGCTGGCTCTGTTGATGTTGTTGTTGTTGTTGTTGTTGAGTCCTGGACCCCAATCCATGGAACGCTACTGCTCACATGCTGGGCGTGTTTTCCCTTCTCAGTCAAGTCCTCATAGACAGATACTCACAGAGGTTGCTCCCAGGTGATCTAAACCCTGCTGAGTGTCAGACACTATTAGCCATCAGGCTGCCTACAATTCAAATATGGAGACTCGAGACTTAGCTTGTTGCTGTCCCAGTCCTCTTTTTCTTTTTTTTTTTTTTTTGTCCTTATGCAAAACACCAGGACTACAAGCTGCATCGGGGAAGAAGCTGTTTCTTTCATCCTGTACTTCCGGGTACCGGTCCTTCACTGAGGGAAGTCAGGGCAGGAAGTCAGAGAGCAGAACCGGCTCCATGTTGGCTCACGCCCTGGCTCATACTCAGCTGACTCTCTTATGCAGAGTCTGCCTAGGGTGTGCTGCACAATCACCAATCAAAAGGCCTTCTCACAGAAATGATGACCTGGTGATGACCTGGGCAATGTGTTGAGATTTAAAGATAACTCTAGGCTGTGTCCAGTTGACAGTTGAAGCTAACTATGGCAGTTGGTTTCATGCTTCAGCACCACGAAGACTAGGTGGAGTGGTGTAAGTCTGTAATCCCAGAGCCTTGTGGGGTGAAGACAGAAGTACCAGATGTTCAAAGTCAGGCTTAGCCACATTTTAATTCAAGGCCATCTGGGGCTATGTGGGACTTTGTCCTTGAAACCTACTAATTCCTAGACATTTCTCGTTTTGCACATAGCCCCGAGACTGGCATGTGCACCTGACGGAGAGACACTTTGCTATCCCAAACACCAGCAGATTTCTTTTACACTACCTTTCCCTGCTTTATTTTTAAATGTTTATTTTTATCTGTATGAATATACGCCTCATGTTATGTGGGTGCCACCAAAGGCCAGAAGAGGGCATTGCATCCCCTGCAGCTAGAGTCATAGACAGTTGTGAGCTGCCCGTGTGGGTTCTGGAGTAAACCTGGATCCTCTGCTGCTGGATCCTCTGTTGCTAAGCTGCCTCTTTAGCCTTTAGTATCTTCCTTTTTGTCTGAGGTATGTAGCCAGCCTCTGCCTCCCTAGTGCTGGAATTAAAGACAAGGTTTCACTACATAGCCATAGATGGGTCCAGAACTTGTAACCCCCCCCCCCTCAGCCTCCCAAGTGTGTATAGGCCATTACAGGTAGACGCCATCACACCCGGCTCCCTGCCAGTCCTGTAGGTGATGCCTACAGAAATGTCCCGGCAGCCTTACTCAGTGACCACAGTCACCCACCCTACCCAGCCCAATGAGCACACACAACATTATATCGTGACTCCGCAAAACACATCCACGCTGTGTCAAAAGGAGTGAAGTCAACTATAAGGAGCTTCCCTGGGCGCTCCTCTTTTGTTGTTATTGGTTTTGTTTTGGCTTGAGGCAGAGTCTCGCTATGCAACCCAGGTTGTCTGACAATCCTCAGTCCTTGTGCTTCGGTCACCTGAATGTCAGTGCTGGGATCACAGGTGTGTGCCACCACGCCCGGCTTTTACTGGGATCTTGATCCACGCTTTGTCTTCTCAGTGGAAGGGTTAGAGTAGCCTAGGATAAGGTCTCTGACCTCCATGGAGTTGGTCCTTCAGAGCCAAAGAAAAGATGCCCATATGTGCTATAAATACTATCCATATAGTACGTATAAAAGATACCATTTACACTCATGTGGGCTAACTTCAAGAACATTATTTCAATTCTATTTTGTGATAAGGGAGGCAAGGGCTTAGGTTAAGCCATAACTGTAGGTGATGTAAGCAGGTTCTAGTCCAGTAAATAGTTCACAGGGTTGCAGGATACTCTGGCCTGATTCCAGCCGAGGCCCCCCTGCCTTGTGAGTTCATGAGCAGGAAGTGAGGGTTTTCCTGGGAAGCCCAGAGGTTTGCAAACAATGGTTCCCTCCAAATCGACCCAGGGTGAGCCTTGTTCACCTTGCTGTGAGGGTTAACAGTAATTGTCAACCTGACAGCAGCTGCAGTCACCCAGGAGACTGAATCTCTGGGCCTGCCTGGGAGAGCGTCTAACTGGACTAACCAGGATGGTCAGACCTATCCTAACTGTGATGAAACCCTCCTGTAGGTTGGGGTCCTAGACTGTATAAAAAAGATGAAAGCAGGCTGAGGCCTAGCACCTATCCGTGCTCCTAACTCTGTGTCTACAATGAGCTTCCTTAGGTTCTGGCTGCCATGCCTTCCCAGCCAGGGCACCACACGGTGAGCCAACATAAAACTGTCTTTAAGTTGCTCTTGTTAAATATGTTGTCAGAGCAGCAGAAAGGCAGCTAACACGTTTGCTTTCTTCCGAAGTGCTTGTGGGGAGGGTCTTAGTGCTGTTCTATTGTTCTAAAGAGTCTCCATGACCACGGAGACTCTTACAAAGTGGTTTGCTGACAGTTTTGGAGCATCAGAGTTCATTGTCATCAGGGCAGGGACAAGGCGGCAGGCATCGTAGGCATGGTGCTGGAGCAATAGCTGAGAGCTTTATGCAGAGAGAAACTTGGGCTTCCGAAACCTCCAAGCCCACATTCAGGGACACACCCTCTTCAACAAGTCCACACCTCCTAATCCTCAAAGATTCCACTCCCTGGTGGCTAAGCATTCAAATATTTGAGCCTATGGGAGCCATTCTCTTTCAAACCCCTACAGGGTGTTATTAGCCCTGGTTTTCACTGGCTACCATCAGGGGTCCCAGGGTCTCTGAACCTTTCTTCAGCAGGACAGGCTGTAAGGGACTGTGTTAGGCCAGACCCAGCAGCGTCTCCGACTCCATGTCTGTAACTTCCTGTGCTCCCCTGCTTGTCTGTGTTTGCTTATACACATGCACTGCAGACTTCCACTGCCCCAAATAAGTGTGACTCTTCTTGATTTGTACATTCGTGGCACGAGAGAAATGTACAGCGCTTCAAGGTAGAATTCCATGTTGTGACTCCAGTAGATCGTCTCTGACAAAGATTTTCCACTCTGTGACATGGGGCTCCTCTGAGAAACTCCGAATTTTTGAGTTAAACTGCAAGCCAAAGGCAAGCCAGCCCAGTGAACAAATGTGTGTGGAGGATGGATGAAGACTGGAGATGGGACTCAGGCTCATGCTACCCACACTGGTATTCGGATCTTGCCCTCATGCAACCTCTTCCCAGCACTTCCTCCCTGTCTGCCTTTTCTGGTGTCTGCAAGCTCCTCGAGGCCAGAGGTCATTTCTTATTTATTCTGATAGTCAGGTCCCTGCCTGGCACAGAGAAGGTGCTGGCAGCTATCTGTCAAGAGTCGCTGAGATGGCTCTCAGGTCCAATATGTCACACTTCAAATAGAATCCCACACCAAGCCCCCTCAGTTCCCTGCAAAGATGTGGGCTCCACCACAGTGAGAGAAGGATTCTTGAACCTTTCCCCAAGGCTGCCTGGCCTAAGCCCCAGGTCAGGCAGATCCCAGGGTTTCTTGGGATCTCTGGGCTAACATGACTTTGGGATGATGGCGGCCCTTCATCCAGCAATCTTTTCCCTTGGAGACTCAGAGAGTGCTGCTTACCTCACCTGCAGGTAAAGCTCCCAGTGACAAGGGAGAAGGGGTTCAGATGAGGCCTGATTTAGCTCCTTCCAGGGTACTACAGCTCTGACAGTCATTTCCAAATCAAGAGGTGGCTGGAGTGCAGCTAGCCCACACAGCAAAAGCCTGCTCCCCCACTCCCCCCTTCTGAGACAGGGTTTCTGTTTATGGCTGTCCTGAAACTCACTTTAAACACAAGGCTGGCCTCAAACTCAAGAAGATCTACCTGCCTCTGTCTCCCTAGCTCTGGGATAGAAGGTGTGAGCTACCATTGCCCAGCTGGGTTCAATCTTAATAACAGCAAAACATTCAAAATGGCAACTTTTAACTCTTGAAGTCAAAGTCACAGGATCTAGAGAAGTACTCAAGCCCCCAAGAGGCTCTGGTGGTCACCTCTCCTCAGTGTCCGCCATTCCTCTTACGAGTAAAGCCAGCAAAAGTCATGACCCTGTGCATGGCCTGTGATGTCAGTGTGCCCGACAGTGGCCCCTCCTCAGATTCAGGGGCTTGATTTCAGCCATGGTAGGGCCAGATAACACAGCTGAAAGCACTAATACATCTGTGTGAGGCACTGCAGAACTAGGGTGGGGAGCGGAGGCACATCAGGATGCCTCCGGAAGTTTCTGGAAACCTGGGCATAATAAAGGACCAATAGAAGAAACAGTTTTTAACAATATGTGCACAATCTGTGGTTCTGGTCCCATAACCCCAGGACTTCACCCATACTCATTGCTCAGCTTGCCTTAGAGTGCCCCCCTTTGCACTCCCAGCATGCACTTCTGTCCTGTTCAAGCACAGATTTCATGTCCTTTGTGGATATGATTGAGTACAAAGGAGCAGATGGAACTTAGCTCTGAAGTTACAGACTTCCGTGTGGAGTTGGCCATTTCCCTATGGCAGGGCCTTAGCTGCCATCAGCCCACGGTGACAAGGGACACAGCAGAAGGGATCTCACTGTGACATCCATCTCCTTTCCAGCATCCCTCATCCAACCTGCAACCTTTGCCAAGGCAAGCTCACTTTTTGTCTGTGACCTCAATTTCCCCATGTGCATAGGCAAAGCTTCAAGGTCACTTCTGGGTGAGCTCCAGTGTCTGAGGCAGCGCTGACTGGCAAGATTTCCCAGAGATCTGAGGTGGAGGTCGGGAGCTCTCAACTCTTAAACTCTGGCTAGGTAGTGCCTGGGTTGGACTGCACTTTCCCCGAATTGTAGTGGAGCCTGCGCGTCACCTAGTGGAAATATCTAGTAACTGCATGCCACCTAGTGGAGATAATCTAACTGGCTCTAAAAATCAGCTTGTGTTTTGCCGGGTTTACTGTTTTATGTCGACCTTCACCTGAGTCTTAATTCTGAAGCCTGAGCATGGCGGATGGGATAGCCCCTAGTGGGTTACTGCCTGCTTCAACAAAGCAGGAAGTAATGATAATCTAAAGGTTGTCTTTTTTTTTTCTCTCTTTTGAGGAAGGGCCTTCTGTAGCCCATGTTGACCTTGAACTTGGTATGAAGTTGAGGATGACCTTGAATTTCAGATCTTCCTCCGTCCACCTTCCACGTGCTGAGATAACAGACATGTACCGCCACACCTGTCCTTTCCACGGGCCTTCAAACCTTATCTGACAGTAACCTTGTGGGTGACACCCCACTTCTTAGTTTGCCCATAGCAAAACATTGCAGTGGAGAGATTTGTGGTGGCTAGCCACTGAAGACAGTAGTGGCTATTTTTGTCTCTGCAGGGACAGAGGGTTTACTTTGTCTCGCAGGTGTTAGGGATACTGTTTGTCATGGTGGGCTCAGCACGGCTCAAATAAGATCACACTCATTAACTTCATAATGGTGGAAAGCAACACCCATTCATTAGAAATCATATTTCAGTTGTTAATCTTTTCTTTGAGATAGATAGTAACCTATGGCACAGTATGAGCCTTAGCTATGCTGTTTTTGGGGTAAACATCCAGCACCCTACAATGCACAGTACTAAAGAAGTTTCCAGAAGATGCTCATTGGCTTGCTGTAAAGTAGGAATTGTGTTAGAGGGTGGGTTCTATGGACTGTATGGTGTTGCAGGCTGTTGTAAGTGCTCGGAACACATTAAGCCAGGTTGAGCTGGGGTGTTAGGTTTAGGAAAGTACATTTGACAAGTACAGCATTTTCAGCCACCATGGGTTTATTAGGGGATAGCCCCATCGTACTTGAGGGACCTCTGAACTCCCTTCCCTCTAACAGTGAGGTAGTGACCCAGAAATGGAGTCACTGTTTTGTTCAGCTCCTGGGTCATGATGTTCCCCCACCCCAAGCCACCCTTACCCCCCCCCCCATCCAGCACTCCAATTCCTGGGACACCAAGTGGGTATATCACAATTTAGCTCAGTGGGATACTATGTCCCTAGGATTGACATCAGCTCCCACAGCCTGAGGCAGGTAACACAATGCCCGGTTATACAGGATGCTGGAGATTGAGTCCAGGGCTTCCTACGTGCTAAGAGAGCATCCTACCAACTCGGCCACACCCCAGACTCTCTTACTCTCCTTTGTCCAGGCCATGAGGTAAGGATCTTGCCATGATGTTCATCCTCACCACAGTCCCCAGAAGCAGCAGGACCGACTGACTGTGAATGGAAACACTGAACTCTGCAAGCAGAATAAACCTTCACTCTCTAAGGTGCTCATCTCAGGTGCTTTATCCTAGTAACAGAAAGGTAACCAGGGTAACCAGCTCATCTCACTCTCGTCTGTCATAGTGTGGCTTCCACCTTTGCCTGAGGAAACCGTGTTATCTTGATTTCCACGGGAATGTAGAGATTGGTCTGGTTTTCTGTGTGTGTGTGTGTGTCTTAAGCCATTTGTGTTATGAATGCTTAGCAGGAAAGTAAGTTATCTGAAGTCTGATGCTGAGCTGAAACATCCTTAAAACTTTTACATTTTATGCTGTGTTTCTACACTGACAAATCTTCCATGCACAATCACAGAAAACTTGATATTTCGTAAGTTTGAAAGCCATGCTGGTTAGTTATTTTGTCAACTTGGCACAAGCTGGAGTCAAGTGGGGAGGGCAATCTCAGTTGACTTCGGTCAGGCTGTCCTGTAGGCAAGACTGTGGGCACTTTCTTGATTAATGATTGAAACGGGAGGATCAAGCTCACTGTGAGCAGTGCCATACCTAGGTAGATCGTCCTTGATTGTATAAGAAAGCAAGTTGAGCTGGGTGGTGGTGGTGCACACCTTTGATCTCAGTGCTCAGGAAGCAGAGGCAGGTGGGTCTCTGAATTCAAGGCCAGTGGTCTACAGAATGAGTTCCAGGACATACACAGAGAAACCCTGCCTTGAAAAAACAACACATAAATAGGTAAATAAATAAATAGTGAGGTCCACTCTGAACTCCTTCCGGGACCCCTTGTATGAGATTCATGGAGGTGGTGATCGATGCAAAAGCAAGAGGAGCTTTACTGATCCAGCATGGTAGGGCCTCCTCCCTTCATAGAGAGATTCCAAGCAAACTATAACAGGGAGTTATACCTTGCAAACAATTGGGGCAGAATTTGCACACTGGTAACTAGGCAGGGTACTATGCCCATTTGGTGGAGTGAAACAACTTTCAAACCAACTCAGTGTACCATTCAGGACATTTGGTTGAGAGTCACAGGTGGCTTTGTTCAACCGATTGACTTGCAGCTGTTCCAGGAACTAAAACTAGCTCTACCCCTCCTGGAAGGGAGGGGTCTTTCTGTGCTTGGAGGTTTGTGGTGGAATTTTCTCACTGGCCCCCAACTCTGGCTCTTTCAATAGTGTGTGTGTGTGTGTGTGTGTGTGTGTGTGTGTGTGTGTGTGTGCGTGCACGAGAGAGAGAGAGAGAGAGAGAGAGAGAGCGCTCCATTGATGCTGCTTCATTTCCTTGTCTGCATGTTTCTGTCTTAAGTTCCTGCCTTGCCTTCCTTGCCAATGAATGGGCTGCAAACACCCATCCTTAGGCTTGGGGTCTGGTGTAACTCACTGTAATGTCTTCCTCCTCTGCCTTTCTTTTTCTTTCCTTTCTATTCTCTTCTTGTGTTTTGTTGTTATTGTTTTTGTTTTTCTTTTGTTTTTGTTTTCTTGCTTGAGACAGGGTTTCTCTGTGCAGCCTTGGCTGTCCTGGAACTCACTCTGTACACCAGGCTGGCCTTCAACTCAGAGATCCACCTGCCTCTGTCTCCTGAGTGCCGGGATTAAAGGTGTGCACCATCACTCTTATAAAGGAAGGCGTTTCGTTGGGGCTGGCTTACAATTTCAGAGGTTTAGTTGATTATCTGCATGGCAGGAAGCAAGCAGGCAGACATGGTGCTGGAGAAAGGAGCTGAGAGTTCTACGTCTGGATCTGCAGGCAGCAGGGAGCAAGAGCCTCTAGGCCTGGTTCAGGCTTCTGAAACCTCAAAGCCCCCCTCCCCCCCAGTGACACACGTCGAGTGTGTCAAGGTCATATTTACCAATCCTTCTAAGTAGTACCACTCCCTGATGAATAAGCATTCAAATATGTGAGCTGGTGGGACCTTCCTATTTAACCCCCCACAGCTTCTGATGGGCTAGAGGTCATGAGGGGTCTGATCTACTCGGTGAACGCATGCATTTACAGAATCATAATGTGATGGGAAAGAAATAGAAACTAAGAGGGTCCTAGTTGAAGCAAGTTGGTTGCTAGTGCTGTGGCTTTGAAGTTGGATTCGTGTCCCTTCCTGTCTTACAATCACTCTCCTTTTCATGATGACGATTGCCTCACCACTGGTCCAAAGTGATAGTTTTCAAACTAACCGTAGGTTAGCCCAGACACATCTTTCCTTCTTCAAGTTGTCTCTTCAGTATTTTGTCCTAGCAGTGAGTGTATCAGCTTTCTTGGGTCTGCTTGCCTTAGGCCCTGACTAGATGGAAGATAAAGGCATTCCAGGTTTTCTGTGAAACAGGGACATTTCTCTTACAGTGTTTTGCCCACATCTACTCAAGATGAGATCTTCATGCAAAGCACTTTCTGTTGCTGATGCACTGGTTATGTGACCCTGGAGTAGAACACTTGTCTAATGAGGGCCAGGCCCAGGCTTCTCCAGCACCCCAGAAAAAATTATTTAGGAACACAACTAACAGGATGGATTATTGTTGTTCTTTAAAAAAGAAATACAGGGGGCTGGAGAAATGGCTCAGCCATTAAGAGCACTGACTGGTCTTCCAGAGGCCCCAGGCTCAATTCCCAGCAGCCACACAAAACTCCAATTCTAGGGGATCTGACACCACCTGCTGACTGCTGAGGGTACTGCACACCTGTGGTGCATAGACACACATGCAGGCAAAACACCCACAACCACATTGAAACAAATACAATTTACATCTTCAAAAGAAAAATTTCAATTAGCACTTGCTAGTTAGAGCTGATTGCCTAGCTAGACAGAGTACTGTTTTGTCCAAGTTGGCTATACTTGAACTTGTTTTAATCTTAAAGAAGCATACAATTGTTTAAGATATTTTTTAAAAGAGAACACTAAACATTGTTTTTATTATTGCTTTGGTAGGCTGCTAAATATGAAATTTATATGGTCTACATGATCCATTCAAGTTACCTGTGGTCTGCAGACATAACTGACATAAGAGATGTAACACAAAAGAAAAAGAGGAGGCCTAGTTAAGATTTCCCCTTCAGTGTGCAGAACTCATACAGTTTCTGGATGTGCTACAAAAAAAACCAAAAAAAACAAAAAAACCCACTGAATCATCCATTTTGAAAATACAAAGCAAACCTTTGCCTGCTGAGAAAAGCCAGGGTCCACTCTGCAGCTCCTCAGAACTGTTGACACCCTTCTCACCAAAAAAAGAAAAACCCAAACTAGCCAAGACCTTTAGGAATCTCTTTTCCCAGAGGCTGTATACTCCTATGCTCCCCTAATGTCTTCTTTTTCTAACTATCTCCCCCTCCATTTTGCCACCCTTGAACCCTGAGCGCAGCACAGAATGTTGGAGGCCCAAGATTCTATAGTGGCTGTTTGCTGGGGCCGGTCAACCTCCCTAACTGTCACAACGGTTTCATATGCATCCGAAGAACGATCCTAGCATAGCACTCGAGATGCATAGGCCGGAGGGCTGGTCTTAGGTTGGATGCCTGATTGAGTCAAGTAGTAAGTTCTAGATCAGGCTGAGTTACAGAGTAAGGCCCTGTCTCAAAAAAGAAGACAAAGAAAGAGAGGAGAGGAGAGAGCACCTTAATGCTTTTCTTGTATGGGAAATCAAGGTAAAGGGATGTCTGTGCAGCCAAGGAAGCAAAGCATGGCCAGACGAATTGCCACAAAGTCCGAGAGAGGAAAAACTCACAAAGTGAGAGCAGAAGAGAGAGATGAATCTTCAGACCTGAATCAACCCAGCCCAAGGAAGCCAAGAAACTGAGAGACATAAGAGTAGACTTGGACCACGTAAGATGCAGTCAGTGAGTCACAGAGAGCTCTTCTGTCCCTTCCTCCCATCCTCTAAAGCCTTTGGAAGCCGCCGTGAGTTCCCCAGTCAGATGCACTGAAACACTTTCATGTGAACTTGAATTGTTCTCTGAGGCCTCTCCTTCGGGTCTTGCCAAGGACATTATCTGTCTATTTAATACGTACGGATGCTACTCTATTAGAAGGCTAAAGATTTTATTAATGAACACTTCTAAGAAACACTGAGATGATCTCCTTAACATAAGAGCCCAAAGAAAGGGGGACCTGCCAGCTCCCAGTCAGGCAGTGCAGGCAGGGCTGCGCCCGCTCAGAGTGCCCACCCAATCCTGCCTTTGGGGGGCATCTAACCTTTCTTTTGCAGCTGCTCCTATCCAGGAACGTTGTGCAATTATTGGAGTCTGGAATACAATGAGTGTACACTAGGGAGCTTCCACCCCATCTGAGGTAACTACCATTTATTTACTCCTCGGCTAGTGAAGCGCTGATACTCTTGAGCTGCGATATCATCCTGACAATGTTATGCACTGAATCAAATAGTGTTTCGGGGGCTGGAGAGATGGCTCAGTGGTTAAGAGCACTAACTGCTCTTCCAGAGGTCCTGAGTTCAAATCCGAGCAACCACATGGTGGCTCACAAGCATCTGAAATGGGATCTGATGCTCCTTTCTGGTGTGTCTGAAGACAGCGGCAGTGTACTCATATAAATTAAAAAAAGTAATCTTAAAAAAAAGTATTTCAGTGAGCAGAGTTAATGAGGTTTTTATCCAGAACGATTTCCTTAGCTAGCTTTTGCTCAATTCTGAAAAACAAAAATTACAGAAACTATTACTTATTTTCAAAGATCAAATATGAAGTAGCATGACACTCTTTGTGAGGGTACAGTGAATACAGGTGTATAGGAAATAATGGAATGTGAGTTGTTTCCTAAACTCCCAGGCTCCCTAATAACACTGCTTGTAACATTGAGTTGTGGGACAAGGGTTGATCTTTTGAGTGTGCCAATCCTAGCATCATGGTTTGGGTTTTCTTGATGGTAGAAAGACAGAATGTATTTGATCTGACCCAAAACCCATGCTATTTTCTCCGACCTCTTTCTAAGGTAGAGGTGAGATGGCAGGACCCTGGTCTTGATGTAATCTGTTCTCTGTCACAGAAGGAGCTGGTCCACATTCCCACCTGGTCATCAAGATGTCAGTCTCCCACCTCAAGAGTGGGTCTAGTTCGAAGCCTGCTCGGGAATACAGCCCAATTCAAACCTTCTATCTTGCTGCTACTGGGAAATAGCATCATCCCCGAGGCGTTGACCCACTACAAAGACAATGACAGAAGATGGCTGCTCCTCGTATAATACCTCACGAGAGATGCCTGCAGCTTCCGTTTCCTGTGACTGACACCCCACTTGTCCTTGTGTGTTCATGCATCTCATCATTGCTAGACGGTAGGAAACTTTACAGTGTCATCGGGGTTAATCACATTTCCTGCCAGTTCCTACGCACGGGTTGTCCTTGCCGTTCAAACAGGAGGCGGTGGAGTCGTTGCCTGTGCCCACATAGCCCAGATGGCCGAAGCGTTGATAGCGAGATAGGATGTGTAGTGTACTGATGAAACTTTATTGTTTCCCTACTAAAGTGGTCAGCCGCACAGTAACTGCTAGTCTCTAGAAAGCCCAGACTTCTCACCTCTGTACATCCCAAAGCAAACTGAATGAGGCAGGAGAGGAGTTTCCTTTTCTCCTGGTTATAATTATATAAACCACCGGTGTACCACCGAGCTCTGTGCAGCTCATAACTTTGCCTGAGCTCTTCGTTTCTGGTTAGGCAGCAGGGGTGTTCACCAGGGGACGGCACCAAAAGCCCCAGCACAATGCAATGAGGAAGGGGATGATAACACAGGTCCTGTCACATCTAAACTCGTCTTTAGAGTGCCGGGTCTTGAAGCGTTGGCGTGTGGCTGTAAGGATCTCGAGGGCTCAGGAGGGGTTTCCCGGGCGGGCATGATTTCATTGATTTTGCAGAGCTGGGTGAACGGAGCGGGCCCCATCACCACCTTGCTCTACAGAGGAAGGGGCAAGCCCAGGGCTCAGTGACTAGCTGTGTGTTCGGAAGTTTGCAATGACGTCTCCCAGGTTTTATGAGGGCTACTTTGAGGCTCCTTTTCCAACACAGGTCCTTTTCATGCTTCCTTTTAGTGGTATTCTACACTTTTCATGAGCCATCCTATCCTTCGGTGATTTGTATTATTGTATTTTGAAGAGATAATGTACACACTTAATAGAATTATGAAGATAAAGGAGCATGTTTGGCTAAAAATGTGGTACAAATTTATCTACTCATACCTCATACACATTCATCAATTCCTAGTGTGTTCCACCACGGATGGGTAGATGCATGTCATGGTGTATCACATTGGTTTTGGTCATATACCCCTTCCCTGTGTTTCTTTTTTTTTTGGTTCTTTTTTTCGGAGCTGGGGACCGAACCCAGGGCCTTGCGCTTCCTAGGTAAGCGCTCTACCACTGAGCTAAATCCCCAGCCCCCCTTCCCTGTGTTTCTGACTATACCAGTGAATACTTCTTGTCTCTGGGACCAGGCTGAGTCTTGAACGACAGCAGGATCCCTGGTGTCTACCTACAAGGTGACAATATCACTCTTCCTCTTGCTTTGATGCCACCAGTGTCTCCTGAGATTACCTAAAGTTCTCTGGGGTGAAGTATTTATTATACTAAGAAAAGTAAAAATCTCCATGTTGTGATCTGAGAGTGTAGAAAACAGACCAAGGCCCCTGTTTCCTTTGGTTGAAGTTTGGAAGCATGGCTCGTTTCCTCAGGGTTCTGGTAGTGCATTCCTGCTGTCCTCAGTTTCTGAGTGCTGAGAGGACAGGTCCACAGCACAGGGTCTACTTGGCTGTCCTGTTGGATATGGTGCTTGTAGCCATGTGCTCAGTACTGGAGAAAGGCACAGGCCCTTCTTTCCAGGAATGGAGGAGGACAGCACAGGACTTTCAGAACACACCTCTTTTCCCAGGCACCTCTAGCATCCTTCGCACAGGGGCCACATCGCCTCAGCCTCTCAGGGAAGTGTGGATGTTCTCTGTGCGTCCTAACCATTATTGTCTCTTTTCTCAGTCTTCTCACAGAAGACCTGCCCAAGGGCCAAGGCTATAAGCCCTCCATGTCATCCCTAAAGGGGAGGGGATGCCCTGAAGGTGGGTCTTCAGTTTCACTGTGGCCCACCTAAAAGTTTCAAAGCAGCACAGAGTGACTGAGCTATTCAGGCCTTGTAGATCCTGAGCATTAAGAGTGAGGGGGAAGAGCTGAGGCTGCCTCTCCAGTGCAATTCAAGGGCCAGGTTAAAGGTGTGTGTGTGTGTGTGTGTGTGTGTGTGTGTGTGTGTGGCATGCACGTGTGCACCAGATGCTACTGCTGCTCCCAACTCAATTCTTTCTTAAGCAATGTCAGAACTCTCCTAACTCAGTTTCTGTTTTGTCTGGCAGAATTTAAAGAATACAGCACATTCCTAGAGCTGAGTTATTCATTCTGGACTCTTGAAAAAAAATACACCAGAGGTATGGGACACGTAGAGTCAATGATAACAGCACAGAAGTACGGGTGAGGGTGCCTTCATTTCTCAGGCTGTGCCCTGGGATGGTACTATGACTCTGTGGTTTTAATGTGCTAGTTTATGGGAGGGGGCAAAGGTCAGTAACTTTAAAAAAGAAAAGTGCTATTGGAGGCATCAACCAGATTTAGCCTGCCTATCCAAGAGGAACAGAAAGTGTTTTCTGCTGTAACCAGAGCAAGAAAACTGACTGTCATGAAAATTCTCACTAGAACATACAATTCTTGACTTCAGAGGATTCAGAAGTTTGGCTGGCATGTGGTTATAGGTAACCCTGTCTGCTTGTCATATTTGATCTTTCTGGCTGTACAGTCACTGAGTTGTATCTGGAAGAGTTAGCTCAAGGTTTCAGAGAACATCCAGGGTCCTGCAGTGCTCTCATGCTGGGAGGAACACACACTATTCTAGAATTGTCTTCTGTCTACATGCAGATGTTGACTATTAGAGGGCTAAGCAGCTCTGAGCTGTCCATTTCTAAGACACCTAGTGAGGGAAGGAAGTTTATAACTTGCTTGTACTATTTTATTTTTTTTCCATCTTTATTAAATTGGGTATTTCTGGTTTACATTTCAAATGTTATTCCCTTTCCCAGTTTCCATGCCAACATCCCCCTAGCCCCTCCCCTCCCCTTCTATATCGGTGTTCCCCTCTCCATCCTACCACCATTACTGCCCTCCCCCCAACAATCCCATTCACTGAGGGTCCAGCCTTGGCAAGACCAAGGGATTCCCCTTCCACTGGTGCTCTTACTAGGCTATTCATTGCTACCTATGCAGTTGGAGCCCAGGGTCAGTCCATGTATAGTCTTTGGGTAGTGGCTTAGTCCCTGGAAGCTCTGGTTGCTTGGCATTGTTGTTCATATGGGGTCTCAAGTCCCTTCAAGCTCTTTTAGTCCTTTCTCTGATTCCTTCAACGGAGGTTCCGTTCTCAGTTCAGTGGTTCGTTGCCTGCATTCGCCTATGTATTTGCTGTATTCTGGCTGTGTCTCTCAGGAGAGATCTACATCAGGTTCCTGTCGGTCTGCATTTCTTTGCTTCATCCATCTTATCTTATACTGTATATGTATGGTCCACATGTGGGGCAGGCTCTGAATGGGCGTTCCTTCAGCCTCTGTTCTAAACTTTGCCTCCCTATCCCCTCCCAAGGGTATTCTTGTTCCCCTTTCTTTTTTTTTTTCGGAGCTGGGGACCGAACCCAGGGCCTTGTGCTTCCTAGGTAAGCGCTCTACCACTGAGCTAAATCCCCAGCCCCTCTTGTTCCCCTTTCAAAGAAAGAATGAAGCATCCGCATTTTGGTCATCCTTGAGTTTCGTGTGTTCTGTGCATCTAGGGTAATTCAAGCTTTTGGGTTAATATCCACTTATCAATGAGTGCATACCATGTGTGTTTTTCTGTAATTGGATTACAGAATATCATTCAGGATATTTTCCAGTTCCATCCATTTGCCTATGAATTTCATAAAGTCACTGTTTTTTGATAGCTGAGTAGTATTCCATTGTGTAGCTGTACCACATTTTCTGTATCCATTCCTCTGTTGAAGGGCATCTGGGTTCTTTCCATATTCTGGCTATTATAAATAAGGCTGCTATGAACATAGTGGAGCACGTGTCTTTGTTATATGTTGGAGCATCTTTTGGGTATATGCACAAGAGAGGTATAGCTGGATCCTCAGGTAGTGCAATGTCCAATTTTCTGAGGAACCTCCAGACTGATTTCCAGAATGGTTGTACCAGTCTGCAAATCCCACCAACAATGGAGGAGTGTTCCTCTTTCTCCATATCCTTGCCAGCATCTGCTGTCGCCAGAGTCTTTGATCTTAGCCATTCTGACTGGTGTGAGGTGGAATCTCAGGGTTGTTTTGATTTGCATTTCCCTTATGACTAAAAATGTTGAACATTTCTTTAGGTACTTCTCAGCCATTCGGCATTCCTCAGCTGTGAATTCTTTGTTTAGCTCTGAATCCCATTTTTTTTTTTTTTCGGAGCTGGGGACCGAACCCAGGGCCTTGTGCTTCCTAGCTGAATCCCATTTTTAAATAGGGTTATTTGTCTCCCTGCAGTTTAATTTCATGAGTTCTTTGTATATTTTGGATATGAGCCCTCTATCAGTTGTAGGATTGGTAAAGATCTTTTCCCAATCTGTTGGTTGTCATTTTGTCCTAACCACAGTGTCCTTTGCCTTACAGAAGCTTTGCAGTTTTATGAGATCCCATTTGTCGATTCTTGATCTTAGAGCATAAGCTATTGGTGCTCTGTTCAGGAAATTTTCTCCAATGCTAATGTGTTCGAGATTCTTCCCCACTTTTTCTTCTATTAGTTTGACTGTATCTGGTTTGATGTGGAGGTCCTTGATCCACTTGGACTTAAGCTTTGTACAGGGTGATAAGCATGTATCGATCTGCATTCTTCTACATGCTGACCTCCAGTTGAACCAGCACCATTTGTTGAAAATGCTATCTTTTTTCCATTGGATGGTTTTGGCTCCTTTGTCAAAAATCAAGTGACCATAGGTGTGTGGGTTAATTTCTGGGTTTTCAATTTTATTCCACTGGTCTATCTCTGCCTGTCTCTGTACCAATACCATGCAGTTTTTATCACTATTGCTCTGTAATACTGCTTGAGTTCAGGGATTGTGATTCCCCCAGAAGTCATTTTATTGTTGACGATAGTTTTAACTATCCTGGGTTTTTTGTTATTCCAAATGAATTTGCAAATTGTTCTGTCTAACTCGCTGAAGAATTGGATTGGAATTTTAATGGGTATTGCATTGAATCTGTAGATCGCTTTTGGTAAAATGGCCATTTTTATTATATTAATCCTGCCAATCCATGAGCATCGGAGATCTCTCCATCTTCTGAGATCTTCTTCAATTTCTTTCTTCAGAGGTTTGAGGTTCTTGTCATACAGATCTTTCACTTGCTTGGTTAAAGTCACACCGAGGTATTTTATATTATTTGGGACTATTATGAAGGGTGTCGTTTCCCTAATTTCTTTCTCAGCTTGTTTCTCTTTTGTGTAGAGGAAGGCTACTGATTTATTTGAGTTAATTTTATACCCAGCCACTTTGCTGAAGGTGTTTATCAGCTTTAGTAGTTCTCTGGTGGAACTTTTGGGATCACTTAAACATGCTATCAAATCATCTGTAAATAGTGATATTTTGACCTCTTCTTTTCCGATCTGTATCCCCTTGATCTCCTTTTGTTGTCTGATTGCTCTGGCTAGAACTTCAAGAACTATATTGAATAAGTAGGGAGAGAGTGGGCAGCCTTGTCTAGTCCCTGATTTTAGTGGGATTGCTTCAAGTTTCTCTCCATTTAGTTTAATGTTAGCGACTGGTTTGCTGTATATGGCTTTTACTATGTTCAGGTATGGGCCTTGAATTCCTATTCTTTCCAGGACTTTTATCATGAAGGGGTATTGAATTTTGTCAAATGCTTTCTCAGCATCTAATGAAATGATCATGTGGTTTTTATCTTACAGTTTGTTTATATAATGGATCATGTTGATGGTTTTCCGTATATTAAACCATCCCTGCATACCTGGGATGAAGCCTACTTGATCTTGATGGATGATTGTTTTGATGTGCTCTTAGATTCGGTTTGCAAGAATTTTATTGAGTATTTTTTGCGTCAATATTCATAAGGGAAATTGGTGTGAAGTTCTCTTTCTTTGTTGGGTCTTTGCGTGGTTTAGGTATAAGAGTAATTGTGGCTTCATAGAAGGAATTCGGTAGCTCTCTGTCTGTTTCAATTTTGTGGAATAGTTTGGATAGTATTGGTATGAGGTCTTCGATGAAGGTCTGATAGAATTCTGCACTGAACCCATCTGGACCTGGGCTCTTTATGGTTGGGAGACTTTTAATGACTGCTTTTATTTCTTTACGAGTTATGGGGTTGTTTAAATGGTTTATCTGTTCCTGATTTAACTTTGGTACCTGGTATCTGTCTAGGAAATTGTCCATTTCCTCCAAATTTTCAAGTTTTGTTGAATATAGGCTTTTGTGGTAGGATCTGATCATTTTTTGAATTTCCTCTGAATCTGTAGTTATGTCTCCCTTTTCATTTTTGATTTTGTTAATTTGGACACACTCTCTGTCCTCTGGTTAGTCTGGCTAAGGGTTTATCTATCTTGTTGATTTTCTCAAAGAACCAGCTTTTGGTTCTTTTTGGATTCTTTGTATAGTCCTTTTTGTTTCTACTTGGTTGGTTTCAGCTCTGAGTTTGATTATTTCCTGCCTTCTACTCCTCCTGGGTGTATTTGCTTCTTTTTGTTCTAGAGCTTTTAGGTGTGCTGTCAAGCTGCTGACATATGCTCTTTCCTGTTTCTTTTTGCAAGCACTCAGAGCTATGAGTTTTCCTCTTAGCACAGCTTTCATTGTGTCCCATAAGTTTGGGTATGTTGTACCTTCATTTTTATTAAATTCTAAGAAGTCTTTAATTTCTTTATTTCTTCCTTGATCAGGTTATCATTGAGTAGAGCATTGTTCAATTTCCATGTATATGTGGGTGTTCTTTCCTTATTGTTATTGAAGACCAGCTTTAGCCCGTGGTGGTCTGATAGGATGCATGGAATTATTTCTATCTTTCTGTATCTATTGAGGCCTGTTTGTGCCCGATTATATGGTCAATTTTGGAGAAAGTACCATGAGGTGGTGAGAAGGTATATCCTTTTGTTTTGGATAAGTTCTATAAATATCTGTTAAGTCCATTTGGCTCATGACTTCTCTTAGTCTGTCTATGTCTCTGTTTAATTTCTGTTTCCATGATCTGTCCAGTGATGAGAGTGGGGTGTTGAAATCTCCTACTATTATTGTATGAGGTGCAATGTGTGCTTTGAGCTTTAGTAAGGTTTCTTTTATGTATGTAGGTGCCCTTTTATTTGGAGCATAGATATTTAGGATTGAGAGTTCATCTTGGTGGATTTTTCCTTTGATGAATATGAAGTGTCCTTCCTTATCTTTTTTGATGATTTTTGGTTGAAAATCGATTTTATTCAATATTAGAATGGCTACTCCAGCTTGCTTCTTCAGACCATTTGCTTGGAAAGTTGTTTTCCAGCCTTTTACTCTGAGGTAGTGTCTGTCTTTGTCTCTGAGGTGTGTTTCCTGTAGGCAGCAAATGCTGGGTCCTCATTATGTATCCAGTTTGTTAATCTGTGTCTTTTTATTGGGGAATTGAGTCCATTGATGTTGAGAGATATTAAGGAATAGTGATTGTTGCTTCCTGTTATCTTCATATTTGGAGGTGAGATTATGTTTATGTGCTTGTCTTCTCTTTGTTTTGTTGCAAAACGATTAGTTTCTTGCTTTTTCTAGGGTGTAGCTTGCCTCCTTGTGTTGAACTTTACCATTTATTATCCTTTGTAGGGCTGGATTTATAGAAAGATATTGTGTAATTTGGTTTTGTCATGGAATATCTTGGTTTCTCCATCTATGTTAATTGAGAGTTTTGCTGGATACAGTAACCTGGGCTGGCATTTGTGTTCTCTTAGGGTCTGTGTGACACCTGTCCAGGATCTTCTTGCTTTCATAGTCTCTGGTGAGAAGTCTGGTGTAATTCTTATAGATCTGCCTTTATATGTCACTTGACCTTTTCCCTTACTGCTTTTAATATTCTTTCTTCGTTTTGTGCATTTGGTGTTTTGACTATTATGTGATGGGAGGAGTTTCATTTCTGGTCCAATCTATTTGGAGTTCTGCAGGCTTCTTGTATGCTTGTGGGCATCTCTTTCTTTAGGTTAGGGAAGTTTTCTTCTATGATTTTGTTGACGATATTTACTGGTCCTTTGAGCTGGGAGTCTTCACTCTCTTCTATACCTATTATCCTTAGGTTTGATCTTCTCATTGTGTCCTGGATTTCCTGTATGTTTTGGGCCAGTAGCTTTTTCCATTTTACATTATCTTTGACAGTTGTGTCGATGATTTCTATGGAATCTTCTGCTCCTGAGATTCTCTTTTATCTCTTGTATTCTGTTGGTGATGCTTGTATCTACGGCTCCTTGTCTCTTACTTTGGTTTTCTATATCCAGGGTTGTCTCCCTTTGTGATTTCTTGTTTCTATTTCCATTTTCAATTCCTTCACCTGCTTGATTGTGTTTTCCTGTAATTCTTTCAGGGATTTTTGTGTTTCCTCTCTAAGGGCTTCTACTTGTTTACTTTTGTTTTCCTGCATTTCTCTATGGGAGTTCTTTATGTCTTTCTTAAAGTCCTCCATCATCATGATCAAATGTGATTTTTTTCTTTTTCTTTTTCTTTTTTTTTTCAGAGCTGGGGACCGAACCCAGGGCCTTGCGTTTGCTAGGCAAGTGCTCTACCACTGAGCTAAATCTCCAACCCCGATCAAATGTGATTTTAAAGCTAGATCTTACTTTTCTGGTGTGTTTGGATATTCAGTATTTGCTTTGGTGGGAGAATTGGGCTCCGATGATGCCATGTAGTCTTGGTTTCTGTTGCTTGGGTTCCTATGCTTGCCTCTCACCATCAGGTTGTCTCTGGTGTTGCCTTGTTGTGCTGTAGACTTGTTTTCCTGTTTTCTTTCAGCCAGTTATCGGAACAGAGTGTTCTGTTTTCAGATGTGTAGTCGTTCCTGTTTACTGGCTTTCAGCTGTTCTTGTGGGCATATGTCCTGAGTCCACCAGGCAGATCACTTGGAGCAGAAAAGTTGGTCTTACCTCTGGTCTGAAGTCACTCCTCAGGGCTGGGTTTCAGCTCTCCGTGAGGGCAGCAACCAGAAGGGCCTGCCCCTACTTCAGGGTCCCTGTGCACAGGGGGCCCTGATGGCACTAGGTGTTCTCCTCTAGAGTCAGAAATGTGGGCAGAGAGTAGTCTCCTCTGGTTTCCCAGGTGTGTTTGCCCCTCTGAAGGTCCAGCTCTCCCTCCCATGGGATTTGGGTGCAGAGAGCTGTTTGACTGGGTCCCTTCAGATTCAGGCGCAGTCTGGACTGCAGGGCTCCTGCAGCTTGAGTGCCCCTATCTTCCTGTTCCCAGAGGCCCTATACAGTTTCCTCTTGGGCCAGGGATGTGTGCAAAGGTGGGAAGAAGTGGTGGTCTCTCATGCCCTGCAGTCTCAGGATTGCTCACACGTCTGGGCGATGAGCTCTCTCTCCCACGGGGTTTGGGAGCAGGGAGCTACGGGCCAGGATCCGCTTGTGCTATTTTAAATGTCACTGTGTTGACACAATCATTAGGAACATTTTGGAGGCTCTGACAGCAGGTGTAACTCTGGAGTTTAGCCTGTTTAGGATACAGACTATGCATATAGTACAGACTTAGAGTAAAACTGTGAATGACAAGTTATGGGGAGGGGGCAGAGAAAGTGCGCCAAGATTTCAATAAAGAATAAAATTCTGGGCTGGAGAGGTAACTCAGTCTGCAAATGAATTGCAGGATAAACAAAAGGTCTTAAGCTCTAGCCTCAAAACCCATATAAGAATAACAATGACAAAAGCCAGGAGGGCGGACCCTGCTTGTAATCTCAACATTAAGGTGGTAGAGTCAAGCTGATCCCAGGGGTTTTCAGGTCAGCTAGACTATCCAAATGTGTGATTTCTAGACCAGTGAGAAGCGTTGTCTCTCCCTGAAAAAATAAAACGGACCACATCCAAACATTGACCCCAGAAGTTGACACACATGTTTACACATATCACACATACACAGAGAGAGAGAGAGAGAGAGAGAGAGAGAGAGAGAGAGAGAGAGAGAGAGAGAGGGAGAGAGAGAGAGAGAGAGAGAGAGAGAGAGGGAAAGAGAGAGAGGGAAAGAGAGAGAGGGAAAGAGAGAGAGGGAAAGAGAGAGAGAGAGAGAAAGACACGTGTACAAATGCACACAGAAAAACGTTTTTAAGAAGTGTAATAGGACACCAAGAAGATTGGAACTTTGTCTTTGAAGAGAGCTCAGTAGAGAATGGATAAGTCTGTCTGTCCTCCATGGCATGGCTCTACGAGTATAAGGGAAAGCAAGACTTCTGGATTGGGAAATAATACCCACAAACTGAGAAGGGCTTTTCTTCTGAGACATGAAATGTTAGCCTGAATCTCTTTCTCTCTGTAGGAAAAAAGGGGAGGAATTTGCTGAGAGAGTTATCCTCCCAGAAGAGCTGGAAAAACTCTGACAGAAACTCTCCAGAGAGTCGGGGAGCATAGATCCTCACCTACCTGAGTCACTGGCCCCTGATAAAGTCCTTGTGAAGATGTCCCCACAGATTAGGATAAGCCATACAGGAAGAAACCTGTTACATAGACATCATCACAACAAGTCACAGCTGGTTTGTACCAAGATGTCCTCACCACGTTAGTGTCACCCACACAGGATGGAACTGCTACACAGACAACACACCGGCCAAGCTGCCACTGGTTGGTGATGTAGAGAAGCTCTGTGAAGAAATGGTCCCTTTGACATCTGGCTCAGACACACAAGCTAAAGAGAATGTCATGATAATTAGGCCAGGTAAAGTCACCTCTGCCTCCCCACTTGGAAAAGCTGTGTGAAAACACAGTGCCCATATCACTTGCGTCAACCAGACAGTCTTCAGTCTGCGACAGTGATACTATCAACTAAGCCAACATTGGTTTGTGTTTTGGGAGAGCCTCGTATAGCTGTGGCTCCCCACCATACCTGAGTCAGCCTCACAGACTTCACAGACTGGAATACAATAACAAGGTAAGTCAGCCCTGGGCGAGAGGTTCCTGCAACTCGGAGTACCAAGCAACATAGAAAGCTTCCTCGGTCTCTTTTCCCTCCTGGTACTTGGCTCTGGTTACAGAGTCTCGTGTGATACTGTTGTGTGCCGTCCTCCCCGTCCTGTGGAAGTGCTCTTCAGCTTATGCTAAGTCAACTCACTTTTCAGACCCCTAATGTTTAAAGGTTCTATGGAGATTTGAAACACTGGGTGAACTAGAGATTGTAGGTGGCTTTTTGAAGAAGCAGCATTGAAATGTCTAATGCCATTGTGCTAACCAGATTGAATGGAAGAAAGAAAAGGCAGGCTGTTGAATTGTGCTGGCCCTGGAAGCACTCTTGTTGAGATCTGGTCTTTTGCTATGTATTATGATGCTAATACTGGCCCCCAAGTTCTGGTTGCCTCAGGGACAAGAAAATCCTCACTTATACCAAGTGATGCTATGTAACCATGCTCCTTAATTTAATAAAGATGCCAACAGCCTGTGGCTGGGCAGAAGAGTGGTAGGTGAGATTGGTACCTGAACTTGTTGTCTGAGGAGGACCAAGAGGGAGAAGAGAGAAGGGGGGGAGAGGAGAAGATGCCGTGGGGTAAATGACTGTGAGGATTGGCTATGAAGTCTGGCCAGAGTAAGAGCGGCCCCAACGGAACACGGCAAGTCTTATCTTGGGGTTATTGATTCTAATAGCTTAGAGGGGTGATATCTGCCCAGGTCTAGTGCTTTGAAGGCTTATTATAAATGTAAAGAAAATATAAAGATTATGTGTGTTTTTTAATCTGGAAACTGGATAATCAAAGGTGGGATAGAAACCCCCGACTGAGATTAAATATTTAGTACTATTGCTGACCTTGAAGGAGATTGGTTAGTCAGGGCAAACACTGTGTATAGGGGGTGATAGCTCAGCTTGGCCATAAGAACTGTTATCTTCTTTACAATTGGGTATCAAGAAAATAGTAATGGGTTGAAATAGTGAGGAAATCTTGTTAGATTCAGTTTGTGAAAGTAGGAACTGACAGGAATTCCTAAGGCTGTGTTGTTGTCCCAGCTTATGAAAAGAGGAAGTTCTGGGATGGTTCTCTTCTGTCGCTTACAACAACGCACGTGAGCAGCCAAGGCTGTGAGCCACCAACAGGAGGGAATTCTGGGAACACAAAAGACGCAGGGGCTGCAGATGCGGGGAAGGGCCACCACCTGGGTAGATTGTTTTAAATTGCCACTTCAGAGTTCGTCGGGGAATTGTGGTCACAGCTGCTGTTCTTGCCTTTGCAGGTGAGAAGCCCAGGCCTGAGAACAAGTGTGTTGATCCCTGTCCAGGAGGATGGTCCCAACTCAATGAAGAAATCTTCATCCACTGGGTTTCTGACGTTAGGCTGGATCCATGTATGCAAATGTGACTCTCTGAGGGCTTGTCCCCCTTCTCGTCACTTAAAAAACCCCTAAATCTTGTGTCTCTGGACAGAGTAGATCGAATCCAGATTACGCCGCTCTTCTTGCATGTGGTTCCCTGATGGTTAGTGTTCACTCCTGGGTCACGAACATTTCCCAGGGCTTTTACACTTTCCCAGTCTCTGAAAGATAGATAGATGATAGGTACATAGATAGATAAATCTGTGTCAGCAACTTTCAGGTATACACTACAGCGTTTTGTGCTGCATGTGCACCATTTGACATTAAGGTTGTCTTGAAATTAACCAAGAAATGGGCATCTTCTCACACACTGAAGTTAAACTCCCTTTATTCACAGTGCTGGCAAGGAACTTTCTGTGAAGTGTAATTCTCCACAATTATACGTATATTCCTCGTAGTTGCAAATAGATCTACACTGGAAGAGGCGTCGGAGACAGCTGTTGAAAGCTCCTTAGCCCTGGTTTCCTTGACAGACAGGCATGACTGGCTGGACTCACTGAGAATTCTGACTTGTTCCCCTCTCAGACCCAACCCATCCAACTCAGATGGCCTTTTTGTCTAACATAGTCTACACATGTACGTACACTTGTACCATACATATTAACGAATGCAGTTGTGTGCTCCACTAAACATAGGAAATACACGGGTTATCTGGGCATTGCAGGGAGGAAAGTGTCTCTACTGAGACCTTAAAAATAAGCAAACCCCATAAAATATGGCATTAGCTGGCTGCTCTAAAAGGCACCCTTTAATCTCATGTTCTGATGAACCCAACTTGACCCTTTAAAAACACGCATTTGTGGCAACCTTGTTGCTTTTCTAAGAAAACCCTTCAAGAAGTCTGAACTATTTGAAGTGATGGGAACCCCAAGAGCCTGAAGGACAGACGCCCCACATCACCCTCCTTCTCAGAAAGGGATTCTCCTTCCTTCCTGTATCCACTTTAACTTCACACGAGTGTGGGGCGGCCGTGCCTGTGTTTTAATTATTCTGCACCGCTATCACGCAGGACTCTGTGGGCCCTATTTGCAACATTTTTCTTCTCTTCCCTACCGGTTGAAAATGTTCTCGATCGATATAACTCTTTACTTTGGCTATTTTCTTTCTTTCTATTCATTTCTGATGAGTTAACTCTAGGGACTTTTTAAACCTTTCAGCTCAAGAATTCCTGTTTAATTCTCATTAATAGTTGCTAGATAAATCATCTATGACCCACTGGCCAGAGAACTGTATGCCAGTATCCTGGTGTGTGGTCATTGGTGTGAGGGGAGAGAAGGGGCAGGGGAATGGGGGGAGAGTAGTGGGGGCACCAAAAGGAAAGGAGATAAAAGGAGGGTTTCTTTGCTCCACTGTAAACAGAAGTGAAGAAATGGGATGATGAAAAACCTAAATATTTGGGAACAGCAGCAGATGAAGCAAGCCGTGGTAGAATTAGTTTTTTTGCTGTATCAGTGTCCCCTGGCTACTGCGACAAACTGCCACAAACCTAGTAGGGACTTGTTCTCGTACAACTTGTTTGTCAGAACAGTTTCCCCACAGCCCTGCAGGAGAATGCGTGCTTTGCCACCTCCAACCTCTGACATGCTCCAGGTATTTCTTCTGGTGCTTTGGTAGCAGATCTCCATCCACTCCCTGACTCCCGCTCCATGTACCTTCTCTGCGTCTCTTTTGTTTCTTAATAGGACCGTTGTCTTGGCCTAGGGCTTTCCTATCTACCTGCCTCTTGAATTTGACTGTTCTTAGAGTCATTTAGGCCAGTGGTTCTCAACCTTCCTAATGCTGCGACCTTTGAATACAGTTCCTCATGGTGTGGTTACACACACACACACACACACACATACACACACACACTCCCCAACCATTAGTTCATTGCTAACTACTTCATAACTGTAACATTGTTGCTGTAGTGGATCATAATGTAAATATCAAAGATACAGGATATCTGACATGTGACCCACCCCAAAGGGGTCTCAACTCATAGATTGAGAGCCATGGTTTGGGTGGCTCCCTTAAATGGGCTCCCACGGAGCTACTCACCATGTAGTGCATTTGTACTAACCAGTCCTACTATGTAAAGTGACTAGAATAGGGGTCCAGGCTGGGTAGTAGGGAGGGTCCAGCTTCCTCAGCAGGCCTGCTTTCCCTATAGCCAGCTATCCCAGGCCAGACTGGGTGCTTGGGTTAGCTCACTCTCCACAGTACAGGAAGAAGACGGCAGCTTCTCTGTGGAGTTTCAGGATGCAATTAACAGGACGCCAGCCAGGCTGTAGGGATGAGATGGGGAAGAGGCACTCAGCCAGGTTTTCACGTGTTCAGCTGTGTGTACTAGTGTACAAAACTGTTGCAAATGGAGCAGGAGCCAGCCCTCTACAAAGTGCATCCTTCCCTCTATGAACTAACTGCTGGGAGGTGGGTAGAGCAGATGAGACAGCAGAGGCACCAGGGGAGGAAGTAAAGGGACTGGGTATTGATGGTGCTCCAGCTAGGATCAGCTATGACTAAGGAAGACTCTTGTTTCCATTTTGTTTTCAAGAAAGGGTTTCTCTGTGTAGCTCTGGCTGTCCCAGAACTCACTCTGTAGACCAGGCTGGCTCTGAACTCACAGAAATATGCGTGCCTCTGCCTCCTGAGTGCTGGGATCAAAGACATGCACCACTACCACCCAGCTCTGTCAGACTTACTGCACACTGTGGTAGTTCGAATGTGCTTGGCCAAGGGGAAGTGACACTGTTAGGAGATGTGGCCTTGTTTGAGGAAGTGTGTCACTGTGGGGATGGGTGGTTTTGAGGTCCCCTCCTATGCTTAGGCTCCACCCAGTGTAGAAGAGAGCCTCCTCCAGGCTGCCTTTGAGTCAAAATGTAAAACTCTTGACTCCTCCAGCCCTATGCCTGTCTGCACCCTGCCATATTTCCCACCACGATAATGGAGTGAGCCTCAGAAACTGTAAGCCAACCCCAATTAAATATTTACCTTTATAAGCATTGCCTTGGTCATGATGTCTCTTCACAGTAAGAAAACCCTAAGACATACACCTTGGGTTCTGAGCTGTGCCCTTTGGGGAGAAATTGGTGACAGCATAGCCCATTGAACAAGGGCCTGCATGTGGCCCTCCATGTGCAGAGCCCAGTTTGTCCTGATATTTCACTTTAGATTCCCAATGGGACGGTGGTCAATAGACTTGGGGGTCGGGGGACATCTTGACCGCTTAGAGATCTTCTAGTCCACCTGCTGGCCCCAGAGGTTACACTGTTGCCTTTTAGATTTTAACATTTTATTTCCTCCTCTCTGGCTGTTCCAGACAAAGCTTGCTCAGTACAAGGTATGACTTACAATACCCCATCTGGGAAGCAGTAGGTTCCCTGGGGGCAGTGTCAGGGAATTGGTCTGTATTCCCTCCAAGGCCAACTGTGCGATGGGACCTGAGGGTGGGACCCTGGGAAGCCAAGTGAGAAAGGTGCGTAGCCTTGTGGGGATAAGTGCGGCCTTGTTGAAGGTGTACCACTTGGGGTGGCCTTTAGGTTTCAAAAGCCCATGCCAGAGCCAGTCTCTTCCCTCCCTCCATTGCCTTGGCCATGGTATCTCTTCACAGCAGTAGAGTACTATGACCTGGACTTAGCTATCAAGACTTAAAACCATCCCAGGGGTAGTTTTAACATTTCATGATAGTCAATAAAAAAATGATGGCCGGATGCATGGGCCAGCAATATCAAAGCAATAGACTCCACATTTGCCACTGTCCAACCATCTTTTATTCACTTCTGGTCATCCAGCAAATACTCAATGGTGAAGATCACAGACAGCTTCCAGGCTACAGAAAGATAAGTGGTGGCTTTTCAAGATGTTGGGGGTGATTAGTGACTGGTAAATAGTGTCAAAGCTAAGCCTGCACAACCCCATCCCCCCCATATCCCATGCCTCCCCAACATCTCAGGTTCCCACCCCCAACCCCCAACACACACACATGGAGAAAAGTTAGATTCTGTTAAGTCCCTTTTGGTAATTTAGGTGGTTGCAGGGCTGTGTCCTACTGGACTATTGAGTGGGGACCCTTGGCATGCAGGGGTCCTTGGCAAGACCCCCAAATGCAAACACCCTTCCATGATGAATCCTGCAGTCCGGCCCTGCCCAGAGGGTTCCCACGAAGAGTTGAGAGCACACAGAAGTGAGTGTAGACCTCCATCTGGATCCTTTCACAGCCCTTACAACAATATAGCAGTTGCTTCTCCCCTGGTGTTTCTGGGAGGAGCCTGAAGGTAAATCTAGGGTTGCGATGTTCCAACCTCCTTCACTGACGTCTTTTCTAAAGGACGAGGATGCCTCTGGTCCTTAGAAGGTTGGTCTTTGAGGCTCTACCCAGGCACACCAAGCCCTGCAGTTCCGAAGGTTACGCCTCTTTCTCATTCTGACTCCCCAGACCCAGCAGTGTATATTTCTTCCACAAATTTATCCTCAGAGTTGGTTTTGTGTACATTTTCCTTGGGGTGTGATGAGGAAGGCAGGTCTCGACAGCTGCCGTAGCACAAGCTGCAAGCAAGGTGTGTGCGAGGCCGGTAGACCGTCGAGCCTTTGCGGAGCCTTGCCTGTTTAAGAAAATAAGAGAATTTCCTAAACCTATCAGAGTGAGCACCATTAACAAAGAGATCCTGACAGGCGAAACAGCAGGGATGACATTTTGAACAGTGCCTAAGGGGTTCAAGGTTAGTTTTCTAGAAAAGTCAAGCTCAGCTGAGTTCATGGTTGGGGAAACTCCAAAAGGCAGTCATCCTGTGGGCAGCCAGGGTGAGAGGACTCTTCAGGGAAGAAGGAGGGGCAGTCATATTTGGTGGGGGGATAGTTTTCTCATAGTCACCACAAGGAGTAAAAGTGTCCAGAGAGAACGATGCCAAAGTGTGTCTCATCATCCCAGAGAGATGGCCTGCGGGCCTGCAGGTAGCTCGCTGGGTTTATCACCTGGTTGGCAAACGGCTAATCACATGGCCTCCAGGGTCTCGCTGGGTTTGGTTCTCCCTGCACGTCAGTGGTAATAGATGCTGAAGGCATGCAGGATATAGAGCAGCGTGGTGAGGAAGGCGAAGAACTGGAAGGAACAGAGGCAGGGTCAGCGCAGGGCAAGCACTGGGCAGCTACTCCATCCTCTAAGGATGCTTTCTCCTTGGGCGCTGCTAGGGCTGCATTGTCCAACTGTAAGCCGGGCCTCCACCTGGCTTCAAAGCTACTCTCCTCCCTCCATGAGCTGGGACCTAGGTCATGCTGAGCTGTCTCCCTGGGCCCATTTTGATGTGTGTCTCTGTGCTCTGGCCACTCCCACAGCTATGCCCAGAAATCTGCTTGGAGAATCTTGTCTATGAACATCTAGGGTTCTTCTCAAGCTCTTAATGGCCCAAGCTGAACTTCTAAAGCCACTGAGCTTGGTCAGCTCCAGGATTCACCATCCCCTCCAGCTTCCAGTGACAGAATCCTGAGCTCTCCTCCACTCTCCTTCCATCTAACTGACAAGGCCAAAGCCCGCCAGGGACTCTGTTATCCTGCCAGCTCTTGGTACATCTGACTCCCTTGTCTTGGCTGCTGTCATCCCTCTCTAGGACCCGTTGGGGCCTCAGTTCACCTCCTGTCTACTCTGCTTCTTCTATTCTGTTGCAACAGGTAAACGTGACCACAGTTAAAAATGAGCTTAAAATGGTACAATGGCTCTCCTTAGGATGAAAGCCACTCCAGCCTTGCTGTCCTTTTGTCCACTCACCCTCTGCTCCAACCACTCACCCACCCATTCACCCATCATCCATCAATCCACCCACCTACTCATCCATCATCACTCATATGCTCACGCACCCACCCACTTATCCATCTGTCATCAACCCACCTACTCACCCATCCATCATCCATTCACTCATCCATCTATCCGTCCATCACCCACCCTTCCACCCATTCACTCTCCAATCCATCCATCTATCCACCCACCTGCCCACCCATCATTTATCCATCCATCCATCCATCCATCCATCCATCCATCCATCCATCCAATAGCTTGGGAGCACTTGTTATGCTTCAAGAATAGTTATTTCTACAACAGCGAGCAAGACGTTAAAAAGTGGTGACACATGCCTTTAATGCCAGCACTCAGACAGCCGAGTTAGGAGAATGACAAATTTGAGGCCAGCCTGGCTGTCTAGTGAATAAGTCTAATGAATAAGTAAATAACGCCTGCCGCAGACAGGTTGCATTTTCCAGCAAGAACCCGAGAGAACAGACCCTATACAAATAGTCCAGATGGGGTTAAGGCCAGGAGAGCACAAAGCAGAGAAAGGCTGGAGTTTGGGGAAAGGAGATACCTTGCTGACGTAGAATGTGGGCAACCCTGCCTAGGTCCTGAATGAGAAAGCCTGTGTGTCTGAGGGACAGCAACAAGACCTGTGTGGTTGGGGGCTGATTGGGAGCCCGCAGCAGTAGAGAGGCCACTCTCTGGGAGTGTGAGTTTAAGGAAGTTCAGGAGCTATGGCAAAGAGGAAAGGGATGGGGAGGCCTTTTGGCAACAGGTAAACACCCTTTTGGCTGCTGGGAGATGCCATGACCTTTCCAGAGGCCCACAGTGCCTGTCTGGTACCCTGTTCCTATTCTGGGGACAGTGCCTTCTAATGAATGCAGCCTTTGCCCCTGCCATGACTTGACAGCCTTTGGAAGCTATTAACAAGGTCATGCTGTTTCAGTCAAGGTGCTATTGGCCACTAAGCTTGTGGCAAGTGAGCTAACTACCACAAGAGGGCGCCATTGCACAGTAGAGAGACAGGTGAGCTCAGAAGCACACCACCACCTGGGCATCTGGCTCTTTGCACACTCTACGATGCCCACGTAGCCTTGTCTTCCATTACATAGTAATGGCATCTCCTTGGACTTCTGTCACTGAAACAAAAGGACTCAGAACAGCTGCCTGAGCCCAGCAACTCAGGCTCCATCACAAGGCAGAGCTCTCAGTAGATGTAAGAAAAGAGAAATGTGGTTTTATTTGTGGAGAGAACAAAATTCTGAAGACTGGTGTTGGCGTGACCCACAAATATTGTATTTTCTGACTCTAAAAAAAGAATTTGTGTTTTCAATAATTATTTGGAGCTGGCAGGTTAGAAGGATCGGTAAATGTCACTTCTGCACCCGCCTTTAAAAGTCAGACAAGCTGCCTTGGGGAAGCTCCCAAGTTGAATAAAGAATGTGGCTTTGTGCGTTATAAAGAGCTGGGGTGGGAACTACCAGGCAGGCAGAGGTGGAGGGAAAGGTAGTGGGAGGGAGGTGAAGAAGGAGGCAGAAGGGGGAGCTGGAAGCAGGCAGTGAGAACCATGGACACAAGGAGACATGTGGGGGGATAACTAGCTACTAGCTATTGCCCCAGAAAAAGGCCAACAGTTTTAAATTATATAGATGCCTCTATGTCTTAATTAACCTCAAGGGAGATCTGAGAACAAACACCAGGCAAGAGGTAGCCCTTGACGTTTGGACACACACTAATGCTTTCTCTCTGTCTCTGCGCTTGCGCTCTCTCTCTCTCTCTCTCTCTCTCTCTCTCTCTCTCTCTCTCTCTCGCACACACACACAAGTGCGCACACACAGGCATGCACAAACACACACTCTGTCCTTTCCTCCAGTCTCCTGTGACTTGATACAGTTGTCCAAAACACCCAAGACAGCACTGAGCTGCAAGTAATCAATGCCCTCCACATGTGCTTATCTGTGTCGTTGCCCAGCAGCCATGAAGCCACTCACCGAGGCTGCAACATTGATGTAGTAGTGGTCCAGGTTCTGGTTCTCAGAAATGATGGTGGCATGTGCTTGCAGGACAGCAGCACTCATGTACAGAATGCCTGTGGTGCCGTGGTACAGGCTGTCCTGGAAACGCAGAGCAGAGGCAGGGGTCAATGTTACTCAACCGAGCAGCTCTCCTCTCTATGTACACAGCAGGGAAGATGGGGAGAGACAGGCAGGCCCATTCCCTAGTGTATGTGGTTTGTGTGTGTGTGTGCTTCCTACTGCTCTTTTGTTACCCTGTTCTCTGTGTGTGTACATGCATATTGTATATGCATGTGTGTCTCCTACTGCTCTTTTTTTTTTTCCGGAGCTGGAGACCGAACCCAGGGCCTTGCGCTTGCTAGGCAAGTGCTCTACCACTGAGCCAAATCCCCAACACCATCCTACTGTTCTTTTGTTATAGTGTTTCTGTGTGTGCATGTGTGCATGTGTATTCTGTATGCACACATGTGTGCATGTGTGCAAGTGTGTAGGTAAAAGGTAAGCTTCAGAAGTCTTCCTCTATTGCTTTCATATATACATATACATATACATATACATATACATATACATATACATATACATATACATATATATATATATATAATTAGCTTTTTATTTTTGGAGACAAGATCTCATTATAGAGACAAAGCCTCTCAGGATCAGCTGTCCTAGAACTGGCTACATAGACCAGGCTGGCCTCAGATTCACAGAGATTTGCCTGCCTCCTGAGTGCTGGGATTAAAGGTTTTATTTATGTGCCTGCTTGTCTGTATGTATCATACTGGCATACAGTGTTTGTGGAGGTCAGAAAAGGGCCTTGGATCGTCGATGGCCTTTGGAGCTGGAATTAGAAGTAGTTGTGAGCCATCTGATATAGGTGCTAAGAACTGAACCCAGTTTCTCTGCAAGAGAAACAAAAGCCTTTGACCACTGGGCCACCTCTTCAGCCAGCCCCTTAACACTTATTTTTGAGAGACATCTAGGTAGACCATCTGGCAAGCAAATCCAAGGATCCTACTGTCTCTTCCCGTCTACCCTTCACCTCTGTCACGTGCTGCGGTCACAGATGTATGACACCCTGCTTGGGTTTTTTTTTGTAGGGGCTGGGGATGTGAACTCAGGTCCTCGTGCCTATACAGCGAGCACTTTACCAGCTAGGCCACTTCCCCAGCCTTTCTTTGCAGTGTTTTTAATGGAATATCTACACAGCATACAAGAATGGATAAAATAAAATGGAACCTCAAGTTTTTTTTTTTTTTTTTTGGTTCTTTTTTTCAGAGCTGGGGACTGAACCCAGGGCCTTGCGCTTCCTAGGTAAACGCTCTACCACTGAGCTAAATCCCCAGCCCCGAACCTCAAGTTTCAAGTGGGTGAGCCAAGTCTTGAACCCATGCCTCATGAATCCCAAGTTATTGTTCTTAACTGTGGACACCATCCTGAGACAGATAGCTATGCTGCGCTATACTAACCTCAAAACAAGTCTGTTTTGCTTCAGGGAGGGCTGGGCTTGTTGCTTCCAAATGGGAGCGTTATCTCCTCGAAGAGAGTTAACCATAGCAAGGCACAGCTGCAATTGTTCCTGGGCAGGGTGGCAATAAAAGACTGCCTGGGTAGATCTGCCCTCCAGAATGCTCCACATGTTTCTTTGGTTTCTCTCCGCTCTATACCACTGTGTCTGGATGCTTCTGAGTTTCTCCCCGCTGTGTATCTAATAAATCCCTTACTTCCGCCTTTCCCTGTCTCAGTGAATTCTTTCACCACCTTTATACTAGCCTTCTACAGCTTCAGCTTGATGATGTCCCACTATGGGCTTGTCACTGCCTGGACAATACACTTTATCTCCTGTGATGTTCACAGTTGACTTTACAGGACTGCTTTCATTATTCCCAACTTATAGAGAAGGAAACTTAGACTCAGCTAATGTTGGGGTCAGGAGAACCTGACTTCTGACTTTAGTCAGAATATTTTACATGTGTGTGTGTGTGTGTGTGTGTGTGTGTGTGTGTGTGTGTCTTGGAGCAGGGCACAGCACAAGTGTGGAGGTCAGAGGATAAGTTGTGGGAACTGGTGCTTTCCTTCCACCAGGTGAGTCCCAGGGATTGAACCCCGGCTTCCAGGCTTGATGGCAAGCCCTTTCACTTGCTGAGCCATCGAGCTAGCCCCTGATTTTGGTTTTGATTTCCTGTGTTACACCGTCAACTCAACAGGGAGGTCCTGCAGCCACTAAAATGCTCACTAGCTCTTGGGAGAAGGCAGTAATTGACCAATCCTCATTTTGCAACCTCTAGAGAAGAGTAACTGGCACGTGCCAGGGTGTGCCTTTGGAAACCAGATGCTCTCTCGTGTCTGCTGCCCATCTCGCTGTGGAAGCACTGGTGTTCCAGATGTGTGATGTGCTGCATGGGGCTCTATGTGGGTTGTGGGATTCAAACCCTGTTCCTCAGCACTTTACTTACTAAGCCGTCTCTCCGGCCTAAGGGCCTTTCTACGTTGCCCAGTCTTGTCTTCAACACCTAGGTTTGCTATATCCTTCTGTCTCAGACTTCCGAGTTCTGAGACTATAAGTACATACCACCTCACTTAGCCGTACAATATTTTTTAGTTTATTTTAAGTGTATGAGCATTTTGCCTACATGTATATATGTATATATACATATATATACACCTACACATACATGCATACATGTGTGTGTTTATTTATTTCTGTGCACTACATGCATGCAGTGTCCGTAGAGGCCCAAAAAGGGTGACAGATCTCTTTAGACCTGGAGTTACAGATGGTTGTGAGCCTCCATGTGGCTGCTAGGAACTAAACCTGGGTCCTTTGCAGGAGCAACAAAGTACCCTTTACAGCTGAGCTATCTCTCCAGATAATATTCTTAAGGCCAGGAAGGTGTGTACAGTCCTAACAAGGAAGGCAGTGGAGGGAAATACAAGGAAAGATTTACAAACATGTTTTCACTCTGGCTAAGTGTTGCTCTCACTGAAGTAAGAATCCTCGGCTTCATAGGGATCTCTTCCCCATGGGGTCTCTACTCCCAGTCTTCCATTCTCCCTCCCCACCTAGGAAAGCCCACCATCCTTACAAACCCAGGACACCAGTCCAGGAGGTACCACTTCCTAGTTCTTACCAGGACTCTCCAGGACTCAAATCGTTTGTAAAACCCGAATATGTAGGACAGCAGGAGCATCAGGGAGACGAGGAATGACGTGAGCGAGACATACAGCACCCATCCGTGCAGCAGGGGGTATGCCACGTGTGTGGCAGCCACCAGAGTCCACACCCAGAACCCAAACACCTGTAACGGAAAAGCACAGAAGGCTTCGCTTGCTGTGTGTCGGAGGGATGGGGTCCCTTTGCAGGGCATCCCTGGTTAAAAGCTCAGCTGAGGGTCAGAAAGTGGGCAACGGAGCCTACCATCAACTCTGACAGCCGGAGTTTGATCTCTGGAACCCACCGAGAGAACCCACTCTCTCAAGCTGTTCCCTGATCTGCACATGTGCATTATAATGTGTATGTGTGCACACAGAAGACGGCTGACCTCTCTGAATCATGGTCAAGTCTGTGGATCCTCTGGAACTGCCGTCAGCTGCCATTGTGGGTGCTAAGAGCCAAACTCAGGTTCTCCTGTAGAACTCCTGAGCAATCTCCCTTGCCCTAAATAGTGCTTTTTAAGGACGACATTGACTTGTGATATCAAGAACTTGTCTCTGTCCCCTTTTCTCTGTGACCTTCAACCCCACGGTGCACCTGCCCACTAGACACCTGTTTTTAGAAATCCCTCTGTAGAGACTGGACTCACATCTGTCTAGCTGAGTGGAGAAATACCCTGCCTTCAGGCTCCACCTTCCCCAGCGTCACCCGCTTCAGGGACCAGCTCGGCCTACAACTAACCAGCATACAGATATAGGTACGGCCATTCTGGCTATCCCCTGTAAGACATCCCTAACTGTTGCCTTGAAGAAAAGTTCTTTTGTCTTTCTGGAGAATCCTGGGCTCCTAAGGAGAAAATGGGAAGAGGGAGTAAGAAGCTACCTAGCTAACCACAGGCCAGGAGTGGAAGCCTGGCTCTCACAGGGTGGATCCAGCTCCAGCATCCTGACCTCCTCTTAAAACACAAGTCCTTCGTCAGGATGCCAAGAGCAAGGGACTGTTGTGCTCAGCCCTAAATGAGACATCTACACCACCCACTCCAAGGCCTAAAGAATGTGGAAGATGAGGAGGGCAGAAAAGGAGGGAGGGGAGCAGGGCTGCGAACTGTTCTCTTCTGGACATTGCATGGCCATTACACTCATGAACTCATAATGGCTATGGCTGCACAAGCACCACAAACAATCGATGGCACCCAGCAGCGCTCTGTCGTGGATGCTGCAGGGACTCATGATATTCTGTTCTTCCCTGCAGAGCCATTAGCAGGTAATAGGCGCTGGGGGATGGGGTAGCATTCTCACCAAGGGTGTAGCCTACACCCACATGCTTCTGCAAGTAACCTGAATTAAACTCAACCAGTGACCCAAAAACTAAGAAAATAAATAAAATGTAGAAGGGGTACTGGTTGCAAAGCTGACCAGTGGGAAGGGGGCGGGCAAGACAGAGGGCAGTGAGGGGGTGGATGTGGTTAAAAGACACTGCATATGTGTATGAAAGTTTTCTACATTTTAAATTTTAGTTTAAAAGGCCCACTAGGTCTACTGTAAGCAATCACTTTAAACAATCCATCTCCAAGTGAGGTTTTGGAAGTTCTAGGCTTGATCTGGAAATGTCTGACTTATCCAAGGGAAAGGGTATTTGGGATGGAGGACTGCCCCCCCCCCTCCATTGGTGATATCACAGGGAGAAAATAGCACTCTGAGGTACTTGCTAAGCGCCTTCCCCGACAGGCTGTAGGAAGTGCACACAGGTGCTGGCCCAGGGCAATCCCAGAAGGTGCTGTTGGTAGGAATACCAGCCAGCCGGTGCTTACACCAGGACACACCGGAGCTCAGAGGGCAGGTAGTGGTCTGTGTTATTGACTGCAAGCCAAGAAAAGGGCCTGGAGCAAAGCAGGATACACAGGTGAGGAGTGTTAGGCTACACTGAAAAAAAAATCTATGAGAAAATCATCTCTTCACACATTCACCAGGAACTTCACCGTTTGTAAAAATCCATCCACTCGAACTGCCTCATTTAGTCTGCTGTGCGCCCAGAGAGACCAGAGAACCACCAGATCTTTTCACGGCTGTGTTCAGCCCACCTGTGACAGGCATGGCTGCCAGCCAAATGCTTCTGTCCCTCTGCTCCTGTCAGAGCCGGAAAGACTCCCAGACCCTTTCCCTGCCATCAGAACCTGCACTGACCGTTACTGTTGTGTGTACAATATCCATCTTTGTGAATTTGGACACCACCAGTGCCACTGCAGGGGGCTGAGGGCTGAGGTTGCACAGGAAGTACGGAATGGGGCCTGAACACAGAGCAGGACATTCGGGTTTCTGTCCCCCAAAGCAGATTTCATGCTGAGGGCAGGGGAGCTAGACGCTCCTAGAAAGTGCCAGGAGTTGGTCGCCTAGAACCACAGCAAAAGCCCTGAGTCAGTTAGAGACCTCCCTCAGCAGCACTCTCAAGCCCCTAGTACCAGACGGCCTGATTGGATCTCTGTCTTCCATTTTCTAGCTGAGGTTTGGGAAGGTCTATTCCCACTATTCACTCAAAGACCTCTGAGCATGCTCCAATTACTTGGAATATTTAATAGCCCTGCTGAACAAGTCTTATACAGAGGAATGTTGTTTGAGTTTTACTTCCACATCCCTCCGCTTTCTAAACAGTAGATGGCACTGGGGTCAGAGGTCAACTCCAGGAGAATTAACACCCAGTGGTGTTTGTGTCTCACACCTCTACCTCAAGTAGTCTCAGTTGAGAACGTGATTTTCAAGTTCTTTTTAAAAGCTCCCATTGAACTTTACAGAGCCTCCTGGCTGCCCACACTGTTCCCCACTTTACATCTCCCAGGAGCAGGGTGTATTTTTAGGTGACATGCATCCCCACCCCCATGGAGGGGCTACTCCATTGCAGTTAGACGTTTATCGTACGTGTGAGTCAGACTCTAGCAGGGTCTTTCTTCTTTGATGAAAGCCTTTAAAAATGCACTTACACGCACAAGTGTGCGCACACACACACATACACACACATGCACACAATCACACACACATACACACTCACACACACTCACACAACATACACACACACACTCACACACACATACACACACTCACACACATACACACACTCACATACATACACTCACACACATACACACAATCACACACACAATCACACACATACACACACACTCACACACTCACACACACTCACACACAAACACACACACACACACTCACACAGGCACACACACACTTTTTTGCCCTTAAATTTTACAGACCCTGCCCTGCCTCCCATGCCCGTCTGTAGCCCATGGTTAAAGCCCACAGATACTCCAGGTTAAATACCTGGTTTGGGGGTTGTGTTTGGTTTGTTACTTTTGTTTGTTTGTTTGTTTGTTTTTGTTTTCAAGACAGGTTCTTACTATGTAGCCCTAACTGTCCTGGAACTTACTATGTAGACCAGGCTGGCCTCAGGTTCACAGAGATCCACAGGCCTCTGTGGATGGCTGGGATTAAAGGCCTGTGCCACCACACCTCACACATACCTGTGTGACCGGCCACCCTGCTGTTTGGGAAACACTGTTCAATACATTAAATTAAGATGCTCCACTCAGTGACTTCACTCTCCATTGTCCTCCACACAGAAGGAATGAACACAGTGAAGAATCTACAGAGGTGCTTGTTGCATCTAAATAGATACAGAAAAGCTAGGAGAAAAAGACTTTTTAAAAGATGCAGAGAAGAAAAGATAGATTGACCCAAATGCTTTTCTAGAGGACACCTATCACACCAGCTATGCCTGGTTTCCTCTGCAGCCTTCAGAAAGAAGAAGAAAGGTGCTTATTTCCCGAAATGGAACAAGTCCCAGCAGAGAGCAACATGCCAGAAAGCTGGGATTTATGCAGAACAGGAAAATAATGAACCTAGTGCTTCTGGCCTGAGACCCTGCCTCCGCTTCAGGGAGAACTGAAGTTCCCTCCCTCTTACCATAACCAGCAGGGGACAGAGTTTTCAATGTGGGACAAAGGTCATGTTTAAAATGATCCAAAACAAGAAACACAATTTTTTTTTAAAGACCAAGAAGAAAGTAGGCTGCACAAGTGGGGTAGTGGTTGTCCTCAAGTGTCCCAGATGAGACCTGCCTTCCCAGGCAATGCAGCAGATGTGAGTGGTGTTGACCAGGGCCTGGCCAGTCTGCCTAGAGGGTCAGAGAAAGACTGCCTAAGTGATGGCCCGGGAGGTGGGAAGTATATGCAGGTGTCAAATCTGCATGGTGGGGCTCCAAGCCAGGGATGGGTTCAGTGTGGGCCAAAGAGCTGAGAATTGGAGGCACGCAGAAGGAGGAGACACTGGTGGCAGGTTTCTCTGCATAGCTGGTGAAATGGCAGCAGGCCAGGTCTCACCCTCTGCCAATACCGCATTCTTGTCTTTCCTGCCCATCTTTGTTTTCATGAGATTCCTCCCTTACTCTTACTCGGTTCTCAGGTGACAACAGAGTGTACCAGGAATCCCCGGGAACTGAGAGGCAAAGACCAAGTCAAAAGACGGGTGGGGCTCATAAAGTTAGAAGTGAAACCAGCAAGGGCTCCTGGAGCTGCCGACAGGAATGAGTCCCATACCGGACTCATTCAGGTGTGGTACGAGGTGGGAGCCCTGAAGGTTCCCTGCGTAGTTGTTCTGATGCCTCAAAGCTATTGTCCCTCCGAGTTCAGGCTGATGGAATTAAAGGTCTTTGGGACATTGTATGTCTTTCCTCTTTTTAAAAATTGTACTAAGACATGCTGACTCTCAGCCTTTAGGCTAAGATAAAGTATAAAAATGGCACTAAAATACACAAAATCCCCATCTTAACCATTTTATAGACATGCAGTTCAGTGAAATTACACACATGCATTCTGTGTGTAACCATTGTCGAGTTCCTGATTTCCATCGCAAAACAGAAACTCCAACCTCCTGTTTTCTCCTTCTCCAGCCCCAGCAGCCTTCACTCTTCTCTGAGCCCCCTGAATACTCAAGATACCTCGGATAAAAATAAGTCACACAGAATTTCTCTTCTGCGACTGGCTGATCCCACTTAGTATACTGGTTTCAAGGTTTAGCATGCATTAGAACTTCCCTTTGTTCTAAGGCGAACTAGTGTTCCACTGCATAATGTAGTCCTTGCCGTACAACAATTTGGAGCTTATGATGTCTTGGCTTTGCAACAGGCAAACATGACAAGCATTAGGTACAAACTTTCAGTTCTGCAGCCGTGTCTCTCCCCAGCCTAGTGCTCTATGGTGAGGTCTTCCCCTCGGGCAGCAATGTGAGCAAGGCTCCTAGATGGCCAGGAACTCATGGATGGGAACTGGGGACCTTGCTGTAGACCTGTGCTGTTAAGTTAGACTGTGTGGAAGGTGATGTGTATTCAGTGCGATCTCAACTTAAGTGGGCCCGTCAGGGCAAAATCCCCTCATGCCAAGAGGCACGAGTATTTCTCTTGGCTCATCATCTTGCCTGTGTGGGCTGCTTCCACCTTTTGGCTCTGGGGAACAATACTGCTACATACAAGGGTATGCTAATATTCCTTCAGCGGAAGAACGGAGTCGCCACCGTGTCTAGTTCTTCTCAGGTAGCTGTTCTCCTGCAGAGGGCCTGGAGAGTAGCAACCCGTCAAACACACACTGCTGTTGCTGTGGTCACTGCTGGAGGGTTTGTGGCATCCACTAGAAATGCTTCAAGTCCAGGGAGATTTCAATGAAAGCAAATGGCAAGAATTGCTGTGGAACACTGAGATTTTAAGTTGATTGTAAAACTGTGAACACTGCAGGGACTTTTCATCATGCCTTATTCCTTCCCTGGCACAATTTTTAAGAATACTCTCTCCGCGCTGGAGAGGGAACCCAGTGCTTTGTGCATGTCAGGCCGTACTCTGTTACTGAGCTATGTACCCAGCCCATCTCCCGTTAGAAGTGTGTGTGTGTGCGTGTGTGTGTGTGTGTGTGTGTGTGTGTGTGTGTGTGTGTGTGTGTAGGTAGGGTAGGTGCACGTGTGAGTTTAATACCCAAGGGGTTCAAAAGAAGATATCAGATACCCTGGGGCTGGGTTACAGACAGCTATGGGTTGCCCGGTGTGTGTACTGGGAACAGAATTCAGGTTCTCTGCCAGAGCAACCAAAATTCTTAAGTGCTGAGCTGTCTCTTCAGACCCCTGATTGCAGTAACCGCCAAACCATCCAAGGAGGAGCACCCCAAGCAGTGGCAGGCTCCCCAACTCTCAGCACTCTCTCTCCATGGGAGCTTGCTTTCTTTCCTTCTTCTTCCTTCCTTTTTAAAATTTTTGTTTTATTTTGTTTCAAGACAGGGTTTCTTTGTGTAGCCCTGGCTGTCCTGGAACTTGCTCTGTAGACTGGGCTGGTCTCAAACTCAGAGATCAACCTGCCCCTGCCTCCTGAGTGCTGGGATTAAAGGTGTGCACCACCATTGCCCAGCTCCACCAGAGCTTTCAAATATGGACCCATTTGTAGGTTATGACTTGTTATTGGGTCAGTGACCAGCATGAAGAAATCAAATAGACAGAATGGGAAGTGGGAGTTCAATATCCATGGAAAAGGAGATACTATTTCCTGAGTCTTTTGTTTTTACACATACACACACACACACACACACACACACACACACACACACACACACACACACACACCAGTTGCCATGGAAAGCTGTATGTGTGTGTGAAACACAGTCTATTGTGGAAGACCATCCTCTGGCAAGCCTCCCTGACTCTAAGCCACAGGCTTTTGGAGTATCCTGCCAGAGCCTGCACACCCTGGATGTCTCTTCTTCACAGCAGTGTCCTGTGATAAGGACTTCAAGGTTGCTTCAGTGGCACTCACTGGGCATGGGGGTAGAGGGTCTGGCTGGAGAATGAGAAATGCCGGGACCTGGATGGCAAATACAAACCAGGCATAGGGTGGGAAAGGAAAACACAGTGGTGGGCAAGCCAGAGCAGTGGGAGGGACCCTGGAGCGAGTCATCTCTACAGGCATCGGTCGTCAAATGCAATGGGTTGGCTTCTTGGAGGAAGCAAAGCCAAAGACATCACAGCCAAGATATAAAAGTGGAGAGTTACAATCTGTAACAGGCAAGGAGAGTTCTGGGAGTCACGTCTAAATCTACCTGAACCAAAAAGCCTAGGGATTTTAGTCAGGGGACTTACATATATCCATATGGGGTAAGTCCATTTCTGACTATGTTCACTTTAAGGCCATAATTTAAAAAGAGTAGATGCATTACACTGGGGCTGGTGGTGTTTAGCTTAAGATCTCAGAACAAGTAAGCAAAGATTAAAGTGATGGATAGGAAGGCCTCTGAGCATGCTCCACTCACACTAGAAGTTTTAGCTGAAAAAGATAAAGGATATTTAGACTGTGCTTTAACAGAGGGGCCTGACTTGCTTGGTCACTAACACAAGAACTGCACACAATGTAGACTCCAGCTAGCAATGACCTTTGGTGGAAGCCAGAGACCCACAGGCAGTGCTGGCCATAGCCACTGTATCTGGGTGTTCTTGGGCAAGCCTTGCTACTGCAGGCCTCTGTGGATAGTTCAGAGACACAAGCTCCCACAGAGTGTTGGGAATAGCCTGACACATTGGCTAGGAAGCCTTTCTGAAGCTTCTGGGTCTCGGGAAGACACAGCTCTGACAAGTCAAGGAACCCAGTCAAATACCTCCACCAGAACCCCAAAAACATCAATCATTGTAAGTCACTTCCCTGCTCAATAAACACACCCAGAACTCTTACCAATTCTGAGTCATTCTACCCTGACTCACAGTGAGAACATTTTTCTCTTTGTGGCTTTAAGGTTAGCAGGAAATTGCCTGCCCAGACTGTGTCCTATGAGGCCATGTCTTATTCTGGCCTCTCAGATAGCCAGATCGTGTGGGTTGGAGCCCCATGGGCCACTGCGCCTTGCAAACAGTCACATAAGGGCCCTGTAAATGCTCTCCAGACCTGGCAAGCCCAGGAAACCTGGAGCTAGTGCCTTTTCTGAGCAAATTGACCCATACTTCCTCCCTGCTCTGGGGGCTTCCTGCTCCTGGGTCATGCCCTCTCATTCAGACTCCGACTGACCTGAGTTTTATTGATCAAACTGCACAGATTTACAGTGTAACACTAAATAGAATGATAAAAAATTCTTTCTTTCCTGATTCTTAAAAAATAAATTAAAAAGAAAGCACTAGGTGTTAACGGGAGTGGGGGTTGGGGATGGGGTAGGGCTGGGTATGTGGGCTGATTTTCATTTTTCGTCTCCATTTGTGGATTTTAGGAAGCTAAATGTACCCCACATTTTCGGCTTCACCACCCCCTAGGCTTCTGATTCCTTCTCTCCCTTTGGTCCAGGCTCTGTGACTGATTTCATGTCTCTGTGTAAGTCCTCAGTGCAGCTCTGGACACCCACTGTCTCCAGAAACCCAGGCACTGGCTCCCCAAATCTTCCCACTGGTTCCTCTATGTGACCTCGAGACCACCTCAGCTCAGCTGTGACCAGACCTTACAGGGCAGGAACCAGTCTGATGTCACCTCCTCCAGAAAGCCACCCTACCAAAGCCCAGCACCCTCCACTGCCACCCTCCACTTTGTCTTTGTTGCTCTCCCCTGCTTGCTGTCTGGGCCCTGAGTTTCCTGAGGTCTTCATGTCCCCAGCAAAGGGCAGAGGCTGGTGCCAAGCAGGATAGCTACCTTGAGAAAGACGGGGCTCAGGAAACACTTATCAGCCAGTGCCCCTGTTACCTTCTGGGCCCAGCTGTGAGCGGGGCCTTCTCCCAGGAGCCCAGATTGATGGGGATAGAGGCCCATTTGCTTCCTTCTCATCCACATTTGCTTTGCTCCCTCCCAGGTTCCCGAAATTCTTAGGGTTAGGGTTAGGGTTAGGGTTAGGGTTAGGGTTAGGGTTAGGGTTAGGGTTAGGGTTAGTGTGTGGGATGCTCTGTTTGGATTCTCGGTCCCCATTGCCTCTTCCTCCTCCATCCCCACCTTCCTCTCCACCCTAGGGTGACCCAAAGCCCTGGAACAAAACTGCATCATGAAAGATGATATTCAAAGAAATCGCTTGGGCAGAGAGGGTGTCTAGATGGGTAGGGGTTGAGGGTTATAAACCTTCCAGAGGCGGAATTGAAAAGGAAAGCTCAGAAAACCCATCCACAGCAGGAATCTTAGATGGGCTTGTCTAAAATAGATCAGAACAGTGCAGAGCAGTGGTTCTCAACCTTCCTAATGCTGCGACCCTTTAATACAGTTCATGTTGTAGCGATGCCCAACCATAAAATTATTTTTGTTGCTACTTCGTGACTGTAAGTTTGTTACTGTTATGAATTTTAATGTAAATTTCTGTGTTTTCTGATGGTCTTAGGTAACACTGTGAAAGGGTTGTTCAATTCCAAAAGGGATTGCGACACACAGCTTGAAAACCAGTGTTCTAGAGTCTAGACCTCTGGATGCGAAGCCCCTGAGACTCCACTCTGGGGGCCCATCTGGGGGTGTTTTGTTGTGGCCAGGCAGTGGGAATCTGAAATCCAAATGGGGAAGGACCCAAGGGGTTAGAGTTGTGAGGCTGGCTGGCAGGGATGGGGGTGGGGGTGGGGGGCAAAAAGGAAGACTGGCAGAGGCAGGGACCAGAGTGCAGTTAGGGACTTAGGTCAAAGATCTTGTACTTCCTCCTGGCTCTAGCCTACTTCCTCCACTCTCTGATCTGGACGACTCTCAGGAAACTGTTCTGACTCCCTCAGCTCTGCCCTGACTGGGGGAAAAACTCCTGGGAATAGTGGAATGAATTGAGTGTCCAGGCTAGCCCTTTTTAACTATGACATTGTATCCTGGGCCCTCTGATCCTGATCCCAGGTTACTTCCTTCAAGCCTGATGTGCACATGAAATCATTGTGATCTGCTAACTTCCTGGACCTGACCAGCGCTGTCTGTCTTGCTTGTACAGACAGAACATTTATTTCACATTTATTTAAAGAATCATGTGCAAGCTTTAGTTGAATCATGTGGCCTGAACAGACCTAGAACTTTCCAAGGAGTAGGAAGGGAGAGAGGAGGGATGCAGGGTGAACAGGCAGCTTCCCAGTTTGTCTCTGCTCAGTTCCTGCTCCTTCGTCTTCTGCAGGGCATGGATTCCTGCAGCATCCTTGTCACTGTTTGGTGATGGGGTGGTGGACAGACACTGGTGAGGAGCTATTTCTGTGGCCTTTTCCAGTCTTGCTCCTTTCTTTCCAGAAGCTTCTGGCTCTTCCTTAGGCCCCTGTGGCCCCTGACTGGCTGATGCCTGTTTCACGAGAGCCCCTGTAAGCATCGATCTGGACATCAGCAAGCCAAGCGCTTCTTTCAGAGTTTAAGTACCAGACACTGCTTCCCTTTTATTCCTCTAACCTGGGGGTGGGGGACAGTGGTCTCTTCATGTGCTTACTGTTCTCTGGATTGCTTCTATAAGCTAAGAGAGTTCTCGTGTGTGTGTGTGTGTGTGTGTGTGTGTGTGTGTGTGTGTGTGTATGTGTGTGTGTGTGTGTGTGTGTATGTACGCACAAGCCTGTTTGTGTGCATGTTTGTGTGTGTTTACCTATGCATGTTCATTCTAGTGTGTGTGTATTAAGAAGCCAGATGTTTGACACTGGGACATGTTCCTCAGTGGCTTTTAAGAATTAATTAATTGATTAATTAATTAAATGATTAACTAAGATAAGTCTCCCCTGGAGTGCTCTCTCTCTCTCTCTCTCTCTCTCTCTCTCTCTCTCTTCTCTCTCTCTCTCTCTCTCTCTCTCTCTCTCTCTCTCTCTCTCGATAAGAGTGTCTCCTTGAACCTGTAGCCTGATGCTTTGACTGTAGTAGCTGTCTAGTGAGCCCTCAGCACCACGCATCTGCCCCTCAATGCTGGGGCTGCTCGTCTCAGCTTTTACTTGAGTGCTGAGATCTGAATTGAGGTCTTCATGCTTTCACAATGATACTTTGCCCACCGATCCATCCCCAGTCTCCCTTCTTGGTTTTGGTCACCGTAGAACAGAGCCTGGAGCTCAGGCTGAGGTCACAGAAGTGATAAAGTCAGTCTGTGAGGAACAAGCTTCATATGAGCTGCTTGCATGAGCCAGGCCATTGGATGGGGAGAGGGTAAGGCTAGGGACAGAAAACCCAACTTCTAAGGAAAACCCCTAACTCCTCCTTGCAGACCTCCTGGTCACTCTCAGTCCCAGCAGTGTTGGCTCTACCTGGGTTCTGCAGTTTCAAACAAACTCTTAAATATGGCTAAATAGTAAAAAGCAAGCAGGGTGAAACTGGGGATTTGGGGTGACACATAGAGATGAACCTCCCGGGGTAGGGGTGGGATAGAAGGAGGAGAGCTCCCAACAGCAAACAGCAAACTCGGGCCTCCTCCCCTTTTAACTAGCTGACCCTCTAAGACTTTTCTCACCTGCTGCTTTTTAATTAGGCAAAAATCTAATTAAAGAGTCAACTAATGAGAAGGGTAACATTCAGATGACTCCCTCACACCTTCATTCATAAAGCAATCTCCAGGGACAGCCACTGGGGACAGCTCTCAGCTTCCACCCTTGAGCTTGCCCCAGAGCTCAGGAGTCTCCCAGGTCACGACGGGGTGGGCCCTCTGCTCTCACAAACACTGGCTCTGTAGAAAGAGGCAGGGCTGGCTGTTCTGCCCACCTCAGGCTCAACCCCCAGTGCTGGCGTAATCCGGTGCCCACACTCTCCACGGGGTGGGAAAAATAAATGGAGGCCTATCCTCACCTTACTGCCCATCGAGTGAAGGTTCTTCACTCTCAAGAGGTTATCGTCAAATTGTACTTTCAGATAAGAAATCTGGAGTCACCACTACACTGAACAAAAGCCTTGGGTGTGTTGAAGTCTCACGCCATGCTAGTGAAGCAGTAAAAATGCAAACCAGCCAACCACTTCCCAGCCACCCTGCAAAACAACTTCTCAGTCTCCTAATGATAATAATAAAATAGACATCTACTGTTCTACCCAGCAAGTTACTCTTAGGTGTTTCCCCTCAAAGAAGTACAAATGATGCCCCCAACAGAAACCTGAGCAAGGCGCCAAGAGCAGTTCCATTTGAAACTGCCTACGTCAGGAGACATTCAATAGAGCTGGGCTAGATTACGGTGAGTCCTTACCAAGGGCTCACTCAGCAATAAAAAGGAGCAAACTGGGGGTTCAGACAACTCAGATGGACACCAAGATTCACGCTTCACAGGACGAGTGGGTACCTAAAGGTCGTGTACTGTTCAGTTACATTTCTGTACATAACTTTCTTGAACTAAAATCATTATCGTGATTTTTTTCTAATAGACTGTTTGGAATAGCAAGGGAGTGGGATGGGTTGGGGAAGTCTAGAGAGTAGCAAAAAGGGGGCTTTGGTGTTATGGGACAGTCCTGAACCTCAGTTGCTCTCAGACAAATCTACTCTAAACATGAGATCTGTCTTCCCAACCTCAGTTTCCTGGGTTGAAAATAATGCTAGTTAGATGCGGGGACTACAAGTTCCTGTGAGAACAACCACTACCACAGAGTAAAATGTTTTAATGTGAATTTTAATGCTGAGGAGTGGGAGATAAAGCATTGTAGGCAAAGGTCAAAGGTCACTAGAGTAGGCTAGGGGGAGCCTGAGTAACCTTTGCTGTCATCTTCAAGAACCACGAAGAGCTAGAGGCTGTACTTCCTCTGCAGTCAAAGAGGCCCATGATTAGGGAGAGCTTGTCCGCTTTGATCTGACAATGAATCTGCCCACTCTTGGTTCTATGTGAACACACACACACACGCACACACACACACACACACACACACACACACACACACACACACACACAGTGGTTAGGAGAGGTCACTGTAGACACCATGTGCTGATATCACCCCGAGCTACCCCATGAGGAATCACTGTGCCCTAGCTCTAGGGTTCTGCTTTCTGTGCTCTGCAGAGGTGTCCTGGCCTCCGTGCTTTCTAATGTGTTCTATATAGACTTTTGTCTCACACCAGAAGACTTAGGGATCAGGGGTGCCTGGAGGCTTGGTGCTTTCACACTGCCCCAGTAGACAGCAGAGCGAGAATACATCAGATCACTAGAGCCAAAAGAAGGGCTTTGGACAAACTCATCCCGCACACATAACATCTTCCCAGCTTCTTCTGCCCATGACATCAAAATCTTTTCCCCCACCTTCTCATTTCCTTCCCCATCCTCCAAACAGGCACACATCATTCTGGAGTCCTTCTAGGCATGCTCAGAGCAGGTACAAGCAGCATGTGCAGAATTATGTACTCAACACAAGCACACACTCAGATACAGACATACACACTCACACTCACATACTCACACATACATGCACACACATACACTCATACATTGCACACACACTCAGATACAGACACGCACTCATACACATACACACATAAATACATGCACACACACATATACACACACTCACGCATACATGCACACATATACACACACTCATACACACTCAAATACAGACATGCACTCACACACATACACACATATTCATGCACACACTCACACATATACACACACTCATACACACTCAAATACAGACATGCACTCACACACATACACACATATTCATGCACACACTCACACATACAGACACTCACACATATGCACACATATACACATTCACACACACTCAGACACACACTCACACAGACTCACACACCCCTTCACATACACACACATACACATGCACACATGCACACATATACACACTCACATATGTGCACTCACATACACTCAGATTCAGACACACACTCACAGACTCACACACCCCTTCACACACACACATACACACAGCACACTCACATATGTGCACTCACACACACTCAGATTCAGACACACACTCACACACACAGATTGAAATATCCCTTCACATGCACACACACGTACACACAGAGATCGTGCATGTGCTCCATCTGTGAACACATTTCTGTGTTTTCTAAGTTTTCATCAATGAATGAAGATGGCTTGCAAATTAAAGCGACAGGGACAGTGAGCGAGCGTAGAAGTCTAACTACGACCAGGGTCCGCAATAGCCGACCGACCGTGCTTTCTCTAGAAGACGGAGACGAAGGCGGAGGAACCTCCCGGGATTAAGGGGAAGGACAGCCAAGCACAATCAGGAGCTTTGACCTGGATCCTGGGCTGGGGGGAGGATATTAGTGGGGAAATGAGCAAGTAGGACAACAATGGTCAATGGCGGAGTGCTCGTGTTAACTTCCTGGCTTGGAGAGACCTGGGGGTTCAGAGTGAGGAACAGACTTCCTGTGCGGCCACTATGGCTTTAGGAGAAATCTAAAACTATTTAAAAGTAAGTCAAGAAAATCAAATCAATGACAATGACCTCATCCCCTCGAAGTCCCAGGACACCAGGAAAGTACTTTTCCAGGAATCCAACTGCAGGAGGAGAGGTGGGGACACCTGTCAGCGCCTCTAGTGACAGTTCTCTACCTGACTGCTTTCCTGCCTCCGGCATCCAGTGTTCTTCCAGTGGCAACTCCCAGTGACAGGACTGGACCCTCACTCATCTGGCTGGGACACCATGCTGCATTCTAACTGCTCAGAAAATGCTCCCAAGCCTCTCTCTGTCCACAGAGACCCCTGGCAGGTAGCCACTCCGCTGACCATGATTTTCGTGACTGACAAGCATTCTCTCAATAGAATTCAGCAGAGCCATCCTGCCATCCATGTGGCTGTTCCAAAGTGAGGCCCACACCCAGGGCCTGGCACACAGAGCTCAGGACGTGATCAGCCTGGCAGGATGCCCACATTTGTGGGGGGTTGGCGCTGGAAGAAACCTGCCTCTTAGGTGGAGTTTCTATCAAGGCCACCTACCTGTGGAACCCATAAGCCTGACTTCCCTTTCTTGATCGACAAGAATGGCTGTTGGTTAAGCAATTTGCCTAAAGGTCACTCAAGGGGACCTAACCTTCCACGGAAGACCAGGAGAAGGGAAAGGGTTGGTCACACCCATTTTATGTAAGCAGTCCTACTCCAAGTCTCCCTCCCAATCCAGAGGCAGCATGGTCAAATTCAGGGCTAAGAAGAAAATTTCACCCACAAACTAGATATTACGGGAGGCTTGGCGGGGAGTGGGGGAGGTGGATGAGAGCAGGAACCAGCCGAGGGACCTGTTTTGTTTTCTACTGAATGCACTGCTCAGTGCAGGCATGGACTAGCGCCCAGTTCTGCTGTGTGGTGTCCCAGAGTCGGGCAGCAACAAGTTTTCCAGAGTAACCTGGGCGGTTCAGATTGTTTTATGGATGATGCTGTCAGGAGCTCCCTCTGGCAGGGAGTACACATAAATCAAAGTTCAAAGTCAGCTGATGTGATTTGAGAAAATGCTGGGAGACCTTCTTTCAGAAGGCCCTTAGAGAGTCCCCTAGTTCTTTGAACTTTAGGAAACAGCAAGGGGGAAAGAAACCAGGTAATAGAATTTTCTTAGGGGTCTGGGTAGTCTAGAAGGTGGCTGGACTCCTCCAGCAAGCGAGTGGCCTGGGGATGGCTCTTCAAGCTTTGGGAAAGAGGAAAATTCGCTCTATTGGAACCTAGTCTGGGACACGGGAAAAGCAGGAGCCTGTAGCTAGCTGCCTTTCCCCATCCCAGTTACAGAGAGGTTCCCGGTGGTTCCGCCCCTCCCTCCCCGCAGGTGGGGGCAGCCACACTCACCAGCTCCGGTAGGAAGAAGGCATAGGGGATGGTGAGGAACAAGGCGGCGACCCCCGAGGGCACTTCAGGCGGGGCGTAGCTGGTGGCCGGCGGTGTGTCCCGGGAGGCCATGCTGTCACCTATGCTGGCGTCCTTACTCCGCGGCACTCGCCCGCGCCCGCAGCTGTGCAAGAATCACCTCCCGCCCGCCAGACACACCCATCGGCCAGAGGGACGTCGTCGCCTGGGAGGGGAAAAGAAAGGTTCCAGTGGATCAGGTCCTTCTGTGTACTGTGGCTAGGCAAGAGAGGGGACAGACCAGCCTTGCAGAGGCTCTTTCTATCTAGACCTCCCTGCTAAGGAACTTTTGAATGCTGGAGCAAATGACTCCAGATGATATGAGTGACAGTGTGTGAATGGAACAGCTTTGTATGCCCCTGATGATCTCTGTGCTCAGAGTGTAAGCAAGGGCTCTTTTTGCTAAGATAAAGACCATTTTATTGAGGATCTACTGTATGGTTAGCCACCTACACACACATCTGGAGCTCAGACAGACCACCACGTGTCTATGTTGTACCTTTCCAAGAAAGGAGACTAGAAAGAGGTGCAGTTAGGATCACAGAGCGGTCACAGCAGCATCCGCCTTGTCCTCAAATTCTAATGGAAGGATTGGAGCAGCCTGGTTTCCACCTCCCCTCCTCAGGGACTCTGAATTCCTCTTGGTTCCTCCTCTTGATGTCTTCTTAGTCAGTTAGGACACAGGATTGGAGCCAGGCAGTTCCTTCCTGAGTAGAGCCTGGGGCTGGCTGCACACACACACACACACACACACACACACACACACACACACACACACACACACACACGTCAGGTCTGGAGACTGGGTCACTTTCTTCTTTACCAACCCACTAACCTTCATTTTTTTTCCACCACCCTGAGGAAAAAGTCTGGCGCCCCAGAGTCGTCTTCCTTCCCTCTTTGGCTCCAGAAGGCTAGTTGGAAAGCCTCCTCAGGAGGAGAGGAGGCATGGAAGAGTTGCCCCAAGGACTGGGGGATGTCCTGCACAAGAGCCCTGTGTCTTGTTTCTTAGCAACAGCAGGGAACTCCTGGGCAAGCTTGGAGAAGTAGCCTGTTAGCCCCACCTGGTCTGGAGCGGCCAGCAGAGTTTGGATACACGAAGCAAAGCTTAAAGCCAAGGCATTGCAGGGAAAAGCAAAGGTCTCCTCAGCAAGCTTCGAGCCAGCCTCAATCTTTTCCAAGTTCTAGAGCTTATAGTTCATATGCTTCAGTCCCCACGCTGCTGGCATCCGAAGCCATCCACCTTTTGTGAATGCCATACATAAGCATTATGCATTCTTTGGGGCTCTGACCCCCTTTGACGTGACCGTAATCTACATGGGGCATCAGGAACAGCAGAGTAAGAAGTACACACAGGTTCCAAGGATTCGACTCCGGTCATCAGGCTTGAGGGACAGTCAATGCCTCTACCTGACAAGCCATCTCACTGGCCTGGAAAGCATGAATTCTGAGTAGACTGTGAGGTTAACCATGCCCATTGAATCCTAGAGCAGCTTGTAAACAAATTCCAGGGACACGAAGGCACACAGCATCCCCGGTGCTCTCTTCGATGCTAGCCTCAGTCCTGATTCACCGAGATCCTGTCACAAAGGAATATGTCAGAGCACGCTAGAGCACACATCTGTATATATACATATTCACATACTGTCGACTCACAGTGTGCTGTACACACACACACACACACACACACACACACACACACACACACACACACACACACAAGTTCCAGCAAAGGAAAATTCTACCAGTAGGGAGCTGTGGGTAGTCAAAATGAAGGAATAGTGACATGGATGGTAAGTATGTGGGCAAAGTATTACCATGGTCCAGAGCAAACAGTGTACTCGTATTTGGTGATAATTTTAGTTTGTATGTATTTAATACAGTGACCTCCACACGGGGCAAGAGAGAGGTAAAGGGACCATATGACGATAAGGTTTCTGTAGTCTCTCTGAAGTGGATTTTTTTTACATATTTTAATTTCACCTACTGTTAGTGTGTGTGTGTGTGTGTGTGTGTGTGTATGTTCATGGAGGTTTGCCATTTTACAACAGTTTATCTCTCTAAAATTTACCTCAATTCTTGTTTGTATTATGTTTCCCTGTTGAAATGGTTTGTTTTCCATTGAAATAGATTTACTCTTACTTCTTTTTTTTTTTTTTAAGGATTTTATTTTATATGAGTACACAGTAGTGGTCTTCAGACACACCAGAAGAGGGCATCAGATTCCATTACAGATGGTTGTGAGCCACCATGTGGTTGCTGGGAATTGAACTCAGGACCTCTGGAAGAGCAGTCAGTGCTCTTAACCACTGAGCCATCTCTCCAGCGCTTGCCCTTACTTCTTGGAACATGGTTATGAGAGTTGCGTTAATGCCTTAGTTCTAATAATTATGTAGTCTTGGACTTATTAGCTCTTGGTTGTCTTTTTGTCTTTTTCTCTTACAGATGTTGATTGTGGATTGTCTCGTGGACATTAGGAATCTTATGTCACGGGATTTGCACCAAGTTTAAATCCTGTCTTGAGTACTAATGAGTTTTATCAGTCGAGGAGCTCTGTGTCTCCTTGGGCTGTGGTTTCAATGTTTTGAAGGCTCTGTTGTACTGTGGTGCCAGCTCTGAACCCCAGGACAAGCCTTGGATACTCTGTTTTGTATATGGTCAGCTTTGGGGGTGAGCTCAGGCCATATGGGCTACTTTATGATTTTCTTGAGCTTTCTCCATGCTGTGATTGCTCTAACACCTTCTAGAACCCAGGAGGAGCTGGGGCAGGAAAGGTGCACAAGGATTTGGGGGAAGAATACTTTGATGTTAAAAAAAATATCTCTCGGGGTTGGGGATTTAGCTCAGTGGTAGAGCGCTTGCCTGGCAAGCGCAAGGCCCTGGGTTCGGTCCCCAGCTCCGAAAAAAAGAAAGAAAAAAATACCTCTCTCACCTCAAAGGAAGCAGGAGATAGCTCGTTCAGGAGCCAAATTTGAGTGCCCATGGCCAGGAACACACAGCGTTAGCTATCCCATGGTTCACGTTTCACTGTCTTACAGCTGCAGAACATAGACAGTCATAAATGGAAGTAATTTTAAAATACTTGGGTGGAAACATCAGAGAAGCGAATCTCCCCTACAGGCTCAGACGCTATCTGATGACGTTCTTAGCTTTTGAGTTGGTAGAAGTCAGTGGTTGGCTAAGTTAATAAATCCCAAAAGGGTTTTATCTATTAATCACAGGATGTTAGGTCCCACGCAGAGATGGGCAAGGAAATGGCTGTTTGGAGGGCTAAGGCTAAGAGACAGGATGAGATGTAATTGGACTCTGGGCCTGCAACCCTTGGTCCTCTCCATGTCACTGCAGTTCCAACCAGTCAACCAGCCTTTGCAGCCACGGTTTCCTTCCGGGAGTTCTCCTACATAGTATTGATCACGACCCGGCAGAATCTAGTCTCACCCAGGAGACAAACCTCCTCCAGGGTCATCTGTGAGGAGGCCTCTAGAGACACTGGGTTGAGGTAGGAAGACCTGCCCTAAATGTAGTGACACCATCTGATGGGTAGGATCTCACCCGGAATATAAAGGGTTGGGTGAGCTGAACACCGACATTCATCTCTGCTCCGGCCTGTGGTGTAACATGGCCAGCCACATATGTTCTCGGAACCACGTTTTGCCCGCCATTATAGACTATCCCTCAAACTGAGCCAAGCAAAGCCTTCCTTCTGTTGCTTCTGTCAGGGATTTTGTTGCAGCTTTGCACGCTCTCTGGTTCCGAGGGCTCATTCCATTCATCAGGCCAGGCATCGAAGGCTACTTCTGGAGACGTCTTCGCATCCTCTGCCAGTTCTGGGCTCAGTTCATGGTCTAGAACACGGCCTCTGTGTCCTGGCTGGGAGGTATGGGGTGGGGGTGGGGATGGGAAAGTCAGGTGTGTATGGTAGTTTGCAGCTATAATTTCAGAATGTGGGAGGCTGAGGCAGGAGGATTACTCATGAGATCAAGGCCCAGTTGGGCTACCGAGTGAGGCTGTACCTCAAGCAAAAAACAAACAAAAAAAACCAAAAACAAACAAAAAAAAAACAAAAAACAAAAAAAAACCCAAATCAATTAACCAAAACAAAATCTACCAAAATAATGAGAGAGAGAGAGAGAGAGAGAGAGAGAGAGAGAGAGAGAGAGGGAGAAGGAGGATGAGGAGGAAGAGGAGGAGGAAGAGGAGGAGGAAGAGGAGGGGGAGGGAGGAGGAGGGAGAGGGAGAATCAGCACCAGCATGGTAATATTTTGTGTCCTGCTTTCCTTACCCTGCCTCCCTTGTTTCTGTTGGGTCCTGATCAAGGGTCTCAGCTCTACCCAGTGGGCAAGGGGAGGCAGACTGTCCTTGGCTGGAGCCGAGTGTAAATCTACCGCCGCCTGTTAATTCTCTGCACACTCTTACCACTGCCGGGAATTTCTCCGGCTCATTCACTGCTCATTGACGGTTGTCCCTGAACCTTGTCCATTCCCTTCCTTAGATGGCCTTGAGGAGAGCAGGAATATTCTTGCAGTGGGCCACTGCGCCATCTGGAATGCTGCCTGGTGGCACGGAGGACCCACAACGAGTGTTTGAATGATGCCACCCCTCATTTCTCCAGTCATAAAAATTTTAGTGACAACCTTTCCCCTCCTTCTCCTCCCCTTTCTCTTTCTCTCCTTCCTTCTCTCCTTCCTCCTCCCCTTCCTCCTCCCCGTCTTGCTATTTTGATAGCCTCCAGGTTGGCCTCTGAGAAAGAACAAAGTTCTGTATTAATCTTTGTGGGCAGCGCTAGACACAGATGAGCAGGGTAAGGTCCATGCCTGTAGACTGTAAGAAACTGACTAACCCCGAGTGAGCTACCAAAGTCCCCAGTGTGAGCTGCATCCCATTAATGATTTCAACGTTATATTGCTGCCCGCAGCCCACACACCCTCATTCAGTGTCAGTCACCGCTGAGTCAGGTGTCATAGGCCACCGGTGTCCTACCTGTGTGGCGGCTCAGCTGTGCTCTGGTCATTTCTTATCCCTCATTCCTTCCTCCCCAAGTTGATATGATTACTGTGCCGGATCGCAGGAGCTCAGCTGACATGCTGTATTTCCAGAGACAGTGTTTTCAGGCTTACGCGGTCCCGAAACAGTTTTGGATGTTGGAGTTGAGATGGCTCCAAGGTCAGGTAGTGGCTTGGAGAGGGAGCACCCAGATAGGAATATATATTGTATACACATTGCTGACTTACTGCCATTGGGCTACTAGTGCCCCAGTTAGAGAACTACTAGAGTTGGTTGAGTGTCCGGGCGTATATATATGTGCACACAGAGCCTAGAGCACATCCTCAGGTGCCGTTTACCTTGCTTTTAGAGTCTCTCTGTGACCTGGAGCTCACGGAGTAGGCTAGACTAGCCTGCCAGTGAGCCCAGAGGCAGTGGCCTGCCTGGGCCTCGCCAGCCAGTGCTTTCCATGTTGCTGTTGTGCTTGGCATTTTTTATGTGAGCACTGAACTCAGGTCCTTGTCTGTGTGCAGCAGTTGAGCTATGGCCACAGCCCAAACAGAATTTAAATGTCACGAAAAATGAGACACCACTGTAGGACCTCATAGCCATCACACCCTAGCTTTGAGGTTATTTCCTGTGGTTCCTGACCACATGTGCGTGCTCTAAGTTAGGACAGAGGTGGCACTCAGCTTGGTAGTATAGTAGTTGTCCCAGCAACATTCTGAATAAACAACGGGACACACAGTAACACCCCTCAGATGTGCAGGCACCTAAGGAAGTGCAGTTCCGTCCCCACCTCTTTGAATTGAGGAAATAGAATACATTGCACTGGGCCAACAACCAGGTCTGATCATTGTCCCTGCCAGAGAACTCCTCTGCCTTGGGAACACTTTACACAAGAGGAAGTGTGGGGACCCTGTGACAGATATCCTACCACACTGCAGACTGACAAAACCCTCCCTTGAGGATGACATCTCTGCTCCTTTCTTCCTTTGTAGGGATAATGCTTTTCCAAGATGCTCCTGGGAGGCCAGGCAAGGCTGCCCTGGTCATGGGAATGCTCATCCGGAGACTCCATAGGAGTTCACAAGACCACAGAGCCAACACCACAGAATCACTGAAGCCGGAGACTTCCTGCTCTTTGGCATCATCTGAAGCACCCAGGGATAAGAACCTCCAGCAGATCTGATGATAGAACACTCGAGCAGTGGCAAAAGAGGCTGAGGAAACAGTTAACTGGGTAAAGGACTGGCTGGGAAAGTGTAAGGACCTGGGTTCAGATCCTCAGGACCCATATAAAGCCGGCTGTACTATGCATCTGTAGAGCCAGCACTCTGAGTTGGGAGGCAGAAGCAGGAGAATTCCAAAAAGATCCAGGCCAGTTAACCTTGTATAACAGAGCAGAGAACAAAGACCCTCCCCAAATAATGTGGTCTAGGACTGCACCCAAGGTTGCCTCTGAACATCACACACTCTCTCTAAATGAGCAACACACACACACACACACACACACACACACACACACACACACACACACACAGAGAGAGAGAGAGAGAGAGAGAGAGAGAGAGAGAGAGAGAGAGAGAGAGAGAGAGAGAGAGAGAGAGACGCACAAATTCTAAAAGGCAGTAATAAAGAGGTTAGGTGTTTGAGACTGAGGAAGATCAGCCTTATGATTTATTTTCTATGGTTCTGATTTAGGGAGTCTCCTCATCTTCCAGGTAGGACCCTGTGGAGAAGGCTTCCTTTTCACACTCCTCCCTTGCAGGTCTAACTCAGCCTGCTGTTGAGCCTCCCTTCTTCACACACACACCCCAGGACTATTTCCAGGATGCTTTTGGCTCCTTGACAACCCTTTCCTGTTTTGGAAGCTAAAAAGTGACATTTAAAAAGCCAGAGAGGTTCTGCTGAAAAAACAAGATTCCCCTGATTGAAAGGAAGGAGAAGTTTCTCACAGGCAGGGTTAGGCTAGACCCTCTAGTCATGGCTGGCTCTCTGTGTCCCTCCCTTTTTGGCCCAGCATCACTTAAATTGTTTGTGGCTGTCTTTGTACTTTCTCCATGTGTCAAAAACTAGGAAACTGTCCACAGCCATCAGCTCCTGACACAATACGAACAGGGAAGATAGCCTGAGAGTTCTGGAAATGGCTTTTTCTCCTGGCCCCACCTCCACTAAAAGGGTCTCGCCAGCATTTATTTATATCCCAAATGTGATATAATCCATTTATATCCCAGCCACAAATAAGCCAACTAATATATAATAGCATCAAAGGACGTGTCATGAAAAACCAAAGACAAACAATCCCCCCACAGGCCACAGGTGTGTGTGCACACATAGAAACACACACACACATACACACATAGAAACACACAGAGACACAGACACACAGACACACAGACATAGACACACACATAGAAACACACACACACACACAGACACACACACACAGACACACACAGACATAGACACACACATAGAAACACACACACACATACACACACACAGACACACACACAGACATAGACACACATATAGAAACACACACACAGACACACACACAGACTCACAAACACACATAGACACACACATACACACACACAAACACACACAGACATAGACACACAAACACACACAGACATAGACACACAGACACACACAGACACAGACATAGACACACACACACATACACACATAGACACACAAACACACACAGACACAGACATAGACACACACACAGACACAGACATAGACACACACACACAGACAGACACACAAACACACAGACATAGACAAACATACACATATATACACACAGACACACAAACACACAAGACACACAAACACACAGACACACACACACACAGACTCACAAACACAGACATAGACACAGACATACACACGCACACAGACATAGACACACAGACACACATACACAGACATAGACACACACACATACAGACACAGACATAGACACACAGACACACACATATATACACACAAACACACACAGACATAGACACACAGACACATATATACACACAGACACACAAACACACACAGACACACAGACACACACACAGACTCACAAACACAGACATAGACACAGACATACACACGCACACAGACATAGACACACAGACACACATACACAGACATAGACACACACACAGACATACACACACATAGACACACAGACACACAAAGACATACACACACATACACACAGAGAGACATAGACACACAGACACATAAACACAGAGATACAGAGACACACACACACACACACACACCACACACACACACACACCACACACACACACACACACACACACACACACACACACACACAGATTCTACAGAGAAATCTGACTTGGCAGTAGGTAGCAGTGGTGTGTCTTACGTTCCTTTAAAAACAGGCCTCCAGGAGACTAAGTGGAGATGACCCTAAGGCTGGGTAGAGACCCCTGGAATCCCTATGCACTTTGACCAGGCAGGGTTTCCAGGAAAAACAGTGGAGAGACCCTCAGAAGGAAAAGAGCTGCCTTAGAATGATGGTCAGAAAAGGCGTCTTCTTTTCAGCTCCCTACCAGTCACTGACGACAGACAGGCACAGGGAATGTTTTGTCAAGGCCAAGTTCCCACTTGTCTGTCATATTTTGGGCCAGGAATCCCGCCAGACCATGTTCATTTCTGAGCTCAAGGCCCATTGTGGTTTGGATAGAATTTAAGTATGTCTCCCTAGATTTTACAGGTTGGAGGCTTGGTCCCAGTGTGGCAATGTCAAAAAGGATTGGGACCTTTAAGAGCTTGGGCCTAGTGGAATCAGAACAGCTCAGAAGTGTCATAATATAGTAAATTTCTAATACTAAAGGTCTCAATACATTGTTAAAATGTATTGTGGAAGGGGTTGGGGATTTAGCTCAGTGGTAGAGCGCTTGCCTAGCAAGCGCAAGGCCCTGGCTCTGAAAAAAAAAAAAAAAAGAAAAAAGAAAAAAAAGAGTTTTAATTAAATGTTTAAAAAAATGTATTGTGGACTCAAACAGTTTAGGTCAGCCTCTTCTTCCTTGATCCAGACTTTTCCTTAAATACCTTTAAGAAATGTTATTAGCACACTTATTTTTCCTTTTAAAGAACATGCTTGTTCTTTAAAAGAACAAGTCCTGTCTGTCTGCACATGAGGAGATGGAGCCTCTGAGGCAGTACACACGGGTAGCTGGAGTTAGCTGCTTGGTGGGTTCTTCTTTCCACCCTGCTCCACCCTTTCAGCCCTGACACTAGGTAGGAGAGAGAGAAGGATGGAGGGGAAAGGGGGTGGCATTATCATTAGACTACTTCCTGAGGGATTGGGGTGTCAAGTTCCTTGGGACAAGTTTGATCTTGCTGTTATGTTAGCTAATTTCTTCTTGCTGGTCCTTCGTTGCACAAACTCCTTAACAAACACCAACCAGTAACCAACCACCAGCACCAACACCCTTGAGACATTCGGCAGCATTTGTGAGGATATCTGAAATGAACTAAGATCTTGGTGTTCTATGAAAAGCCATGTCAGCTCCACTCTTCAGTGTGGGAAAAAATTCATTTTGACAGAGGACTTTTTATATTGACTTTAAAAGACAAGGATTCTGCATTTGTTCTAACCAAGGGTAAAGCAAACATCAGACTGGACTAAATGACTAACAACACAATTTCTCCGATGAGCCTATAAATACCACTAACAGTATTTAGCAGCTCATATATTCTGCATATTAGACTGTCTCTGCAATGCTAGGGCTGGAGCCAGGGCCTGGCATGAACTAGATAAGCGCTCTACCACTGCGCCCCATCCTTGACATTAAATTTGTATTAGTCTTATACTTGGAGAGATCTTTTCCCAGTTAGGGGGTTGTATTTTCACTTTCTTGGATAACCACAAATTCAACTTTTGCTAAAAACTGCTCTTATAGACATCTACACCTTCAGGTTGACACTTGAATAATTGGTGTTTTGAACAAAAATTTTAGATATAACAATATTCCTTATAAAATTTATTTTATTGTTTTACATGCATCAAATTATTAGATAGTTTTTTAAAAATATTATTTGCACACAAAAGAATATGACCTAAGTTCTAACCAGTCTGTTTCTTTTGGTTCTGTTGTTTGAGCCAAGTCATCCTGGGGAACTCACTGGGTCCAGTGGGAATCGGGAGCCATGGCCATCATTAGCCTGAGTTCTTTCTTATTTCACCCAAGAAGTCATAGGTCTGCTCTGAAAGGTCAAATGGTTTGTGAACTCCATCTGGTGACAGAAGAGCCTTCAGGGAACCCTCGTTCTCTCGGCTTTGCTTGAGGAAGTCAGCGATGGCTTTCCATCTAGCAGCCTCTGTCTCTTCCTCGGCCCACCTAAAGGGGGGCAGCAATGTGGAATGCAGAAGAGGGAGCACGCAGTCATGGTAGACCAGGAGGAACTCGGCCTTTAGGAGCTCTTTGTCTCTCTGGAAAACATCACCACAAAGGAACTATCAATAGCCTGGCATCATTGCTCTCAAAGTACAGTGTGAGCTGTCCACTGAAAGCCACCGAGGAGCAGGACAGAGGGGCTGACAGGGATGGCACGTGCTCAGAGCCGGCATCAGTGAGACTCACAGTAGAGTTTAGCAGCTCTCCCTAAGAACTCTGCAGAGGCTCTAGAGCAGGGGTCTCCTGAACTCCACTTCACTGTGTTTAGTGAAGGAGACCAAAGTGTTGCCATCTACTGTAGTGACATCACACACACACACACACACACACACACACACACACACACACACACACACACACACCACAATGTGAGGTGACTGTGTAGACTTGGCTGGATTATTATCTGTCAAGAGATAACTAACTGCCTCAATGTTAGAAAGAACGGACTGGGCAAGGGTAGGTAGACTCTGAGTTCGAGGTCAATTAGGTCTACTTAACAAGATCCTGGTCAGCCAGGGTTGCATATTAAGAAGTATGACAAGCACTCTAGGATCTAGAGAAAGGGGGCCCAAGCAGAGGAGACTACTGGTGAGGGGTGAAGGCTCACCAGCCTGAGGACATCAGACCCTCCCTAGATAATGGGAGGATCCACTTAACCTGCAGCCAACAGGCTGGGGGTGGGATCCCAGAGGCACTGTAGTTGAGCGCAGAGGGCTCCAAACAGTCCGCTGTGCACATGGAGTGCGCCCAAGCATACCATACATATGGGGCAGCTTCTAGGAGCCTGAGGCCCTGCACCTCACCCAGTTGTTCTAGAACCTACAGACTGGGTAAAGTCTGGTGTTATTGGTCATGTGGGAGCTCAGGCTGTAATTCTTGCTCCTGCTCTGAAGTTTAAGTGTTTTCTTTTCTTTTTTCTTTTTTTCTGCTACATTTCTTGTAAACAATTAACACTTTAAGGTGTATCCAACCTCTTGAAATTGGGACTGTATTGTTCTAAGTGCAGTCCCTATTTCATGTCGGGCCACACCCACAACTATCCTAGGGCACATGTGGCACATGGCCTGGGGGACACCTGCTAGGTCGTGAAGTAGCATACATGAACCTCATGTGGCCTCTGCCTCCTTTTGAAAATAAATGTTTATAGAAACAGAGCTTTGGGCTCTCGCGTGCCATCTCTGCTGCTTTTTCTTTGACAGTTGCTCACTGTGGGAGAGACAATGTGCCCTACAATGCCTGTCTGAAGTCACTCCCTGGTCCTATACAGAAAATGACTGTCCAGTCCTGGATTCTGGCAGTGATGTCCTATCTTACTGGTCAAAGCCAGGCTTGCTGAGTTAGCCCAGGAGCCTGCAGCAGTGAAAACCAGTGTAAACCAGACCAGGCACCCATTCAGTGCATCCACCATTCAGACCAGCTCCTCTGTCTCTTCTCTTTACTTGATAGGTGTGGGAGAGCTCAAGGGGTTTAAAAAAACAAAGGACGTGTGCTAGTGAGCTGCACCACTAGTTAAGAGACTTCCTCCACTTCCTCCGTAAGTGAAACTCAGGGATGACAATGCCTGGCTTGTTCAGGGGCCTTTTACATTAAGAAGCAAGCATGCTGCTTTCTTAGATTTTGTCTATGAGCACAATGACACAGTTTAGCTGAGAAGGGGTGACATCTAGGGCTGCTCACTGAAACAGAGGCCTTGTTAGAACACATGGGAAATCAGAGTTGAGGTCAGTGTGAAACCCAGTTACCTTCTCCGATCGCTTTAGTGTGCTTTCTTTCTCAGCCCAGGAACTCTACAGAAGAGAAGAGAAACACTATTAGTCAGAGCAGTCACAAGTCCTGGCAGCACCTTCTGCAGCTTCACCCGTAGTTAAAGTGAAGGGCAGGTCAGGATTGCTGCACAGCATCGAACGCTAAAGAGGAGACACTGTCTTGGCATCTACTGCCAGCAACCCAGAACCAGCCTGGCAGGGAGGGCAAAGAATGGGCTAACCCCCACCCCCCGCCCCGTGCCAAACACACACAATGCCCAGATGCTCAGACAGTCATGAGCTTCCAAGGTGAGACTGCAACAGAAATAGGAAATCCTGCCAAGTCCCCAACACCAGTGACTCTGCCTGCCACACCAGTGACACAGATGGGACAGACAAGTCCATTTGCATGTAAACATTTCCACAGGCTTTACAAAAGCTTCTTTAAACAGAGAAGCTAGAGATCGAGGGATCCCACACAGCGATGAACTGAAGACCTTGGCAACGTGATTCCTGGCAGTTTCAGGTCCCTCTGGCTGGGTGAATTCCCCAGTCTCCAGACTGACTGTCCAGGACTGGCTTTGTGTGGATTGGAAGATAACTACCTGACTGGTACCTGACTCTACAGGTGTCCTGAAGACACCAACCCTTTCTGGGTAGAGCAGCCCATAGGTGCCTAGATACCCCTGGGGAAAGGATGTGGATAGGCTGACCGTGAAGTGTTAGTGTGGCCAGGTTGTTTCTGCCTCTTGGGGCTGTGACATCCCACCCATAACTTGCACCTACTGCCTCTAGGTTGAGAGAACCCTTCAGAGCCTCAGCATTTTATGACAGTCAGGTGTCATCAATATTAAAACACCAACTATAAAGTGAAATTAGCTGAGTAAAGCCCGGAGGCTCATACACTTCATAGCATAAATCTTAAGAGACAACATGGCTCAGTGTGAGCATTGCTTAGTAAGACTCACTGTAAACTGCCCACTGTCCATCAGCGTGAAGACTCCACCTGAGCTTTTAGTCCACAGAAAGCAATTCGGAGTTTCACACAGAGGGACTTGGGGATAGAAAACGTGTGTGGGCCACTACCACCTCACCAAGACCCACCCCTTTCCTTCTGGAACAAACAGATGCCTATCTTTCCCACTCCCTTCCAGTTAAGCAGACACATGTGTTCTGGCCAATGAAATGTGAGCAGAAATGAACAGGCTCTTAAGGCAGACGGAGAGCCCAAGGTCAATCCCCTACCCTTTCTTGTAAGGACAAACGACAACAGAGAGAGCTATTCATTCCAAATGATTCTAGGAGAGAACAGGGCCTGCCTTCAACAGCCTTCACCCTTGGGTAGCTATGGGATGGAGTCACACTGGAAGGGAACCAGGAGTGAGAAACAACCCTCTTTTTGAAGACACCCCACCCGAGGCTGCTTCTCAGACCTGCCTGTGCCTCCTGCCTGCTTTCTTGACCTCTGACTTGGAAAGTGCAGATGACCCTATCCCTCTTCCAGCCCCATCGTCTCCATCTGCCATCATCTTCAGTTGGCTGCTCCTGTGGTGTTTCTCGGGCTCCAGGATGAAAATATGTTTGTTCTGCTATTTCAGGCCCCTCTGACATACAGCAAGCAAATACTTTTCAACTAGAAAAGTCCACTGTTCTAAAGGCTGTGTCATGATGTGGATTCTAGCTGAACTGCGAATTCCCTTTTGGAGTCCTGCTATGATCTCCAAGAAAGCTGTCCAAGAACACCGGCACTTAACTTACTTCATGCATAAAAAACAATAAAATTGTCCTCAAGTTTCCTTCTGGGTCTGCTTTAAATTTCATTTACCTATAAGACAAGAAACCTGTACAAGGGAGCCTGTGCCTCCCTGTCATATGACAGTATGATTACTCTTGAGAAGAAAAGTTCAGCTGACATGGCCACAGTCCTGGACATGTGCTTCTGTACTGCCAGAAGAATCGTCCTCCAGGGAAACTTCCTGGTCATAGTCATTCCCCACCTCCCTTGCTCTCCATGTGTAGCCTCTGATTTTGGCTACCTTTGGCCCCTCCACACATATCATGCCAAATTGGATCTGATCTGCCTCACAAGGTTTCTGCCAATCCTCCCCTACCTGTGACAGCATCCCTGTCAGCAGTTAGGCCCTGGCCTCACCTTTTGTTAGCTCCCCCTCACCTAAGGCTCTTTAATGAGACAGTTCTCATGCCATTTGCTGCCTGCATTACACCTTTAAGATCCCTAGAACAAACTTGGCAATGGTGCCTCCATGTTATCTACACATGAACCTGGCACGGTCACGAGGCTTCTCTCTTTGTTGACTCCAGTGGTTCAGGTTCACATTAAAATAGTGATTTTTGGAAATTTAAATTCAGCTGAAGATCAGAGATTTCAAACCAGTCACTTTAATATCCAGTTGCTATTTCAGACAGCACAGTATGCTGAATTAAACTAAAGATGGTAGGTACGCCCCAACTCTCCTGAAAGCTTGGCTGACTTATTCAGTGGACCATTCTGAATTTTCTACCCTCTTGGACATCTTACATGGAGGAATCTAACAGGCAAGAAAGTACAATGCTCAACTCACAGTCCCCTGCCACTGCATCGGGGAAGGTAGACCCTGGGGAGTAACAGTCACCATGCTTGGAAGGATGAGGCCAGGCTGGCTAGACAATGAGCAGGAACTGGGAGACGCTGGTTGCAGTGGGTTTACATGATGGTACGTGCTACCTACCCTGAGAGCATCCATCACATCGGGCTGCTCCAGGAGCAGAGGGAAGGTGGCCAGCACGGGGTGACTAATTAAATCTGAAACACACAAAAGGAAGAATTCAAACTTCATTCCTATTTTACTGTATTTGATCGAAATGTTATCTCTTCAGGTTAAAATTATTTTGCCAATTATTTTCTGGTAACACTTTTTATGCACTTTGGCCTCCAGGAGAGTTCAGAGGCGTGAATCTGTCCCTTTTAGTATCTCTGTGTCTCTACCTCTTATCCTGGGAAGTTCTGAAATGAGGTTTCCAATGAGGGTGGCCATACTGGGTCTTCTGTACAAGAGAGTGTGAAAGAATTGAAGGGCAGTTTGAATTCCCGGTACCAAGCCCTTCTACAAAGACACCTAAATCCATTCAAGAGCATGAGCAGCACTCTTGGCCTGACTCCTCTCTAAGGCTCTTCCTCTAAACACCACCATACTGCAATGCACTACTTTTGGAAAAGGCACATTCAAACAGTAGCATTTATTTCTGAAATGCCAAGTGCAACACGTTCCACCATACTGTCCCTCAGTAGAGAACCATCTAGAACAGCCTCCTTGCCTCTAGGAACAGCTGGTAAGCCTGCACTTGAGCCCTGGTGCTGGTGATGGTTCCTAGTTGCAACTGATGGTAAAAGCCTAAGTCTCACTACCCACATTACGAATATTTCTTCGGGTATTTCTGTGCAGCTTTAGACTTTGCTGTCTTATATTACTGGGGCGAAACTCTGGATGTAGAATCTGTTCTAGCCAGGAACATGATTGTCCACAGTGTGAGGCTTCACCACGCTGTCCTGCTCCTGTGCCCCATCCATGCCTGCTGCCCTCAATGTCAATCTCACCAGCCTAGATACACTTTCTTGCCTTGGGTCTCCAGGCACACCACTTACTCTAATCAAAGGAGTCTCTCACACATCTCCCCACAGGCCTATTCTCTTGTTCAGGTTTCATCTTTGATATGACCTGCTCACAGAAAGAAGTCTTTCTTCTGGCTACGGAATAGTTCAGGTCTTCTCGGTGAATGTCCCCTCATTATCTTTATGATCACTTATTTTAAAAGGCCAGAGGGCTTCTTCATGTCATTGTGTTTTGAAGCTTGATTGCTCCATCAGGTTGGGTCCCATTCACCACAAAATGGCACAACATTATATACCCAGCACCCAGCAGGCAGTGGGTATCTGGACACTTACTGATTTCTAGGGTTCAGGTGATATACAACAGAATTAAGATGTTTTACTTTAGAGCTAAGCTCTTATAGCATATGCTCTCCTCTTGGAAAGTTTTCTCATGTATGACACCTTGTGTATTTTAAATTATTTTTAATATTTTACTTGGAAAAAACTTGTGAATTCAAGACAAATGACAAGGACTGGAGAGACAGCTGAGTGGTTAAAGTACATACTATACAAATATGAGGACTGAAGTTTGGATTCCCCAGAAACCCACACAAATACCAGTTGGGTAGAGCAGCCTATATATGTTCCAGTACAGAAAGTGGATCCTAGAGCTAGCCAGTCAAACTGTATGGGAGAGCTCTGGGTTCAACTGAGAGGCCCTTCCTCAGTGAATAAGATAGAGAGTAAGGAATGAAGGTGTTCATCACTAAGCTTGGACCTCCACATATATGTGCATTTGTGTGCACATGAACTAATACATATGCATAAAAATTAATTTAAAGAGAAATTCTAAGAATAAAAAAAGTGCATAGAAACTCAGGCACTATTTGTAACTGGGCCATGGGCACACTTTATTATATTAGGGACAGCTGTTTGGGTGATGGTTTCTTCCTGAAAAGGTGACATACAGGGTTACAGGTAAAAACATTTAATTCCAAGGCTAGAAGGGAAACTGTTCGCACATGGATGGAAAAGGTGAGGCTGAGTGTGTGGGGCTGAGCTGACCATGAGTGAGCTCACAAAGCTGCTCCTAAGTGATGTGTCCACCCTGTGCTATTTAGTGGTTTTACTCCATGTGTCACATCTGCATGCAGGAGATACAGCCTGCACAGAACACACCTTCAAGTTTGGCAGCATCAACACACAGGAAATACCCACACTTACCAGCACTTTGCAGGCTTGTCCTGTCTCTCAGGAGCACATCTCCAAGAATTTGTCGGTAAAATATCAGCAAGTGAGCGGAGCACATACTCCCCACCAAGGTTTCTGGCAGCAGACTAACGGGAAGAAAGGCAGGCATTAAACGGACCCTTCCAATCCATCCTACTGGGCTTTTTCTTCTGTGTATTACTTCAATGAACAGGTTTTACCTTATTTTTGAAAAAAAAAAGATTTTACAGTTTAAAAGAAAACTTACATCACAACTTGGTCACTTTAAACCAGAGATAACTAGTCTCCCTTAAACCAGAGATAACTACTCTCCTCAGCTCTACATTTTTATGTCTCAGCCCGGTGTTACAAGCTTGTGCTTTCGCGCTAGTGCACACACCCATACTAAGTGTCAAATAAAGGAAAGTCATTAATGCCCTGTTCTGGAAAGTGACTAGTGAGCTACAAGCTTGAACAAAAGCATGTGGCTGCCAAGCCTGGTGTGGTGGAAGAGGAGGAAATGCCAGTTCAGACTGTTCATGGGCTGGGTGGGACACAGGAGGTGTGGCAGACCTGAATTGAATCCTGACTTTGCTACTTCCTGGCAGCCAGACTAGGGATTAATTAATCACTCTTGGTGTGCTTTTGTTTCCTTATTTGTAGGATGCCAAGCCTAGCACCGGAATTTCAGGTTACTGAAAGGATTAAAATGAAGCAGCTGTAGCATTTAATACCTATCTAGTATATAGCAAGGGCTCAAAAAAAGAATTTAATATTGAAGCTAAGATGGTATCAGTTTAAAATAGATTAATATAAGTTTGGGTGGAATATGTAATCTCTGTGGTAAACACATGTACACAAAACAAGCAACTATTCATGATTTATAGACTATACACAAACGGAAACCGAAAAGAAATCAAGTGTCAGTGGCAAAACAAAACAAAAGAAATAGGAAAAAAGTATGGAGGAAAATGAAAAAAAAAAAGCTACAAGACATAGAGAAAAATGATGTGCCAAAATGATGGCACTTCCATGGGTAACTACATTAAATGTAAATGGATCAAAACTCCCCAATCAAAATATGTAGATTGGAAGAAAGAATTTAAAAAGATAAATCCAACTATATAGGAGTCTTGCTTTAGACTCAGGACAAACATTTCAAAGGTTACAAAGGTTGTTTCAATTTTTATAATTAATCCCTAATTTTAATATCTAGTCAATTTTAGAAGGGAAAATGATTACACAGGTAAAGTTCAGGCTTCCAGATGACTGGAATAAGAGATGAATGAGGGCATTAGGCTGGTGTGCAGGAGCACAGGAGTTCACAGGTGAGTAGCTTCACAGAATGCAGGTGAGCAACCCTGATCATCCCTGTCCCTGCATTTCTAGGCTGTCTTACCAGTCATATGCACTATTTGGCTCACTGAGCACATAAAAATCCTGATTTGGTATAAGTTCAAAGTAGATTTCATGATTACTGTTGAGGAGCACTTATGGTGCCCTAGTGCCACCATGCCCTATAAGGCCATGCTGAGACTCCTAAGGGTAGTCTACATCGGGCTGTGGCCTTTGCGGGCAGCGCTCCGAGGTATGCCAAGTACTGCCTCGTGCTGAAGACCTGTCACTGATTTTACCAGGGGAAGGGGTGGACCCTTCCTCCCTTCTATCTGCCCCCTCTTTTTCTTACAGATCTGCCTGCTCCATCTGCTGGAAGGCGTGGGTGCTCCTTCAGGGTGGACACTCCTTTCCTTCCACCTCTCTCCTGTATGAGGCAATGGTGTTTCACTTTGTCTAAGCTGTCTAAGCTTTTCCAAGCCTAAGATGACCAGACAGTTCTCAGCTACTAAAGTCTGAGCTGAAGAAGTGGAAAAAATGCTTTACTCCAATCTCACCTGAGGATCAGTGAGCCAGGAACAGAAGAGTGAAATGAATGGGTCCCAGCAGTTACAGTCTTATTGTAAAAGGGAGAAAGGGGTGGAAATGTGTCACACACACAAAGGAAAATAACTCTGTAGGAATTTATACAGACCATTGTTCTAGGCAAATGTTTCCTTTCATTCAGAACTCAAAGGACCTGAACTTGGAACTATCTCTCCTCAGGACCTCAGAAGTGTGCCTTTGGTCAAACTGAGTCAATTTAAATCCCTTTGGAAAATGGCTCTAGGTATGTGTGGGAGGTGCATGCCTTTAACATCAGCATTCAGGAGGCAGAGGCAGGTGGATCTCTGTGAGTTCAAGGCCAGCCTGGTTTTCATTAGTAAGTTCCAGGGGCAACCAGAGATACATTAGAGAAACCCTGTCTCAGAAAGAAAAGAAAAAGAGAAAAGGAAAGAAAATGGGGAAAGTGTTGGTGGAGTTGAACAGAGAGCTACTGTCACATAACGCAACAGGTTCAACACAAACTGAGGCTGTGCACCTAGTGGGCGAGGCCCTTACTTGTGCAAAGAAACTGGTGTAAGACATGGGTCTGCACTCCGCACTTTCATGTCTTCTGATGATACCTAGTGCATATACACAACATGCTGAATGGATGAGGCACCACAAGCAAGCTGGGTCTCAGGTGAAATAGGCACATGAAAATTCAAACTGGGCTTCTCACCAGTGACCAGGCCTCCCCTATTGTGTGCTCTCCACAGAGCATCTCTCACCACCTAGCAGGAGAGAACCATACTTAAACACAGGTGAAGGTGACACAGGGGCAAGTGCAGCTAGAAGTGGAATATACCTGTAAGAGGGAGGAGAATTATGTCAGGGTGTTGTTCTCCTTTTCTGCCCACAAGGGTAGCTTGTCAGGGATGTGAGGATGCTGAACAGGTCAGCTCTGCCTGTCTTCACTTCCCTGGAGTAGAAGCTCAGAGAACTCTGTGTAAAGCTCACATGCTGGTGCCCAGCGTCTCACCCACAGCAAAGGTCTCATAGTTCATAATCCTTTGGCCCCAGAAAGTCTGTGGCCTGGTTTCTGTGAGAGTCAGCCTGCTCTTGGATCAAACCAACACAGTGATCAAAGCAGAATGGTCATTTCAAGATACAGCTTAAGTCTGGCTCTGTGGTGCTCTGAATTATGCTTGACCCAGGGAGTGGCACTATTAGAAGGTGTGGCCTTGTTGGAAGAAGTGTGTCACTGTGGGAGTAGGCTTTGAGACCCTTTTTCTAGCTTCCTGGAAGATCGTCTTCTCCTGTTTGCCTTCAGAAGATGTAGAACTCTCAGCTTCTCTAGCACCACGTCTGCCTGCACACTGCCATGCTTCCTGATATAATAGACTGAATCTCAGAACCAGTAAGCCAGTCCCAATTAAATGTTTGCCTTTATAAGAGCTGCCTTGGTCAAAGTGTCTCTTTGCAGCGACAGAAACCCTAACTAAGAGAAAAGAACACACAGCAGACAGGCAGAAGAGGTTGGGTCAGTGGGAGTGAAGTCCCTGAGAAGCACAAGAGGACACAGCAGGAAGATCTCTACTTGGAAACACTATTTCTGTGCCCACCATGAGCTACATTTAACACACACCTCACTGATCCCTAAAGGGGGACAGGAACTAAGGACTTTTTGCCCATGACCCTACAACTCAGGGCAGTGTTCACAGTTTCAGACAGATGGCCAGCTTGACCTTGAGGCAGTGGAGTATCTGAGAAGCAGTGTTTGAGCCAAGAAAGCAGCATTAAGAGCTGTCCCTGACAGCCGCTTGGGATCCCTGCAGGCCTGGTCACAGCTGAGCAGCAGGGCAGCACAGCAACAGGAGGATGAGGGCAGGACTGGGTTTCCCTCACAAAGGCTGCTACTGTGAGGCTCCTGTTCTCTACACCATGAAACGGACAAGTTTTCAAGGGAAGACTGGCCAACAGGGAGAGGGTAGATTAGAGGCTTTATGACCTAGGGCCAAAAAAAAAAAAAAAAAAAAAAAAAAAGCCAAGAGTAAACAGTGTCCATGAACACATTATTAATGGTTGCTGACAGACTGAACTGTAAAGTATACCTCAGACTCCAGCACAACCTGGACTGAGAACAGCCATGCTCTGAGGGGCAGGCCAAGCCTTCTTTCACTTCCCTGCATCATTGAAAATTGTAAATTATATTATTCACTTGTGTAGGCAGTGGGCAGAAGAAAACGTTCAGGAGTTGGTTCTCTTCTTCCACCACATGGACCCTGGGTATCAAGCTCAGACGGTTAGGCTTGGCGGCAAGCACCGTTATCTGCTGAGCCATCTCATTGGCAACTCTTCCCAGTGACTTGTGAGCCAGGTCCTGGCAGGGCGCACTTCTTCAGCAGGCTCTGCCTTGTACACCTTCCTCACTTTCCCTGATTCCCTATGTGCCCCATGGTTTATCCCTCAACCCTTCAAGGCCTATTTAAAGACAATGTCTGACTTTACCAGACATGCTCATTTGAACAAATCTTGGAATCACATTTTCATTTATCTATGCATAAAACAATTATGCTGGCACATACAGAGAGCAGCATTGGGTTTCTGTGTGTGTCTCACACAAATATGGGCTAAGTGTTTTATATGATTCCTCTTATTAAGCCCTATTCCAGCTTCTCAGGGCTCATACTGTTAAAGTCTGAGATCCTGAAAGAGGGGCTTCAGTGACTACAGGGCACTGAGTGAGGCACTGGCAGCTCTGAGATGTCACTCATGGAGTCAATTTTCCCGAGGAAATCCAACATCTCCTCAAATTTAGACTGGTCCACCCCTCTCTCCCAAGTGCTGTCAAGAATGTAGAGTAACTTACACTTTCCTGCTTTGCTAGTTACAGGGTAAATGGCACAGTCATACGGACAACACTCCAGCAGCTTCTTATCAAGTTAAAGCAATGCATTCCCGGGTATTTTTACCCATAAGAAATACAGATATGTGCACCATGTGCAAATATTTGGAGAAGCTTTATTACTGTCTGATCAGATCTAGAAACATCAGGCAATGAATGGATAAGCCAACAATGGCCTATCCATCAAGTGTAACACCATTTAGAACAAAAAGGACCAATTTACTGTGAGGGTCTGGAAAACGTAGAAGTGTTGAGGAAAAAGACATATGATTGGCTGCTTGAGGCTGGGGCTGGAGTGCTCATTGCAAAGGGACAGGAGAGAACCTTTGTTTTTTAAAGAGAGGGAAAGAATGAGGTGTTCTCCATCTTGCCTGCAGGAACTGTTACATCCATCATCATGAACATTTGTCAAGACTCAGAGTTGCTTGATAAAAAGGGAATTTTACTACACGTGAGTCAGAGCTTCCTAAACCTGACAGAGAAAAGAAGGCCTCTGAGCATAGGGCTATACTGGTAAGCCTCACCTATTCAAGAGCCTCTAAATTATCTAACATGACATCTGTTACTTAAAAATACAGGGGTGTGTGTGTGTGTGTGTGTGTGTGTGTGTGTGTGTGTGTGTGTCACATGGAGGCCAGAAGAGGGTATTGGATCTCCTGGAGATGACTATGGAAGGCTGCAAGCTGCCTGACATGGGTGCTGGAATCCAGCCCTGGTCCTCTGGAAGAGCAGCCAGTGTTGTTAACCCGAGTCATGCCTCCAGGCTTTACACCCACCATTTGAGCTCGCTGCAGAGGAAGCGAGTCTAAGCTTTCTTACTACTGGATTTTTGGGAGAGGACTCAAAGAGGCAAGAACAATTGACAGAGGTCAAGCAAGCATCCCCTTCCCTCTTATTCTCCACCCTCTCCCAAAAGGTCAGGCCAGCTACTCACCTGAGCATGGCCCTTGACCTCCTGTTCAGAGACCGAAGTTTCACCAGAAGTTGAGGTTGCCTCCGCACACTTATCATCTGACGGAAAACACTGCCCTGTGCTACAAAAACACCAGGAATATGGAGTCACAGTTTAAGTTCTTGGGACGGTGTTTATTCAAACACACATTCAATGAAAATCTACAGCCAGTGGAGCTGGGCTGCATGAAAGGCAGTGGTCACCCGCCCAGCTTCGGTGAGTCTGTTTTGACATGAATGTGAATGAGTCTCCAGATGGCACCTCACAGGCCACTGTGACAGATGCTCTGTGGCATAAAGGGAGCGGATAAAACATGTCTGGCTCCAGATGGACACAGATCCTTAGACTCCAAAGCCCTGCCTGTTCTCCAAAGAGGACTCTCACTGACACTGTGGGCACTGGCACTGTCAAGCACTGTGGGGCACTGGCTCTGGTGAGGATCTGGAGCACCGAGCTCTGACCTGGATAGTGGAGGAGTCTGTTGGCTCACTCTCTGGGGAAGGACTGTATATCTTACTGCCCATGTCCCTGCTTCTCCAGGACACTGCTGGGTGGATGGTATTAAGGGCACTCAGGTTTTTATTGGCTCAGGGGGAGGGCAACTTGGCATACATTAAAAAACTACATCCTTTGAATTAGCTTATTCTACTCATTCTGTACCTGTCAAGTATTATGCTGGCAGTTTTATGCCAACTTGCCACAAGCTGGAGTCATCTGAGAGAGAGGAACCTCAGTTGAGAAAATACTTCCACAAGATCAGGTTGCAGACAAGGCTGTATGGCATTCCTTAATTAGTGATTGATGAGGAAGGGCCCAGCCCATTGTGGGTGGTGCCACTGCTGGGTTTTAAAAGAAAGCAGGTTGAGCAAGCCATGAGGAACCAGCCAGTAGGCAACACTCCTCCATGGCTCCTACCCTGTCTGAGTTCCTGCTCTGACTTCCTTCCATGATGGAAGACCATGTGGAAGTGTACACCAAATAAACCCTTCCCTCCCCAAGTTGTTCCTGTCCCTGTTTCATTATAGCAAAGACGCCCTGACCAAGCCAGGCTCCAGTGCAGTGCCCTGCTGAGGCAGGGTCCCCATTCTTCACAATTCCAGACCTTAGAGTCTCAGAGGTGTCAACAAAACAATCACTTAGTGGTTTACTGTTCACTCTGACGGCACATGAAGGCCTCTTGATTCCAAGGAGGAGTGTATTTTGTTAGGATGCAGCTTGTTCTCCGCTGCTCTACGGCTCACCTCATTTACGGATAGGAGGGTAACATGGTTCTAGATGTCACTCAGAGGCCCAGAAGGGCTGCAGAGATGGCCCAGTGGATAAGAGCACTGGCTGCTCTTGCAGAGGAGCCACGTTCAGCTCCCAGCACCCACATGGTAGCTCATAACCATCTGTAACCCAGTACCAGGGGATCTGGCGGCCTCTTCTGACATCCATAGGCACCAAGCATGCATGTAGTGCTGAGAGATACATGCATACAAACACATACATAAAAAACACAATGAGTCTCTAAAAAATACCTATATATTAAAGGCCGATCACCAGCTGAATACTATGGAGGTGGGGGAACCATTTGGGGGTGGGGCCTTCAGGGACACATCCAGGCCACAGGACTGTGCCTGAGAAAGAGATACAGAAACCCTTGCCCTCCTGCACTGCTCCGCAGCCATAGGGGATGAAGGGCTTCTCTACCACATGCTTCGCCATGATGTATTTTACTAACAGAGACCCAAAACAATAGGGCCAACTGACCATAGCAGAACCCTGTGGAAATGTAGACCCAAATAAACCCTCCCTCACATAGCTTGCTTATGGCAGGGTCATGGGGATAAGAAGCCAGATGACAGAGGGTCACACATAACGGCTGTACCTCTTCTGGACACTGAAGGGTCTACTTCAACACCTTTTTCATAAGGAGTGCCGCCATTCAGGAAGAGTTCGTATGTTCTAGGAAAGAACAGGATATGTGATGAGTCCTTGTCATGGACTTGTGAACTAGACTCTGCCAGGAATGCTTCTTAGCATGAAGTTATTCATGGGTATTTTACTAAACTCATGGGTAAATGAGAATCAACGTGCTGACTCTTCCATGAGGTAGCAACTCAACAGACAGACTCTCTCCTGAGCACAAACTGCAGGAAACTATGGTGTCCACATGGAGAGAAGGGAAGTTCTGACATTACTAAAATGATTTGACTTTAAAGATTTGTTCCGATAAGTAATAACCTTTATTTTTCAAATGTATTAGCCATTATTTGCAATGATGTCAGTACTCAGCTGTACCCTTCCTCCCTTGCTAGAATGTGCTGTACCCTGAGTTGCTGCCCCTGTAGCCCATGTGTTTCTCTTCCATGGAAGTGTGAATTAAATGCAGAGAGCAGGTAAAAGGCTCCTTGATTCCCCATTGCACTCCTAGAGAGGATCCCCTGAATCCAACCACACACTCCCTTCACACAACGCACACTGGAGCAATTACAAACAGCTGTGACTGCTCTTCTGCAAAGGTGGACATCATATATCCTCTATAAGCACACTATAACCCCGAGTTACAGTGCAATATGCTACCATTTATATTATACTGGGCATAAAATAATTTTTTAAAAAAATGATAAGAAATCAGGGTTTTCACAATGACACAGTAATGACAAGTGTCCTCTCCTTCTTGCTAGGAGGGTGATGTCAGACAGCTGGGGGCTAGGACTCTTATCTCTGCCCAGTGGTGAGGAGGCCATGAGGGGGTGTTGCCTAAAGTGGCCCTCACATGAGACTTTGAGATAAGAAGTAATCTCAAGATTAAAGATGGAGGGGTCTGAGACCTGGAGATGCTAAGGACCTGAACCATCACCCAGGAGGAGCTGGGCCCAGAGCTCTGGATCAGAGGACTTCTCACCCAGAATCTCAGTTCCAATCTGCCCCTCTCTCTGCCTCTCTATCCCTCCTGGGAGTTTATGCTTATGTCCTTGACTTAGGTCTTTATTTTCCCTATTTAAAATGGAGATCATCGGGGCTGGAGAGATGGCTCAGCGGTTAAGAGCACAGACTGCTCTTCCAGAGGTCCTGAGTTCAATTCCCAGCAACCACATGGTGGCTCACAGCCATCTGTAATGGGATGCTCTCTTCTGAAGTGTCTGAAGAGAACTACAGTGTACTAACATATAAATAAAATAAATAAAAAGATAAAAAAAAGTTAAAATGGAGATCATCTATTTTCTTGTTAGTTTTTGAGACGGGAGGCAGTCTCCTCACTGGTGTGTGGAGTACAGGTACTGGACCAGATTGCGTTGGCTCTTGCAGCCTCAGTTTGTCTACAGTTGTTACCACTGCCATTTCAGTGGTCTCCCTGCTGTGGAAGGCAGAGCCCCAGACTCACTGTTTGCTCTCTGAAGCCCCCAGGCTCTTTCTTCAGCACACTGAAGTGTGTGGAATCCATGGGAACTCTGGACTGAATGCTCTCAGCACACAGCCCAGGCAAACATCTTTTAAAACACGGATTCTCTGGGTCATTTCTTTCTCACTAGGGTAAGCATGTGAACTGTTTGCCCGTGTTCCCTCAAACACTAAGATCAATATGAGAAACCCTCTTCCCAAAACTTGTTGAACTATTAACAGAAGACACCTGAAAATCCCTAGGGATTTTCTACAAGTCACTCACTTGTAAGGAATAGTGAGGTCGGGGCTGAGGATTTAGCTCAGTGGTAGAGCGCTTACCTAGGAAGTGCAAGGCCCTGGGTTCGGTCCCCAGCTCCGAAAAAAAAAAAAAAAAAAAAAAAAAAAAGGAATAGTGAGGTCACTTACTTTGCTGGAATAGGAACTCCACTGGCATCGAAAAGCTTAAGAAACACCCAGCCACAGCTTAACTCTCCTCTCTCACCAGTCGACTGTGAAATAAAATGAACACATGGAACAGTGCTTAAACTAGCCACTTACAAGCGCACACCAAGTCCTCACACTCACTCTAAGTACCCAGCTGCCCTCAAAGAAAATAAGATGCTACATGCCAGGGGTTTTACTTGTAGGTCAGTTGTTAAATGTGGTACTTCAAACGACAGTTCTGCTTTAGCACAGTTGCTTTGGAAGGCCCCTTAAATCCCATCCTGAGGCAGCTGTTGCCACTGGGTCTTCAGTGCTATACAGTGTGAAGCTTTGTTTTTCAGGAGAATGGAATAGAGGAATCAATAACTCAAGGATCGCTTTCCTCAGCCCCCTTGCCATTTGCCAGGGGTCAGTAGGGCCCACCTCGTCTCCTCATGCCTCCCCATCCATCTTGAAGATGGACAGGACCATGCAGTAAATTAATGGGATCTTCCTGTGACTGTGCTCTGTGCAGCTACAAGGCCAAGTTTATACGCTACGCAGGTGAAGCTGGGATCAGAGTACGGACATGTGGAGTCTCTGGTGAACATGCACACCAGTGGATTTAGTGTTTCTCTGACAAACATTAAAGCACACTTCTGATGTTCCCTTGTCATTCTCTCAAGTCTCTGAGCAAGACCTGTGACCTATAAAGTTAAGTGGCTTTGGTTCCACGAGGACAGGGCTAGAATGCCCTCAGGACTTTTTAATTACCTCTGGGAAGTGCCAGTCTTTATGAGATTTTGTTCTTTAAAAGCAACTGGAGTTCAATGATGCTATAAATGCCAATAAAACCCTTCTGCCTTAAATAACACTTAACATTGCTACACACAAATGACAACCAGGGTGGAAAGATGGCTCAGTGAGTCCAGGTGCTTACTGCCAAACCTGACAGCCTGAGTTGGATGCTTGGGACCACACAGTGAAAGGAAAGAGCTAGCTCCTACCATTGTTCTCTGGCCTCCATACTGTGGCCCCATAAATAACATATAATACTTTTTTCTGTAAATGAGAGTCAGTACCACTCTGGTTCCTTCACAGTTCAATTTCTGATACAGAGAAATCCTTCCTTGGGGGTCAAGTGTGAGTCTCCCCGAAAGCCATGTGTGTCTGCACCTGGTCTCCAGCTGGTGTACTGTTTGGGATTTTGGTTGCAGAACCTTTAGGGGTGGACCCTGCTGGAGGAAGTGGGTCCCTGGGGGTGACCTTGAGGTTTCCAGTCCAGTACCACTTGTTCACTGCCTGCCTCCCTTGTGACTGCTGCTGCAGAGAGACGAGGTCTCCCTTCCCTGGCAGGGTGGACGGATCCCTGGAACTGTGAGTCAGAATAAACTCTTCCCCAGCTGCTTTTGTCAGGGCGGTTTACCAGAAAACACCTTCTAACACAGCCGCTATCACTGTGCTTGTAAATCAGATACAGTTCTAACGGTTCCCCTTTGATGCATCAGAGCAGTTTGGCTTTCCGTTTTGACATACATTGCGAATATAAGAAATTCCAAGTTCAAATAATATCCCGAGGTCTGGAGTTGAAGAATTGGACCTGATAAAACAGTCACCATCGAGCAAGCATGGCAAGATGCCAGTGACCTGGAAAGATAGGGAACCAAAGTTACTGACAGAAGCGAAGCGTGGGCTGGGCTCGAAGCCTCCCTCATCAGCAAAGGGCTAATGCTATCATAGAGGGAGAGAGGGAGAGCAGGGAGGGGTGCACAGAGAGGGCTCAGTGAGAAAGGGCTTGCAGCCAGGTCTGAAGACTTGAGTTTGAGCCCTGGGTGGACCCACAAAGTAGAAGAGAGAACTGACTTCTACAAGCCACCCTCTGCTCTCCATTTGCATGTTGTGTTTTAGCATATGGTATGCTAAAATAGACAAATGTAAAACAAACAAACAAGCAAACAAACACAGGAGTTTTTGAAAGTAGATGGCCCAGATTCACATGTGGATGATTGGAAGTAGAAACATTTAACTTTTCTGTTGACAGGGAAATGACTTTCAACTTTTTTTTTTCTTTTCTTTTTTTTTTTTTTTTTGCTTAGAACAGGCCAAGAAGCAAAGTGCTATCAGTCAGTCCCCAGAGCTGTGACAAAACACATCCTGTATGCTATATTACACTATTTCTAAAGGACTAAAGACCATGCATGGTGCATGTGGCCGGTCCAAGGCCAGTGTCCATGAGTAGTGGATGTTGCCACCGTTCACGGATGTACATGCACATGTAAACCCGCACATAACTAGAGATTGCGACGTGCTCGGCTTCATTCAAGAAAAGCACTCATATTTATTCCTCCCAGCAGCTCACCCTCACCTCCTGGGAAAACAGGGAATCCTACTTGTAAGGCTGCACGGAGGTGAGGGAGCAAACTGTGAAGGTCTGAGCCGAAGGACAAGCAGTGCTCCCTGGAGGCAGCGTGAGGAACAGAGGGCTTTGAGGAAATGTGCCACAGAGCAGTGAGGACACGAGTCACATCAAGAGGTGGCTGTGCCCTCTCCCTGACCTGTTTTGTGCTAAGACCTGACTCAGTAGGAAGAAGGGAACTGAAGGGCTTCTAGGGTGCAGTGGAAGAAAGGAGTCAGCTGTGGGAGGAAGGTAAACGCTGAAGCCAGGAGTCCTTGAAGGTGGGAAAAAGCAAACCACAAACAACAGTGTAAAAAGAACACGAAGACTCCCTAGTCTATGTGAAACTGACTCAGGGGCTCTAACCTCACTGCAGCCTCACCGGGATCGGGGTGTAACACAGTCCCGGAGGCGCTGCCTTTGATTTCTCTGCGAGGGAAATACCTGAGTGTCATTAGCACAGCTGGAAGACTTCATTTTGAAAAACACCCCCAATCCTAATCTCCCTTCCTGCTTTCTGCTCTCTGGAGGGACGTTTCCTGAAGTTGAAATCCACCAGGAGGCTGAGGTCACAGCTTCGGTGAGTCAGACCTGAGGGACCCTTGGCAGGATCGGAAAGGATGATAAAGACTACAAAGACTTCCATTTGGCCCTGTGCACTGCAGGTCCCATGCATTACTCGCTGGAAGCCTTGGATGCACCTTACACTTCACAGCTGAAGGATCTCCCTCAGCAGAGGACTTACCTGAGGAGAAAAGGTCCATGTTTTTGGCTTTTTAGGCTGCCACACGGCACGGACTGTATGAATATTACTCAGGACCTGAAAGAGGTTTTTCATTTGAAACTACTGCACCTCTGAATCCCAAGCCACCAACAATAGCTGCCTCCCCCCGGCCCCCTGTGTGTGTGTGTGTGTGTGTGCGCGCGCGCACGTGTGTGTGTGTGTGTGTGTGTGTGTGTGTGTGTGTGTGTGTGTGTAGGACAAAGAAAATGGAAAAGCAAAAGACTAGAAGGAAGGGAAAACAAAGCAGGCATCGAGGGTCCAGTGTAGAGCATGTGTTTAGCACATGTAAGGCCCCGAGCTCCATCTCCACCCACAAGAGAAAATCAGTAAGAATGTAGCATGCAGATGAAAGTCCCAGGCTCTTTTCCAGCATTCCTGCTTCCTTGGACACTTCAGGCTTTGGTAAACTTCTCAGAGAACTGGGTTGCGTGGGGACATTGTCTCTATAAGCAACATGTCCTTGCTTGGTTCTGACAGCAGGGCTTCTTGTTTATGACAGTCTTAGGTTTATTGTAGGAGAAGTCAAGTAAACCGCATGGAGACACGCATTCCTACTAGATACACCTATAACAGGAAATCTGCTACAATCCAATTTCATGAGTTAATGTCTATGATTTTTGTTTATGTTCTGTTATTTTGATGCGTTCAAACTAGAACAGAGTGAGCTGTATACATGCAATCTCAGAAGCAAGAGGACAAATACCAGGCTAGCCTGGGCAACACTTAAAGAGTCTAGGCCAAGGGCTGGAGAGATGACTCAGTGGTTAACAACACTGACTGCTCTTCCAGAGGTCCTGAGTTATAATGGGTTCTGAGGCCCTCTTCTGACATGCAGATGTACATGCAGACAGAACACCCATGTATATTAAAGAAAAAAAGAAAGAAAGAAAGAAAAAAAGAAAGAAAGAAAGGAAGAAAGAAAAAAAGAAAGAAAGAAAGGAAGAAAGGAAGAAAGGAAGGAAGGAAGGAAGGAAGGAAGGAAGGAAGGAAGAAAGGAAGGAAGGAAGAAAAAGTTCCAGGCCAGCCTTGGATACATAACTAGGACAATGTCTCAGATAGATAGATAGATAGATAGATAGATAGATAGATAGATAGATAGATAGATAGAAAGATAGAGGGCTGGGGAGATGGCTCAGAGGTTAAGAGCACTGACTGCTCTTCCAGAGGTCCTGAGTTCAATTCCCAGATGGTGGCTCACAACCATCTGTAATGGGATCTGATGCCCTCTTCTGGTGTGTGTGAACACAATGACAGTGTACTCATATAAATAAAATAAAAATAAATATTTTAAAAAGAAAGAAAGAAAGATAGACAGACAAAAATAAAATAAAGCTGTCGGGATCCCAGTTCTTATGATATGTGCGTCTGGGAGTGTGTGGCTGGGTGACTGTCTCTGAAACAACAAACTAACTAACTAAAAGGCAGTCACCGGTGTCACTTACTGGCAGTGGTTCTCTACAGAGAACATGGAAATGAGGATCAATGAGAGGATGTGCTCACCCATGTCACACGGAAGCCTTAAGACCTCCTGCCTGGTGCACACTCTGCCCTCACCATCTAGCCCACCACATTTGGCCTCTGAAGCTACCCGCTGTGTAACCAACATCCCTCCTGTTTCCCTAGCCCACCCACATAGCATTCCTTTGCTCTAAGTGCTGAACTGGTAACTCCCTTAATCCCCACATCAGCCTGAGGACAGTGTGAGCAGGGTCAAGTAAGTCATTTGGTCAAGGTCTCGTGCCAACAAATGGTAGAGCTGGTTAATCTTAAGTGAGCTGGCTTCATATTCTGTTCACTGGACAATGACAGTCGGCTGACCTTGACTACCATACAGTCTCAAGCCTCTGACCCCGCAAGGGTCTACTTATACTCCCTTAACCATGCCACCTCCTCCGGTGCCTTTCACTGTTTTTAGGACAGTGATCCAACTTAAACCTCGATGACAGCCTGCAGCTTACACTGTCCTGGCTGCTATTTCCCAGTTCCCCTCAGTGTCTGCTTCTTGCTCCCTCCACCCAGTCACACTGGGATCCTAGTTCCGAAGTTTTTTCCCCTAAAGGACCTTTGTCTGTTCTGTCCTTTCGTCTGGCCTAGTCTCCTTGCCTACTGAATTCTTTACTAAGGTACACATTTAGGGCAAGACACCCCCCACCCCCACCCATGTTTACCCAACATCTCATACTTTGTTGAGTACAAAACTCTTCTAATTTCTCTTGCGGCCCATGGATTACTGAGAAGTCTGCTGCTCACCAAGTACTGTGGTCTCTATTGTTGTTATGGCATCGGTCACTGTGTGCCTCACTGCTGTGACAAATGACTGACAGCAGGAACTCCAGGAAGGAGGGTTCATCCTGCTCACGGATCTGGAGGCAGATGGTCACACTATGGTCTCAGCTGGGGTCGGGGACAGAGAGCGCCCAATGCTGCTGCTCAGTTCATCCTCCCCTTCCACTCGGTGGTGACTTCCGTCTATGGGATGTGCCACACCCATTCTGTGTGGCTCTTCTCTCTCCAGTAAAGCTTCTCTGGAAACGTTCTCAAATGCATAACCAGAGATGTCTCCTAGGTCATTCCAAGTCTGGTCAGGAGACGATGAAGGTGAACCCGCTCATCACTGTCTGTTTTAATTCCATGTGTTCAAGGACCATGTATTACATGAGCTTTAGTTCTCTGAAACTCATCTAGGCTTGTGTTCTGCCCCAAGACTGTCCACCTGTCTTGGTGCACACTCCACATACAGTTAAAAGCATGTGTATTTTACTGGTTTTAACATTTTCTTTATTACATTTATTTATCTGTGTGGGGGGGGTATGTGGTAGGGCACACTCTTGCCACAGGATGCGTGTGGACATCAGGGATAGCTTGTGGGATTTGATTCTCTCCTTCCATCATGCAGGCTCCAGGGATGGCGCTCAGCCTCCGTCTGCTGAGCCGCCTCACGGACCCATACTGTTTTGAGGTGAAGTGCATCATTTGGTCTGGTTTGTGTTACTCATTCTTTTAGATTCTTATTTTAAAGTTAGTTCTATGTTGCTGAGACAGATGTTAACGTTTCCGAACATACTTAGAGCTTTGCTCATGTCCTTCTTCGGGTCTATATAGGCTTAATTTTATGCAGTTTGACGTTCCAGTGGCTGTGCACACACCTGGGACTGTTGTCTCCTGGGGATCCATTTCCTCACTGTCACTGTGGAGTATCTACTCCGTGGACTGATGTCAATGGCGTGTCTTCTCCATCTTCCGACTTCGGACCTACCTGTAGTATTTCATTTGAGGGTGGGCTTCTTGAACAGAGCACTGAGTTCTGTCTCTCTGTGGTCTATTTTTGCATTTCCCAGATAATCTGTCACGTGGTCAAGAACAAACACTGGGCTCCTAAGCATATTTCTTTTTTCTGAAGGGCTTGTCCAAGTCTTGTTTATGCAAACATTTGACTTATCTTCTTTTCCCCTTTCCCTCTCAGATCTCTGAGCTGTTCCTGATCTTAAGGAAATGTTGGACATTTTCCTGTTAAGTCTGCCGATGCGGCACTGCGCTTTCATGTTGCACTTTACAAAATCAGGACATCACTTCTATTTCTACTCTCTAGAAAGTCTTAGAAATCACAAGTGGGCCTTGAGATTTCCCAAATCTTCTGACATCTATTGAGCTCTCTATTGTTCATCTGGTCATTTTGTGTGTGTGTGTGTGTGTGTGTGTGTGTGTGTGTGTGTGTGTGCGCCCGTGTGTGCATGCATGCGTGTATGTGTTGCCAATATGACAGATTACAATGATTGCTTGTCAAGTGTTAAGTGTTAGCTGCATAGTTGTACACATCTGAGTTCTTGGAAGGGACTCCCCTGGCTGTGGGATGGTGTCTGTCCTATGCCCCTAGGCTCAGTCTGAGTATTTGGATTAGAATTCAGTTTCTATGGCCATGAAGGATACTGGTCATGCAGTGTCTCTCTTTTTATGTAACTCTTTGGCATCATGAAATAAGCATATTTTTCTTCATATCTGTTCTATACAAGAAGTTCATATGAGATTGGTTCTAAAAATTTTTATGCTGGGAGTAAGCCATTAGTGAAGCCATGTAGGCCTAGAGTATTCTCTAGAGAAAGATTTCTTATTAAGCTTTTATTCCTTACACAGACATTACTCATTTTTACTTTAGTTTCATTAAATTATAGTTTCCAAAGAAACACTTTCAGTATTACAAAATTTGCTGGCACAGAATTGATTGTGAGATCCCAAACTGCCTGCTAATATCTGAAGGATCTGTGTTAATGACTCAATTTCTATTCAGATATTGGTAATTTGTTTTTTTGTTTGTTTTGTTTTGTCTTTAAAAACAGCTGTCTTCAGTTGGGAGTGGTGGCACATATCTTTAATCCCAGAACTTGGAAGGCAGAGGCAAACAGATTTCTGAGAGTTCCAGGCCAGCCTGGTTTACAAAGCAAATCCAGGACAGCGAAGGCTACACAGAGAAATCCTGTCTCAAAAGACACAAACAAACAAACAAACAAACAAACAAACAAAAAACAGAAAAATATCCCCAACCCAAGCCAAACCAAAAACCACTTTCTTTTACTTACAATGTATCTTTCAATTTGCTTCTTAAAAACAAAAACAAAAAATAACAAAAACAAAACAATTTTTTAATGTTTTCTCTCTGGTTCATCCTTTCTCCTATTTTATTAATTTCTGTAATTTCATCTTCTTGATTTTTTGATTCTCAGTTTTCTATGCCTAGGTTTTTAAGTTGGTAGTTTGGGCAACTGACTTGAGTCTTTATTCTATCCAGTATTTGCAGTTAAAGCTACAAATGTCTGTCTGGGCATTAAGAATTTTTTCATAAAAGATACTTATTTAAAAAAAATCCTTCTGACTTTTGTTTGGGACTGGGGAAAGAGTCTCTGGAATCAAGGAGAGGTAGGGTGGGCTTTGTACAGACATGGTGGTGCTGTTTTCTTAATTAAGGAGCTGGTTACAATGATGTATGTATTTGTCAAAACGGTAGGGCTCTAGTTAGGTCCCAGCTGAGGATAACAGCAGGAGATAAGCATTAGAACCTTAAATACATTATCTGTGATGTAACAATACCACACTCACCAATCAAAGAGCCGGGAGTCAAACCTACTTAATCAGAAGCAGTGTGGGGTGCACTATATATGTGTGGTGTGGGTGCCTGTATACGGATATGTGTATACAGAGGGAGTGAGCGGGGGTTGGGGGGAGAGGAGGCAGTAGCTGCTCAATGTATCTATAGAGATTGAGACACAGATAGATAGATACTAACAGAATTCTTTTACTGTACTCAGGGCAACTTGACTCAGTTCTCATGGATTTAGCTCCTACCTTGCTGCCGTCAAACAGGCAGAGGCGGATGTGTCTGCTGAGGACCTGTATGCTTGTTCCTGGGAGAGGAATCATTTTACAGCTCCATAGGGTCAGAATCAATGAAACACGACTTGGTCTTGACATGATCTGAAAGGAAAATTAAGCACAAAATTTATTTTTATTTATTATTTAAAACAAAATACATTTCTAAATCATCTTTTAGAAATACAGCTTAAGCATACAAACACAGCTAGGTGTAGCAATACACTCTGGAAATCTTAGCACTTAGGAGGTAAAGGCAGGACGACCAGAGGTTCAGGGCCAGCCAGGGCTACATGAGATTCTGTTTTTTTAAAAAAAAAATTAGCAAACAAGAGCTGGAGAGATGGCTCAGTGGTTAAGAGCAGAGCAGTGACTGCTCTTCCAGAGGTCCTGAGTTCAATTCCCAGCAACCACATGGTGGCTCACAACCATCTGTAATGGGATCCAATGCCCTCTTCTGGTGTGTCTGAAGACAGAGACAGTGTATTCATATACATAAGATAAACAAATAATTCTTTAGGGAAAAAAAAGCAAGCAAGCAAAGGAATAAAAAGAAGACATATAGACTAAAAACAAAAAAATTTTACACAAGCATATATGCACAACATACTTTTGGTGAAGTTCACTTAAAATATAAACCAGTCATTTGAGGTAAATTTTCATGGAGGTACATTTGAAAGCTGCACATTTTTTTCTTAATTAACTTATAAACTGCAATGAAAAGGACACACAGGACTCACAGATTTTATCTGTCTCTGAGTCATTCTGTAAGATGTGTGTGGGCATGCACAGGTTGGCACTGGGACAAGTCATTAGTGTCCAGGTTCCTGCCCTGAGCTTCCTAAGTGATGCAGGGAGTCTTGAGAGTGGTAAGAGGAAATGTCTCCTCTTCCCCAAGTTGCTTTGTTATCAGAGCACTAGAAACTTCAAGTATGACCACCCCTTTCTGAGGCCATAAAAACTAAATAACCGCTGGGCTGGGGGAGGCCTGGTGGAGTAGTTGCCTATGGATTCCTGTGTCTGTGTGTGTGTGTGTGTGTGTGTGTGTGTGTGTGTGTGTGTGTGTGTGTGTGTTGAGCTTTTGTTAAGCCACCAACCATGCTGAGATGTGATTTTTCAGTGACAAAGCTACACAAGTCACCCATGCTCTTGTAAGTGACCCCACAGATGGACTGGTTCACAGTGGACTTCACGGAATCATTTCTTTGGTCTGTCATGGCCTTCTCTATCAGGGGTGATCAGAAATATCTCCCCAGCAAAGTCCCACGACAGAGACACCTCACCGGACTGTAGCACTAACACTTATTGAGTTCTTACATGCCAAATGCTGTTCTTTATCATTCAATTCCCACAATAACTCTGTGTTCAAGCAATTATTGTTATTATTCTAAACACCACATTTTTACATATGAAAAACTGAGGTAAAGAGAGAGGGCTGGAGAGACGGTTCAGTGGTTAAGGCACTGGCTGATCTCCTAGACATCTGGGGTTAGAATCTTAACACCTACATGGTGGCTCACAACTGTCTGTAACTCCAGTTTAAGAGGACTCAATTCCTTCTTCTGGCTTCTGCAAGTACGAGGTACACATGTTATACACATATTCATGCAGTCAAATACAGACACACAGACACAGACACAGACACACACACACACACACACGAAAAAAAAATGGCAGGGGACTAGAGAGATGGTTCAGCGATTAAAAGCACTGTCTGCTCTTGAAAAGGTCCTGAGTTCAATTCCCAGCAACATGTGGGAACATGTGTGCAACATGTGAACATGGTGGTTCACAACCATCTGTAAGGATTTGACGCCCTCTTCTGGTGTGTATGAAGGCAGTGACAATGTACTCATATACATAAAATAAAATAAATCTTTTTTAAAAAAATGGCAGGATAGTTGGAATTATATAGTAAGAAATGATTAAAAAAAGGAATGGTTAATATATAAAGTTAGAATTATTTCTTTTGTAATGAAAGAAAACAACAGAAAAAAAGAAAGATAAAGTAGAGGTATGGTTTTGAATTATAAAATATCTTCCAGAAGTAGAGTGTGTTCTCTGCAATGTACTTGTCAATTTGCATGCTATGCACATACTTGCCACAGGAGAGACCCCGGGCGCTGTCTTGCCAACAGTGACCACACGTACCGTGCCTGTCTTGGCATCCCACGTTAGATCCCTGAAGGCCAGCTGTGATGTCGTGAGCTCCGGCTGCAAGAAGTAGCTTGCTCGAAAGCGGCCCCCTGCTGAAACAACACTCTTTTATTCTGTCAGATTCGAGTCCATGCTGCGACACGACAAGGTGAGCAAGACACTGAAAAGCCACGCACTCACTAGAGCTCAGCTCCTGAGATGGCTGTACCGATATGTTTATACAGTAAAACAAGGCACAGAACTTCAAGATGCAAAGATCACCTTAGCTGGGTGTAGTAGCACACCCCTTCAATCCCAGCACTCAGGAGGCAGGGGCAGGCAGATCTCTGAGTATGAAGCCAGCAAGGTCCACAGAGTGAGTTCCAGGACAAATCTCACACCCCCCAAGCCCCCACACACACCAAAAAAAAAAAAAAAAAAAAAAAAAAAAAGAAAAAAAAAAGGAAAGATCACTTCAAGGCGGCTTTAAGAGAGTTAGACAAAAAACATGCTTCATGATAGTGATGATGTATTCAAATACGTGTGCAAAATGTAAGAAATCTGTAATCACTTTTTAGAGATTTGAGGGGGGAAATTACATAACTGGTTTCACTTTTTTAAATTATTTTTTTGAGACAATGTTTCCTATAAATACAAGAGCCCTCTAACTCTCTATAAAGCCAATGATTTGAACTTCTTGCCCTCTTGTTTCTGCCTCCACAATAGAAAGCTCTACTTACTCAAGAAACAGTTCTGGAGCCCTTGCTCTGTGTCAAGTGCTATGTTAAAAGCCAGAGACACAACAGTGAACGGGAGAGGTATGCTCTCCCGCCTTAGCTTGGAGGGAGTGAAGGGACTGATAAAGTCCACACTTGAGTTTGAAGGGTTTCAGGGGAAACCAACCAACACGGCAAGCATCTCTGGGAAGGATGGAAAGGGGTGGGCATTTTAGAACAGGGAAGAACCATTCCATCAGAAGTAACGTCAAGAAGACCTCCAAGGACCACTGACCAGCTCAGTACCCAGGAGGCACCTGCCACCAGCAGCTTATGGACAGTTCTCAAGCACCAGGAAAGCCCAGAACAGACAAGGAGACAGAAACAGGGGAGCGAACACTACACAGAAGGCTTTGGTTCAGAGGGCTGGGGCTTGGGGTGCACCTTTTAAGGCTTCAGCCACAGGATTAGGAATCCTGGAAGCACTGATGGGGCAAGTGCCAGGAGGAGGAAAGCGGGAAGAGGTTGGAAGATACAGGGAAGGGCAAATAAATAAGAAGTCATGTTTGTGCAGCCACGGGAAGGAGGAGGAAAATATGCACTCTCAAGACGGTGAGGTTCGCCTGTGGGGAGACAGATCAGCTAAGCGCTTGCCATGTGAGCTTGAGGACCTCAGTTCTATCCTTCAGAACCCAGGCAAAACAAGACCAGTACAGTGACACTCACCTGTATCCCAGTGCTGGGGTACAGAAGCAGGGGATCCCTGGGGCTTCCTGGCTAGCAAGTCTAGCCAAATTGAGTAGGGGGCCTTGCCTTAAAAATATGGTAGGGGGTGACAAAGGAGCCAAAACCATCCAATGGAAAAAAGATAGCATTTTCAGCAAATGGTGCTGGTTCAACTGGAGGGCAACATGTAGAAGAATGCAGATCGATCCATGCTTATCACCCTGTACAAAGCTTAAGTCCAAGTGGATCAAGGACCTCCACATCAAACCAGACACACTCAAACTAATAGAAGAAAAACTAGGGAAGCATCTGGAACACATGGGCACTGGAAAAAATTTCCTGAACAAAACACCAATGGCTTATGCTCTAAGATCAAGAATCGACAAATGGGATCTCATAAAACTGCAAAGCTTCTGTAAGGCAAAGGACACTGTGGTTAGGACAAAACGGCAACCAACAGATTGGGAAAAGATCTTTACCAATCCTATAACAGATAGAGGCCTTATATCCAAAATATACAAAGAACTCAAGAAGTTAGACCGCAGGGAAACAAATAACCCTATTAAAATATGGGGTTCAGAGCTAAACAAAGAATTCACAGCTGAGGAATGCCGAATGGCTGAGAAACACCTAAAGAAATGTTCAACATCTTTAGTCATAAGGGAAATGCAAATCAAAACAACCCTGAGATTTCACCTCACACCAGTGAGAATGGCTAAGATCAAAAACTCAGGTGACAGCAGATGCTGGCGAGGATGTGGAGAAAGAGGAACACTCCTCCATTGTTGGTGGGATTGCAGACTGGTAAAACCATTCTGGAAATCAGTCTGGAGGTTCCTCAGAAAATTGGACATTGAACTGCCTGAGGATCCAGCCATACCTCTCTTGGGCATATACCCAAAAGATGCCTCAACATATAAAAGAGACACGTGCTCCACTATGTTCATCGCAGCCTTATTTATAATAGCCAGAAACTGGAAAGAACCCAGATGCCCTTCTTTTTTTTTTTTTTTTTTTTTTTTTGTTCTTTTTTCCGGAGCTGGGGACCGAACCCAGGGCCTTGAGCTTCCTAGGCAAGCGCTCTACCACTGAGCTAAATCCCCAACCCCCCAGATGCCCTTCAACAGAGGAATGGATACAGAAAATGTGGTACATCTACACAATGGAATATTACTCAGCTATCAAAAACAACGAGTTTATGAAATTCGTAGGCAAATGGTTGGAACTGGAAAATATCATCCTGAGTGAGCTAACCCACTCACAGAAAGACATACATGGTATGCACTCATTGATAAGTGGCTATTAGCCCAAATGCTTGAATTACCCTAGATCCCTAGAACAAAGGAAACTCAAGACGGATGATCAAAATGTGAATGCTTCACTCCTTCTTTAAATGAGGAAAAAGAATACCCTTGGCAGGGAAGGGAGAGGCAAAGATTAAAACAGAGACTGAAGGAACACCCATTCAGAGCCTGCCCCACAGGTGGCCCATACATATACAGCCACCCAATTAGACAAGATGGATGAAGCAAAGAAGTGCAGACCGACAGGAGCCGGATGTAGATCGCTCCTGAGAGACACAGCCAGAATACAGTAAATACAGAGGCGAATGCCAGCAGCAAACCACTGAACTGAGAATAGGTCCCCCGTTGAAGGAATCAGAGAAAGAACTGGAAGAGCTTGAAGGTGCTCGAGACCCCAAAAGTACAACAATGTCAAGCAACCAGAGCTTCCAGGGACTAAGCCACTACCTAAAGACTATACATGGACTGACCCTGGACTCTGTCCCCATAGGTAGCAATGAATATCCTAGTAAGAGCACCAGTGGAAGGGGAAGCCCTGGGTCCTGCTAAGACTGAACCCCCAGTGAACTAGACTATGCGGGGAGGGTGGCAATGGGGGGAGGTTTGGGAGGGGAACACCCATAAGGAAGGGGAGGGGGGAGGGTGATGTTTGTCCGGAAACCGGGAAAGGGAATAACACTTGAAATGTATATAAGAAATACTCAAGTTAATAAAAAAAAAATAAAAAAAAAATAAAAATATGGTAGGGGGCAGTTGAGGCAGATACATGGTGTTGACCTCTGTCCTTGGCATATATACACACAGGATCTCTCTCTCTCTCTCTCTCTCTCTCTCTCTCTCTCTCTCACACACACACTCTCTCACACACACACACACACACACACACACACACACACACACACACACACACAAACTTGTTTGGACAACTATAGAAGAATCAGAATTCAGCCTTGACTCCTGAACTACAAGGGTACAGAGACTGAAAGCCGGTGTTACCTTCATCCAGCAGCTGGGAGAGTGTGGAAGGCCGGAACCCTGCAGGAATGGCTCCCATTGTGGCTAACACATCAACTGTGTTTATCTGCTGAAGAGAAGAAAATGAAAGACTTGTTGCTGTTCCTCTTCTTGCCTTTGTAGCTCTTTTGTTACTATTGTTACTGCAACCCAAGGAAAATGTAAACAGTACAGACTGTGAAGTAAGAAATACTGCAGTGGGGGCTGGAGAGATGGCTCAGCGGTTAAGAGCAGTGACTGCTCTTCCAGAGGTCCTGAGTTCAAATCCCATAAACTACATGGTGACTCACAACCATCTGTAATGATATCTGATGCCCTCTTCTGGTATGACTGAAGAGAGCAACAGTGTACTCCCATACATAAAATAAATAAATCTTTAAAACAATAAAAGAAAAAGAAAAACAAAATACTGTAGTGCAAGCCCAAATTCCTAGAGGGGGAACCCATTATGAACCCTGGTCTCTCCTAATGACTGTGACTTCTCATAGTGACTAGAGAACGGAACTCTGGGTTCTAAATTAGCTACCAAAGTGTCCCCAGTCCTGTCAAGGTCCACAGCACATGTCACTGAACAAATGGTGACCAGAGCACCTAATAAACACTTGTGTGTGAGCACTGCCCACCCACTCACAGCAGCCCTGATAATGAAGGGGGATGAGGAGTGAGGACAGACACTCACTACACTGCTAGAGGCTGACTTATGGGATTGGGAGAAATTTCAGTATTACATAATTTCTGAATGACAAATTGTGGGTAATTGCTTACTCTGATGTCTTTTAAAATGTTTTTAAGTAGCTCAACTTTCATATTCCAAAATGATAGAAAATTAATGTAGGAACACAGGATAATTCCAAGCTCTCAAATCATATCACAGACGAGATTCTCTCCTTCTTATACAAACGACTTAATGAGGATGCTATTTGCATCATGGGCCCAGGAAAGCGGAAGGAGAGCCTTACTTGTCAAATACATCAATATTATTAGACACAAATTGGATACAGGAGGTACCAACCTCTGAGATAGCTTTTCTAACCGCACTCCAGTGGGAATCAGTTCTAGGGAGACAGAGAAGCAAGGTCAGTGCAGGGACCAGTTAGGCCTATTTCAACCAGGAGTCAAAAACAAGTGTGGAGTCACCAATCAGCCCTGAAAACTTAATGGTCTTCTCAGGGGAGGCCCAACTAGGACTAAATGCCCTAAAAGAATTACAAAATTAAAGTAGCAAAATTTGTTTCCATTTCAAGAAAGTGTTGAATTATTTATAACAGTAAAATTAAAGCCAAAAGTTCCCGAAGGTGCAGATGCTTTAAGTTGGTAAGATGTTTGCCAAGTAAGTGTGAGAACTCGAGTTCAAAACCCCAGAGCCAACATAAAAAGCAAGGCATGGTGCTGTGTCTTTTAATCTCAGAGCTGGACAGGTGGGGATAGCAAGGTGCCTGGGGCTCACTGTCTACCCAGCCTAATTAGCCAGCCCCAAGCCCAAGAGGGATCCAACATCAAAAATCAAGGTGCATAGCTCCTGGGGTACACTATCCAAGGTTTCCCTCACAAACACATACACAGGCACATGCACATGCCTGCACATACACCCACTAACACATACTTGAACTAACACATACTTGAACATGTACACACAGGTTTAGCCACCCAGACGCCCTCTCACATTTCATACCTCTGTTTCACTTGGGCTCCGTCTGCAGTTTCATCCACCACCTCCACGTCCTCCTCACCATCCTCACCGTCCTCACCATCCTCACCGTCCTCACCGACACCCTCCTCGTCACCCTCCTCACTGCCTTCGCTTGATTCCAGCTTGTCTTCTTTATTATAGGGCTGAGAAATTGTGGACATACAAAAGTGATTTTCGGCCAACACAAAAATCAAACAACAAAAATATCAGTACTCAGTACTCAGCCTAGATGAGGATATTTGTGTGTAAAGCTTGTAACATGTGTTTGGTAATGTCACTATTTGGAAAAAATGACATACAGGCATGGTAGTCCCACAACTTGGGACTCTGAGTCAGGAGGATCATGAGTTTTAGCCCCGCATGGTTGCTATAGCAAGATCCTGTTCAAGAAGAAGAAAAAAGAGAAAAAAAAAACCAAAAGACAGCAGCAGCAGAAGGAGAAGGATAAAGAGGAGGAAGAAAAAAAGGAAGAGGAGGAGGAGAAAGAGGAAGGAGGAGGAGGAGAAGAAAGGCAAGTCTAACTTATATACCTGTCTAAATTAAAAATTAAGAGAAATCAGTAAAAGTTCTGGAAAAAAAATCAGTCTTGGAATGAGGACACTCTTTAGAAGTAATACAAAATATAAAACAAAAGTCATAACTGGAAACACAACACTGACAGATTTAGCTAACAAAAATACACACAGATGAAAGCCAACAAAAATATCAAATACATATGCCTAAAGGATAATATCTTCATTAATATTATAACAGCTGTTATATTCAATAAGGAATGATATAAATAGAAAACAAGGAGTGTTAAGGCCTAGGTAGAATGCTAAGGCCTAAGTAACTATTACCTGGCTAACCTGTCATTTTGTTCTGTTACTAATATTATGAGGAAACTTTCTCATATGTTGTTTCTGCTGTTACTAGGAAACTTTCTCATGCCCAAGTTGATTATATACCCTGTTACTAAGATGATGTGCACTCAATGGAAACCAATCGCAACGGAAGTCAGTTAGACGCTGTGTATAGTTACCCATAACAAGCTTGGACCCAAACCAACCACCCACAGCACTTCTTGTACCTGTGTATGAGCTTTTATGGTGTGGCCTGTATAAGCTGCCCCTGGGATGGACCCCAACATAACAGAGCAGCTGCACCTATTTAAAATAGGACTTCCATTCTGAGTACGTTTCCAAGACCTCCCTGGGAACTGACATCCTTTTTGGCACAACAGACATGTATGTGAGTAACTGACATTGTGGTCAACAAGTTAAGACATGAATTTTATACAAGGCAAACCCCCCGCCACAACTGGATACCCCAACCAACAGGTACAGGATAAATGTACAACGAAGACATGTTCCTAAGGAAATGCCATCTCCCTACGTCCTGGATGATGGAGTAACTTGGCACAGATGTTTATATATCCCAGGCTTAAAAAGCTCTATAGGATCTTGACTTAACATCGAAATTTAGTTCCCAAGTCTGGACTGCAGCCCTGATGGATCAGTCCTGGGGCCTATGCTCAATAAACTCTCCCTGTCTGACTGAGACCGGTGTTTGTGTGGTTTGTGGACTCCAACAAGGAGTATAATAAATATGAATAAAACCAGAATGAGGTTAGGTTTGATGACCACAGCCAGCATGGTCAAACATAAAGGAAGACAGTCTTAAGTAATGGCAAATTGATAAAACAAATCAAATCTAAATGGTGTATGGGCCATAACAGCAGTGGCTGCCTGCTCTCCAACTTTCCATCGTTGTTCTGAAAGAATTTCTGACTACACTAGGTACCGGGGAGGCTGAGACAGGCAGGTCCCTGGGACTTGGTAGCCTATATGCAACCCAATGAGAGACCTTGACTTAACAAGTAAGGTGGACGGTGCCTGAAACAGCACTAACCCAAAGCCCCCTCGTGATGGCAGTGTTCCAGGGCTCACAGCATGCCCCAAGGGGATGGGGGTGAGCACAGTTCCCCTACTCACTGTCTCTTTAAACTTAAAGCCAATTCTCTATCTCAAACCATCCACTTACCAACAAATCAGAAGACAGCTGTATGCCTCATTACCATCAAAATGGAAGCACTTTAGTTGGAAGGCATAAATGATCAGGACTAACCTCCAAGTAGGTCCTGGGAATGAGACCTTCACCTCCTTCAGCATCTTTAGCCAGCCACCAACCATCAGGCCTTTTCTCAATTATATGGAGAATGTCTCCTTTCTTAGGTAGAAACAAATTAGAAACTGAACAAAAACTGTAAAACTATGAATAATAGTTCATTACAAATGCTTCGAAAATATCTTTTTTACAAAGGAAAAATGAGCTTATTTAGTCCCATTTAAATGAAAAAGAAAAAAAAATCTGTAAAACTCTACTATTGACTCTTTGTGACTGTAAATGAACCACATCACAGGAAGATTATATTCAAGGGAGAAGCACCTCTTTCTACTTATTTATTTATTTATTTATTTATTTATTTATTCATTCATTTATTTATTTTGACGTGTATGAATGCTTTGCCTGCGTGCATGTCTATATACCACATGAATGCCTGGTACCCATAGAAATCAGAAAGGGCTCTGGATTCCCTGGAACTGGAGTTACAGGTGTTTGTGAGCCACAGTGTAGGAGCTGGCAACCAAACCCAGGTCCTCCAAAGCAGCCAGTGCTCTCCATCTCTCCAGCCCCTTCGCTACCATTTTTAAGGCGCCATGCTTATGCTAACAGTTTGGTTATATAAGACATTTTGAATTTTTTGTCTTTCTTTGGACAATATCTTTCAGAAACAACATGTGAATACTTTAGGAAACTCAGTTCTGTGAAATTAAAATTAAACCATATGCTGAAGCCAAAATAGTACTTCTCTTCGGTCCCCAGCTCCGAAAAAAAGAAAAAAAATAGTACTTCCCCAACATATTCCAATTAACATTCTGAATGACATTTATGCACATATAAAATTATAGTCTACCAGCTAGGTATGGTAGTGAATACCTTTAATCCCAGCACTGGGGAGGCAGAAGCAGGTGGAACTCTTGAGTTTGAGGCCAGACTAATCTACATGATGAATTCCAAGCCAGCCAGAGATTATGAGATCATGTCAACTATATGAGCAAAGAAGTTCTATCATTGATGATTGAGAAACGAAGTCTTTCTTAGAGCATACATTATGTCTAATATTGAGGGCATTCTTCAGAACTGAAAAATAATCCTATGAACTAAAATGTAAATGTGTTAGCTTTATAACACACTTATATATTGCATTATTCATTTATTATTTAATTTTGAAAATTGATAATTACAAGGACTAAGATTAGTATATTCTTTAAAGTTTTCAGCTCATGTTGATGACAGAGTCACAAGCTTCTTTAAGAACCACAAGTCTCATGGATGTAGTTGGTAGAGAGGCAGGAGGCAGCGAGAAGCACCCGTGTCCAGGTGCGGGTGGGAAGAAGGTAGCAGTGGAGGAGGAGAAGGGAAGGTGCAGGAGGTGCTTCGGCTCTCCACCCCCTCCCGCTCACACTACCGCACTCTAGTTGGCACCTGGCACCTCTGCCCTGGTGGACCCTAAATGGTAGTGACCAGAGGGAGATGGCCTGGTACCACCAGCATCAGTAAGGGAGGTGCTAAGAACCGCTGAGGGTGCACCAAGTCCTGTGCCCGCCTCATGGCCGCTCTTCCCCCACCACCACCACACACAACACACAACACATACACCACACAGTCTGGCATTGATGGTAATGTATGCGAGGAAACACCAGAGACTTGGTGATGGTTGTCACGACAGGAGGGGGAACTCTCAGCCTTTCCGGGGTCGGGGATGGGAGTGATGTTTTACAGGCACTTAAATATCAGTCGATGAGTCACCCCAGTAGTGATCACAGACATGAAAAGATGCGAGATGCCATATCCTTCACCACCAAACAAAGTGTTGTGGAGATCTAATAGCCCTGAAAACAAATACAGTGACAGCACAGGTCACAATAAGGCCAAAAATGAACATACTCAAAGAGTTAGAGAAAGGGAAGGTGGGACCAGTTACTCTCCTCAAGAAAAGTCACACAACCACAGTGCTCTTCATAATTCAAATTCACACTCTTCTAATCCAAGCAATAATCCAAGCAAAGCTTCAGATGCACCTTAGGATTCTGCAGATGATTGGCCTGAGCACGTTAGTTCATCTGGAAAAAATACTACTACAATTGTCTACAGAAGTTTCACAATGGGAGAAACCAAGAGTGGCTTGGAAGAGAACAGAGACAAAGAGAAGCAAGTAAGTAGGCAGTTAATTTCCCAAAAGACAGAGGTTACTGAAGAGAGGTGATGAAGCAGCAGCCACTAGTGGGGTCACCAGTGGAACATCTGCTCTAAGAGACAAATCAGTATCACATTCTTGGCACAACTCCTTCCACATCTTCAGCCTCTGGCCTGAACCCTACATCTGTGCCTCCAACATCTGCTTCAGCGGTACCTGCTTCTCCCTTCCCACAGTCGACAATACCTCCATTACTTCAGGATCCAAATCTTTTCAGACAGTTGCTTCCTGCTTTGCAAGCCATGCTACAGCTTGATAATTCTAATGTGGACACATCCAAAATAAATGAAGTTCTTACAGCAGCCGTAACACAAGCTTCCCTGCAGTATATATATCATCCACCAGTTTCTTACTGCTTTCAACATCACCTCGCTGATTTCTCAAGCTGCCCAGCTTTCTACACAAGCCCAGCCATCTAATCAGTCTCCAACATCTCTAACGTCTGATGCTTCATCCCCAAGACCCTACGTGCCTCCAGGAATAAGCACACCTCAAACCAACACAGTCCCCATTAAACCTTTGATTAGTACTCCACCTGTCTCATCACAGCCAAAGGTTAGTGCTCCAGTAAAGAAGCAAGGACCAGTGTCACATTCAGCTACACAGCAGCCTGTAACTGCTGACCAGTGTCACTATTCTGTCTCTGCATGAAGTCTTCAGTGCTTAAGTAGCCAGAGCAGTCCATCACCTGGTCCAAATCATACTTGTAGTAGTAATGCATCAACTGCAGCTTCTGTACCACAAAATGCATCTGCTAGGCCTGCGTGCTCATTAACACCTACTCTAGCAGCACACTTCAATGGTAATCTCATAAAACATGTTCAAGGGTGGCTCGCAGACCATGGAGACAAACAGGCATCAAGATTATGTGAAGAAGCCCATAATATGGGAAGTGTTCATATGTCAGAAATGTGTACTGAGTTAAAAAATTTGAGATTGAAGGACCCTAGTTCTTACTGAAGTGTAAGAAGAGCTATTAAGAGGCTTGGCCTGGTAGAATTTCTTCATAGGTAGGTAGGTTAAGGAGTTTCTGTGAAGGACCCTAAGGGCTTTCTCCAGCTTTATACTCCCTGCCTCAGGTCAAGATTAGGCCAAATACCAGCTCCCCATCTCCGGTCAAGGATAGGTCAAGTTCTACTCTCCACCCGCAGTTCTCAGGAGGAGCAGTGACATTCTTGAAAATCCACGGAATGTACTGACTGATAGTTACTTGACCTTCTGGTCCCAGATAGAGCTTGAATGCATGTCATATGCTTGCTAGACAATAGATTCAAAGGTCAATATGCTTAGCCAATAAGTTTAAACTGTAATCTTACTGATGTAACCTGCACCTTTAAAAAGTACAAAAACTGCTTGTTATAGCCATTTGGGTCACCTTCCAGTCACATGAGTGGCTGATTGAAGGTCGATCCCAACGCACTGAAAAATAAACCTCTTGCATTTGCATCAAACTCCGTTCTCGTTTCTCACTTGGGGATGTCCCAGTAGTTAAGACTCACTTCGAGCCTTACAAGATCATTAGATTGAATATGTGAAATTTAAGTAACTCTGCGAGAGCAGAGGATACTATTTTTGAGACAACAAATTAAGAAACTTGAAAAGCTAAAAATTCAGACTTTCTTCATAGTTTGAAGATGTGAATAACTGCACATATCTCATAGAGGAACTGTCAATCTGCTGCTCAGTCATAGTATTTTGAGCTGCATTTAAGTAGACCATGGACCATTAAGCTGGACAAATGAAATGACAAGAGGACAGGGTCTGTGAGTCAATTCAGGAGAAAGATACAAGACAGATTTGTAATTCCCTTGAAATGTAGACTTCTTCTAGATGTATCTTCATATTGTAAATATGTTTTGTAAAGTGAAGTAATGGGAAGCCATGTGCAACAGAGCTTAGACATCTGAAACTAATCAGTGCTGAGGTGGCTAAATACCTACCCTTTTACATGGAAACCTGACTGCAAAATTAGCTTTTTTTTTTTTTTTTTTTAAAAAAGAAAAAATTTGGGCGGACTAGTTATCATTCAGAAATCTTGCATTTTCAAAAATTCCGTGCAAGTGTCAGGTGATCTGTGTCTGAGGATATGATTTTGAACCTTATGAGCAGTGTACAAATATCATGAGACAATTGATCAGCACTGGAACCTGATTAAGAGCAGTGCTGCTCCATTTGTTTTTGCTAAGAGATGTTTTCATTTCCTGTGTGTCCCATTCCCTCTGAAGTTCCTTGGCCTGCTTTCACCCAATTTTTTAAAGGTGCCCCTTTCCTTTCTTGGGGCACTGTTGCTGTGGCACTTTCCTATAACCGTCTCATTCCTATGTACAGTAGCTGGAAGTTGCAGTGATTGAACGCAACCCACATTTATTTTTTTTATTCTATTTTTTTTATTAAATTGAGTATTTCTTATTTACATTTCGAATGTTATTCCCTTTCCCGGTTTCTGGGCAAACATCCCCCTAATCCCTCCCCTTCCCCTTCCTTATGGGTGTTCCCCTTCCAACCCTCCCCCCATTGCCGCCCTCCCCCCAACAGTCTAGTTCACTGGGGGTTCAGTCTTAGCAGGACCCAGGGCTTCCCCTTCCACTGGTGCTCTTACTAGGATATTCATTGCTACCTATGAGGTCAGAGTCCAGGGTCAGTCCATGTATAGTCTTTAGGTAGTGGCTTAGTCCCTGGAAGCTCTGGTTGCTTGGCATTGTTGTTCATATGGGGTCTCGAGCCCCTTCAAGCTCTTCCAGTTCTTTCTCTGATTCCTTCAACGGGGGTCCTGTTCTCAGTTCAGTGGTTTGCTGCTGGCATTCGCCTCTGTATTTGCTGTATTCTGGCTGTGTCTCTCAGGAGAGATCTACATCCGGCTCCTGTCGGTCTGCACTTCTTTGCTTCATCCATCTTGTCTAATTGAGTGGCTGTATAAGTATGGGCCACATGTGGGGCAGGCTCTGAATGGGTGTTCCTTCTGCCTCTGTTTTAATCTTTGCCTCTCTCTTCCCTGCCAAGGGTATTCTTGTTCCCCTTTTAAAGAAGGAGTGAAGCATTCACATTTTGATCATCCGTCTTGAGTTTCATTTGTTCTAGGTATCTAGGGTAATTCAAGCATTTGGGCTAATAGCCACTTATCAATGAGTGCATACCATGTGTGTTTTTCTGTGATTGGGTTATCTCACTCAGGATATTTTCCAGTTCCAACCATTTGTCTATGAATTTCATAAAGCCGTTGTTTTTGATAGCTGAGTAATATTCCATTGTGTAGATGTACCACATTTTCTGTATCCATTCCTCTGTTGAAGGACATCTGGGTTCTTTCCAGCTTCTGGCTATTATAAATAAGGCTGCGATGAACATAGTGGAGCACGTGTCTTTTTTATATGTTGGGGCATCTTGTGGGTATATGCCCAAGAGAGGTATAGCTGGATCCTCAGGTAGTTCAATGTCCAACTTTCTGAGGAACCTTCAGACTGATTTTCAGAATGGTTGTACCAATCTGCAATCCCACCAACAATGGAGGAGTGTTCCTCTTTCTCTACATCCTCGCCAGCATTTGTTGTCACCTGAGTTTCTGATCTTAGCCATTCTCACTGGTGTGAGGTGAAATCTCAGGACAACCCACATTTATATAAATTATTGAAATCCATGTTCAGCCTGTAAGAATGGACTTCAAAGTACTGCTGGGCAAGTGTACTGCTGAAAGTACACTGGCTGCTCAAACACAGGGAAGTGGCCAATGAACATGGTTGTGGGAGGGGAAAGGAGAAACAAAGCTAGTCAGGTGTGAATTGTATCTGTTGTAATAAATATGTTTAAACAAACAAACAAAGAACCACAAATCTCAGGCCAGGCTGACTTAGTGGGAAAGTGGTTGCCTAGCATTAGTAAGGCCTGCAGTTTGCTCCCTAGCACTGAAGAAGCAATACCCTGAGGGTTTTGGGGTTTGTTTTTTGTTTTATTTTGGAGGAGGGTGGTTTTTTGTTTTTGTTTTTTCTTTTTTTCGGCGCTGGGGACCGAACCCAGGGCCTTGCACTTGCTAGGCAAGCGCTCTACCACTGAGCTAAATCCACAACCGGGTGTTTTGTTTTTATTGAGACAAGGTCTTACCATGTAACTTTGGCTGGCTTGGAACTCACTGTGTAGACCAGGCTGGTTTTGAACTTACATCTGTCTGTCTCTGCCTCCTGAGTGCTGGGAGTAAAGGCATAATCCAGTGCCAGGGACGTAAGTGTCTCTAACAACATGAAGCATGCCGTTGCTGCAAGCTGAGGATCTACTTAAGTGATTTCATGCACATCACAATTATAAAATTTACTCTTATTAGGAGTTATCAAAACGGCAGCTATTTAAAAAAATCTTTAGAAGGGATAATTTTAATAAGAGATCCTCCAATTAGTGCTACTTAGAAGTCATGGTTATTTTTCTAAAGATGGATTATACCAGGACTGTGTAACACAAGCACACATAGCTTTTCATACCCTCAGCCATGCAGTTACCCTGGCTATGCTGCAGATTTACTCCACCTTACCTTAAAGGTCAGGTCGCCAGCCTGCTGAGCAGCGAAGTCCCCAAGAGCAATGTATGTGACAGTTTCTGCATGTTCTGGGGAGGCTTGCTCCTGCTTTCCTTCCTCGTCCCCTTCTGACTCTTCTTCCTCTCCACCAGTTTCTTCAGTTTCTTCTTCATCATCCTCAGTGGTGTCATCTTCTTCCTTGTCACTGTGTGCCTCAACTCTGTGAAAAACACTTCTGTCAGGAGGACCGTCTGGGACAGTGAAGGCGCAGTGACATAATTAGCGGAGAGGGCATGTATGGACAAGAGCTGCTCTGCATTTGGAGCTGAAGTGGAAGGAAGCAGGAGGAAAGCTTGGCTGTCAGTCTCCACCCTCAGGCTGAGCTCACAGAGTCGGAGGCACTGAGGGTGGAGGAGGAGAGCTCAGTGACTGTAGCCAGACCCTGGAGTGGTCCCTGCACACGCACACTGCTCAAGCATCTTATTTGGTGCCAACAGCAGGGGCACGGACTTCAATTCTGCCTCTGCCCATACTTCCTTGAATAAACGTGGTTAGATTAGCTGGTCTTGTGTGTTTGTAGTGCTGAGAACGGAACCGAAGGCTTCAATATGTTGGGCAAATGCTCTACTACTGAGCTATAACCCCAGTCCTTGGCCAAACGGTGGCTTTAGCCTCCCACCTGTGGGATTAGAGACATTTGCTACCATGCCCAGAAAGAGTTGTAATTGTTTCTCAAAAGAAAAGAAAAAGAAAAGAGAGAAGGGGGAGGGGGCTGGAGGGATGGCTCAGTGGTTAAGAGCACTGACTGCTCTTCCAGAGGTCCTGAGTTCAAATCCCAACAACCACATGGTGGCTCACAACCATCTGTAATGGGATCTGATGCCCTCTTCTGGTGTGTCTGAGGACAGCTACAGTGTACTCATATATATAAAATAAATAAATCTTTTAAAAAAGAGAGGAGAGGAGAGGGCAGAGAAGGGGAGGGGAGGGGAGGAGAGGGGAGAAACCATGACTTTTGTCTGTTGATCTGAACCACTACTTAGCTGTTCTCATTCCCGCTGCTTTCTTTGTTCCCTTTCTTGGGTTTTCTTTGGTTCCTTCCTTTCTTCTTTGGCTCCTTAAGTCAGAAGCTCTGATTCTCAATCTTCTTTCCAAATTACTCATTCAAAGCTATACACTTTCCCCTAAGCACCACTTTGGCTGTAACTCACAAGATATATTCATTTTTTATTCATAATATACTATCATTGCAATCTTTTCTTTCACTCATGAGTTATATAAAAGTATATGATTTAATTTGCAAATATTGGTGACTTCTATTTTTTTATTATTGAATTCTAATGTAATTCCAAAATCTCAAACAATATACATGAAACAAATTCAGTTTTTAAAAACACAGTGACAAATATTTTGTGGCTCCATAGTTCATTTAATTAACAATTGATGTCATATGTGCGTTGACCTTGAGAAGCAGCACACTGTGTCCTTGTGCACAGAGATCTACACAATCTACACCAATGTTATTAGTCAAGGTCGCTGAGTACCATGGATTGATTTACTGGCCACTTTGGCTTTATACATTTGAGTCTGTTGTTAGGATTATATTTTGCCTACTGAACTCACTCTTCTATAAATATAAAATGTCCTCCGTTATGTAGTAAACACTTCTGGCCTAAATATCTACTTTGCCTAGTTAAAGTAACTGCCTTGGGCTTGGGGATTTAGCTCAGTGGTAGAGCGCTTGCCTAGCAAGCACAAGGCCCTGGGTTCAGTCCTCAGCTCCAGGGGTGGGGGTTGGGGGGGAAATGGTCTGCAAAAAAAAAAAAAAAAGCAGGGATTACAGATTTTAACCAAATTCTCATTATTCTAGAATGTATTGAACCTAATCTTTGTTTCCTGGGCATAAAGTGTTAGTGACCCTCAGCCCAAAAATTATAAAAGTACTTTATGAAAAAAAAAAAGTAACTGCCTTACTTGGCTTTTGTTAGTTTTGCATATAATATATTTTCTAGTCTTTTACTTTGAAGTCATCTATAATTTGTCACTAATACATAACTCTTATAAGCAATATACATATTTGGGTCTACAAAAAACAAAACAAAACAAAAACAAACAAACCCAAACTCCAAGGCTGTGGGTTGCTGTCTTTATGTAGGTGAGGGCAGGCACAAAATAAGGTGAGAGCCTGTGATTGGGCGGTGGAAAAGGAAGGCGGGCTGAGAGTTTTAGAGATGAATACAGAGAGTAGAGGGAGACAGAGGAAGAGACGGAGAGGAGGCAAGATGGAACCTATAGGAGAGGAAGAGGAGCCAGAGCCACACAGTCCTGGGAGCCATAAGCATTGGGAATTTCTTAGATGATTAAATTATAAGTAGGGTGCGTTTGCCCCATCCAGGTGTGTAGCTTGTGTTTATATCAACTGAGTTTTGCGTTCTTTGTGAGGGTGTTTTGTGGGCTGAGAATTTACTGATATAAATCTGACTGATAAATCACAAGTCTCTAGAGTTTTGATTTTACTGGGTTACAGGGATTTGTGACAGCTAACCACAGGGGGCAGATGGCTGGGGATGTGAGCAGGATCTGTAGCAAGAGAACGATGAGATGGGTGGTCATTCCATGGGGCTAGCCACGGAGGTGGCGAAGACAGCTGGGGCTAGAGAGTAGCCTTTGTTAGTGTGGAATGCTACTCTACTTACCTTTAACATAACTAAGTGATAACATCACAGGCATGTCACCTTTAGTTTAACAACTGTCTCAGTAATGACAGTTGATGATCAGTAAAAATAAAAGAATCTTAAGACAGTAGAATTACACTCTTCTCCTCTGTGCTCTGCTGTGCTCCTATCACATGTGGTTAATTCAGGAGTTTCAGTTTTTATGTCTGAATTTGTCTGCTGGGTAAAGTGAACTAGCATGTGTAGTGCGTGTGTGGTCAGCTGTGGGCATTTGCAAGGCAGCAGAAACTCAATTATCAATGTTCAGTTCCCCCTCAGGCTGACCACGGCAGCATTCTTTCCCTTTAGCTCTGAGGCAGAAAACATATGTCTTTGCTGCAGCTGACTTAACATCATAACTTCTGCATTTTTTGTGTTGTTATTGGCGGTGGTGGTATGTTTGCTTTTTACATGGCTCCAAAATGGGTTTCTGGAGTGTTATGAAGTGCTTCTAAGTATGAGAAAGCTGGTTTTGCCTTGCAGAGATGTGCGGGGGGCTAAGACTTTTCATGTGTAAATTATGGTTCTGTTGGCTTTCGGTTAGTATTAATGAATCAGTGCGCGTGTGCACATGTGTGTGATATGTCTTTAAATAGAAACACATGCAAACAATATTGTGTATTACCCTGTTGCTGAAAACACTATGACCAGAAGCTTATAGAATTCTAAACTTGTATTTTCCCTAGGTATAATTGCTTAGTAATCTCTAATTCCGTGTTCATAGCAACTTTATAAAACACAATTACTGCAAATAATAAGACTTGACTATTGTGATTGAAAATTTAATGTCAATTTAATACAAGCAAGAGTCATTTGGGAAGAGGAAACCTCAATTGAGAAAATGTCTCCATAAGATTGGGTTACAGGCAAGTCTGGGGGCATTTTCTTAATTACTGATTGATAGGGGAAGACCCAGTCCATCATGTGTGGGTCACCCCTGGGCTGGTGGTGCTGAGTTCTATAAGAAGGCAGGCTAAGCAAACAATGGGGAGCAAGGCAGTAGGCAGTACCCCTCCATGGCTTCTGCATCAGTTCCTGCCTCCAGGTTCCTGCCATGATTAGAGTTCTTGACCTGACTTCCTTGGATGGACTGTGACTCAGGATATGTAAGACAAATAAACCCTTTCCTTCCCAAGCTGCTTTTGGTTATGAGTTTTGTCACAGGAATGGAACCAACTATATACATAAGTACCCAAACTATATACATAAGTACCCCAAACTATATATATAAGTACCCCAAACTATATACATAAGTACCCAAATATATCTTTTGCTTTACACAATCAAATGTCTTTCAAAGGCATCTAAAATAAAAAAGCTTAGTTTTTCATATTTTATCTTTCTGTCTTGTTTTTGCTGCTGTTTGCTTTGTTGGTTTGTTTGAGACATGGTCTCACTATGCAGCTTTGGCTGTCGGGACTCACTCCTGTAGACCAGGCTCACAGAGTTTGTCTGCCTTTGCCTTGTTATTGTTGGGATTAAAGGAGTGTGCCCAACACCCAGCTCATATTTTTAATTCTACCCCAGCAGCTCTCATTTATTGCAGATTGGATTTCTATATGGGGTTATTTCCTTTCAGCCTGAAAGACAGGCTGATACCTTTGTTCAGCTTCTGTCTGTCTGAAATTGCCTTTCTCTTCAGTGTCTAGAATTTGCTTCTTCTGCATGCAGAATTCTGGGTATTCTCAGTCCTTTCAAGAGGTTAGAGTTGTCTTCTTTTACTAATGTGTCAACTATATTTTAAGCTGTCAGTTATCTATACATGACAGCCCTTCTCCCTCCCCTCCCCTCCATCTTTTCCTTGTCCTCCTCTTTTCTTTTTCTCTTCCTTTTCTGCTCCTTCCCTTTCTCCTTCACAGTGTATAAGATTAAAATTTTGAACCTGCCTTTTGGGTCACAAATTCCTTCCTCAAGTGTGAGGTTTGCTAAGAAACAACTCAGTGTTTACATTTTCATCTACTGTATTTTTTATCCCAGACTTTTCCTTTGTCCCTAATTTTCATTTTCCCACTTAACATCCCCATCATCTCACCCAATGTGTACATTTTTGTCTAATTTGTCAGCATACTGAAATGCTCACATTTGGTCCAATGCGAGCCTAGGCATCACTTTCCCTTTCGGTTACATGGCACACTCCTATCTCTCCAGAGCTTTAGAGCACATCTGATTGTGGGGTTCTCCATCGCCTGGTGTGTGGCTCAGCTGCAGAAGGCTCATCCGATCACCTTCTACACCAGAACTCTATAAACTCTGCTATCTCTTTCCCTTTCTCCATCTTTTCTTCCATGATGAATTTTTCCTTTCTTTTTTAAAGACTTACTTATTTTTCTCTTATGTGCATTGGTGTTTGACGGCATGCATGTCTGCAGAGGGTATCAGAGCCTCTGGAACTGGAGTCCCACACAGGTATGAGCTGCTCTGTAGGTGCTGGGAATTGACCCGTGGTCCTTTGGGAGAAAAGCCAGTGCTCTTAACCACTGAGCCATTTCTCTAGCCCCTGAATTTTCTTTAATGTATCACTCACTGAAGTCCTTGCCAGCTAGCTCCACTGTTTGGCTCACATCTTTACTAACAACACCCCACCTGCCTATTCTGCTCATTTATCTCCCCCAAGTTTTGTCTTTGTTTTGGCATGTCTAGTAATGTTTTGTTAGATACTGTGATGGGCATATTTATACATGGGGTTATATTGTGTTCTTAGAGTGCTGATATGTTTAATGTTACACAGCAGTAGCCCAGGCTGTTCTGGAACTCCCTCTGTAGATCAGGCTAGGCCTTAATCTCAGAGGTCCACCTGCCCCTGCCTCTGGAGTGCTGCGCACCCCCTCACCTGCATCTTGTTTCTTTACTCTAGGATTTAAGTCTGAATTTCTCCAGCCTTAAAATCTGTTAAGCTCTCAGCTTTCCTTCTTCTTCCTCTTCTTCCTCTTCCTTCTCCTCCTCCTTCTCCTTTCCCTCCTCTTCTTTTTTTCTTTTAGTTGGGTTTTTCTACATAACCCTGAATACTGGTCTGGAATACTTACATACTGGAATATGTAAACCATGCCAGCCTCAAGCTAACAAAGCCGACTCTGCCTTCTAAGTATTGGGATTCAAGGCATGCACCACCAAACCCAGTGTTCTCAGCTTCTTAGTAAAGGCCTTCTGCTTGGTCTTCAGAATCATGCCCCAGGGAGCCCAACACACAGCAGATTTCTGTACTTATCTCTCTCCAAGTCCTTTCACTCTATGGTACCAGAACTCAGTCCCAGTGGACTTAGCAACTCTAAAATGTGATCTCTGGCACCTCAGCCCTGTAAGGCTCGTTTCTTGTTTAAGATTCCATTTCATCCCTAGGGAACAGGTGAAAGCCAGGGCTCAGTTTGACATCACCAGTGTAGGAAGTATGTCAGTCCAGCTTTGTGCAATGTCTTCCGAGAGCTGCACCACCCGCTATCCCCTGGATCTTAGTTATTTCTAATGGGAGCAGAAACACAACACTGGATATTCTGTCATTCTTAATATTAAAAATCAGAAAAATTCCAGAATGTTTGCATGTATATCCATCCGAGTTCTACCTAGAGTTCAAAGTAAAAGATTGAAGAACAAGCTGGGAATGTTTGCATACCCATAATTCCAGTCCTGGAGATGCTGAGGGAGGAGGACTACAAACCCAAGACCGGCCTGAGCTACACAGCAAGATCCCATCTAAACGAATAGAACAGCAGCATTTGAAGAGTCTCAATAATTGATCTTTTCTCTCCACAAGCTGGATTTGCTCATAACTACAGGGGTTATAATTTGCTCTATCTTTTAAAAAAACTATTATTAATGTTCTTTCTAGCAAAAACCAAAACAAAGTACATGATCCTGCTTTCAATGTTTACACATTTATGGTCTTTGAAAGAGGAAATGGAGTAAATGGACAGCCTGAACTGCCTCCTTTGTTAGCATCAAGGCTTGCTTTTAAGGCAGCATCCATGTTTTCTAACTCGGCTTTTCAGATCTCTAGTCTATTGCCCCAGCTAGAGGACAGTCTGAGAGCTGAGACTATGATGACTCTTTATACCTCTCACAGGAGCTAACACATTCTGGAATCCATAACAAATGTCCGTGAATTGCCTGTACTGTATTTGACATTTCTGCTCACACTGTGGTATGTCTCTATTCTGAACCAAGTTTCAACGGTGCTACCACAGGCCTGAGGGAAGAAGGGAGCTTACTTGAGAGTGTCTTTCCTGCTGATGCCCACAGCAAGCTCCTGCAGCTGGCAGGCTAGCTTCTCCAGAAGTGTGTGCTCCTCCTCCTTCCTCTGCTCATAGTTCCCCACAGGTGCAGCTTCGTCAGCCTACGAGAGAATAGGGACTCGGATCATTGGAAAATCAACCCCAGGATCCCTAAACGTATTTAATGTAAAAGGATAACACCGGGGCTAGGAGATGGCTCAGTGACTAAGAGTGCTTGCTGCTCCAGTGGAAGACACAGGTTAGTTAGATTCTCAGCATGCACAAGACAGCTCACAACTGCCTATATCTCTGGTTCTAAGGGATCTAATGACTTCTTCTGGTCCCTGAGGGCACTGCAGGCGCGAGGGGTGCATACAGCCAGACAGGCACACATTCACACCCAAAAAATATATTTAAAAATATAAAAGAAGCCAGGTGTTGTGGTGCACACTTTTAATCCCAGCACCCAGGAGGCAGAGGCAGGTAGATCCCTGAGTTTGAGGGCACTCTGGTTTATAATAGGACAGCCAGAGCTACAGAGTGAGACCCTGTCTTAATGAACAAACAAAACAAAACAAAACAAAAATAAATAAATAAATAAATAAATAAATAACAAAATGTTTTAAGGAAGCATTAATTACCAACGTGAGGATACATTTACCTTGGAGATGAGAGTTTAAAGTTCATTGACTCAGAATTCAAAGCAAATGAAAACTTGGATTTCTTTGGATTTTTACTCTACATTACAGATCCTGTATCGTCGCATGGGGCAGGTTTCGGTAGTAGAATATTAGGCAGCTAAGAGACAAGGAAGGCTTGTTCCTGTATTCCAGCATTTATGGGTGAGACAAGATTTCTCCCTTTGAAAACATCCTTTTGTTGTCCTTGGATGAGGAGCAATTAGGTCTTCACTGCCCCTAAAGGGCCAGCCTGCCTCTGACATGGAAGGGCCCAATGTCACTGGAGAGATCCAGGCCATATTCATGCTCAGGGGCAGGATCAACCATTCAGAACAGGTGGCTCCCACTGTAAATGCTCCGTGGGGCCTTAGCCATGGTCACCACAGAGACCCCGGCTTGTGTTTAAACCCTGGGCAGGGCTGTCAAGAGCAAATCCCTGTTCATCTCACCTCTGCAGTCACTGATAGCAGTTATCGTGGGGGCAAGAGACCTCTTAACCAGATCTTCTCTGTCCGCACATTTTAAATCTAAGTCTAAACTGTAAAACACAACTAATCCAATGCAAAAGAAAGGGAAAAACAAAACAAAACAACAACAACAACAACACCAACAACAACACCACCACCACCACCACCCCGTTCCCAGGTTTCCTGACTGGTGGTGCTGGGTACAGCAAGAGTCTTAGTATCTGAAGTCCCAGCCGCTCTGCTTTCCAGGAAAGCCGCACCATAAACTACTGGGCAATGGTGGTGGCGGATTCTGGCTGTCCACTTGACACACCTGGCAAAGGGAATCTGCATTGAAGAACAGCCTGCATCAGACTGGCCTGTGGGACATTTTCCTGCCTATTAATTATGTCAGAGCCCCAGCCCTAGGCAGGCGGGCCTGGGTACAAGGAAGGCAGCTGAAGGTGAGCCTGAGGGCCAACAGTGAGCCAACCCTCTATGGCCTCCACCGTTCTTGTCTCTAGGCTCCTGCCATGGCTTCCTTGGTGATGACTGTAATCTGTGAACTAAATAACTTTCCTCCTTGAAGTTGCTTTTAGTCATGGCATTTACCACAGCAACAAAAGCAAATTAAAGCAAATTAAATCAGCAATCTGGAGCTGTCTGTGGCTGGACATCACCCGTGATGCAAACCCAGGATCTTAGCAGCTGAAATCCATTCCCATTTAAAGTATTCGTGTAAAAGGAGATTTTGGTGATTCATCATACTCACTTTGTTTAATTTTTGAAGAGCGTTTTTATTTTCATCTACTGCCTGTTTTAACTGGATACATCTAAATTTTAAAAAGATAAAATATAGGTCAGTCCTCTATTGTCAGAACTAGGCAATACTTTTATTAAATCAGCCACAGTTTCTTGAGTGGCAAGGCTAACTGGTCACCTAGAGCACAGTTGGCCACACGAAGACAGTTAAGATGTGACTATCCTGAGCAGGGACAAATGGCTTTTAGAGATTGATGACCAGGTCGTCAAATCTGGGCTCCTCAGGCCAAGATGCTAGAGAGATTCTACCATGGCTACGGAGGCTGACCCTGAGCAATTTTTACAGTTACTGTCATGAAGGCAGCAAGTCTCCAGCTGTCAGGTGTGGTGTGGTTTCTTCTAGATCCGTGCTGCATCTACATGGAACTTCCGGCCTCATCACTGCAGAATGCAGCTAAGCACCGACGTTCCCTCATCACTGCAGAATGCAGCTAAGCACCGACGTTCCCTCATCACTGCAGAATGCAGCTAAGCACCGACGTTCCCTACAAAGATCTCAGATTTCTTAGCTGCCCTAAAACATTTGTATCGCTCTTCCCACTTTGACATCTGATTTGATTTTCTCATCTGTGTTGGCAGGCATCTCCCGGTCTTATTGTGAAGATGGAGAAAGTTCGCAGAGTACCACATGTAAGGTTTAGCACAGAGAACAAACTGCGTGCAGGCTTCCCTCCTCCGGCAGAGCTCTGCTTGCTCCCTCCTTCCAGTCAGACTGGGTAGAAAGCAGTATTTTAAAATACATTTCTGAAACGTTTACTCACTGTTCCTTTCACATTATTCTCCATTATTATTTCATTTTGGGGGAAAGGAAAAGAGTAAGAGAGAGATGGAGAGGGTGAGAGTGAGAGAGTGAGCAAGCAAGAGCGAGGGAAGGGGAGACTCACTGGGAATCATTAAGGAGCATGCACTGAACTAGCCCCTGAACAGGCGGGCGGGCGGGCGGCGCGCATGGGCAGCACACTTTACCTTTGGTAAATATCTCTCCTTTTACTTGGTTCCAGAGCACCTGTTAGTTGGCTTTCAGTAACCAAACTATCAACCTACAACAGAAGGAGAGTTTAAAACATTGTAAAGTTCTACAGTTACCACTTCTTGATTTAAGTTTGTATTTTTGCCCTTTGTTAAATTTTATCATAGTCCCTTGGGTGGGCCCTCTTCTGAGACACTATCTGCTGCTCCCCTTTCTGTCAGCCTTTGAAGCAGTTACCAAGAGACTGATGCCCCCCAAATGTCTAAAGGCAGTTCCAGTGACCTCTAAAAGGGAACTAATTGGGCTGTGGGCCATCCAACTCATCCCTCTTCTTGTGACTAAGATACCCAGACTAAAGTCTTTGCATTAATAAACCTGTCTGGCTCACCAACTCAGATCAGGTTAACCCCCTTCAGGCCCAGCTGGACTCCTTGGCTGCTGCGGTGTCCCACAATTTAAAAGGACTAGATCTGACTGCTGCTAAGGATGGGACCTGTGCCCGCCTCAAACAGTGCCACTTGCATACCAATAAATTCTAACTGGTTTGAGAGGATGCCCAGAGACAGGGGCTAGACAAAACTTCAACCACAAGCCTCCTTCTATATGGGCTTCTGGTTCTTACTCATTCTGGTTCTTCCCAACCCCCTTGATCTCTCTTTCCTCCTCATTATCCTCATAGTTTTGTTTTAAGCCTGTCTTTTAAATATTTTACCTACTGAAGTTCACCCTATACCCAGACAAAGGTCCCACACAAGCTCTCCCAGTACTAAGCCCACAACAGTTCCATTTGTTCCCACACACCTGCAGAAAGATGTTTTGATGCTGTGGAGAAACTGGTTACAGGGGACCTTCATCCCTTCCATCCCAGCCCAGATACAACTTTTTCCCCTTTAGCCTCTACTTTCTCCTATTCTTTTCCTTTGGTAGCTCATTTTGGAGCAACAGACCTGACAATGGGACCAATCACTGTCACTCTGAATTAACTCTACACCCTCTTTCTCTCACTGACCCACACTCTCTCTCCTAGCCTTCCCAGAAAAGCTCCCAGTTCTACTCTATAACCAAACATCTGCTTATAGCCCTCGAAGAATTATTTTCTAAGTCTCTTCAGGAATCCAGGATGACAATACCCTGACCCAGCACAGCTGGTCAAGGTAAGACTCTCCCCTGCTATATGACCAGAGGACTCCTCTTCAATGGACCCATAGTTACCTCCTCTGACAAAGACCCTGGTCAGCAGAAAACAGCTATATACCCCTGCCCTGCATTTTTTAATATTCTCTCAGATTAGGTATAATCTAACTAAAATATAATAACTAAATACATATATTAATTATCCAAATCCAGTAAGTTTGTGTGTGTGTGTGTGTGTGTGTGTGTATGAGAGAGAGAGAGGAGAGAGAGAGAGAGAGAGAGAGAGAGAGAGAGAGAGAGCGAGCCTTGCTATGTAGCCTAGGTTAGATTCCCAAATGCTGGGATTATAGGCTTATGCCATCATGCCCGACTATTTTTATAAAGTACTTCTAAAGCTTCCCCTGGCTTTCTTATTGTCTCTGTAAATTTAAAATTAGAGGGGTTGGGGATTTAGCTCAGTGGTAGAGCGCTTGGCCCTGGGTTCGGTCCCCAGCTCCGGAAAAAAAAAAAAGATAAAATTAGATCCAGAACTCCATGTTAGAAGTCTACTAAACTCTATGAAGTCAGTATTCCACCATTTTATTTGTATTCTTCCAGAAGATAGTAGTTTGCTTTTTTTTTAATCACTGTGATTCAAATATAAAGTTGTCTACATATTTGCCAAATCTTTTGCACTTTAAATTTTTAAAATTATGTTTCAGCTGATAAAAAAGTATACTACAGGGGTTGGGGATTTAGCTCAGTGGTAGAGCGCTTGCCTAGGAATCGCAAGGCCCTGGGTTCGGTCCCCAGCTCCGAAAAAAAGAACCAAAAAAAAAAAAAAAAGTATACTACCAGAACACAATCCAAGAATGGAGTCATGTGAGGAGAACTCTGAGTGCTTGTGAGGAATTTTCTTCAAAACATGGAATTGCTCTTGGAATGTGTTTTTATGCTCTTCCCAGGTGTAGCTGATAGACATGAGTTTATTTCAGCTGTGTTATTCATGTGCCTCTATGGAAACACGTTTTTTAGGCCTGTCCTTGTGATTGTACACAGCTTAAACTCATGAGAACTTTACTCACGTGACCTTCCTAACCCTCAGAGTATAAATCGTCTGATGCTCTGAATAAAGTTGGCTAGTGCATGAGACTGTAGTCCACCCATATATTGGTTCCATTCCCCTAGATCCCATCACCTCCACAGTTGAAACACTACATATTTAAGGATGACATTTGAATATAAGTAAGCATATTTAAATCCAGGTAATCATACGTATCTTCTCAAAAGTATCACTTCTTTATGGTGAAAACACACAAAATTTTGTATTTTTAAAACAAAAATCTAAAACTGGATAACATATGAACATCAGGAAGTCTCTTAATCTGTTAAAGGTTATTAAATGAGTTATTTAGTGAAAAACTATGTGGTGCCAGATCACAGACTTAAAAAGTAAACTAGCTGGGCATGGTGGTGCATGCCTTTAATCCCAGCTCTCAGGAGGATGTCTGTGAGTTCAAGGCCAGACTGGTCTACTTAAGTGCAAGACTAGTCAGAGCTACATAGTTAGACCCCTTCTAAAGGAAATCAACAATTTCAGAAAACAAAGAACAGTCTATTAGTGGCTATTTATTACTTCTTCTCCTTTTTGAGATTATAATATAATTACATCATTCTCCCCTTGGCTATGTTTAAGAGTAATAGGAATTCAGTGTCTTGAGAAAGAATACCTATAGGCAAACAAGAACCATTAGCAGTTTGCACACACACTAGCCTGCCTTGCGTTCCCACTCATCTTTTTGTATACACTATGAATAAATGTTACTGAAATAGTGTGCATTCCACTTCACATTCTTTTACCTCTGTATTTATTTCTCTTATATGTGTATGAGTATTTTGCCTGCATGCATGCCTGTGCATCACATGCGTGCCTGGTGCCCGCATCAGAATCAGGCATCAGACCCTCAGGAGTTAGACAACTGTGAGCCACCATGTGGGTGCTGGGAACTGTACTAGGGACCTCTGGAAGAAAGGCCAGTGCTCTCAACCATGGGGCCATGTCTTTAACTCCTTATACTCCATTTCTAACTTGATTTCTTTTTCTTTTCTTTTCTTTTTTTTTGGTTCTTTTTTTCCGGAGCTGGGGACCGAACCCAGGGCCTTGCGCTTCCTAGGTAAGCGCTCTACCACTGAGCTAAATCCCCAGCCCCCTAACTTGATTTCTTATCCTAAGTATTTAAACTAGAAGCTCTAGAAAAAAAATCTCCTCGTAGCACTATCAGATTCCATCAGATGATAGCCGGTAGGTAAGGAATTACAAATGACATCATCAAGGAAAAACCACAGTCCTGTCTTGGTAGCTGTGTCTCCTGACAGTCCTTTGTGGTTAAACACTCTGCAAGCTGCAGTTAGATTGTCCCTATTATAACAGAACCAAGGAGGCCAGAACACTCAGTTGTCACACTGAGTTGTGTAAAAGGGCTGCATTCTCAAAAGGCTCCCCTTCATTATGTGCTTTGTTTGCTATATAAACTTGTTTTAAGTTTTTGTGTCCTGCCACTAAATCCTTTTCCTCAAGACAAGAACTGAGGAGCCCTATGTAATAATAATGCATTTATGGAGTAGCTTATCCATCCCCAATACTGGTCATGTATTCATATCCAGTTTCTTTTATTAAAAACATCTCTGCCCAAACTTAAAATTATTACAAGCGGTTGATTCCTGCAAATGTAATCATCCAGCCTAGAAGGATCAATGTTTTGCTATATCTTGTCAAACTGCTACCCCAGAAATGCTGTAGCTCATATCTTATAGCTTATATATTGCCCGTTTCATCACGTCTTCCATGCACCGAGCTTTGTGATTTAACAATCTTTGCGATCTTACCTCTTTTGTGTTTGATCACCTTTGAAATGAACTTTTCTTAAATTACTAATCTTCTGTCCTGGGTTAGTTTATTAAGACTATACATTGACACCTGTTACACTTAGAGAGAGTGATGAATTTCAAAGGAGAGGGGCCCAGGGATGGGTGGATCTGGCTAGTTTAGACATGGGTGGGAGGGATGAAGGGTGTTGAGGGCTGGTGAGTCGTTAGACTGAGTTCTTAGTTGACTCGCAAGGCTTTCTGGAGGTTTTATCTATGGCGGCCGCCAGGTACTTGTCTCCTGGTGAGGGGCTGGGGAGTGGGGCCCTCTCCCCCGGACCTACCTGCAGCTTCAGCTCCTGCCCGCGGCGCCTCAGCGCCTGCAGCGGGTCCCGCGGCCGCCGGGCGAGCATTGGCCTAGCCGCCGCCGGCGGGACCGCGCCGGTTGCCAGGGAAACCAAAGCAAGGGCTCAGCAAGATGACGCTATCAGCGGGCGCCACCACCCCGTGCCAGGGATTGCGCCAAACGGTCCGCTTAGGCTTTGGGGAAAAAAAAAAAAAAAAGTAGTTTCCTCTGGATTCCTAGGGATAGTAGAGGTCCCCGGGAGTCCCCAACTGCACGTCTCGTAACTATCACGACCTAACCCCCTGCGGTGCTCTGTTCTACACAGCTTTCCGAAGCCAGATCTGCGAAACTAATCTTCAAAGTAGTTCTAGCTTGGAAAACCTTCTGAGCTACAGAAGCTTTCCCGTGGCATTTATGGGATTTGGTTTCGCTGCACTTTCACCCTGAAGATGGTTTTTATTGTTTGCCTCATTGTGTAGCCCTGAATTCAAAAAAGTTCACGGGCCTTTCTGCCTCCCTAGTATTGGGATTAAACGTATGTCCCATCACACTTGGCCAGAGACGGTTTTAGAATCTTGCCATTTGGGGTATTTCTGAAAATTTCATTAAAAATTTCAGGTGGCCCATCCTCAATTCTATGGAGGTGGTGATTCTGCCATGTGGGGCAAGCCTTGAGAAATAGATTTCTCAAGAGCCCCAGTTTTATTCACTTTCAGGAAAGGCGGTAGTTCTTCCCTTGAGACTCAACCCTTAAACTCGACAGCAACGTTGGATTTAAGAATGGCGATAGTCCAAGCGCACCACTGGATAGCGCCGGTATGTTATTGCCAAGGTATCTATCTATTATCGTGACTCCTGGCTTCCAATTTATGGGTAAGATACCAAGTCCATGGAAGACTTCTGGTGTGGGCGAGGAGGGTGTTTGGTTTCGGACCTGGGACTAGGGACTGAGGTGCATATTTTACATATCAAAGCAGACTGGGTCTCCAGATTCTCCCAGGATCCCTCAGCCCTTATCTGACATACCCTGCCCCTAACTTTGAACTTTTCAGCCCAGATGCAGGGCTGCCCTTTACCCAGAGGCTCTTAAGTAATCCAGACATTTTGGTCACTCTCTCCCCCTCCCTCCTCCTTGCTCTCGCTTTTTCTCTTTCCCTTCCCCCACTTCTCCCTTCCCATGGTAATTTCCTTAGGGTCTTTGAACTCTCTAATTTGGCTTGAATTAGCTCATTTCGCTGGTGTTAAAATAACGTATCAGAGGGAACGTCATATACTTAAGTATGAAAGTTGAAGGAAAAGAAATGTGATACAAAGTGATGTCCAGCGGAATGGTCCATTACGAAGCTGGGGACACACAGGACATACAAACAGGTGGTAGTAGAGAGCAAGATTGGCACAGCATAGGGCACCAGCATGTCTGAGCGGGATGCCCAGAAGTGACTTAGAAAAGGATGAACATATCCGCATGCTGCACTTAAGCAATGAGAAAAGAGGGCTGATGACATGGCACCGTGGTTTAGATGCTCTTGCTCAGGACCAAGGTCCAGTTCCCTGAATCCATGGCAGCTTGTAACTGCCTTAGAACTCCAGTTCCAGGGGATCTGACACCTTTCTCTGACCTCTGCAGGTACCAGGCGCCCATGTAGTACACAGACGTGCATGCAGGAAAAACACTCACACTCATAAAATAAAAAAAATCATAAAAAAGCCAAAACAGTGCAAATATCAGGTCTTCCAAGAACAGGCCCAGAGGCAGAACTAGTCTAGTCACAAGTCAATTTACCCCCAAATTTTCAGTTTAGGACAAAATGTACTTCAAGAAACCTCCCCAACTAGGCCTCAGGAAGTTTTGTTGACTATAAAGCTTCCCTGCTCACTCAGGAAAATGCCTACTGCACATGCATGAAGCTCTGGCTTCCAACGCCCAGCATCCATGTAAAAACCTGGGGTGGGACAGGCACTCTGTAACAAGGTGCCAAGGACCATGAGTTTGTACTCCCAGAACCCACCATGGGAGCAGCAGTCCCTAGGACAAACTTCCAGTCTACACCTACATAACAGTCACACATGCACGCATACACACATGGATATATATTCAGTACACACACTACACATACACAAGGGAAAACAAACGGTGAACAGTTGAGGAAGACACCTGACGACCTCTGGTCCCCACACAACTGCTCACCACCACCACCCACAGGCAAGTAAGAACCCCCTTCTACCTCAAAGATCTTCAGCTAGTCTCAGTGAGGGGTGCTGACTAGAGCTTCAGTCAACTAAAGGATGGTGCTCTAAAAGCCTGCATTTCAGTCCTTGCTGGATTCATAGAATAAGAACAAAGTCAGAAATAAGGCTTAATAATCCTAGGAAAATGGGCCATGGTGTTTTCCTGAAGAACAAACTGATTTTCTTCTTTAAAAATGAGGACAATGTGTCAGTGCAAATATCTTGCATTTGTAATGCTTAATTCAGGCATTTGACACAGTCACTAGCTTTTCTGAATATGTCCAGAAAAATGACTCATCATGGTCCCTTGATCAGATCCAGGCTGTATTCAAGGATGTAAGATTCTATCAGAAAGTCTCTGCTTTCATGCTTCAAGTCTCTTACAGCAGCAAACTGAATGGGAGGCAAAACACTGCTTTCCTTTGTGAGGAGGAAAAAAATGATTCAAAGATGTTTAAAATTTTTTATTTTAAAAATAGATTCATAAAGTGCAAGAAATGTTTTCTTTCCCGTGCTTTATATCCATCTTCGACAAGCTGTTGAAAACAGAAAAAAAAAAATCAGCAACATACTATCTTTAACTTCAAATTTCCGTACTGTGATGCAGACCATGAACTAAGAGAAGAAAACTATAGCACTGAAGAATAACTATGATGAAATAAATGAAAAGCTCTTGACATCCACGCTAAAAAGCTATTGTGGAACTATAAATGAATGTGGGGGCTGGGGCGTGAAATACCCCCCTCCCTCATTTCGAAGTTAAAAGTAAAGGTGCAAGGGTTGGGGATTGAGCTCAGTGGTAGAGCGCTTGCCTAGCAAGCGCAAGGCCCTGGGTTCGGTTCCCAACTACGAAAAAAAAAGAAAAAAAAAAAAGAGTAAAGGTGCAACTGCATCGCACGTGGTAAAACACTCCTATTAAATACCCTCAGCAAACTGAGCTGTTAATACCTGAGCACAGGCTGTTAGCGAAGACAAAACTATTTTCTTTCTGAGGTCTGGAAGCAAGCCACGTTCCTGCAAGCCGTGCAAGGACGAGCCGGGACTCAGGGCGTGTAGTCGCGCAGCTCCCCGGATACGGGCTGCACGAGGCTTGGAGAGAACCCAACGTGCTCAGGCCAGGTCCAGCTTTTTCTGAGTCGTCGCCAGCTTGTCCTGCAGCCTCCGCTTCCTCCAGTCCAGGTAACGCCTCCGCAACCGATTCGCTTGCCAGCCAAGGACCACTCCAGAGGCGAAAGCCACTAGCACGGACACTTGCAGCGTCCTCTCAGACACGTCCGCCATTGCAAACGCTCAGCATGCAGTAGATATTGAGCTACGGAATGGCGCGAGGATCAAATGCCAGAGCGCTCTCTGGAGGCCCGCTCTGAGTCTGCGCGAGCCAAGGACATAGCGTTCCCTGGCTCTTAAGTCAGTTTCACTGCGAGATAATCTTGGTTTGTGATTATCTGCATTTCTTCTACATTTCTTGTTTGACATTAGTCATATATTCACTTGCATCATTCCTGAAGTGCTGTCCATCTACTACTGTTCTTTTTTCTTATCTAAGCTTTCTGGTAACTCGATTTTTAAAATAAGCAAATAGAGAAAAAATTTAATGACACTCAAAATGAACAAACTTAGATGAAATTGCCTTTAATAATACTTTAAAATCCCAGTACATAGGGTGTTTTTATTTCAATATATAATCATCCTCCACGTTACTAGTGTCATGCAATAACCACAACTCTCATCTGCCAGTCAATAAATGGAATAAGTGAAAGTTGTCAGACCTCTAAGTACTTAAAAGAGAGCATTCAATATACTTAGCCATGAGAGAAATGCCAACCCAAACTTCCTTTTTCTCACCCTCATCAGAACATCTATCACTAAATGAGACAAAAATGTGAGCATGTGAGTAAAGAGGAAATTTGTATTCATTATTGGTTGAAATGCAACCTAGTATGGCCATTGTGGAATCAGTATGGTGGTCTCTTAAAAAACAAACAGAAAGAAAACCAGAACTGTTTATGACCTAGCTCCCCACTCCTGAGCACACAAAGGATTCAATCTTCTACAAGAGCAACATGCACATCCATGTCAACTGTTCCTCTATTCACAACAGCAAGGAAACAGAATCAGCTCAGATGTTTATCAACCAACTGATGGATGTGTAATGTGTATGTATCATTTATAACACAATTCTGCTCAGATGTACACCATGAAATTTGTATGAAAATAGATGGAGTTAGAAAGTATAAGGAACTCAGTCAGAAAGACAAAAAGTTTCTTTCATATGCAGACCCTAAAATAATGTTTATATCATATAAATGGGATGGAAAATAAGTGTGGGTTATGAATTAAAAAGACCTTAAGGGAAAAAGATGTTGAGAAAGGAGGAAGGGACAGATGAGACATGAAAGCTATGGGGTGTGAAAGAGAACAAAGGGGCCAGAAGGACGGGGAAGAAAAATCAACAAACACAATTTTTTTTCTTAAAATGCCAAAAGGAAACTTAATCCTACATATGCTAATTAAACATTTTTTAATTCTTTTTGGTTTACTTTTGACTTAAATAGGTCAGTGTTTAAAAAGGTAGGTTTTTAAAGCAGGGAATGTTGGTACACCCCTGTAATCCCAGCACTTGGGAGGCAAAGGCAGGCAGTTTTCTATGAGCTTGAGGCCAGGATGGTTTACAAATCACATCCAGAATAGCCAGAGCTCTGGCTACACTGAGAAACCCTGTCTTGGGGTTGGGGGCAGGGGAATGACTTCTAGAAAGCATTTAAATTTGAATCATTCTCATGAAGACTTGTACACCAAAAGCAAGCCAACAGATCAGCTAGCTTACATGGGTCTCCTTTCTTTGTTAGAATATTTATAACAACTAGGTCACATGGGTGTATCATATGTAGCTTTATTTTTTTAACATACATAAATAATAAGTATGAAAAAATAGGATCCAAAGTGAGAGTTTAAATTTACAAAGTATGTTTTGGAGAAGGTCCATATTCATATTTTATTTTCTTGAACGCTTATATTCTGAAAGAAGCACAATTAGCCTATTGCGCAAGGTCTTAATTTTGTTGGAATATTGTTGTTCAAGTAACTTGTTCATCTTTTGTCTCAGAAAGTCCAAAGATGGAAGATTATGACAATCCGGTATATTCAACATGATGTGAAAGAATTCCTCCCACATATCCAAATGAGGAAGCCTGAAGAGACAGATATTACAATAGATAAAAAGCAGCCTTCAACATATATAACAAGTTCTACCTTGTATAGGTGTGGACATGTTAAAAGAACAACTCTCATCTACTTGTATCTTAGCCAATCAAGAATCCATCTCAAATAGAAGAAATTAAAAATCCAACCACATGTCTAAAAATATGATTTAAATTAGCCTTTTTGCAATAGTTCTTCCGTAGAAAATTTTTTTTAAAGAATAATCTTTCTTCTTTTGGCTTCCTGTGTATATCACATGGCCAGAATCTGATAATCTAGTTAATTGGTTTTTAATAAACTCAACTGCATACATATGTGGCAAGACTGGACAGACAGCCTAAACTATTTAAGATACAGCTCACACTTAAGGGTCCTAGCTACTTTTTAAAAACATTTTTGAAATGATTTACTTTTTTGTTTGAGATTTATTTATTTCATGTATGTGAGTACACTGTCGCTTTCTTCACACACACCAGAAGAGGGCATTAATCCCATTATAGATGGTGTGAGCCACCATGTGGTTGGTTGCTGGGAGCTGATTAGGACCTCTGGATGAGCAGTCAGTGTTCTTAATCGCTGAGGCATCTCCCCAGTCCTGGCTCCTGGCTACTTATAGTAGCTAAACTAATTGAAGGGGGTAAAAAACCTCTCCAAATATGAAGAGAAGACCTCAGGGAGAAAGCAGAACATAGTAAACGTCACTCCAGATGGAAAGTAAGAAGGAAGCTTTGTGCTGTGCTACTGGCAACAGATGGAAGCCTTCTGAACCCTCTGGTCCTTTGACAATGACTGACAGAAGCAACGAAGTGAAATGAAGTCTCACTGAATTTGATGGCTCTAAACAATAAAAATATCTGTTGTAAGGCTTCTTTTGGGTGAACCTACTGTACATGATATCAAATTTCTGCCAACTCTTCCTTTTCTGCTTTGGAAGTGGGTGGGGAGAATTCAGGAAATTTCTGTCAAATTTTCTCAAGAAGAAACAAACACGTAAAATTCCATTGGGCTATACATGAGTGCTTTTTTTTTTCTATATAGGTTTTTATATCTCAAAAAAGTTAATGATATATGGAAACAGGCATACGTAGACTAATTAGCTTCAACTTGATATCACCAGTATTATGTTTACAGAGTATAACTCTGGAAACAATACTGACACAACAAGCTCCAGACCAATCAGTAACTTCCAAGCATTTCATACTAAAGTCACATATGGCTGGAGCTTAATAGAAGTTCCCCCCTTCTTATAATTAACAAATCAGCTTCATCTGTGTTATTTCTCTTGCTTATAAAATTTGAAAAGGCAGGATCATTATTATTCTCATTTATGTACACAAGAAAATAAAACTTCAAGGCTCACCAATATTGACCTCATTTAAAAAGTCAAAAACGGGATGCCACCTGCATGTCCAGGTTTCACAAGCACACTGAATGCTAGATTTGTTCAGAGTCTAATGTCAGGATTGTGCTCTGTCCCTACACTGTCCAGGTTCATTTTCTGAGCTAGATAAAATATAATATTTTACTGTTATTATTTTGTCACTGTAGCACCAATTCCAATAACCTACCTTCTAAAAAGACCTTCAGGTTTCCAGACTCCTCCTTCATTTTTTACTTTCATGTAAGTGCCAAAGAGCATACAATATATTGATGCAGCAACTCCATAGTAATCAACCTATGAAGAAAACAGATATATGCATTATGAAGAGTAACTCACCTGTGAGTATATTAAAATATGTCTCTAACTTAGAAGCTAAATGATCACAGTATTTTAGGTTCACAGAATCCCAAAAGCCAATGATTTGCTTCACCGAATGCCTGTCCAAGCTCTCATTGAGGCTTCTATGAACATAAACACTACTGCCTCTGAGGTAACCCTTTGGGAAGCTCTACCACCATTTAAATAATGTCTTCCGCAAGTCCCCTGTTTTATCATTTCCTGCTTGGCACAAACACACACAGCTTGGCAGTTCTTCCAATCCTATCCCCTGGGACTCTGGTGGTTACTGTATAACTGCACACCAGTGTCTCTGTGTGATATGTTCATAATAGAATAGAACATTCTAGCATGGTCCAAATCTGTAGGATAGTAAACTATCCATTCTTCATGTATTCATCTACCTTACTGAAGCCTTACTGTTGTAACCAAATAAGGTAAGGCCCTCTTTTGTGCTCCCTTTATTATGGGCTTCTGGAAGTCACAGCTCTCTATCTGGAAACTAGGCAGCTGTTTGTTTTATTAACCCAGGCTCAAAACAAATTTATCCTAATTAGAATTATCTTCTTTGCTTGCCAGCTAAAATTACTTTGTTGAAACTTCTGAAAAATTTCTACAGAATATATTTGTTTTCCTGATCTGCTGACAGAATCTGAACTAATAAGGAAGACTGTTCAGAAGTAGAATTTCTTCTTCCTCTTTAGCCTTACTTTCTACCTTTCCTTCAGTGCCCAAGAGACTAATTTAAACTATCTGGCACTTTAAACTCATTTTATAAGTCTGGTAAGTGTAATAAAGAAAATGTTTTCAAATCTCTTGCTTTTATGCCAGGTGATGGTAACGGCACATGGCTTTAATACCAGCATTTGGGAGGCAGAGTCAGGCAATCTCTGTGAGTTCAAAGCCAGCCTGGCCTACAGAATAAATTCTAGGTAGCCAGGGTTACACAGATTCATCTTGTCTCAAAAAACCAAGAACAAAAGAAAACAAAACCTCTTGCTTTCCTTCCATACCTGGTAGTTCCATGGCTTGTTACTGAGCATCTCAGGGCACTGAAAACCAGATGTTTCACACTTTCCTGTAAATACAGTTCCTTTAGGGAAAAGTTTCATATCTATACTCTGACCCAGGTCAATCAATGTCAAGCCGGTAGCTAAGTCTTCATCATCCTGTTCCAAAAATCTACATTAAATACAAACAAGAATCAGGATCTATGAGCACAAATTAACAAAAGGATACCTAACAAAACAAATGATAATAAACAATTCCTAAAGGGAAGACAAAGTGAAATATGAGGGAAGACCTCCATTAAAGTGCTATACTTACCTGTGTCCTAGTATGAAGTTATCTGGCTTAATGTCTCCATGAATGATTTCGCAGCTGTGGACTTGTTCAACCATGTAAAGCATTCTGATAGCGAAAGTAATGACGAGAGCTTGGGGCATCACTTTCTCAGAGGTATTTTTATAGAGGTTAATGACATTCTAAAAATAAGGCAAATGGCACCCTCAGTTGGTTGTAGAAGATCAATGAAATTTCAAGTCAAGGCCTTTACCCCTGCTCTCTATTTCAACAAAAGTTCCAACTATGAAAAACAGTGTGGGTAAAAACCAGAAATGCACATACATTTCATGTTCACAGTATAAAAATTAGATACTTACTAGTAATGTCCCATAGCTATAGAGCTCCCCTACTAATATGCTGCCATTCTGGAATAAGTGAGCAGAATAAAACTTGATGAACATGTGATGTACTTCTGGCTTTAGTCTTTCCATCAGCTGCATCCCAATGTAGAATTCCCAGGAGTTGGCAGGTTTCTGCACCTGCAAATCAAATCAGGTATGTGAGACACATATCCTTATCCACATTCTGTAAAAGAATAGCAACAAAGCAACTCCTCCCAATAAGGATGTGGACAAAAAAATGAGGATAAGCTTAGCAATGGTCAGAAGTATAAAGTGTGCAGGGTAATCTTAGTGGTAAGATTAATTCTTAATCTTCACAGCATAACTGTTGACTAGGGCCTCACTGACATCAGTATTTAAAGGGGAGTCAGCAGGGGAGGCTAACAACTTCCAAAAATTCACATCTACATTATACGAGAAGTTATTCATATCATTTACCTTCAAAATACATTTCTGTTTACTTTTGGTATCTCCATGAATAGCTTCAAAGACTTGAGCAAAGGCTCCTTCTCCAAGAAGGTGATTCACATAGACCAGCAAAGAACCTTGGAAAATGATACGAAAAACTGACAAAAGGCTGTAAGGACTATCAAAGTGAAGAAATCCCAGTGCCATTTTAAAAAATAGGTATAATCTCGGGGACATTTTCCCAGACTTAAATGAAAGTAAAACATACACCTACCATGAAAGAACTTCCTCAACAAATTCTAAAGAACGGAGAAAGCAGCCTTGATGCCTCAGTATACTTAGATACGTGGCCTTGGGCCCTAGCCCTTACATTACCTGCAGTACCTCCTGTGTACAATTGTTGAGGTACCAGGAAGAACATATAGAAATCCGTAAAGCCTTTTGGGAAATATGTATATTTTACAGGAGAATAAAAAAAGAAAAGCATAAGTGCATAAATACCTTTAACAGTTTAGAACGGTTAGGTCAATTTTGTATTTTAGACGTTTTTGATTTAGGGGTTGTAAGCTGCCCAACATGAGTGCTGAAAGCCAAACTGAGGTCTCCTGAAACATCTTAATCTCTGTACATCTCTATCCAGGAGTATATGTATTTTTATGATAAATTATTACCAAATTAAAGTCCCAACAGCAATCAGAATTCCAATATCATTGTTTAACGAAATTTCTCAATACGGCAGATACTAACTCTTGAAGGTGGAAAGGGTAGGAGAATATCAGAGTTACTAACAGTTTCTCACAAACAAGAATTTGAAATTCTATTACCCATATCATTCTTACCCAACTGGAATTCTGTCTTGGTCTTGATGGCTGGAAGTTTACTCTGCCACTCAAAAGTATTTGAATAGGAAGTAACTGGCTTAGAAAGCCCAGATAGAAGTTTAAGAATCAATTCATCATCCCATGGGTTCTCAATAGTAAAGTCTTAAATAGGAAAAATAAAAAAAGAAATTCAGCATTCAAATATTTTAACTGAAATCTTAGTAAGTACATGTATTCACTAAATATGCTTTCAAGCTCTTACCCCATGTACAGCATTGATTCAATTAAGAAGCTAAAAGCAGTAGTTCTGTCATTTCTGCCACATGAAGTCTACAAATTTAGGTTGACTATCCAGTTGTGACAAAGGGAATCAACTAGCTGCTTTTTGACTCATCTGGACCTACCTATAAAAAGTATAGCTGCACACCTTAAAGATACACACATGAACACTAACTGCTCCTTCTGTGCTCATATTCTTTGTTTTCCCCACTAATACACATACACTACTTAACAAAGAATTTGCATGGAAGAGAATACTGTGTATAGGAAACAATTCCTAAGGGGAAGACAAATTCTTCTCCAATTTAGTGTTAAAAAACATTCTACTAATGGTGGTTTGAAAAGGCCTCTCCAACATGGTTACTACTTAGTACACATAGAACAAAGTTCTGAGATTTATGAACTCATTTAGGTCTTACAGTAAGCCTCTAAGGTCGGTTCTAGTATGACCCTCATTTTAAGACATATTTAATTTTTTAATATGTATTGGTTCTTTTGCCTACATGTATGCATGTGATATGTATGGCATCAGATTCCCCGGAATTGGGGCTACAATTGTGAGACACCATGTGGCTGCTCGGGACTGAACCTGAGTCCTCTGGAAGATCAGCCTGTGCTGTTAAATTAACCCCTGAATCATCTCTCCACCTGACCTCACTTTAAAGGGAAACAAGCATAAAGTTGTTTGAGAAGCTGGTAATTAGAACCTAGACTTAGAACTTAATCTCCAGAGTCTGTGTTCTAAAGCAAGACTTTCTGTATAACAAGGGACAGAGGAAGACATCTCTTAATATTTGGTCTTCTATTACATTCAGGGCAGAGGCCAATATTAGATTATATATTTGACACACAGTAATAAACTCTTGACCTTGAACTCTTTTTAAAAAGTTAAAAAATAAAAAAGATTTATTTACACCTGGTGTCTAGAGAGATCACATAAGGGTTTCAGATTCCCTGGAACTAGAATTACAGATGGTTGTGAGCTACCATGTACGTGCTGAAAACCAAACCTGGGTCCTCTGGAAGAATAGTCAGTAGTTCTCTTAACCAGTATACCATCACTCCAGGCCCCTAATTCCTTTTATAATAGTAATGATATTGTCTGTCAAGATTAAAATGGATCAATGGATCTCAAATCTGTTAAGTGAATTGTTTTGTGATACAGTTACAAGTTTGTCTAAGTTTATTTTCTATTCGGTGTACTTAAGTTCCTACTCAGTTCTTTCACGGAATGGCATTTCCATGCTATCATTCTTATGGCAAAGCTAAGATTGAGCATGTGTGCATACTTGGAGCATTAACATTTCCAAATGAACTAGTCTGCACCCATTCAACTTGGAGCCCAGCGCTGGCATCTGATAGGTCTTCCATGATCGCACGGTCAGTGCCTGTGCATTTATAAGTCTCAAGGCTGAACACTGCTTCCTGGGTGAGCAAACCACCTGTGGCAGGCTGACTAGGACAGGATAAAGATGCTGAAATTTTCTCTTGAATTAGACTGGATATGGAAAAAAAGAGAAAACAAAAACTTCATTTGATTAGAAGCCTATTAGATCTGATCAAAATAAAATAGCTTCTTTTCATTTTAAGAATAGCATTTCAAAATTAACTCAAAGGTTGAACTGATCATATAATGTTCAGTAAACAAATACGTATAAATAAATACACAGCTACTAAGATATAGATATAACAGAAATATAATCAAAATCACTTAATATCTTAGGTAAACAGGTAAGATGATGAGGATTCTCATTCATGTATTTCATATTTGTAACTTCTCCTATGTGCTAAAGAAAATCTAACAGAACAACTGTCATAACTCAAGTTGTTCCAAGGATTAAAAGGATACAGCTCACAGATAGCATAAACACTGTGACTGGATTACAATAAACAAAAAATGGTAATTACTTTTTGTATCTGCTACATACACCAGCCTAATCAATACAATGGAACTTTACCTTTGACCAGTACCTAAAAAGGCTTAAACACTATCTTCTATTAAAAGACACTGGTTTTCTCAATTAAGTGGGTGTGTAAAGCACAATTTGTGTTTCCTCAATTTTGCAATAGTTGACATATCAGGGTCTTGGTATTATAAGAAGACTTACAGTTTGAACCCTGAAATGAATTTCAGAAAACGTTAGCTCAGGAATCTGTTAGCAAGCTGTTTCCATATACCAAGTGCTTAGGTTCACCAGTATGCTTACATTCACAAACAGTACCTTCTGACTCAAAGTTACCATTGAATAAACCTTATTAGCCTTATCAAGTTGAGATAAGCTATTTATGCTATCTTAAAGAGCAAAGCTACAAGGGAAGAGAGAATGACAAACACAATACCCAAGCTTTCTGTCTTTTGAGGGGTCCACCATGTTTTCTTTACAAGAATCCAAAGCCATATGTGTATATTGTGTGGCTACCACATTTTCTGAAATATAAAATATAAAAAATTACAGACAGACATATTACATATGCATGCAGATACAAACATTTGATATGGTTACAAAGGCTGAAATCCCTTTTTATATTGACTTTCACTACAATTTCTAAAAAATGATCCATAGTAAAAAGTGCTATGAAAAAATAATTAGTAGTTCAAAGAATAACTAGCAGGTTACAGGCATGATGACCAGACCAAAGAAAGTCACTGGCACAGGGGCAGCACATACCTGATGCTGACACAAAGGGAGAATAAAAGGCTGCAACCCTTCCAGAAAAATTTATATAGAGATTTGTGTGTCTTTTTAACAAACTGGAGAGATAGCATGAATTTAGATATTGGCAGCACTTAAACCAATGTTCTTTCTAATTTAAAAAAACAAAACAAAACAATCCATCTTTATTGACAGTAGACAGGGTAGCCTTATAGGCTAAACTTAGCCAAGTGTTATACTGTATTAACTTTTACCTGATGGTTGCTTAAAACAAGTACTAATACTTACTTAGTACTCAGTACTAGAACATTAGCTTCTATTTAGAGGACCACAGGGCTAAGTAGTAATTACTATCCTAAGAACAGTTACTTGTGGTACTTGGATGAACTCTTCGCAGATTAAATTTCCTTAATTTGCAAAAAGTCAACATTTTTATGAGTGGCAAACTTGTGATGTATTTAAAAATAGTTGGAATTTTGAACTAACTTCTAAGATTTAAAAAAGAAATAAAACATATTGGGTTAGTACTCTTTTTAGGCTCACAATGCCATAAGAATATCTTTAGACTAGTGAAGTAAAATTCTTCAGCAGTTAATTATTGATTTAAAATTTTTAAAAATTATGTTTGTGTGTATGTTGAGTGCATGTCTCTGCATATGTATGATATGTATGGAGGTCAGAGGACAACCTGCAGGAGTCAGTTCTTTCATTTTATCTTATGGGTTCTAGAGATCAACTCAGGTCATCAAGCTTGGCAGCAAGCATTTTTACCTGATAAAACATCTCATCTCATCTTCATTATTGTTTTGGGAAAACAATTATACTTTTAAAGAATCCTGAGAGTGATATAATTTAGCTTGTAAACAGACAGTTATCAAAATGGCATGAGGCTCCAGATCTCACAGTTTATATCTGTCTGGACAGCCCACACATGTGAATCTTTCATATAAAGGTCACATTACGTCTGAAGTTGAAATGAGGACTAAAAATAGTTTTATAATGCTTTTCTTGAAGTTGGATAAAACTGAAACTGTTAAAATGTGATTTTTCTCTGTATGGTATACTTGTCTGTCTTTTTAAAGTAGCATTTGAAGATATATCATGGACAAAAACTGGTTAGTCATTACTCATTAGATTAGGAAGTTCATTGTTCCTAATAGTTAAATAGTCTTTTTATCACTGTTTTTTCTTTGCTATCACATCACAGTCCTGTCTATAAGTGACTACACACGTTTTTTCACTTTCAACCTACTTATTAAAATTTAAAAATACAGACTATGAGACAGACCATCAAAAACTAACAACAGCAACAATAACAAAAAAAATGTACACACACAAACGTGCATTTTAAGCGTCACCACAATTTTCAAACGTCCTCTACAGAATTTTCAAAAAGAAACTACAATAACAAAGAGTATATTTTTACAGAAGATAGTTGAACACTCACCTTTATCTTCTGGAATCTGCAATGGATCTGCTGGAAATTTGTGGAATGGTGTAGATGAAAGCTGGGCAGCAGATGTAAAGTCTCCTATACTTTTAGGACTGGGAGCTAGGGTTTTGTTGTAGCGAATACCACATACTGTTGAGTCATCCATAAACTCATCAGTGTGAGGCATTTCCTGCAACAGAAGACAAATTGAAAAAAGCAATTCGTCTGCTTTGTTGATGAAATTTAACACATCAACACTTTTAAGTCCAGCAGTTAACATAGCCCTGTAGTACAAACTACTCAGGAGGGTATAGAGGTAGAGGACCACTTGAACTTATGAGTTCAAAATCATCCTGAACAACACAGCAAGATCCTTTCTCAAAAAACAAAACCTCAAACATTTTAAGATTTAAAAAGAAAAAAGTTTAAGTAAAATAGATATAAACCTTGTTTTTAGCATACTTTTTTAAAAACTTTATTTATTTATTTATTTATTTATTTATTTATTTATTTATTTATTTATTTATTATGGATACATTGTTGCTGTCTTCAGACATACCAGAAGAGGGCATCAGATCTCATTACAGATGGTTGTGAGCCACCATGTGGTTGCTGGGAATTGAACTCAGGACCTCTGGAAGAGCAGTCAGTGCTCTTAACCACTAAGCCATCTCTCCAGCCCGTTTTTAGCATACTTTAATGCAGGTACATAACAATTGGACATGTTTTTCATTTTATACATTATTCTTTAAACTTAAAGAGAGTTACAAAGATAGTAGAGTTTTTTGTTAGTTCCCTTTAACAGTAATCTTATCCAAAATGTGATTTATTGTTTAAAATGATACTAGTACATGGAGTCCTTTTGGCTTTTCTAATTCCTCTCCAATCTTCAACATAGATCAGCACACAGCACATGGTTGTCCTGTCTATTCAACTGCTTCTGACTATAGATACCGGTGGATCCTTCCTACCTTTTATTCCACAGACCCTTTGAATTGAGGTCAGGATCTGTGATTATGCCTAATTTAGGCTTTTATACTAGGGCTACAGATTCCAGAAAAGACTGTAAGGAAGTATCTCATTAAACTTTGAGGCTATGTGCTATAAACACAAGTTATTACTGGTGACAGTAACTCAACCTCTTGGGCAGATACTCTAAGGTTTCCTTACTGAATTCTTTTCCCCATCCCCACTGTCTTTTCTGATGTAAATCACCATATCCTGCCCATACTGAAAGGGAGGTAAACTCTACCTTCCACAGGGCTTCTTCAAAAGAATTAGTGGAAAAATATACATTAACTTATCTGTGTACTTGGTACATACACGTACCAAGGCTCACAAGTGAAGGTCAGAGGACAACTTTGGGATTCAATCTAACATGTGGGTCCCAGGGATCAAACTCTTGTCTTCAGCCTTGGTGACAAATGCCTTTACCTGCTGAGCCATCTTTCTGGCCCTCTTGGTGAAATGTTAAACCAGTATAGTAAATGATAATTTTGTAAGAAGCTTCGGAGCTATGTAGACACCGCTTCTTCTCAATAACGTCAGTAGTCATCCATGGACCTTGCCTGTAGCAGTTACTATCTTAGTGTTCTAATGGTGACCTTCTACATTCCTTAGAATGCTTCTGTAGGGAAGATCTGCCCCCTCTCCTCTATTGTAGGAATAAGTATATTCATTTTATTTCTTGGGTTATAATACAATATTGTACTACTTATTCTTTCCAATTTCTTTCAAATTGTCCCAGGTCTGACTACTAACTTGTTCAAGTTGATTCTTATCCCCCCACCCCACCTCCACATCACTTTACACAATAATAAAACCAAAATAATTAAATCCATAATTTCTGGCATATTTTCACTGACATGGCCTATAAAATCAGACATTTCTTTAAGAATACAATTATAAGGCTAAGTTTTAGACTCTCTGGGGAAAGAGAACTAAAGTTAAATCAAAACAACTTGATAAATCACCTCAGTTCTTAAAATGCCGCATATACATTCTACACAAACACCTTTTTATAAATTCTACCATCTTTCCCAATATTGAAGGAAAAGCTGGATGGTAATAAATATGTCAGTTTCTGCTCAGCATCAGCATATATAGGAAATGTTCCTTTCTTGTTTGTTTGTTAAAGCATGTAGCAGAATAGTTCAACAAAACATAGTTTTAAAATAGTGGCACTAAATTGAAACTCCAGTCCAATGTTTCAGGAAATTGTAAACACACATGGGGAACGCTCTGGGTCACAGTGAAAGTCTATGTACAATGGTTGCTAACATATAACATATGTGAGCTAATGAACAGGAGAACCTTGTCTGCTGCAATATGCTGTTGATGGTTCATTTTTATCAATTCAATTTTTCTGGGTTTCTCACTAATACTCCACTGTAGGTCTCAATTCTTACGTCTAAGAAAAAATATATACCCCTGGATGGCACCTCCTAGCTAACGGAATGGCTCTTGAGGGCCAAGGATCACATAATTGTTTTTATTTTCTCTATTATAGATTTCAACCTGTTGATGAACACATTTTTCATGCAACAATGGATTTTCTAGAAATTGTGTACACCTTGTGCCATTTGATGAGCATAATCACTTGGTAAAATGAAGAACAGATTATAAGACATATTCCCTGATGAAACAGAGGTTTACTTACATTTGATCTTGATGAACATTTGCTGAGAGATCGTTCTCCAAAGGTCCTAGCTCCTAAAGGCTTATTTTTAGGCTGTGGTAAGCTAAAGAAAGATTTGTGTAAATACAAATCACAAAACATACAGATGAAATAAATAAGCTAAAAGCGTTATCTTACTTATCCTACTTATTGAGTTAATGGTTTAGAGACTCTTTACTTTCACAGCAACTATAGCAAAACTGTGTTCAAACTGCATTAACTATAAAAATAAGATGTTTTTAATACACTGGGTTCCAAGTTTTAGAAGAAAATGAAAACAAGGGTTTTGACCATAAGATGTCTCAGGTATCAGGTAACATTTTAAGTCTTATTTCTAGTGCCTTTTCTAGATACGGGTATCTCTTCTGCAACCTGGTCATGCTGTCTCCATTCTACTTCAGTATGCCTAAATAACTCGCATAATCTCACTTGTTTTAACAAGGAAAATTCCTGAAAATACCTCATTCTTTGCTCTGCTGTCTTTCTTCTACCTTCAAACATTTTCTCTATAGAGAACCTTCTGTTCTACTTCATTGGCCCTACACCGCATGGGTATACTGGCAGTTGTCTACATTTAATATAATTTCAAATCCAGAGAATTCATCTGTTCATCTAGAGCTTATAAGTAGATTGCATTTCTTTTGTAGCTGTGCTTCTGCTATGGGAGGTCTATTGTCTTGGAATTCAGGCATGGTACATTAGCTCCTCACTGTGTGGTTAAAAGGCTTATTGGTAGCAGGGCTGGAACTCCAACCCAGATCACCTGCTGAGCAGTCCACCCTATCTCCTTACTGTATTAAAACTTTCAGCATTTTATGGCACTTTGGTGACATGTATTTCCCCCAGGTTTCTGTAAAAATAGATGTTTCTTTACCCATAATTTTCTTTGTTTCCGTCTTCAAAAATAGGAAAAGCAGATGATAAAGTCATAATCTTTTTAACTCCCCAGTCCTCTGAAAATACTGCATTTTCTGCAGGAAAACAAAATAGAATCTCATTACTATGTTATGAAAAGTCAGTATCCTTTAGGCTAAACTTCAGCTACATATAAAAAAAAAGTACTGAAATCTCTAAAAAAAATTACTAGGTAATATATAATGACACAAGGTACTTTGTAGAGAGTTGAATTGACCTATTCATGGTCACTGAGTCTTGCACTCAGGGCCCAATAGAGATCTGTCACATACAGGGCAGTGTCCACACTCCTACAATGCTGCTCAGAGCACTTTCATCAAAAGTGCACAAAACAAAACTTTTGAGTTTTGGTTGTTGTTGTTCATGTCCTGTAAGAAAAAAAATAACCCCTGAGTTTTAATTTCCAGCCTTCTCAATTCTAACTAGATTCTACTTATCTTTGGCTTCCAGCGATCCTGAGTTCCAAATTCCACCTAGACATCTTTCCCAGGAGGTACTAAAGTCTTATGTTAAGAACTTACTTTCCCTACTGTTCCTACCCATGATGATTTTGTCCTTTAGCACTCACTATTGAATAGTAACAAAAAATCCAATCTAACAAAAACCCCAAACCAATTATCACATACACCGTAACCTTATCAGGCTGTCATATATGTAATTTATTCCTTCCCTGATCTTACATGGCACACTATTCAAAGCAGGTTTATATCTACGTCTTGATAATGCCCATGGCAACTGCCTGTGATACTGTGTACTTAATAGCTTTTAAATAAATCATTACTTTGAAACTGGGCTTCAAATGCATCTTCATTTTGGTCTAGAGATGGCCATTCATCTTTATCATCAGAAATGTCAGGAAGTGTTGGAGCCTGAAACATATCCATGATGAAACCTTAAAGAACAGAAGAATATGTGTTGATAGGTTGCAAATCAGTTTTTATTAATTTATGGAGGCACTATACAAACAAAATATTTTACCTAATGCTTCCTTGGTGTGGACAGTTGGTGATGGCTGCACTTTGCATGGTGTTCCTTGAACCATTCCCAATGATGTGTTTGGAGTTGTATGAAAGTCATTAATGTTGGCAACTTTATTTGTTTCACATACTAGCAAAGGAGTGAGACAAAAATGTACTATCAATATGCCAATCAGAATACATTAGAAGGCACATGATTGCATAATTACAATTAAAAGTTTACCAGTGTCAATAATGATCACTACTTTTATTATCATTGATTGGTCTTTCATATATTTATGTTTATCTTTGTAATAACATCATGAAGTAAGGTCAAGAATTATTCTTTTATAGAAAAGCACAAGGTCATACCAAGTTAGTTTTGTCATGAATAGCATCCTTTACTCATAATATACCAAGTAATACCTGCTTCTGGTCATAGTGTAAATCTTTTCCCCCTACTGTTATAAATCTTAAGGATGTTTTTCATTTTGCTCAGCTAGAGTTTGCTCAGACTTTACCTCTCTTTCTCCCTCTCTCCCACTGCTCATCTGAAAGCACTGGAAAGTATCTTTGGTGCTTGGAACATTAACAGGAATATTGCTGCCTGAAAGACCTACACTTGTCATTCATTCTGCCTGAAACAGGTTCACAAAGTTTGCTGCATGGGTACTTCCCTTCTCCTTTTTACCTAAATCTTACTCATCAGTCCTTCCTGGTCATTTTCTTTGAACCTAACTCTCCACCCTAATAGTGATACCTCTTTTCCCGTAGGACTTCTCGCCTTTTTCATCACAACTGCCTTTCTAACTATTTAGAATTATGCTTTGTATCTAGTGGACATGAACCAAGTCTTGGTGCGGTAAGTCTCTACTTCAAACAGCCCTGTTCCTGTTAGTGGAAAGATGCCAGTCATCTGAGGAGAGGAAGTAAATGACCAACTGTGTCTTTATTATTTAATTGACAAAATTATCTTCTATGTAAATGCCTAAAATTATCTTCTATGTAATGCCTCCGCTCTACTACCAATCAGAATGTAAGACTAACAAGCCTTAGTAATTATGACTTTTCAGATTAATACACTGAGAAGCTTAATAGAAAAATGCCAAGGATTCTAAACTTAGGAAGATGTGACTAATAATTTTCTATTTTTGTTTGAAATAGTCTGAGGCTTTATAAAATCATTCTTCCTCTGAAGAAAGCCTTCCTATACCACAGTCATAAATAGACACTGAGGAACCCAAAAAGAGTCTACCTAAACAAGCTGCATGAAGTTATTATAAGGAAGCACTACCTTCTTTTTTGTCTGGTCCACTCTGTGTCATGAATTCACGAATACTTTGATTCACACCTCTGAAAGAGAAAACTCTTGAGGCACACTGAAGAATAAAAGCACTTTACATATTAGAATTTTAAACCTAACTCTAAAGAAAGAGTAAAATATTGCTAACAATGTTAAGTCTGTTAGGATAAAACTGCTTAGGGCCATGGTGTAATAAGTAAATGAAATATTTACTGCCTTTGAGAATATTAATTCGTTCAAATAAAGGTAACCACTGAATGTTTTTCTGTGACTCAATGGTTATTATGTTAGCAAAGTAACAACAATCCCTCCATGTGGCAGGACAAAATGGCTTCCCAAACTCAAACACACTTCATTTATGGTACAGGTTAAAGGCCTAAGACCTAGTTTCAGGCAGTGTGTGTTAGTGGAACTAGTACATTTCTTGTGATGAACCTGAAACCATTAGTGATGCCCAGATTTTAAAATGTTAAGAAGGAAAGGTAGCAATCCAATTATATAACAGTTTGCTTTTAAATACACTTGGGCAGTCAACATCATCTGTCTAATGCTTCAAGAATTCTCCTAAGAAACCATATTGAAATGTTAAACAAGTACCAATTACTTGTAGTTTTACAAATTACTATCAAATCACAAGTTAAGAGATAAATAACCAAAGACAAAAATGTAAAACAAATAGGAAATTTGGTATTATTTTTGAAGTCTAGAAAAATCCTTCTAAATTGGGGAATCGTGTAGAGAAAGATCTTGGCACTAAGAATCATTGACACTTATCCCAAATAGGTTCTGAAGGAAGACAGAGGAAACAGCAAAACAGATGTCAAGTAATTTTCTGTGCATTAATAATGCCTACAGGTATGCAGTCAGAGCCAGTAAACAAAGGTACATTCAGTTTTCAGCTATATATTCTGAAGGTACAGAGAAACTGCTGAAAAATTTTAATTCAATAAAAAAGTATAAATATTGTTTAAAAAAAAGCATGGAATTAAGTCTGAATGATTTGAGGCCAATATTTAGGAATCTTTTCAACATACAAATTTTTAAAAAACCAGAACCATTCATCTCTTACACAACATGGCATTGCAGATCATGAAAAGAAATGATACATGCTACTCATGTCACTACCATTTCCAGGGCATTTAGCTTACCTGGAATCTGTCTCTGACTGGCCACTTACAGGAATAGGAAGAGATGGCAGGCTGATGGCTGGGAACAGCAAAGTGCTGTTAACAGCATTTACCATAAGAGGAACAGAAGGTTCTTCCAGTGGTTTCTCTCCTGAGTTCTCTGAGGTCTGCTGATTGATGGATGAAAGACTTAGACCCCTCAGTTCTTGGTGGGAGCATGTATTTTGTCCCACACATACTAGATTAGCCTTTCATGCAAAACAAAAAGATATAAACAAAAACAAAATTAAAAGTCTTGAATATTCCTAATCAGTCATAAAGCTTTTCAAAGCATAACAACAACAACAAGACTAGCCTCTATGATGGCTTCTTGTAGTTTCTTAAACATGGACACACCAAAAGCTTATATTAATTTTTTATAAATTATTATTTGTGTATATGTATAAATCAGAGGACAGCTTTTAGGAGCTGGTTCCCCCTTACTTTGTTGGGCCAAGGCCTCAATTCTCTGCATCACATATTACAGTCCAGTTGGCTCACAAGCTTCAGGCTTTATGTCTTTATGTCTCTATGTCTCTGCCTTTCATCTCACTGTACGAGGGTTGGAATTACAGATGCATGCTACCATATCGGCCTTTTGTACATGGGTTACTGGGATTAAACTCAGGTCATCACGATTGTACAGCAAATAACTTTACTAGTTGAGCTACCTCTCTAGTCCAGTATCTTATTTATATTTTCAACCACTGAAAAACAAATTGGCTTCTGTAAGATCAGTATTTATGGAGTAACAGTGGCTCACGGGAGTCTAAGGCACAGGACAACTGTAGTAAGGCCAAGGCTGATTTGGCTACCTAGCAAGTTCCATGCCAGCCTAAGCCAGTGTGAACCCTGTCTAATAAAACAAAAACAGATGAGTTTAGTAATAATATGTGTGATATCAAAGTGGAAAGGAGCCTATTAAGAGCAAAAGAATACATGGTAAAAGGAGGGCCAGAGAAAAATAATCAACAAAGTATGACAGTCTCATAATGAAACCTATTACTTCTTATGCTAAATTATAAAAAAAGACAAGTGAATCACAAAACAAAGAGTATCTTATTTCTCTTTACTAAATTTTAGGAAAAGACTAAAATTAGTGTTGCCCAATATTCTCCAGTGCTCTGCTAATATTAGTAGCCATTTTCTATTTAATGAACAGGATATATCTATATTAACTTCCACAAATGCATGGTCCATAATAGGAAGGATAAACAAACGTTTAAAATACAGAAAGGTTAATTCCTTATCTTATGGAAGCATTCTTAGAAATTGTAAGACAGTTAACTTAAGCTGTGTGTGGTGGCATATGCCTTTACTCAGAGGCAGAAGCAGGGGCATCTGTCAGTTCAAGGTACATCTGATTGACAAAGCAATTTCTAGGCCAGCAAGGACAATATATTAAGAACCCATTTCGGGGCTGGGGATTTAGCTCAGTGGTAGAGCGCTTACCTAGGAAGCGCAAAGGCCTGGGTTCGGTCCCCAGCTCCGAAAAAAAAAGAACCAAAAAAAAAAAAAAAAGAACCCATTTCAAGGGGTTGGGGATTTAGCTCAGTGGTAGAGCGCTTGCCTAGCAAGCGCAAGGCCCTGGGTTCGGTCCCTAGCTCCAAAAAAAAAAAAAAGAACCCATTTCAAAACCAATACCAAAAAAGCCAAAACCATCCCTAAAACAGTAATTTAAATGACTTACACTATTTCCTCACTTAGCAAATTAGTGTGGAGAAAGAGCAGTCACAACACAGATTAAGTACTCCATTAAGAAGTACCACAGATCTCAGGGTCTCTTGTATTTTGGACATCTGTGGAGACTAGCTTAAGCTAAACATTTCCACTTAGTCTCTATATTTCTTTGCTTATTCCAAATTTTCACAACTTTATCTATCAAATTATTAATTCAGTAAGTTTTCTAGCTAAATTAGAATAACTACAAAAAATAAAGCAGAGAAAACAATAGTTAGTAGTACTGGAATAATGGACATTGGGAATAGTGAAGAACATGGACATACGTCAGGCCTGTTCTCAGAAGCAGGCAGGTCCTTGTGAGACAATTCCACCACTTGATGCAATTTCTTGTGAAGTTCATCCATTTTCTGTTTTAATAATTGCTCTTCAAAAGCATTTGCTTCTTTCCTTTTCATATAATTTCTGTCTTCACTAACTTTAAGAACATTAAAAAAACATGGTTTGTTCTCAAAATTTCATCAGAAAATTGCATGCAAAATGATTAAAAGGTCACAATTTAGGACAATTATTAAATCAAAGCTTTTCATATTTATTAGATTTCAGAGCTTAAACTTACATTATTTTTTAATTGTAACCTTTACCTGTCTTCACCACGGTTACTATTAAATACAAGTCTTAGATCCTCATGAGCCATCCCCTTGGATTTTGTTCTCACTGGCCTGGAACTGAGTAATCTAAGCTGCCATTGCCATCCAAGTGCTGTGACTACAACTGTCTGCCACCACACTTGTCACTTTTAATGTGGTTCCCAGGGTCAAATTCACACCTCATTATTATATTATATTATATTATATTATATTATATTATATTATATTTACTAACTGAGCTATCTCCTCATTCCCCCATCATCCTCTATTTCACACTTAAAAAAAAATGTAACTCTAGGCACTTCTCAAAAAAATAATAAGAACACAAGTCCCAAGGTATGCACGTGGAGGTTGGAGGACAATCTGCAGAAGCTGGCTCTCTTCCTAACATGTGGGTCTTAGGGACAGAACTCAGGTAGTCATGCTTTTATTCTTTTCAATTGATATCTGAATATCTATGTACATGTATGTGATAGTGCCTATAGAAAATAGAGATGTTAAATTCCCTGGAGCAGGGTGTTTGTTCTAAGTCACCTGACATGGCTGGCTCCTGAACTCAGGTACTTTGCAAAAGCACTACCATCTCTTAACTGCTGAGCCACCCTTCCAGCTCCACCTTTCTAGGAAATAAAGTGTACTAAGGATCAGAGTTTCAAGTAAAACTTTGGATAGTTCTATTTCCTATAAATATCACATAAAGGCACACTCCAAACATGTCAGATTTTTTTTGGCTAGAGACTACAGGTTGTGATAATAAAAGGAAACTATCAATAGACAATTCAAAATGGGTCCTTAACAAATATTGATGGTCTCTATAGCTGGTTAAATATAAAAGTAATGAATATAGAGGCTAGAGAGATGGCTCAGCAGTTAAGAGAGCTTGCTGCTCTTATAAAGTTAAGCGGAGTTCCCAACACCCTTATAATCACCTCTTTTTTTTTTTCTTCCGGAGCTGAGGACCAAACCCAGGGCCTTGTGCTTTCTAGGCAAGCATTCTACCACTGAGCTAAATCCCCAACCCCACAATCACCTCTTCTGAGGGCACTGCGCTCACATGTAAAACCCACACTCATATATAACTTTAAACAAAATCTTTAAAAAAGGTAATGAACTGGGGGCTGGAGAGATGGCTCAGCAGTTAAGAGCACTGACTGCTCTTCCAGAGGTCCCGAATTTAATGCCCAGCAACCACATGGTGGCACACAACCATCTGTAATGGGACCCGATGCCCTTTTCTGGTCTGTCTGACAGCCACAGTGTACTCATATAAATAAAATAAATCTTAAAAAAAAAAAAAAGGTAATGAATCAAAGGCTCACATAGTAGATCTAGTCCAAATAACCTAGATGGTATAAAACCCTTAGTGAAACAAATGTTTGTTTTCCTCTCTCTAGAGTATATGCTGTTATAGTAAAACCCAAGTGTAAATGCATATTTCATTATGAGGTACAAAAAGTATTTACCAATAAGCATAGGTAATTTATATAAATAATAATATATTTATTCTATAAACATAAATTTTGGTGTGCTGTTCTGCATGTTCTGTTTAAAATCGATGCAAACTTGGGAAATCTTTTCTGAACCTCAGTTCTCAAGAAATCCTTTCACAGAACAAATAAATGCCCCACAAATTTTAGGACTACTATATACACAGGTTCAAATTCACATAGAGAATATGGAAACACTATTTCATTAATGCAAAGAAGCACTAGTAAGAATGTTTACTGCAGCACTGTTTCAATCACCAGCTATCAGTTCAGCAAAGGAGCCTGTGGACAAGCACTGCTGCTAGACTAGTATCTAATCAAGACTTCTAAGTTTCTAATAGAATGAGCTCAAGGCATCTCGTGTTTCATTCAGTTATGTAATTATCCATTATTTTAAATGACGTAAAACAATCCCAGCATAAAGAGTGTAAGTACCCCACTGTTCATGCTTCTTTCGTTGATTGTATTTCTGGGCTCTCAGCTCTTCAAATGAAAATTCCGAATCTCCACGGATAAGCTTTTCTTTGCAGTACATAACTTGCTGAGCTTCAGGCTTGGGTGCCATAGATGAGCTGACAGAGCATTCTGACTTGGAAATCATGATCACTCTTTGTTCCCTACTGTGGAGAAAGACACAATTTATAACAGTGTACTGGAAGTAACTTTAACGAAATTTATGAAATAATGTTCTCGTTGTACTTGCATATTAGACTTTTCGTCACAAGTAGAAGGTGCCACACCAGAACATTCTGAACCCTAAAAGACAGAAGAAAACTAACTTGAGCATTCATTTACCAGAGCATTCATTTACCTTCACACAAATTAGTTCACAAATATGAAAATTCCCTGTGGGAAGGGGCCTTTTAACATCTGGTATATTTACCACGTATATGTAAATTATGATTAATAGCTGGAGCTTTAAGTGATATAATTTTTAGTTAACTTTTTATACTGAGGTTCCCCCAAAAGAAAGCAATTAATTTAAATTAAAAAATTAAACTTCCTTTTGTTATTGTTTTACTCTCAGAAATTTCTAATATTAGCAATAACCTACTAAACAAATATTTACTGATATTTCACACTTATCATACAATGAGCTAGGTTTAAGAAATATGACCAAAAGAAAAGTAACATTCATTTCATTTGTCTAAAAGTTTAGAGTAGTAGAAAGAATGACGGTAGCAAATGTTCTAAGATATAAATTGGGACAGTCTGTATAATCTATCAAAGACCGACAAACAATGTTCTATTTCCAGGAATGTGCTATATTAGAAAAACAGAAGTCTTTATACTGGATTAAGCTACAAGGAGGTCCTAAAGAATAATTGTACTTTGACAAAGAAAGATGCTAAGGAACAAGAAGCAGAAGGAGATTTGAGTATTTTTATGTTTATAAATGAGCAAGGCAGAAGAGATTTAGAGGGATCAACAATATTTTGGGGGATGAAAAGGAGGCACAAGGAGGAAGCCACTTTCCTCCATAGAAATGGCAGAAAAAGATGCAGTAACATATATAATTTTTGATAGCAGAAAATGAGAAGGTATCTTCTATTATGTAGCAGAAATAGTATTTATTTTTTATAGCTATGACAGAGGCACCCCGAAATTGAGGGATTTGAACTAAGTTTACCACAATAATTTGTACTAAAGAATTAACTGACAATGGAGGTCAATCACAGGAGACAGTGTCAATAGAATGAGATGCAAAGGCAGCCAGCATGGCTGTCCAGTAACATTCCTGATTTCCATACAACATACAAATAAATGTCTTTGTTACCTGACTCCTAGGAACGCAAGCTGAGTTTTCTGTTTCTGGACTTGACTTTGTTAACATAACTTGGTTTAAAATCTGTGCACTATGCAAAGGTTCTGAGGTTGTAGCTATGAGGGGAAAAAAAATGAAATGAGAAGTGAAAAGTGACAGTAAATAAAATCAGCACATAATACATTCATCTATTCTTCCAGTATATTGTATTTAAAAAATCTGTTTGTGGTTGGAGAGATGGCTAAGCAGTTAAAACATTTGTTCTCTATAAATACAGAGGACCCAGGGCTGGGGATTTAGCTCAGTGGTAGAGCGCTTACCTAGGAAGCGCAAAGCCCTGGGTTCGGTCCCCAGCTCAAAAAAAAAAAAAAAACAAACAAACAAACAAACAAACAAAAAAAAAAACAAAAAAACAAAAAATACAGAGGACCCAGGTTTAATTCCCACCACCCACAGTGGCTCACAGTCATCCACAACTTTTATTTCTAGGGAATGTGATGTCTTCTCTGACTATGTGGGCACTAGACATATATACAGTGTAGACATACATGCAAGCAAAACATTCATACATATAAAATATCTAACACATAAGTACAAAAATTATTTTAAAAGTCAACCCATTTAAACTGTCTCAGAAAATGGACTAATTTTCAATTAGGAAAAATACTATAGAAACAAATTTTCTGATCAACCCAAAAAGATAATACCTGAATGGAATATAAAGCCTAAGTGGTTATTCTAAATGACAGTAACTACTGTTGAAATGGAATTTTTATTTCTAAGAGAAAAGAACAGGCCACATTTTAAAAGTTATATTACACCTGTTTGATTCAATTCGGAACCGATGGGGAGTCCAGCATTACTCTCTTTGGGAGAATCTTCATTTTGTTCTTTTAAAAGATAGGGTATTGTTATAGCCTTAGCTGTCCTCAAACTTATGTTCCTTCTTAGCCTCCCTTCTGAGTACTGGGATTACAAGTGTGTGCTACTATATTGTATCTAGATATTAGCTTATTTTTTAAAAATTCTTCACAAATAGTAAATTCTTTAAGCTTTGTTTGCAGATTTTCTGTACTACAGTGCTAAGACACAGCTCTTCTGCTGTCCAAAGCTATTTTGTGAGATTATTATCAGAGGAAACTATTTGAGTAATAGGAAACTATTACTCAAAACAGTAATTTGGTAATCTTTGGTTTTCATTAAATACTACAAAAGGCCCTTTTTAAAAAGCAAAACAAAACAAAAAACACTTAGTGAAAATTACAGACTAAATTTTCAACAATCTAGATATTTTAAAAAGTATCATTTTACCTTGATCTGGCAAATGTGTTCCAGTAAGGCGTGCCTGGAATAGCCTGCATGATAATAGAAGATACATATAGATTTTAACTTCACAGTTTAATATATATATCTGTACCGAAATGTAACTAATAGAACAAGCAATAAAGACAGAAAAAGAAAAACTGAGTTTGAAAGTTGCTTTAAATGCAGAAATAAAGTTCTGAGAATGTTTATATTAGAAAAGCCTTCCTTTTACACAGTTTGTCACTATTTTTCAAATTTGTTGAGCACATACACACTCTTTCTCCATGTAAGTCTACAGATGTTAAAACTCAAAGATGTCTCAACTACTACTTCACATATTTTAAAATCTGAAACAAAATAATTATATTTTAAAGAAATCAAAATATAAAACTTAGATCACTGTTTCAAAGGACAGTGGGTTGTATCACTCATGTTTTATAAAAATTTCACACATACATTATTTCATAGCACTTTTCCATACCAACTCGGCCTATTAAAAACTGCATCTCCCAAGTCTGACACTTTTGGATAATGAATTATCATTAACTTTATTAGGCAACATAGAATAAGCCTGTAGGAAACACTTTTTAAAAGAGGATTGTAGTGGTGTTTGAGATAAAGAGTTCTGTCAGCACATGGCTAACGGGATGACTGTGCCTGACTGCCATCTTCACACATTCCAAGTGGTGTGCTTGGCACAAACAAATAAAAGAGATAAATAAACATCCTTAGTACCAAAAGAGGTCAAGGTGCTGGAGAGATGGCTCAGAGGTTAAGAGCACTGGCTGCTCTTCCAGTGGACTCAGGTCTGATTTCTAGCACCCACCGTGATGGTTCACAATGGGATCCAGTGCTCTCTTCTGACCTTTGGGGGTGTCAAGTACATGCACAATTCACATAAATATATGAAGGCGAGCAATCATATATTTAAAAATTTTTAAAAAATCAACTGTTAATAATTACTAAAGGTATATAAATGAACATTTATTAAATACTGATTTTTTCTTTTTATGTATATTTGAAAATTCTGATAATAAATCAGAATTTTTTTAAAGCATAAATACTATAGTAAAATGAAAAAAATAGGTATGTCGAATGCTGGCAAGGTGTGCAATGCATTCTTCTAATGAGAATGCAAAAGAAAAACTGAATAGATGGTTTGGTTGTATGTCTCACATGCCCTGAAACTGTTTAAGCATATGTTTTAGATTAATGTAAGAAATATATTACTTTTCGAGGAAAAGATCTTGACATACAGTGTATCCACAGCTTGACTCTGTAAAGCATGTGTGTAATTCTGTAATATGGAGAGAAAAAATAGTTTTCTGAATTTTCAAGTTTTCTTAAATGAGGCATTTTTATAATAGAAAAGTAACAGAATAAAACACGTGAAGAGAAAAATAAGGCATTCATTATGATAGTTCACTACAGTTTGAATAGCCACTAAAACTTCATGTTGATACTCAACCCACGTTGTGAGAGTTATAAAATATTATAACTCCAAAATGTGATTAGATCAATAAGGCTTTGTCTTCATGAATGGGTAATTCTATTTATGGTTTAATGGGTTATTTTGAGAGGACAATTTGTTCTGTCTCTTGCAGGTACCCTTCTTGTGATGTGATCTTCTGTGTTGCCTCACAATGCTGCAGTTTAAAGTGACATTTTAAAATCTGTCACACAGGACATCCTAAGAGAAGTATAAAGCTTTCTATCTGTGGTCAGACCTACAATATACATACAGTATGACTTACAGTTAAAGTAGATACACATAAAGGTACAGACAGAAAAAGAGTTATACACTTTGAAACTACCTGTATTGTTGTTGTAGTAGTTCCATAGGTTCAGCCTGATTGTGAATTCCTGTTTGAAAAATAGCACTGGCATGCTGCTGCTCTCCCTGGGCTTCCAGATGCCCTGCCCAGGACAGGTATAGATATGATGACTTGGTTCCAACTCCCTGGCTGTACAGAAACTCAAAAAACTGATGACGGTCACTGTTGTACTCAGCCTACAGAAATTCAGAGCAAAACCACACATAAATAATAATGAAGTGCAAAGATATGGTTAATGAATATAGAGAGTAGCTGGATAGAAAGAATGACTTCTAATGTTATACACTAGAAAACTATGTTGATAATTTTATATTCAAAATAGCTAATAGAGAGGGTTTTGATTTCCAACACACACACACACACACACACACACACACACACACACACACACACACACACACATAATGATAAATGCCAGAGGTTATATACCAATTACTTGGATCACACCATTATGTGCATTTTTTTACATATAGTTACTGTATTCCATAACTATGTATAACTACTATACACAAGATAACCAATCTGCTAGGCTAGTTATTTCCCAGAGCCCAGCCAGACCTACACTGTTCAATCTTTGTGAAAGTCTAGGGTATTATGTAAATACAAATGTTCTCTGATAGTAAATCTAAAATTTATTTCTTCCCTTGATATTCAATAATTATCAAAGTATTTCAGAAAACAGTAGGACCTACAATGATTCATTACATGAAATACTTCTTTTATCTTAATCTGAGCTTACTCAAGTCCCACAAGGTGCCTTTAATTAGAATATTTTATAATTTAGATAACAATTTCATGTTCATTTTCTATTCCACATGATTTTATTATTAGAATTCATAATGTTGCCACTGGGGGAAACATGTTTTCTACTGGTGCTGCATGAAATGCAACATCTTAACTGGTTCTCAAATTCTTTTTAAAACATATTTTTGTGTTTTTTAAATTATATTTTTATTACTTAAAACTTTTAAGTTTAAATATATTTTGATCATATTCTTCTCCTTACATACTCAATTTTAAGGTCTCAAAAAAAAAAAATCAAACAAAAGAACCAAAACAAACAAAAATTACAGTAACATAACCCCAAAACCTAAAAAACAAAATACATCAACACTAAAAAGAAAAAAACAAGAACAAAAAAACAAACCAAATAAAAGCAAAAAACCGTGGAGTCCATTATTTGTTGGTCAACTACTCCTGAGCATGAGCCTACCCTGGAGTGTTGATATGCCCAGCGTCATTCCATTTGAGAAAACAGATTCTCCCTCTCCCAGTAGGTATGACAGTTCAGTTGTTAATTTTTACCCTAGTAGCTAGGTTTTCATTTGTTCATTCATACATTCATCTTTAAAAATTTAACAAAATAAAGTAAAATAAGGTGAAAAAAAAAACCCAATCTCATCAAAATTGGATAAGACAAACCAAAAGAAGGAAAAGAGCCCAAGAGAAGGAAGGGACAAGAGTCTGAGACCTGCTTGTGTGCACATTCAGGAATCCCATAGAAACACTAAACTGGAAGCCATAATATAAACACAGAATCCCACTCTCTTAAAGTCTGAGACTGCCTCCTTCTTTTAGCATTATATTTAGTCTCTGAGTTAATTTAGTCTCTGAGTTAAATTTTCTTTTACTAGTTATTATTGTTATATACTAGCTATTATAGTTATATACTAGTTATATGTAGCTATATGTTATATAGTTATATATTATATAGTCATATATAATACTATATGGTATATATACTAGTTATGATGTATAACTATATATTACGGTTAAAATATTTTTTGATATTTAACACTCAGTTAACATTTATTTACTATACTCATGACGAATTTGATTCATTCCCAGAGTCTCTTAGCACCCAAGAGCTCCTGCTTATCATCTCACCCTAAAGCACGTTTTTCTTCTCTCTTTTTCCTTTTCTTTTCGAGACAGGGCCTTGCTACATAGCCGTGGCTGTTCTAGAACTTTCTCTGTAGACTAGGCTGGCAGAAAATGCAGGTTTGCCTGCCTTTCTCTCCCAAGTGAGCTACAACTGACCCCAACCAGATTTCTTATCTAACAATCCATTTAACTTTTAGTTCCTATGTCATGTCGGAACATTTAGACATATGAAATAAAGAGAGGCTTTAAAATTAAATCACTGATTCTTCAGTGCTTTAGAAGCCAAGGCTCTAAAATACATACTTCTGACTACATAACTTTTAAAACATTCATGAATTAAAAGCAAGAAATTGATATTTAAAAAAGGCAGTCTAAAATGATCTTAACAAGAAGGAGTCCAAAAGCCAGCCAATTGTTGGGCACTCCTTTAATCCCAGCACTTGGAGGCAGAGGTAGGTGAATCTTTTTGAGTTCCAGTCCAGCCTAGTCTACAGAGTGAGTTTTAGGATAGCCAGGGCTACAAAGAAAAACCCTGTCTTAACCCCCCTTACCCCCAAAAAGCAAGGGAGAGAACCAGAAGTAAAACATTTTATTTAGCTGTCTACCTGAAATTATACTTACAAATTTTAAGCAATAACTGATGAATCTTGAATCATTGTGGTAGTTCTTCTTATCTAAGAATTCCTTCATTAAATGTTCTAATATTGTCACCAAGTGTTCTTTATTGTCAGGAAAATTTTCTTCTACCCACTTCATAAAGCTAGAAAAATATGGATATTAGTTTTCCACAGGGTAGCATATGGTTCCTTTGTTTAAAGGAAAACAAACAAACATGCACTAACCTTTCCCATTCTCCAAGTGGGTCATTACCCTTGTAGCTTTGCATATGGGCTTCAAACATACTAGAACACAAAAGTACAGACATGAAAGGAGGAATAATTCCTGGATGCCAAAGATATATTTGATTCTACATTATGTTATCTATATACTTGAGAGTGGAAATCCTGAATATCAACCAAAATATCACATAAAAGAGCAATCATTCAGAGGTGTTCAGAAAAGTCAGAATCAGTATTTGCCTCAAAGTCTATCTAGACTTGGTGATCCCAATGTCATTGCTCCCCAGTGGTATTGAGACAAGCGATACTTAGGCCCTTATTTCTCAGGAGCATAGGTAAGTTAGGGGGTTAGAATAAGATCCAAAGAAAGCCTCTCCTCTGGTGTGACAGCCCCAATACTACAATTTGGAGTTTCCAGAGACTGTTTGCTTGAGTCCAAATCTAACATTGTCCCAAAGGATAAGCACATGATGACAGTGCTGATAAATACCCATAGAGCTCCCAGAGGATTTTGCTTTTCTTACTTCCACAATACCTAACCACAGTTTAATTAGTCAGGCAAACAAATCAAGTCCTAACAACTTCACGTGCTAGTGGGGTAAACAAACAAAAACATAAAAAAATAGTACCATGTTTCATTGACTGTTAAATAGAAAAGGGAGGCAAGTTAAGTGGTAAGAGTGGGCACGAGTTATCCTTAAGGAATCAAAATTAGTGTAAAAAGGTGTAAAGTGTAAAGAGGCAAGCTCTATCTGCATTTTTTAAAATTTTATTTATTTTATGTATGTGGTACACTGTTGCTGTCTTTAGACACACCAGAAGAGGGTATCGGATCCCATTACAGATGGTTGTGAGACACCATGTGGTTGCTGGGAATTAAACTCAGGACTTCTAGAAGAACTGTCAGTGCTCTGAACAGCCGAGCCATCTCTCCAGCATTTTAAAATGTCTTCTTTGTTCCTTTACATAAAGGGGTAGGGGTGGAACTATAAATAGGAATCAGTTCAGAAGTTATGGCACAGTCCTAATAGGTAGTAAGTAAGGGTGAGAATAGCATATGTACAACTACAGAGAGAGGGAAGATGGGAATCAACTGTATTTTCAGTATGAATCCAGTCGAGAAACACTCATAGGTTTTTAAATTGAGAAATGAGATTAGGAGAGAAAGAATTTAAAAGTAGTATTTTTGTAGATGATGAGAAAATCTATCTCAAAATATATTTCATTGGCATACTGAAATCACTTAGAGAAACTGCAAAGGCTGTCTCATGATTTTGTGGGCAGTAGTAGTATAGATTTTAGTAATGTCTTTTTTTTTTTTTTAAAGATCAAGGTCTCTCACTTTTTTCACTTAAAAGGAACACATTTTGGATTCCTTTTAGCATGTCTGAAATGTCAGCACAACTTCTTTGTTTATAAGTTCTTATTTAGCAAAATAAGATATACAAATATTTGTCCAAGGTAAACATTGAATAACCTTACACCAACCACATCTCCTGGGAAAATCGCTTAAACACACTGTAACTTAATGCTAAAACATCAAATTAGCCTTTAAAAATCAAAATACCTAGTTACTTTTTTAGAATGGGGAGGGGAGATCCTTAGTCGATCTGATCAAAAGTTAAATTGCTTAACGCCAACAGATTTTGGATATCTTACTTATCTAATACCTAAAGGACTGATAAAAATAAAAATTGTATTTCTTGTAACATCTGATTTAACAGTTTTAAAATGGCTTACCATCACAGGCTGGGTAAGTCACCTAAGTGCACCCCATCCCAGTCCAAAAAATAAAAAAGTAAAAAAGCAATCAGTGTGGTAATCTTAAAAAAAAAAAAAAAATCTGGTTGCAGGAAGATTTAAATGACTTAATAGCAAGCATTTTTTCCATAAAGTTCAGCTTCAACTTTTGTTTCTTACATATCGAGAAATAGTAAATTTTTTCCTTAGTTGGGTGGCGTTTTTACCAGAGATTTTGTAATTTTCTCCAAAAATCTCACCACCCTAGTTTGGGTTTTGAGGGCAGGGCGTTCCTCGCATTTGGACCGAGTTCTCCATGGACACACGTGACTTCTGAAGGTCTGGCAGACTGCCCAAATCCCAAATCCTGTGCACAAAACAGTAACCGGCTGCAGCTTGCACCTCTACGCGAGTGAGCCGGGGGCCGCCGCCTTGCCTGAGGCCTGGTGTGGCGAACCCACTGAGGAAGCAGCGCTGAGGAGAAAGCGCTCCTGAGGGACCCGCACTCCAACCGTCCGGACCGGCACTCAGTCCGGCTCGCGCTCTCACTCCACTTGAACGACACTTACCGAAAGACATTTCCGAGGTTGTCCATGACGAGAAAAAGCGCGCAGCGGTGAAATACCCCATCAGCCGCCGACTAAACACCCCATCAGCCCCCACCCCGAGCCTCGAAGGCGGCCAGCGATTCGAATTCCCCGCGCAGCCGCACTTGTAATGTCGAGCGTTGGCAGCGCGCCTGACTATTGGTTTCCGCTGCGGGAAAGTTGGCCAATCGCTGCGCCCGTTGCTGGGAGACAAAGTCCCGCCCCCACCCCCTCGCCCTCCTCAGCCGTTCTTTCACTTGCCCTTAGGCCTTTAGTGAATCCTAGGCTAGGTGCTGGCTGAGGTCAGGTTCGTTTCCGTTCTAGTGAGACAATAACCATTTTTTTTAAACATAGGGATTATTGTTATTATTTTTTAAACTGTAGGAATTGCAACTGGTTTACAGTATTACACTATCGGGCTGAACGCGACGATTCTGTGACTGGAACTGCTTTGAGCCTTCCTGGGTCTTGAGAGTCGCGAATTTTTGTTCTCTTTGCTTAACTAACAGAAATTGCATGGCTGGTGAGCTGGCTCAGTGAATAAAAGCATCCATAAGGTGGAAGGAAACAAAACCAACTTCCTCAAGTTGTCCTCTGATTTCCACACGCATGCCGTGGTACATACTCGTATAACAAATAAGAAAACCACACTCATGTCGGGTTCATGAATGAAGAAAAATAGCCCTGTTTGTAGGACCGTGTATGTGTGTGTGTGTTCCAGAGTTCTGTGGGATCCTGCGCCTTTGGCCTCTGCCAGCACCTGCACATACTAGGTTCAGATAAAGTCACACCCACACATATTCGTATAATAATATTCGTAAAATATTCATAATAACTTTGTAAAGAGTCCGGATGTCCAAGAATAAATATTTAACGTGTTCATGTGTTCTGAGAGTGAGTTGAGAAATAATCTAGTCTTCTCTGCCTCTTGAGTTTTAATAACTTCCCACTTTGCCTCTCTAGGGTCACTTGACCAAAGCAAGTAGAACATAAAAGGCTCGTGTGATTACTTACCTTCCTGCTTCTAAAGGTCCTGGGAGTTTCAGCTCCCTTAAGTTGATAGACTGAGAGACATTTCCTAACCTAGAGAAAAGAATTATGAGTGACTTCTCATTTGATTTCTTAGACTCACTAGAGGGATATTCCTGACATGTTTTTATAGCTGCACACTAAAATATTGTCTGTGATCATGATATTGGCAGATGTCAGAATTGGTCAACACCACTAGAGGGAGTTCCAGGTTCTTGCATTCCTAGTATATAGTAACAAGCAAAGTGAAGAATACACTCCCAGGACCTCCGGAAAAGCCATCTGAGTTCAAACCCCAGCAACCACATGGTGGCTCACAACCATCTGTAATGGGATCAGATGCCCTCTTCTGGTATGTCTGAAGTCAGCTATAGTGTAGTTATATATAAAAAATAAATTTAAAAAAAAAGAATATACTTCCAAACTGGGTTGTGGTGGCACATGCCTTTAGTCCCAGCACTCAGAAGGCAGAGAAAAAGCAGATCTCTGAGTTCCAGGTCAGTCTGGTCTGCAGAGTGAGTTCCAGGATGGCCAGGGCTACACAGAGAAACCCTAAAGCCTAAAGCAGAAAGAAGGCTTATAGAAACTCAATAAAGGCCATCCAAAGGATTGGGACTTTCATGCCACATTCTCTGGGGTTTTGGGTCATCTTCATAGCATGAGATTGCTTGTGCATGCCGCGTTACATGAGGTTGTCTTTACAAATTCATGCATGGCATTTCTCATTAGTATTTCAGTATTAAAATGTTACCTTCAGGCATGGGATGGGGGTGGGAAATGAGGGGTGGGTTGGGGGAAGATACTAGTGGCTCTGGCCAGTTCAAAGACCTCCTCAGCCTTTCTTTTCGTGGACAGATTCTTCTCATATGTTAATTTAGCAGCCTTTGTGTGAGGCTTTCTGGACTTCACCCTGGACACAACTCTTTGGCCTTAATTAGAAGCAGAATAACAACACTCTAGTTAGTCTACTTGGGAGCAAAGGAAAGGCTGGAGAAGAGGTAAAGTGAACCCAAGTTACATACAGACATCTATATGTTTAATCTGGGCACACGTATTGCTCATTTTCTTATTATTGTTATGCCTTATATATTACACAAGCGTGCCTTGTGTTTAACAATGGATTTCTGTTTAACAATGGATTTCTCTTAACGAAAAGTTTTAGTTAAGATAACAGTGGAAAGTTGTGATAGCCTTGGTTTATCACAATGTAGCCATTTGTGTTTTCTTGTGCAGACCTTTATTTTACCTGTGCTGGAGAAGTCTAACCGGCACTGTCCAAAGAAACTGTGGCCGAGTATGACTGTTTAAAATTAACACCAGGAACTGCTCTTTAAACCACGCCTCCTGTCAAACACCCACCAATCAAAACTGTTTTCTGGGAATCACGGAGGAGCAGCTGCTGTGTGCACACAGCCCCAGGTGACTCTGCTGTTTGGCGCACAGCTCCCTCGGCGTGTACTCAGTAACCTTGTCGTTTCTGAAGATATTGTGGTGGCTGTCTCAGGAGGCTGTGCCTTTCCTCTCTCTGGACATTTGTCTAGAATATGGGGGTAAGAAGATCCAGTAATTAAAAACTGCCCAAGTTTTCCCTCTGCCACTTTTGTTCACAGTGAGCAAATAGCACAAGGCAAATAAAGCAAACCAATAGCCTAAAGCCAAGCCTTTTCCCGGTCTCTTCTGCTCCACATAGTAGCTTTTTTGTTCCACTCCCAGTTTTTCCATTTTTCTTACCCCAAGTTTTGAGCAGCAGGCAGAGACTACTCAATTGGAGAATATCCCCTGCAGTGTCCCCATCAGAAAAGAAGGAACTGTCCGAACAAGCTCCAGGATGCCTTTAAACTCTTAGGTTTACTATGGTTACATGATTTCTGAAATTTACATACTCAAATGCTCACAAGGACAGGCTGCACCTCATTACAGAACCACAGCTTTGGGTTGTAGAGTCCACGCCCTGTAGTCTCCATAAAAATAGCATTCATTAATTAATAATGCCCCAAGTCAGTCCTGTAGTGTGTAACTCACTTATGTGAGCCCTGGATAGGGTGTTTAGGAAGCGACTAAGAGATGTGTGCCCTTGGGCAAGTCATTAAACATTGCTGGTTATTCATCTGTAGACGAAGTTTAAAGGAAACCTGAGCACCAGATGCTCAAGGTTATGCAGTACCTCACCATAAACCACTGCATGTAGAATGCCCTATAAATGACCTTGCTGGGGAGGGGGTCAGTCTGTTGCTCCTTCCAGGGCCAAGAGGCCAGGTGCTGTGCAGAGGGAAGCCAGAAACAATTTTAGAGCCTTTCTCTTGTACTGAAGACCTGAGAAGCTCTTGGAGACTAATTTAGAGGCCCTCCCTCTCCAGTCCATTACAGACAAGTTATACTTCTCAGAGGCCAATCACTGTTGGTTCCCTTCATTCCAACCTTTCTGGTCTATATCTGTCTGTCATGGGCAGGATTTCTGGGCCTGGACCAGGGGTAGCTGGAACATCTATTCTGGTGCCTTTGTCCTCTCCGAGCTTTCTGATGGCCTTGAAGGACTCCCAGTCCCCAGCTGAGTACTTTTTGCTGGGGAGGAGGGTACTTCTTTGTAGGGCTGTCTAGAGCTCCTCAGGGTAGCATCTAGAAAGAGAGGGCAGCATCTTGGTCTGACTGTTCTGCTTGTTAGGTTGAAGGCTATGGGGAAAACGAAAGGGCTGGAAGGGATTTGGCAGCTGTCAAACCCCTCAGCAGGTTCCTAGATGGGGTCGGGAGTATTATGTAGCCATATTATGTAGCCATATCAGCAATGTAGCCTTATAGAGGTCCCTGCCATGTACCTCCACTGCATTTGGTTGGTCAGGAGTGGTTATCTTACCCACACTAAGCCAATCAAAGTTGTACTAAAATTGCTGCAACTGGAAATGAAGGGGAAACAAAGGTAGTTTCTTATGGTTGGAGCTGAGAACTGTGATGTTGGGGTTCTGTTGGTCTCTGTGGTTCTTACTTCCAGGTAGGCTTTGGTCTTGCTCTAAGAATGGAGAAAGACTCTCTGTGTGTGTGTGTGTGTGTGTGTGTGTGTGAGAGAGAGAGAGAGAGAGAGAGAGAGAGAGAGAGAGAGGGAGAGGGAGAGGGAGAGGGAGAGGGAGAGGGAAAGGTATGAATATGAGAGAAACAGAAAGTTGAGAGTTGAAACAGCTGTTTCCAGTGATGCCCTTCACACCAATGATCTCTGGTTATGCCCAAGTTTCCCTTGCGTTTTGTGAACTGAAGCATTTTCATTTGGCTGAAAATAATTCAAACAAGTTTTTATTGGTTTATAACTGCGAGTAACTAGATAACGGATGACTGAGAGAAGCCTCATATTGCCTTCTTTGTCTACCTCTCTCCCTTCCTCTCTTCACATCAAACATACATGTGCGGGGTATGTAGATATGAGCACACACATATACGCATGCACATACATACATACATACATACATACATACATACATACACACACACACAATTTTCTAACTCATTTGGAAGAAATCATGCCAGTAAATACTGCAATTTGCTTCTAAACCCAGAACACTCAAAACCCACAGTGCTGTGATCAAAATCAGAAGCCAACATGGGTGCAATACTATTACATAGACCATCTTACTTCACTCTTTCCAGTTGCTTCTTGGTGTCGGCAAACCACTGTGCAGCAAAGTTTGGAATCACTCACCTAGGAGGAAGAGGAGGTTTTTGAAAATTCAAGTGTCTATGCTCAACTTTTAGAACCTGGGTCTGTTGGGAGAGTGTGTGTAATTGTGCTGCTGAGCCTTTTTTTTAAAAAAAATCTGGAATGTAGTTAATGCAGAAATTGATTATCTAAACCAACAGTGGTTACTTCCTTCCATTTATTGGCTAAGGATCAATTTGAGGTGGGGGTACTGGTTTGAATAGTATTCCCAACACACACACACACAAAATATGTTTATCTGTAACCTCAGATTGCCTTCTTCTTTGGAAATAAGGATTTTTGCAGATGTAATCAAGTTGGGAAGTCACTGTGGATTAGACTGAGCTCTTAACCTAGAGACCGGTGTCCTTCTGAGAAGACAGAAGTTTGAAAATAAACACAAGGGGAGATGGTCACATTATGATTAAGGAAGCTATTAGCATGGTACGATACAACTACAAGCCAAGGAATGCCAGAGATTTCTGGAAGCCACTGGACTCTAGGAAGTGGCAAGAGAGGATTCTTCCATGGAGCTCACAGGGACGAGGTACTGCTGTTATTTCAACCCCACACTGGCAGCCTTCATATCCATGAGGGAACAGGTTTCTGTTGTTAAGCTATCATCAGTTCATGGTATTTCTGTGGCAGTTCCAGGAAATTAAAACAGTGGACCACCGGACCTATTAAATTTAGCTAAAGTTACTCAAAGTCAACTTCCCTGAGTCATTTAATTTCACAGCTTCTCCTTGTTAATATGAAAAGATTTGCAGGAAGTATATTGGAGATGGCTAAGGAGCTTAAGATTCTTAGTGCTCTGGTCACTGAAGAGGATGATGCTTCTCTGGCCCTTGGAGACAGGTGTAGCATGTGAAAAGATTCTTCTAATATCTTCCAGGACAGGCCAAATTATTCGTGTCAGCTCTGGTAAAGGTGAGGGAGTGGACTCACTCTTGTACTCTGATACAGAAGTCCAGGAAGCTTCGGATGGGAGTGTTTGGAGCTGTGCAGCCTGGGAGTGAGGAGGGAACTGAGGTTTACTTGTTACAAGGATTCAAGCTGAACTCTTGATGTTATCCTTGTCACAGTGCAGAGTTTGGGGATCTTGAGTCTTGATTAACCTTTTCCCTAAAAACAGCACCCTTTCTTCCTCCAAACAAACACACCAACACCTTCTTCACTCCTCAGGTCATCTTTTACTCATAGAAAGAAGTTATGAAGCAGTTACCTTCCCTACCCCTAAAGTTCCTAAATTCTTTAGTCCCTTTTACTCTATTTGCAAGATGATCATTTTTCTTTTGCTTTGTTTGAGAGTCTCATGTAGCCCGGGATGACCTTGAACTTGTGACCTTCTGCCTTCGTCTCTCAAATGCTAGAATTACAGGTGTATGTCACCATGCTTGACCAACTGTGTCTTTTCTAAGACCACTTTTTGCTATTAAAAAAAAAAAGATGTCAAACGTAGTAGCAGTAGCAGACAAAACACAAGGTTCCCTTTGTGCTTTTTTAATTTAATTTAATTTTTTTAGTTTAAAATCAACAGGTAACTCAACTGCTGGGCACAGCAACTACTAACATCCTAATTTGTAAACCATACTAGATTAAATCCTCTGGTGGCGGAGCCCTCTAGTTTGTTACATCTTCTACCCCCAGCGCTCTCTCTCTCTCTCTCTCTCTCTCTCTCTCTCTCTCTCTCTCTCTCTCTCTCCAAAAAGCTCAAGTCCCTTTTCTCCTCCTCTCTACCCCACTCCCACCTGGAAGTCCCGCCCACTCCTCTTCCAGTGATTGGTCCCCTAAAATCTTTATTCTTTAGGGGAAGGTCCTTGCCACATACCATCCTTTTTGTCCAATTAAAAAAAGAACGTTTCTGGGCTGTCACAGCGGTTAAGAACACTAACTGCTCTTCCAGGGGTCCTGACTTCTAAATCCCAGCAACCAACCACATGGTGGCTCACAACCATCTATAATGAGATCTGATGCCCTCTTCTCGTGTGTCTGAAGACAGCCATAGTGTACTTATCAATCAATCAATCAATCAATAATTAAAAAAACTTTTCTCTCAAATGTTGGAGCTTCGTGTTCATTAGATATGCCATAGACCAACGACATTTTTGTCTAATTCCTTGTCTATCATTCTTTAAAACATTTTAAATATGTATTCACTCTATTTTGACTACATGTGTGTATGCATCACATGTATGCCTGGTACTTATGGAGGTCAGAAAAATGTATTGGATCGCCTGGAACTGGAACTACAGATGGTTATAAGCCACCATATGGTTGCTGGGAACTAAACCTGGGCCCTGTGCAAGAGCAAAAAGTGCTCTGAACTGCTGAGCCAGCTCTCTGTCTTCATCGCCTATCACTTCTTAAAATGAACCTCCTTCTGCCAGGTGTGATGGGCATTCAGGAGGGAGGGGCAGGCAGATCTCTGTGAGTTCGAGGCCAGCCTGGTCTATAGGACAGCCAGCGCTACATAGAGAAACCCTGTTTCAAAAACAAAAACAAATGATCAAACAATCTTCTTTCAATACCATTCTTTCTGCCCCTATATTATATAAATTATATTATGAATTACATATAACACACACACACACACATACACACACGCACATATTCTTAGGTTTCAGAGATTAGGACTAAAACATTATTAATAGGCCATTGTTTGTCTACCATGTAGTCTATATAACTGCATGTAGTGATACCCAACTAATGGCAAAGAATTCCCACATAACAGGAATCTCATACATATGTATACATATATATGAGAGATGTATGTGTATTTAAACTATTTAATTTCATTAACAACATTCTTCTAGTATCTTCCATAGACTGTGTAATGCACAATTCTCCAAAAACTTAGAGTGACCTTTAACAGTAGAAGATTTCCCGCCTCCACTTGAGCTGAATGCCTGGAAGATAACATAGTCACTTGTCTTTCAAGTTTCTAGGTTTCTAGGCCAGGAGAAAAGACATCCTCACTTGACACAGTGCCTCCTGCTGAGACTTTGGACTTGATGCTATGGTAGTGTGGGAGTCTCATTGCCTTCCTTTGGGAGAGGGGAGTGCAGTTCACCTGTGGAAAGCAAAGAGTAGCTGTAGGAGCAGCTCCAGCAATCTCTAGCACTGCTCACAGATTGATTTGGTTTCGGCCTTCTGAAGTGCTCGAGTGTTACTTCCTCAGAGTCAGCAGTGAAATGCTCTGCCTGTTAGGGTGGATCTGGAAATCACCTGTATCCTTTGCAGCTTGAACCAAAGCCCTTGTGGCCACGGATGGTGATGGTTTTATTGTCTGGGAGCTGAAGTAAGAGGACATGAGTAGAATTCGAAGGTAGCGTGAGTGAGAAAAACTTTGTCTCTCTCTCTCTCTCTCTCTCTCTCTCTCTCTCTCTCTCTCTTTAAATATTTATTTCATGTACATGGGTACACCGTCACTGTCTTCAGACACACGAGAAGAGGGCATCAGTTCTCATTACAGATGCTTCTGAGCCACCATGTAGTTGCTGGGACTTGAACTCAGGACCTCTGGAAGATCAATCAGTGCTCTTAACTGCTGAGCCATCTCCCCAGCCCCCAAAAACTTTGTCTTTAAAAGCCCTAAGATTTGGGTGCTGATGGTGACCTACTAAGGTGGGATTGCTTGCCAGGACTGTTCTGTTTGAGCAATGAAGGAGAAGAAGCTTTCTTTTATTTGGAACGTATGGCGCTTGGCATCACAACATCTGTTTTATAGATAAGAGTAAATGAGAAGATAAAGAGAATACAGAGAAATGATAGATAGATGGATAGATAGATAGATAGATAGATAGATAGATAGATAGATAGAGCAGACAAAGGCTCTGAACAAGCCACTTGGCTTTTAGAACTCTCCCAGCTCCTGGATCCCTGTTACGTAGGAATCCCTTGCATCTGTTGGGTATTGCTTCACCAGGATGGCGTGGTAGACAAATAGTCTGTCACTAATGTTTATGGCCTAACCTCTTGAACCTAAGAATGTCTGCTCTTCTTTGGCAAAGGGGTATTGCTAAAGTGAAGATGTGGTATGAAGAAAGATTGAGATCTCCTGTGTTAACAGGGGATCAAGGTAAATGAGTCCTTTTAAGAGGGAGGCAGGAAGGTCAAAGTTCAAAGAAGAAAAGACATTGCCAAAGCAGATGCAAGAGTGATGGTCTTTGAGGACTGAGAAAGGAGATAAGAGGCAAGAATAGAACATAAGTGATCCCCCAAAAGCTTGAACAAAAGCCATGGAAACAGATTTCTCACCAACAACCTCCAAAGGGAACCCAGTCCTACTAGCGCCTTCATTTTAGCCCAGGGAGATCCATTTTGAATTTTTGACTTCTGGGACTATAACCAATTATATTTTTGCTGTCTAAGGCAATCCACTTGTAATTTATGAGTCAAAGGAAACTTCTTGAGGCAGAGTCTGCTGACCTAAAAATTGCACAAAATAGCCTTTGGAAGGAAGGGAAACATTTTCTTGTTCATGAAATAATGGGAGGAAGCATGGGAGAGATCTTGTTAGGTGAGTTGAGTGTTATCTCTCAAGCTTTATCTTCTATCTATAGCTCCCAACTACCTGTACTGCCATCAGTTGGTTGTTGTCACCTCCAGGTTGAAGACACATAATGTCCAATTTGGGGTGGTGAGGTCTTAGCAGAGGCCAGACCACCTTGGTCTTGGGAACCATGCAAAATGGCTAGCTGGGTTGTTTTGTTTAGTGGATGAAATGACTTAGTGCTTAGCATCCTTCTTGACCCAGAGACATCAGACCAGCACCTCTTTTAAGGATCTGAAACTGACCCACAAATTTGGAGGGACAACTTAATGGAGTTAAAGAGCAGTTCTTGGTAAGGTCCTGAGCACAGTGGTGGAGCTCAAATGCTCTGGACAGCTGCCTCAAACAAAGAAGGGAGGGTGCAGGGGAATTTTTGTGACATGGTAATGAGGGAGGAGACATGAGGGTGAGCTGGGAGGAGAGCAGTCTAGTGGAATGATAAGTAGGTGAACGGCCCAGAAGCCAGAAGATCTGAGGAGGTTTACTGAACAGTTTGTAGCCTCAAGTACACAGATGGAGCAGACTCCGGAGGGCCTGGGTCTTGGGGACTCATCGCTGCACCGCTACCTGGACGGGGAATTCTGGAGCCTCAAGAATGAGCTTCGCAGAGCCCTGGAGAGCTCTCCTCTCTTCCAGCCCAGGTACTTAGTGGAGCTGAGACTCTTGTTCCAGCCTAGGCTAGCTGACTTGCCCCTGGTGAGGCCAGATGGGGTGTGGGTCGCTCCTTAGGGGCAGCCGCCCTTATCTTTACCTCTGATAAGGAAGGGATCTCCTAGCAGAAGTGTGGCCACAGCCTGCTGCAGTCTTCCTGAACCTCTAAAGGGGTCGCTTCTACCACAGCTCTTTCCGAAGATTTTAGGTTGAAGTGTGGGCTCCGCAGGGGTAGGCTTAGACTCACTGTGCAATGTGTTCCCCACTGGCCTGTCAGAGACCCACCTGGGGCCGGCAGAACAGAGGAAGAACAAAGATGGGGTGCGCAACTGGGATGGACACCTGCTGGGGAGGGGTGCAAACAGGCCTCTGGCGGGCTCTCCTAGTAGTGGATTCAGGTGTGCCAGCACCGAGAAACTGAGGAAGGGCAAGCGAGGCCATGTTGGCTGGGGGAAGGAGGTGCTAGATCCTTGACACCATTTGATGCCACCGCAGGCCTGACCAGGAGACCCAGGGATTGGTGCAGCATAAGTGTATAGGTGTAGAGAAATGGACTAGTCGTGAGGGTCAGGAGTGGACCCCATGGGGTGCTTCTTCCTATGTTCTGCTGGGTGACTGACTGACTCTGTTTCAGGAATTCTGTGGTGAACTGTGGTAGAAGGGACGTCATATTGCAGCCACTTTGTAGTATTAGCATAATAAAGTCCCGATTTAGATTGTGAATATCACCTCTATAATCCTACTACTTAGGAAGTAGAGGCAGGAGGATCAGGAATTCAAGGTCATTCTCCGCTACTGACGTCCAGGCCAGCAGAGACCACAAAGACCCCGTCTCACAAAACAAGCCGCCCCCAAATCAAAAGTACCCTAAAACAGACAAAACTAAACAAAAGTCAGTATGTTCCAGGGAGAATTAGCCAAGCTCTCCTGCACAGGGAGCTCAAGTTTAATTTCTCTCAAGAGAGGTGTGGGCAGAGGGAGGGTGGCCCTCCGAGTGCCCTTTGAAAAGACCCTAGGTGCATCTTTGACTGTCCCCCTCACTTCTCATCCCTTTCGCTCATTGTTTAGGTCATGGTCCTCAAAGTGTGGTCCAGGTATCTAGAGGGTACCCAAGACTGCTTCAGGAAGTTCACCAAGGCCAAGATTATTTCTATAAATCTCTCAAGATGCCATTGGCTCTTTTCATGAACACATTCCCACCGATGCACAGGAGTAAGTTCCTGAGACAACGTGACTGGCAGTGTCTGCTACACTGATGGAGTGTTCCACCGGTTTTCTATTAAGACAGACATTAAGGAAATTTATGAAAACGCAGAAAAGCTTTACTTCTCTTCTTTGTTTTGTTTTGAAAAAGTTATTTTCAAAAAATACACTTAGCAGATATGTTACATTTACTTTCAAATGATTTAAGGGTTTGAAGCCTTTTCTGTAGTGGTGTTTAGGAGGATAAATATTAATAAACATAACTCAACCAAATGAAAGCAATTGAGGATGTCTCAGTTTAGGGACTCAGGGGGCCTTTAGCCTGTATTCACTTATGTATCACCCAACCTTTATTCTGGGGCAGTTGGCTCTTTCTGTTTGGATAACTGCATTTTAAATCATGGAACAGATTCTAAGATAGAAACCACTATTTGGGCTAAATAAGAGGTCACCTACTTAAATATCAACACTACTTAGGTAAAGGTAAACCTCAGTTGCAAAAACCACTGGGTAGCCGATTTCCTGGGCGTAGCATTGGGGTAATTCCCAATCCCTACCTGCAACACTGAGCTTCTGGCTGAGTTGTACCTGAGCTGTAGGGCACATTTAATGGGCTCAATTGACAATACCACAACAAAATAAAAACACAGAAAACACAGCCAGCTCCTTGGTTGTTGTGAAGAATAAATGAAACATTCTTGAGTAAGCATTCTGGGAACACTGATTGAGTGCTGTCCTAATTAGGCTCATTATTGCTTCCATGAAACACCACAACCAAAAGCAAATTGGGGAGGAAAAAGTTTATTGGCTTACACTTCCACATCACTGTTCAACATTGGAGGAAGTCAGGACAGGAATTCAAACAGGGCAAGAACCTGGAGGTAGGAGTTGAGGCAGAAGCCATGTAAGAGTGCTGCTTACTGACTTGTTTCCCACAACTTAGTTTAGTTCAGTCTGCTTTCTTCTAGAACCCAGGACCACCAGTCCAGGGATGAAACCACCCACAACGGGCTGGACCCTTTCCTGTCAATCTCTAAGAAATGCCCTACAGGCTTGCTTGCCCTCCCATTTTATGAAGACATCTTCTTAATCAAGGTTCTCTCAGATGACTTTTAGCTTGTGTCAAGTTGACATAAAACTCTGCAGCACACGCATATCTCCACTATCGCAATATTTTGCCATTCTTATTTGTTTATTTCATAATCTCAGAATCATAATAGCATAGATAACATTTTTACTATCCCCACCCCCAGTGGCTCAAGATTCTTATCCCATATGAAAGTTTTCTTTATGCCACCAGATTTAATCTTGTGAGGTTAGAAAGACAGGACTCTTATTTCTGGATGAATGTGCATTCTGCTATTGCAAAAGCTGCCTGGAAGATAGAACCATGAAACCTGTCTGTCCTGTGCTCAACCCTATCCCTATCCTCCTTCAGTGCACCTTTTAAGTTCAAGTAGATGTTAGGGGTGGGGTGGGGATTCTGGAAGCCCAGTTCTTTGAGTGCTCTGTACACAGTGGGAAGTTTAGGTAAGGTCAGATACTCTGAGAGTCTGAGTCCTGGAAACACTTTTCTCCCCAAAGAAAATAATTATGAAACTTCCTATATATTGATATGATCACCATAGCAGGCCTTTGTCCTTAAACTGCTGGACCTTGGCAATCAGGAGCCATGTGGACCCAGCCCACTGCCCACTCCTGAGGAATGGTCTTGTGTCCCTCAAAGACTTATTTCTAAGACAATTTCCTTACTCTTCACTCTACTAAAGTCCTTCAGGGAATTCTGTAACCTGTTGAAGTCTATTTCTTTTCTGCCATGCATGTGATGATAGCATGCTGTCTTTTCTGAGAAGAGATTTCTAGGTGATGTAAGGGTTGTATGGTCTGGATTTTTTTTTTTCGGAGCTGGGGACTGAACTCAGGGCCTTGTGCTTGCTAGGCAAGCGCTCTACCACTGAGATAAATCCCCAACCCCTCTGGATGTGTTTTTGCCCTCAAGGATTCATGTATTAGAAACTTAGTTCTCCAGTGTGGTGATATTAAGTAGAGGTAGGCCCTTGAAAAGGTAAAGTCTACCAGAAAGTTATAAGACTATCCCCTGCACATTCTCTGGCTTCCTGTCTTTCTATGTCTTTGTTATATTTCTTGACAAAAGAAATGGAAGGAAAGTTTAGTTTGGCTTACAGTTTCAGGTTTCAGTCCATCACTGTGGAGGAGTCAAAGCAACAGGAGCTGAAGGAGGCTGCTCATATCATATTCACAGCCAAGAAGTGGAGAAGCATGAAAATCTGTGCTTAGTTTGCTTGCTTCCTTCCTTCCTACCTTCCTTCCTTCCTCCCTTCCTTCCTTCCTTCCTTCCTTCCTTCCTTCCTTCCTTCCTTCCTTCCTTCCTTCCTCTTTTTTCTTTTTACACTGTTAAGGATCCAAGCCTAGGGAATGGTGCCACCCACAGTGGGCAGGCCTTTGCACTCAGTTTACCTAATCAGGGTAATCCTCCAGAAGCATGCCTGGGAAACCAAATACCAGGTGATTCTAGATCCAGGCATTGGTATCTAAAATTATCACACCATGTTTAAATATGATTGGCACCCATAGGTTCATATTACTTGCATGCTTAGTCTGAAGTTGGCAAACTGTTTGAAAAGGATTAAGAGGAATGGCCTTAGGGTTGGGGATTTGGCTCAGTGGTAGAGTGCTTGCCTAGCAAGCGCAAGGGCCTGGGTTCAGTCCCCAGCTCTGAAAAAAAAGAAAAGAGAAAAAAAAAAAAGAGGAATGGCCTTGTTGGAGTAGGTGTGACCTTGTTAGAGGAAGTCTGTCTCTGGATATGGTCTTTAAGTTTTCCCAGCCCCCCCCAGCCCCTGCCTGCTGCTGTTTGTAGATTAAGACTTATGTTTGCTTGTTGCCATACTCCCTGCCATGGTAATGGACTAACTTTTGGACAGTAAGCAAGCCCCCCCATTAAATGCTTCCTTTTTAATAAAAGTTGCCTCGGTCAGTCATGGTGACTTTTTTACAGAAATAGATCAGTAAACGAGACATCATGTAAGTTTTGTTTTCCCACCCTTGTGATGCCACCCACCATGTGATCTTTGCCAGAGCTAAGCAAAAGCTGGCACCTCTCCTCTCTCTCTCTCTCTCTCTCTCTCTCTCTCTCTCTCTCTCTCTCTCTCTGTGTGTGTGTGTGTGTGTGTGTGTGTGTGAGAGAGAGAGAGAGAGAGAGAGAGAGAGAGAGAGAGAGAGAGAGAGAGAATGTGATGTGCTCAGTTCATGTGTGAGTTCAGGTGCATGTGTGCCAAAGTGCATATGTGACAGAGAACAGATATTAGGTATTTGTACTCTCTTTCTACACTGTTCGAGGCAGGGTCTCTTTGTCACTGCCTACTGACAAAGCCAGGACAGCTAGTTTCTGGAGAGTCTCCTATCTCCACTTCCCATGGGCCTGCTGGGATTATAGGGTGTCATGATACTGCATTTGGCTCTTATGTAGTAGGTTCCAGGGAGGGGAGCTGTACTCAGGTTGTTAGGGATGCAAGTGAGTTCTTTTACCCACTGAGCCATCTCTCCAGCTCAACCCTCTTTTCTTTACAAACTATCTAGATTCAGTTATTTCATTATGGTAACAGAAAATGGCCTCATATAAGGCTTCTTATTGGGCTTTGAGGGGAATGGAAAATGCAGTACTGGAAATGAGAGGTATGCTTGAAACACTTTTCACTTTGTTTACTGGAAAACAGAGGCTCTGTCACATCATTGTGTTTGGTGAGTGGTTGCTGTCACTTAGTCCCAGCTGTCACACACTTCAGACAGACAGCAGACAGCATCCAGAGCTCCTACTAGATGCTTCTGTTCCTTTAAGTCCTTGTAATGCTCCACGAGGCTCCCTGTGGCTGTTTCTGGCTATTTCTATATTTTCTTCTTTCTCGTCACCTCCTTCCATTTTCTTCCTTGGAATAATTCATCTTTTTCTCCCTGACTTTTTCGTGTTTAGTTTTTTCTCCTCAGGCTTATTTAACCAATGTTTTTCATAAGGGTCAAATGATAGTGGAAATAGAGTTTTCTTAATGGTTCCTTCTTCAACCACATTTTAAAAATTGTGCTGAAATAGATACAATATAACTTTTTCCACCATTGCAAATTTTATATACGTTCACACACACACACACACACACACACACACACACACACACACACACACACACGTATATGTATTGATTACATTTTCACTGTTGGGCTGCAATCACCACTACAATCCATCACCAGAACTTTCTTATCTTCCTAAACTGAAACTTTACTCCTTAAGTCCAAATTCCCCCTTCTTTCTTCTCCAGTTCCTGGAAGCCGTCATTCTAATTTGCTCTAAATTTGTTGTAGATAACACAAGGGGGGAACCACACAGCAGCGGTTCTTTGTGACTTGCTGGGACAGACAGGATCCAAAGGAGACATGCTTGTTGCAGAATTCTCCCTCTGACTACTGGATGCACACCCCTTGAGGGCCATTGCTGCCTCCTAAGGCCAGTGGGAATGTGTGTCTGTGTCTGTGCTTTCTCTGGGATAAGGTTGCTACTGGCATCATCTTATGTTGTGAAGTAGTCTCTCAGCAAAGTTATTCTCCCCCCTCTCGTGTGTGTGTGTGTGTGTGTGTGTGTGTGTGTGTGTGTGTGTGTGTGTGTGTGTTTGTGTCTGTTGTTTTAGGTAGTCTGTGTACGTATGGAAGCCCCAGTAATGATATACCCACAATAAAGTAGCTTCAAAAGTAGCTTTCTCCCACCCCCTTCTCTTTCATTTCTCCCTTCTCTCCTTTTTTTCTATCTTTCAGAGAAGAGATGAATTTAGATAACAGACAATTGATAATTGTTCAGCTGTTTGTGTCAGTAACATTTAGTGTATTTGTTCCAAAGTTTAATCACTCCTGAAAATATCTTGTAACCATTAAATAATAACTTGGTGTTTCTCCTCCAGTCTCTTCACTGGAACCAGTAATCTATTTTGTGTCTTTGAATTTGTCTGTTCTGGACATGTCATATGAGAGGCAGCTTTCTATCTCCGGCATCATACACTTAGCCCAGTATTTTTGAGATCTTTTCTTGCTTTAGTGCTCTATACCTATCAACTGTATAATAACACTCTTAGTTCCTTGCTGGTCTCACGCTACTGCATGGATCAGGTAGATGATTCAAAGGTATAGTAACTCTACCTGCACAAGTCAAGCAAAGCTTTCTGATTTGCTTCGTCTCAGACTATTGGAGAATATGCAGTAGGGTGTGCTCATTTCTTCTAGATCCTAGGATAATCTCTTGTTTATGTTATTTATTTATTTATTTATTTATTTATTTATTTCAAGAATCTTATTTATTTTTAGAATTTTATTTATTTACTTATTTCTAGAATTTATTATTCTAGATTCTAGAAGAATTTTTCTAGAATCTAGAAAATGTACCTTTTCCTTAGTAGTCCCTCACCATGACTGTTCTGATTCATTTTACAGAAATTTACTAATTTTCCATTAACTATATACATAAATAGTTCATTACTATATAAAATAAGGCTGTAATAGTTTTTAAAAGAGCCTGAGTTCAGGGCCTTGGTGAAGAAGGCCGAATAGAAGTAGCCAGGGTGTTTCCAGGCCTTCATAGGTCACCATACTCCTTGACTGCATAGGAGAAAGAAGTGACTCCTCAGAACACCTCACTCTTTTCTTTCTTGGTCACCCACAGTCTCTGTGTCATTACTCTGGCTTTAAGAAATTTGCTTCCCATGACCAGACCTTAGAAGGCCTCTCTTCTACTCTTTCTGTTGCCTGTTTCTGCAGAAGCCATGATACCAGGAGGGAGATCATGTCCTTTTTGTTGTGTGTCCAGGGACCTGTGAAACAAGCGGGTGGTGTGCTCTAGGATCTTCACTGCCTCCAAGTTTCCATATGCCTAATTAACTAAGAAAAAGCCATGTTCAGATTTCAACTTCCTCTCTTATGATAGCGAGTGCATATAGTACTTCCTGCTTTCCACTCCACAGAGAACTTTGACAGTTTAGTAACTGAAAGGGACTGGGGACATAGCCCAGGAGCAGGATGCTTGCTTAGAAAGCACAGGTTCTGGGTTTAATCCTGGTACTATCATAATGGTCATAATAGTATAATTGACATAATAGTTATTATTTGGCAACTGAGAATAACTTTTGGTTACATCAGCTAAAAGAAAAATATATATTTCTTCTTTAGTTTAAAGACTTCTGGGTAAAAATTTTTTCTGGGATGAAACATTCCATCTTTGGGGGAGGGGGAGTGGAAGACAGAGTTTCTTTGTGTGTCTTGGGCTATCAAGATTTTCTATGGGAAGCTCTTAAAGATTTAGAAAGTGGACAACTAACAAGTCTCAGAAAGTCCCTGAAACTTACAGATCGTAAAGCCCCCTCTCCACAAGGTTGTATAAACAATAAACACTACCCAGGAAAGGAGTTTTTCTGACTTGAGGAGCTACTGCTAAGTCATGCAGAGAGCTGCAGGGTTTTAGCTGTCATGAGTTATCACTAATACTGGGATGGGCCCCGTTCTCCTGAATGTAACCCCTTACATACTTTACTGTAAGTAACTCAAATAAACTCATTGGTTATTAGTTATTGGTTATTGTTTGGTGGTTTTGTCACTGTGATTTGTCACTGGTTCCTTTTTGGGATTTCTGTTCACATCTTTCTAAGAATAGTGCCACACAACCCACATAAGAATATATATGTACTTCCAAACAAAGATGCAGAATAAACATCAAAACTAGAATATAGAAAACCTTCGAAATACTGAGTGTATGTGAGTGACTAAGGGTAAGATGATGCTTCATGCTGGGAAAGCAGAAGTCTGGCAGGGAGAAAACAGGATTCTGCAGACTAGTATTCCCTCAATTTTCTGCAAAACTAGGATTTGGTAGGATAAGGAGATCTAGGCACCTTATATTAATGCATTGTGAAAGTCCCTCTTCTTCCCACCCACTCTTCTGCCTCTGCTTCTCTCATGCAGTTCTATCCACTAATGGGGCAACATATGAACACTTACTGTCCTGTCCCAGGTGTCATTTTAAGGGTGATAAAACATTCAATCCTTTTAGGGATCTCTCCTACCTCTAGGTGTGACTCACAGGACTGGAGTGCAGACTGCAAGTTATAACATTGCCCCGAGGGTCATAGCTACTAATCTTGCACCAGGTAGAGAAAGTCTACCTTCACTCAGGCCTTGTCTCTGCACCTGTCCAGCTAAAGAAGCTGCTGGTGGGTGAAGTGGGCAGAAGCAGGTGGGAGAAAGAGAGGAGAGAGGAAGAGGTAGGGAGGGGTAGGAATTGGGGAGCGGTGACAGGAAGAGACATAAGAGGAGGGGCCACCAAGTGTAAGGGATTAAAATCCTTGCCTATGAAGGATACTTCATTGCTAAGGGGTTTTGGACCCAGAACACATAGACCTATTTGTGTCAGTATAATGTATATATTTTATAATTTACTTGGCTATTAAAGATGGCAATAAGGGAGAATTGTGAAAAAGGCAGATCAAATCATTGGGAAGGCGACTGATAAGATTTAGTAATTATAAAAAACATTTATGCATCTAATTTGAGGAATTCCCTTAAAGATTCTGGTGAGGCAGTCTTCATTTCCTATGCTTCTCTACCAAGCACAGTCTTACTAAAGTAAGCGTTTGTCCTCCCCACACCCCATCTCAACATCTAAGGTTTTACTTTTGTGTACAATGTGTGATTTGGGGAGAGTTGACTTGTCACATCACTGCAACATGACACTTGTAACCCTGTCTCCTTGACACTCCCCCCTCCCCCTCCCCCAACTTGCTAAGCTATTTCAGGCATAGCCATTCTCTGGCCACGGGGTCATGTTCCCTGGTCTTGGCCAGTGAAATAGGAGGAGAGGCTTTTGGACTGCTCCTGGGAAAGATACTTTCATTGATTATTCCAGAGGTTTGTCAGCAGTACAGAATTTGTTTTGGACAGGATAGAGTTTAAATAATGAAGCTGCTTCTCCTGCAGCCGGTTAGTTACAAGAGAAGCCAGCCCTAGGATGAAGTGACCCATAGAGGGGAGTAGAGGGACACTAGGCTTTGAAATATCCTTGAGCCACAGTCAAACTGCCCCAGGGCCTGCCCTAAAGTCAGGCCTCCTTAGTTTTGTAAGAAGAAAACTCCCTTTGCTGACCAAGGGGCAATGAATTGGCTCTCAGTTGCTCACACTAAAAGTGTTCTAGTTAAGGAGTGACTTCCTTCAGTTCCAGAGTTGGAAACTCAGTTTCCAGTAGCTTCAGAAGTAGAAACCAGAGTGCACATGAGTAATGGGGGCAGTCCTCCTGATCTCTCTCTCTCTCTCTCTCTCTCTCTCTCTCTCTCTCTCTCTCTCTCTCTCTCTCTCTCTCTCTCTCTCCTGCCTTTAGCCCTGGGTACATGGCCAAGACTTAGCAACCAGGCAGGAAGACAATAACACTGTTATTTCAAGTTTGGCCCCAGTCCACCATCACTGACACATTTGGCAGTCACCTTTCCTTGAAATGGCCACTGGAGCTGAAATCAAGGACTGGCCCAGGCTAGACAGGAAGAAATGAGTATCTGATGAAGGCACCTGAGGTGTCACAACTCAGGTGACAGAGCAGAGGCTAACACCTGCTAATGCTTCTTACAAAGACTTTGTGGCCTGCCAAGGATTTTCCCAATCACAGCTTGTTCAGATGAGCTACATATACGGCTCACATCGCCTTTTGACCATCACCACCACTACCATCACCAACACCAACACCAACACCAATACCACTATCACCACCACCACCACCACCACCACCACCACCACGACCACCACCACCACCACCACCACCACCACCACCACCACCACCACCACCACGCAGGTCCAAGCTGCCATCATGTCTCACCTGGACAACTGCCAATGCCTCCCAGCTGTTTTCCCTGCTTCCACTCTCGCTCCTTCCTCTACAACCTACTAGTACTGCACACCAAAGCCAGAATCTTAATCAGAGTTGATCGTGTCATTCCCGTGACTGTGGCTTCCCCTTGCCCTTAAGTCAAAACTAAAACCCACAGCCTGTGCCAGGCTCTCTTTCGTATGCCAGTGCACCTAGCCTGAACGTTTCAGCACATTGCGTCTTCCTGCCGCAGGGCCTTTGCACATGCTTTCCCCTCCCTGACGGTGGTTCTTTCATCCCTCCACCCCCCAGAACTCTGACTCATCCTTCAGAACACATCTTAGTGATTACTTCTTGTTGTAAACGTACCTAATTTTCATATCTAGATTAGTATTCCCTCATGTGTTGAAAACAAATATTTATTGTGTGAAAATACGTTCTAATGTCTGTTTCCTTAACTACGACACAAGTTCTGTGAGGGTGGAAACTTGGTGTTTACACCCCTCTGAGCCTATGTGTGCTGACTGGATCATGGCATTTAGTTAGTAGCAGCGAGACAAATGGGAACATTATACAGACCAGTTTCTAGAAGAGTACTGTTAAGAATTTTTAACAGAATGAATGCCCGAATTTGTGTCCAGACCCTGACACCTGCTGGCTACGTGGTTTTAGTAAGTGATAGGTCCTTTAGAATCTGTGTCCTCGTCTATAAACCTGTGATGCTAACAGTCACCTCATGTGGCCATTGTGATAATTTCATGAAATAATGTATACAAAAGCATTTTGACTGTAAAACCAGATATAAATATACTCTGTCCACTCTCTAAAAAAAAAAGCTTCTATTTGCCTTTGCTTACATCCTATAACACGTGCGACTTGTATTATAAAACCCCGAGACTCCAGGAAGAAATGTCACAAGGCATTCCGAAGAGAGCATCCCTTTGTTATTTAGGATAGTAGTAGACAACATATCTGCTTCAGATGGAGCCCTTTCTGGCTGATTCCGAGAGACTGGTGTATGGGTAAAGAGGTCATGGAGACCTGCTTCTTTCTGTTTTGGAGATGGTTGCAATTCTGAGCACTGGGGGGCTGTTTCTTAATTAAAGATAGCCATACTCTGCTGAGATCATAAAATTTCAAGCCCCTTTTGGGTCTCTGCAAGAGCTTGAGATGCTTTTGCCACTGTCTAGTAGGGTGTTTAATGTTCATTTCCTTTGTTATATGGAGGCTCTCTCTCTCTCTCTCTCTCTCTCTCTCTCTCTCTCTCTCTCTCTCTCTCTCTCTGTGTGTGTGTGTGTGTGTGTATGTATGGGCTGGGTAGTTATGTATGTGTGTAAGGTATGTGTGTGTATGGGGTGGGTAAGGTATGTGTGTATATGGGGTAGGAAGGTATGTATATTTATGGGGTGGGTAGACAAGTATGTAGATGTACACATGTGTTTGTGCTTGGGTATGGAAGCCAGAGGAAAAACTCTGGTGGTGTTCATTAGGCCTTGCCCACTGTGTTGTTTCAAGTAGGGGGTTGCTAAGTAGACCTGGTTCTGACAGCTGAACTCTGGTCCTTTGCAAGAGCAGCAGCTCCTAACCAATGGGCCATCTCTCTGTCTCCTAGAGATTTTTATTGTAGAACACTTTTCACTGCAGAGTAAAGCTATGGAGAGTGAAGACAGTTCCCACATCTCCCTCCCCTGTTAATATCTTGTATAACCCAGTCAAACTAAGACGACAGAACTGACCTGTTATTACTAATTAAACCTGAGAGTCTATAATGCTTCATTAGTTTTCCCACAGCTCTTCTGTTTCCACTCTAGGATCCCATCCAGGACATCATGTTGTATGTGTTAAGTTACCAGGACATTGTGTTGTATGTGTTAAGTTCCCAAGACATCTTGTTGTATGTGTTAAGTTCCATTAGTGTTTGTTCTCTTATCTATGACATTTCTTCTCTCTCATGTTCTTCTGACTTGTTATCTTTGTGGAAAATTTATCAGACATTGTGTCAGTCAGGTTTACATCACAGCGACATACCTTGATCAAAAGCAACTTGGTAGGGGAAGACTTTGTGTGGTTTATGTGCTCTAATGAAGGACATATATCATGGTTTATCATGAAGTAAAGGCAGGATAGTAACTCAAGGCAGGAACCCGGAGGAAAGAAATGATTCAGAGGCCATGGAGAAATGCTTCTTACTGGCGTACTCTCCATGACTTGCTCTGCCTGCTTTCTTATGCAATGCAGGACTGCCTGCCCAGGGTGGTGCCACCCACAGTGGGCTTATAAGAGCCTTCTTGCGCATTGGGGACTCTTTGTAGGTAGAGCAAAGCACCATAGTGGTTGAGAATGTTTCCTCATCCCTTGCCTGACATCCTCTGCCCTACTCTTTAGGAGGCAACCACTGCTTTGTTATCCCTTCTTCCTGTTATAGATTTCTTTTGTCTATCTTAGAATTTAATGTAACTGGAATCATGAACTTTGTGCACTCAGCTTATTTTTAGGGCATATCAGTCAGGTTTACATTGCGGTGACATACCTTGTTCAAAAGCAACTTGGTAGGGGAAGAGTTTGAGTGGTTTATGTGCTCTAATGAAGGACATATATCACGGTTTATCATAAAGTAAAGGCAGGTTAGTAACTCAAGGCAGGAACCTGGAAGAAAGAAATGATTCGATCCTGGAGTGAAAATGTGTGAGCTGTGGATACAGCAGTCACCAGAGACAGCTCTCCTTAGCCATACTGAGTGACAGAAGCCAGGCACAAAAGAACACATAGTGCATAATCCAATTCCTTTGATATTCAAGAGAAGTAGACAGTAATTTATAGTTATTAAGCAGCCAGCAATAGTCAGGAGAATGGAAGTAGAGGTTGACAGGGAAACTGAAAACACCTTTTCCCCCTTGACTTGGGTGGCGGTTACACAAGTAAATCTACTTTGCACTAATTTCCTGAGATATAACTTACAATCCATGCCTTTGCTCTTGATACATATTTTATTAGAGTGTTTTAGAAATAAGGTAGTAGAAACGAAAAAGGTAAGAATCAAGTTCCTGCCCTCCAATTTTGTATGCGTATGTGACAATAATTTCTTGTTATCTCTTGATAAGTAGGTAGTTAGCCCAAAGTGTAGCAGGCTGGATGGCAGTACATGTTGTCTCACATCGTGTCTGGGCTTTGGGGCTTCTGATCTGGGTAGTTCTGTTTCAGTCTCTTGCCTTTACATTACTCACCGGCATCTAATATTGTCACTTAAAACAATGTTAGCTGTTCACACGGGTGCACCCTCGCATCTTTTGACTTTAGTTTGTTTTCCGATGATGCCTGTTGATGTTGAACGCTCTCTTTCATGTTTGCTGGTCATTTGTACATTCTTCTATGCGAAGAACCTGTTCAAACCTCTTGGAGTGTGTGTTTCTGTGGAATTTATCCCATATGTATAGCCAATACTACAATTAGAGTGTACAATATTACAAAGTAACTCCCTTATTTTTTCCTGTAGAGTCGACCTCTTTCAATAGCCCCAATCTCGGAAAGTTGCTGAGGTATTATCTATTTCCATAATTTTGTCATTTTGAGAATGTTATAATAGTGACACTTGTGTAATAGGAATCTTTTTGGAATAGGCTTTTTCTTACAGTCACCTTGGAGAGTTATTCAAATTGGTGTTCATTTTGTATTGTTGTATAGATAGATATAGCGCAGTGGGTTTATACCCCGATCTGAGAGACATGTGTTGTGTCTTCGTGGTTTTTTACCCCCATATGCAAAATGTTTTCTAATTAGTTTTTATTTTTAATTAGCATAGAAAATAATCGATTTCATTATGACATTTTTATATATATCTATTATTTTACCTTGCTCAGATTCACCTCTCGCTACCCTCCCCCAGTCCCTCACTGGTTCATCTTTATGCCCCAAGTGTCTCCCCAACATCCCCAGTGTTAAAACTAGATTTTGCATTTGTAAAACTGTCCTCAGCTTTTGAGGTTGCAAATAAGCTATTATTTGTGTACATTTTGTTGTAAACATTTGTGTACAGTTTGTTGTTTTGTTTTTGTTTTTGTTTTTTATAAATGAAAGTTTTCTCTCTTGGGTGGACACTTTGGAGGGGAATCATGGATTATATGAGAAGTACATTTAACACCATAAGAAACTGTCAGACTTTTCTGAGTTGCTGTACCATTGCACAATCCCAACACCAGTGATGAGACATCTGGTGGCTTAACATCCTTGCCAACACTTGGTATTATCTGTTTTTATCTTACCCACTCTTACGAGGCATGCGTGACTTGAGTGTTTTCACTTAGAACCTTGTACCTTGGTTCTGGCTCTATGAACCATGCTCCTTCGAGTGGTCTCTTATGCTGAGCATTCATTATTATCCCCACAACACCCACTCCCCTAAAACTCCTCTGTTAGGCCAGGTGGAGCCTGGTATCTTTGACTTTAGTCCCTGCTGGCAGCATGCCATAAAGCAGAGAGTTTTCAAATGTGTTCTTGGGAGTTAGTTGTAGTCTTTCTTCCAAGAAGAATCCTACACAGAATACCAGTTGTTGAGTCAGATAGAGAACTGCTGGCATTATAGCTGGACCATCTCTGCTCCGTTACTACTCTGCATGGCTGCCCCAAGATGTCCCTGGCTCCTGATTCAGGAGTCGATGCCATTGACACTTTAGATTTTACAAGGCTCTTAGCTCTGTGGGACCCCTGTAGGAAAGTAGCTTGCATTCTCCTGTTGTAATTGTCGCCTCTGATGCTTACTGCCTCTGGTCTGCCAACCTAGGCCTGCTTCTGTAAGCTTCTAGCCTCTGTATAATCTAATCTAATCTAGTCCTTTGAGACTTGCTGCTGAATAAGCTCACCCTTTCTCGTTCTTTCTGAACTCCTCATTCTCTGGCTCATTCTGTCTTTGGCTGTGTCCAACTTGTTCTCTCGGTTACCTGTCTCTGTAAAACTCTCCCAGTAAAACTGCCTTCTCTCCCTTCTTTGTGCTGCCCTCTTATGTAGCTTCTTGTGAGAGTTGGGCACATCCTGTTCTGTGAAATCTTTCTCTGATTCATCACTTTGTCTGCCACTCAACTAGACATCACTTTCAAACATGGTGCTTCCTTCTACAAACTAACTTTACCTTCATTGTTTGGGATTAAAGGTCTGTACGAAGGGTGTGTCTGTATTCCAGCCAGAGGGATTAAAGGTGTGCACTGAGGGCTGAGCCTCACCACAACTATAAGTAGTTTTTTCTTTCAATAATTAAGACAGTCTCAGAGCTCACGGTGTGATCAAATATCCTGCAACATTCCCTTGTCGTGCAGAGTGAGACGGGGGAACAATATCAGTCACATCTTCATATTTTACAGGATCGGGAAAACAGAAAATTGGAATTATAGCTGCATAAATACTAAATAAATTATTAGGTCTGACTTACACCCCACTGTTATACAAAAAGTATTTGATGTAATCAATGGACTTTTTTAAATGATGAAAATATACCACCAACCCTGCATGCTGCTTTGAGGGCTTGCGACTGTTTCTACAACTCTTGTTTCTCTGATACACACAATCTCATTCCTCTGCTTTAAAGACTGTTAGAAATTTAGGTGTACTGCTGTGTATTATCATAATAGATATTTATGTTTCCAGGTTCCCAAAATGCATACTCATTCAGGTGTGATTTCTTAACTTGGTCAGTCACAATGACAGTTCACATGAAGAACAAGTTCCATCTAGTGGTAATTTTAAGTATATGTTCTGAAATGCATGTTATAGGCTAATGGGAGGGCTCACTTTCACTGCCAAACCTGATGACTTGGGTTGGAGTCACAGAACCCATGTGGCCCAAGAAAAGAACCAGTTCTTGCAAGTTGTCTTCTGACCTCTGCATGCAAGCTGTAAGGCTTACATTGCTTGTTGAAAGACTTCAAGTTGAGGTAACACGGTGTGAAGCTTTAATCTCCAGAGAGATTAACCCACTCTTTAATCCCACTAGGTTCCTGCGTTGGTTGTAACTTGTTCTACCAGCAGTAGTAGGTAAGGGCAGAGCCCTTGGGTTCTGGTACCATCAGTTTTACAGAAACAAGTGTTACAGCTCCTAGGCAGCTGGTATTAGGGCTCTCAGCCTAGGTGTCTGAGACCTTGATCTTCAAAACTTGGAAGTTCCCCGGGACCTTTTTCCAGCAACCGGGACCCACAGTTTTTCTTCTCTAGATTCTCAAAAACTTCTGTTGATATTCATTTTAGGCTCTTTCCCCTATCTTGCCTTTTCTGCTTCCACTGGCCCTATCATTTGTCCCCTCCTTGTTCTCTGAAACTTTGTAGTTGCTCTTGGTCCCTGCAGCAATTGATGGCTGCTCCCTTTCCAGCTGATTGCCCAACTCTGCCAATGCTTCTGTCATTTCCTTCAGGTTGCCAGCCCTGCCCACCCTACTATGGATAAAGATCAAGGTAGGGGGAGAGGAGACCACTCAAGAGAAACCCAAATTGGAGGGGCCCAGAGAATCTTTAGGGTGTAACTGCTTTATGTGATTCTGGCTACATGCAACTATAAATTTGTCTAGACCCATAGTCTATACTCCATCCAAAATAAATCCCAAGATAGTAGAAATTATTTAATATCCTGGCCTTTGGTTGTTGAGTTCTTGATTAAAAACCACACATAGCCTTTATATTTACAATAAACCTTAAGCAGCACAATACCTGGGCAGCTGTCCACTCTCCATTCTGTTATAAATGATGTTCCTTTTAATAACCCCAATTATTACTTACTATTTAATATGTTCTATCTGAGCTGCTCTTAACTCCCTCAGGGCCACATTTTTATGGCTCAGTTAACCCATGGTGGCTTCTCCTTTCTCCTCTCCTACACCTTCTTCCTTTATCCTATGGTGGCTTCTTCTTCTTCCTTTTCCTCCTCCTAGTTCTCTCTGACCCAAGCCTGCAAAACCTCAACCACACCTATGTCTCTTCTGCCCAACTATTGGCTGTTGGCATCTTTATTTACCAATTAGAGTTAACTGGGGGCAGGGTCACTTAGCTAGTGTCTATTGCTTTGGGGGCAACCAGTTTTGGGTGTACAAATTAGCATTAGAATACAAGTAGCATCAGGCTAACCTACAACACCAAGCAACTGGAGAGATGGCTTAGTGGTGAAGATCACTTGATGTTCTTCAAGAAGACCCACATTCAAATCTCAGCACCCATGTCTGGACAGCTCACAATTACCTATAACTCCAGCTCCAAGGGACCCACACCCTCTTTTGGCCTCCCTGGACACTCACACACATGTTACACATAAGTCACACACACACACACACACACACACACACACACACACAGGCGCAGACACACACATACACACTAAAATACTAAAATAAATAAATCTTTTTTTTTTTTTTTTTTTTTTTAAGAAATGCCCCTGATCTTCATGTAGTAGCTTGTAATCCCAGCACTTGGGAGGGTGATGCAGGAGAATTGTTAGGAGTTATATAGATCAGCTTAGACTTTATTGTGAGTCTAAGGCCAGCCTAGGTTAAAGATTGAGATTCTGACCCAAATCAAAGCAAACCAAACCAACCAAACAAAAACCTCACAAGCAAAATAAACAAACATAAAAGAGTGAATCCTATGTAAACTATGCACTTGAGGCTTTAGTGTAGTTTACTCCCACTCTGGGTGGGGATAGCGATTCTATAGGAGGCTATGCATCTGTGCAGGTGGGAAACACACAGGAGATCTCTGTACCTCCTGTTCAACTTTGCAGTGAACCTGAACTTTCTTTAAAAGGTCTATTAAAAAAAACAGCAAACCAAAACAACAAAACGTCACGAGAACTGGTCTGTCCATTGTCTAATATATTTATTTCTGTTTTCACTCATTCAGATAGTTTATTTCTGTAGGTATCAGTCTTGTGTTGTATGTATTTTAGTAATTTTTCCCCTTTGTTGAGAGAACTACCTTTAGTCATCATATTCGCTCTGTCTCCTTTCTGTCTCCCTCTCTCTCTCTGTCTCCCCAACTCCGAACCCCTGGGGCCTTGTGCATGCTAGCAGGGACTGTGACACCGAGCCACATCTCTTTTTAGTCATTTAAAGGGTGGACTTGTGAGGATGCCTCTACCATTTCCCTTCATCCATTAAGGAGAGTTTCCCTGGCTTTTAGTCCTGCTTTGATCATTTTGTTTCCCAGCTAAGAAAAGCCTGGAGCCTCTCCCCAGGCCTCTATGGCTTAGATTAGAAAGTCGCTACCATCCCTGTGGGGCTTCTCCTTGGCATTGGTTCTCTCTGTTTGCAAGAATTTTTTGCGTTCAGTTTTTAGCACTTAATTGGGACATATTTCGGTTTATTCATAAAAATTCTATCCGTATGATAGACTCCCCTCCTGAAGGCTCCCACACCCAAATGCTTCACTTTGGTGATTCAGAGTTAACATCTGACAAGGGAGAGGACCAGGTGTGGATGGCACACACCTTTCATCCCTGCACTGGAAGCAGAAGCAGACTGAATTGCGAGTTCCAGGTCAACAGCACAGAGGCAGCAACAGCCAGAACTATGTAGAGAGAAACCCTGTCTTTGAGGAGAGGAAGGGAGAAAAGAAAGAAAGGGAAGAGAACACATCTTCAGACCTAGCGCTTTCTCATGGGGTCACAGACTCTGTCAGCTACAGGCACTAATTTCACCAGAGAAGTGCTTTTATTGTTTTTTTTTTTTTTTCTTTTTTTCGGAGCTGGGGACCGAACCTAGGGCCTTGCGCTTGCTAGGCAAGCGCTCTACCACTGAGCTAAATCCCCAACCCCCTTTTATTGTTTTAAAATTAATTTTGGCTCCCATATTTTTCGGTCCTATAATTTCTATGTAATGCTTTCTTTTTAAAAATAATTTGTGGGGCTGGGGATTTAGCTCAGTGGTAGAGCGCTTACCTAGGAAGCGCAAGGCCCTGGGTTCGGTCCCCAGCTCCGAAAAAAAGAACCAAAAAAAAATAATTTGTATTTCCTTGGTGAGAACTTTTCCTATTTGTTTCAAGAGAGTTGGAATAATAATATTACCTTGAGGCTTGTTTTAAGATCGCAGCTTTAATATTTCAGTGTCTGGTTCATCTTGGTATTGTTATCACATGAATGATGACAGAGGCTAGTATTAAACATGGATGGACTGTTCTAGGCTTTTTCTGTGATTTGCCTGGACATATTTAGAGGACAGAGAGGAACCCCTCCTTCCAGATTTAGGCTTTTTGAGAAATAGACACCAAATGGAGCTACACATGCCAGAAATTTACTGGAGGGCAATGCCTGTGAAGGACAAAGCACTGGGAGTTGGTGAAAGAAGCCTGTAGAATACAAGTAGACAAGATGGACGCCGAGATGGGAGACAGGAAGATTGCATCGAGAGTAGAGCCTAAGCCTTTGCCACAGGCACGACAGAATGTGGGTGGGATAGGAGAAAGGCGATGTTTCTTACTGGGCAAAGTTTTGACCCTACTAGGACCTTGCCAAGCTCAGTCATCTGCTCAAACAGCCTACGAGGAGAGTAACTTCCCAGTGGACTCTGAGTTTCATTCAAAGGACGGCAGCAGGGTCAGAACCTCGCCGGTTGACTGAACAATTCTCCTCACATCGCCACAGTATACTCCTTATACCACTGGGTTCCACTCTCTGCCCCCGTCTCCACAGATTCTTCCCTGGGGCCATCCCAGACTTTGAAAGTGTCTGTAGGGGGTGGAGAGATGGCTCAGCGGTTAAGAGCTCAGACTGCTCTTCCAGAGGTCCTGAGTTCAATTCCCAGCAACCACATGGTGGCTCACAGCCATCTGTAATAAGGTCTGGTGTGTCTGAAGACAGCTACAGTGTACTATACATTAAATAAATAAATAAATAAGTAAATAAATAAATCTTTTAAAAAAGTATCTGTAGTCTTTCCTGCTGTAGAAGGAGTTGCAGCTTAATTTTAACAGGATCTTATCAGGAAATCTCCCCTTCCTCCCTCCAGCTGACTCATGGTTGTCACACACATGGGTCAAAAACATCTGTTCTCTTAGAGCTCTGGATTTGTTTCTGGCATCTTACAGACTCAACTCAAGGTTACCCACACCTCAATGTCTTAATGCCCATGTGGTTTCTGTTCTGTACAGGTATGATTTAAGTTTGGATGAAATGAGAGATTTGACAAATCAGCGAGTGAAGTTTGTCTTGAGTCTCCCTCTGTTAAAGCGTGTACTCCAGGATCAGGTAAGTGTGAATATGTGTATCTCTCTGTGTGCGTGTGTATGTGTGTATGTGTGTGTGCATGCATGTGCATGTGTGCTCGTGTGTGTATATATCTCGTTCTGTGTGTATCTGTGTGTGTGTGCCTGTAAGAAACTAAGACATGTTTTGTTTTATTTGCTTTTGTGATTTGTGTAAGCTCATTGTTCATGGCCTGAAGCATACTAACAAAGTCATTGTAAAGCAGTGTCCTCTGGAGCCGCCTTTCTGCCTCCTGGACCACATACATACTCCCCCAAGCTCACAGACCAGAGAATAAAAAAATCACACAAGTACCAAAATGCCCATTCATGAAACTGATATAACTTGGGACATCAAATAAAAATTGCTGACAACTGAGAAACAACACATTTAAAAAACATTTGAAACATTTTAGGCTTGTCTGGAGTTTATGAGTCTTGGTCATCTAAAAATTGCCATTTTTATTTCACTGGTGCTACTTGAGTCAGCTTAGCCTCATGATAAAGAGGAGGGAAGGGCGATGAAATGCACTGTTTGTTTTAGTAGTCTAAATCCACTTCCAATTCACTCAGCTCAATGGCTTCCTTAAAGCTCCACACAGGACAGAAGTATGTCCTTATGAAGAGAGTCACAGGGAGGGGCCTGAACTAAGGTGAACTGTTTAGTGTGAGATCGCTGAGGGCTGGCAGTACCTTAGAGAAAGCCCTGCCTCTTCTTGCCCAGTTGTGTCTCAGAGGGAGTGACTGATGATGGAGAGGTGGTGGCCTCCTCTTTTCAGAGAAAGTGACTGATGATGGAGAAATGGGGTCCTTGTCTCTGTAGTTCCTAGAAGTACCTTTCTCATGTTGCCAGTCAGAGCTGGAATAGGACTCAGATACAAACAAGAATAGATGCCCCAACTCCCCACCTCAGAGTGACCATCCTGAGGAACTGTTAGGGCTGACTTCAACATTTCAGGAGGGAATTTCAGTGCCTAAGTATGACTTCCTTTTCAGGCATGTCAGCAACCTTGAAGCTGATGGCACTGCTCTTCAGTGAGAACATGAGGAAAGATGTTTTCTTGGAAAAAACAACCCCTGCATAGTAGAGAAAAAGGTTGAAACAAAACAAAACAACAAAAACAAAAGTAGTCATATTTCATTACAGCCATTACTCAAGTTAATGTTAATAAGTTAATGTCTTAGTTAGGGTCTTATTGCTGTGAACAGACACCATGACCAACATGAGTTTTATAAAGGACAACATTTAATTGGGGCTGGCTTACAGGTTCATAGGTTCAGTCCATTATCATCAAGGCGGGAGTGTGGCAGCATCCAGGCAGGCATGATGCAGGAGGAACTGAGTTCTACATCTTCACCCGAAGGAAGCCAGGAACAGACTGAGCATCCTCAGGCACCTAGGAGGAGGGTCTCCAAGCCCACCCCCACAGTGACACACTTCCTCCAACAGGGCTACTTCCTGGGCCAAGTATATGCAAACCATCACAGTTAATAAATTACAATTCAGTATATACTTAGAGCTATGAGTACAATTAGACCCATGTTGTAGTTATTTTTCTATTGCTGTGACAAAAATACTGTGACCAAAGCAACTTATAAAAGGAAATATTTCATTTGTTGCAGAGGGTTACAGTCCATAGCCATTGTGGTGGGGTCATGACAACAGGTAGGCAGGCAGGCATGGTGCTAGAGCAGTAGCTGAGAGCTTACATCTTGATTCACAAGCACAAGGCGGAGAAAGATTGCTTTTGAAACCTCAAACCTGTCCCCGTGACACAAAGCCACACCTTCTAATCCTTCCCAGAGAGTTCCACCAACTGGGTATTTAATATATGAGCCTTTGGGGACCAGCCCTATTTGCTTCCAACCCTGACATCAGAGACCCCCCATTGACTGATTCACTGAGAGGCTGATGGGGAGGTAGATCAGCTCTCTGCTCGCTCAACCAACCCATTATAGCTAAGGCTTAAACTAGTGTCGATACTCAAGACTCACTGATGTGAGTCTCGATAATGGCTTTTCTACCCACTGAACCTGGAAAATTCCTAATGAAGTATGGTAAACCCTGGATTTAGTAACTCTCCTAGGGGCCTCAGGTACCTTGAACCACTATCTGTCCTGGATAAATGGGTATAGTTTCTCCATGAAACACAGGATTAGCCTTTGAGGATCCTTCTGGTTTATCTTCTGTTATTTTGACACATTTGGCTCCCCTTTCTAAGTGAATCAGCAAAATCCAATAGAACCAAAGGAAAGCACACTAGTCAGTACAGTAGGCTCATCTCATGTGCACATGTCCTGAGACTTGGCAGTACATCTGTGTTTGAAGGTTCTCAGATCCCACCCTTAGACAGCTGGACAAGCTGTCCACATCTCAGAATCCTAGAAGTGTTACATGATTCGCTCTGCCTCTCAATAAAACATATTGAGTCATGGCTGTCCTCCCCATTCAGAAAGTATTCCAGACCTTCCCGTCTTTCCCTGGCCCCTGTGCCGTACTGCTGTTAACTCTAAGCCAGTGAGCTCAGAGGCAGAGCACAAGTGTACAATGATGTTTCCAGGCACAAACAAAAAAGGAGCCTCACTTGTTCTCAGTCTCTATGGACAGTTTATAAGCCAAGTATAAGCCATTAAAGGTATTTTCATTCTGTCTTCTCTGTCAGATGAAATGTTTCAGTATTGTTAAAGGGGAAAACATTATCTAGACCAACTAAAATGTGTGTGAAAGAATATGTGTTTCTTACTCTCTCTGCTATGTGTATGTACCTGTGTGCATTTTCTCTCTCTATGTGTGTCTTTACCTCTCTGTATCTCTCTGTCTCTGTCTGTCTCTGTCTCACACCCCCACCCTATGCGTATATAGGATAATTCATAGGGTACTCTGTGTGAACAGCATCATTGAATGCTGTACCAGCACCTCTTATACTGGTTTCTAGAAACATCTCTCTGTACCAAGAACTCTGCCAAGAGCTATCTTTCTTTACTGGCAATTCCCAGAGTGGGTCCTAGGTGGAGGACCTGCTGACTCTTTGTATCTTGCTGAAGAGATTAAAACCTCAGGATTGGGGGCTGGAGAGATGGCTCAGCGGTTAAGAGCACTGACTGCTCTTCCAAAGGTCCTAAGTTCAATTCCCATCAACCACGTGGTGGCTCACAGCCATCTGTAACAGGATCTATGTACTCACATACATAAAATAAATAAATAAATCTTTACAACAACAACACAACACAACAACAACAACAAAAACCTCAGGATGATTGCCTGCTTTGTGGCAGAACTGGGATGGGAGCTTCCTTTGGAGCTGTTACAGTTTGAATGTGAAATGTTCCTGTGGGTTCATGTATTTGAATCCTTGGCCTTTGATAACTGATAGGTTTTTTTGGGGGGGAGCGGGGAGTATGACACCTATGGGACACAGAATCTAGGTGGTAGACGTAGGCCACTGGGGGCAAACCTTGAGGGTTACAACCTGACCCTCTGGTCCTGATTCCGTTCCTGATCCACTGAGATGTGGGGCTTCTCCACCACAAATGCTTGTCACCATGAACTCTGCCAAGCCTTTTTTTTTTTTTGCCTCCCATGATGGACCAAGAACTCTGCCCCCCTCCTTAAGTCATTTCTGTTAGATATTTTGTTACCGTGGCAGAAAAATAGCTCATACCAGAGCCTGGACATGTGTGTGGCAGCATCTTCAGAGACACATGTCTCCTGGCAGCCCATACAGAATAATGACCTAGATCAGTGGTTCCCAACTTTCCTAATGCTGTGACCCTTAATTCAGTTCCTCAAGGTGTGGTGACCCCCAACCGTAAGATTATTTCTGTTGTTACTTTCATAACTGTAATTTTGCTACTGTTATGAATTATAATGCAAATATTTTTGGAAATAGGAGTTTGCCAAAGGAGTCACAACCCACAGCTTGAGAAGCTCTGATCTATACCATCATTATAACAAAGAATGATAGCACAAGCTTGAAGTTTACAGACCTTGCAGCCACAGCACTAAGGACTTTAACTGTGCTAAATATTCAGAACATTATTCATGGTGTCCCCAAGTACAGGTAAAAAAACTGAAGCTAGAAATTGGGTCCGTTGTATATGGAACTAGCAGAGATTCAAGTCCAGGTCATCGTTTACTTCTAACGAACTCCCATCCCTAGTCCAGAAACTGTCTCTAATTAATAACTTCTCACAAAGGAAGATTAGTTGTCTCTAGTGGAGCCTCATTGGGTGTACAAATTATACCTAAGGGTAGGCTCATGCCAGCAGTAGATGGCCAACCAAAAATTAACTCAGTGGTACTTTTGAAATTTTTTGTTTTGTGTTTTGTTTAGTTTTTCCAGTCAGGTTTTCTCTGTATAGCCCTGGATATCCTGAAACTCCCTCTGTAGACCAGGCTGTCCTCAAATTCATAGTGATTTGCCTGACTCTGTCTCCTGAGTACTGAAATAAAAGTGTGTGCCACCACTGCCCAGCCTAAATTTTTTTTATTTAAAGACTTATTAATTTATGTATATGAGGATTCTGTTTTCATCTCTCTCTCTATATATATATATTTGTGACAAGAGAGCACTAGCTCTCATTACAGATGGTAAGCCACCATGTAGGTGCTATGAATTGAACTCAGGTCTTCTGGAAGAGCAACGAGTGCTCTTAATCACTGAGCCTTCTCTCCAGTCCCACCCCCATTTGTTTTTTTGTTTTTTTTTGTATTGTTCTAGTCTGGTTTGTTTTACATTATTATTATTATTATTTATTATTATTATTATTATTATTATTATTATTATTATTATTATTATTATGAGAGAAAGAAAGGGCCTAGATCTGGGTAGGTAGGGTAAGGAGTTAGGGGAGGGAAAACTGTAATCAGAATATTGTATGGAAAAATATATTTTCAATTAAAAACAATTCTTTTGTCTAGGCTTTAGCCTTGACCAGTGAAATTAGCATTAAAATCCACTATGACTCAGAGTTCAGCTGGGGTTTAATATTGCTTCACTGTGCTTCCTTCTCAGGACCCTTGTGGTCTCCTTCCAAATGGTCTCTTTCCCAATCATGGCTCACAGATGGTTCACAGGAACATCCTAACTCAACACTTCCTTCTCCCAGGGAGAAAACAGTTGGGGGTCAGACTATTCTTGGCCGTTTATGGGGCTGGCTGGGGACAAATTCTTGGATAATGAAATAGCAACCCATGGCTACTGTTCACCGACAGCATCCCTCCTGAGACTGAAGGAAAACTACCCATGAGCTCCTGTGTTATTATCATCCCATGATTTGCATGAGCAGGGCATTGGTAGCATGGTCTAGCCCAGTGGTCGTCGAGTGTGGTCTGAAGATCCATGGACATCTCTGAGATGCTTGCAGATGCCACCAGAAAAATGAATGCCTGGTTCCCTGTGTGTGTGACGCAGGACTGTCGTGACAAACTCACCCAAATGGCGCCTCTTAGCAAAGGCAGAGCTGAACGCCATGGTGTCTCTAATTAGCCCAGATATTCAAACAATTTGTAAAATGTAAGATAACTCCGTTTGTCTAACTTATTTTCTTTTTGGATTTTGGAAATCATGTTCATTTTCATGAAATTGTCACCTTATGAGTTTAACGTTATTGTAGATAACGAATAAAGTACCAAATTTCTCCGTTCTAATTACCAATATGGTAGATTGCTAACTAGAACCACAAGAAAAGCTCCTTGACAGTCTCACAGTTTTTCTTCTTTTCAGATTCATTTTTTTACTCATGAGTCTGGGTTTTGTGTGTATGCGTACGGACACACATGCACCACAGCGTGCATGTAGAGACCAAGGGCTACTTGTGAGAGTAGATTCTTCTCTTCCACCATGTGGGTCCTAAGGGTCAAAGTCTGATCATCAGGCTTGGTGGCGAGCACCTTTACCCACGGAGCCGTCTCGTTGGCCCCTCGGTAGTTTTTAAATGTAATGGTGCTTAGGGACCTTGAAGTCTGAGCAACACTGGTTTAAATCATCCACGGGTTCCGGGAAGCCCACTGTCAGCAGCCTGGAGGGGAATTGGCAGAAGACCTATGGCCTGATGGTTGTAGTTATTCTAACTATATATTATTTTTATCAGTTTTAGATATGCTCACAGAAACTTGCTTTTGGGTGTTTTATATTTAGAGAGAAGTAAGTTGGTGATTAGCTCTAAGTTGGTGATTAGCTCTAAGGTCAGATTGCCTCACTTCTGAAGTGTTTGAGAATGGAGAAAACGGTTACTTTCCTGATAACCCCTGAGATGTAAGACATTTATTTATTTATTTATTTATTTATTTATTTATTTATTTATTTATTTATTTATTTTTGCAGGAAGTCATGAATCTGTTGCAAAATTCTAGCCTAGCAGGGACTATGACAAGAAGCCAAGGAAATGAGTCTGTCATTGGTCCTTCGTGACACTTTGTCCTGTTTAAGCCCCAAACACCAACCCAGTCTAATGGTCCTAAGGATCATGACAGAGAAGCTTCCTCCCACCCATCCCTGTGCGTGCTCTGACTTTCTCTCTCTCAGATCTTTCCTTTTTGGGCTTGGGCCTTCTGGCTTCTGTTTGTCCTGGAACCTTGGCTTTTCCGAGCAGGCTGTGACAGGCTGCCCTGGATCTTGGTCTGTGTGCTGCTTTTGGCAGGAGTCTTTGTCCCAGTCTACCCCCATGGACTTGGATGCTGGCCACCTGGCCAGTACTCTGGTTAGGCCAGCCCTGGCCCCATGGGATCCTGTGGAAGAGTTGAACAGAGATGACAGGATGGAGTGGACTGTTTATAGAAGTCCCTCTGTATAGATTGGCATTCGAAGTGTGCTGTCATCTGCAGGGACCACAGGGATTTCTTCAGAGAGCCTGCCAGGGAGTGAGTTGTCTGCCAAGGGACTCCAGAGCAGCTGGAATCATGGTTTGTTTATTTCTTGATATTGTGACCATTCTTCATAAATACGAACTTTTTATTTGAAAACTTAATTACTACTTTTTACAGTCAAGGGTTGTGTAAAAGGTGACAATAATTATTACTTACTACCATTTGTTAAGTGGCCTCTAGATGCCAGAAGAGGTGATTCACTCATTTCACAGTTATTTACTGGCTCCAGACACCGAGGGGCAGAAAGTGAAGCCGGTACTTGTGGAGCTCGTGTTTTAGTCTAGAAGGAGACGCTCTGGAGTAATAAGCATATACGTTAATGGCACACCAGGCAGTGACAGACCCTGCGAGTAAAAATCAGACATAATAAGTTGGAGAGGAAAAAGATAAAGTAATCTTTACGATGATATGCTCTTATAGTTGAAAATCATAATAATTGCACAAAAATATGAGCTAGTAAATTCAGCAAAGTTGCAGGATAAGATTAATATGAAGAAATGTTTTTATCTTTCTATGTTAGAATGGCCAATCAAAAGAAAGTTGATAATTTTAATTATAAAAGCATGAAAATGACAAAATGCTGAGGAATACAATTTTCCTTTCTTTTCTTTTTCTTTTTCTTTTTTTCTTTTTTGCAATAAGGCTTAGTTGTGTAGCCCTGGTTGGTCTGGAGCTCTCTATCTAGACCAGGCTGGCTTTGAATTCACATAGATCCACCTCCTGCTTCTGCCTCCAGAGTGCTGGGATTAGAGCATGCACCATCATGCCTGGCTTAAAATGTAAACATCACGGATGTTATGTCTTAAAGTATCTCTCCAAACTTCCGTGTTGAAAGTTAAGGTCCACCATGGCAGTGCTGAGAGGTGGGTCATCTAGGAGGTGATTAGACTCTGAAGATTGTGCTTCTGTGTTAGTCAGGGTTCTCTCTAGATCAAATGGCTCTCTTTAAAAATACATGAATGATTAGTACATACAGAGAATAATGCCTGATATCATAATATTAGGGAGTTGAAGATCAAACCTTCAGTGAGATAAATATTCCTTTACTTCAACACAGTCGCCTATAAAGACTGAGACGATCTCTCAAGGATGGGAAAACGTGAATCCTTATGTGTTGTTGGTGCTGGGATGAGGATGTAAAGCCATGTAGTCTCTGTTCAAGACACTATGATATTACCTAAAGGATTAAACATTTCCTTAAAAATTAAATCACGTGATACACACACACATACAAATGTATATAAACACCTGCCTCTCTCTCTCTCTCTCTCCCTCCCTCCCTCCCTCCCTCTCCCTCCCTCCCTCCCTCTCTCTCTCTCTCTCTCTCTCTCTCTCTCTCTCCCTCCCTCCCTCCCTCCCTCCCTCCCCCTCCCTCCCTCCCTCTCTCTCTCTCTCTCTCTCTCTCTCTCTCTCTCTCTCTCTCTCTCTCTCTCTCCAGAAGAACAGGGCTTTCTTTGGGACTTCCTTATGTCAGGGCTGGTTCTGGAAGGCACTGCTTATCAGTTAATTCTTCCAGGAAAGACCCTCACAGATCCACTCTGAAGCTTGTTTCTTAGTTGATTCCAAATCCATACAAGCAGACAACTGACATTTAACATCACACCAAGTTCACAGAATAATAGCTAATGTCTGTCAGCAGAGGGAGGAATGAGCAAGATAAGGTATATAATGAAAAAAAAAGTTTTTTAAAATAAGGGGAATCTGACACCTGTTATGTGGATGACTCTTACAGGTATTGTAACTAATGAGAATGACGAGAATGACACTGTCACAGAGGACAATTACTATGTGGCTTTATGCAAAGTCTGTGTAGAAATTGGATTCCGGAAGACAGAGATTAGAACAGTGCTTAATATGGGCTGGCAAAAGGAAGATGAGAAAGATTTTTGTTTTGTTTTGTTTTTTTAGATTTATTTATTTATTATGTATACTGTGTTCTGCCTCCATATATGGCTGCAGGACAGAGGAGGGCACCAGCTCTCATTACAGATGGTCATGAGCCACCATGTGGTTGTTGGGATTGAACTCAGGACCTCTGGAAGAGTACACAGTGCTCTTAACATCTGAGACATCTCTCCAGCTCCAGATGAGGAGTTTTTAACTGGTTTGGATTTTCACTTTGGGAAGGTTCAAAAGTTCTAGCGATGAATAGTGTTGTTGGTTTTAGAACACTGTGAGTGTACTTCATTCCTCAGAGCTGGATTCCCAAGAGTGGCTGAAGTAATACTTTTTTTTTTACATATGCTCGCACTAAATACGTTATTAAAAATCAAGCATGGGGGGCTGGGGATTTAGCCCAGTGGTAGAGCGCTTACCTAGGAAGAGCAAGGCCCTGGGTTCGATCCCCAGCTCCGAAAAAAAAAAAGAACCAAAAAAAAAAAATCAAGCATGGGAAAGCGTAAAAGGAAGAATACAAGGACAGATAGGAGACCTCCCAGTTATGTGATCTGGAGAAATGCCCCAAGGGTCAGGGAGTGGATATTGGGGTAATAAACAGGTAGATGGAGCGGGTATCCTCAGGGAGGAACATACTGGTCAATAGGGAGGTATGCTGAGAGCAGAGAGAAGGAAGACTTGATGAACCAAGGATGAAGTGTTCGTGACAATGAAGGGAATTGGAAGGAGTTTGGTTTTCCTCAGAGTGATAAAATGGGGAGCTTCTAGAAGGAATGAGTGGAGCAGGGCATAACCTGATCTATACCAGGAGCCTTCCTAACGGCTGGGCTTGAGACTGTGTTCGGGGCAGGACTGAAAAGGAGAAGCATCGAGTGACTGTTTCAGTGCCCTGAGAGGGCGGGGGTGCTAGCCAGGGCCAGACTGGCTAGTCAGTGACTGAATTAGAGCTTCCTCTGGAATTCTATTGGAAACAGTAGGGTCTGCGGATGGATGGCTAGACACAAAGGAGAGAAGAGTGAAGACTGATCTGTGCTTGGTGCCATGTTGCCAGGAGGTAGTCTTAAGTTATGATTGGAAATTTGAGATGTGTGGGGATAGGATGTGGAAAGTCATGGCGACAGGAATGAATTAAGAGCTGGGAAGCTAGAAGGGGATACAAATGTGTTGACAGAGAACAGGAGGCTTGAGACTGGTGGCTTCTGGGAAAGGATCAGAGTGGAGATCACTGGGGGCTGACCAGAGAAATCAGTCCCGAGCAGAAGAGAACCACAAGTACTTTTTATAGCTATACGATATGCTGTACAAACTATGCATGGTGATACATGCAAATACCCAAGTAATCTCAGCATCAGAAAACTGAGGCAGGAGGATAAAAAATTCAAGGTCACTTTGGGCTACTCAAAACAAAACAAACCAAAAGAAACAAAGAAATTTCTCCTAGGAATACCATAAAATAAATACTGTTCCCTATTTTATAGGCCATGGGCTATGGGGCTAGTGATGAGAGAAAAAAGTAAACTTAAAGTTAAATGCTAGAAGGAACGGAGGCAAAAGTCAAACAATTCCTGCTAGATTTCACAGCCTAAGTGGGTAGCATTCTATCCCACATAGCGTTTTTGTTGTGCTGAGGCAGAAACAAAATCTGGGAGAATAGGACTGCATAAATTCAAGAGAAGTAGGTGGCCTCCTCTGTCTTCCAAGTGTCTGTGGTCTATTGGGCCAGCGCTGTTGTGGAATAGTTAAGTGGGAGACAATGCAAGGCCAACCCACCTGGGCAAGCTGGGATGGATGCTGGCTATAAGAGGATGCCAAAGCTTCAGTGGAGTAACTTTATGTAGGTGTATGGGATTAGAAAAAAGCTACTCTAATCAAGGTTCCTGGGCACAAGCCACCCTGACTTTTGAGTGTGGGGGCAAGGTATTGTGGCTTGTTATTTCTTAGCATGGGTATGGATAGCACTATGACTTCCTTCCTGCTATGTGCCAAAGGTAGGCTTGAACACAGGACCGAAGGCCAACCATTAGAATCTGTTATTGGGACCAGCAAGCAGGCAAGGGATGTCATGGAGGTGCAGAAGTTAGGTTTCAGGTTTATGCTAGCCATGTGCAGATGAGGTCATGACTTCTATGCCACATTGGGCTAACCACTATAATGTTAATTTCTGTTCCCTGCACTAGGACCATCTTTTTCTTTTCTTTTTTTTATTGGATATTTCTTTATTTACATTTCAAATGTTATTCCCTTTCCTGGTTTCCTGTCCATAAGCCCCCTATCACCTCCCCCTCTCCTTCTTCTATAATGGTGTTCCCCTCCCCATCCACCCCCCTTACTGCCCCTCCCCCCGACATTCTCTTATACTGGGGGTCCAACCTTGGCAGGACCAAGGGCTTCTCCTTCCATTGGTGCCCAACAAGGCCATCCTCTGCTACATATGCAGTTGGAGCCATGGGTCAGTCCATGTATAGTCTTTGGGTAGTGGTTTAGTCACTGGAAGCTCTGGTTGGTTGGCATTGTTGTTCTTATGGGGTTGCAAGCCCCTTCAGATCTTTCAATCATTTCTCTAATTCCTCCAATGGGGGTCCTGTTCTTAGTTCAGTGGTTTGCTGCTAGCATTCGCTTCTGTATTGGACATGCTCTGATTGTGTCTCTCAGGAGAGATCTTTATCACTGTCAGCATGCACTTCTTAGCTTCATCAATCTTATCTAGTTTTGGTGGCTATATATGGGTCACATGTGGGGCAGGCTCTGAATGGCCGTTCCTTCAGTCTCTGCTCTAAACTTTGCCTCCATATCCCCTCCTATGGATATTTTTGTTCCCCCTTTTAAGAAGGAATGAAGCATCCATATTTGGTTATCCTTCTTCTTGAGCTTTATGTGGTCTATGGATTGCATCTTGGGTAATTCGAGCTTTTGGGTTAATATCCATTTATCAGTGAGTGCATACCATGTGTGTTTTTCTGTGATTGGGTTACCTCACTCAGGATGATAATTTCCATTTCCTTTCCTTTGCCTATGAATTTCATAAGTTGTTATTTTTGATAGCTGAGTAATATTCCATTGTGTAGATTACCACATTTTCTGTATCCATTCCTCTGTTGAAGGGCATCTGGGTTCTTTCCAGCTTCTGGCTATTATAAATAAGACTGCTATGAACATAGTGGAGCATGTGTCTTTGTTATATGTTGGAGTATCTTTTAGGTATATGCCCAGGAGAGGTGTGACTGGCTCCTCAGGTAGTGGAATCTCCAATTTTCTGAGGAACCTTCAGACTGATTTCCAGAGTGGTTGTACCAGTTTGCAATTCCATCAACAATGGAGGAGTGTTATTTCTCCACATCCTCACCAGCATATGCTGTCACCTGAGTTTTTTATCTTAGCCATTCTCACTGGTGTGAGGTGAAATCTCAGGGTTGTTTTGATTTGCACTTCCCTGATGACTAATGATGTTGAACATTTCTTTAGGTACTTCTCAGTCATTTGATATTCCTCAGCTGAGAATTCTTCGTTTAGCTCTGTACCCCATTTTTTTAATAGAGTTAGTTGGCTCTCTGGAGTCTAACTTCTTGAATTCTTTGTATATTTTGGATATTAGCCCTCTATCAGATGTAGACTTGCTAAAGATCTTTTCCCAATCTGTTGGTCGCTGTTTTGTCCTACTGACAGTGTTCTTTGCCTTACAGAAGCTTTGCAGTTTTATGAGGTCCCATTTGTCTATTGTTGATCTTAGAGCATAAGCTATTGGTGTTTTGTTCAGGAAATTCTCCCCAGTGCCCATATGTTCGAGATTCTTCCCCACTTTTTCTTCTATTAGTTTGAGTGTATCTGGTTTGATGTGGAGGTCCTTGATCCACTTGGACTTAAGCTTTGTACAGGGTGATAAGAATGGATTGATCTGGGGTTGGGGATTTAGCTCAGTGGTAGAGCGCTTGCCTAGCAAGCGCAAGGCCCTGGGTTTGGTCCCTGGCTCCAAAAAAAAAATGGATTGATCTGCAATTTTCTACATGCTGACCTCCAGTTGACCCAGCACCATTTGTTGAAAATGCTATCTTTTTTCCATTGGATGGTTTTAGCTCCTTTGTCAAAGATCAAGTGACCTTAGTTGTATGGGTTCATTTTTGGATCTTCAATTCTATTCCACTGATCTATGTGCCTGTCTCTGTATCAATACCATACAGTTTTTTTTTTCATTATTGCTCTGTAATACTGCTTGAGGTCAGTGATGGTGATTCCCCCAGAAGTCCTTTTATTGTTGAGTATAGTTTTCCCTATCCTGGGTTTTTGTTATTCCAAATGAATTTGAAAATTGCTCTTTCTATCTCTATGAAGAACTGAGTTGGAATTTTGATGGGGATTGCATTGAATCTGTAGATTGCTTTTGGCAAAATGGCCATTTTTTACTATATTAATCCTGCCTTTCTATGAGCATGGGAGGTCTTTCCATCTTCTGAGATCTTCAATTTCTTTCTTCAGAGACTTGAAGTCTTGTCATACAGATCTTTCATTTGCTTGGTTAAAGTCACACCGAGGTATTTTATATTATTTGGGACTATTGTGAAGGGTGTCATTCCCCTAATTTCTTTCTCAGCCTGTTTAGCCTTTGCATAGTGGAAGGCTACTGATTTGTTTGAGTTAATTGTATATCCAGCCACTTTGTTGAAGTTGCTTATCAGGCTTAGTAGTTCTCTGGTGGAACTTTTGGGGTCACTGAAGTATACTATCATATCATCTGCAATAGTAATATTTTGACTTCTCCCTTTCCAATTTGTATCCCTGTGACCTCCTTTCGTTGTCTGATTGCTCTGGCTAGGACTTTGAGTACGATATTGAATAAGTAGGGAGAGAGTGGGAAGCCTCAGGACACACAAAGCAGAAGTCCTCTGGGACAGGGCACTTCCAATTTCTGGCTGTGCCCAGTCTCCCAACCAAAAAGAGCCCAGGACCAGATGGGTTTAGTGCAGAATTCTATCAGACCTTCATAGAAGACCTCATACTGAACTGAATTGCTCCCTGCTCCCAAATCCTGTAGGGGAGAGAGCTGAACACCTAGAAGTGTGGACCATCCTGAGACCGCAGGACAGACTGCCACTTCTGTCCACCTTTGCCCACATCTCTGGCCCAAGAGGAAACTGCATAGTGCCTCTGGACACAGGAATACAGGAGCCCTCAGCACCAGGTACCGGCAGTTCTGGTCTATACCTGGAACTGAACCGAACCGGTCAAATAGCTCCCTGCACCCACATCCCGTGGGGGAGAGAGCTGGACCCTCAGAAGGGCAGAAACTCCTGAGAAATCACAGGAGACTGCCCTCTGCCCACATTCCCAAAACAAGAGGAAATAGCCTAGTGCCATCTGTGACCCCTGGGCACAGGAACCTAGGAGCAGTCAGGGTCAGGATCCTTCCAGTTCTTCCCTGGACTGAGAGCTGAAAGCCAGTCACTAGGAGCGCCTATACACCTGAGAGCAGAGCACTCTGTTCCCAGAACTAGCTGAAAGAAAACAGGTCTACAACAGTGCTTACACACAGGCCTACAGTAGAGTCAAGCCACCGTCAGAAACAGCAAGACAAGTTAACACTAGATACAACCTGATGGCAAGAAGCAAGTGTAGGAACCTAAGCAACAGAAACCAAGACTACTTGGCATCATCAGAATCCAGTTCTCCCACCAAAGCAAATACTGGATATCCAAATCTTGGAAAAGCAAGATTCAGATTTAAAAATCATATTTTATGATGATGATAATGGAGGACTTTAAGAAGGACACAAATAACTCCCTTAAATAGCTTTTTCTTAACCCATGTTTCAAGCCTATGCTGTCAAGTTTGGAGAAGTAGAACAAATTACAGATAGAGATTATAGAAAAATTCACAAAATTTGCTGGAAAAAATGCTGAACATCCACATTATTAAGGTAAGACACACATTCACTTTAGGAAGATTAAAATAATACACACAGAGAGAGACTCGTAATACCATATATAATTAAATTGGACTTATGTATGCCAGGGTTGTCTTTTTCAGTATACTTCCTATATATTTCTATATTGCTTTTAAAATTATTTTTCTGTCCTATGTTGGAGTCAACTAGATAAGGGCTCACACTTGACTTCTTATTGAGAAGCTCAAGCCCTTGGGTGGCTTTCTTGCTTCTCTGAGCCCTAGTTTCCATCACTCACTTCAAAGGGTTCGTGAGAGAATCAAATGCCATCCTCTGTGTTGGTTTTTCTGGGTGGTATGGGCAATACCAATTGTTGGATGAGCAATCGATGATATGATGATTTATCATCCAGCTTTTAGGTAGTAATCTTTTTATCTTCCAAAATGTCAAGTGACTTGAGCAATAGTTGTCCAAGGGCAAAATAGATAAGTAGTCGTTAGTTCCTATTAAGACTGTTGCCAGATGCTGTACTTTGTACAAACAGGAAAAAAAAACCCTAATCCATCAAGCTGGTAAGGCCAATAAGATAAAATTCATTATTACATGCTGTTGGTATTGACTAATTGTGTGATAACTTTTCAACTGGAATGATTTCCAAATGTGGGTTCATGGGTAGGGGCTTAGTAAGAGGCATCTGCTGCCAAGGGAACATATCTCATGTTTGAGGCAAGAACTTGGAAGAATCTTCCTTTGTCAGAATGCTGAAATAATGTCTTCATGAAATGAAAACAATGCTTACATAAAACCATGGCAATGTCACCCCTTTCAGTCCTGCTCAGTTTCGCTCCTGTTTTAGGAGCATTCAAAGTTCCTGGGAGGACAGAAGTACACAGATAGTGTCCTTTTGATCAAATGTTTCCGGCACTCTGCTCAAATACTCTACTTCGTGATCCCAGTAACCATCACGGGACATGAAAGCTGGATATAAAAGCTGCACCGGAATGACAAGATTTTCTTGAGATGGTAGCTGGATCCAGTTGGAGGCTTTATTTATTGGGGAAGACGTGACCTGAGACTGATTTTTCAAGGTGTTCTGGGTCCATCATTACAATTTACATATCAATCTCAAACACACAGGATGTGCGAAGGACCTAGAATGGTTAAAACAATCCCATAATAAAGCAAGGCTGGTGAGCACTCACTACATAACTTCAAGCTCAACGGAAGCTTCTAAGAACATGCAGTTCTGATATAGGAAAAGGCACACACATCAAGGGAACAGAGTAGCGAGGCCCGGCAGAAATATACACCAGTTAATTTACTCTTGATAGTGTGGCCAAGGCAACTCAACAAGAAAAGTTCTCAACCTTGTTGATTTTTATTGAGGAAATACAAGTCTTTCAGGGACACCTCTGGGTATATAAGACTTTTTTTTTCCTCTCCAGAATTTGTGGCAGAACATCACAGCATAGAGATCTGCTACATAAATGCCCCAAAGGAGAGTATTTTAGGACAAACTGTCTACCTTCTGTTTGAGACTGAACTTACTAAGCAGATGTGTTTGATGGCATGGGCTACAAGATATAATAAAAGTTTGAATATATTATCCATACATTTATAAATTTACTATTTAAAACCATAAATTTGTATGATGATATAATCACTGAGTTTCCTTTGAATGTATGAAGTCTAAATGAAAGTAGCTATTGACATAGCAGAGATATTTAAGAAGACACAGAAAAATACATTGATTAATGTTTGATCCCAATCAGTAGAGATAGTCCAGTTAGTGCTGCCAACTTAAGGAGATGATAAATTTGCCAATGAGGAATATTAATTAAACAATTAGGAAATCAAATCAAAGACAAGACTAAGAGAATTTATGTGTGTAAATAATGTCAGAATATATGCCAGCAACACAGTCAATCACATCAAACTGGGTCCAGGATTTGGAACTTTGATCTGACTTTTGAAAATGGACCAGTCCAAGTGCATACTCAAGTTAACACCAGGGAACGACAAACTCCTCCTGACGTTTCCCATCAGGACTAATAAACATAGCTGTCTCATGTGGAGACTGGGGGAGGGAAGTTATCATAATAAACAATTTAAAATGCTCCAAGATGGATGAATTCAACACATGTGCTTGCAGTTACTTTCAAACTTGTGAGCAAAAACGGCCACAGTTGGACATTACTAGTAACAAAATTATATTCCTGCATCAATAATGTGAATGATCAGAATGAAGAAGAAAGAAAGCCATCCACCCTTGATATTTCCAAGTCATTTACTATCATCTGATGTCTATTTATCAATCATCTTTCATATATTTATCTAATCTCTATCTATCTATCTATCTATCTATCTATCTATCTATCTATCTATCTACCTCTATCTATCTATCTTATCTACCTATCTACCTATATCTATCTATCTATCTATCTATCTATCTATCTATCTATCTATCTATCTTATCTATCTATCTACCTCTATCTATCTATCTTATCTACCTATCTACCTGTATCTATCTATCTATCTATCTATCTATCTATCTATCTATCTACCTATCTACCTGTATCTATCTATCTATCTATCTATCTATCTATCTATCTATCTTATCTACCTATCTACCTATCTACCTATATCTATCTATCTATCTATCTATCTATCTATCTATCTATCTATCTATCTATCTATCTATCTAATAATTATTTAGAGACAGAGTTTTTCTATGTACTTCTGGCTGGTGTGGAACACCCATGCAGACCAGGATGACCAGATCTTTCCTCTGCCCCCTATGTCCTGGGATTTCATATGCACAGGAGATCTGTATACTTTTGGTGGCTTGGGTTTAGAAAAAGCAGAGCAAGTTGTTGAAGGCAAAGGGATGTTTGTTACTGTGACTATGGACTCGGGTGCCGTAGGGGCACCTTGACAGGATGATGTTGAGTACTCTCTGGTGGCACAAAATAAGATGGGTCAGTGATGAAGTTTGGGCCACCAGAGTCCTTAGTAACAAAGGACAATGAAAGGCGGTAGTAAGATATTCTTGATAGGGCTCTGAAGCTCTAGTTTCTGACCCTGGCTTTGACACTCACTAGGTAGCTCTGGTTGGGCAGGTCACTTGATTTTTCTGAACATTTTCCGTATTTTATGTGGGGTCCGGGTGGTTGTAAGGATTGGTAAAACAGAGGACACTGGGCCCTTCAAAAATATCTGCTACAGTTGTTTTTCATTATCTGCTTGTAACTGACTCTTCAGTGCAAGCCCAGGCTGGAGCCAAGCAATGATTTCTGTGAGACCCTCGAGATATTTTAGGAAATAATCAATACAAGATGTGTTGGGTTGAAGCCATGTTGAGAAGCATAAATCTTGACAGTATGTTGTTTGATAAAATTAATAATGCTTGAGAGAAACATTGTAAAAACCCGTGGGAGGGAAAAATATGGAGTATGCCTAGGGAGAAAGTTGAAGCCAGTGTGGAAAGAGTCATCCAAAGAAAGTTGGTCATCATCCTGATGCAGTATAGACAATACACATCCACAAGCATACCCACACAGGAGTGTGTGCATAGAAACACAAAGACATGTGCTCATATTCAAAGGAGCATGTACATATCTACGTATGTATGTATGTATAGAAGCATGCTCACACATATATACGTGGAAGTACATTTATAAAAATATATATAAGATAGATGTGTCCACACCTGGATATACAAATACATGTTTGCAAAGACAGATGCACATACATGCACACATGAGCTACCAGTACTAGTTTTGTTGGTGGGTCCTCAAAAGAAACTGACCCATGAGGACAACTAGCATGAATTCCAGTAATGATAATTGCTAATTGTCTATTCAAGAGGCTACCACCGTCTCAGAAAATGTTGCTCTTGGATTGTATTAAAAAGTGTGTGTGTGTGTGTGTGTGTGTGTGTGTGTGTGTGTGTGTGTGTTGGGTGTCTTTCTCTGTTATTCTCCACTGTATTTTTTGAGACTGGCTCTCTCATTGAACATGGAGCTCAGTAATTTTGCTAGATTGGCTGGTTAAAGCGCTCCTAGCAGTCTCCGTCTTGCCTCGCTGGTGTTAGAATTACAGACACCTGCCACTGCACCTGGCTTTTTTACACAGATGCTAAGGACCCAAATTCATCTCTCATGCTCTTACAGTAAGCGCTTTGACCCACTGAGCTGTCCTAAGCCCTGCTCTAGTTTTTCTGTAATTAAACAATGGAGAGCAGTATGCTCACTGGGCTTTGGAAGTTGTTGATGTGGACAGGCAGAGAATCAGCAGGGATGAGAGAATCAGCAGTGATATGAGACCAGGATCACATGGCTTTAAAATCATAAATCAAACCCAGGGGTGACCTGTGCTTAAAAGGAGAACATGGCTTTTCCCTTATCTAAAATGTTCCCAGATTTTCTGAAGGATTTTCTTCACATTGGTGTTGCTGTGTGAACACTTGGAGAAGCTAGGCAGGATGTCTTGGCTGCCTACACTATAGGGGAAGCATTCTGGGAGGCCAGGGACAAGCTTGGAAAAGCCTTGGGGGCAAAGCATCTTTCCCCAGGCTGACTTGCAGGCAGGAGCAGTTGACCTTCTGTTGGATAAGAAAAGAGGCCATGGGCTTGTGAAGCAGAAAGTAAGGACTCTTGATGCCCACCCGGGTGACCTGACTTAGATCCTTAAGACCTATATTGCTGCTGTAGGTGACAACTGACTTTCAAGTTGTCCTCTGGCCTCTACACATGTGCTGTTTAGTACATACCCCTAAATGTATATATGTATGTTTGTTTGTTTATTCACTTTACAACCCAATATCAGCCTTCCCTCTCCTCCCAGTACCCCTTCATGCAAGTCCTCCCCCCATTTCTCCTTCCCCTTCTCAGAAGGTTCCCTCTGCGTGTCACCCACCCAACCTAACTAAACTCCCCACCCAACCCTGAACATCAAGTCACTTTAGGACTAAATGCATCCTCTCCCACTGAGGCCAGACCTTTGCCCCTGAGGCTTTACCAAGCTTGTCGCTGGCCTCCAGATATGTTTCCCCTGCAATATAGGCAGCCAGGACATCCTGCCTAGCTTCTCTAAGTGTTCACACAGTGATACGAATGTGAAAAAATTTAGGGGAGCAGGCCACAGGTTTACGGACAGCCTCTGCTCCTGTTCCAGTTGTTGGGGGACCCTCATGAAGACCAAGCTGTTGGTCTGCTATGTATGTGCAGGAGACCTAGGTCCAGCCAGTGCTTGCTCTTTGGTTGGTGGTTCAGTCTCTGGGAGCCCCCAAGGATCCAGGTTAGTTGACTCTGTTGGTTTTCCTGTGGAGTCCTTTTCTTCTTTGGGTTCCTCATTCTTTCTCCCAAGTCTTCTGTAAGACTTCCTGAGCCCCATCTAATGTTTGGCTGTGAGTCTTTGCATCTTTCTCCATTGGCTGTTGGGTAGAGTCTCGCAGAGGACAGTTATGCTAAATTCCTGTCTGCAAGCATAACAGTATCATTAATAGTGTCAGGGGTTGGTTCTTGCTCATGGGACGGATCTCAATTTAGGCCAGTCATTGGTTGGGAAGGTTGACCTTTGACCTCTATACAATGTGCTGCGCACACCCCTAAATAATTTTCATTTTAAAATCTAATAAAAGGGAAAAGAGCCCTTCAGTACCACACCCAGATTGGCCAGAGGCCACATTGATACAAGATGAAACATTTATTTTCCAGAGTGATGCGATTATTTCCTAACTTAAATCATTTTGTGTTGTTTTATTGTGAAAGTATTATGTATATCACATATTATTTAAAATATAAATTTCAAAGGTCAGAAGACCATGAGGAAACCTTCACATTGGGTCTATTATATTTTTCAGGAAGAAAAAAGGAATAACTTCATCAGCCAAAGCTTTGTCCTGGGAGAAGTGCTCTGCATGGTAGATGTGTCCATGTCTATAAAGGTGAGAGGCTCTGGGCAGCTCAGCCTATATGTACTCACACTTACTGGGCATGAAAAGGAGTGAGTGACATCACCGTGAGCTCCCAGTGCGGTCATTAAACAGATGTCTGTAAAGTGGTCCACAGCATGATTCATCTCCCCACCTTCCCCTTTCTCCACCATCATCCATTCTTTACTCTTTGCTCTTTGTTGTTTGCTTGGTTTTGAGACAGAGTCTTCCTATAGCCTAGGCAGGCCTTGAACTCCTGCCTCTGACTCCCAAGTGGTGGCATTACTGGTACACTGGTCTGATACTTTTTTGTTTGGTTTTGCCTATTGCTTTCATTAATATACATATTGTATATTAATTGCCTACTCTCGTTTGTCTTTCTTTTTTTTTCTTTTTCTTTTCCTTTTTCTTTTTTTGAGACAGGGTTCCTCTGTGTAGCCTTGGCTGACTCAGAACTCAATTTGTAGACCAAACTGGTCTCAAATTCACAGAGATCCACCTGCTTCTACCTTCCAAATGCTAGGATTAAAGAGATCTGCCCACTTCTGCTTCCCAAGTGCTGGAATGAAAGATGTGTGACACCACCACCCAGCTTCATTTGTTTTATTTTCATAAAGACGGTATCATAAATGTCTGTAATTTACTTTCCTCACTTAGATGTCACTGCTGAGATGTATCTATGCTGTTATAAGTCCTTGCCTTCATTAACTTAAATTATTTAAATATTTGAATTTGAAATATATACTCTTTAAATTTTATTTATTTATTTATTATGTATGTGTCACATGACGGAAAGCAAAGCACTACCTACTCTTTCATCCTGCAACATAGAATTCAGACGACATTACTACTTCTGCCTCACAGTGACCCAAATACACACTGGAAGCACCAGGAGAGATGATTTATTTTGGTTCATGATTTCAGCTCATTTTGGCAGAGAAGGCATGGTGAAGCAGGTGGTGCCATTGTGGCAAGAGCGTGCAGCAGACTCATAGAGGACCAGGAAGCAAAGAGCAAGAAGTGGGCAGGGGTAATGCATCTCCAAGATGCTCCTCTTAGCATAACCTTCTGAGATGTGGCCAGAATGATGTGTGTGTGTGTGTGTGTGTGTGTCTGTGTGTCTGTGTGTCTGTGTGTCTGTGTGTGTACATACACTTGCACATGTATGTACATGCATATGAAAGCTAGAGGACAACCTTGAGGTCATTCCTCAGCTGTATTTTTTATTATTAGTTAATGTATTGGGGGTAGAGGTAGGAGAGTAGCCAGGAAGGTCAAGAGAATTCAGAATATGAATATGAATATGAATATGAAAATATCATTGCAGGCCTATGGAAGTCAGAGGATGATTTGCTGGAATCAGTTCTCTCCTTCCCCGTGTTGGTTCTGGGGATTGAATTCCATTTGAGTCTTGGCAACAATATCCTGAACCACCTTGCTTGCTCCTGGATATTTTTTTTAAAAAATTTGAGGCAAAGTCTCTTCCTGCCCTTAAACTCACTGATTAGACTAAGTTGGCCGGCCAGTGTCCCAGGTATCCTCCTGCCTGCACTCTCAGCACTGAGATTACAAATGCCATACCATGGCACCTGGGTGTTTTCATGTAGGTTCTGGGGATCAAACTCAGGTCCTTGTGGTTACAACATAAGTGCTTTGCTGACTAAGCCCTCTTATCATCCTATTCAGGAGTTCTTAATTATCTGCCAGGCAGTGGTTTCAGTGGTGGATTAGGGTGAGGTCAACCAGCACTCTGCTCTCCCCCTCTCATCTGCAATGTGTAAGTTGAGGCTCTGACAAAGCTCATCATTTGTTTCTTGATACTGTCCTGATGTCAGATGCCAGCCTTTAGGCATCTCCAGTGGCGGCTTGTGGAGGCTGCTGTCAGCCCTCTCTGGGAACAGTGTGGTTGTTGCTCCATACTCCTGATGTTGCAACAATCCTTTTCTCTTATCGAGATTATCAAGAAGGAGAGAGACACACCTGGAACAATACATGTTGAGTACTGTTTGCAGTTAGTGTTTTCATAAGGTGCCTCAACATCTAAATTCTTGCCACTGCTTTCCTCAGTGTGTCCCAAAGTGAATGGGCTTCCTACTGTTCTGCCCTGAGGTTTCTGGGGACAGGATAGTGGATGGTTTTGACAATGGTGGGCATAGTATCTTCTGGGAGGACAGTTCGGATAGATGCCCATCTCTTGCCAGTTGCATCATCATTTAAGCATCCCTTCTCTGGCTCATGCCAACTCTTTCAAGCTTTTGCATCACAATGAATGGGCTTTCATCCACCTGGCAACTCAGCCAAAGTCTCAGTATTTCCTGGAGTCCTCTCTTCTCCTCCAAAACCATCAACTCATCAATTTGTTTCCAGAATCTGAACTGGATCTCTCCACCTCTTTCCTCACTGTCTACCATGTTCTGCCATCACCACTACCTGCCTGCCTGACTCATTTCTCAGGCTAGAGAAATGTTTGTGCTCCTCTTAGAAGGCACTGCTATAAACATGTCTGGTCAGAGGTCACCCACTCAGGACCTCCAGGAATTCTTCCTGTACTCAGTCTGCCATTTGGAGAATGTGGTTTTGTGAGGGAAAGTTCCCACACTTTACTTGATTGTGTGAGTGGATGCGACACAGATTTTATGTATAAGCTGGTCAACTTCCTTTGACGGTGCAGGCTCACTCGGGCCCTAGCCAATTATTAATGTAGCTAGTGAATGGAAGCTTTTCAAGGGATAAAAAAACCCACACAACCAAACCAAACCAACAACAAAAACAGGCACTTTCCCCATTCCCAGGGAAGAGGGAAAAATTAAAAACCTAGAAAGAAATATATCATAATGTATACATTCACCATCAATCAAAGAGGAAAATTCAATTTGTTTGAGTATTGTTTTTTAAACTAGATGTAGAGAAAAAAATTATATCATTTTGGATTGATTCCATTTTCCAAATGTGTGGGCACAGGTGGGTCGTACAGTGACCTCCAAAAAACCCCACAAAAACCAAAACCAAAAACAACAAGGTCCAGTGTAAACTTGATCGAGCAAAACAGGTTTAATTACCACACCTTAAGAACGCCACGGGCCTGTGAGACATGACTTCTAGAATCTCTTGGCTGACTTCTCTACCTTGGCTTCATTCACCAGCTCATACAAAAATGGCAATCAGCTGACTCAGGGCTCCATCGCTCTGAATTCCATTATGTCTCCTGACCACTTGGCATGGCCCCACCGATATCCTCAGTCTATTTCTGAAGCCACATGTTCACAGATGATGTAACCCAGCTATATGTATGTTGCAGACTCATTCTAAAGCCACCTGTAAGCCATTCAGACTCATTCTTGGAAAGGAGGGTCTTCAGAAGAAATTCAGAGTGTGGCTAGGAGAGGGAAGGAAAGCTGAGCTCAAGACCAGAAAATCCTGACACACTTTCATCCACCCCTTTGCCTTTGTTGTCAGCTGTCTTGCTCCTTTTATGTGGCCTTGTTTTAGATGCCTTTCCTTCCTCTTTGTATTGATCAGTTATCGTCAGCCTTACATAAACTAGAGTCACCTGGGAAGAGGGAACCTCAACTAAAAGAACTGCCTCTCTATCTAACTGGCTATGTGGCAGGTCTTGGTTAATGTTTGACATGGGAAAGCCCAGCCTCAGAGTGGTGGTGCCACCCTGGGCAGGTGGTCCAGGGGTATATAAAAGCAAGAAGAACAAACTGTGGGGATCAAGGTAGTTAGCGACATTCCTCAATGGTCTCTACTTCAGTCCCTGTCTCTGGGTTCCTGCCTTAAGTTTCCTGCCTTGACTTCCCTCCATGATGGCTACAATCTGAAAGCTGAAAGAAACCCTTTACTTCCTGTCACTTGCTTGTCATCATTATGTCTAGCATGGTGGTGAGATCAAACTAGAGCACTTCTCCTCTTCCTTCTCCTTAAGCCCCTGCTTCCTTCCCCACCTCACAATTTTTTCCTGTCAGCAACACTTTATCAGGGCCTGTAAAAGGTCATAAAATGACCTGTGCAGCATTGAAGGGTTCTAAGAGAAATCCCTTGAATGGAGTTTGACCAATGGGTCTAGTTGTTAAGCTGTTGATTGTGGCTAGTCATTGTCTGTACTGTCCTTGTTTCTAGTGTGGAGTCATTTTTCTGTTATTTGGCGGTGCAGTCAACAATCTTGGAAGTCCTGAACATGTTATCAAGTGGTTTCGCCCACTCAAGGTATGATGCTTGCCTTAATAGATTGCTTTTTCCATGGAGATTTCTTTTAAAAAAATTCTTAGTACTTTTATGTGAGTAATTGAATAAAAAAAAACAGAATTAGAATCTGTAAAGAATTTTTCCCAAATGAGAATGTCAAGACTATCTCTTTAAATATTATGCTACCTTTGCCATATTCTTTTTTAAAAAAATTAAAAAAAAAAACTTATATGGGGCTGGAGAGATGGCTCAGCGGTTAAGAGCACTAACTGTTCTTCCAGAGGACCCAGGTTCAATTCCCAGCACCCATATAGCAGCTTACAACTGTCTGTAACTCCAGTTCTAGGGGATCTGACACACATGCAGGCAAAACACCAGTGCACATAAATTAAAAATATATTTTAAAAATTATATTTAGGGATGTTTTGCTTGAATGCATGCTATGTCTATACAACACATGAGTGCCTACCACCTTCAGGTCCAGGAGAGGGTGTTGGATCCTCTGGTACTAGAGTTATGGATGGTTGTGAGACACTATGTGGGTGCTGGGAACTGAACCTAGGACCTCTGCAAAAGCAACAAGTACTTTAAAACACTGAGCACCTTTCTAGCCTCATTTGTCATATTCCTGAGGTCATAATAGACACCAACTAAATTCTATAATTTTTAAATTTTATGACTGTCTAAAATTTTATGGTTATCTCCAGCTTTCTTCCCCTTTTCTTGCTACTATAGTTAATGGCTCAAGGTCTTTAGTTAAAGATCATCTGAACAGCTAACTCTTTTAATACCTTGTGAACTTCAGGAGCAGAAGTATACAGGGATGTTTGCGATGACCGAGAAGGGCCATGGGAGCAACATCAGAGGGATCCAGACTGAGGCTACCTTTGACTGTGACAGTCAGGTGAGGAGTCTGTTTCCTGTCTCATGGATCAGTGCATCAGGGGACGGTACAGACCATCGTACCTTTCCTGAGCCTGGCTCCTCACCCTCTGCACGAGAGAAGCATAGACTTAGAACAGCATCTGACTGCTTTAGAGGTGGGCATGAGTTCAGGCCTTCGACAGCAATAGCAGCCAACACTTAACCACTTCCCTACCACCAACAGGACACTACCCCCAACTCTGAACATGTACTCCCTAGTTTTCCCCTGTAACATTTCCATGGGAACAACACTAGGTGCACTGTTCTTTCCAACAGGAGTGTATGAAGAAGGGAGGAGATGTCTTTGGTCTTTCTGTCTGATGCACATGACAGCACACCCAGAACTGAGGCTTCCTGATCAGGAGATAAGTCTTCTATGCTGACACAGTTGTCTCTCAATATTCATGGGGTATCATAGCTTCTCGGAACTGCTGAGATTCTAAAATACACAGATGCTCAACTTCCTTATATAAGGAGCAGAGTATTTGTGTAGGACCTACCACATCCTCCTGAACACTTTATACCATTCTTGATGGCTTCTAACATCTATTATAGTACTGGTGTCGTATACCTGTCATTTGGGGGATGATGATAAGAAAAGAATGGCTGTAAATAGTCACTATAGGTGTAATTAATGTGTTCAATCCAGTGATGTGGGATGCATGGAGATAGATGGCCAGTTAATTGTGTTACACAATGTTCTTTTTGTGTGTGTTTGTGTGGGTGTGTGTGGTGTATGTGCACACGTGTACACATGTGCCTGTGCATATGGAGGCCAGAAGACGTGGAGTGCCCCACTTGATCACTCTCCATTGTATTCCCCTACGACAGGGTCTGTCACCGAATTTGGATGGAATTAGGCTGCAGTCAGATCCTGCTCTCTCTTCCCCCTCACAGTGTGGGGTTACAGGCATGTAGAGTCATGCCTGGCTTTTTACCTAGGTCTTGGGGACTTAAACTCAAGTCCTCACACTTGAGCAGCAGGTACTCTTCCCCACAGAGCCATCTCCCAGCCCCTATGGTGTGTGGTGTTTTTAACTGTGAATTACATCACCTGAAGGCATTGCAGTGTCTTTTTTTCCTCCTTTTTCTTCATGTGATGAACTCTGACGTTTTCTTTTCATTTTGTCTTTTTGCTTCTATTTTTGCCATTCTTCCTTTCCCTTTCCTTAGAATGTTTGTTTATTTAGTGTGTGTGTGTGTGTGTGTGTGTGTGTGTATGAGTTTGCATGTGTTACAGCATTTATGTGGAGGTCAGAGGACAATTTGATGGAATCAGTTCTCTCCTTCTACCACATGGGTCCTTGAACTCAGGTCACCAGGTTTGGTGGCAAGCCATCTTGCTAACCCTCTTTTCCCTACTTAATAATCCAACAAACATGTTGGTCAAGACCTTCTAACCCTAATGTCTTGCCTCATAATAGACGACAACCAAAGCATGTGGAAGCAATTCTTTGTAGCTCTCTACTACTGAACTACTCTGAATAGAGAAAGCTACTGTTTGTCTTAACCCTCTTTGTGGTTTCTTACTTGGTACTGTGTATTCCTAAGGACTCTAAAGGGGTCAATAAATTCTAATGTGTGTAGTCCTGTTTGTGAGCTGGGAGGGATAGGGACATTACACAAGTGTCTGTCTAGTTCTAGTCTTCCATTTCCTCCAAATTTGCCTTTCTGAACCAGGACTTTTCTAAAAGCAAGTTTTCTTGACTGATGAATTCTCATTGGATGAATGGCCAGTGTTTAGGATTGCATGTTCATTGGTTAAGCAGTTCCTGCTAGTTGAGAACTTGAGTGGTAGGTAGACACTAAGCTAAGTACTGAGATAACCAGCCAGTGGACTCTTGTCCCTATTTTACAGACAGGGAAACTGAGGTTCACAGAGGTTAGGAACCTGACTAGGAGCCTGTATTGATAGAGTTAATGAGGGATCTTAGGCTGAAATGGAACTGCCTTTAAGAGTGTGGCTTCTTTTTCCCCAAGCAACGACTTATTGACTTGGGATCTTGTGAGTTTTGGCTGGCTTTTTTTTTTTTTTTTTCTTTTCCCAAGCTGTGATATTGAAATGACCTTGGAATCATTACTGTAAGGGAATAACAACCCACAATTCTTACTTGTTTCTTCTTGCAATTTTTTTCTCAACAAAATATAATTTCTTGCCATGGTCCCATTTTCCCCAAACAGCGTAAGTGTGGTCACCTGATGGGCTTCTGCAGCTCCCCCTTTCCAGCAGGGGAGCTGTAGATGAGGAGGATGGTGAGCACTGGGTCCCCAGTGGGTGGGAGACAGAACAAGTCAGTCATAAGCTTCTGCCTGGAGGGAAGCAGGAGTTGGGGGGTAGGGAACTGACACAGTGGGGTGTGTGTGTGTGTGTGTGCGCGCGCGCATGTGTGTGTCTTTCCCCCTTGGATTCATGGTTCTCCTTCGTTTCCTCTTGAAAGCAATGCAGCATGTTAGATGAACCTCCCTCCTCTCCCTTACTATTTTTTGGGTTTTGGGTCTTTTGTTTTCATTTGTAGGGGAATAGATTAACCAGTTGTATGGTTAGCTGTGAGGTAAGAGGGAATTTTATTTTTAAACTCTATGCTAACCAGCACAAATAAATGAGATTTTGGCCAAAGCTTTTTACAGATTTTATTAGTTTATATGTATTTATATATTTATTTATTGACTGATTGATTGGGTGTACAGGTACATGCAGTACACATGTATGTACCTCCGTACTTACACACATATGTGGAGGTCAGAGGACACCTCCACACTTACACACTTATGTGGAGGTCAGAGGACACCTCCACACTTACACACTTATGTGGAGGTCAGAGGACACCTCCGCACTTACACACTAATGTGGAGGTCAGAGGACAATTTGCCAGACTTTGTTCTCTCCTTTCATATGCATTCCAGGAATTGAAATCAGATCATTAGGCTTTAAACAAGTGTCTTACTTAAAAAAGGGTTACCTTTTCATTTTGTGTCTGTGGGTATGTGTACAACGTGAGTGTAGGTATCCTCAGAGTCCAGGGATGATGGCTCCCTAGGGTTGGAGTTACAGGAGGCTGGCAGCTTTCTGACATGGGTACTGAGAAGCTAACTCAGGTCCTTGGCAAATGCACAGTCTGTTCTGAAACACTGAATCCACTCTTCAGCCCTCTACTTTCCTATTTAAAAAAAGATTTTTTAAAAACATTTCTTAGTGTTTGCAACTCTGACCATTTTGTTCGTCTTCAAGTAATCATAATTGTAACCAGCACACATGCTGGGCATTGTTTAGATTACAGTTTTAACTCCAGTATTTTAGCTGATACAAAGTTTCCATTGCAAGCTTCTTACCAGAAGTGACAAACCTTTCCCCGGGGTGTATCAGATGTGTACAGGACGGGTGGCCTCCCGCCTTCTCCCCTGGCAGCCCTGTGGTGTTTCCAGGGCTCCTTTTCCCCTCCCCCTCATGCACACAGGTTGTTTGGTCACTGCATGTGGCCTCGAGTTGCTCCCCCTTTCAGAAGCCCTGACTGGTCAGATAAGCCAAGGGCAATCTCGAGAGACGTCTCTTAAAATGATTCAACTCGTCCATGTATTCTTCTGAAAAGCCTGTGCACATGTTAAAGGTTTTTCTGTACAAACTTATGTCAGAGATTGTTTTCTTAGGCCTCAAGACTGTATTTCTTGGCCCAACGGGAAAGCACAGTCTATACACTTTATAATCTGAAATCGGATATAATCCTTATGTGACCAAGAGCATGTTGGTTTAGCTGAATCATATCTTCTACATTGTCAACTCCAATTAAATGGTTAGTTTCATTTTCTGCCATTTCCTCTGGGCGCCTGACCTATCATAGGTACCCTGTACTCAGAACTGGCAATGTGGTCAGTACCTTCTTCAGGAGAAGTTTAAGGGTAACCTGTGTGGTGAACAAGTCTGGGGAGAACCAAACCTCGAAGGCAGAATTTCAGTGGGATATTGGTATTGGTTTCCAGACAGTAGGAAAGAGAATCCTGGGATTGAGCAGAGGCTGGAACCAAACCCTGCTGCTGTGGCCGTTTCTTCAGACCAGGGTTAGTTTCAGGGTATTTGGACTTGGAATTGTTGGCTATGTTATTGCGACAAACTGCACAGGGCCGTCTAAGATTTCCTCAGAAGACAACTCCTTTACAAGTGTTTCTACTCCAGGGACTTGGGCACATGACTCTTGCCTGGGACATTGGGGGACTTAATTTTATTCACTGACTAGCAAAATGTTCACGGCAGGTTTTGAGACAGCCAGTCCAAGGCTTTGATGGCTGTTTTCTTCCCTTTTAAAAATCAAAATTAAAATTATTCGGGGGTGATATACTAAGCAATGCCAGGAATAGCTCCTGGGCACCTGCTTTGCTTACAGCCAAACACATGGCTTTGGCTTCTGATGAGTTGGTTACTATTTAAACTAAGTACTCATCATGGCTTCAGGCTGGCCAGGTCTGTGCAATAGTGGAAGGCTTGAGAACTCAGATTTATCTAGAAGCAGAAGACAAAATGAAACATACATGTGTGTACTCTGGGACAAACCATTCAGGGCCCCAGATCATTGGGCTGTTCCTAACGTTTTCATGGGCACCTCATTGGTGAGGTGTCTGAGGGTAAGGAGTGTGTGGAGAGCTAAATCTACCACTGCCACCCTCCCCCGTCTCCCGTGTGTGTGTGTGTGTGTGTGTGTGTGTGTGTGTGTGTGTGTGTGTGTAAGAGAGGTGGGGGGACATGGGGATTAAACCCATTGCCTTGAACAAAGAAAGCATCCTATCACTGAGCTATAACCTTGTCCCTTCATTTTTATTTTGAGAAAGGGCCCCTTGCTAAGTTGTCTAGGCTGCCCTTAAATTCACTGCGAGGTTCAGGCAGTCCTTGAATTTATAGTTTTCTTGCCTCAGTCTACCAAGTACCTGGGGTTGGGTCCTATGCCATCACATCTAGGTCTTGTAAGGGTTTTGATGTTGGGTTCTTTAAAAGTGGAAATCTCAGTATAGCATAGTTGGATGAGAAAAATTGATAATTGAAAAAAATACCAATGCATTGAAACAATAGCGAGATTGGAATAGAATGAATGAATAAAGAATGAACACTGGATGCTTCTTTTCCTGATTGAATTATGCACAACCTCCCCACTCCCTAAACTCTTTAATATCCACTTGCAAGCAAAGCAAAGGTGGAGTTGAAGTATACTCATGACCAAGCAGTACAAAGTTAAGGCAATGGCTTCCCAGGAGCCTTCACATCTCTCCCTGATACACAGCCCTGTTATGGTATTTATTGTGTTGAGCTAGGGGTTGGAATGAGCCACACGGAGGCAAGCACTGTGGTTTTCACTCTTCCGTGCAGGAGTTTGTGATTGACATGCCATGTGAAAACGCCCAGAAGATGTACATTGGCAACGCCATGCATGGGAACTATGCTGCTGTCTTCGCCCAGCTCATCATCGAGGGAAAGTCTCAAGGTTTGCTACCAACATGACTGGAAGAATTCTCTTTGCTACTGCTGTTTTCTCATCAGTAGCATACAGATGAGAAAACATTTCATACAGAAAATGCACCTCACAGAGCCAGTTTTATCTTGCAAAAATATATACTACTAACTTTATCTTTTATATATAAAGTGATGATCAAATTTGTTATTGCCTGTTGACATTAGTCATTATTGTGGGTCGTGCATTGTACTTAATGGATTTGGAGAGTAAAATAATTTCATATTGCTCCAGAGAAAGCATAAGGTTTTTATTTTTTATATCTATCTATCTATCTATCTATCTATCTATCTATCTATCTATCTATTTTGAGACAGGGTCTTGTTGTGTAATCCTTGCTAAACTAGAACTCTCAATGAAGACGAGGCTGTCTCAAACTTACAAAGACCCTCCTGCCTCTGCCTCCCAAAAGTGATCATTAAAGAAGCATGCCACCATGCCCAGCTCGAAGGTTTATTCTTTACGAGGGAGAGTCTAAGGCCAGCTATGTAGCTTACTCTTATAATTCCAACACTTGGAAGGCAGAGGCAGTTGGATCAACTTGAATTAGAGGCCACCTTGGCCTATGTGGTGAGTTCTAGGCCATTTAGGGTTACACAGTGAGACGGAGTCTCAACAGCAGTGAAAAATGGAGAATCTAATGAGGGTCTGTTTCTGTGCCTTCCTTAGGGCCCCATTGTTTCATTGTTCCTATCAGGGATGAAAATGGAAACTTGTACCCTGGAGTGACAGCTATTGACATGATGTACAAAGAAGGTGAGTTTTCAGGTGACCCTCCTCTGGGTTTCTTTGTGCATGTTGTCTGTTCTCTGGCCCTCACCACAGTCAAGGAGGATCTAACCGCCTTCATCTCCAGGAAGCCATGCTGGTGGATCCATCTCTCAGGAGAGCATGCGTTGATGCTATCTCCCTGCTTCTCAGATGCTTAGTGACAAGGAAGCTGTGTCTACAAAGAATGCTTCAACTTCTCTCTCCTTGTACCTAGGGCAGGCTACAGCTCTCTGGTGCCTCTTCACCTCCAGATTGATGTTTGTGACTGACCCAGGACATTTCTAACACAAGTGGGCCCTCACAGTTTTGGAGGATAGAGGTCCGAGATGAGGGAGTTGCCAGGGTTGACTCCTTCTGACAGGGGCAACGGAAGGTTCTGGTCTAGGACTCTTGCCTCCATTTATGAATGCTACCTTCACATGAGCATGTAGCCTCCCATCTACCTCCAGGTTTCTTTTTCTTATAAGGACTCTTCATTTATATTGGCGTCCACCTTAATAGCCTCATTCTAACTTGGCTGCCTCTGTAACACCTGTTTCTAAACAAGGTCATAGTACAGATATGGGCTTAGGACTTCAATCTATGAATGGGGTAGGGGGAGGTATACAATTCATCCCATAGCATTCAGTGAAGCCAGGTTTCCAAGGTGAAGCCAGCTAAAGAAAGGAATACAGGAGTTAAGGATAAAAGAGAGAAGAAAGAGAGGAAGGGGTAGGGGAGACATAGCACTGGACAGTACAGGAATAGCCTCAGTCCACTCTTGGTATAGGCAACCCCTGCTGCTGAGTGTGGGCCCTGGCAAGTGCTGTGAGAGCAGAGGGACAGGCCACTGCTTTTGAAGTCATGCCACACGTTGAAAACACAGGCAACTTCAGAAAGTCTGCTTTGGTTCCCATGTCTTCTATCCTTGACGCTCACGAGTTCATCCATGTCTGAGGAAGTCCAGAAGGGGAGGAAGCAGGAGCTGTGTGTGTGCAGAGGCTGACTCATCTTCAGTGTTCCATGCTTTCTCTTACCTGGAGCACTGCCTTTTAACTCCTGTTTATTTATTTTGTTTTAAGTTTTATCTTATGTGTACGAGTGTTCTGCCTGAATGCATGTCCATGCACCGAGCGGGTGTGTTTGGTGCTCAGGGAGGTCAGAAGGTCCTGGAACCGGAATTGCTGATGGTCGTGAGCCACTATGTGGGTTCTCAGAGCTGAACCTGTGTCTTCTGCAAGAGCAACAAGTGCTCTTAAACTCTGAGATGTCTCCCCAGTTAGCCTGAACTCTCTCCTTTTAATGATGTTTGCTGCTGGGGAGGAAAATGTGCTCCAACAGACCCCAAACCCGAGTGCCTAGCACATTGCAGGCTTCGAACAAGGAAAACCACGTCATTGTTTTTCATTCTCTTTTAGGGTGGGGGTTGAGGATGGGCTAGGTGAGTCTGAGTCAGGTCCCACCACCTCCCCAGAACAAACAGACAGCATCCTTACTCTGTCCCCTAATGAAAGAGCACCTCCAGTTCTGGAAATGTTTAAGGTTTATGTTTTGGGCCAAGAAGTAGCTGAGCCCATCTTTGGGATGGTGCAGAGCTTTCCCCTGAATCTGCTTAATTCTGTCTTAATTCTGTTCTTCCAGGTCTGAATGGTGTGGATAATGGAATTTTGATATTTGACAAGGTTCGGATTCCAAGAGAGAACATGCTGGATAAGTGAGTAGTTTTCTCCTTAATATCGGAATAGATGACCTGCTTGTTCCCTCAAACAAGGCGCCGAGTTTTGCAATCTCTCTGATTGCAAGATCAAGTAGTTACCCTCTGAGTGTTTCCACAACTAACTGGGAAAAGTAGGTAAGCAAATAGAGAAAAAGTTAAATGCTCCAACATGACATTGGTCATATGTAATGACTGTTACAGTTTAATGGACATTCCTAGACTTTCCTCTATGGCAATATGTCAAAAAAAGGAGATCCATATTAGAATTTTAACAGAATATCCATTGATAGATTCTGTTCTTTTCAGAACTGGTAATTTCCATCTGACATTAAATAACAGACATTCCAAAGTACTATGCTAAATAGTCTATAAATTATGTACCCAATCTCTTGTTGTTGGGTATTTAACTTAGATTTTGGCAATAATAAAAAAACTGATGAACTCCTTGCTTCCTTTGTGGATATGAAAAGTTATGATTACCACCTTTCAAATATAATCAAAACACATAGTATGTGTGAATGAAATTCTTAAAGAATAAATATAAAGTACTCTATTAAAAAAATCACCTGGAGGGAATGCCCAGGCGATCACAGGGCAGTCAAAGTCAATTAGTGTGGTGAAGGGTTCTCTCTCTGGTAAGATCCACAGTGGCAGTCAGGGTTAAAGATGCTTTTCATATATCCTACGAAACAGCACTTACCTCAGTGCCTCAGCTGTGTTTCCTGTGAGCTGTAAATCCTGAGCCACAGCTGTACTTAAATCACTGGTCAAGCCGGAAATCTGGGCATAAATAAACTGCCTTTTTGGCTTGCTGTGGATTTTCTCCTTTACTTAGCTTTGCTACTTACAAGTTCATGTCCACAAATAATTGTAGTTGATTACAAAAGTCAAAGAAAACCGTGTGGGAAACAAACTTAGAATGTACAAAATTCTGTCTGTCTCCCACGCCATGAACTGTTGTTGATAGAACAGAAACAATGAAGACAGATGTCCTGGAAAGTCAGCAGCCACCAGTGCTGGCGGAGGTCAGTCTGAGGCCCGTCAGCCTTCCCCAGAGGTGCATGTCGACTTCCTAGGCACTTGGCAGCATCACCCGATCTGGGGGATGGAAGAGGTTTAGAATGGGTGGCTCCCCATATCCCATCACCTTAATCAGAGCTTAGTGTTGGTTCAGCCTCAAATGACAACTGGTTAATGCTAGGGGATCACCAAATGCAGTCGAGGCTAAAAGATCAAATTCAGCTAGATAGAAAAAAGAATGCTAGTTGGCTTGTATTGTTTGTAGGTAATACGTTACTTTGACAAGCAAGATTTGATTTATAGCATTGTTTTATTACCATTTAAGTTGCCCCACCACCACCACTAGAGAACAACAGTGGCCATATGGGGTTTTGAAGGAGCAGTCTTTTGGGGGGTCTTGGTTCACCAGTGACTAGGAAGTGAACTAGTTAATAGGTGTAGATAAATAATTCTGTAAGTCTCTCTAAAATGCCGGCTGCCATTTTCATTTTTTTTTTTTTGCAGAAACTAGTAAACTCATCCTAAAATTAATATGTAGTGATAGGAAAACCCAAATAAAAGAAAGCCATATTGATAAAGAAGAACAGAGTGGGAGGGATCACACTTGGATCTGAAAGCTTGTGACAAAGCTGTGATAATCTAGATTGTATGGCACTAGCATAAGGGTAGCCGTATGGATAATGGAGTAGATTAGTCTATAGATAAATCCTCATGCTTGTTGATAATTCCTAGACCTCCAGAGCACCAAGACAAAGAGGAAACAATAGTCTTTTCAACAAATGGCTGGACCCTTATCTCATACTACCCAACATACAGTTACAAGACAACTGGGGTATATATACACTTAGTTACCTTGGTCTCATCAGTGAGTTATAAATATGACACCAAAAGTACAGCTAACTAAAGAAATAGTAGGCCAATTGGAGTTTATAAAAATTTTTAAAAACTTAGCGACAACAATCTTTTGAATTGAAGAAGTACATCATAATGAAGAATGAAGAAATACATCATAAGGGCCTAGAATCCAGAATGGGAAACTATCCTACTTAATCAAGATAGAAAAAGAGTTAACAAACAAAATATGAATAGACATTTTCCAAAGAATATATTCAGATCACTAGTAAAGCATAAAAGAAATCGCAATACTACCACTGTCATTGGGAGACTACTGTCAAGTCACAGCGACATACCATTCTGCACCCTTTGGGATTGCTATGGCAAAACATAGAGACAATAATAAGTGCTGCTGGAGACATTAGAACCATCTCATATTGTTACAAAATATCTTCATAGATTTGGAAAGTCACTTAGCGGTTCCTCAGAAGTTTTAAGTTTGGACTGGAGAGATGGCTCAGCAGTCGAGAACAGAGGAACCAGATTCAGTTCCCAGCACCCACAATGGCTCACAATTGTCTGTAACTCCAGTTCCAGAGGATCTAATGCCCTTTTCTGGCCTCAGTGAGCTCCTGTACTCAAGTAGTGTGCATAAACTCATGCCAGCACATATACATAAATCATACATAAATCTTTTAAAAAACTTTGAAGTTAAATGACCCAATAGTTTTATTTCCAGATACATGTGTACATCTGTATATGTGTGTGAACATGTATACATACATATATACATATACATGTATATATACACACATATAAACATTGTCCATGTGTTCATTGAAATGTGTACATCTATTTGTCTTGAATAAACTTAAGCACAAATGTTCATAGCATAGTTATTCATAAGATCCCTAAAGTGGAAACAGCTCTAACATCTGTTAGCTGATTAATGCTAAAAGACATCTGGTATACCCATTGAATGGTAAACCATTCATTCATAAAAAAGTAAGAAATACTGATATAGGCTAGAGTGTAGGTGAGTAATCCTTGTTCTGAGTAAAAGAAGCCAGACCCAAATAAATATTATAATTTGATCCCATTGACGAAAAGACTAGGCTGATCCTAAAGACAGAAAGTCAGTTCCTAAGGACTAGTGGGTGCAGGTGGTTCTAATGGTGCGAGGTTTCTCTTAGCGTGATGAAAATTTGGGAATTGAGGAATAATAACAGTTGTCAAACTTGTGAATATCCCTAAACCCACCAAATCCAAATGCTGTAAACAAGAGAATTTTGTGGGATGGGAATTGCATCTCATTCTTTTTTTAAAAAGCAAGTAAGCATGTGTTTGCACATGCAGCCACTGGGTTTGGTTTGGTTTTGGAGAGCTGCTACTTCATGTAGGCTGGCAGTGGTGGAGAACCTGTTCTTAACCTTCCACAAGTCCTTCCCAGCATTTCTTACCTTCCACAAGTCCTTCCCAGCATTTCTTACCTTCCACAAGTCCTTCCCAGCATTTCTTGCAAGAAGCTTTCAGGACGCCCACTTCTGTGTTTACATGGGAGTCATACAATATCGCATCTAGTAGTGCCATGCTTGTGTGATGTTAAATCCCAACATCTTTTTTCACCCTGCGTCCATATCTCCTCACAGGTTAGGTTCTGTGACTCCAGATGGACAATACCACTCACCTATTCAAAGCAAGAGTGCAAGATTCAATGCAATGCTGGCCATACTGACCCCTTCAAGACTGGCAGTGACTTTCCAAGCGATGGGTGCCATGAAGGTAGTCAGCTCTGATTTCATTGAACTTCACTGTCTGTTATTTCCAGAATGAGTAACGGTGTCAGATGCTAAGATTCTTAAACCACAGTTAATATAATGGGGCCAGAGATATTCGTTATATGCTGAGGAGGGCCAGTTGATGACGAGTATAGAATATTTCTGCATCCTTGAGACTATATCCATCCATCTGCATCACAGATTTGTGTTGCTAGGCATAGTTGGAAAAGCAGCAGAATCACAAAAGAGAGATTGTCTTATTTAAAACATGTACAGTGAGGGATGGCAGCTCCAGGAGGGGAGACTGATGGGTGATTTTTTTTCATGTTTTCATTTTCTGTTCTGCTGAACATTACTATGGGGCTAGCACTGATTACCCAGTGGATCTGGAGAGCCATAGTTCCTTCTGGGTGATCTGATGACTAGCATGCGTTCTTTGTTCCTGTCAGGGTAGCTAGCTGTATGAAGAGGCGTGTGGGCTCAGAGGAGCTGGATCCCAGTCTTATCTCATGTGTTCACAAGTGAAGCTGTAGGGAAGTTATCAGTCCTCTCTGAGCCTTGGTTTTCTCATCAATAAAATGGAACTGATGATGATGGTGAGGTAAGAGGCAAGGGCTAAGAGTGCTAAACTGTCAGTAATGTGGTTCTAACCCCTGCTTCTGCTATTACTGGCAGAACAGAAATTGACAAGGAATAAATGGTCACTCCCATGCCTACAAAACTTGTTTCCAAGTAGTGCGATCTGAAATGCCTTGGGCTCTTGGGTATCTAGAATAAACAACAGAACTAGAATTGTCCACTGCTCTGCCCAATAGACCTTGTCAGCCAATGAGATTATCCAGTGTGCTAGTCAACTTTCTGTTGCTGTATGAGGAGTTCTGAGGCAATTGGCTTATGGAAAGAAAAAAGTTATGGAGTTTTAGCCCATGGCCAGGCATCCTGCTGCTTTAAAGCATTATGGGTTGAGGACATGCCCAAGGAGGCTCCTCAGGTCATGGTGTCTCTGGGAAGCAAAGAGAAACACGAAGCATCCGTACCAGTTGTCTCTTGCTATGACAAAATAGCTGATCAGAAGCAGATTGAGGGGAGGAAGGGTTTCTTTTAGCTACACATTTCCAGCATATATGGCTAGCATGGGGGATAGGGGTATGGGAGGGGATGTGGCAGGAGCAGGAGATAGCTGGCCACACTCTGTCTGCAGTCAAGAGGCAGAGGGTAGTAGAGGCTTGTGCTCAGCTCGATCTCCCATTCTTATCCAGTCCAGAATCTCCGCTGGGATATTATTCACATTTAGAATAGATTTCCTCTCCTCAGTTAACTTCATCTAGATAACCCCTTGCAGACACGCTTAGAGTATTATTTACACGGTGATTCTAAATCCCGTCAAGTCGGCAGTCAAGATGAACCGGCTCTGGGGCTGAGCTCACAGTGTTGCTAAGGGCACATCCAGAGTGATCTCGCTTCCTTCTACCACCCCTACCTCCCTCCACCCCAGATTCTGAAGAGACTGCAGCCTTCCATGATCAGTGACACAGGCTAGATACCAAACTGTCAACACACGGTTTGGGGGCCAGCATTCAAGGTCCCAACTAGTGTCCAGGCCAAGAGGGATGCTTTACAGAGTCCAGATGGGATTGGACTTTGTGAATACTGCCCAGTGAATGGCATTTCCAGTGGCTGTGTTGCATAGTGAGTGTCCCCAGTGCAGATGTTTCAGAGAGACCCCCTCTGAAGCTCCACTTCCCCGGCAGCTCAGACGAAGGACGAAGGACTGGTGTTTCCTCCGCTGAAACCTAAGATGCTTCCGATCCTTCTGCTGTCGCTGATGAATGGAAAATGGATCCTTCCCTCCTGCGTGCATTCTTGACGGATTAGGAAACTGTCACCCAGGCTGTTCACGATGATATTAGCTCAAGGCTGGGCATGCCCAGTCCTTTCAAACTTTGCCCAGATGTCTGACTTTTCATGACTATCTCTCGTTTCCACGACATTCCTCAGCACATTGAGATTGCTCTCAAAGGTTTGTCGCAACAGCCCTCCTCTCCTTCGTGCCCAAAGTGCCAGGCTCAATTAAATGATCAAGAAAAACAGGAGGAAAAAGAAACCAAGATATTTGGGGCAGGGAGTCAGGGAGGGAGGCTTAAAGGGCCTTCAAAGCCTACTTGAGGGTAGCGCAGCTGGGAAGACTTTCCCGCCAAGTAAGGGAGGTGGGGACAGCACTGAGGGCGGATGCAGAGGAAGTGCGGATATAAACAAGAGGCAACCTATCCTGTTCCATTGATTCTGCATAAGGGAAATGTTTTGTTACAAGACATGTTGTCCCTACTTGTCAAGGCCTCTCCCCAAAGGAGACATGGGAGCTGTACCCTGTCCCAGCAGTGTCTTGTCTGGGGTAAGGGGATGCTACAGGCAGGGTTTGCTCTTTGAGAATGCCTGTATTGACAGGCAGGCACAGCTGTACCTGCCTAGCATTGTCCCAGTCATCCTGTCCCCCCTACCCCCGTGACCTTCTAGTGCTCAAGAACCAAGTTCTCATCTCCTTTTGAGGGTCTTATATGACCTCTTACTCCTGATCTCCTTCTTCCCATTTGGCCCCGTTTCCTGATGATGCACCTTGCATTTCCTTACTGTGGGCGTGGTGCTCGCAAATGATGCTCTGCCATGAATGATTCCCACCTCATCTTTACGTGACTCATTTTCACATTCGTTTCTAAGCAGTTGAAATTGAGCCTTCTTCAGAAATGCCAGGCCTGCACACGACCCCAGTGCTGCCTGTCTCTAAGACACGGTAGCTCCCCTTGCAGTGTGCTTTTGGTTATAACTAACAAAATGTTGCAAGAATGACACTGGGATCCAGGGGTTCCGCGTGAATTTTGGAAGATGGGTCACAATTCCGTTCAGAAGGTACGACCAATCCCAATAGGATTGACTGGGTTTGGGCATTGTGTGTGCAAAGAGGCAACTCAAAGGAAACGGGGTTCACAGGAGAAGGACCCAAATTTGCTAAGACTGGTATCTACTGGGGATCTCCATGTGTCTGCACACAGGGGAAAGGTCATTTGAGGACAAAGTGGGAGCGGCTTTGGTAAACCACTGGCACCTCAGTTTGGGACTTCTAGACTCCAGAATGAGGGGGAAAATGTCTGCTATTGAAGTTATTTGGTCTGTTTCACTACCTTAGCAGGCTGATATACATGCCAAAGGACACAAAGGGTACTCCTTGACAGGCTGTCAGTCAAGAGTGCAGCTATTGGGAACCATCTCTGCCTCCTTCCCTCACCCCAGGGCCCAGCCCTGAACTAGGCAAAGAGAGGTACCCTATGTAAGGTTGTCAGGTGAGATTACTGGGTGGAATCAACATGAATGGAAACAGCTGGAATGTCGTGTCTGCTCCAGATGCCATAGTGAGGCCATTATGAGCAGGACTCAGGATCCAGCTTCTCTGGGTTTCCATTCTGTTCACATGACCTCAGAAACCAGAGTCTCTTTATTTCTAAACAAAACAAAACAAAACAAAACAAAACAAAACAAAACAGAACTGCTGTCAGACCTGGAGGAGTTCGCACATATATAGGGGCTTGCACGTGTACTCATATATACCAAAAAACATCACACACATACTGTTAGTCTGACAGGTATGTGGAAGCTCATAAGGCCAAGTTCAAGTACACTGATTATTAAAAGTGCATCTGAGGTCACAAGGGTGACAAAGAGGGGCAGTAACACAAGCTCACCCTTGGCATGGATGCTCAGACCAAGTGTGGGTGGTGGGAGGAATTTGTGAATGAGCTTTGCTGGCTGAGGGACTGCAGACAACATCAGTCATGCCATCTGGGCACCCTTCTGGAAACAGTGAAGTGCATCCTCTTGACTGAAGAGTAGAGACTGAATGGAGCCTCTTCAAATCATTAAAAGAAAACAAAAACAAAAACAAAAACAAAACCGTGTGGTAGGAAAGATGGCAGCAGCCTCTTCCACCTCCCAGACACACAGGGACAGTGGAGTTGGGGAGAGTGCTTTCATGGGGGCTTCCCACAGCTCTCCTGGGCTTACAGCATCGATGGTGAGCACTGGGACAGGGTCCAAGGAAGGACTTGACTCCGTTTTCTCCAAACTGCGTTTGGCCCCCCATTGGTGGGCACTGTCTTGGGATGACTGTGCTTAGACCTGATTCTAAGAAGAGCTTGAGGGAATGGGAATCTCCTGAATGGGTCATGGGTCAGTGAGGATCCTTTAACCCCCAAGTGGGCTGGTGATGGAGTGATCCCTTGGGTCTTGCTCCAGCAGAGAGTTTACTGTTATTGACAGAATATTTACTTTTGTTCAGTCTCAGTGCAAGGCTTAACTAAATGCTAAATGCCATGGAAGACCTTTGGCCTCCCCCTCTCTTCTTACTGTCCTTCCATTTATCCTTCTGCCTATCTAGCACTCATCAATTCATTCACCTGTCCGGAACCTACCCACATACATGTCCATCTGTCCATATACCTTCCACCCATCAATTTTTATATTATTCTATCTTTTTAACCATTTGCCAAGATACCAATACAGCCTTCCATACATAATGATTTGCCCATCCATCCATCCTTTCCTCTCTCCTCCCCTCCCTTCACCTATCCATTCTGCCCTCCACCCTATTGTACGTTTTAGTGGTTAATGGAATCTGTGCAACACAGTAGAGAAAATAACCTATCTCTCGGTATCACATGAGAACCCACACCCTAGTTGGAGATCTGGAAAGAGAGCTTGGAAGTACAATTGCTTCTGTGAGATCTTGCATGGGAACTATACTGAATGGGGCTTGGTTAGAGTTGACAGCCTTTGATAAGATTCATGTAACTTGGCCTAAGAGGGCAGAGCTGAGAGGGAGTGGGTGCCTATGTCAATGTCCTAAACATGCATGGTGTGTGTTTTGCTAAAACTAGAGAGAAATTCAACAGACACATATTCTTTTAATGTCGAGCCTACTGCTTACCTGTTCTCAGAGAGCACCATCAGGGAGTTGAAATCCATGGCTTTTCACTCATTAGCTGTCTTTATAGAGGAAGCAGCTGCTTGGGCAGTGTTATTCCTTTTCCATGTACACCATACACACACACACACACACACACACACACACACACACACACACACACACACACACACACACACACCACATGGAGAGCAGGGTACCAGGACTTGCTGTTGCTGAGAACTCTGGTGGGATGATGGTTTTAGCTTAGATGGTTCTGAGATGGGAGTTATATCTACATGAACTATGCACTTTCCATCTCCCGTGTGGAATCTCCCCAGAACCGACCACCAGAGGGCAGCAAATACCAATTTGCAGATTTGTTTCCTTGACTGCGTTTGCTTGCTTTGCTCTGGGTGTCAGAAGTGACTGGAATTTTGCTGTTGTCAGCAGTTTATTCAGCTTCTTTATCAACCACAAGTGGTGACTTGAAAAGGGCAGTGGTCACTATGAGAGTGGGGGTTCATCAGCTGTGTGATTGCCGGGCTGGGCTCAAGATCAAACTTGTAAATAAACTATGGTTATTTTGATGACTTCAGGGTATAATTTGACTCATAAAATGGCTCTTAAAAACAAAACAAACAAAACCAAAGCCCTTTGTATCACTTTGGATGGGTATAAAAATACTTACACAGTGTCATGTTGACTCTATGACAATTGTTTACATTTTTACAACAGAAACTTAAACATTTGTCTTCATTTTGAGACAGGGTCTTGCAATGTAGCTCTGCTGGGCTTGGAACTCCCTTTATAGACCAGGCTGGCCTCTAACTCAGAGAGATTCCCCCTGCCTCTGCCTGCCAGTTACTGGGAATAAAGGCATATATATACAGCAATGTTTATCTTTAAAAAGATTTATCTACTGCACTTTCCCCCAAAGCAAGGAAGCCGGAGATAAGTACAGCTAGAGATAAGCACGGTGTGTTTAAAGTGCGTGATTGGAAGATCTTCAAGTGCAGTTCCTTGAACGTGTGCTAAATTCCTTCCCTTTCAGCACTGCCGTGATGCTAGAGATGACCTGGTGCATACCTCACAGAGACTCAGAGCATAGCACAGGAACTGTAGACCATTGAGAGGGAGCATCCAGGGTTACCCTGGCAAGGGGATAGGGGCAGGCGGTGGTGGAGACGCGGGGCTAACACTCGTAGAAGGAAAGCCCTAGGGTCTTTGTGGGTTCTAAACTAAGTCCCACAGCCCTCCAGGCTTAGGATTGAATCTAAGGATTTGTACACGAAGAACACAAACTTGGCCGCTGAACTGAGCCCCGCCCCCACTGCGTGTCTTTTATAGAAATATTTCCGAGTGAGGCCCCTTGATCCCTGGTAGAGTAACCCAGAGTTGGCATGCAGCCCATCTTTCCTGAGTCACACATCCAGGTTGTGTTTACAGAGGGACACTCTCAGTGTCTGTGGCAGGAGTGAAGTTTTTCAGTGCTGAAGGAGAGGGAAGTCCTTGGGCGCTCCTCCCTGTTTGATGTGGCCTAGGAACTTTAGCTGCTGCGACTGTGCCAACAGTTTAAGCTTCTCCTCAGTAAGTCATCGGAGGCCAAAGAGGCCTCTGGGAACCCAGCCTTCTGAGGCTCCAGGTACAGCTATGGCAGCCATGGGGACTGCAACACACGGCTGTAGACTGTTTTCAGATGTTCTTTGCCTGAGTCCTTCTAGGAAGGGAACTGGTCTTCCTCAGCTCAGTGGCCCACTTACCTGGGACAGGGGGTATCTGGGCTACAGCTGTAGGGAGCTACATCACCATGGAGACTGTCACCCTGTCACTGCGAATCATCATTGTCTGTGCCGCCTGGAAAGTTGGATAATGATAACCGATGGCTGGCAGGTTTCTGCCTGAAGCCATTTCCATGTAGGATGAGCACCTGTGAAGGGGACTGTCCCTTTTCTTCACATTTCACTCTGTCATGCTTCTGTTCCCTTGCTTTAGTAGAGTCACAGAGAAAGGGATTGAAAGAGAAAACCCACAACTGTCGCTGGCCTTCGTCGAGCGCTTCCTGTTCAGGAGCAACATCTGAAGCCTGTTACACGCAATCACTGTTCAGTCATCTTGGCCCACCTGTGAGCTGGATGCTCTCAGGAGTCTCGAATTTAGTTGAGAAATACTGGGATTCAAAACAACAAAGCAGTTTGCCCAGAGTTTCTCAGGGCTCATAGTTCACTGGGGTCCAGTTCTTAACCCCAAAGGCAGGGTAGTTTTCAAGTGATGGGCCTTTGACTGCCTTGCATAAGCCTAATCCACAGTTTCTCTTGGATCACTAGTACACAGTCATGTTTGCTTTGATTAACTGAGCTCAACTGAAGACTTAAAAATTATCCACATTGAAAAATCAGAGAGATTCTACCCAAACTGGAATTTGTCAGATGTCCTCTGGTTAGTGGCAGGGCCAGAATCCAGGCCTCTACCCCATCTAATGGATCCTCTGAGGTTTTAAGAGCGGTACCTTTCCCTGGTCCCGAGCATTTGTCTACCAGGAGGGCTAATGAAGGGATGAGGCTGAGGCGTCTTTAGACTGATGCTCATTTAAGAGGAAAGGGGCCATTTGTGGCAAACATTTGTGGAAGGTGTCCAGAGGAATTTTTAAAAACTCAATCCATTGTAATAATTGTCTATGTCTAGTCTATAATAAACTTTAATAGGTCCAAAAAGGCTTACCTTTCATTGCATGTATTTAAAAATTCCCTGGGCCATTTCAGTCAGAGACACAAAACTCTGAGAGGAGGAGCAAGGTGAGAGTTTGTGGTTTGTTTGTATTTCTGAATTTCCTGATCCATTGATTTTTGGCATTTCTACAGCTCTGTTGTGAGGGGTGAGAGTTCAACTCTGTGAAACCCACCCTGATTTCCATTTCACCATTTTCCTTTAGTTTCAGACTTTTACATCATTGCAAATCCTTATAGTCTACCAGATAACCCACAAACATCCTGCAACCTCCCATTTCTGTTCCGACAATTCAATTTCTTGATTTTATCCACTCTCCATTTTGGTCTGAAGAACTGTTACTCATTTTTATACTGTGAAAACTAAAACATTGAGTTTTCTTCTGTATTTAACACCTAGCTTTTGCTTTTTGGTTACGTTATTAAGGTCAGGACTATGCAGAATGTGAAACACATATGTTCCCTATATATATCCGACGTCAAAACACTTTTACAATGTGAAGAACAGTATCCTAGCATAACTGTCTTACACGCCATAAATTAGTAAAGTTCACGATACCTGGTGTTTACATTGTTATATTTTTATAAAGTTTTTGTTTCTCCTCCTTGGAGAAATACTCGGTTATATTTTCTAGTTCATTTTATCTTGTTTGTTTTGATAGACTTCTGGTAGTAATTAATCTTCTTAAAATGTCTTATCTTTTTGCTGGTTTTCCTCTAGTTTTGTTGCAATACATAACAAATGTTTGGAACGGAATGTGAATGCCAGTATTTTGGCTCCTTATATGTCATTGTGGTCTTTTTTATTTTTCCCTCACTTATGACTGATAGTTTACCTGAGACTTGTAACTTGAAAATAACTTCCCCCAAAACTTCTGTTTCTCCATTATCATTTTGCTTCCAGTCTGTTTGTGGGAAGCTGTGTCTCTGTAGTGTGCCTGCACTTTTTTTCCTTCTGCGAGTTGTTTGTCTTGAGTGTGTGGGGATGTCTTAGTAATGTATCTAGGTTTGGGTTTTCATTCATCCTGTGTGGCATCTGGCAGGCCCTTTCAATTTTTTTTTTTTGGTTCTTTTTTTCGGAGCTGGGGACCAAACCCAGGGCCTTGGCTTCCTAGGCAAGCGCTCTACCACTGAGCTAAATCCCCAGCCCCAGGCCCTTTCAATTTTAAAGCCTTGGTCTCCTTTCCTCTGGGGATTGTTGTCTTTACTTAGAAGTCTACTTATTTAGAGGTGACTTGGCACCTCTTTTGTGTATTCCCTCTTACATTCTTATAGACTTGTTCTCTAGGAGATATTTTCCTGATTTTACTTTTATTTGCACAATTGTGTTTACTTTGTAAGGGTCCTTTCTGTGTTGTCCATTTGTTTGGAGTAGTCTGTTGTTTTCTAGACATAACTATGGGCTGAAGATGAAGAGTTCTGCTCTGTGAGTCAACTCTTTTCTGTAAGAGCAATGGGGTTGACTATGAAAATAAAAAAGGTTGAGACAGGCCAGCAGTTATAGTCAGAATGATATGAATACTGTTATGAGTGGGGTCAGAGAATCACCAAGCTTAGCTTCAACCATGCACTGAGGCGTCCCCCAAAGGCCTCACACTGAGGTTTGAAACCCAGGTAGAAGTTAGTTGGTAGAAGGGACAGTCCAGGCATGGAGGACGCATGGAGTCACAGAGTAGTGAACAGTGTGGTCTAGTTGTGGTGCCACACAGGAACTAACGTGGGCTAAGTTTCCCTGCGATGCTTGAAGGCAGTGGATAGCAGGGAAGCTGCAACGGAGGCTCACATGCAGGAGGAAGAGGGAGAAGGTTGAATATTTAGACTCACTGTCCTGACAGCTGGCTAATGGATGGGGAGCAAAGCATTGACCATTGGAACCACCATAAAGATCTGAAGAAGACATGTACATTGCAAATGGAGAAGTAGCAGGGAAGGGAAAGACCATGGCATATGTGGAGAGGCCAGATAGAGAGGGCTGGGCTCGCTAGAGATGGATCAGGGGTGGGTCTTTCTCACGGGGGTGATGGGTCAGGGATGTGTCTGGGCTCGCTGGGGTGATGGGTCAGGGATAGGCAGGTCTGGGTTGGGTCAGTGTATGGCTTGAATTTTCCTAAGGAGTTGAGGAGGAGGATATCTTCTGCACTTCCACAGCAGAGACTCTTTCTTAAATGTTCAAAAACTCAATCCACCATGTAGCAATAATTGAGTGACTTGCCTCACCAAAGAATTTAGGAACAAGAGGGCAAATATGATGTTTTTTGATAACCATTGTCCCTTCTGAACTGAGAACAAGGCTTGGTACTAAATGTCTAGTAAATAAATCATGAACACATGATGGATGAATGGATGGATGGATGGATGGATGGATGGATGACTAACAGCATTGAAGGGAGAGGTTTCTTTGGTAGAGAATAGATGAGTTCAAATCATAATGCTATGGGGATTTGGTGTGGGCCACATGGCTTTCTATTTACTACCTATTAATTAATATTATTTATTATCTCCATATAAGCCATTTCGTGGCCTTCCTTTTATTGTTTATTAGTATTACTTATTGTGTATTTATTTCATGGAACCTGGGGCCTCGTGGCATTTTAGGCATGCACGATACAACTGAGCTGCTTTCTCAACCCTTAGACAGAGGCTTCTGAAATATATGAAGAGCCCTAGACTCCTAAGTGAAACTTATAGAAAAACAGACATAATACTTCCATTGCCAGTCCAGAGCTGTGTTATAATCTTGGGGCTAGCCTGCCCCCGGGGCATTTCAGTCTGGGCAGTGAGTACGAAGGCAGAGAAGTCTGTGCTTATTTCCTACAGTGCACATTTGCTCCTTGGCTACCCTTGCAGACTGCTCGTCGATGAGCCTCCTGGGTCTGACGATATTGTCAGTGTGACTGAATCGCTATTCTGGGCAGATGACACATAGCCCAGGGACTGTCTCTTGTTCTCTAAAGACGACTGTGTAATAGGATCACAGCTTCATAGTGCACTTCAGGCCACACTGTGGAGCAGCTGGGCTAAGGGGCTTTATACCTGAGTAAGAGAAATTGATCCCAAACCCCAGTGACACAGATCTTATTTTAGCTCTTCAAACAGACTACACTGTCACTTCTACACAGGCTACACTGTCACTTCTGCACAGGCTGGTCCTCCCACCTATGACTGATGCTTCCTTTCTTAGGCACTGGTTCTATTAAGTGGATGTTGTGTATCCTTCAGAGAACTTTCCTTTACAGAACTTTCAAAGTGCTTTGTTTATTCCAGTCCCTGATGTGAACTCTGTATTTGCTACCAGAAGGTGTGTGTGTGTGTGTGTGTGTGTGTGTGTGTGTGTGTGTGTATGTGTGTGTAGGGGTGTGGTGGTGAGGGCATTATACAGTACCAGGCACATAGGAGACTTTCAGTAGTTATCTGTGACTTGAATGTAGCCTATCACAGTATCTCTATGCTAAGGAAGTCCGGGAGAACAGAGGGGAGCTATGCACAGTGGTATCTACAATGGAATGGACTCCTCCTCTGTACACATGTTCTTACTCAATGTCTGCTGCAGCTCCACCATGATGCCTCTTTACAAATGGAAGACAGGCACTCTGGGAGGTGAGGTGGCTTGGCAGTGGAGTTCTGTGCCCAGCCTTGTCCTTCATTGACTTCAGTCTCTACAAACTTCATGTTATAGCTGGGCATAGTGGTGCATAACTTTAATCCCAGTACTCAGGAGGCCTGGGTAGAAGGATATCTGTGGGTTTGAGGTCAGCCTAGTCTACATAGTGAGCTCTATGATAGTCAGGACTTCTCTCTCTCTCTCTCTCTCTCTCTCTCTCTCTCTCTCTCTCTCTCTCTCACCTTCCCCCCACAAAACAAACTTCCTCTTGTCTCTGAGCCTTTATTTTAAGGCTCATTGTCTGACTAGAGACATAAAGACAGAATTATGGGTATATTGAGCTCTAAAGGAACAATATTTTGGGTTTTTAGAAATGTAAACGCTTGACTTTTGGGCTGAGCTGAACCACGCAATATTTTAAAAATGTCCTCCTGTCAAAAATGTCCTCCTGTCCATCTCCTTGATTGTGTTGCCTGAGTCTTGAACTTGACTTTTGTGTTCAGGGATCTTCCAGGTCAGGTAATCTGAGTCAAGGGCATTAGCTCAATATTGACCCGATAGAGTCATGTTTTCTTTGTGAACTTTCATCTGGTAATAAAGTTGGTACGGGCAGACTTTTAAAAAATATTTGCATATCTCATTTCCTTGCCTAATCAGTGTTGTGAGAATAATGTCCTACTTTCCATGCTTGAGTGATCAGCTGCGGTATTGTAAGGCACCAGGGGCCGGCTCACTACAGCAATTTCCTTTTCTTACATTTTCCATCTCATCCCAGCTTTGCTGCAACCCACGTGCTGGACTTTCGGAAACAGAACTCATCCCACCAGCAAAATGATACCATCTGGGCACGGCATTTGCCCCCAATTTAAAGGGCACCTTTCACAGATGCATCATGGGTCCAAGTATCCTCCTTGGATGTGCTTAGTGAAGGCGTATTGGATACCTAGACTCCACGTTAAAAGTCCTTTAAGGAAAGAAGAGAGAGCCATTAGGTTTAAGGATGGCTTTTTTGTTTTTTGACATGTCCCTATGATTACTCATGACCTTACAAATTGTTTAGTTTATAGCTCACAGCTAGGCTAAAGATGTCAGATGCCTCTTTTCATCCCCGTCCACTAACAGTGTATTTAACACCTCTGCCCCCAAGGTAAGGTAGTGAGGACATGTATACTAGTGACATTTTGTGATAAAATACCTGACTGAAGCAACTAAAAGGAAGAGAAGTTTATTTTGGCTCACGATTTTACAGAATACAGTCCATCATTGCAGGAGAGACATAGGCGAAGGCTTGGTCCATGGTGATGGGAATTAATCATGGAGCTTGTTCCCATCTATTGCCCACTTGGAGCCAGAGAGCTTGGGTTTTGGCTGTAACCCTCAAAGGTCTGCCCTTACCCAGTGATCTGCGTGATCCAGGCAGGTCTTCCACCCTAAAGGTTCCACAACTTCTTCATTCAGCATCACCAGCTGGGTACTGAGTTTTCAAACATGGGTCTGTGGGAGACATTTCATATTTAAATCATAACAGAAACCTTTGGCTATTACCAGCTCTATGTCTTTCTGTCCTGAATGTTGAAGAGGTCCTGGTGAAGCATTGACAAGGAATATACTCCTTCTGAGTTGCTGTTCAGGGTGTCCACCCTCCCCTTCCTTCCTTAGTGTCTATTCATTAGTGAAGGTGCTGTGAGAGCAGACAATTCGGCAGAGCTGCACATGGAGGACTCAAGCAGGCTTGTCTGGGATCCATGGAGAATCTGGACCACTATAGGCAGCAGGGTTGGGATATTCTCTCACTTGGGGGAGAGGCTCCCCTTCTCTAGGAGAGATGCCTTTAAAGCTAGGTGATGGTATTGCCTCTAGGGCCCAGCATCTGCCCTACCCCAGGTCTCCTCATTGCCCCGGGCCAGCTGTCATTGATTTAGTTCAGTTAAGAAAGTATCTCTAAGTGTTCTCCAGGCTAAAGTTATTGCCTGCTGTCATACGAGCAGCTCATGCTTAAGATGTGGGGGGGTCATGCTCTACTTCCTTAAGGATGGGCTATCCACATATATTATTTGGAATTCTTCTCCATAAATATTTGCCTCTCCTTCATCCTTTATTATTTATTTATTATTTAGTCACTTCTTCTTTTTCTTTTACTTCTTTGTCTCTCTGGGACATGGTTTCATGTAGCCCAGGTTGACTTCGAACTCACATATAGTCGAGGTTGACTTTGAACCTGCTCCTATCTTTCCAGGGCTTGGGGTACAGGTGTGTACCGCCATATCTGGTTTGATTGTTTGTTTGCATCATTATATGTTTATGGAAGTTTAATTGATGTTTTGGGTTAGAATCTAATTCTATTCCTTTTATTTTGTTGCTTAAAAATTTTCAGCTGTGCCTACTGGAAATTCTTTCAGTTGGCTTGATTCTCTACATGGCCATGTGAGTGTGTGTGTGTGTGTGTGTGTGTGTGTGTGTGTGTGTGTGTGTGTGTTTGTGTGTTTGGTCTCTCTTTCTAGCACTCCAGGGTACTCCTCACTCATCTTGTATTTTTTCCTGCACCAGGGTAAATCATTTGTCATTTTGAGAAAGCAAGACTTGGGCTCTGTGTGTTTTGTTGCTGCAAGGAAAGTGCATATATATCTGTGTATGAGTAAAATATATTCACTTATATCTCTATTAAACTAAACATGAATTTATATTATACCCAAACTCTGGTTATTTCCATGTAGATATTCTAGACTTTTCTATGGTGACTGTCGTAGTTAGGGTTCTACTGCTGTGAACAGACACCATGACCAAGGCAAGTCTTACAAAGGACAACATTTAACTGGGTCTGGCTTACAGGTTCAGAAGTTCAGTTCATTATCAGCAAGGTGGGGAGCATGGCAGCATCCAGGCACATGTGGGGTTGGAGGAGTTGAGAGTTCTACATCTTCATCTGAAGGATGCTAGGAGAAGACTGACTCCAATAGGGTTAGGAGGATGTCTCATTGCCCACACCCACAGTGACACACTTCCTCCAACAAGCCACACCTACTCCAACAAGGCCACACCTCCAAATAGTGCCACTCCCTGAGCCAAGCACATTCAAACCACTACAGTGACTTATGTGCTCTAACATTGAAAACCCAGGCTCTAACCACCCGCCATCCATCGTAGTGGTAGCTAGCTTTTAGAACTGTGAACCACATGGGATGCGCTTAGCTACAGCTTGGCTTTGCAGTTTTCTTAGCCTACTCTAATCTTCCCTGCTCCACAGTTAAGTTGTTCTGTGGTCTTGGCTCTTCCATTAAATCCAACACTTCTTCTGGACTCTCCTTACCTTCTCACTCTTTATTTACTAGTTTTTAATCTTTCGCAATCCCATACATTTCACTTTCTCTCTGCGCTGTGAGATTCTGTCATGAATCTGCAGATGCAGCAGCAGACAGAGTAGGCTCATCAGTCCTAATGCTGTGTGCCTTTCCTCCCATCTTCTATTGAAGGAATCCTCTCTCTCTCTCTCTCTCTCTCTCTCTCTCTCTCTCTCTCTCTTGAGACAGGTTTCCCTGTGTAGCTTTAGCTGTTCTGGAACTTGCCCTGTAGACCAGGCTGGCCTTGAACTCAGAGATCCACCTGCTTCCCAAGTTCTGGGATTAAAAGCGCACATCACGGTAGACAGGCTTTAAACTCTTTCAACTTGGATCTGTCTGTCTGTCTGTCTGTGTCTATCTGTCAGTCTACTTATCTATTTAAGATTTACTTATTTTGTGTATATGACACACCAGTAAAGGGGATTTGATCCAATTGCAGATGGTTGTGAGCCACCATGTGGTTGTTGGGAATTGACTCAGGACCTTTGGAAGAGCTGTCAGTGCTCTCGATTGCTGCGCCACACTCTACCACGTCACACCGACTTGTTGAGGGGACTCCCATGGGCTATCACCAACTCACACCGACTTGCTGCTCAATGTTCATTTTAGGTTTCTATGTTGAGTATGTGGGGGGATGGGGAGGAATGAGTATTTACCTCTGCTTGATACTCATATTTCTTTGTTTAGTGACTTCCTTCTATACCACTTGGGATTTCTATTTGCTAAGTGTTTTTGGTTACTTTTATGGTTGTGGCAATAAAATACCTCGACAAAAGCAAGTCAAAGGAAAAAGGCTTATCTGAGCTCACAGTTTGAGGGTATAGTCCAGCACGGCAGGGAAGTCCTGACTGCAGGAGGTTGAAGTACCTCATCCTGCAGCACTACATGTAGGAAGCAGAGAATATCGATGCTTGTGTGCTAATTCCTTCTTCCTTTACACAGCCCAAGCCCAGGGAACCTCACTGACCTCCTTTACTGTGATTCTTGCCACCTCTACCAACCAAATCAAGATGGTCCCTAACAGGCCGGCCCAGAGACTGACCTACTGTTACCATCCCCTCCCAGTTGAGTCCAGCTGCTGTCACGTTGACAGTCAGTGCTACCTAGCACACACTAAGCTCTTTGTCCCCTATCCCCACCCCAGGGTATCCCACTGTCAAGAGTGTCCACGCAGGCAGGTGATGCTCTGCCAGGTGAGGCCCTGAGAGCTGCCTCACCTCAAGAGAAGCTGCGGCCTTAAGTTTAGAATGTAGAGCTTGATTCTGCTTTGGTGTGTGGAGCAGGACAGTGAGGAATGGGAGTAGAGGTATTCTTTTCCATTTGTTTTGTGCCTGAGGTCTAGGAGTGGCCTGTTTTCTTAGGTAACTAAATGGCCACTCTCCGAGTTTTAGTGTTAATTCTGTTAACACCCATCAGTTTTGCAACTTGCCTTTCACACCTGTCTTTTGGATATGACTTGCTAGGTTTTCAAAAAGTAAAGAAAATGTCTCCTTATTACACACACACATACACCATTCCACACGTGTGTACACACATATGCACAAACACACATGCACATACAGACAAGTGTATGCTGTTCTTTTCCTAAGTATAACTGTGTCACTTTCTCTAAAACATTCACTTCTAGGAATTGAGGAGACATAGCACCCCGACGTGAAGGCGGTCATGACAAACAAATTGCTACTTTTCTTCTTGCCTTGCTGTCTTTGTCTCCTCTTGGTAGGAATGAGGGGAAAGAGCTGGGTGCTGCTGTCCAGGGGCTATGAAGCCTGCCCTTGGCTTTGATGACGTCGGCCCCTCCTTGTTTGATAACAGGGCGGGCACACCTCTCCCTGCTGAATGGCTGGTTCTCTGCCAACTGCACAAGGGGTGAGTTCACAGTGACTTCAGTCATGAAGTTGAATTTAGGACATTGGGATGGCATTTAAAGGGCACACAGATGGGCAGTGTTTCACTCTGAGCTGTTAGCGTTGCTTCCCCCGCCAGCATGTCAGTGCCGGCTCATCAGCGCTGAACACACGGCTGAGAGCTTTCCATCCATCCCCACATCATCAAACTGAAGCCCTGGAGGACCACAGAAAACCCTGGAGTTTCTGATGCTGTGGGCTGGGGCATAAGAATTTACATTTCTCATGAGTTCATTGGGCAGGCTAATACTCGTGTTTAATTTAATCTGTGTAAATGATTCCTATGAAGCAGGGAAGGGGGTCCACATTTCACTGTAAGGAGTCAGCAGCAAGGGTCAAGGGACTTGGCTCCGAAATTCTCGACTCTTTACCACGAGCATCTCTTGGCTTAGCAGCTACCTTAGTACAGGAAGTAGGAAGGGGCTAAGGAGTCCCTGGGAAGACAGGCAGGGGTCCAGTGGGGGCTGATGTGGTTTGAAAGTTAGGCAAAGGCTCAGACGAGCTGAGGAGACTTATGTGAAGGACCAGTCTTGGTGAGTGCTGGGGGTGGACAGAGGCCCTGGTCTCTCAGAAGGAAGCCTTTAGAACAGCAGGGAAGGGGTTAAAGGAATCTGCTCTGTAGATCATCTTCTACATACCCACCCACCTTTGCTATGAATGTGTCATGGCTCTGTGGAAAACTGTCTACACTGAGGCTGTTTATGGTAGAGTCTGTGCACAGTACAGGTGTTTGTGTGATCTCTCCCTGCCATGGCACTACTTACAAGAGAATCTTTCTGTGTCATGGCCCCATGACTACTACCCTGCCTGTGGGTGGTACTCTGTGTGCTGTGATTCTCTGTAAGTCTCTCTCTCTCTCTCTCTCTCTCTCTCTCTCTCCCTCTCTCTCTCTCTCTCTCTCTCTCCCTCTCTCCATCTGTTCTCCCCCACTTCTGTGCTTCTGTTTGAGTGACACTCTAAGTCCCACCCCCTCTTCTTACATCATTGCTCCTTTTCCATGTTTTATAAAAGATGGAAGAAAAATTAAAACCTCCAGAAAAAGAGACACATGCCAAGACTTCCTTTTCAGTTAATTTTGTGATGTTTTAATATTTGGACACTTGAAATGAACAAACAAATAAACAACAAACAAAGAACACGCTCCAGTTAGAGAAATCCCCACGTATGTGTAGGAAAGGGAGGGAGGCCACTCTAATTCCACACGGGCTCTTCCGATCTTAACATGAGCGTGTGCGTTCAGGTCTGGAGCTTTGGGGTGAGTTGGCAGTGTGGAGACGTGTATGGTGAGGTTGTAGACAGGTGATGGTCTCCTTAGCCAAATTGTACTAACATTTTTTTATAGATCACATATATTTGAAAAATATTCAAATCATTATGAAACATAGGCATTGTCATAATATATCCCCCGTTAGCCCTTCTTGAGAAACTGGGAACTCTGGTCTAGAAGCTGTCTGCCCCGAGGAAGGGCCAGGCTCCTGGTTATGCCACCTTCAGCACAGGTCTTCTGGCCCTAGAATGTACAATCACTGGTTTAGAAAGTTCTAGACTTGGAGCACCTTCCACCGGTTGGATTGAGGGACACTGGGGCTTACTGGAGGTTCCCCTCTCACCTGTCAGCCATATGTGTGTGTGAACCCAGGACCTGTGGTGGAATGGGTGTTTAGAACAGACACTTCCTGGTAATCTATGAACTTGGAAGGAAATTTCCTTGGCACCTTCCGTGATAATTCAAACCATTTCTTTCTTTCTTTTTTTTTATTTTAAAAAATACAATGTGTTTTAAAAATGTGATTTTATAAATTATCATTATTTTACAAGGGCCATGTTGTCTACATGGTGCTTTATAGGGAATATCTGGCCACAGCTGGAGCACTTCTGGGTGTTTTATGGCAAATTATTCTCAGATTACCCTTTAATGCAGGAAGGGCTGCCTGTTGTCTGAGCTCCCCAGGTCATACAGAAACCCCCAGCCTTGATACAAAACAGCTGTCTGTGTTCCAAGAAGAAGCACTTCAGGCAGAGGCAGAAGGGAAAAGGTTTTCACGGCTGGTGGGGGTTTTGAAAAAAGTTTAAATTACTCTTTCCTTGCTGTTAAAATGTGATTTAATTTTGTTACCAACAAACTTGTGTCAACCTAAGAGAGAGAAGTACTGTGAAGGAAGTTTGTTAAGTGTGTTCTGGTAATACTTATAGCATGTCCTGAGGGTGTGCTCCCCAGGGAGGCCAGTACAAATCTCCTGCTGACCTCCATGTCCCTGGGCCTCAGTCTGGCTGGGCCAAGGTCAGGGGCCAAATCACAGACCTCCCTCCCCTTTCTCCTCTGGGCCCCTGCTGAGACCAGCAACAAAGGGGCCAATTGTTGGAGATATACCCTTGTCTGAGCGGCTGCTTGAGCCTCTCTGAATGCCAAAGTGTCTCCATGCACATTGGTATGTATGTAGTATGTATGTATGTATGTATGTATGTATGTATGTATGTATGTATATGTATGTACATGTGTGATGGTTCTTGACCATATATTCATGTTGCATGTGTGAACAAGCATATGAGCAGATAGGTACTGTGAGAATATGTTTGTGAGTCTATATACATGTGTCTACACGTATATGAATGGATGTGTCCACATGCATTCTAATGCATTTGTGTGTAGAGGTGTGTATGCATGCACGTATACATGCATGTGTGTGGGATGCATGTAACTCGGTTAAAGAATTTCTTGAGTTGCTGCATCTTGGCAGGGCCAGTGGCCTCAGAAGCTGGACTGGCCAATGGTGGCTCCTCAGGCTGAGGGAAGAAGGAACTGGCTCACTTCTTAGCAGGTTGCACAGCTGACTTTATGTGGTGTTTGTGCTGGTATGGAAGGCTTGGGTACATTTCTCCTCATTTGCTTCCCTGTAGGAAGCAGACAGAGCAGGCGCAAGCCTTCTCCTCGCGAATTGGCCTATTCTGACCTGGGCTTCCAAGCTAGGCTCTCTAGAGCTTTTCTGCTCCCTTCCTGTCCCTTTCCTGGGCTGCCCGTTGGATCCAGTACATTCTGTGTAGAACAATTATGAGATGTTCTGACCTCATCAACACTCTGACTTAGTCCCCACTGAGCCACAGAGTTCTTCCCTGGGTGCCATCCTTTTGGTACCTAGCATAGCTGGGTATGTCCCAGCTCTGTCTGCTGGCATCTTTAGGGCTCACATTTTCCTTTTTAACAAAATTGTTCCTAAAAATGACAGCAAGACACATTTGACTCTGAAGCTGGGGTGAGAATGAGAAAGCTCGGATCCCTGACTGGTTTTCCTCAGCACAGCTGCCACGGGATAGCTTTCTGCTTTCTTTCCATTCTGGTTCCCCCCAACCCTGTTTCCTCTCTGCTCCCAGCAAGAGCTTATCTTTCAACTGTGGAAAAGCCACCAATTAAACTTTACTCCAAAGCTTATCAAAATATTCAGTCGGTAAAATTATCTCATAATTAGCTGAACTGTAAGCCAGAAGTCTTTAACCACAGGAAATGTAACGTGACCCAGCGTGTGGAGTCTGTAAGTTGCTCATCCTGGCCTTGGCTGCAGTTGCTGCTTTTCCTTCTTTCCCAGTCATTTCCTCCCTGTTCTGCGTGTTCTTAATGGTCCCCAAGGCCTCAAAGAAAATATACTACTAAGTTTAGCTGAGGTAGATAATGGAACAAATTCAGTTAAGTGTAATATAAGATCAACTTGATTTTTAATATTTTAGGCATGCACATTTATATACTCTTTGTGTCTATACATGTTCGTGTGTGTGTGTGTGTGTGTGTGTGTGTGTGTGTGTGTGTGCATATTTGTTGGGGGATGTGCATGCGTGTGGAGGTCAGAGGACAAGTCCTGTTCACCTGTTTTATTTATGTATCAGATGGGATCTTTCTCTGGCTTGGAACTCATCAAGTAGGCTAAGCTGGCTGATCACTGAGTCCCAGGACTCTCTGCCCGCTCCTCTCTGAAGCTGGGATTACAAGTGCCTACTGCCATATAAATTTTATTAGTGAGATTTGAAGGGGAATTGAACTCAAGTCCTGCTTGCAAGGAAAGCACTTTATCAGTGGAGTCATCTTCTTAGCCCCTGCTTATTTTGTTTGTTTGTTTAGCAGACTTACGCAAAGTAGACATACTTTCCCAGATTCTGATGTCTTGCCATGACTGGGTCTGTCTTTTGGATGACTGCAGTGGTAACCGGAGCTAGATTTTTCTGGAGCCTTGCTGTTCCAACAATATCCAGGGGATTCGGCAGTGTGGCCAGCTGGACAGCAACTGGGCTTTCTTCTCTCTTAGTTCATTTTGCAGAGCTCTCCTTCCCCTTCTGTGTTCTCCGTTCTTTCTATGATGCCACTGAACATGGCAGCATCAGGCGTGCCCTCCGTCACCCTCCCCCCACATCTCCTGGGGACAGCACGGAAACAGGGGTGGTGTTTGGGACCTTAAGGGGCAGCTTAAGCTTCCATGCAGAAGAAACGTTACAGGAGCTTCTTAGGTTCTCCATTGCTGTGAGCTTCTTAAATTGGTAATGCCATGGTCTGGCATTAGTGGGTTCAGACTCCCATGGGTTCACTGGACACTGCCACCTTTTCTATAGCGAAATGCTTCCATCATTCTAAAAACAAATTGAAAATTACATTTTCAGATGCACTAACATTTTCACAGGTGGGTATTGCATGTAGTATTAATAGTGTAGTTAATATTGATATTTCTGTACTTGTCAGAGAGCAGGCATACATGTCTACACAGCTACAAACACAAATATAGAAAACCTGCTTCATCCTTCTATTGTTCTTGCGAGGGAACAATGGTTCTGCTCATTTTATAACGAGGAAACTATAAAGAGCCTCCATCACTTGCAGATGCCTGCTAGCCTGACTGTCTTAACCACTGCTCACCCTGTATGGGCTGGCCAAGGGTCATAGCTTAGGATTTTGACCATGTACATTTGAGAGGTTTATCATTGATACTTCTGAGCATAAAGAGGAAGCCACAGTTGCATCTCAGCCTCCCATTGCCGTCATGTTCTGGTGCCACAAGTAATATCTCTTGAAGTTACATTTGTATTTCAGGCTTGACTTCTCTACTGCCTGTAGATGAGTCTTGACTGGCCTTGAGCCAATGGGACTCCTGTAAAGGCTAAGGGAATCCCCAGGAAAGCCTTGGCCCAGGTGTCCAATCTCTTGGTGGTCTGGGTCCATGTGATGCTCCAACAGAAAAGGTGATGAGGGGACGCACTCTAGGCTTTGCTGTCCTAATGCAAACCTTGGTATCAGCTGCATGATGACACCCCATCCTTCCACTGCTGTCTCAAGAGCCCTTACCCTACAAGTGCTCCCAACGAAGGATGCAGCCTGTCCATTCCACAATGAAATGACCCTGGCCTTTTAAAGACCCTTTCGAAATATGATGATCTTTTAAAAGCAAAGTTGAAATCAAAGGTCTATCATTAAAGGTTTTATTCATTAAACGAAGCCCATAAGGAAATGTTTTAAGGTTTATTTTTTTTATTTTATGTGTATGAATGTTTCCTGCTTATGCGTATATGTGCCCCATGTATGTACCTACTGCCCACAGAAGCCAGAAAAGGACACCAAATACCCCAGAACTGAAGTCGCAGATGGTTGTGAGCCACTATATTAGTCCTGGAAATTCTGTAAGAGCAGCGAGTGCTTGTAACCACTGAGCCATCTCTCCAGCTCCATACATTAGGAAATATTAAGAAATAATTGCCCACACTGAATTATTTTCTTGCAAATTCAACTTGTTATTTATATTATTTAATTGGTGTTTTCCCCTCTGTTCTCAATTACAGCTTGGACTGATGATAGCCATCCGCTATAGCCACAGGTAAGGCTTTAAAATCTTTTTATTTTCAAAAAAGGAAATGTGTTTGTGGCTTAGAGGTTTGGGTTTCCTTCGGCCCTGAAGAATTCTGAGGCTGTGTTTCGGCTTGTTCTCTTTTTTGGTGGCTGCTTTTCCATGATGTGGATGGCACAGTTGAAATTGCTGTTTGGAGGGAAGTGTGGCGATGGCGGAACATTGTTAGTTTTTGCTTGCTTGTCGCAGGCCGGTCTCAACCTTGCAGTCCTGCCTCAGCCTCCCACACCCTAGGCTGGGATCACAGGAGTGCGCCATGGTACTCAGTTCTTGGCCCTGCAAGTTACGATCCTCCTGCTTTGGCGTTCAAAGTGCTAAGATTGCAGGCGTGCACCGCTGTGCTCAGCAATGCTTTCTGTAGGACAGGAAGATGAGAGGCTCTAAGTTAGGGGTGCAAATGTGATTCCTGTGCAGCTCACTGGGCCTGAGTCTGGGTCCGGGATTCTTACACGTGAGGCCAGGCCAAGACTGTTTGTAGAGCCCTTTCCTAACCCACCAGCCTCTCCTTCCTGCATCTGGTAGAGGTGAAGTGTTTTTGTCATGATTTTCACCCTGGTGTCAATTGCACCATATTAATGGGGAAATCCACCATTTTCTAATGGGAAAACCCACCATCATGGTAGTCTTGTCCTATGAATGTGTGTTTCCAGAATCATTTTTCCTATTTGTGTGCATCAAGACATATTATGCTGAATGAATTAAAACGAAGGGTTGGTTCCCAGGGCCTCCTGCTCTCATGCACACTGTGCTCGAACCTTCCCCGACACGCCACCCTTGGACCAATGACCTGCCAGTTGGGTTCATCTGGTCATCTCTTCACAAACATCCCAGAGGACTATCTGATGGCAGAGCAAATTCGCATCCCCCAAAATACTTGTCACACGTTGTATGTACAGTTTTGATCTACGTGTGAAATTCAGGTGGTTTCTGAGAAGCAGAACAGCTGTGAGCAGGAAGAGGGCAGGCGTGGCCTTGAGCTTTGTGGAATTCATGTGTGAGAAGAGAAGCGTTTAAAGAGAGACTTTTGGAGTAGGTGGAAGAAGGCTGCTCCAGACAGTTTCCTGGCCATACACGGGTAAAGAAATATCTTTCCCTTGTCTGTAACATAGGTGCATGGCTGAGGTCCTATAACAAAGGCAGAAAATGAAGGCACAACACACATGTTCATTTAATTTGTTTGACATGAGCAGGAGCTGGCATAAGAAAACAAAGACCTGAGGTGAAGAAGTATGCTTAGGGGCATCTGAGCTAGAGCAGTGCTTCTCAACCTGTGGGTCATGACCTCTTTAGAGGTCATATATCAGATATCCTGAATATCACATATTTACATTATATATAACAGTAGACAAATTACAGTTATGAAAGTGCCAATGAAATCATTTTATGGCTGGGGGTCACGCAAACATGAGGAACTTTATTAAATGGTTGCAGTGTTAAGAAGGTTGAGAACTACTGCACTACAGGGAATACACCCAAATGTTCCCCCCACTTTAAACCAGCTTCTTGCTGTGCTCCAGTGAGAGGTGGGAGATGTTGAGGAATGGAGCACAGATCACTTTAATTCCAACAGTCAGGAGGCAGAGGCAGGCAGATCTCTGTGTTGTGGCCAATCTGGTCTATAGAGTGAGTTTCAGGACAGTCAGGTCTGTTACAAAGAGGAACCCTGCCTCGAAAAGAAAGAAAAAAAAAAGAGAGAGAGAGAGAATGCTCTAAATGTAGATTGCAATAGAATGAGGTGTGTGTGTGTGTGTGTGTGTGTGTGTGTGTATGTATGTATGTGTGTATGTGAGAGAGAGAGACAGAGACAGAGACAGAGAGAGAAAGAGAGAGACAGAGATGGAGAAAGAGACAGAGAGACAGAGAGACTGACACAGACAGAGGTAGAGAGAAAAGGGCTGTGTTGTACATCCATTCTCTCGACTACAACACTCACTTCAACTCTGTGGCAGACTAAATTTTCCAAAGATAGTGTTCTAGTTTCATTTCTGTTGCTGTGATAATATATCCTGACAAAAAACAACTTAAGGGAGAAAGGATTTGTTTTAGACTGTAGATCCAGGTTACAGCCTATTACCAGCAGGAAGAACTTAAAGCAATCACATCACACCCACCTTCAAACCAGAGAGAAATGAGTGTATGTACGTACACTTAGTGTTCAGTTAGTGTTCGCTGCTTTTACCCAGTCCAGGACCTCAAACCAAGGAATGGTGCCTCCTACTCACAGGCTGGGTTTTCCAACCTCAGTGAAGGTAACAGAGAGACTGGTCTTGCTCAGCCTGTGGCCATGTCCACACTTATGGAGTATATTTAATCTCCCATGGCTGCATGCAATCGCTTATCTGTCACTTATCTGACTGATATATTCTCTTTTTTGCGTTCATTACTTCTTTTTTTATTGGATATTTTTATTTACATTTCAAATGTTATCCCCTTTCCCAGTTTCCTGTCCATAAATCCCCTATCCCAGCCTCCCTCCCCCTACTTCTATGAGGGTGTTCCCCACCCACCCCTTCCTGCCTTCCCGCCCTGACACTGGGAGGTTGAGCCTTGACAGGACCAAGGGCTTCTACTCCCACTGGTGCCCAACAAGGCCATCCTCTGCTCTATATGCAGCTGGAGCCATGGTCTGTCCATGTGTACTCTTTGGATGGTGGTTTTGTCTTTGGGAGCTCTGGTTGGTTGGTATCATTGTTATTATGGGTTGCAAACCCCTTCAGCTCCTTCAATCCTTTCTCTAACTCCTCCAATGGTTGGCTGTGAGCATTCACCTCTGTATTTGTCATGCTCTGACAGAGCCTCTCAGGAGACAGCTTTATCAGGCTCCTGTCAGCATGTACTTCTTGGCATCAGCAATATTGTCTGGGTTTGGTGGCTGTATATGGGCTGGATCCCCAGGTGGGACTATCTCTGGATGGCCTTTCCTTCAGTCTCTGCTCTAAACTTTGTCTCTGTATTTCCTCCTATGAATATTTTTGTTCCCCCTTCTAAGAAGGGCTGAAGCATCTGCACTTAGGTCGTCCTTCTTGAGCTTCATGTGGTCTGAGGACTGTATCTTGGGTAATCCAAGCTTTTGGGCTAATATCCACTTATCAGTGAGTGTATACCATGTGTGTGTGTTTTTTGTGATTGGGTTACCTCACTCAGGATGATATTTTCTAGTTCCATCCATTTGCCTATGAATTTCATGAAGTCATTGTTTTTAATAACTGAGTAGTACACCATTGTGTAAATGTACCACATTTTCTGTATCCATTCCTCTGTTGAAGGACATCTGGATTATTTCCAGCTGTTATAAATAAGGCTGCTATGAACATAGTGGAGCACATGTCCTTGTTATATGTTGGAGCATCTTTTATATATTTTGGATATATGCCCAGGAGTGGTATAGCTGGGTCCTCAGATAGTATTATGTTCAATTTTCTGAGGAACCTCCAGACTGATTTGCAGAGTGGTTATAGAAGCTTGCAATCCCACCAACAATGGAGGAGTGTTCCTCTTTCTCCACATCCTTGCCAGCATCTGTTGTCACCTGAGTTTATGATCTTAGCCATTCTGACTGGTGTGAGGTGGAATCTCAGGGTTGTTTTGTTTTGCATTTCCCTGATGATCAAGGATGTTGAACATTTCTTTAGGTACTTCTCAGTCATTTGATATTCCTCAGCTGAGAATTCTTTGTTTAGCTCTGTCCCCCCATTTTTAAATAGGGTTATTTGATTCTCTGGAGTCTAACTTCTTGAGTTCTTTGTATATATTGGATATTAGCCCTCTATCAGATGTAGGATTAGTAAAGATCTTTTCCCAATCTGTTGGTTGCTGTTTTGTCCCATTGACAGTGTCCTTTGCCTTATAGCAGTTTTGCAATTTGATGAGGTCCCATTTGTCTATTGTTGATCTTAGTGTATAAGCCATTGGTGTTCTGTTCAGGAAAATTTCCCCAATACCCTTGTGATCGAGGATCTTCCCCACTGTTCTTTTATTAATTTGAGTGTTTCTCATTTGATGTGGAGGTCCTTGATCCACTTGGACTTGAGCTTTGTACAGGGCAATAAGAATGGATCAATTTGCATTCTTCTACATGCTGATCTCCAATTGAACCAGCACCATTTGTTGAAAATACTGTCTTTTTTCCATTGGGTGGTTTTAGCTCCTTTGTCAAAGATCAAGTGACCACAGGTGTGTGGGTTCATGTCTGGGTCTTCAATTCTATTCCATTGAACTACCTGCCTGTCTCTGTACCAATACCATACAGTTTTTTTCTCACTATTGCTCTGTAATACAGCTTAAGGTCAGGGATGGTGATTCCCCCAGAAGTTCTTTTATTGTTGAGAATCTTTTATTGTTTTTGATATCCTGGGTTTTTTGTTATTCCAAATGAATTTGCAAATTGCTCTTTCCAACAATTGAATTGGATTGGAATTTTGATGTGGATCGCATTGAATCTGTAGAGTGCTTTTGGCAAGATTGCCAATTTTACAATATTAATCCTGATAATCCATGAGCATGAGAGATCTTTCCATCTTCTGAGATCATCAATTTCTTTCTTCAGAGACTTGAAGTTCTTGTCATATAGATCTTTCACTTGCTTGGTAGAGTCACACCGAGGTATTTTATATTATTTGTGACTATTACAAGGGATGTTGTTTCCCTAATTTCTTTCTCAGCCTATTTATCCTTTGAGTAGAGGAAGGCTACTGATTTGTTTGAGTTAATTTTATACCCAGCCACTTTGCTTAAGTTGTTTATCAGGCTTAGGAGTTCTCTGGTGGAACTTTTGGGGTCACTTAAGTATACTATTATATCATCTGCAATATTTTGACTTCTTCTTTTCCAATTTGTATCCCTTTGACATCCTTTTGTTGTCTGATTGCTCTGGCTAGGACTTCGAGTACTGTATTCAATAGGTAGGGAGAGAATGGGTAGCCTTGTCTATCCCTGATTTTAGTGGGATTGCTTCAAGTTTCTCTCCATTTAATTTGATGTTGGCTACTGGTTTGCTGTGTATTGCTTTTACTATGTTTCGGTATGGGCCTTGAATTCCTGATCTTTCTAAGACTTTTAACATGAAGGGGTGTTGAATTTTGTCAAATGCTTTCTCAGCATCTAATGAGATGATCATGTGGTTTTTTCTTTGAGTTTGTTTATATAGTGGATTGTGTTGATAGATTTCCATATACTGAACCATCCCTGCATCCCTGGGATGAAGCCTACTTGATCATGATGGATGATTTTTTTGATGTGTTCTTGGATTCGGTTTGGGAGAATTTTATTGAGTATTTTTTTTGCATCGATATTCATAAGGGAAATTGATCTGAAGTTCTCTTTCTTTGTTGAGTCTTTCTGTGGTTTAGGTATAAGCATAATTGTGGCTTCATAGATGGAATTGGGTAGAGTTCCTTCTGTTTCTATTTTGTGAAACAGTTTGGACAGTATTGGTATTAGGTCTTCAATGAAGGTCTGCACCTTCTGGTCCTGGGCTTTTTTTGGCTGGGAGACTTTTAATAACTGCTTCCATTTCTTTTGGAGTTATGGGAGGGTTTAAATGGTTTATCTGATCCTGATTTAACTTTGGTACCTGGTATCTGTCTAGAAAACTGTCCATTTCCTCCAGGTTTTCCAGTTTTGTTGAGTATAAGCTTTTGTAGTAGGATCTGATGATTTTTGAATTTCCTCAGATCTGTTGTTATGTCTCCCTCTTCATTTCTGATTTTGTTGATTTGTATACTCTCTCTGTGAACTCTGGTTAGTTTGGCTAAGGGTTTATATATCTTGTTGATTTTCTCAAAGAACCAGCTTTTGTTGATTTTTTTTTTGTTTCTACTTGGTTGATTTCAGCCCTGAGTTTGATTATTTCCTGCCATTTACTCCTCTTGGTGTATTTGTTTATTTTTGTTCTAGAGCTTTCAGGTATGCTGTCAAGCCACCAGTGTATGCTCTCTCCAGTTTCTTTTTGGAGGGACTCAGAGTTATAAGCTTTCCTCTTAGCACAGCTTTCATTGTGTTCAATAAGTTGGTATGTTGTGCCTTCATTTTCATTAAATTCTAAGAAGTCTTTAATGTCTTTCTTTATTTCTTCCTTGACCAAGTTATCATTGAGTAGAGCATTGTTCAATTTCCATGTGTATGTGGGCTTTCTGTCGTTTTTGTTGTTTTGAAGACCAGCCTTAGTCCATAGTGATCTGACAGTATGCATGGGATTATTTCAATCTTCTTGAATCTGTTGAGGCCTGTTTTGTGACCGATTATATGGTCAATTTTGAAGAAGGTACCATGAGGTGCTGAGAAGAAGGTATTTTATTTTGTTTTAGGATGAAATTTTCTGTAGATATCTGTCAAATCCATTTGGTTCATAACTTCTGTTAGTTTCTCTGTGTCTCTGTTTCATTTCTGTTTCCATGATCTGTCTATTGAAGAGAGCAGGGTGTTGAAGTCTCCCAATATTATTGTGTGAGATGCAATATGTGCTTTGAGCTTTAGTAAGATTTCTTTTATGAATGTAGGTGCCCTTGCATTTGGAGCATAGATATTTAGGATTGAGAGTTCATCTTGGTGGGTTTTACTTAGATGAATATTCCTTATCCTTTTTGATAACTTTTGGTTGAAAATCATTTTTATTTGATATTAAAATGGTTACTTCAGCTTGTTTCTTGGGACAATTTGCTTGGAAAATTGTTTTCCAGCCCTTTACTCTGAGGTAGTATCTGTCTTTGTCACTGAGGTGTGTTTCCTGTATGTAGCAAAATGCCGGGTCCTCTTTATTTATCCAGTTTGTTAGTCTATGTCTTTTTATTGGGGAATTGAGTCCATTGATGTTAAGAGATATTAAGGAATAGTGATTGTTGCTTCCTGTCATTTTCGTTGTTAGAGGTGGAATTATGTTTGTGTGGCTCTCTTCTTTTGGGTTTGTTGTAAGGAGATTACTTTCTTGCTTTTTCTAGAATGTAGTTTCTCTTCTTATGTTGGAGTTTTCCATCTATTATCCTTTGCAGGGCTGGATTTGTAGAAAGATATTGTGTAAATTTGGTTTTGTGCTGGAACATCTTGGTTTCTCCATCTATGTCAATTGAGAGTTTTGCTGGATATAGTAGCCTGGAATGGCATTTGTGTACTCTTAGGGTCTGTTTGACATCTGCCCAGGGATATTCTTGCTTTCATAGTCTCTGGTGAGAAGTCTGGTATAATTCTGATAGGTCTGCCTTTATATGTTACTTGACCTTTTTCCCTTACTGCTTTTAATATTCTTTCTCTGTTTTGTGCATTTAGTGTTTTGGCTATTATGTGATGGAAAGAATTTCTTCCCTGGTCCAATCTATTTTGAGTTTTGTAGGCTTCTTGTCTGACTGATATATTCTATAGATCTTGAGTACTGAACAAGAAATGGAGACAGCTTATTTCTGCTTCACAGAGTCTGCAGCCTTTACTGGATGACTTGAGGACTGAGGACCCTGTCATCTGAGACTGCAACTTTCTTTTCTAGAGGAAGGTGCCCACTGAGGGTTTTGCTATTGAGCATAAATGAAGCTAGGACTTCCTCTTCGGAAATACACTGTACCATAGGAACCTAGTGAATGAAATGTAATATACAATCTTTTCTACAAAGTACTCGGCAGAGGGATGTCCACAGATACTTAAGAGGCTTAAGAACAGATGCAAATCTTTGAGGATCGGGGGTGGGTGGGTTGGGGGGGAAGGAGTCAGAGGAGGCTTTGCAGAGAGAGTGGCTTCTAAACCTTTCTTATTCTCTAAAGTTGAGAAAGCGAGAGAGAAGCAAGCCTCATTGGCTCAGGAGACGCCTGGCAGACTGATCACATGGATTCCTTTCGTTTTTGCCTTGATTTGGAAGAGAGGCAGCCTTGGTGTAGGGTTGAAGTTGTAATATGAATTCTAACTGCTTTCAATGACCTCTACAGATTTAGTGGTTCCATCTTGAACCCAATCTTACTCCCACATCCTGCAACAGGAGCTCCTGAGAGCCTTAGATGGCATGCAGGGAAGAAGCCCATCAACTGTCACACAGGAACATATTCTGTATTCTGTTTGGTTCCAAGGTGTTAAAGTTCTGTCAAATTATGTAAATACAGCAAAAACCAACCAATGAACTATCGCAAACTAATAGTAAACAAGCTGGAGACCTTACAACTGAGAGAATAGAGTCTGAGGAAGAATGACCTCTGTTGATACTCGCTTGCAGTTTTCAAGGTCATTGGCTCTTTACCTTGGGTGTGAGGATGTGAGATGGAATGGTGACCACATAATCCAGTGGCTACAAAAGGCTGACAGAGCATTTGGTGTCACCTGTACAGGAGTCAGAAGATCATAGAACCATGAGTTTTTATTCACACTTCTATCCATCTTTAGAACCTTTTCATTTTATCAAACTGTGACTGTATTCCTGTTAAATAGCAAAATCTTCTCCTATTTCTCCCCATTCACAGTTATGGCAGCCATGTGGTACTTTCTGTTTTGATGAATTTAAGTCCTCTGGGTAGCTCACATTGGTGGAATCAGACTGTATTTGTCTTTTTATGTCAATCTTAATTTACTGAGCATAGTGCCCAGACATCCTTGGTTGTAGCATGTGCCAGGGTTTCCTTCTTCATTAAGACAAGTATCCCATTGTGTCTGCTTATTCATTTGTCCATCAATTGACTCCCTTTTAGTTACAATGGATACTGCTGTTGAAAATACAGTGCACAGATATCTGAGTCCCTGCTTCCACTTCTTTTGGGCTTATATCCAAAAGTAGACTTCTGAATCTTGTGGCAAGTTTTGAGATGTTCATATTACTTCTGTCTCATTGCCACTTGAAGTGGAGTAGTATCAAGTCCTCGCAAGTTTCCTTCAGAAAGAAACTCATAGCTGTGACTGAGAAAGGATTTCCATTTTGTTGTCCGGTTTCAGCAGAACCCAGATACTGGGTTTATTGGTCTTTGTGTGGATGGGAAGATGTTGGGGATCAAAGTTTGGGACTTTCAGGTCTCATTATCAGACTTTTATAAAAAAGACTTTCCCAGTAGAAAGTCCAGGGAAAGAGCAATGAGGACTCAAGAAACCCAATAGACACATAGTAGAATGAGATGGAGTGAAGTATCTGGAGAAGGCGATGGTTCCAGAGGGACCCATGGGGTGGGATGGCTTTTCCATGGAGCAATGGGCTGGAGGCATCATCTTAAGCAGATGGGGGTGAGGAGGAGGTGAGGGTGAGGAGAAGGTGAGGTGAGGAGGAGATGAGGGTGAGGGTGAGAAGGAGGTGAGGGTGAGGAGAAGGTGAGGGTGAGGAGGAGGTGAGGGCGTCAGTGAAATCATGTAACCGTGGTGAGCAGGCTGCACTTCTCGAGCTGCTGTGGACAGAGGTAGAGATAGAGCTGTTCCAGAACAAGAGGGGACCCTGTGTGGTGACTAAGGTGCCTGAGGCCTCAGAGCATATAGTGGTGCTCTAGCTGACAAGTCTCTCACATTAAAAAAAGGACAGTGTTCAGGATTAAAGACATCCCCCACAGCACACAGACATCCACATGTACACACACACACACACACACACACTCATGCACACACACACTCACACACATACTCACACACACTCACACACACTCACACACACATACACACACATTTACACACACACATTCACACACTCACACATTTACACACTCACACTCACACACACACTCTCACACACACACACACTCACACACACACTTCATCCACTTTCACTTCTGCCCCAAGGCATCTCCCATTGCTGGATATCCATCATTCCAGTTTGTTCATATGGCACAGGAGTGCATATTTGAATATGAGATGCCATATAGGGTTGGTGCTAAGGTGGGGAAGTGGAGGATAATGCAGCTGTGTTCAGACAAATGTACAAAGCAAGAATACCTCCCATGGCTGATGGACGTTTGACATCAGGTCTTGCCACAGACCATTTATTATCATGATGCCTTAATTTATTTTTATAAAGTCAAGTCATTTTTTTTTTTTGCAGAGTGGAAAATTGTCTCTTTGATGCTCATTTCCCATTGTTTAGCTTGAGGTTTTGGGTGGAATCCACGCCAGTGTGACGACTGGGTAACCCCGAGAAGTGCCCTTTGCAGATAACAGCTCTTGGGGCCCCACCACCCACGCAGTGGGAAACAATTTCCCCAGTGTGTGGGTGTTTCGTTTTGTTCTTTCTCTGTAAGGTTGAAAGAATCGCACTCCTCCCTTCTGATCCAGCGCCACAGCCTGAAGAAGCACACTTCCTCATGGTGGATACCCTGGGGCAGCCATGCGAGAGGAAAAGCTTAGAGATGGCACTTCACCTTTAACTCTCGCCCTCTGACACTGGGGCAACCACAGGAGCCAGTGGGGTAGCATTTTTGCATGAGTCACTACACTCACAGTTCTAAAGCAGGCGACAGGTGCAGGGATGCAGCCTGCGATAGAATGATTTTGTTGGTTTGTTTTGTTAGGTTTCTCTCTTAAACAGACAGGAAAGGAAGCAAATTTTCCATCTAAGATGGTTACAGGAAAGTCCACAGGGATGTGAGTCTTAGATAAAACTCAACAATGATTCTTCTCCATAATTGACTTATATCTCCTGGCTTCTCATAGACCTTGAGAAAGATCAACTAGCCGTGCATTGAGCTAATGCACCACCAAGACTGTTGGAATATAAGTGACAATTTCTCCAAGGGACTTGACGTTTCTCAAGGTGTTCTGGATAGTTCTATGTCAACTTGACACAGGCTATAAAGTCATTGAGGAAGATGGGACCTCAATAAAAACGATGTCACCATAGTGCCCAGCTGTATGGCATACTCTTAATTCATGATCAGTATGGGAGGGTCCAGCCCATTGTGGTTGCTGGTCCTGAGCACTATAAAAAGATAGGTCTGAGCGAGTCATGTTGAGCAACCCAGTAAGCAGCCACCATTTGTGGCCCCGGATCAGCTCCTGCCTCTAGGTTGCCACCATATTTGAGTTCCCATCCTAACTTCCTTCAGTGAGGACTGTGATTGTGGAAGTATAAGCCAAATAAGACCTCCCCACCAATTTGCTTTTGGTTATGGTGTTTCTTTACAGTAACCAAAACTAAGACACAGGGCAATGGAGCAGCAAAGGGGAAAGCAGAACTGGAGGCCCCACATATAATCACTCTCACAGAGGTGAGGAGTATCTGTGCCCAGTATGGCCACCCTTAGATGAACATGCAGACCTGTAACTGAACAGTCACTCCAAGACAGTGCTCTTGATTTTGTTTTGAATGGGTTGGCAAGAAATGAAGGGGTTATGCACTCTTGTGTTGTGACTTGGATTAGAATCAGAGTCTGAAGTTGGCAGATGAATTTGAAAGCTTATTGAAAGGACAGGTGACATCAAGTGAGTAATGCAATTGTCATCTTTTGAAGTACAAAAGTCAAGAAAAGACAAGAAACAGGGTCATCAGGGCCATTGGGTTTTGATTTCCAGTGCTGGCAAATACCTAGTGACTCCCATTTGGAGCTGGTTTTGATATTGTGGGGTCAGCTGAGGAAGAATGTCATTCTCCAAGTTTTGTAAAAATAAAATAAAGTGACTTTCTGCCCTATTTTCCATTTTCAAGAATAGTTGTTTCTGTCACCAGGTCTCTGGCCAGCTGCTTTATCTGTCTCTTTCTCAAACTTCACAGTAAAGCTCTGACCAGATTTATACACAAGAGTTGCCAAGAATTATTCAACTCTGATGGTAGAATCTTAAAAGTCAAGCTATCTTTAGAAGGTTGCATTTTTTTTATAACCTTCCTACAAAATATTATTCCCAAGGGGCAGACTGTAGATCTTCACGGAGTGTCCAAATCATGTGTTTTTACTTAGTGTTTTGAGAGCTGTGGGTTATGTTGTTGGTATTTCATGGCAGGACTCAGCACGGGCCTGGAGTTATGTCTAGAGAGTGACAAACACTCTACAGGGTAGATATATCTTCTGGTGTATCTTCTACTCCCTGCAATCCCTTACCTCCTCTCCAGTTAGTGGCCTTTAAAAAAGGGACCCTTTCATCCAACCTTAAACCTGCTCATTGCATGACATCGCCATACTCACAGGGTTATCTCCAAGGGCTCTTTGCTTACCAACAAGGGGATCTTCCACAAACAGAGATCTGATCATACCCTACTAAGAAGCCTCTGTAGGCTTCCAGGCCAGGGGTATGACATCCTGATCCTTAGCCTGGGATTCTGGATCCATCCTAGCCCACCTTCCCTGGAGCCTCCTGCATCCTCATCCTTTGACCCTTTAATTAGCTTCTCTTCTCTCTTCTTCATTGGTGACCTCCTTCTTCACTTTAGCCCCTTGGGATGTTATAGTCTTTTTGAAGATTTGTTAAGAACCCATTCTTCTTTCAGTTAGGTCTCATGGTGTTTCTCAAGACAGCTTCTAACTCTATGTCTACTTTCTGTCTTTAGCAGGAGATAGGAAGGGCAGACTATATTCGTGTCACTCCACATTGGACCTAGTTTATTCTGTTCCCTCCCCCATTAGCCCTTGGGGGATGTGATGGTTTGTATATGCGCGGCCCAGGGAATGGCACTAATAGGAGGTGTGGCCTTGTTGGGGTAGGCCTGTCACTGGTGGGCATGGGTTTGAGACCCTCACCCTAGCTGCCTGGAAATGAGTCTTCCACTAGCAGCCTACAGATAAAGATGAAGAGTTCTCAGCTCTGCCTGCACCATGCCTGCCTGGATACTGCCATGTTCCTATCTTGATGGTAGTGAACTGAACCTCTGAACCTGTAAGCCAGCCCCAATAAAATATTGTCCTTATAATGTTGCCTTGCTCATGGTGTCTGTTCACAGCACTAAAACCCTAACTAAGACAGGGGAGCTAAGAGCTAAGACCATGGACCACTGTGCTGTGTTGGTAGGTCTGAGGAAACTTAGATTTTGCTTTATAATCGCTCCCTGAAAAAGTGACCTTCCCCTTTTTCTCCAAAAGACTATGATAGTGATATTATCTTTCTCTTCACTATGATAAAAATACTTAAATGATGCAATTAAAAGATTTATTTTGGCTCACTGATTAAGGATGCAGTAATTACAGAAAGGAATGATGGGAAAGGGAGGCACGGAGGTTGGAGTATGAGACAGGAAAGAGAATACTGACATCCAGACAGCCTTTTCTTCTCCCCAGTTTTATCCAATCCCAAACCCCAGCCACCTATGTTGGATGGTACAACCTGTATCCGTGACAGGACCTGATCCCTCAGTCCTTCCATGGGCATATCGTTCCCTTCTGCAATGCCCTCTGTACATCTTGATAGCTTACTCTGGACAGACACTTCTCTAGGTGGTTGTTTTCCAAGAACCCCTTCAATGGCCTTCTCAGCTTAAGCTCTCTCCTTTGAAATGAATCTACATGGATACAAACTGAAACCTTTGACAGGTGGACTCTTGTCCTCAGATCACCTTTCCTACTGACTCAGAGCCAAATCGCTATGCTTCTCTTTAATGGTACTAAGCCCTTAACAATCTCAGCTGCTTCTTCTACACTCATCTACCTCTTCACAAGTTCTAATTTGCTCATGTGCCTTTTTCCACCAAACTGCACATTTTACAATTTCTGTTCTTTTTCACTGTAAATATGACTAATAACAGCGAGCAGTAACTATGCCACATCTAAATGTGGTGCTGCCTTGACAGATTAGCCCATTACTTTAGATCTCAGCCTTATTGAAGTTTTTTTTTCTTTCACATATGCAGTATATAACCAATGCTTTGCTTGAGTATGACATGAATAGACTTGCTGGAGTCTGATGTCAGAACAGTCAAAGGAGTGGTGATAGACCTGCTCTGTCATTTTGGAAGAGGAGGAAGATTGCTAGCACAATTGCTATGCGCATGCACATACTCACTCACTCACTCACTCACTCACTCACTGACTTTCCTTGTAACCTTGTGTCTGGGCTACCTGTTGGAAGGTGATGCCTAACTTGAGGGTGAGCCACCTCCATCAGAGTAGCCTCTGGAAATGCCCTCACAGATATGCCCAGTGATGAGTCTCCTAGGTGATGCTAAATCCCGTCAAGTTGGCAGTCAAGATTAATCATCACAGTGCTCAAATCAAGTTGGTCAAAATTCAACATGACAAATTAAAACCCTAATTATCTTTTATGTAGAAATTGACAAGCCAATTACCAAACTCTTTTGTAAAGACAAAAGATCTTGAATTAATTAACAGTTTTAATCAGACTTTTGACACTGTGGCCAGATGTCTGACAGAAACAATTTAAAGGAAGGAGAAATTTATTCTGATTCACAGTTTCAGTTCGTCTTGGCCAAGGGATATAGTGGAGCCAAGTTCTATAACTTAAGAGTAGCTCAGGGTAAGGGAGAACGTCTGTATTCACAGGCTTTCTCTCTTCTCCTTTGTTCTCATTTGGGCTACGTGTCTATGTGATGGCTTCTGCATTTGAGGACTCTTACTGTAGGTTAATTCCTTCTGGAAATTGCCACAGACTGTCCCAGAAGACATTTGCTTTATTAATCTCCGTCTTAACCCAATCAACTGGACAGCCAACATTAACCATTATACCAGCAATCTTAAACAATAAGCAAACAAGAGCCTATTCAAGACTGTAATGTTATGGGAATCAGTTCAGTGTATCTTCCCTTACAGTATATTACCCCTACATGTAAAACCTAAGGCTTCACACCCGGAAAAGAATAAAGAGGAAAGTCTTTGTGACCCCCGTGCAAGTCACAGCTTTCTCCAGATATAAAAGACATGTAAGAAAAGATAGGGAAAGTAGATTTTATTAATTAAATACACATGCTGTTTGAAAAGCTGGGTCAAAACATAAAAAATGGTCCACAAACTAGGAGAAAAATATTCTCACAGTAGATATCTGACAGGAGACTTGCATCAAGAATATATAGAAAACTGTTACAGCCCCCTTGACAAGAAAATAAAGGAGCCCAACTTAACATATGAACAGGAATCTCTGTACTGTGAAGAGATGTCTGCCGCCATCAATTATTAAGGAAATGAAAATACGCTGAATGTACACTAGAATCACTTAAGAGACTCAATATCCTCCAACCCCACACAAACCAGCTGATGAGATGTGGATGCTCCCATTATAGGGAGAAGGCAAAATAGTGAAGCCACTTGGGAAAGGATTTTGATGGCTTCTGGTAATGTTATATCCTTAACAATTTAGGGATTCTACTTCTGGATATTTACACAAGAGAGATGAACTAGGCTTGTGTGCAGATGTTTACAGCCCTTCCATGTATAACAGCCTCAAACTGAAAACAATCCTCCACACCCTGAGACACAGATGAAGCCTAGCACAGCCATGTAACAAAATACTTAGAACCAGAAGGCACTGCCATGAGTGAAAAGATGCAGGCGTAGGGTACACGCACCTCGTGACTCCAGTCGCATGACCTGAAGAAGTCCAGCTCTACATCAGCGGTGTCCTGGGAAGCCAACAGGCTTGACTAGAAACAGAGCTGGGGAGTTTAGGGGTGGAGGGAGACGTGTTTTAAATCCTGACGGCCACACTTTGTTTTAAAGGAGGTTTACTCTGTAGTGATATTGTGGTTAGTGGACATGAGTTAGCGCGAGCTGTGGTAGGGAAGCCTTGCAACACTTTTTGCTGGGGCTCTTTCTAGATGGTGGCGTTTCCGGGTCTTTCTGTCTTCCAAGGCTGCTGTACGTGGGCCCAGGGGGGGTCCTTCATTTGGAACTGTGCTGTGTTTTCCGTGCCGGGGTGAGGTCTGGAGTTCATGTTTTGGCTCATTTTTACCACTTTCAAGTGGTAAAATGGATGTGCAGTTGCTCTTAGCTCAGCCCTCTCGACTTTCTATGACTTGCCACATAAACACAGGTGCAGCCAGGTCTTTTGTCAGCTGTGCACATTCCAGATGGAACAGAGCTTGAGCAGGGGCCGCGGGGGGCCCGGGTGCCTCACTGGGGTAATTAGATTTGACCTTGTTCTTCACCCATAAGGCGGCTGCCAGGCGAGAGTCTTGGGGTCTCCTCAGCCCTCAGGGGTGCTGGGCCAGTGTGCTGGGCTTGGCGTAACTTTTCTTCTTGGAGCGGGTGCAGGTGCCTGAGGTCACATTCCAGGAGGCTCAGCTCATCCTATCCGCCTGGAAAACTCACCCGTGGCTGACCTCTCCCTGGAGACCGAGGAATGGGAGGGTGCAGCTGTTTGCAGCTCTCACCAGTGAGAAAGCAGCTCTGTGTTCTGCTCTGGTGAAAGTGACAGGTGTCGTTCCAGTTTCCACTTGGTTGACTGTCATTGAGCGCTGGGCACTGGGCAGAACATGGGGCACCTGGTAGAGGGAAGAGAGAGAAATTTTGCTTGGTACTATACTGAGCATGCTCACTACTTCACCAAGACCGGCCGTATTGCTGCAGTTCTGCCAGGGCCAGCTCCATAGTGCTGATCGGCGAGAGGGCAGCATGGGAAGAATCTGCTGCTGCTTTGTTTTTGTGCCTGTGACTGGGGCACTATTGCTCTGGCCCAAGATGGAATGATTGCCTGCAGTCGATGGAAGAGGCAGTTTAGCAAGTTGTGCTCTAGTCAGATGGTGGCTAGCCGGGACTGGCTTGTCATCTGGGTATACCATGGCCTTGCCTACAAGCCCAGTTCTGCTTCTAGATTTTTCTCCTAAAGGGTTTTCTCAAATATAGAATTTGTAAGGTTAGACTGGTGTCACAATTTGAAGTTGTACATTTACCTCCGACTCATCTTCATGCCTTTTTTCTTGCTGCTGTTGTTGTTGTATGAGTCATACATTGGTTGTTCTCTCTTGTTCCTTAAAATCCCGAAAATCATCTTCAGATCACATGAAGGTTGACCTGTGAGATGCTGAGAACCTCTCCTCTTAGATGGGGGGAGGGCTGAAACCATCAGCTGTAGAGCCAGTGTGAAGGAGCGGTTCTGAGGCTGCTCTTTCTCTTCTTTCCTGAGGTATCTTATCACATAGCCTTTGCTTCCTGTTGAGGTTGATGGAGCCTCAAATGTCATGCAGAGAAGCTGCTGTAGAAACTTAAACTCCCTGCATTTTCCTACAGTGCTTATGCCAGCACCTGCCTCTGATGTTCAAGCTCATCTCTGTCCTTTTTAGAGTCAAAAGTGGGGATGGATGATTAGGGGGTGACTGAGGGGGTGGAAGGAGCCCCATCTGTGTACTCCATGCATCCATAGGTCCTGCCTAGGGATCAAATGTGTCTTCCTCCACATCTGCATAATGGTGGATACCAGTATGCTTCAACTTTTAGTGGCAGATGGTGTGGCTATCTATCTCTATCTATCTATCTATCTATCTATCTATCTATCTATCTATCTATCTATCTCTCTCTATCTATCTAGCTATCTATCTCTATCTATCTATCTACATACCTATCTATATCTATTTATCATGCATGTGATATGTGTTCATGTGTATGCGTGTGTACACACGTGTACAGGTGCATGCCTACATGTGTTTATGTGCAGATAGAGGCCAGAGGGTGATGTTAGTTGCCTTTAGTCTGAGTTTGTTTGAGACCAGGTCTCTCACTGAACCTGGAGCTCACTCATGTGGCAAGAAAAACTGGTGAGCAAGGGCCAGAGATCCTCCTGCTGCCTGGCCTTTTATGTGGGTGCTGGGGATCCAAACTCAGGTCCTCAGGACTGCCCAGCAAGCATTTTACTGAGCTACCTCTCCAGCTGTAGCATGGTTATTTGTTGATGTTCCTTCTAGATGATTTCCTTTAAACCAGAATGATTTTGACCCTAGGGGATGTTTGTTGATATTTTTGGCTAATGCAAGGTCAAAGAAGTTACTTCAGATGTTTCATGGGTAGAGGTTAGGAGGGTAGTTAGCATTCTATAATAGAACTATGGAGTGGACCATTTGAACAGAGTTGTCTGGCCCAAAACGTGAACAGAGCCTAAGTGGAAACCCTCTCTAGACAGAGAGCCCCGAGAGGCCAGTGCACTGAATATTCTTCCTCCATCTTTAGGACTTGGAAAGTATGTAAAATAACTTTCAATTAATTGTACAAGTGAGTGGGGGGTGGAATGGGTATCTCTCCAGCACGGTAGATCACTCTGAACTCACTTGTGGTTGTCTGGCAATGATATAGAAGCAGAATGCAGCAAGCAGCCTTCCTCCCGCCCTGGGTGGCAGAACCCTTGGCATAAGCTACTTAAGAGGAAGAATGATTATTTTTGCTCATGATCTCAGAAGGCTTGGTTCATGGACATCCCCATGGTCCTTGGCAGGGAACGGGAGCTTCTTCCTTGATCTGGTTTGCTTTCTATAGCTGTGAGAACGACCATGACCAAAAGTAGTTCAGGAATGAAAGGATTTATTTTATTTTATAACCCATAGGCCACACTCCATCACAGAGGGAACTCAGGGCCATGGAGGAGTGCTGCTTCCTTGTATAATGCAGGACCACCTGCCCAGGGCTGGCATTACCCACAGTGGTCAGGGCTCTCCCATATCAATCATTAGTCAAGAAAGTGCTCTAATGTGTGCCCATGGCCAATCTGAATTGAAGTTCCCTTTTCCCAGAATCCTTAACTTGTGTCTAGTTGACAAAACATACAACCAGCACACCTCCCCGTCTGTATCACTGTAACAATTGCAAATCTCTTCCTAATTCCAAGCAAAAGTGCGTCTTATTGTCAAAATAAAACTCAAGTCAGCAGCTCAACTGGAAGTTTTTAAAGTCAAAAGCTTTAACTCAAAATAATCTAAAGATTTACTAAATCCTTACTTACATATGGAGGAATGATAGTAAGAAAATGGTTTAAAAAATCCTTGTTTTCTGTAACCAAGCCATCATGTTTCTGCAAGAGCAAAAAAATTGTGTGTACAGTTAAAAAATAAAAACAAAAACCCACTACAACGAATAGCACACAGTGATCTTAAATAGAGTTGTTTCAGGTAGCATTCCTAGAGTTTGCATGGTGTCTTCAGAACCAAGGCTGTGTTCTGCAGTGTGGCTTGGATGGACATTACCAGGAACACCGCCTACACAATCATCCTTAGACTCTGAGTTGATGTTTTGTTGAACATGAAGAAAATTTTCATTGCCACCCTATTTTTGCAAACTTCACCTTCAGTTATGTGGCCCACAGTTTCAGAAGCTGGCTCTTAAGTAACAAGCAGTTGCTTAAGTCCTGTCCCTGTAACTACCACAGCCCTAAGGGGTATCATCCGTTTCATCTTGGCAGCAGGTGAATCTGTTCTCAGAGGCTAAGGAACCAGTCCAAGGGCACGTGGGCACTTAATGAAGACCATCGTCTTCTAATAATGCTAGGAATCTCTAGGTACCTTGGGGTAGTAGTGGATATGAGATGGAAAAATCGAAGAGCTTCTTCGTAAGAGAAAATGCAGAGATGGATCTTCATAAAGATATGAAAGGCACAGCATGAGCTGCAAAGTAAAGACTGCCATAAGGCCCACGAGGGGACACGCAATGGAAACCAGCTCTCGAGCAGGATCACAGTGGTTATGGCTTTGTTCAGACTCACGAGGCTGCTGGAATTCAATCTTCTTTCATTGTTCCTTCCATTTCTCCCCCAACTGCTTAATGTCAGGCATTATGTCCTTAACTGCGAGGGAAGAGGAGCCCCAGCTCCACGCTGTAAACACTAACTGTACTATTTTCTCACTTAATGATTCCTGAAGTGGAGCAGTTTCGGGGTGGTTATTTTGTGGCTCAGTGACATCCTCAAGGACCTGGGTGGCTTTGATCTTTCTTCTCTGCAGCCCTCGGGCTGTCAGTTTTGTCTTGACTGACTCCCTTGTGGTCACAACATGGCTGCTGGGGTTCTTGCTGTCAGATGCATATGTAATGGGATTTAGCAGCAGAGGAGGGCCCATGCCTTCCTCTCTGTTTCTTTTTAGTAGATGGAAACCTTTTCCAGAAACCGGTCAGGAGACTTACTCTCACTTCAGGTTGTCGTTTCTAAGGCTGGCGCTGGTGAGAACTCGGGTGCCTATGGCACAGCAGATTCACAGAGCAGAGTGCATTATAAAAACAAAACGAGGAGGAAGGGGAGAGGGGTGAGGCCAAATAACTGCAAATATTGCTACATATTTTTAAAATATTTTTATTAAAGACAATCTCAAACATCAGAGAAAGTGACAGGAGAGCTCCACTTTTTTCCCCGGTTCCTGAAGTTCTCACACTCTCAACACGGTTAAGTCTTCACTATTCACCCGTTTGACTCCTGGAGTATCTAAAACACCCCAGACACTCATGGGGGTTTAACGATCTAAATGTGCGGAAGTCCTCCTTTGTAACTGGGCTGGGATTCAAGGGAAAAGGCTGCTTTATGGGCTAGATGTGAGGAAAGACTAACAGGCATTCACTAGGCATTTTTGCTAGAGAAAAGACAAAATTCTAAACAGGTGTAGTGGCCTACTTCTGGGATATTGAGGCAGGAGGACCTTGAATTTGAGGTCAGCCTGGGCTACATGACGGAAAAACAAGAATAAAACAAAATGACTCAAGTGACAAGATTTCCCAGAGGGAAGAACAATACCCAGGGAAAGGAGTTTTCCCTGCTGCTGTTGTGGCTTCCTCTGGAGCCTGGTGTGCTGGAAGCTCTGTCCTAGGGAATTTGAGTTGGGCGTGGGTGAGGGAAGGCTTCTTCCTGTAAGCAAGAGCGAGTTCAGTCTCAGGTTTATAGTTTACACTCTCTAGCCGGTGAGAAGAACGCTTTCTAAGAGTGGGTTTGGGTCTGATGACACCTGTTTCTGCATGCTAATAGATTTCTGGGGTAAGATAGAGTGGTGATGTCACCTGCAGGTGTGTGAGCCTGTGGCGGTTTCCCGAGGCCATCGTAGCCACATCTGTCCTCAGATGTGTGGGTCTTTGCTCCAGCAGGCTGCAGAGTGAGCCGGGCCTGCAGAGCAAAAGCCAGAGGCAGCAAGTCGCCCTGGCCTTGCTGCAGACACGAGGACTTTCCCCAGAGCTTTGACTGATTTTCATTTAGTTATGGAACAAAACACAAATGTTGTTTCTGTAAAATGCCACAGTGGCAGTCAGAGTATATTTCCATGCACCCTTTTCTTAGTTTCCTGAGGCCACCTGCCTTGTTACACATTTGAAAGCTTCCTCTTCCGCTCCCTGAGACAGGAAGCTGGCCTGCTTCGTTTCCTCCAGGTTTAAAGCGTGCCCTTCTTTGAAGAGAGTTCACACACTCTCTGTGGGGTTGCACCTTTGTTTATAACATAAAAAATAAAAAAAAACCCTCCTTTTCTCTACATGCACTCTGTCTTGTCTCTAAAGGTCACACAGCAGAGCTCCCTGCTCAGGGTTTATCAACCTGGGGCTGATTTTATCTGTGTGTGCTTTGTAAGATGTTTGTATTTGCATAGGACATTTAGATACGGGAACACTTAGCATTACTATATTTGGAGAGAGAGAGAGAGAGAGAGAGAGAGAGAGAGAGAGAGAGAGAGAGAGAGAGAGAGAGAGAGAGTTATAGTCTGTGCCCAGTCCCGGTGGCTATTGTAGCAATTACACCAGTTCTTTAGTGCAGGTTTCTAGAGCATGTGCAAAGTAGTGACGTGTTCTTCGTTTGCACGGTGTGCAGTTCAGTGTGGTGTGAGAGTCTGTCTGACCCCAATACATTTTGTTTGACATGCACAGCTGGAGCACTGGAGGATAGTCCAGGCCATTAAAAAGAATGCAAAAGAAAACACACACCATCTATTTGTCAGGACACAATGAAAGGGAGACTTATTGGGCCCGGATCACATTGGGAGGAAGGAGAAGAGGAAAACCCACCTGGCACCCAGTGAGAAGGCAGGGACGCACAGCTGCTGTTGACTGCTGGAGCTCCCCGAGCCATGCGAGCTGATGCCCTTCCCAGCTCATGGGGTCTTTTTTCAGGGTGCTGTGCAATCAGGAGGGTGGGATGGCAGCTAGGAGGGTCTTATTTGGAATTGGCATTCCAGGGGCACGTAAGGCTCATGCGATATCTCGGAGTGGCTTCTAAGGTTTCTGACCTGTGAAGGCCTGCTATGCCTCCCCAGGTACCCCAGGCCTTCACCTATGGGCAGGAGAGAAGGCAGTGATGATGACAGATCTTAGGAAGTTGGTTCCTCCCTCTCCCCAGCCACACAGATGCTACCCTGAACTCAGCCACAGTCCCCTCCCCCCTCGCTGGCCGCTCCCATCATCTTTTATTTCCCATTTGTGTCCTTACAGGGATCGCGGAGGAAGTGGAAACAGGTCCACTAAACTTGATTAGGAAATAGCAGGGCACCAAAAATAAAATTTTACTAAAGGAGTACTCAAAGATCAGTAACATACTGACCAGACTTGTTTCAAAACTATGGGGAAGTTTAGGTTGCTGGGAACATGTTTCAGCTAACCTTTGGCTCTTCACTGCCACCAAGTAAGCCAATTCCCACAATGCAAAGAAACACCCCTGTCCCACAGCTAACCATTAGGCCCTTTTCCCAAACCAAAGGGCGTGGCTGAGATGTTACAGCTCTAGACGTAGAACGATTCTAGGTGGGCTTGAGTCTTTTGAAGCCCCAGACAAAACTGCACGTGAGTTCTGTTATTAAAGGATTTCTTCCTTATTTTTCCTGAGTGTGTGAAGTGAGTTGTCACTGGGATTAGGGATTATTTTTCTGTACAGCATTATCAGTTTCACATTTTGTTCTCCAATTCTTTGATTCTATCTCTCTCTTCCTCTCTCTCTCTTTCTCTGTGTGCGTGCATATGCACATGGTCCTGTGTGTGTGGCCACACCCGAACAGCCATGCTGCAGACCTGTGCATAGATAGATCTTGAGAAAAGCCTCTGGCAGCCTCACCTGCATTCAGAAGCCAAGACATCTGTATATTGCCTTAGTCACCTGGACATTTTCAGAGTGGCAGCTCTGAGCCTCACCTGGACTCAGACATGGCTCTTTGTCCCCACTTTCCTCACTGGCCACCTGGAGAAGAGTATCAGTGTGCATTTATGCCCTGTGATGGATCCTGATAGAAAAAGTGTCCAAGAAACTCCCTCTCTGTGCAAAAGTAAGAAAAAATGCCTTGACTCATATGGTTTGGCAAGAGTGACTTAAAAATGAACCTTCATGAAAGACCCCACTAATGGGAAATGCCTGTGTCCTTGCCCTTTGGGGCAGAAGTTTAAGGTGCCAGTGTGGTTAGCTGAGCTCTGGAAGGAACAGAAAGGGGAGATTACCTCTGGCTGTTTTCATGACTGTGCTTGTTCAAAACTCCCTGCTTTCCCTCACATACATTCCGTTTCTTGACCTGGGACAGAGGCTCTCAGAAATCTAACCCTGGCTATATCAGTAAGTGGTAGACTTCTCAGTTCACACTGAATGGTTGATGGGAATTTCAAAACACGGTTAAACGCCTTCTTTGTGAAGACAGGAGCTCCCTCCTCATCTCTCTGATGTCACTAATCCAGCGTTTGCACCCTATTGTCACTACGTAATGTCTAAGCAACTCAGAAGGATTTCCAGTTAGTGGATCTGAGAACATCTCGCTCTCTGAGCCATTCATCCATGGTGTTTACTCAGCAGGATTTTTCTCACTCTCTTCACCTTGGTGTGCATTGTCTTTCTGTCAGGGCATCTGAACCATTCTGTGTGACCCCAACAAAAATGTCAGTGCATGAGATTTGGGGAGCTCTTGTGAATATTGTGATGACAGATGGCTCAGGCATAAAAGGTACCTCCACAGGCTTTGTGAAAGGGGGGCTTGTGCTCTAGCTATCTTCCCCCCTCCCTCTCTCTCCCTTTCCCCCCTCCTTCCCCCACCTCCTTCCCCCACCTCCTTCCTTCCCTCCTTTCCTCCCTCCTCTCAGATCTTCGATGGAACCATTCAGCATGGGAAGAACACTGAATGTCAGAGCCTACCTGCTTCTGACACAGTCCCTCCTGGTTCCCACAAGCTTCCTATAACCCAGAGGTCTCAGACCCTTGTTTTCTACTTGACATCAATGACCTCCATATGCAGTGCCAACTGTTACCTGTTCCCTCCATCACAGAACACAGCGAATACCGAGTGGGTAAGACAGGAGGATGGGAGAAAGGAAGAATGAGTGAGTTTAGTTCTCCTCTGTAGAGGGTTTGTCATGGCCAGCCACAGGGGACATGGCTCTTATGTCCCTGTCTCCATCAAAGTATGACATCAAACACACAGAGGCTGGGCCTGGCAGCATGGGGAACTTCTTTCTGAGATTCTCCACCTGTGACCAGAGCTCAGGTCCTGTAGGTAGCTGGTCTTCTCCTCATCTTATACAAGCTACCCTTGATTTCTCAGCATAGTCCTGGGATTGCTAGTGTCAAGCCTGGCTCCCGTTGGAGTCTATGTGTTCATTTTCCAGATTGTAGAATGATCTATAAATTATGTTCTTATTTATAGTTGAGGTAGTAAGGAAACTACAAGGTTAGCACTTCTCATACACGTACACAATTTCCTTTTCCTATAGACTATGCAACACTTGGGCCACTACAGAGAACAGATGTGATCAAGACACCCTCTCTTTTAGGAAGGTCATCACCTATACCTCAGTTGATGTTACAAGTTGTTCTGATAAAACATCGGAAGTCAGAGAAGTCCTCTGAGGTGATCTTGGGTGGGTGAGCTTAGATATAAAAGGAAACTGTTTAATTTCAAGTGTTGTCTGAATTTTCAGACCACCCTGTTGTGAAGGTGGCCATTGGCTTCCTTTAACATGGTGTGAACAGCACCTGCCTTCAGCTATCTGCATTCTCCCATCAGGTTCTCATGGTTCCATGAATAGCAGCCAGCATCCACCTCCCAGGGCAGGCCTGTGACAGCCACCAAACAACTATCCATTCAGCAGAGGCTGTTTCTCCTGTCCACTTTATTTTTTAAGGTAGTGTCTAAGTTTTTGCCTGTCCTCTCACAGCACAGACCATGCTGACAACAGGGCCTCTGTTCACCTCTCCCGAGTCACCCACAATTCCCAACATTCATTTAGAGAGGCAAATATTTGAATAATTTGAATAAGTAAATATCTTAAGCAATTCCCAAAACATGTTACTTGCTGATAAGTATTTAATGTACTTTTAATGATTGTATGCATCTGTTTTCCCTCTTTCAATACCTGGGCTTTAAGGTCTATAACCTGATAGGCATTTATTTCTTTTTCTCATTCACCCTCAACCCCCATTGCTCGGCATGGGCAGGGGTGAACATCTCATGTCACCACAAACCCATCACAGAATAGGGATTTAGGGATGGATGGGATGTGTTGAGGGTCAAATTCCAGCACCCGAAACAAGTGGTGTGTGTGTGTGTGTGTGTGTGTGTGTGTGTGTGTGTGTGTGTTTGTGTGTGTGTGTGTGTGTGAGAGAGAGAGAGAGAGAGAGAGAGAGAGAGAGAGAGAGAGAGAAATTCAGAGAGATTCAGAGAGATTGTTGTTTCCTTTGTTTGTTTGAGACTCACTCTAGAGCCAAGGCTGGCTTAGAATTCATGACTAAGCCCAGATGTCCTTGAACTCATGGTAGTTCATTTACTCAGCCTCCCCAGAACTGAGATCAACTCCTGCCGGCCTGCCCAGCTAGGCAAATGATTAAGTGCACTGATACTTAGTTTCTTCTAGAAATGTAACTTTACAGTTCTGGTGGTTTACATGAGAATGGCCTCCATGGGCTGGTATGTTTGAATGCTTGGTCCCTAGTGTAGAACTGTTTGGGAAGGATTGTGTCCTTGCTGGAGGAAGTGTATCACTGGAGATAGACTTTGAGGTTTTAAAAGCCATTCCCAATTAGTGCGCTCTCTCTCTCTCTCTCTCTCTCTCTCTCTCTCTCTCTCTCTCTCTCTCTCTCTCCCTCCCCCCTCCCTCCCTCCCTCCCCCCTTGTGCTTGTGGATCAAGATATAAACTCTCAGCTACAGCTTTGTCTGCTGCCATGACCTCCCCACAATGGCCATGGTCTCTAACTCTCTGCAACTGTGAGCTCCACATTAAATACTTTCTTTTAGAAGTTGCCTTGGCCATCGTGTCTTATCACAGCAGCAGAAAAGTAACTAAAACACTCATACGTCTGTCAAAGGATTCTTTTGTGGATTAATTTCTGTAGTTCCCATGAGTGCACTCAGCAGAGTGGTAACATGGGCAGTCAGGATTTGTGTTCCGTAAATCTTCACTTTCTTTCTTTATCCAAAATAGACTTACACATAGCACCTCTCCCTCTCTCCTTTTATAGTCCCCCCAAAAATGTCAGTGTAGCACAGAGTAATGGGGCAAGATCCTCACAGGGCTCTAGTAAAAGTCCCCCAATGTATTTGGCTGTGTTTGGTTCATGGACTCTAGCTTGTAGGAGAGCCTTGCATCCTCCCACTACCTCAGTATCTGGCTTGGTGACTATCTCAAATCTTGGCTATAGGAGCAGGACAGGAGAGCAATGATCTCATTTGAACTTAAGTTCCTTTTGCAGTTTGCTTATGGGGAGGAAATTACATATTCAAATTGTAATGGAACTTGGAGGAAGTTTTTAGTATCTGGGGGAAAACCGTGACAGAAGGTGCCATTTAAAATGTATGAATAATGTACAAGCAAAGAGAAATTCATAGTTACAGGAGCAAACCTGTCTATTGGAGAGAATTGCCATGGGAACCGGAGATGCCAACCCCTAGCTTTCCTTCAGCAAATGAACTTAATGCTCCAGCTAAATTTAGAGTGCCTTCTGCATGGAGTGCTCCTGCAGTGGGCTTTGTCCTCTATTTCAGAAGCCTTCTATTTTGTCATCAAAATGAACATCTGGGGACATTTTAATTGCTGTTTTGCATTACACTCTATAGAATCTTCCAGCATTCCATGCATTTGCCAGCCGGCTGCACACACTGCACATCCAGGATGAGGTGCAGCCAGTGCTAGTGGTAGCAGCAGGGTTCTTTTGACTGTGGGGAACTGAAAAGTCAAACACTCACAATGAAGTACAACTCACTGATTCACTTGGTTTTTTTAAAGCGATTTTATTGAGATATAACACACATACATGAAATTCACCTATTTAGCACATATGGTGGTTGTTGGTATCTCCAAGAAGTTACGCAAGCAACTTTTGTCACTCCTTCTAATTCATCACTACTAACCATCCTCCCTCAACTTAGGCAAGAATTAATATTTCTGTCTTGTTTTGTTCTTCTCATTTTGATAAAATCACATCAAATGGTCTTCTGTACTGCTGTTATTCACTTATCACACTGCTCTTCAGACATGGTGTAGCATGTATGGACCGCACCTGACTTCCTTTTCATGTCCAAATAATATTCCTGTACATAGATATACCGCATCTTATTGGTCCATTCATTGGTTGATGGACATTGGGCTGCTGCTACTTCATAGCTCTGGTCAACATGTTTGTAAGCAGCGGAGATGTACAAGTTTTCATGAAGATGGGCGTGTGTTCCTCCTTATAACTAAGTTGCCAAGTTGTACGGTAACTGTGTTTACACTTTGAATTAACAATTAAACGATCGGCTCGGTCTGAACCCTGAGACACCACCGATTCTCTTGTGAGTGAGTTGTCAGAATCCTTTCTGCACTTGCACACTGCTCCTGTTTCAGAAATGTGTGCTCTGAAACATAGAATTGTTAATTTAGATGAGTCCATTTTTCTTTCTTTCTTTCTTTTTTTTTACTTTGGCACCCTATCTGAGAAGCTGCTGTATCCTCCCAAGACCCTGCATCTTTTATGTCTGCTTTCTTCTGTGCGATATTTTAGCACCTAGGTTTAGGCAAATGATCCATTTTGAGTTAACTTTTATAATGTGGGAAAAGTACCAGCCTTCATTCTTTTGCATGCGGATATCCACCAGGAACCAAAGAACGGCTCTGGGGAAACTGAATCTGCACATGGGAATGGGTGAAACTAGGTCCGTATCTCTCACACTGGAGGAAAAAAAAAACCAAGTGTACAAAAACCTTTAATGTAAGACCTGGAATCTGCTAGGAGACAGTGTGGGAAAACCACACCGCAACATAAGCACATCTGTTCCAGGAAGTTTGTCGCTTTAGTCTTTCAGTCTTTGTTTGTTTTGGCAGCATTTTTGAATACTCAGTGGGTTCTAAGTGTAAAGATTGACTTTTAGTGGGGCTGCAGAGATGACTCGGTGGTCAAGGACGTTTGCTGTTCTTGCAGAGAGGACTTGAGTTCAGTTGCAATCATCCGTGTCAGACAGCTCCCAAACGCAGCTCCCAAACGCCTGTGCCGTCAGCTGCAAGGGGATCCAGCACCCTCTTCTGGCCTTCAAGGGCACTGCACCCGGGTGCACATACACAGACACACAAATATTGATGTCTTTTAAAGAAGAGTGAGTTTAGGAGTCTTATGTCTATTCAGCTGATTCACGTCAATTACAGCACACCTCCTCTCAATTACCAGAGCTGTGTAACAAGTTTCCTGATTGGGAAATGTGAGTTTTCAAGACCATTTTTCCCCTTCAGTATTGGAGAGCTCTTCCGGGTCTCTTCTGCTCCACGTGAACTTTAGGGGCTTTTTGTGAAGTTTGAAAAAATAGACACGAAATACCTTTTACATGTTTTCTGTCATTTGTGAGTGTTAGCTTTAAACCACAGAGTTGAAGCAATAATAAATACAAAACACAGGCGAATAAATCAGCCTGAGTAAGTCCTCCGTGTCTACTGTTTTGTTCCGTTTGTTCTTGCCTATTGATGATACTTCCCCGACGAGTTTTCCTTTGACCAATCGACTCGTTCTGTTAGTTCTCTTTTAGACTCTCCTTCCCTTTAGGTTGTGAGTATGTCTTAACACTGCTGACTTTTCCTCCCACGGTGCAAGCGTTCTTGTCTGATCCCGATTTTCTTTCTTACTTGGCTGCTCCTTTGAGGCCTGGATCTGGTCAGCAGGCTCGTTGGAAATGGAGCATTGAATTGAACTCTTTCTGGTGTTTCAGTCATTTCACTGTGCTCGGCTCCCAGTAGAGAGGAGTTGTGTGTTCCTGAATGCGTTATATGCCTTGTTCTTTCATGCTTCCCTGTGTCTCTGTTGTGTTTGTGCATCTATCAGGACAGATGAGACTTCTGGTTTTTAACCATTCCCTTTCCACAATCATTCTGTTTGTTTGTGTCTTGTTTTATTCCCTTAGGTTCTCCCTGCCCCTGCCCTGGTATTATTTAAGGAAAACTCTGACTGCTGCAACAGAAATAATGGCCTGAGAGCAATTCCAGGCTGTGGGTTCCTCTTCAGCATGGTCCGTTCTAGGGCAAGGACACTAGAGGCTTCCACCTGCCCCAAAAGACAAACCTTCCCTACCAATCTAAATGTCATTTAAACTTATAAACCACTTCCCCAGTGCCATTCTCTATAAGAAAACTCAGCAACAGCTTCATTTGGGGGTTATTATTGCAAACAGATTTTAACTTAAGATCTTTATTTTGAACAGGTTTTTTTGTGCTTCTTTTTTTTTTTTTTGCTTTTCACTGAATTTTTAGTGAAAAAAATTAACACATCTATAAAGCTTATAATTAAATTCTGGGTTTTTTTCTGAAGACTTTAAAGTGCTATTGAATATTTCATAATAAATTAGTCATCAGTTTTAAAAACACGTGTTTCTTTTTTCTCTCTTTAATATATGCTCATTGTAAATGGTGACGGATTTTATAATGAGTTTCTTCAGTCTATCTTAACTTTGCCACAGTCTCCTCCAGGCCTTTCCTCTCCCACATCCTCATGGTTTTCCCAGTCTCCTTTGGGCTTTCACATCCCCACTCCTACCCCTGGGATCCATGTGTGAGAGGACAGATGTGACACCTGCCTACATCTGGCATATTCCAATTAATATGATAATTTTTAGTTGTATTTATCTTCCTGAAAGTGACACTTTCATTCTTCGTGGCTGAATAAAATTACGTTGTGGGTGCGTGCCACTCTTTCTTTGTTGGCTCATCGGCTGATGGATACCTACTGAGTTAATGTGAATAGTGCTGCAGTAAATACACGTTTGCAAGCCTCTGTGGTATGCTGATCCAGGGCACTTTTGCTAGATACCAGGGGTGGTATCACCTGATAGTTCCAGTTTTACTGTCTTAAGAAATCATGATACTTATTCTATAATGGTTGAACCACATTTCATTCTTACCAGCGGTACACAAGTGTTCCCATTTCCCTGAATCCTTCTCAGTATTTACTATTCAACCTCTAGCGCGCGCGCACACACACACACACACACACACACACACGCGCGCGCGCGCGCGCGCGCGCTCCAGCCTGCCTGCCTATGTACCACATGCAGTACCCGTGGAGGCCAGAAGAGGGCACTGGATCCCCTGGAACTGGAGTTACAGGTGGCTATGCCCTGCCTGATGTGGGTGTTGGGAATGGAGCTTGGGATTTCTGCAGGAGCAGCAGGTGCTCTCAGTCATCTCCCCTACCCTAGTTGTTCATTTTGTTAATGTCAGTCATTCTGACTGATGATGGGGTGGAATCTCAGTGTAGTTTTAATTTGCATTCCCTTAACGGCTAAGGATGTTGAATGTATTTTTGTGGTTCAGCATTTGTGCTTAACCTTATGGGAATTGTCTTTTATTTCACTAACCCATACACTTATTTGGTTTGGTTGTTTTTCCATATTTAATTTTCTGAGTCCCTTATATAGTCTAGATATTAATCCCATGTCAGATTTATAGCTGGCAGTTTTTCTCCATTGCGTAAGCTGTGTCTTAGGCCCAATGATTGTTTTCATTCTTGTGCAGAATCTTTAAAAACTACTGTAATATTACTTGTCAATTCTTGACCTTGTTTCCTTAGCTGTAGGAGTACTTTTACTATTTTCAAAAATTTATTAAATTTATTTTAAATTTATTAAAATGCTCATGTGTATGAGTATTTTGGCTTTGGAAGTATGTGTCCACATGCATTCCATGCCTAAGACAGCCAGAGGAGGGCACTAGAGACCTTGAAACTAGAGTCACAGGCAGCACCATGTGGGTGCTGGGAACTGAATCCCACTGCTCTGGAAGAACACCCAGTGCTCTCAGCAGCTGATCAAACCCTCCAGTCCCTCATCCTGTACCTTGAGGCGTTTTCTCAATGTTAGTCTCTAAGAATTTGAGATCTTTGGCTGTGGTCTTTGACCCGTGTTGAGTTTATGTGTATGGGATGAGAGAAGGGCATAGTTTTCTTCTCCATGCTGATGTCCAACTGACTCAGCATTGTTTGCTTGAGGTTTTTGTTTTTCTGATGCACATTTTTGGCATCTTTGTCAAAATTACATGAGTATATTGTGAGGATAGTCATGGCTATTCTATTCTATTCTATTCTATTCTATTCTATTCTATTCTATTCTATTCTATCCTATCCCATCCCATCCCATCCCATCCCATCCCATCCCATCCCATCCCATCCCATCCCCCTGACTCATGTGTGTGCACCATGCTGGTTTATCACTATCACTCTGTAGGTGTTTTTCCAGGTAGGGTTTGGCATCTCCAGCATCTTTCTTTTTCATTCATGAGTGTCTTTGTTTGTAAATGAGCTGCTTGCCTGACATTTTTTTCTCCGCACATTCCTGACTTGAACAAAGGCAAGTTTCTGACTTTAGTATGTTGATTTTATATCCTTTTTCTTGGACCTTGAACATCTGTGATTATGCCATTGCTTGATTTTTTTAAAAAATCATCTTTTTTTAAAAAGTCAAATATTTCCAATGTTCAAGTGGGGTAAGGTAACAATAAGATTGAAGTTTTGTTCCTCCACACTGGGATAGTGCATCTCAATGGTTAAAAATTAATTTCACATTCTTAGTGCACAGATTCTGATCTCCAGCAACACCCCAAGAGTAAAATACTAACTTCAGAAGCAACCACAACTGATTGGTAGGCCTACCTGGAAAACATAGCCACAGTCAATTAAAAATCGTAGTCTCCTTGACTCCAATTGCTTTGTTGGTTTAAAGGAGCAAAGACGGCATGGTAGTGCGCTAAGTTACTAGATATTAAAGTTAATATGGAAACAGAATCATGTGAGACTAGCAGTTAATATAAGAGCAACAGAAAAAATGGAAAAAGGTGAGGTAACTAGAAGAAGCATAAAAAAGAAGGGAGGACACGAAGTAGTGCCAGCTAAAGTCTTGATGACAGGAGAGATACGTGAAGAATTGGAATCAGACGACCCAAACAACCTCAGTCCTTGGGAAGCTGAGTCTGGAAGATGCCAATCCAGACCTACCTGCTCTGGGAGAACAGGACAGAGCACTGTATGAAATTAAAGTGAGACCTCTCTCTCTGTGTCAGTGTACCTGCTCAGTTGAAGGCAGGTCCTGGTGGTGTATGTGGCCTGAATACAGGTGGAGCCTATCTCTGTGGTCACTGGTGTGTGTTCAGGGCAGACCATCTCTATGAGATTGCTTGCACGTACGACCAGTACAGAATGTCTCCATGTTGTCACGCATGTGTGTCCAGCTGCAGATAATATGCAGTTACTCACGTGTGTCCAGGTGGAGGTGCCTCTATGCAATTACTCCGTGTGTGCAGGTGCAGACTGTGGTTATGTGATTTCATGCCTTAACATAGGTGCATTTGTACCAGCCCTAGCCTGGGTGCAGGTGCAGGTGCAAGTACAGGTGCAGGTGCAGGTGCAGGTGCAGGCGCAGGTGCAGGCGCAGGTGCAGGCGCAGGTGCAGGCGCAGGCGCAGACACAGGTGCAGGTGCAGGTGTAGGTGCAGGTTATGTCTCTATGCCATCTTGCCTTTCCTTCCCTGGCCATTTGGGCTGGTGTCCTCCAAAAGGAGCAGAGCCCTAGTGTTATCAAGCTTCCTGTGTTGATATTTGTATGCTGTTTACTTCATAGCTAAAGGAGGGAGTTTACATGGTTGGTTATGAGCACTATAAAGGGTCTTTCAATCTCCAGGCATGGAAAAGGGCTTTTGGCAAGCATGTACCCTAATGCCTTTAAGCAGTTGTCACTCACCCCTCTTCTGAGGAACTAGGAAGTCTTGCTCCAGCCTATGGCTCAGACCAGACTGCAACCTTGTAGAATACGACACCATTCTGACTCAGAGGTTTTCCTTTCTAGCTAGAGGTAATATGCACTCCACAAATCATCGTCTTCCCCAAGTCCCAGAGAGGGCTGTATACGGAGGAGTCTTACCTCTAGAGTGGCCTACCTACCTACTGAGCTGCGGTCAGTTCAAACTGGCTTCTTGCAGCTGCTCCGGAGCTAGGAAGATACTAGGAAGAGAGGATTTTCCTGTCCCTTGTATAGTATGTGGACCACTAGATTCCTGTGGTTGGATTGCAGATCTGATGTGTCCAACAATGGTTGTGCTTTTAAGGCTCTCTGATTTGTTTTGGTTTTTCCTTTGGACTCTGCTCTCCTGCTAGCTACCATGTACAGCTCCCCCCACTTCCACCCTGTAATTCTCTGCATTGATTAAGGTACAGGTTTTCTGAGATTCTTCTCTCTTAGTAAAAGCTCTAGTCACCCGCCATTTACCTCTCTTTCGCTGCTTTAGGAGCAGAGCCCCAGAAGGGCTGAGCCCTTGGGGAGGGATGCTGGACTCTTTCTCCTTGTCTAACTAAAGTAGTTTTGCTTTTATTCTCCTCCTGAAACTGGTGTAAGTCTGCCGTCAGAGGCCTCTCAGGGCAGCTGTTCACAAACAATTCCTCACTATCCCCTGGAGACTGCATGCATGAATGTTCCCATATCCATGTGTGCATTACCATCTTCTAGTCTATTAAATTTATTTTAATGTATTTTATTCCAGCTGATGACATTATAAATAAAAATATTTTCTTAACCTGACTTCTAAAGTTTCCATAGAACACACCTAGTGGGTATATGGATTTCTGTGTGTAGATATCATATCAGGCAACTTTGCTGAATATTCGTTTCTTCTAATAGACTTTCAATGGTTTCCTCACAATTTTCTCTAGGTAAGATTACACTATACACATTAAAGACAATGTTCTAAGTACCGGAATGCTCGTTATGAGTATCACTTTCTATCTCTAGCAACATTTTATCTTTAACTCTGTGTTGTTTGATTCTAGGACAGGCCCACTCCAGCCCCCAGGGCTGCTGCTTGCTACATTTCTACCACTTTTGTTTTTAGTTCGTTGCTTCGAATAGAAACAGTGTCTCTTCTATCTAGCAGGTAGTTGAACTTTTCTTTTAAATACAGCCTGATGGTCCTTGCTTGTTTTCCCCTTGGATGCCTAATGCATATAAGTTAAATATTATTATTGATAAGATTGCATTTACACCTGCCTTTATCTTTCTTTTTCTTTTTCTTTTTTAAACATTTATTTATTTATTATGTATACATCATACAGCTTTCTGCCTTCATGTATGCACCTGCAGGCCAGATTATAGATGGTTGTAAGCCACCATGTGGTTGCTGGGAATTGAACTCAGGACCTCTGGAAGAGCAGACAGTACTCTTAACCTCTGAGCCATCTCTCCAGCCCCTATCTTTCTTTTTCTGTAGCTCATGGATTATTTTGTGTTTGTTGGTATAGATGTTGGTATGGGTAGATGTTTGTGGATGAGCTTGTGCTAGTGTGTACATGAACTGGGGACCAGAGACTGACACGAGGTGTATTAAGAGGTTGACATGAGGCATATTCCTCAGCTACTCTCCATCTCTATTCTTTGATGCAAGGTCGCTCTCTGAACTAGGGCTCACCAGTTGCATGGTCTGGATGGCCAGCAATCCTTAGAGCTCCTCCAGTCTCCACCTCCCCGGTGCTGCCGTTAAGTGCGCACACTCCCATACCAGGCTCTGCTCATGTATTCTTTATTCTTCTAGGTCTCCTTGCTCTCTTTTGTATTAAGTAAGTATTTTCTAGTATAGCATTTATTCCTTTAAATAATTTAAAATTGCATTTTCTTTATTGTGTGTATGTACGTATGTGTGTATGCTGAGGTGCGCATGTGGAGGTCAGAGGATAACTTGTGGGAGTTAGTTTCCTCCTTCCACTATGTAGTCCCAAAGATAAAACTCTGGCCATCAGGTTTAGAGGCAAGTGCGCTAACCCACTGAGCCATCTCTCTGTCCATCTTCTAATTAATTAAAAAAGTTTTTTATTGATTCTTTGTGAATTTCACATCATGCACCCCAAATCCCACTCATCTCCCCATCCCTTTGTATCTGCCCTCCTCCCACAAAATAAAAACAAACAAAAATAAAGTAAAAACAAAAGAAATAAGCAAAAAAAATCTCATCTTGAAAGCTGTAGTGTGTCACAGTGTCACACAGTATACCCTTCTGTCCACATGTCTTTACTTGCAAATGTCCATCGTAAGGAACATTGTCTGGTTTAAAGCTTCTTGCTTTTACTACCTTATCAATACTGGATGCTCACTGGGATAGCTCTCTGATAGCTTTGGATCTGCAGGACTGTCCCCTTCACGTGCTCATAGATGAGGTAGATGTCGGGATGGGACAACTGAAAGCCCTGGATCTGGGCCTGGGTGGTAGTTGAGTTAGTTAGCCTGGCCAGCTCTCTCACATTCTTACCCCACAAGGCAAGCTCTCCAGCACTACCCCAGCTAGCTACAATCAATGCCACAGCCTGCAAACGGCAGGGCCAGCTCTCCTACTCTTATGCCACCAGGGCCAGCTCACCTGCACCCAGGCCACCAAAGTCAGACCTACTGTGAGTGCTACAGTCCAGTGGGGCCAGCTCTCCCACTCTCATGAACCTGAAGCCAGCTCTTCTACTGCCAAAGGTGGCGAGGAGTGAGGCAGGGGGTTGGGGGGGAGAGTGGCAAGAGTCAAGGGAGGAGCTAATTAATTTTTATATAGTTCTTTGTCCATCTCTCTCTCTCCTTTAGGCATTTTTTTCTTTTATTGAAAATAGATTTTTTCATATAATATACTCTGATTATGATTTTCCCTCCCCCACCATTTCTCTTTTCTGCCATACTATTTTGCATATGTCACATTTATAGATGTTACCCATAATAATATACATCATACTATTACTTTATATAACTGTCACAACTTCTGTGAAAGAGAATAACAAATCTGCATTTATATGGTTTGGTACAACACCCCTCTTTTATTACTTCTTTTGTTTTTGGAGATTATAATTACATCATTTTCCCTTTCTCTTTTCTCCTTCCAAAATCTCCCTGCTCTTTTTCAAATCTATGACCTACTTTTTTCTTTAATTATTATTACATTCATATATATATATATATATATATATACACATTCATATTCCTAAACAGATCAAGGCAACCTGCTCGGTCTATATAATGTTACTTGTATGTATGTTTTCAGGGCTGACCATTTAGTTATTGGATAATTGATCAATATTTGTCCCATTCTCAGCATTACATAGTTACCTGTAGTTTTCTGTGTAGGGTTGAAGCCTCGTCCCCTTCATGTTAGCATGTCTAATATTGTTGTACTTGTTCAGTTCATATTTGGGTAATCATGTTGTCGAGACTTTATGGGTGTAGCTTTGGAATCACTAGGAGAATACCTCACAGAAAACGCCTTGATCCTCTGGTTCTTACAATCTTTCCCCCTCTTCTGCAATGTTCCTTGAGCCTTTGGTGGGAGTTCAACACCCTTCCTATTCAGAATACCTAGTTTTGTTTTTGTTTTTGTTTTTTTGTTTTTGTTTTCTGATTTGTTCTGTGGGTTAGCATTACAAGCTGGTGCATTTCTTTACTCTAAAATTCTTTCTTCCCAGTTTGCTCTTTGGCACAGTTGTTGTGAAATATATTACATTCGTATATGTTATAGCACCCATTTTGCAATTATTTTCACATGACTATATGACTGATTTTTCTATTACTTAAAAGAGGAAGCATTGTGCTGGAGAGTTGGCTCAAAAGTTAATGACACATGTTTTTACCGAGGACCCAGGTTGGATTCCTAGCGCTGACACGCAGCTCATATATGTGTCTAATTCCAATTTCAGGAGACGCGACACCTTCTTCTGTCTTCTTCAGGCACCAGGCATGAACATACATACATGCATAGAGTGCACATAAATACATGCAGACAAACACTTAACACATTTAACAAAAATCCATTTGAAATATTTTAAAAGGAAGCACACAGTTATCTTGTCCTTGTATATCTGCCAAGATAAATCTCCTGATGTATGCTCCTCTTCTATTTCAGCTCAAGGAACTTGAGTTCATAGTTTTTATGCTGCTAGTTCTGAATAGCTATTCTTGTTCATCTGTGAAAGCCACTGCTTCATCTTAATTTCTGAAAGACGGCTCTGTGGGCTGTGACATTGTTGTTTAATCCATGGACCCTGCCCCCCAGCAGTTTGAGCTGTGTTGGGTCTCGTTACTTTGATGACAATAGGCTTGTTAATTTCTTGGTATTCCCTTACATGCCTTGGCTTTCTTTCAGGGTTAAGATTTTCTCTTTGACATTAGCTTTAGTATTTTCAGTGTGCCCAAAGCATCTGTATTCATCGTATCTTAGTCCATTGAATGTGGCGATTGTTTTCCAATAGATTTGGTAAATCTTTAGCCATTAGTTTTTTTTTTAACTTTTAAAGTAGTTTTTATTATATTTATTCAGTGTGTATGTGCATGTATGTGTGCATGTGCGTGTGTGTACATGTGCATGTGTGTGTGTATATATGTCTGTGTGTCCACATGTACCACAGGGCTCATATCAGGGTCATGTAGCATCAGAGGACAGCTTGGAGCAGTCAATTCTCTTCTTGCACTGTGTAGGCCCTGGGCACGGCGCTGCAATGCTCACACTTGGTGCTGCTGCTCGCGAGGCATCTCCCTGCCCTAGTCTTTCACTTCCTGTCTCCTCTCCCTTCCCTGCTCTTCCTTCTATTGCACACATGGGCCCTGTGCCACTTTGAGCTTTTGCATCCCTTTAACCATTAGTTTTTCTGTTTTTTAAATATTGCTCCTATTTATTTATTTACTTATGTTTGAAAATTTTATAGTTTTTTTCCGGCAACTCGAGTTTACGATCGAGCTACTACTCTCATGAAAAACTTTTCATTTCAGTTGTTTTCAACTTCAGAATCTCAGTTTTAAAACAACTCTGTGCCTTTATTCATACTAAATGTTGCTATCCAATACTTAAAACGTTTAATGTGAATTGTGCTATTTAAAAATATACTTGTAACAATTGATTTGGATTTCTGTCTGCTAAGTACAACATTCGCACTTCCTGAGAGGCAAACTGGGGGCTTGCTTTGTTCCCACTTTGAGTGGCTTACACTTGAATGTCCTATAATGAGCAGGTAAAACCTGCAGACTCTCTGGGTGCTTGTCTCCTCTCTTGCGTTTCCTGTTGTTGACTAAAGTACCTTCTGCTGTCTCCCTGTGGTGCCCTGTGATGTCACTCCTGAGCAGATTCAGTCTGGAGCACGTGACTGTCTCCTGGATTGCCTGGGATGACTGCCTTTTACCAGGCTGTGCTTAGCTTGTTTAGCTCTTCATAATTTTTGGTGGCTTCCTTCTATTGGTAGGCAGTGTACTGGCTGTTAGGTTCCATTATCGTGTGCTAGCTGCTGTAGGATTTTTAGCACTCCTTAGAGCCTGTGCTGTGTCCCAGTCTGCTTCACTTAGTGAAGTCCTGTGGAAGGGCCAGGATACTGCTAATCTATGCCACAGAAATTCTTGTTAGATCTTTCCATGATTCTTTCTATAAAGCTTAGTCTACATACAGTTTAGTTTCAATATATTCTTACTTTTTGCCACTAAAAGGATTGTGAAGTTGTCAGAAACTCTTAATTCTATTTACATGATCTTTTTTTTACTGTAACACTACTCATCTGCATGGTCTTTCACATGCTTTGAACCAAGTGAAATTCCTGTCCTGAGCCAGAAGCTCCTGCTGATATGGCCTGCTTCTCTTCTGGTTCTAGCTTGGCACCATTGTAACAGAGCTGGGGTGCTTTCTTCCTATGAACTGACATCCTTTACAAGCAAAGGTAGGGTGGGATCACAGTTCCTGGTCTCCTCAGCTCTCTTTCCTAGTGTGAGGGAGACTTGGACCCTAGAAGCAAGCTCAGGCAGGATGCTCAGGACTACATGTTCTTGACTTACTATGTCTGAAGTAAAGCTTCTGCTCTGTGAGAGAGGACTTGTGGGAGGAGAAGAAGTTCTCTTTCTTGTCACTGTCTAATAGTGCTTCTATACTATTTAGATAAAGTGAGGAACATAGATGCCAGTGTAAAGTCATAGTCATAGAACAGGAGTTATCAGATAGTCCTCTTGGGCCACACCTTCCTAGAGTAGAACTTCCAGCACATTGAACCACTGGTGGGGAAAAGGCAGACATGAACATATATCATTTCTCCAACATTGGACTGTCATGTTCCCCCATGAAATTTAGACATTATTGAATAGCTATTTCTTACGTTTTTCATAAAATATTTCCCAAAGATCTTATGTATTGTTATAGGGATCATTCATCAATTAAATAGTAAATGCTTTGGTATTAGTACCATTGCATGTAGGCCAGCAAAAGTGGAGTCCATCTGAAGGTGAAAAAATCATATTTTTTTTGAGAAAAGTCTAGAAGCATATGGCTGTCTTGGTCCAGACTGTGACTAGGTGAGCAAGGACTTCCTAGCTCTTGGCATCTGTGGTCCAGCCTCCATTAGCCTCCCAGAACCTTTTTGAAATGCATCCACCCAGGCTGTCACCTTGAGTTTTGTTCTTTGGCATCCCATGACTTACATAATTTCCAGCACCCTAAGATCTTACACATAAACTCAAATGACCTTGTAGAATTTTATTTCCAGGCTGTATTCGTGTGAAGCAGATGGATTGATTTTGTCACAGGCATAATACATTGTTAATTTTGGAAATGGTTTTTGTAAAGAAAACAAGCTGGGTTATTTTCTTTTTAATTTTCAATTATGTGCAAGGATATATCATCAGAATAAGAAATCAAATGGACTTTTCACAACTCAGAAGGTAGTGTTGTCCTCTGGGATGTTTGTCTTAGTTAGGGTTTTATTGTTGTGAAGAGACACAATGACTAAGGCAACCTTTATAAAAGACAACATTTAATTGAGGCTGGCTTGCAGTTACAGAGGTTCAATCCATTATCATCACGTCAGGAAGTATGGCAGCATCCAGGTAGACATGGTGCTTAGGAAGAAACTGAGAGGTCTACATCTTGATTCAAAAGAAACCAAGAGGAATACTGTCTTCAGGCAATTAGGAGGAGGATCTCAAAGCCCATCTCCACAGTGGTACAGTTCCTCCAACAAGGTCACCTCCTAATAGTGCTACTCTCTGGGCCAAGCATATTCAAACCACCACAATGGTCCAGGAAGGAGCTGGAGTCAGTAAAGAGATAGGCAGAAAAAGCATGGTAGTGAAATGTGGGAAGAAATGGACAACCATCTCATAGTGAAATTCTGGAACATATTCAGATGTATCAGGCACTGGAGAGATCCATTTGTGCTGAGGGTGGGAAGCCAGTGGTGGGTCCTTGGGCCAAGTCCAGTGAGGGTATTTTTCATTGTCATGTTCTAGACCTTGACAAGAGAGTTCAGCCAACATCTCACACCTTGAATATCACTGAGGCCAGCAACTGGGTGGATTTAGTTTTATTGAGAGGGATGGCTATTGCAACAGAGAGACAGTTAAAGCAAAAGGAAATTCCCCACAGAGAAGTATTCCCTGAAGCTTTAGATTCTGTTGCCAACACTTGCTTTCACTTGTTTCAACTGTAGAATCAAAGATGAAGAGGATGCTGGGAATAAGCTGTGTTGATAGAGGCTCATGACTCATAATTAGTGGTTAAAGTGGGAGAGAGGTTAAAGGAATGGCAGGTCTGCTAAGGCAATTGGAAGGAAGACGAGGGACTTGTCAGAACCAGAGGACATCTATTTTAAGCATCAGAAACAAGAATCCATTCACCTTCATAGATCCTTCTTATATTAGCCAGTGGCACTTTCTGGGGACAACTAGGTTGGTCAATTAAATGCATCCCACTGGGGTAAACCTATTATTTCTCACCTCTGTTAAATCAAGCCACAAAATAGCACAGATGAAGGCAAAACTTGATCCATATTCTTTTTTTAAATTTTTTATTATATTTCTTTACTTACATTTCAAATATTATTCCCTTTCCCGGTTTCCTGTCCATAACTCCCATCCCCTCTTGCTCCCCCTCCCCCATATGGGTATTCCCCCATACATCCCCCTTACTGCTCCCCATATTCCCCTGCACTGGGGGTCCAACCTTGGCAGAACCAAGGGCTTCCCCTTCCACTGGTGCCCCAACAAGGCTATTCTCTGCTACATATGCAGTTGGAGCCCTGGGTCAGTCCATGTACAGTCTTTTGGTAGTGGTTTAGTCCCTGGAAGCTCTGGTTGGTTGGCATTGTTGTTCTTACGGGGTTGCAAGCCCCTTTAGCTCTTTAAATACTTCCTCTAATTCTCCCAAGGGGGTCCTGTTCTCAGTTCTGTGGTTTGCTGCTAGCATTGACCTCTATATTGGACATGCTCTGGATGTGTCTCTCAGGAGAAATCTATATCCAGTCCCTTTCAGCATGCATTTTTTAGCTTCATCAATCTTATCTAGTTTTGGTGGCTGTATATATATGGACCACATGTGGGGCAGGCTCTGAATGGCTGTTCCTTCAGTCGCTGCTCTAAACTTTGCTTCCATATCCCCTCGTATGGATATTTTCCCCCTTTTAAGAAGGAGTGGGAGCATCTGCACTTTGGTCATCCTTCTTCTTGAGCTTCCTGTGGTCTGTGGATTGCATCTTGGGTAGTTCAAGCTTTTGGGCTAATAACCACTTATCAATAAGTGCATAACAAGTGTGTTTTTCTGTGATTGGGTTACCTCACTCAGGATGATATTTTCTAGTTCAATCCATTTGCCTATGAATTTCATGAAGTCATTGTTTTTGATAGCTGAGTAGTACTCCATTGTGTAGATGTACCACATTTTTTGAATCCATTCCTCTGTTGAAGGGCATCTGGGTTCTTTCCAGTTTCTTGCTATTATAAATAAGGCTGCTATGAACATAGTGGAGCACGTGTCTTTATTATATGTTGGCGCATCTTTTGGATATATGCCCAGGAGAGGTATAGCTGGGTCCTCAGGTAGTAGAATGTTCAATTTTCTGAGGAACCACCAGACTGATTTCCAGAATGGTTGTGCCAGTCTGCAATCCCACCAACAATGGAGGAGTGTTCCTCTTTCTCCACATCCTTGCCAGCATCTGCTGTCACCTGAGTTTCTTATCTTAGCCATTCTGACTGGTGTGAGGTGGAATCTCAGGGTTGTTTTGATTTGCATTTCCCTGATGAACATTTCTTTAGGTGCTTCTTGGCCATTCTATAATCCTCAGCTGAGAACGTTTTGTTTATCTCTGTACCCCATTTTTAAATAGGGTTATTTGGCTCTCTGGAGTCTAGCTTCTTGAGTTCTTTGTATATTTTGGATATTAGCCCTCTATCGGATGTAGGATTGGTAAAGATCTTTTCCCAATCTGTTGGTTTTCATTTTGTCCTAATGACAGTGTCTTTTGCCTTACAGAAGCTTTGCAGTTTTATGAGGTCCCATTTGTCGATTCTTGATCTTAAAGAATAAGCCATTGATGTTTTGTTCAGAAAATTCAGAAATTTTCTCCAGTGCCCATGTGTTTGATATTCTTCCCCACTTTTTCTTCTATTAGTTTGAGTGTATCTGGTTTGACATGGAGGTCCTTGATTCACTTTGACTTAAGCTTTGTACATGGTGATAAGAATGGGTTGCTTTGCATTCTTCTACATGCTGACCTTCAGTTGAACCAGCACCATTTGGTCCATATTCTTATAGACTTGTAAGTTGTCCTGACAGAAAAAAAAAAAACCTCAAAGCAAAGAATGTCAGATTAAATCAATTACATAAAAGTACAGATTTTAAACTGGGTGTAGTGGCATATGGCTTTAATCCCAGCACTCAGGAGGCAAAGGCAGGAGGATCTCTGTGAGTTTGTGTCCAGCCTGGTCTGTGTATTGAGTTCCAGGATAGCCGTATCTTCATAGTGAGATCCTGTCTGAGAGAGAGAGAGAGAGAGAGAGAGAGAGAGAGAGAGAGAGAGAGAGAGAAGATCAGATTTAAAACTGCCAATTTTAATAAATAGAAAGCTTCAATAAATAATTAATGAATGATATCAATAGAGAGAAACAAATGGTACTTAAATTTAGAGACATTTAAACTTAAAGGAGACCCAAAAGCAAGCTGGTAAAATGTCTCAGGAGTTTTAAGGAGAGCATGCAATATACGTGTGTGTGTGTGTGTGTGTGTGTGTGTGTGTGTGTGTGTGCACAAATATTGGTATCTTTTTTTCTTTGGAAATTTACCCTAAGGAATTAATCACTGAAAGAATGAAATATAGTTAATAATGAATATTATATATATTTAATAATAAATCTGTAAATATATTTAATGCATAGGGAATTTATAGGTAATAACATTTTAGGTGAAAAAAGCACATATGGAACTCTCGTGACACAGCCATAACTGCTTATGTTATGTTATGTGTTATGTGTATGTGTATGTGTATGTGTATGTGTATGTGTATGTGTATGTGTATGTGTTAGTGTATGTGGAGGATTTCATCATTCTCTATAACACTGTGCTTGGCCCCTTTGCTTTCCTGACACTGAGATGTTCCCAATTCCACACAGATTTCCTTGTATCTTTTTATTATTGATGTAATATATTAAATTGTTGGTGCGTTTTTAGGCTGTGATGCATCTTTCACAGAAGAGGATGTATGTCTTACTGCGTCCATGTGATACCAGGGCACACTCCCTCTTCCTCCATGTTTCCTTCTCGATTCACGGGAAAGGCAAACAGACCCAGCACCACTAGTCTCCATACTTACAGTGGACTTCCTAACAGTCTGATCTTATGCCACGGGCAGGGTCTTGAACCTTCAGAAAGACAGAATAAATGTGCCTTTCTCTGCTCCTTCCACGGAGGATGGCTGCAGAGTCTGGATATTATATGTGTAATCTAAGAAGAGTGAAAGCCAACAACAAGAAGGCAGATGGTCAGGACCACAAGGTCTGAGGGATGACAATGGGGGCAGTTTCTGCTTTTCTCTCTCTCATACAGAATAGTTACAGGGGAGCTGATGACCCAGAAATACCAGTGGATATACACATGGGCATGTATACACACATATACAAACACAAACTCACACATCCATACACACTCACGATTAACACATACACATACCTCTCTCTCACACACAGGCACATGCACACACATGCTCATGTGCATGCAAACACACACACACACACACACACATACTCTCAAACACACATACAAACATACACACACATCTTGAGGCTTGCTTTTTTTAATTAAAGAGAAAATCAAAAGACAATTATCAAGACAAAAAAGTTTTAGATAATATTGCTCTGCATATTCTATTACCACACAAAGAACCAAAACACCGTCCCTACTTCATGCTAACAAAAGGTAAAGCCTCTGCCTTCCATGTCTAGATTGAAGTTTCTGATGTCTTTCGCCAGGCTGAGTCTAACTCTTGCGTAATCAGGATACTGTGGGAGAGCCAGACATCTAGCCGTACCTAGCAGCTCCTCCTATTATGAGGGTATCAGAGCCTGCTGGATTTGTAACTGTCACTCTCACCAGCAGAGATGACACTTTCTACCTACTGCTGGGCTGCTGGCGATTGTACGAGAGGTTAGAACTCTTGCCTGTGCCCAGTGGGGGAAGGAACCTGACCCATGCATGACTGGGGAATCAGTGGAGGCCAAGAAGGACTTTGGGTTTCTACTTCTGTTTGCCATTACGGATTTCTATGCCACGGCAGGCCAGAGAAATCCAGAATTCTAATAAGACCCAGAGACTCCAATGTAGCCTTACAATTACATATTCCAGTTGAAAATTACTCCTTGCACTGTGAACCAGGAAGACCTCAAACAGAATGGAAAAAGAAAGCAGCAGCACTCGGGCTATAGACACTTGCACTCAGGTCCCCATGCTTGCATAGCAAGCACTTTCCCCACTGAGTCATTTTCTCTAGCCCTGAGATGGCTCAATGAGTAAAGGTGCTTCCTGCCAAGCCTGACAACCCGAGTTCGATCCCCAGGTCCAACATGGTGGAAGGAGACAAACTGAGTTCCCACAAGTTGTCCTTTGACATCCACATGCATGCTGCATAGTACATACACAATAAACAATAAACAAAAAACAATAAAGGCCACTGACACTTTCAATATAAGCCCCACGAATGTCCTTGAAAGCACAACAGAGAGGACAGAGGAAAGCATCAGTGAGTTGGAAGAGAACAGAGAGAACAGATTAGCAGAGAGGACAGAGCTTCACTGGAGGAACTGCGGCTATGTGTGTCCTTGAATTCCAGACACAAAGGAAGAAGAGAATGGTGGTGGTGGTGGTGGTGGTGGTGCTGGTGGTGGTGTGGTGCTGGTGGTGGTGGTGGTGGTGGTGGTGGTGGTGTGTGTTTGTGTGTGTGTGTGTGTGTGTGTGTGTGTGTGTGTGTGAAAACATTGTTGGAATAAAGAAAAATGACCCAAACCTGGCAAAAAGATGTAACTTACAGATTCAAAGTTGAGCGGATCTGTAAGGGGCAAACCCAGAGAAATTCACAGGTACACACACTCATCGTGGAACAGAACGGAACACTGAAAACAAAGACAAATTCTTGAAAGCAGCAGAGAGAAACAATCACAGCAGATTTCTCATCAGAAGCTGATGAAGGTCACAGGAAGTGGCTTGCCATTCTCAACCATTAAAGAACCATTAAACCAGACTTCTGTGCACGGCAAGATGACATTTCAGTACCTTCTCAGATGAAATAAAAATGAACTTTTTTTTTCACTCACAGACTAAAAATGATAGCTGTGTAAATTTCCTGCCAGACATGGTTGTACACTTCTGTAATCCAAGTAGTCAGGGAAGCTGAGCTGGGAGGATTCATCACAAGTTCAAGGCTAGCCTGGGCTACACAGTGGAACATTGTCTCAAAAACACCAAAACAAAGAAAGAAAAACAATTTAAAAGGTCAGAAAGAAAAAGGACAGAAGGAAGGAAGGAAGGACAGAAGGAAGGAAAGAAAAAGGAGTTGAAAGATGGGCCAGGGGCTAAGAGCTCTTGAAGAGGACTCAAATTTGGGTTCCAGCACCTACATGTGGAAGCTGATAACTACTTATAGCCCTAGCTGCCAGGGATCTGACATCTTCTAGCCTCTGAGGGCATTGCTCTAATATGCACACCCAATGCACATATATACATACATACAAATAAAAATAAAATCTAAAAAGAAAAGGAGTCAAGAATAGAAAAAAGAGAGGCTTCCCTTAAACAAAAGGAAAAAAATAAAAAAAGAAATTCTGGAGGAGTAGGAAAGAAGGAACTGCAGCATAAGTGAGAATATAGAGTGGTTGGGGATTTGGCTCAGTGGTAGAGTGTTTGCCTGGGAAGCGCAAGGTCCTGGGTTCGATCCCCAGCCCCGGAAAAAAAAAAGAAAAAAAAAAGAAGAGAATATAGATAGATACATTCTCCTCCTGAATTCTCTAAGCCACATGGGACAGCTGGGGCACAAGGGTTATGACACCATTACATGTGGCTTTGAATGAACTTACAGATGCTACTCAGGACCATCACACACAGGAGAGGATAGTGGACAGTAAGAGAGGCAAGGTTTCTGTACTGCACTTGTCTTGGTAAAAGGATGGCACAGGTCGACTTTGTATGAATATGAATAAACTGTATGCATTAAACCTCAATGTAACTCTAAAAATAGTATCCTGTAGCAATGTGCTCGTGGATACTGTAATATATTAAAATGTAACCTGAAGGAAGGCAATAAAGATAAACCCTAGAAATGAAAGAAACATAGTGAGCATGTCAGGGACCAAAACCCATCTAACTGTGCTTTCTGCTCACTTAAAATATGACATTTTATGTGTGTTTTACACATCATATTTTACACAGAGATTAATCAAAGAGAGCAGGAGTAACTATATTAATTTTACATAAAGTTGGATCAGAACAAGATGCTCACCACAGAGAGACACTTAGCACAAGATGTGATAATTCATGAAGGAAACCAAGCAGCGTTGTATATGCCTATGAAATGCAAGAGCCTATGAAGTGAACAGCTAGAACTGAGAAGAAAAGGAGACCAACCCACAGCTTCAATTAGGAAACATCGACATCCATTTCTGACAACTGGTAGACCCACTGCATGGGATGCCCCGGGAAGTGCAGAAAAGCCAGCACTGGCAACAGCCGGCAAGAGCCAATCCAAATAAAAAGAACTCTGCTCAATAGACACAGAGCACACGTTCCTTTCAGATACCCACCTACACTTTTCAGACATTGTCCTGTGCCATGGAAGGAATAGAAACTTTTTTTTTGAAAATTGAGGTCCTGTCAGGCATTAGAAACCGGTGTCTGTCATCCCAGCACTTGGTGGTCTGACTACACAGATTCAAACTAAGAACGGATAAGATGGAAATTTTCACTTGCAAAATAAACGGCATACTTCTTAATAACCCATAATAGAAGAGGAACTCAGAGCAACATTTTTTCTTTATTAACTTGAGTATTTCTTATTTACATTTTGATTGTTATTCCCTTTCCCAGTTTCCGGGCCAACATCCCCCTAACCCCTCCCCATCCTTCCCCCATTACCACCCTCCCCCCAACAATCACATTCACTGGGGGTTCAGTCTTAGCAGGACAGAAGCAACATTTTAAAAATATGAAAATATCACATCAAACTTTATACAATATAATTACAGAGTACTAAGAGGAAATTACTGACACCAAATGTGCATATATGTGCCCATTTTTCTTTATATGACTAATCCATAGCATATGTATCACATATAAATATTATATTTATATATAAATATATACACAAATATACATATATATAGAGAGAGAAATATATACACATATATGATGAGCTCCTAGCTCAAGGAACCTAGAACGAGAACAAACCAAAATAAAAAGAAGGGTAATAGTGACAAGAACAGAGGTCACTGGGCCTGAGAAAATAGAACTATAGAAAATACTAAAGAGCAAAGAACTGGTTCTTTGAAATAATAAAAATCCACCAATCTTTAGCAAACTGTCAAACAGAAAGATAACATACATTACTGATATCAGAAATAATCTGTGGGTTATTTTTACTCAGTGAAATAGGCCAATTCCTCAAGAGCCTCAAAATGCTGCAATTTACCGACTGTGTATGAAACTTGGAATAACCCTTTGGCCAGTAATAGGCATAATGAAGTTGAATTTAAAGACTCCTGAACAGGTCAAACATGATGGTGCATATCTGGATCCCAAGCTTGGGAGGCAGAGGCAAGAGAGTCAGGATTCAAGGCCAGCTTTGGGTTACATAGTCAGTCTGGGGCCAGCCTATGCTACATGAGCTCCTGAATCAGAAAAAGAAAAGAAAAATTATGAACCTTTTCCAGTCAAAAATGATCTTGCTGCTCTATTAAGCACTTAAATAAGAATTAACAACAATTTTACACAACTCCTTGAGATAGAAAAGTGGAACGAACACGCATGTTTTCATTTCTTATACAGAAGCCATTATGCTTTGATTTCCCAAGTAGAGACAACCCAATAGAAATCATTCAATGCTATCACTCAGGAATGCAGACACAACATCTCCCCAAAAGTAAGTGTTAGTCTTTGGCATAATGGCAATCACTCATTGTGACCAAGTGGGCTTAATTACAGGGACCTGAGCGTGCTTAATATCTAAAGATCAATATAACCCATCATATTAGTCACATAAAGAAGAAAACTTGGACACATCTTAACAGTTAAAAAAAACCTCTTGTTAGCATTGAGCTTGATGGCACAAGCCTGCAATCCTAGCTCCTTGGGAAGCTGAGGCAGGAGGACCATAAATCCAAGGCTTTCTTAGGCTACAGAATGGGTTCAAATCTCAGCTATAATTTGTGGCTTCCCATTGGGTACCAGGTAACACAAGGAGAGCCTGACCCAAATGCAAAATTTAAATGTGCTGGGCACATATCCCACAGGTAGAGTGCTAACCAAGAATGTGTAAAGCCCAAGATTCAGTCCCCAGTACCACAGAACGAGAAAAAAGCAATGTCTGGAAATAGAGGGGCAGGAGATGGCTAGGGGAGAGAGCCCTTGCTGCTTCTGCAGAGGATCCAGGTTTGGTCCTCAGCATCTGTGTGGTTGCTACCAACCACCTGCAACTCCAATGCAAGGATATTCAGTGCTGTCTTCTGGCTTCTGCAGACAGCAGGCGCATGCACACACACGCACACATGCACGCACGCGCGCGCACACACACACACACACACACAGCAGGCAAACATTCACATAAAATAAAAATAAATTAAAAAATCAGTAAAAGTAGAGATGACCATGACTACTTCAATAAAGAACATCTCAATAAATAAATAAATAAATAAATAAATAAATAAATAAATAAATGTACAGCCAACATCATAATTAGCGAAAACCTCTTTCTCTAGGAACAGATATGGCAAAGATTTGTAACCCTATTGGTCCCATTTAACATGGAGGTAGGAGCTGTGTCCACTTCAGTAGTGAAGAAAATTAAATAAAATGAGCATACAAATTGGACAGCAAGTAAGGAAACTGTTCCTATAATCCTATGACAGGGCTGTGTAGAAAATGCTGAAGTATCTTCAGAGACACGAAGGCTTAAGATGCCAGTTCAGTGGGCTCAAGGACACAAAGTCCCACAAAACGTCCTCCTGTACTTTTACACAGTTACAACGAATGTGGGGGTCTTGGGGCTAAAAAGAAGAACTGCAATGTTAGTTTGTCGCATATTGCTTAATTAAGGGCACGTTCTGAGAACAGTGTGACTGGACAATTCTGGCACTGTTTTAACATTATCCTTGGGGATTGCTGTCATAAACATATAGTTGTTGACCAAAATGTCATTATGTGTCATGTGATCATGTAATTCCATCAAAACGGAAGGACTAGGTACACATTTAGGAAAATATATAGGAGACCTATGTTCTGGAAAAACTGACAAAATGAGGAAAAGATCTAACTCTGTAGAGAGCTGACCCATGTTTATGGATTGAGGGGCTGAAGTAAGAGCCTATGGATGCCTTCATCTCTGAGGTGGACTAAGAGTGAAGGTGGAGATGGCAGCTTTCCCTCAATTGTCTCAGGACAGACACACTGCCAAGAGTCGTCTATGGCCAGGCTGAGGCATCGAGACCTGGATGTGTGCTGTAAAGAGAACTTCATGCTTGTCTATCACCCCAATATTCAACCTCAGCGATGGGTGCCAAGTGCTGGGGTTCAGCACTGTCCCATGGTCAGACTCAGCCTCTCAGGGAGTCAGAGTTTCTGACTGGCCCTTCAGGATACCAATGCACATGGTCACTGCTGCATCTGCACCTGCCTCAAAGGGAGAAGAAAGAGGAAAGATGGCCCGACTCTCCAAGGGGATCTTTATTCCTCACTTGGCTGGCTGAGGTGCTGCAGTATCCTGAGATGCCGTGAAGGGGGAAATGTCCCCCAGTAGACAGGATCTCACATACAGACCACTTTAACAGTGAAGCTGACAGCCCACCCTGGCAGTCTCGGCTGCAAGTCTCTACATTTTGTACCATTGTGTTTTATGCATTCATTAAGATGCTTTAAAAAAAAATCTCAAGGAAGCCTAGTCCTGATGCCTACCATCAACCAAGTCTTGTAGCTCATAAATAATGCTAAAGCTCAGTTCTGAAAAAGTAAATTAATTTCTCTTGTGTAGTAACCAACTGAATAACACTCAGGTTTCTTTCTAAGGTCAGCTGATTGGCTCTGGAAATAACTTGCTGCCTCTATGGCTTTGCCTGCACCACTCTCACCCTCACACTCTGTTTTGTCTACCTTCCTTCAACCTGGAATTCAGGGGGAAAAATCAATGGTGTTCCTCAATATATAAAGGGAGCTGCTGACATTAGTTTTCTAACACACACACACACACACACACACACACACACACATGCGAGAGCCCCCTCCACCCCCACCCTTTAGCAGGTCTTCTTTCTCATTATCTTTAATTTAATGTTGGGAAATAAGACTTTCTCCTTTGCCTTAAAGGTCTTCTTAGAGAAGCTTTGGTGAGATTGAATAGTGGAAAGAATAACTTTTGGGGGAATTTTACAATCACTTTCTGAATCAGGGATGAGCAGACTAACAGACTATCATGAAGAGTTTGGTTGGAATGGTGAGAGTTTGATGATGACTCCTGCACGTTCCTCACTACCTGCCCCAATACTCTGGGTTCTCGGAGGAAAGACACACACACAGCCTTTATATTTTGATATGCCTGAAACAGCTCAGTCGCTGGGCCACTTCCTAACCTCCACTTGGCTAATCAACCTCCCTCTGGTATTCCCTGCGTTTTTACTTACTAAATCCTATATTTCTTCTTTGCTGCCCTGGACCCGGTTGGGCAGCCTTCTTGGGATGCTCTCCCCTGGCTCCTACATGGTGGCTGAGCTCTCTGTCCTTCTCAGTCCTTGTGTCACTCCTTCTGCTTCTCCCGGCATGGCTGATCTTTGCCTTCTTCTGCTCTCTTCTTTGCCCTGGAATCCTAAAAGTCCCGCCTCTGTCTGCTTTGCCCAGCCATTGACTGTCAGCATCTTTACTTACTAATCAGAACCAACTGGGGCAGGGTCCCCGAGTGTGAGCAGTTTTGGGGACACAAATTAACATGAGAACACAAGCAGGCACCATTCTCAACCTTCCTAGTGCTGAGACCCTTTAATGTTCCTCATATCATGGTCATTCCCGACCATGAAATTATTTCATGGCTACTTCATAACTGTAATTTTGCTACTGTTATGGATTGCAATGTAAATACCTGGTGTGTGACCACAAAGGGGTCATGACCTACAGGTCGAGAAACATAAACCCATTACAGTTGAGGAACCTGAGGCTCACAGATACCTGAACAAAATAACCTACTCTTGCAGTCGGAAATGTCCGCATCTCCGTGCAAACCAGGTGTGCATGGGCCCAAGCCTGACCGTTTACCATCCTATCTTTTGCCTCCCCTGAAGTGGCATAAATTAGAATGTGATGGCTAGGTTCCAGGATGGTCCCCCACAGGCAACAAGAAGCACCAGTACAGGACAAGAACAGATTGAGCAGAGAGAAGCCATGTTTCTTGGTGTTTGTTTATTTTAAAGAAGTTTATTTGAACCATAATGCAACCAGCCAGATTCACTTTTATTTAAATAATTGAACCCTCAAAGAAGAACCTGGAAGACTTGGCCAGTCTCTTATGCAGAGGGAGCCAATTCTGGTCCTTGTCATCAGACAGATGTTGCTCAGAAAGAACCTATCCAGTAGAAATACAGGGGCAGCACTGCCAGTTCACACCTGTGCCTTCTCCCAGGCCTGAAGGCCTGAGTTCTCCAGGTCACCTATTGGCTCATAGGAAGAAGTGGTGTGTTTCTAATCTCATCCAGACTCTTCAAGATGCTCCACTCTGTGTTGCTGCTACAGTGCTAATTGTGAAGAAAGTGGTCTTCACAGTCTCAGAGAGCAGAGTATTGGTTATTGCTTGTGGTGGCTTGAATATGCTTGGCCTAGGGAGTGGCACTAGGTGTTACCTTGTTGGAGTAGATGTAGCCTTGTTGGAGAAAGCATGTCATTGTGGCAGTGGGCTTTGAGACACCCCCTCCCCCCAGCTGCCTGGAAGACAGACTTCTCCTGTTTGTCTTTGTAACAAGATGTAGAACTCTCAACTCCTTCAACTCCATGCCTGCCTAGATACTGCCGTGCTCCTGTCTTAATGATAATGGACTGAACTTCTGAACCTGTAAGCCAGCCCCAATTAAGTGTTGTCCTTATAAGAGTTGCCTTGGTCATGGTGTCTCTTCACAGCAAAGGAAACCCTACGAGATACTGACCACAACTTCATACCCATGTGCTGCCTGTTGGGTAGAGGCATTCCACTAGCAGTGCCACGTGGGTTCTGGCCTCTGTGTGTGCAGGCTTGGGACTCTGTCCTTCTTTGCTGTGTAGACTTTTCTAACACTGACATCAAAGCAATAAACCAGCATTGCTTTCTCATCAAATCTCCCTATGTTTAAAACTTGTTACTGTCATTAATCTCCCATTGGAAGAGGAGCTGGGGGTGTGAGCATCATCCCTTGACCTTGAGATGTGTTGGGGTGCAAGGTCATTGTGCAAGCCGGTTCATAGGCAAGCTGAAGCCAGAAAGGAGATCAAAACCCTCCTCTGTCACTGTCAAGAAGTTTAGAAGACACGGATGCTATTTGCAGAGTGTTTACAAGAGTAGGAAAGCATTTTGGAAGCTTTCTTAGGAGCAGTTCCATATTTAATTACAGTCAAGATTCTCTCTCTCTCTTTCTCTCTCTCTCTCTCTCTCTCTCTCTCTCTCTCTCTCTCTCTCTCTCTCTCCCCCTCTGTGTGTGTGTGTGTGTGTGTGTGTGTGTGTGTATCTGTATGTGCGGGTGTCTGTGTGTCTGTACATGTGGGTGTCTCTCTCTGTGTATGTGCATGTATGGTGTATGTGTCTGTATGTGTAGGCATCTGTGTGTGTGTGTGTGTGTGTGTGTGTGTGTATCTGTGTGTGCGGGTGTCTGTGTATCTGTACATGTGGGTGTCTCTCTTTCTGTGTGTATGTGCATGTATGGTGTGTGTGTCTGTATGTGTAGGCATCTGTGTGTCACACTCCAACTCTCTTCACATTGTTGTTATTACTACTACTACTACCACCACCACTACTACTATTTGAGATCTTTCACCGAACCTGGAGCTTGTCATTTTGGGTAGACTCCTGTCTCCCTCCAACCCCGAGAGGTTATATTTGTTCAGCTTTTACTTGGATGAAATCCAAACTCAGGCGCCTGTGTTTGCAAAGCCAGCACTTTATCCACTGAGCTATCTCTTCAAGGCTGCTGTGAAAGCAGTGTTTACCTATGGCATACGGAGACTTGTACATACTCACTTCTTTCATCTACTGTACGGACCAATTGGAAATTGCCCACTTGAAGAATGACAGCTATAAATCATGGTGGATCTAACACGTTGAATTTGATGTCTGGTACAGGATTGCTCAAAGTCCAAAGAGAAAAGCATTAGGCATTCAGTTCTAAATAAAAAGAATATTATGGGAAGCCAGTCCCCATTTTGAAACCAGGCTTGACCCCACAGGAAAACAGACAGGGTTGAGTGTGGTAGGGCTTAGAGCTGAGGGGAACTGGAGTGTTTGATGCCCACACTGATAATAAGAAACCAAGTTTTCTATAGTTGGATCCCAGTCTTCTGGGTCCAGTCAATGCTTGTATTAGTGTAGCCATGCTCTAACTCCTCCACATAAACAACTAAAGAAAACTAAGTGTGGTTGATTAGGAGGGCTCATGGTTTCAGCCCCTCCTGGCAAGGGAGGCATAAAGGCCTTTATTGTGGAATGTGTAGTCTCCTCACATTCATGATGGAGACAGTGCTGGAACCAGGAGCCATCTGTAATCTTCACGTGTCTACCATTAGTGACCTGCTTCTGTTCTTAAGGGTTCTGTGGTCTTTTAAAATGTTGCTGCTATCTGGAGGGCAAATGTTGAAACATGAGTTCCCGGGGACTTCTAGATTAACATGGTGCTATAATAGTGGCTTAAAGTGTTCTGTTTGATCCTAGGGCTCAGTGGTAAAGTGTCTGATATGCAAGCACAAGGATCTGAGTTTAGATCCCCAGAAGCCACCTAAAAGCCAGACCTGGTGGTATATAGGTGGGATATATGTGTAACTCCAGTTCTGGGACCATAGAATTAGGCAGAGCCCAGGGGCTTGCTGGCTATTCAGCCTGAGCACAGCACCAAACTCTGGTTAAGTGAGAGACCCTGTCTCAAAACGTTAAGTTGAAAACAGAGGACAGACATCTGTTGGCTGCCTCTGGTCTCTACATGTATTCACATGGGCAAGCATGCCTATAGATACATGTGCTACACACATGCATACACCACACAAAAGTGTGAGTACCCACATACATGCTCTGATTTATAAAATATTTGCACTCTAAGTCCTATATCTAGGAGTGTCCCCCCAAAAGAGGTGGAGACAGAAAGGTTTGGGCTGAGAGCTCTCTGAGTGGTTAGGATATCTCTGTGAAGTCATATGGGAATAGGATGTATGTATCCCATTGAGGGCTGTCACCAGGTCCCTTGAGTGTAACCTGAAATTGAATTATTAATAAATCCCAGTGGCCATGGGAGTGTGCCTGCGGCCCAGCTTCTGTCTGCAGAGGTCAAGCACCTCAAAGCTGAAGGAGGCAAGTTTTTCCTCTCCCTCCCGGCTGCAGAGATGCCTGTGAACTAGCTCGCACCCTTAGCTTGTACCCCAGGAAATCTCAGGGTGAAGGACAGAGGCTCAGTCACATAGGTTTTTCTCCTTCCAGGGTGACTGGATGTCAGTCACAGGAGACTGATGCAATGATACTTCAGAGCAGGAAACATGGGAAGCAATTATCTTTTTAGTAGGTCACTGGCCTCCTTTGGGAGAAGAGACCAGAGGGAGAGCGGAGAAGGCAGGCAGCACGGTCCCCCCGAGAGGCTGCGCCTGCAGAAGCTGCCTTGGTGATTAATAGCCGTGTCACTTTCTGCGAATGTTGCTTCAAGCGGCCGTGTTCACAATTGAGCGCGGATGAAACACAACAACCAAAAATAAATGTTTCCTCTATTCCTTAGTCGTTGCCGGAGTCCAGAAATAGTGTTTCAGATCTATAATTTTAAATGGCATCATTTGCAGCACTCTCTGAGCCCTGGATTGATTTTCACGTGGCTATCAGCATGCAAACATACACACAGTTCTTTGTTGTTTTAAAGATCACGAGAAAGCTAAGTGACTTGGATTCTTTTCCTTTGGAGAGAGTGCTGAAATAAGAATTGTGTTTATAGAGAAAAATATACCCTTTACATGTATTTTTAACAAAAAAATAGTAACCCAGTGGAGGAAAGACAGGAAGAATATCATGTCCATATAGATCATATTCTGGAACAATAAAAACGTCTGGCAGGCAGTAATTGCTGGCCAGCTGCAGGGATTACAGTCCTGGGAGCTGTGTTCAGGGCAGCATGCCAGGATGCTGGCAACCAGGGAAGGAGCCTTCAGTGTGCCCGACTGGGTCCTGAGAGCATAAACAAGATGGTGAGTGCCGGATAGCTAGTCAAGGTTGCCATGTGGGCCGTGCCTTCTAGGACCGGTGTCTAGATATCCCCTGTCTCTGCTGCCTCTCTTGCAGCCAGACAACTGCTTGGGGCTAATAGTGGCAGTCCTAGGGCTGACCTCTGGTGGCATCTCTGAGCAGAAGAGTCGTTATTCTTTATTGTCACATTTCCCACCTCTAAAGCCAGATAGGCTATCAGACAGGTCAGAAGCCAATGGAAACTCCCTTTCAGGGCTTTGGGGATTGTCGGCATCTGAGGCCAGAGGGAAGGAGTTGTGTGCCCTGCTTTCTGCTCATCCACTGGATTTTTTTTTTCTGGTCTCATACAAGGAAGTCAGAGTTTGGCTGTTTGCATGATTGGAGGTGGTTTCCTTTCTCCTCCTCTCCCATTCTTCACATTAATTTCTATCTTAACTGTCTACTGCTCCTACCCGTACTCCATTGTCAAAGTTATTTCTCCGGAACAACTATTAATAAGCAAACATTCCAGAAAAAATAAAACAAAACACTAGTATCGGTCGGGAGGTAGAGGGTGCCAGTGGAAAGCACAGACTACACAGGCTACACAGGCTAAGCAGACCACGCAGATTAGGAATGACTAGATAAATACTTTGGGAGGCTTCTGACACTGAGGGTCTCTCCTTGGTCTGACACTGGCCCTGATGTCACCTGGGGTGACTTGTGCAGGGTAACAATGGCCTACATTGTGATAGCCTTGTGAAGGAGGTATTGGGGCCTTTGGATTTGTTAGCTTGCCTTTGGAAGATGTTGTCATAGGGACATCATTTGCTATCTTTAGGAATGAGCTCACCCTGGGAGGTGGGGCAAACACTTCAGGATCAGCAAGGCTCCAGTGGAGAAGCATCAGGAGCAGTCAGTTAGTACAGACGCATGCAGTGTCAGGCATTGGTGGGGGGCACACAGGAAGATTACTTAGGGCATTCTAAGGAGAGGCAACTTTGCTTTTATTGGTTTGCTTCTGTTTGGGTTTTTGAAGGGACGTATTAGAGAGAGGGAGAAATATCAGAAAAGTCTCAGCTGGAGAGGAATGTGTCTTAATTAGGGCTTTATTGATGTGAAGAGATATCATGACCATACAACTCTTATAAGGACAACATTTAATTGGGGCTGGCTTACATGTTCTGAGGTTCAGTCCATTACCATGGCAGGAAGCGTGGCGGCATACAGGCTAGAGGTGCTGGAGGAGCTGAGAGCTCTCCATCTTGATCCACAGGCATCAGAGGATATTGTCTTCCACACTGGGTGTAGCTTGAGCACAGGAGATCTCAAAGCCCACCCTCACAGTGAAATACTTCCTTCAAGGCAAGACCTACTCCCACAAGGCCATACTCACCACAGTGTCACTCCCTATGGGCTAACCATGCAAACACGTGAGTTGATGGCAGCCATGCCAATTTGGCTTAGTTTGGGCTTCATTGCTGTGAAGAGACACCTTGACCACAGCAGCTCTCATAAAGGAAAACATTTAATTAGAGATGGCCTACAGTTTCAGAGGATTAGTCTGTTATTGTCATGACAGGAAATATGGCAGAATGCAGGCAGGCAGAGTACCACGGAAGGAGCCGAGAGTTCTACATCTTGATGTAAAGGCAACAGAAAGAGACTGTGAGCCGCACCGGGCATAGCTTGAGCATAGGAGACCGTAAAGCCCACTCCAACAGTGACACACTTCCTCCTGCAATACCACACTTCCTCCGACAAGGCCACGCCTTCTTCTAGTGCCCATTCCCTGTGGGCCTATGGGGGCCAATTACATTTAAAGTACAACACTATTCAAACTACCACAATCCACTTTCTGACCCCCATAAGCTTGTAACCATAATATAGTGCAAAATGCATTTAGTCCATCTCCAAAAGTCCCCATAGCCTATCACAGTCTCAATAATGTTTAAAAGTCTAAAGTTCGATTCATGCAATCTCTTAACTGTAATCCTGTATAAAATCAAAATCCTACACTTTACCAGATCACATACTTCCAACATATAATGGCACAGGATATACATTACTGTTTCGAAACACATGAACAAGAGCACAGTAAGGAAGGACTGGACCAAAGCAGGACCGGAAGCAGCTGGACAAAGTCCAGACTCAGCACAAATCTCCCACTCCTTTCAGCATTGCTGACAGCAAGCACATTTCTTTCTCCTGGGATGTTTCCACTTCCTGTGAGCAGGTTTCCTTGGAAGGTATCCCATGGCTTTGGCACCCCTCTTGGGGTCCCTAAGGCAGTCCAGGCTTCACCTTTATTGCTTCACACAATGGCTTCTTGAAAGGACACCCCTGCCATACACCTAGCCTCAGAGACTTTCCTCAGTCTGGGGGCCAGAGAATTCTATAGTCCTTTTCTTATACCCTTGACTCTAAGGCAGAGCTTCTTGCTGGAGCTGGAACATGGCCCCCTTGTTCAATTACATCTTCACTAGCTTTCTGTTGTTGATGCTTCTCTTTTCTATAGCTTAGGCCTTGATCTCAGAGATCAGCATGCCTCTGTATTCCGAGGGCTGAGATTAAATGTGTGTACCACCATTCTTCTCCTCTGAAACCTCTTGAGCCAGGCCCCTACAGTTCAAATCACCCTCAGCATCACTGTCTTCTATGCTTCTACTAGTAGGGCCCATTAAGCAGCACTTAACCCATTCCACTGGTTTGCTAAGCCAAAATCCCCAAATCCACATTCCTCCAAATAAAATCATGGTCGGGCCTATCACAGCAATACTCTGGTCCCTGGTACCAACTCCTGTCTTAGGGTTTTGTGGCTGTGATGAGACACCATGACCATGGCAACTATTATAAAAGAAACCATTCCATTGGGGCTGGCTTACAGTTTCAGAGGTTCCGTCCATTATTGTCATGGTAGGAAGCATGGTAGCATACAGGCAGACATGGTGCTAGAAAGAGTTGAGATCTTGTTCTACTGGTTGCAGAAAGGAACTGTCATACTGGGCATAGCATGAGCATAGGAAACCTCAAAGATTGCCCCTGAAGCGACACACTTCAGCTAAGGCAAGATTTTCTCCAACACGGTCACATGACCTAGTAGTGCCTTTCCCTGTGGCCAAGCATTTAAATACATGAATCTATGGGGGTCATACCTATTCAAACCACCATAGACTATGTGGCTGAGCCACCACAAGTGAGTCCAGTTTGATATATGGCAGTTGGGCTTGAGGCTAGTGGAGGCAGTGAACCCTGCATGGACAGAGGCCCTGGATAGAGAGAGTGTGTGAAACATCCTTGAGAATTCAAGCAAAGCCCAAGTTGGACTCCTGGATGTCAGGCAGAGGCATTTGGAGTAAACTCCCAATCATCTGACTACTATATTTTAAATGCTGACAGAATGCCTATGTGTGGCTATGTGTCAAGAACTAATCAATAGGTTAGGAGGCAGTGATAATTACCAATTAAGTGCTTTTTTTCCTGGAGTTGCCATGGTCATGGCATCTCTTCACAGCTATAGAACTTTGACTAAGACAATCGGGCCAGAAAACCAGTGCTTCCTGAGCCCTAAGCTAAATTCAGTGAATAGACTTGAGTTCTGAAGGCTTAGTGCAGGGATAACTATACCCTGAGCAAGGTGTTTGGTGGCCATAAGCCCCTGCATTTCCTATCATGGGAATGGCTAGAAGTGCTTTACAAGGAAGGGTGGGAGGGCATATATTCTTGTGAAATCTCTCACGTTTATGAAATGAACTAGCAGTCCTGCAGGGAATTGGCTAAGTCTCCTCACATGATGAGATATACTCTGAACCCTGCCATATGGACTTTTTTTTATTACCATAATTATACCCAAAAAGGGTCAAAATCCAAATGGGACCATCACAAATTATGCCTATATTGGGAAACTAATTGTATTAGTTTTGTTTTCTGTTACTGTGATTAAAACACTCCAACAAAAAGAACTTAAGAAAGGATTTGTCATTAATGTATTTGTTTATTCACTTTACATCCCAGTATCTGCTCCTCTCTTCTCCCAGCCCCCACCTCACACAGTTCCTCCTCCCATCCCCTCCTTCTCCCCTGAAAAGGGGGAGGCCCCCTTAGGTATCACCCCCCTGGCACATCAAGTCACTGTAGGTCTAGGCCCATCCTCTTCCACTGAGACCAGACAATGCCTCCCAGTTAGGCGAATGGGATCCACAGGTTCAGGACAGCCCTCACTCCAGTTGTTGGGAGATCCTCCTGAAGGCCAAGCTGCACATCTGCTACATATGTTGGAGGTGGGGGAGTAGGTACAGCCCATGGTTGATTCAGTCTCTGGTAGACCTCAAGGGTCCATGTTAGTTGACTCTAGGTCTTTCTGTGGAGTCCCTATCCTCTTTGGGTCCCTTAATCCTTCTCCCAACTCTTCCACAGGACTCCCCAAGCTCCATCTAATGTTTGGTTTTGGGTCTCCTCATCTCTTTCCATTGGCTGCGGGATTGTCCTCTCAGAGGACAACTATGCTAGGTTCCTGTCTGCAAGCATAACAGAGTATCATTAATGGTGTCAGGGTCTGGTTCTTGCCCATGGGATGGGTCTCAGTTTGGGCCAGTCATTGGCTAGCCATTCCCTCAGTCTCCGCTTCATCTTTGTCCCTATACATCTTGTAGGCAGGACACATACTGGGTCAAAGATTAGTGGATGGGTTGCTGTCTTTATCTCTGTGCTAGAAGTTCTGACCAGCTATACGTGGTGGCCACTTCAGGCACCATACCCACCATTCGGAGTCTCTTCTAGAGTCACCCACCCATTCCCTGGGGCTTCCCTGGAAGGGTTTATTTTAGCTCACAGTCCATGTGCTGGTCCATATGGCAGTATGGCAGCGGGAGCTTGAGGAAGCTGGTCACATTGTTTCTGCAGTAATGGAAGCAGAAAATGGTAACTACTTGCATCTTTCTCTTTTTCGCGCCCATGGAATGGTGCTGCCCACATTTGGGGTGCCCACCTCAGTAAGCGTAATCTACATAATCTCGCACAGACATAGGCAGAGGCCTGACTCCCAGGAGATTCTAGATCCTGCCAAGTTGACAATCACTATTAACTGACACCCTGATCTAGTATCCAAAACTGTCCCCTAGGGTCTTGAGCAGATTGCTCTGCCATGGCTGCCTGCATTTCCTCATTTGAAAAACCGATTCATTCAATATATCTGCTGTGAATAGTCACTCAATATTGTGCTGTGCCAAAACAAACACTTTCATGAAGAAACAGAAAGTTCCATATGTGGTTATCATGATTTTATTATTGATGGTTTCTTTTGCTGTCTCTGTGTGAGTAAAATACTCTGAAATGATATTTAGAAAATCCTTGATGAATTACTGGTGATTGACAGGGATAGAAGACTGGGTTGCCCTACCTGGGTCTTCTCTGTGATCTGGACTTTGAGCTTCATGTCTGGAACTTAACCTTGAACGTGGTAGATGCCCAGAATCTACTGTGCTGATGGCACAGGTCAGACACAGCTGCCTCCCAGAGGAGTATCCTGTATATGGCCATACAAGTGTTGGCAAAATTTTGCTTCAATAATTATAAATACAACTATAGCATAATTATAAATATTAAACCTGAAGAGAGTAAGGACAAACAGAAGGTTTTTAAGTAACTACATGAAACCATTTATGCTGCTGTGACGAAGCACAATTGGCTGGGTAACTTAAACAACGGACACTTACTTCTTGTGGCTCTGGAGTCTGGAATGCCACAATTCCAAGAACCAGATTTGGTGTATGTGTGGTTTGTTTCCATGACCTGTCTTCGTGAGTGTCCTCACCTGACCTTCCTTCAACACAGGAGCTGAAGGAGGGTTTAGTGGGTAAATCAGATTAGCACCCCACCCTTATGACTTCATTTAACCTTAATTACTTCCTAAAAGCCCTATCTCTGAATAGTGACTGGGGAATTAGGGCTTCAGTGTATGAATTTTGTGGGGACACAATTTAGTCCATAGCAATAACCTAACATTATGATGACAACATTATTGGAAATTTGATTTTTTTTTCTTTCTGTTTTTGGTCTCACTACGATCCAGCAGAAGCTGAGAGGTTGCCCTGCATGCTGTTCAACCTCTCATTTGAAGCCACGCCCTGCTGTGGTTGGTTGAAGATGATATGGGAGAAAGGGGCCCAGGGCAGGGGATGAGAGTGTTCCAGGGACAACCCTGTGGAGGGGTCAAACTGTGCCTAGGGAAGTCTGCTCCCTCTGCTGTAGTGCTGCTCCTATGTGTGTGCCTGGTTTTGTTTGCCTCATCCCCTCCCACCTGTGTGACACAGCCAGCTTATGACTTCTAGATGCCTTATGCACTAAAATGGTCAAGGTACCTTTCTTTTTGTTACAAATGAAAATACACTGAAATAGATTATGTTGAAGAAAGTCTGTGTCAAACAGGAAAACTAAGAAGAATTTGCTCTTGGTGGTTTGTATATGCTTGTCCCAGGAAGCAGCACTATGAGGAGGTGTGGCCTTGTTGCGATAGGGATGGCCCTGTAGGAGGAAGTGTATTACTGTGGGAGTGGACTTTGAGACCCTCTTCCTAGCCATATGGGGAACAGTCTTCTATCTGCCTTGGATGAAGATATAGAGCTCATAGCTCCTCCAGCTTCATGTCTGCCTAGATCCCACCTTGATAATAATGGACTGAGCCTCTGAACCTGTAAGCCAGTTCCAATTAAATGCTGTCCTTTATCAGAGTTGCCTTGGTCATGGTGTCTGTTCACAGCAGTAAAACTCTAAGACAGAAGTTGGTACTGGGAGTGGGATATTGCTGTGATAGGCCTGACCTTACTTTTGTTGGGAAGAATGTGGATTTGGGGACTTGAAAAGCAGTGGAATGCTTTAAGTGGGGCTTAATGGGCTATCCTAGTAGGAATATGGAAGACTGTTGCTGGGAGTGATTTGAACGTATAGACTTGGTCAAAGAGGTTTCAGTGGAGAAGGATTTTAGTATGTGACCTAGAGACTGTTTTTGTGGTATTTTGGTGAAGAAAGTGGCTGCATATAGTCCTTGTCTGAAAAGTCTACGTGAGACTCAGGTAAAGAGATTTATTCTAATTGCATTGACAAAGGAAGTCTCAAAAAAGTCCAGTAGAGACTTTGTTCTATGGTTTAGTCTTATGAAGAATACTCTGATCAAGCATACAAACTTAAAAAGAAAAAAATTTAAAATGTTTGGTTCAAATTAGACAAGATGGATGAAGCAAAGAAGTGCAGACCGACAGGAGCCGGATGTAGATCTCTCCTGAGAGACACAGCCAGAATACAGCAAATACAGAGAGGCGAATACCAGCAGCATACCACTGAACTGAGAATAGAACCCCCGTTGAAGGAATCAGAGAAAGGACTGGAAGAGCTTGAAGGGGCTCGAGACCCCATATGTACAACAATGTCAAGCAACCAGAGCTTCCAGGGACTAAGCCACTACCTAAAGACTATACATGGACTGACCCTGGACTCTGACCCCATAGGTAGCAATGAATATCCTAGTAAGAGCGCCAGTGGAAGGGGAAGCCCTGGGTCCTGCTAAGACTGAACCCCCAGTGAACTAGACTGGTGGGGGGAGGGCGGCAATGGGGGGAGGGTTGGGAGGGGAACACCCATAAGGAAGGGGAGGGGGGATGGGGATGTTTGCCTGGATACCGGGAAAGGGAATAACACTCGAAATGTATATAAGAAATACTCAAGTTAATTAAAAAAAAAATGTTTGGTTCAAAGAGTAAAAGGGTACCAGGCAGTGCAATGGAGCTAAATCCTGTGTTTAAGGAAATAAACAGATTAAGGGGGTGGTGACCTTGGGGCAACATCCCACCCAGCTAAATTTAGGTCCAGGCATGGTAGTACAAGCCTTTAATCCCAGGAGACAGAGGCCAGCAGATTACTAGTTCAAAGCCAGCCTGTTAGAGAGCAAATTCCAGGGGGAAAAAAAAGAGCTTAAGTTCAGGTGTGGTGATGTACCCATTTAATCCTAGCATTCCAGAAAGAGAGCCATGCAGATCTCTGAGTTGAAGGTCACTCTACAGAGCAAGTTCCAGGACAGCCAAGCGTGGGCAGTGATGGAAACCACTGGAAAACAGAAAGTTGTTGATAATGTAATAGAACAAGGTGGTCATGTTCTAGCCCCCGCAGGCAGCAGAACTTGGCAGCTCTGACTTTAGAGTCAAGAGTAGAAGGGACTACTGGGCAATTGATGCTGGTCAGCTGTAGCTAAGAAATTAGTGGTGATTAAGAAGAGACCAGCATCACTGAGGTGAAATCTGGGAAGTGTTTTCTGAGAGCACAAAGAAGCTGTGTTCCAGAGATTGCCAAGCTTGTACCTCATGCTGCAGCTCTACTTGGTAATGTGTAAGAGTCACCCAGGTGGTACTGGTTTTGAAGGCATGAGGGAGTCCTGGAGAGAAGCTGAGGCTTGGCACTGTGAGAGGCCATGGAAGGCCATTGGTGAAAGTGCAGCCTCAGTTGCAGTTGATAACCCAGGACTGAAGGAGTCATGCAAAGGGGTTGAGGCTTGGCACCATGAAGGGAACTTATGAGGTACTATTTACTGGTGAAGTCTAGTTGCAGCAGAAGACCCCAGTACCATGGGATGACCACCAAGAACAGCAGCAGCAGTGGAGTAGAGTCAGAGTCTAGAGTGCTACTGAGGACAGAACTGGAGAAGTGACCCAAGCCCTTTTGAGAAGCCCAGAAGATTGTGTGTGGATCCCAGACATTGGAACAAGAATCTGTGAGGTTGAAGTAGCCTTGCAAAACCTAAGATATTAGAGATGCCAGAGCTGTGGGATGCCTGCCGAGGAAAGCTGCTCACAGCAGTGGAAGCAGCCCAAGAGAAAGAAATTTGTTGTAGTTAAGAAAGATGAAAGGAGTTGAACATTAGACATGGAGATGCAGGGTTTGAGTTTGCCCAGCTCAATAGTGTCTACAACACAAGTTTCCTTTGTGTGTTTGAGAATGAACACACACACACACACACACACACACACACACACACACACACACACGCAAGTGCATGTACATGTATGTGCAACATGATAATGTTTCTGTAAAACATTGCTTTAAAAAAATCAAAACCAAGCTTATGGCTGTTTAAAGACAGAATGTCACCAATTCCAGAGCCATAGACTTTTGGGGGCAAGCTCTGTTTCAGCTCTGGGTTGCTCACAAACTGTGGCTTTAGGTCACAATCTATGGCAAAATCTTCAGGTTTGCTCATGAGGTTTGCTGCAGAAACAGTCCCACCCGTCTTCTAGAGGAAAGACATGAGATGCATCTGCCTCTGAGGGCCCTGAAGCTGCGGGTACAAGCACAGAATCTTCAGGATGTGGAGAACACTGTTCCTTACAGAACTGCAGGGGGCCAGGAGCACTGGGAGTAATGATCTACCTGCAAACTGACAGGAGTGTGGAGGCCACCACCACCCTCCTTGTTGCAAATGTCCTTTTGAAATATGTTCTAGGCTACAGCTCCTGTCCTATTAATTATGTCACAAACCCAGTAAAGCTGAATAATTAATGATCGTGGGGCACTTGCAGCTATAAGATGTCATGTAAATGTTAAGGAGTACAAATTACTCCATGTATTAGGTAGATATGGTGCCTTACGCGTATTCCACCGTGGGAAGGTGAATGTCTAGGGAAGCTAAAGACTTTCTGTTGGGTTTTCCTCGGAAGGCTAGACTGTTTTAAACACATTTTAGGAGACTTGGGTTTCTATATCCTGCAGCATTTGAAATACCAACGGCTGACTGCCACTTGCAGCCATGAAAATGAAGTCACCTATTGCATTTTGGTAAAAGTTTTGTTTTTTGTTATTTATTCTCTCTAGCCGAAGGCAGTTTGGACCCAAGGGCAAAGAAGAGGTGAAGATCATTGAGCACCAAATGCAGGCACTGAGGCTGATGTCTCACCTGGCCACAGCCCTGGCCCTGACCTTCACCAGCAGGTGAGATGGCTCTGGGGATGCTTCTCTCCAAGGAAGCCTTGGGGAGGGGGTGTAAGACACAAGACTCATTTCTGTGAGCAGGAAAGGGCCTTGGTGGGGTGGGAGAAGCTGATCCCAAATGCAAGGCAAAACCCCAAATTAACTTAGTGTCCAGAGTGTGGAATCCACCAAGAATTCATGGATCTACAACAACAGATGGGAGCTGTACTGATGGCTCAGCACTAAAAGCATGGCTGATCTTCCAGAGGATCTGGGTTCGATTCCCACTCACATGGTGGCTCATAACCATTATGAGCTAAGGAAACTCTTAGTTATGTTTTAATGCTGTGGACAGACACCATGTAATTGTGTAATTGTGGACAACCTGTAATTGGGGCTGGCTTACAGGTTCAGAGGTTCAGTCTGTTATCAAGGTGGGAACATGGCAGCATCCAGGTAGGCATGGGGCTGGAGGAGCTGAGAGTTCTACATCTTCATCCAAGGTAGTCAGGAGAAGACTGTTTCCCACATGGCTAGAAGGAGGATCTCAAAGCCCTCCTCCCATCACACACACACAGTGACACACTTCCTCCAACAAGGCCACACCTATCCAAAAGGCCACACCCACTCCAACAAGGCCACACCCCCTAATAGTGCCACTTCCAGGGCCAAGCATATTAACACCACCGCATTCCACTTCTGGCCCCCATAAGCTTATTCAAACATATGAGTCTGTGGGGGCCATACCAAGCCATACATAATGCAAAATACATTTAGTTCAACCCCAAAAGTCTCATAGTCTATCACATAGCCTATTAGATCCCAGTTTCAGGGGATCTGTGAGCTCTGTGGTCACAAGGCACTCTCATGGTGCACAGATATGAACGTAGGCAAAGCAGTAGGGCACATAAAATAAAATAAACAAGCAAAAAATAATAAAAGTAGAAGAGAAAAAGTGACAGATTTGAACAGTTAATACCTTCACCTTCTGGTACAGTTTCTAATGGACAGTGAAGCTAACAGCCAGATCAAGGCATGCATGTTAGGGAGAGGCCGGTGCTGAATAAAGTCATGGTCAAGGCACCGTAAGTGCACTGCATGTTACCTTCACCACAGGCTTCGCAGCATTTTGCCTTAATTTATGTGTATGACTATTAGCCTGCATGTATGTATGTGCACCACATGTGTGCCTGGAAACTAAACGGGACTGAAGAGGGCATGCGATACACCAAAACCGCGGTTACAGATATTCTGAACCATTATGAGTACTGGGAACAAACCTGGGTCCTCTGGAAGAGCAGCTGAGCCACCTTTACAGCCCTCTCCACAGGCTTTGAATGGAGCCGTCAGATGCTCGTCTCCCAGCCCAGGGACAGGGTTGTGCGTCACTGCAATCCCTCCGTCCTAAACACAAGAAACTTCCAGGTTTGCCTAAGATCACAGAACCCAAGAGGATGTGGACAGTGGGGCTGCCGAGGTCAGCTCCTGGGTAACTTACAGCCCATGTTTGTTGGAAAACGTACAGGGTGACGAATGAGCCCGGTTATAAGATTGCTCTGCTAGACCCTGCCATGTCTGATGTGCTGCTGACCTGTGTGGTGCCAGAGTCCTTGGGCCTGGCTGGGATCTTCTTAAAACCCGAGGCAGGGGGAGTACCGAGAATGAAAAAGAAAAATCACTGTTTTAGTCCAAGCTACATGAGGAAATCAGAAATCACTCACGCCCAACATGTGTTACGTCGAAGTTTCTGAACCTTCCTCCCAGTACTGGGGTGTCCCAGCATGCTGTTCTGTGATAAACCAGTAACCAAAAGCAAATTGGGAGGAAAAGATTCATTTGCTCACAAGTCTGTATACTTATCCATTCTTGAGGTAAGTCAAGGCAGAAACTATGGAGGAACACTGCTTACCGGCTCGCTCCCCCTGGCTTACTCAGCTTGCTTTCTTATACAACCCAGGATCACTTGCTGAGTAGGGCTGACGCCCACAGTGGGTTAGGCCCTCCCACATCAGCGATCGATCAAGAAAGTGGCCCAAAGCCTGGCCTACAGGTCAATTCGATGAAGGTAGTCTCTCTTTCCAGCTGACAAACACTGACCAGCGTACAGGACTGAACCATGGCTGCTGTGCGTGCTGGGCTAGCATAGGACCAAGCTACTTTTCCCCTGAATTTAGGTAGAGTAAAATGCACAAATTGTAGTGTGAAGTTAAGTGAGTGTGGGCACATATGAACTGTTGTGTAGCAAACATTCTAAGTATAAACCATTTTCGTCACCCCAGTGAGCTCCCTGGGTCCCTTAAGTTGAACCCCACTTCATCACCATAGCTAAGACAATGTACATTCTGATTTCTATTCCTGTAGCTTGGTGTGATTCACTCCAGTAGAGATGAACCTCAGTTCTAACTTTAGGATTCAAGGTGGGAAATGGCAGGCGATTGACACAAATGGATACCCAATCACAGAGCCGTTATTGTGTGTCAGGTGTGGTACTGTGCTGTGTTGTCAAACCCATCACCAACCCAACTGCTCCATGGGCTTCTGAATTCTTGACTGTTGCCTGCTTGTTGTGTGAGTGCAAGCACATGTATGTTGTGCATAGGAGGAGGTCAGAGGTCAACCTCAGGGGCTTCCCTTCCTTCAGCTTCTAAGGAAGTAGCACATTCCAGTTCATGGCAGCTTGGCCGACCTATACCTATTTGAATTTACCACCAGCAGCCTCTTGCCTGAGACAAAGTCTGAGTTCTCACTGGGACTCTCAAGTATCTTCTGTTCTAGAGAAGCTAAAGTTGTATTGTGTGGAAAGTCTTCCCTCTGGCACAGGCCCTGTCTACCTGTCCTCTCTTCTGTTGAGTCTACTGACTCCAAGCTCCATCCCTGGGCTCACACACCTCCTGCCAGCCCCCTCCCATCAGCACCTGCTGCATTCATCCCCCACACTCTTGCTGTCAGTCTCTTAGACAAAGCTCTTCCAAGCCACCTCCTGGAATCCTTGCACAGTTACTCTTGGTTGAGGACCTGACTTGTGTGAGAAGTTGCGGGTCATTAATTTGGTGTCTTCATATCTCACAGTGCCTGACTCTGCATAGGTTGATTCAACTAAGGGGATGAAGTTACCTTGTTCAGTGACATCACATTTGGCTAAGGCATTGGTTAGAGTTTTGCATTTAAACTATCCTGATAGTCTGTGAAGGAGGGATTTCATGTTGTGAAGTTCGGAAGTTCCTGGTCAGGGAAACAGGGGATGGAGACCTCCCTTTGGAACCATCTAGTGAGATTTGCTTTGAAAAGAAATCTCCTGGCTTAGAAAGAAACTAACAACTTTTAAAAAATCCTATGTGTAGTGCACCAGCTCTAAAGAATGTCTGGGTCTGCCTCTTATTTACTCATGACCCAACGGGTATCTCGAGCAGTCTGGGCTGGGTTCCAGACCAGTGGTGGAGGAAAGGGTGTGGAAACACTCATGTAGCTGTCTTTCGGATGGATTTAGTCATTCTCTAGAGAAATCTTCCCACTGTGAGGGCACACTTCAGATAACTGCTAGTGCATACTCACGTGCTCATAGTGTACCAGGCCCCGCCTTAAGATTTCTCATGCACTGACTCTTTCAACACCTTGAGATACCTCAACAGAGCAGAAGTTTGGTGTGTGTGTGTGTGTGTGTGTGTGTGTGTGTGTGTGTGTGTGTGTCTATGCGCACACACACACACTTTTAAATACAGAGGCCAGAGGGGCACATTGGGTGACTTTTTCTATCTCTGTCCACTTTATTTACTTGAAACAAAGCCTCCACTGGACAGGGTGCTCACTCGCTGTTTGGGGTAGGCAGGCTGGCCAGTAAGCTCTAGGGATCTTCTGCCTCTCCCTCCAACACTGAGGTTGCAGGCACATATGCCTTTGCTATGTTTTACTTTTTAACATGGGTCCTGGGGATTCAAGCTAGGCTGTCTGGCCAGCAAGCCTGGGGAATCTGCCTGTCTCTGCACCCAACACTAGCTAGCCATTCCCTTGCTACATATTTACCTGAGAGAAAAGAAGCCATGTGCCTGCTTTACGGTGTACACATAAAATTTCACAGCCACTTTATCTGTAATAGTGCCAAACAGGAAATAAATGAAGTGTTCATTAATAAGCAAACACACAACCAAAGGGTAGTATATGCACTACATAAAATGGAATAGTAATTGTCAGGAGAGAATAGCAGTGACTAGTCAGTGTTGTAACAAGGATGGCTCTCAAGGCAAAGCACTAATTTATATAAGGAAAGCACAACACGTGCGATACAGTCCTATAAAAGTAAGTCTATAATGAGTGGCAAAGAACCTGTCCATGGTGACCTTGGGATGGGGCTGGAGGGAGGGATAGACTGCAGAAATGTGTAGGTAATTTTGCGGTGCTGTTGAAAGTGTTTGGTGGCTTGACAGTCTCGTTAGAATATACAGCCATCAGATCTGTTTAAAAGGCTTGTTTTAAATTATTCCCCAATAATGTTGATAAGAAAAAAAGCTTTAAGATGAAACCAGTAATGGAGCTTATGACGTGTGTAGAAGCTCTACCTCTCAGTATACATTATCCCTGGCTCTCTCTTTATGTATAAGCAATCTGGGTAGTGTAATGGATGGGAAAATGAAATGAAAGTGCTCTATAAGGAAAACATTCCCGCATCACCCTCACAGCGACACAATATTTTTTGAGGGAAATATGATAGCCAAAATATATATTTTAAGGCCTAGAACGATCACTAAAATTAATGTAGTCTGTGCTGGTTAATTGCCCAGATCAGACTGTCCTGTGGGAGCACTGTGATGACTAATGTGGAAGGGTCCAGCCCACTGCGGGCGGTGTCACCCCCTGGGCAGCCTCTCCTGCATTACATAAGGAAAGTGGCTGAGCAGTGGCAGGTGAGCACCAGTACACAGCGTCCTTCGTGGTTTTTCTGCTTCGGGTTCCCGCTTAGAGTCCCTGCTCTGACTCACGAGATGATGGATTGTTCTCTGGAGGTGTTAGCCAAGTAAACCCTTTCTTCCCCAAGTTACTTTTGTTCATGGTGTTCATCCCAGCAGCAGAAAGCGAACTAGAACATAGTTTAAAAGTCAATAGTGGATATCTAGTTTCTCATCAGAGCTCATAAATTCCCCCCCATTAAAAGTTAATGAATAGAGACAACACTAATTAATATCCCAAACTGGATCTAAACCATGTGATCATACTTCAAAGTACTAGTCTGAAAACTTCAGTGAGTTTTAGATCCTAGTACTGTTCTTCACTTAGCATCTTGGCCTCCCTTGACTTTAATGCCCATGTCTAAGGCTTTTTCTGTATCCTAGAGTTTGGCTGAATAAAGACGGTTCAGCAAAGCTTCACACTCGCCTTCAGTTATACAGTAACCTGTTTTTAATTCTTTTTTAGTTTTTATATTTATTCTTACTTTTTTTACTTATTCACTTTACATCCTGCCCTCTACCCCTTTCCTGTCACCTCCTCCTCCCACAATCCTTTCCATCCCCCCTCCCATATCCTCTCAATGGGTAAGGGCTCCCTGGGTATCCCCTCCTCCCTGGCACATCAAGTCTCTGTGAGGCAAAGTGCATCCTCTCCCACTGAGTCCAGACAAGGCAACCCAGTTAGGAGAACATATCCCACAGACAGGCAATAGCTTTTGGAACAGCCTCTGCTCCAGTTGTTCAAACCCACATGAAGACCAAGCTGCACATCTGCTACATATGTGCAGGAAGGCCTAGGCCCAGCCCATGTATGTTCTTTGGTTGTTGGTTCAGTCTGTAAAAGCCCCAAGGGCCCAGGTTAGTTAACTCTGTTGGTCTTCTTGTGGAGTTCCTATCTCCCTTGAGGCTGCAATCCTTCCTTCTGTTATTCCCTAAGAGTCCCCAAACTCAGTCCACTGTTTGCCTATGGGTGTCTGTATCTGTCTAGTAAACTGCTGGGCAGTAACTTGTTTTTGTAAAAGAAACTGAAGATGAGACCACAGTGAAGATATTTAAAGAAGAAAGAGAAAGAAAACCTGGCCTTCTTTAACTATGGCCTTTTGAGGAGATAGGAGGACCCACAGTGGGAGACCACCAAACATGACAGGGTACAGTAGTTGAACCCACAGATAGTTGAAAAGTAAAAAAACTGGTAAAAATCATTTTAGAGAAGGAATTAGTCATAATCTGCATTCGCTTCCGGCTACTGCTCAACTATGCCTATCTCTGGGAGTCCATTCCAATGCCCAGTGGATGCCTAGAGCCATGAATGATAGCAAACTCTACATATACTATACGTCTCCATAAAACTATATTTATCTATAATGCCTATAATACATTTATGTAATTCATAAAATTAGGTAAGAAATTAACCACGATAACCAATAATAAAATAATACAATTATAGCTATGTATTGTGAAGATGTTCTGTGGATATGGCCAATGTCTTTCAATGCCTGATTGTACTGCTCCTGCAGTTCTTACGATGTGAGTTGGTGCAGTGCCTGTGAGGCGAGCAGGTGAGGGATGAAACAGGCATTGCATACAGTGTCGGGCAAAGGTTACCTGCATATAAGCACCAACACAGGACAACGGGCAGTTGGATAACTAAGACTCCTACGAGGCTCTAGTGAGTGGTTGGGATGGATACGGTATGGACAGTGTGTGAGAGATCATTTGTGTTCCAGATAAGGGGCAGAGAGATGCTGGGAGGTTTTAGCTGCCCAGAGACGTGTTCAGTTTGAAACCTACAGATTGTTTGGTTTTGGAATCTTCCATTGAGTATTTTCAGATCCTAGTCGACCACACTTAAGTCAGACTGTGGAATCCATAGACTTGGTGTCCTAAAGCAGCACAGAGCTGTGCTTTACAGTTCTGGGAGCTGGGGATGCTTAAAATCAGGGAATCACAAGTCTACCTCTCTTTGGAAGGATTTAGGGAGAACCCACATCCTTGAGCTTTTTAAAGCTTCTTGGGGCCACTTGTCCTGCTCCCTCCTTCCAGCCTCGAAGCCAGCAATGCCCACTCGCTTCCTAGTGCTGCCTCTCTGACTCCTCCTTCCCTCCTCTGCTCTGTCTGATTCCCTCTCGTACACAGACACTTCTGTTTGCATTAGCCCAGCTGTGTACCCCAGGTCTCTAATCACATCTCCCAAGTCCCCTTGCCACGTGAGATGACTTATGCACAGGTTCCAGAGGTAGGAATATACCCTTCTTTGGGGATCATCACTCTACTATAGTACTATACAATCCAGAATTCCGGAAGGGGGGGGACTTTAAATGAGTGGCACATTCACAAGGTATGCAAAACTTTTGGAAAATAATGTAGAACCAGACCTATGTATAGGCAGAGAAGAAGAGAGAGAAGCATGGTGCAGAGAGGGAGGCCAGCATTAGCAATGGAGCTTAGGAATTGACTGCAGAAAGGCAAACCTGGGCAGAAGTAAAGGAGAGCCTTCAAATGGGGACAAGTAGAGACCGGTGGTTGCAGGCTCAGAGGCAGTGCCTGAAGAGTTTTGTAGAGGATCCTGGGTAATAACTGGGGTTCATTGATGCTTCTTTCACATGGGTTTGACACACTACCACATCCACCACACATCTCTACTTTGCCTTACAGGCATGCAGGCCACATCTTGGATGAAGACATCCTCCAGGGAAGGGAGCTCATCAACAGACGCTCGCTACAGGCACTGATGGCTGGGCTGAAAGCCTACAGCACTTGGGAGACTGTCCGCTGCCTACAGGACTGTCGTGAATGCACTGGAGGCATGGTGAGCCCCTAAGATAGCAGGCCTGCCCGGTGGTCACCAGATCTGCAGGGTTCTGCACCGTACAGTGTGTGTCAGGGAGCGGGATGTGTTGGACCAAAGCAAGTCTTTGAATCTTAAGAACACTGTCACTGCTACCATACTCTGGGTACTTAATATTAGCCTGTGACCTGTGCTTACCATCTTATATGGTGTTGCAAGCACTGATGGGGAAATGCTTGGCATGCTATAGCTGGCCATGAAGATCGCTGGCAAATGTCATTGAACTTGAAGGTTGTGGTGACAGGATAGGAAATGGCTACTGAAGATTCAGATGATCAAAGTTCTGCCCCAGGATTAAGTCCCATGGGGAGAACACAGGAAATGACTGTCCCCAGCTCCAGGAAGAAAGAAACAGAGCATTTACAGGCTGCAGCAGTGTCCCCAGCTCTAGATCTTAGCCTGGACTGTGACGTAAGGGGCATTGGAGGTGAGATAGTGCAATGTGCGTCTCTGGGAGTCGAGGGGGCTCAGAGAATAGCTGCACTGTGTTGCTTGTTCCTGGGATCTGTTTGTCCCAGATAGGCATGGATGATGGACCAAAGAGACTGTTCTGCCCAAGTCCAGCTTGGTGAGCCAGTGAGTGAGTCTGCTGTGGTTATCTAGAGAAGCACGGGTGGCAAAGGCATCCACATCACTGAAAAGCTCACCACTGGATTCCGGATGTGTGCTAACATGCCTGGGATTGTGTGAGTTCTGGGATTTGAGTTCAGGTCTTCATGCTACATAGCAAATGCATAGTCCCACAGTAATGTTTAGTTTGTACACAATTCTTGCTAATTGTGCAACCCTTGCTTCTGTCTTGGTATATTTCTCTCTATCCCTCCTCTGCCCTCCCTGACCCACCCTCCCCCATTCCCTGGGTATGGGTGACATCCATGAAAGTTGAATCTCTGGGGTCCCCACCCCCCACTACCCCGCACAGTTTTCATGCAACCCTCTCCAAAAAAGTCTCCTCTCCCCAGTAACTGCCTTTTACTTTTATCACTTTAGAGCAGGATCTTGTGAGCTGTGAGCTTTTGTTCACTTTCTGGGCCTGGCAAGGTTTGGAGCTTCTGAGTCTTATGAACCTCCTTTCTCCGGAAAGGAGTGTTCAGTTTGGAGAAACATGTACAGAATAGAATGGGGTCTGTATCAGGTTCTCCCACAATTCTGAGAGCTGAGTAGGATTCAAGAAAACTGTATTAGACAAAGGCAGTAAAAAAGGAGAGCCAACACGGTGTGTGTGTGTGTGTGTGTGTGTGTGTGTGTGTGTGTGTGTGTGCGCACGCGCACGATATGTGGATATGGTGTTGTGGGTCTGTGACTCAGTGGTTAGACATTGGCTGTGGCAGTAATCAGGGTTCAGCTCAAATGGAAAAACAATATTGATAACCTCTGGAAATGTAACATTTCAGCCACACATAGTCTGAATTCAATAGTTCCTGCAGCTCCCAAAGGACACTTTCCAGAAAAGAGGGAAGGGAAACACTTAATGGACGTTTGATCTAAATCTGATGCTGAATTTACTTGAATATTGCCTAAAATATCTGTATCTAAAAAGAAGGAAGAAAAGTTGTAGCTTTAATAGAGAAAGGGTCAAGAGAAAGTCAAGGACAGTTCTAGAAAATCAAAGGGGAAGGATGTTTGGAAATGCTGTTCCCTGGAGTTGGGGAACCCTGTGGAGAGATAAATGGAAGAGGATAGAATTGCTGGCTCATCAGAAAGCCAGAGTGGCTAAGTAGAAGTGTGCCCAGTGTATTCGTGTGTCCTCTCAGCAGGATGTTTTGTGGGAGACCCCTGGGGAAGGGTGAAGGAGGAACAATGACCTCTGACATTGGAGTGAGTCCTCCTGTGCCAGATCCTCCAGGATAGCCAGGGCAGTGGCTTGTTCTGACTTTTCTTAGAGACCCAACAAATCAAAAGACCGCTTTCCCCGTTAGAGCTTGCTTTCCCTTCAGAGAGGAGGGTGGCAGCCTCTGGGAACAGAACTCAGGATTCCAGAGCAAGGCTGGGTGAAGAGGTGGGAGGTAGAATCTGAAGGGATCAGGCAGTGATGGGAGGCTGTTCACAGGGATGGTCAGGCACAGCTGGCTTAGACGGTGTCCCTCTGAGAGATACCTCAAAGGCCCTCTCATCCACCTGTGATCTTCCAACCATCTTGCATTCCTCCTTTGGCTTACCCTCTCTGTGTTTGAATGTAGTCTGTTTTCACTAAAACACGTTGGGCCTTGGCTCCCTAATGCACTGGGATTGAAGTGACGGGGCTGTTAAAAGCATTTGGGATTGTGAAAGGTTTTCTTGATAGAGTACAGATGAAATTGTAAGCTTTGAATCATGCTTGGTCTTTCTGGCTACTGACCTCTCTCCCCCATCCTGAAGCTGGCTAAGACCCTATTTAGGAGTTACCTCATGAAGATAAAACATGCTTCAGTGGCCAGGAAGTCCCATGGAATTTGGGATATTTGCATCAAGGAGACCAAACGTTTGGGAAGTCACAGGTTTTAGGAGACTTGTGCTGTGAGCTGGAGGTAGATAATCATTGTACCCTGTGTCATTTCTCCAGGACCTCTGTGCCAGGATCAGGGGTGAACGAAAACCAAGTGTGTACTTCTAGGGTGTGCAGCATGCAAAGTGGCTAAGGACTAAGCAGGGACCAACTGATAGACCTGTGGACAGAGGGACTGACGGACAGAGGGGAGTGAGTGATGAAAGGAGTGGGTGGGTGTCCTGCGTATCCACTTTCTCTCGTTCTTACAACTTTGTGAAACTTGTCCCCTCTCACCTTTCTGTGCGTAGTTGTTATTTTACCTCAGATACTTAAGGGATTTGGGAGTGTGTGGGTTTGCTCATGTGTGTGCGTGTAGAAGCTACTGGTTGATGTTGGATGTCTTCCTCAATCCCTACCCTCGCCTTTTGTTAGTTAAATTTCCTTTCAACACCTTTGTATATGGCTATGATGCATCTAATTATTCTTACCCTTGCCGTATTCTCCCTCCTTCCCATCGCTGCTCGTTTTGCCTCTTTCCTACAACCCCCTTTTCTACATTTATATCTTTTGTTTTATTTTGTGACCCAACAAGTTTAAGCAAGGCTACCTGTACAACTGTGGTTGCAGAAGTATACTTTGGAGCCTGGAGGGTATACGACTGAAGGTCACGATGTCTCCTACTCCAACATCCATCAATGATCAATAGTTCTCCAGGGATGGAGGGGCCTCTGAGTCCTCCCCATCCATGGGTGACTACTGACAAACCCAGCTTTGTTCAGGCGCATTGCAGGCGATCTCTGCTACCCTGCATTCATGAATTCTGTGTCACACTCCGAAAACAGTGTTTTTGTAGCCCTTCTTTCCAACACCTGGCTCTTCTATTCTTTCTACCACCTCTTCTGAGTAGTCTCTGAGCTTGAATAAATGATATAAATATTTATGGCTACGTGCTTGTCAGTCATGGCTAGAGAAGCCACAAGTCTCTTTCACTGCAAGATCCAGTGATCCAGGCTTAGAGTAGAGTAGTATGTATCTATTATGTATAAATGTAAATATTTAGAAGATAGTATTATGGAATGTCAACTTATGAAAACGGCAGTAGTGAATCCTCCCATCTGTGTCCCAGGGACTATGACTTCCTAGCCACGAGTTTTTGAACAGGTTTAAAGTCCCAATCATGAATTCTCTCTATAGCCTTAAATCTATTCAGGTATCTGTCATTTACCCCTGTAACAGTCACGCCCCTAATGCTCCAGTGATTGCATTTTGCATGGAAGGTTGGAATTATGGTTTCAACTTTTCTCCTCTGGAAGCTTCCAGCACCTTCCAGCAGGCAGTAGAAACAGGAGAAAGGGGCTTACAGTTCAGTTCCAGCTTTATTTTTCTATGTCCTGCCACCAGCATGTGTCCCACCTTATTTCTGGAGACTGAATCTTTTTCTGAACATGGAGATCACTGATTTGGTAGATAGGCTGGTCAGTAAACTCCAGAAATCCACTTGCCTCTCCAGGGCTGGGATTACAGGTGCATTCACCACACACAGCTGCACCTGTATCATCTCTCCAAGACTGGGATTACAGGTGCATTCACCACACACAGCTGCACCTGCCTCACCTCTCCAGGGCTGGGATTACAGGTGCATTCACCACACACAGCTGCACCTGCCTCACCTCTCCAGGGCTGGGATCACAGGTGCATGTCACCACACACAGCTGCACCTGCCTCACCTCTCCAGGGCTGGGATTACAGGTGCATTCACCACACACAACTGCACCTGCCTCACCTTTCTAGGGCTGGGATTACAGATGCATTCACCATACACAGCTGTACCTGCCTCACCTCTCCAGGGCTGGGATTACAGGGCGCATTTACCACACACAGCTGCACCTGTCTCACCTCTCGAGGGCTGGGATTACAGATGCATTCACCATACACAGCTGCACCTGCCTCACCTCTCCAGGGCTGGGGTCACAGGTGCATTCACCACACATAGCTTTCTGCCTGGGTGATGGCTATCTGAAGTCAGGTTCTCATGCTTAGACAACAGATACTTTACTGACTGAGTCATCATGACTTTTTATAGAGAAACCATCAGCGTTGGCCTTATGTCAGTCATATTCAGAGCACGAGTGCCCCACTGGCAGCTCATTTGAGGGGGATGACAAATGTGATGTCATGTCTAGTATGGGAGCAGGAAACTTGAGAAGAGGAGGAAAAATCATATCATGTGCTAAGATATAAACCTTTCTGGCAATAGTCTTGACTTCTTCTTTCTTACTACAAGCAGTCCTCCTAACTTATGAGAGGCCCCCCTCTTAACTGCTGGCTTTCATGTTTGTCACTGTTACCTAGAATGAGTGTCATCTAGGGAAGGCATGCCATTTCCTCAGTGAAGCAGTTTTAAAACCACACGCGCTATGTTTCTTTTCCCAAGTGCGAAAGCAGTGCATACCTGCTCTACACCCACTGTAGAAGGTTTTGGAAATATAGAAAAGCACGAGGAAGGAAGTAGATAGATGCTACACCCGTGCTTCTAAGCAATGACTGGTTTCTGAGCCACATTCTTGCCATGCACTGTGTGTGTTTAAAGTGTGATAAGCTCTGGCCCCTGAGACAATAAGGACAATGCTTCGGATCTCACTTACGTGAGTGTTAGTGCCTGGTACCACGTATGACGGATGTGTAACACAATTTAACCAACTATGGTGGGTTGAGGACACTTGGCCCATGGAAAGTGCTACTATTAGGAGGTGTGGCAGCCTTGTGGGTGGAAGAGTGTCACTGTGGAGTGGAGGCGGGCTTTGAGGGCTCCTATACCTCAAGCTCCACCTGGTGCAGAAAAGCTAGTCTTCACCTAGAGGTCTTCAGATCAAGGTGCAGACCTCTCAGCTCCTTCTCCAGCACCATGTTTGCCTGTTCCTGCCGTGCTTCCTGCCGTGGTGATAACGGACTGAACTGAAAGCCAGCCCCAATTAAATCTTGCCCATCATCATGGTGTCTATTCACAGCAATGGAAATCCTAACTAAAATGCCAACTTTCAGTTTTATAACTATTATAAAAATATTCCAACACCTAACTTTGGTGCTAATTTTTGTGCATATTCTGCTTTTTGGGGAACACATATTTAAGTAATATCGACAGAAAGACTATACCTATTTCGTCTCCTATCAGCAATCAAACACCAAAGCTTAAGAGTTTCTAGACCAGTGGCTTTCAAGCTCTTTTGATCATGGCCTCAAATAAAATACAATTTTCATTATAATCCAGAAATTCCACACATACATACATGAAAATTGGAAAAAAAAAATAGAAATTTTCATGTAATCCCATCCTGATGTGTTCTAGTAATTTCTCTTCATTTTAAGGAAAGCAAGTCACCATGCGTTTCCTGACTTCATGACCTGCTGCTGTGTCACAGTTTGCTGTTTGTAGAACACAGCCAGGCTCACTGATAAACCCCAGAGTCTTATTCTAGGTAGCTGGGGCTTCAGCGCAGAGTGCATGCAGGAAGCCGCAATGTTGGAGGATGCAGTGTCTAACCCAGGCTGTGGGATGCCTTCAGTGACTGGAAGGTTTCTAATTTCATCCCTTGGTACTTAAGATTTTGTATTATCCAATTATCTCTGGAGAGACAATACAACATAGTAACCATTTCCCCCCACCTGCCTGGAGGAAGCACCTCGCTCCTGCTGCTTCTGAGGATTCCCCCACCCCCACCCCAGCCTTGAAATCCTCAGGCTCCTTTTGTCTTTAAATGGATATTTTCTTAACCCACAATGGCTCACTTTAATTACATAACCACTTAGTGCTGGGAATTACGGAGAAAGTCATAGACCGGTTGTTTTTATAGTGTTTTGTTAGTTCTTGCTTTTTTGGAAGAGTGGCGACAGGCTACATCTTGGAAGAGCAATACTTTGTTGCTTTAAGAACTTTCTTGATGAAGTTGATGGATGCAGGTCGCAGGCAGAAGTGGAACTCGGAAATTCCGTCATTTCTAACCCTTTGCTTCCAGGCTCTCGCGTCTCTGACTTGCTTCACCTATGCAACATTGTTGGTCACTTTTTGTATGCAAAGTCCAGGATGCATGGCTTTCATACAAAGAAAGAAAATGTTTCCCAAGTCTGCTATTTCGAAGTCCACGCTATTTAGAATTGTCATAGTTCAAGTTTATGTGAGCACATCCTAACTCTAATGGCTAAGTATGATTGTGAAGTAAGGACTTACTCACTGTGAGGCAGTAACACTGGGGCACATATTCTTGTCCAGAAGGTGGCCTGAAGTAGGTTCTGTGCACTGTGAGTGGCGTTAGGAGACCCAGAGACTTTAGTCCCAGGATCATTAGGGGATTTCTAGCTGTGTTTGACTAACAGGCAACAGATTCACCATTATGACCTAAACAGCAGCAAAAGGTCCCTACATATGCACTGAGCTGTTTGCAAGTCACTGGACATCAGGCAAGAAAGAGTCAGTTGATCCTTGATCCACACAAGCCTTACAACTGTCCCAGTTCTCTGCCTTGAGAGTGTTTCTAGGCTGTGCCTAAGGAGGGGAAACCAAGGCAGAGCCCAGTGAACTCCCTGTGTTCAGGATGTGGAGTCGAAAGTCCAAGGAGACCAAAGCATGTGAATTCACATGACTGTTGAATGGACCAGGCAAGAACTCGATCTACAGCAGCGTCCTGGAAAGTGACACCAATACCTCTTGAATGTCCCTCTGTGTGTGTGTGTGTGTGTGTGTGTTTGTGTATGTGTGTGTGTGTATGTGTGTGTGTGTGTTTGTGTATGTGTGTGTGTATGTGTGTGTGTTTGTGTATGTGTGTGTGTTTGTGTATGTGTGTGTATGTGTGTGTGTATGTATGTGTATGTGTGTGTGTGTATGTGTGTGTTTGTGTATGTGTGTGTATGTGTGTATGTGTGTGTATGTATGTGTATGTGTGTGTGTGTTTGTGTGTGTGTGTTTGTGTATGTGTGTGTGTATGTGTGTGTATGTGTGTGTGTATGTATGTGTATGTGTGTGTGTGTTTGTGTGTGTGTATGTGTGTGTATGTGTGTGTATGTGTGTGTGTGTGTGTGTGCGTGCGCGCGCGCGCTATGGCCCTAACAACACTCCCATGTATAATTCTCCCAGTTCACCCTGGGGACCAGTGAGTTTAACGAGATTACTCATAGAACATGAGTGCGGTTACTGACCGGAGCATGACCAGACAACTACAGGGAAAAGTCTCCGCCCAGGATGGATGATGGCCACATATATGAAGAGCCCCACCTACCTGCTCTAGTGCTGCACCCCACACCACATCCAATGGAGACAAAACTGCACTCAATCGGCCTGTGTGTTTGGAGGAGGGTCGGTGGCCTTTCCCACCACCCCCTTCTCTGATGGAATGTTAACGGTCTGCAAGCCCAATAGGAACAGGCTCTTGGCCCATATCTGGAAGATGGTGGCAGTTTGGCTCCTTCTAAGTGTGAGGGCATACCTCAAAGCTGAGCAGGGAATCTCTCAGAAGCATCAGAGGAGCAGCGTTTAGCAGACACATGGCCCTGGGCGTGAGTGTTTTCTCCACCTTTAAAAAGAAATTGTCCGTTTGAAAGAATCACCTGTAAAATTGACAGCACGTTTGTCACTGGGAGCAAGGCAGGGCAGAGGGTACAGAAAATCATTTTCAGAGGTGTAGCGAACACGCACCACAACTGCAAAAGTTAAAAGACTTAATCACCGACAGGTTTTTGCCATGGGAAACAGTAGAAGTAGAATGTGTAGAATGAGAAGGATCCCGGAGTGAAAAATATAAAATTAACAACTGTATGGGTAAACAAATATGTGTTTTCTCAGTATTTAAAGCGTGCACACACCTGCATTTTGGAAACAGGTAGCCCCGACTGGTCTCCCCCTCCTCTGAGCACTGGGATCATAGGTATGCACCCCTCTGCCCAGCTTAAGTATCTTTAATGAAGATTACTTAAGCAAAAGCGATCACCTTGTAGCCTGAGGTCGAGCTGTGAGTGCGGAGCTTCCATTCCCAGACTTTTGGCTAAGACCAAGGGTGACAGAAGACTCACGCGAGTAGAACAAAGGGCAGGAGGGAGGAGGAGAACGCTCCTGTTGAAAGGTCTCAGGCTGCACACACGGCCATGCAACAGCACTTGAATTATATATTGGGAACAGTTAAAGATGAACGCTGCGGGAGTTTTCCTCGTTTGGAACATTTAGGACCAGAGCTGTTTCAGCTTTGGGGAGAGTTCCTGGATTTGGGAATATTTTCATAGACAAGACTGCTTTCGGATGCTGAAGCACTTCGAAATCCGAAACCTTTCCAGATTTTACAGCATTTGCGATTTCCCATTTTTATACCATGAGCACTGAGATCTCTGCCAGAATAATACGACAAGATTTATAACGAGCATCTGATTAAAATGGAATTTGAACAATATCAAAGTAATCAGAGAGATAGGGAAGCAGTAAGAGAACTGAGCCATAGATGTTAAGTAACTTGCTCAATTTTAAGCACTAAATGGTGGCCCAGCCTGGCTTAGAAGCAAAGCCCCCTCCCCTTTATATCCCTGGTCCATATGCAAATTGGGTTGTGGTGGCTCACTTCCACACTACAAAATAGCGGAGCCCTCCCTCCCTAACCGGGAGCAACTTTAATATGATCTGTGACTTTGCAATGGTATGAACTTGAGCGAGCCCCTCACCTGCCTGAGTTTGTTTCCAGGAGTCTGTAGACAAGGGCAGTGAAAACCCATCCACTGGACCAGACTTTTTTTCTATTAGCCCTTTTGAGTCAACCTCTGGATGTTTCTTTCAGAGGGAGGTAACGTGGGTTGTTACTCACCCCACACCTCTTCTGTAAGCCTGGGAGGGCTAGAACTGGATTTGGCAAGTCCAAAACTGCTTTTGGTGTGCTACATTTAGGTATCTACTCTTGATATGCCAAAGCGGCCTTTTTCAGATGGATCAAAGTCTTCACCTGGCTCTGTGGGGAGCTTTACTCTCCAGCCTCCAGGAGGTCACATGGCCAGAACACCTGGCTTGCTTTTTGTCACCCACATTCTTTCCTTAGAGATTAATGGAGTCACTGTAGTCCTCAGGACTGCTGCTATGGAACTTGCACATTGCCTCTTACCCTGTTTGAGCATCTAGATTGAATTCTTTAAACCCACTCAAGAGAGGAGTGGGGAAATGGCCTTGGTTGTACATTTCCGCCTTTGTGGACATATGGAAGTGGTATCTTGCCATGGCAAAGGAACCATTGTGTTTGGAACCTCATGGTCAAGACTACATGGCTCTTCCTATTGAGGACCTCAGTTTCTCAACTCATAGATCCCAGGACCTGCGTAAGCATTCAGTAAATACAGCCAGGCCTCTGTACCCATGTATCTCGTCCCTGGCTTTAGCCAACTGCAGATTGAACATATTCAGAAAACAATTGTGCCTGAACTAAACATGTTTGGATTCTTCCCTTTCTTATTATGAATTCATAATCAATGTCATATAACAAACATTTTACACAGTATTAGGTAGGAGAAGTAATCTGGAAATGATTGAACATATTTGGGGTATGCACAAGGGTTAAATGTAAACATTATGCCATTTTATATAAAGGACATGAATATCCAAGATTCGGTACCTGCAGAAGGTTCTGGAACTAATCCTCTAAACTCATCAGGCAACAACTATGCTTGGTGACAACATAACAGATTACACTGATGAACCCCAAGGTTTTCCTTTCCTTCTCCTGTTCTTCATCACAACTTAGTGCACACAAGTGGGAGCCACCTAGTTGGGGTGGGATAAGGTTTCAGACTATGGAGGCTGAGTCCAAAGCCTCAGGGTCTATGGAAACAAACTTTGAGTTTGGGCACAACACATGGATCTTGGCGTCTTCTTACCAGGTCAGAGGCCTTGGGTGGGAACTCTAAACATGCCCACAGCCACATCTCTGGTGCCTTTGTCTTGGCCCCAGAAGGTACTAACCCCGTGCTGTCTTTGAGACCAGTCTCCCCACAGGGTTTATGCCCTACCTCCACCCATGGAGCCTGTGTGTTCTGCCCCTCGCTGTTCCGTTTCTCCTCTGCGTGTTCCAGAATCCGGCAAAAGCCGAATGAAGAAGGGAGCAAAACCAAGCAAGCCCAAGTCTCTGAGGAGCGGTGCGGTCCAGCACAATGATAAGGTTATCAGAAAACAGGCCTTGACCCTGCCTTTTAAGTCTCACATGGAGCTGCTGTTTGCTGTTCAGCGATTCAGTGCAGCTGGATGAAGCCTGAGTGATTACATTCAGTGATTGCGTAACAAAACACTGAGACGATGCTTGTAAGCTAAGAAAAGGAACCGAGAGGAGTGTGACACATGGCTCCTGCTTACTCAGTAGACTTCGTCCTAAGGCTAACTCCTCAGGGACATTCAACACCACCTCATTTATCTGGCATCAGCTAACCTTGGAACAGATCCACGGCCTGACATAAACAGAACAGGTCTCTGGGAAGCCTAGAGATGTCTAGAAGACTGGACTCTGGAGTGTAAGCCTCCTCCACTCCTGAAGGAGCCTGGCCGGTTTCTGCTGTGAGCGGGTCTTATGTGTTGGCGCTTGGCTCAGGTTTCTTGTACTCTGCAGAGGGAGGATTGAGGCTTTTGGAATACAAGTGGCTAAGAGCACCTGGGAGTACCTGCTAGTGCCTCAGAAGATTTCTAGGAATCATAGTTTTAAAAGAGGCTTAAAAATGCAAGAATATAGAGGACCCCAGGCCAGCCCTGAAAAGGAGTCTAAGCTCATTAGGAACACAGAGGTCACCATGTTACCCAGCAGTGAAAGCTCTGTGTGGGCAAACAGGCTAGCCCAGGGAGGGACATTGCTTGAGGGTCACCCATTCTTTCAGGTCCTATAGACGGATTATCTATAGGATAGCGTTTATTTAAATTCTTATCTTCCACAGTCATCTGAAGGATATGTACCTTTCAAAACAGACAAGTAGGTCAGCTTGACTCAGATCTGTGATGACAGAGACTGTTTGGCTTCCTGACCAAATTGTGGAGAAGAAACAGGACCAAGAACAATCCTGGCTGGTGTCTGGGTCATGCGCTGCGAGTGGTGCTGCTGAAGGCTTCTGGCTCTCCAAGTCAGGTTGGCTGGAAGTGCTTTCGTGTGTAGGGTTAGAGCCTACTGCAGGGCTAGGGTCTGATGCAGGGTTAGGTCTGCTATAGTAGGGTAGGGTCTGCTAGAATTCACCATAATTCAGGTAACTGAGAGGCAGGTGGAAGAAGTCCGCTACTCAGGGTTCAGTGGGGGAAATGTCAAACGTTCAGAGAAAGGTCGTTTAGGGGTCAAGCGTTGACATTATCGTGGTCACCACAGCCACAGTTTACTTGGCATCTTTCCTACTCTTCTGGAATTCATCACGATTGCTGACCAGCTCTCTGCCCTCGAGTTTATCTGTCAGACACCCCCTCTCTAAATATCGAGGTTCTTCCAGAAGAGCCCTGCTATATTAGAGCTCCAAATTAAAACCTAGGTAGGCCTCCTTATAGACTCTCTACTGCCACTCTGAGAATTACACAGACAATAACTAGTCTGCTCATAGTGATATTTTATAAAGACAACACAATAAAAATCACCTTATGGTTTAAATAATCTTTCAACCTTATTCCAAGATGAGAGGAATCAACTCTTGCTTTTTTTTAAGGAGATTTATTCATTTATTATATATAAGTACACTGTAGCTGTCTTCAGATACACCGGAAGAGGGCATTGGATTTCATTACAGATGGTTGTGAGCCACCATGTGGTCGCTGGGATTTGAACTCAGGACCTCTGGAAGAGCAGTCAGTGCTCTTAACCACTGAGCCATCTCTCCAGCCCAACTCTTGCTTTTCAAAAGAAGTTTTAATTTTTAAGTGAAGTTGCTAATAATATATGTGTGCATATACCATGTTAGTGCAGGCACAAGCACCATGTGTGGAGGCCTAAGGACAACACTCTGGAGTCAGTTCTGCCCTTTCACTCTGAGGTCTGGGGACCCCAGGCTCTTCTGTCTGCTGAGCCATCTCACTGGCCCAAGTTTTCATTTTTGCCTGCTTTAAGTTTTCTGAGCCCCTAAAAGGTCAAGTACCTGAGGTTGTGTAGGTATCCAAGGTGCAGGGACTTAGTTGTTCTGTGACTTAGTTATGGCTGGAACAATAAGGTGTAAGAAGCCATTTCCTCAGATCTAGTGAAAGGAGGCAGGCGTTTTAAACGAGACTTTCACCTCAAACCAGGCATGGTGATATACACCTGTAATCCTGGTTCAAGGAGCAGAGGCAGGAAGATCCACGAGTTCAAGACTAGTATCCTGGGCTATACAGTGAACCTGCCTTGTGTGTGCGTGTGTGTCTGTGTGTGCTTATATGTTTGTGTATGTGTATGTATATGTTTGTGTATGTGTTTGTGCATGCTTGTGTATATGTGTACGTGTTTGTATATGTATGTTTGTGTACATGTATGTGTTTGTGTACACATATGTGTTTGTGTACACATGTGTATTTATATATATGTTTGTGTGTGTTTTTGTATATGTATATGTTTGTGTGTGTTTGTGTATATGTATATGTTTGTGTGTGTTTGTGTATATGTATATGTTTGTGTTTGTGTATATGTAGGTGTATGTATATAACAGAGTGGCTCATAGGTGGGGACAATTTCTTAGGCTGGGCCCTTGCATTTGGGCATTTGAGTTCCCAGGGAGGAGGGCTCCATGTAGGGGAGGGCTCAGTAGAATAAAATGAACAAGATAAATAAACACATAAGTTAGTGTGTTTTTAAATTTAAAAATAGATATGAGACCTTCCAAACCCAAGGGTCTTGTCCCTGATTTAGGATTTTGCCTGTTTGAGTGTGTGTGTAGTGAGGCCACGGAACTTTGGGCCTTGGCCCCTCCTGGGTCTTGTATTAATTAGTGTTTCATACTTCATTCCTATTTAGCATATTACGTGTTTATAAAACAAGCCCGTTTGTATTTTGTTGTGACTTTGAAGTCACTGAGGAGAAATATCATCCCTCTATGTGACAGTCTCTGTGTTACCTCTGCAACAGCCTTGTGTTACTGGGTCCCATCTTGTTAGGCAAATTAGAGTGTGCTGTAACAGGCAGTAAAACTGACCCTTGTCACTGATAAAGGAAAGAGAAATTACTACAGTGATCCAAGGATAATTAATCTCATTGGCAACATGCCTCTAAAAATCTCAGCCCAAACTTCTTAGGGAAGAAAGTAAGTTGATTATAAATGTCATACAGAGTGGAGAGCATCCAGACCCATGGTGAACAAAGGACGAATCTGGCATGGAAACTCAGCTGCCTGGCCAGACTTAGAATCTGTTGTGTGGCTGTCTTTCTCATTCCTTTTCCTTTTGTGAGATAACTCTCTAAAAGGACACACACACACACACACACACACACACACACACACACACACCCCAAGGCGGAACCAAATGGGGTGGAGCTTCGTGAGTTGACTTCTGAGTGGTGATCATATAAGCTTAACTCCTAATGGGTGAAAGTGAAAGAGGCTCATTACCAGCTTGCTCAAGCCAGAAGGAAGAATACATCTTAGGAGGGGAGGGGAGAAGAAAGCAGAAGCAGAGAAGGCGAATAGGAGAGCGTGGGGGAGGTGGGGGAGGGAGGGCAGAAACCCCAGTCCCACAAGGAGAGCCAGGAAGGATTGAGGGGTCCACACATACATAATTGGTTTATAGTTTTCCGGCTTTTTGTAGGATTATCACCTGTGAGAAATAACTTTGTTTCTTCCTTTCCGATTTTTTGCTTTTATTTCTTTGTCTCTTACCATGGAAGTGGTAAGGATTTCCTGTGTGATAGTTGAAGGTTAAGTACCCACATTCATGTTTTATTCTTGACTTTAACGAGGGTGTGCTTAATGCACTGGTGTAGGGATTTTGCACAGACTGACTATTCTGTTAAGAGAGGCCTGTGTTATGACTTGAGTATGGAATGTTCCCTATAGGTTCATCTGCTTGCACATTTGCTCTCTAGCTGTTGTCGGTGCTCTTTGGGAAGATATGGACCTGTATGGCCTCCTTGCTATTCTTGCGGCTCCCTACGAGTTGATGTAATGTGTGCAGGCCGCTTCCTGCACCCGCCACCATGTGTTCCCCACCAGGAAGGGCTCTATCCCTCTGGAGCTGAAAGCAGAAATAATCCTTTCTCCCGTAAGTTGCTTTTTGTTAGGGCATTTTATCACAGCATAGGAAATAAACTCATATAATCTGTTTTCCTCCTGATTTATGCATATATATATATGGGTTTGCATTATAGGTTACTTTTAAAATCTGGGCTTAGGAATTATTTATCTGCGTTTTTTTTTTTTTTTGTGGTGATAATATTTTTTTCTCCTTGGAATAGGTAACATGGTAGATTATATGAGTAGAGTTTCATAATATCGCCAAACCTCGAGCTTGTGGCTGTAAAACAGCTTAGCTGTCCTGCTCACGGGTAGCGAGTGTGTAGTAAGTATGCTGTTGACTTGGTAATACTTGCTCAGGGTTTTCCACCTGAAACTGTGAGTGAGGCAAGCTTGTGTTTGTTCTTCTTCCTGGCACTACTCTTATCTCGATTGGACGAGACAAATCAGTAAGTTTGGGGTCAGGTGAGAGACCCTGCCTCAAGATAGAAGGTTAAGAGAAACTGAGGAAGACACCTGATGTCATCCTTGGACCATACACACACACACACACACACACACACACACACACACACACACACACACACACACGGACTCATGTACACATTCCTTTCCCTAAAACATGCACTAACATACATGTGCACAAACATGTACACTTGGAAAAATATCATATCACCCTCGCTGATTTACTTCTAAGTGTTGCTCTTTTTCTCCTGTTATCTGGAAAACTTTGCATAGCATTGACTCGAGTGACCTGTCCCTTGACTATCTGGCACAGCAGCTAAGGTTGTATGGTTAGCCCTTGTGGTTTCTTTCTAAGAACACGGCTTTACCTCTTCGGTGGCTATAAGCTACTTTCCTTTGGGGGGTCTGTTTTGGTAATTTCTGATTTTTTCTAATTTTTCCATCTCTTTTTAGTGTTACATTTTTCCTGGCAGAACATTCATACCCCGCTTCTCCTTTTAAATCCTGATGTGTCTGTAATTATGAGCCTCTGTCTCTCCTATTGACATGTGTTCTTCTCATCTATCTGACCTCTGAATTTACCTTGCATTTATTGTTTAGGTCATAATCTTCTCTCCGTTCTCTTCATTGCATCTGGTTTTCCAGTTCTGTAGATTTTTTATTTTTTCCTTCCATCTTCTTGGAGTTTACTTTCCTACTTACCGTATCTTTCTAAAACTTTTTGTAATTACGTTTTTTGCATATATATGTATGCTATGCATAGGCATGTCACATGTGTTCTCAAGTGTGTGGGTGCACATGTGCACATGCATGTGGTGGCTCAAGACTGATTGCTGTCCACCTTATTCACTGAGGAAGGCTCTCTTGCTAAACCCAGGGCTCACTGTTTCAGTTAGTCTGGCTAGGCAGTTTCCTTGGGGGTTCCTTGCCTCTTTGGGATTCCAAGAACCCACATAAACGCATGCCAGCTCACCTGTAATCCAAGATTTGGATTACAGCCAGTTGGTTACAGGTGAGCTGGTATGCAGGGTGGCTCTGGGGACCCGAATCCTGGTTCCCGTCACCCAGTGAGTCACTTTCACAATCCTCTTCTAATGTCTTCCTTTAAGGGTTATTAATTTCCTTAATGTCTCTCTTATTATAAACATTTAATGCTACAACTCCCCTCTGAAATACTGCTTTGACATTATTAATTGTGGTGTTATGCAGAAAACTGTATTAATTCTAAATATATTTTAACCTCCACTATGGCTTACTGACCCATATGTTTCTTGAGTGCTTTTTAATTTCCTGATGGCTGATACTTAAAGATGGTAAGAAATGTTTGACTGTTATTAAATCTTTAATTTGTGTTAGGAGCCATCTATGCACTTGGCATTCCTTACATTCATTCTGACAACAGCCATACAAGGTAGAGCTAGTATGACCCCGGTATTGTGTATGTGAAACATGGGGCCCAGGGCATTTCAGCCATTTTCCCAATACCACAGAGGGGCTAAGTAGACGGGTCTTAGGTTTAGACCTAGATCATTCAGCTCAGGACAACCACTGCATAAACAGCTATTGTCTCAGTTACTCTTCTTGCTGATATAATAATTATTCTTAATATTCCACCACAGTGAGAGAACGCAGCCAGTATATCACAGACTTTCAAAAATTTGTCATGACTCACACTGTGTCGTCAAGTGTGGTCCATTTCCAGGTCCATCTCAAAGGCGTGTATACTAGTATCTGATGCAGTCTCCAAGGTGATCAATAGCCCAAGCTTGTTGGCTAATGACTTCTGTAACTGTGTTGACCTCAGGTTTAGATCACATTGAAGTTATATTATTAGATGATCACACAGTTAGGCTTGCCTTATCTTCCTGGTGAGTTAAGTCTTTGATTTGTAGATAGTGCCTCCCTTCATCCCTAACGTGCCTTAAGGTAGGTGTGCCGTTCAGGCCCTAGAGCTGTGGTTTGGAATTTCAGAGAACATACGCCACTCTACCCACTGCTGGAGTGTAACTAACAAGTCCTCCATGGTCTTGGGTGGGCACGGATGGGGGGAGTTTATCATCATATATGGTAGTCCTCAGAAGGCTAGCTCATTCCAGCCTGCTGCCTGGCCTCAGCACCAGCTGCCCTCTCTGAAGTCAGGCCTGCCCTCTGTTTATTCTCAGTATTGCTGACCACATGATTTGTCCCTTTTGAAGACATTTCTCAATCATATTTGTGATGGTTTCTACTAGTACAATCTTGACAACAGTGTCTGTGCATTGGCAGAGATGAGTATCCCAAGCAAATCTGCCTTCCTCCCCATCCCTGGCTTCTTTTTCTTAAGTCACCATGTATTCCCAGTGACTCAGTCCAAAGGGTGCTTAACTACTCCAGCCCATAGTAGTATTTTTGATGACAGAGTTTCTTCCTGAGTATCCCTTTCTCTCTGCATTCTATACTTCTCTCTGTTCTGTTTTCTCCTCTGCCAGTCTCCTCTCTAACCTCTTGAGGTTGCTTGGAGTCTTCCTTTCCTCCGTCCCCTTAGATTCCACTTCCTTGTGGAGTTTTAAATACTTCCCTGGGGTGAGGACTGTTTCCATGCCAGACTCTAGATCCCCTGTGTCCCACGGCCATTGAGACCAGACCACTGCAAAGTCACGCTGACTCTCACATTAACACGTGTGTTTCTCTGTGGGCCTCCCTTCCCTGATTGGTCATTGTGCACTGGTAGTCTCAGGGTGCAGGGGAGTAGGGAGACTTTCGGAGGACAACTTGTCTATTGAATGAAAGATTGGAATTAGCTTATAGCTGATGGGGAAGGGGGAAGGAAAGACAAGGGAGAAAGTTCTGCAGTGGGAGCAGGGGGCTTCCAAGCATATCAACTACATTAGCAGACTGCCAGTCACGAAATTCCAAGGAACAGTTCTCTGGTGAAGAAACAGAAGCTTAACTGGCTTTATCATGGCATGACCTTTGTCTCTATGGAGTTGAGTAGGCCAAAGCCTAGTTTGGGTAGGGAGTGGCTTCTCCTGCTGTGCTCTCTGAGCGATTTCTTGGATATGGACAACACTCTACTGTCTCTTATCTGGCTTGGGAACCCACTCCTTTCTCCTGCCACCCTTCCCAGGAAAACCCACTGAGGACTTGCAAAGAAGCAGCGTCCCTCTACACCTGCCCATCTTACCCCGGTCCTCCACAGTACCTTTCTGTTCCTGCTGGGCCTCCTGTCTACACCTCCACCTGGTCCAAGTCTCTCCTTTCCTCTTGCTTCCTGTGTCTGTATTCCACTCAATAGCCGAAGTCATCTTTCAGGATGAAATCAAGTGATCTTGTTCTAAACCTTAGCAATGTATTCTTTAACTTTACTTTGCTCCTAAGCAATCAGAAAGGAGGTGGCTCCTGAGCCCCTGACTGACTTGATCCTGGTCTGCCTTCTGAACCTTAACTGTAAGCCACTCTCCATATGCTTTGTGTGATCTCAGGTTCTCTCTCTCTCTCTCTCTCTCTCTCTCTCTCTCTCTCTCTCTCTCTCCCCCTCTGACTGTATATCTTCTAGTTCTAGATTGGTGAATTCATTCCCGTAAGGTTCCAAGTTAAACAAGAAACCCCCTCTTAAAAAAACAAAACAATCGGGGTTGGGGATTTAGCTCAGTGGTAGAGCGCTTGCCTACCAAGCACAAGGCCCTGGGTTCAGTCCCCAGCTCCGAAAAAAAGAAAAAGAAAAAAAAAAAAAACAAACAAAACAATCAACAGCAACAACAAAAAGTAGGCCTTGTAGTGTTGCTTAGGTTGGTCTTGAATTCCTAGGCTCAAGTTATCCTCCCACTTCTCTCTCTTTAGTTCAGACTCTAGGCACGCGCCTATGTGTGTGAGGCCAGAGAACATCCTTGGGTGTTGTTCCTTAGGCACTGTCTACCTTTGTCCTATTAACTAGCATTTCTCACTTGCAAAGTAGGCCAAGGATCCACCTGTCAATGATTTCCTGGTTGGGGAGTACAAACACACCCTGCTATTTTGTTTATTTCTGTGGATTCTGGGAATCTAACTGGGTCCGAATGCAAGTACAGCAATCACTTTACTGACTGAGCTGTCTGTCTCCCCTGTCTCATTACCACAGATTTTTAAGGATCAATTTTATTTTACTGGTCTACGCACTGATTTCTGTCTTTCTTGAGGGCAGGGCCAAGTTTGATTCATTATGGACAGCTTGGTGTCCACAACACAAGGCAGACATTTGAGGACAGGACTCAAGAAGAAATATCCTCTGGCCCTCACCAGTTGCTAAGTTCTGAGAATGCAATACAATAACAAGAGGGCTCAAAACATGGAGGGCAGAGTGGGTCAGCTCATCATCAGCTCTGATAGACCCAGAGCTCTGGATTCGGAAGACTCAGCCCAGATGCGGGCTGCCTCCAGAAGAGTTATGGTCAATCTCCACACTCTTTCTTCTTGCTTGTAAGAGTGAATGATGGGGACATAGAGAAACAATATTAACGCAGTAATAAGACAGCCCCCCCCCCCGACTGGGAGGCTCTATTCCTCTGTGTGTTTCATTGGCCCTCTCTTAATGAATAAGATAAGATTGATTGCATCTGCTTCTTCTTTAAATTAACAAAATTTACCCTCAGTTTGTTTAAAAAGAGGGACAAAAGCCTGTTTCTAATTTGTTCTGATACATTTATTAAATGTAATCATCCAGTAAAAAAAAATTCAGAGATGTTGAGAACAGCAGGAAAATATTAAACTTTCAAAATGCAGAGCTTGAATCATAAAATCTGCTCCATGGGCTCTCTCTGAAATGGGACATAACCCCAGTGGCATTTGCAATTAGCTGCCGAGAGGCTCGATGTGACCCAGAGGGCCAAGAGAGGGTAGCACATCCACCCACCAGGTTCCCTTTTCTCACAGATGAGATTCTGAGCTGTGTTACCCACTGAGGATTCTGTTGGCTTTCGGAGCATGGGTTTAGTCCACATTTCTTCCCTTCATCCGCTGTTGTTTTATTAAGAGTGAAGTCAGCTAATGGAAAATATTACTCACTTTTGGAGGATGACTTTTTCTTTCCCCCACTCCCTTTTTCTTTCCCATTCCCTCTATAAACCCCACCAGGAATATAGAAACAAATGCCTCGCTTGGGATGCCCAAACAGAAGGAAGAAAAATTTTGCTCTATAATAAAGCCCTAAGGTGCTGTTGAATATCCGAGAATAGGAATCCCTCAGACTCCAAAAGATTGATTCATATTCATGCTATTGATGTGTAGATATAAATTACAAGCACTAATATGTATTCGTGAGGTGTGTGTGTGTATGTGTGTGTGTGTGTGTGTGTGTGTGAACACATGGGGTATGTATGATACATCTATAGATGAAAAAGTTCTTCCACAGAATAAACTGAACCAAACAGTACATCAAAAGATCATTCACCGTGACCAAGAGATACTCATTACATCATCACAAGGATGCAAGGCAAGGTGGATGTATGCCAATCAATAAATGTGATATCACATTACCAGAACACACAGCAGCAACGTAGGCCCTTGTCATAGATGCAGAAGACAGTGCTTGTCAAAGTTCATTATCCCTTTAAGATCAAAAATCAACAAATTTAGGCATAGAAGGAAAATTACTTCAACTCAGGGGCAGGCTCGGAGTTAACATGCTGTACAGGGGAGAGTTAAAAAGATTTTCTTCTATCATCTGGAATAAAAGAAGGCAGCCTGTTTTCACCACTTTTAGTCAGCACAGAGAAGAAGACTTAGCTTGAACAATTGAACAGGAAAAAGAAGCAAAGGGCCATGCAGATCAGAAAGAAGGAAGTGAAGTTGATCCTGTTTGCTGGTGGCAAGCTTATGTTTAAAAAAAAACTGCAATGGAGTGCTTAATAAATATTTCACAGAGTTGCAAATGAATTTAATAGAGCCCCAGGACATAAAATCAATACAAAATTAGCAGCGTTTCTACAAATCGGTGCAAAACTATCTGAATAATAAAAAAACCCAATCTCAGATATAATAGCTGCCAAAAATGACTAGGAATACATTTAAGGAAAGTGGTAAAAACCTCCGAAACAAAGCAAAACCACAGCGCAATGGTGAAAGCAATCGACAACGACAGAGAACTGGAAATGAAGCCCATGCTCTTGAATTGGAATAATTAATATCATTAGTACTATTAAAATGTCCATAGGACCCAGAGTGTGAGGCCCAAATGTTAATTCTGTTCTTCACAGAAATGCAATGAACACTACCAAAATTCAGATGGCATAAAAAAAAAGAGAAGATCTGAATAGTCAAAGCAACCTTGGGCAAAATTACTAAACAGCTCAATGAGCTCCCCTGTGTGACTCTAAATCCATAGTAACCAAACAGCAAGATTCTCACATCAAACTAGACAGAGACACCAGAACAGAGTGGAGAGCCCAGAAAGAGACTTATGTGCTTACATCCAAGTGATTTGTGACAAACGTGTGAAGGACGCATGGAAGAGAGGGTAGCTTCTTCAGCCAAGGGAAACAGGACACACACACACACACACACACACACACACACACACACACACACACACACACACGAATTAGATCCTCATCTAATTAAAAGCTTATTTCAAAATTGATAGAGAGCTTAAAAGTGAGACCCCAAACAATAAAACCATATAGAAGAAAACACAAGACATTCATCTAAGCAAGGATGTCTCAGATAACACTCCCAACCATGACTGATCATGTCAAATTAGGGCAGTGGAAGCAAGAGAGATAACCCATGGAGTGGGGGAAATACTTAAGAATTACATTTTCACAAGGAGAAAAGATGCCTAGCGCTTGGCTGAATAGCAATAAATACATAAAAAGGAGCCCTAATTAAACATAGCAAACGAAAGGTGGAAGGTGGCTCAGTGGATAAAGTACTTGGCACACAAGCAAGAAGCCTGGAGTTGGCATCCTCGAAACTCATTTGAAAGCCAGGCAGTTGCCCCGGCCACCTATAATCCCAGGGCCCAGGAGGCAGGAACTGCAGAATTGCTGCAACAAACTGGCAGCTAGATGCTGTTGTTTAAGCGATAACTGTCCTCACAGGCTTATACATGAGAACACTTGGTCCTGATTGGCAGCACTGTTTGGAGAGATTATAGAACCATTATATCCTAAAGTTTAGGAGGTGATGGTCACTGGGAATGGGCTTTGAAGAATGGCCATAATAAAAATGATGGAAGATAACAAGTGTTGGCTAGGATGTGGGGAAGGGGCGACCCTTGTATGCTTTTGCTAGGAAAGTAAGTGAATGAGTACAGTCTCTATGGAAAACAATTTAGAGGTTCCTCACAAAGCTAAAAATAGTATCATAATATCACCTAGAAATGCCACTACTGTGCATGAGCCCAAAATAAATTAAACCACTATATTGAAGGTATGTCTGCCCTCCATGTTCATTGTGCTATTTGTAACAGTTAAGGTATACAGTCAATCCATGTATTAATCAATGAATGAAGTATGTTTGTATGTCTGTGTGCATATATAATTTTACACATAAACCATTTAGTCTTAGATATTCTATTGTGACAGAAAATGGACCAAGAGATGCTCTAGGATCACATCTAATGATGATGTCATTTTTTAAATAATTATTTATAATCTTATATTTCTTATAATGGACACACTTCAAAGCCCACCTCCAGTGACCACCTCACCTCCTATACTTTAGGACCTAAATGTTCGTCTATAATCTTCCTCAAAATGTCACCAACTGGGATCAAGTATTCCTATACATAAGCCCACAGGGGAAATTTATCATGTAAACATTTATCTTTGTATGCACATATGTGTACACACACACACACACACACACACATACTGAATTTTCTTTGTGTATGTGTGTGGCCATAAAATGAATGAAATCCTGATCTTTTATGTAGATAAACCTGTAGGACATCTTGTTAAGTAGAATGATCCAGGTAGGGCTGGAAAAATGGCTCAGTGGTTAGGAGCACTGACTGCTCTTCCAGAGGTCCTGAGTTCAAATCCCAGGAACCACATAGTGATTCACAACCATCTGTAATGAGATCTGATGCCCTCTTCTGATGTGTCTGAAGACAGCAACAGTACTTATATATAACAAATAAATAAATCTTAAAAAAAAAAAGAATGATCCAGGTACAGAAAGATAAATACTGCATGATGTGACTCATGTAAAAACTAAAAAGTTTGTGTCATGGGAGTGGAAGGTAGAATGGTACCAGCTGGAGCCTGGGGGTAGTTAATGGGAATGTGGTAGCGAGACATTGTTGGGAAACCCTGCTGTTAGGTCACAGTATACCATGACTGGACAGTCCCCTGAGCTCCACCCAAAATGAAAATGGAGGTCTCCCTTTCCCAGATGGAATTCCTCTTCCCTGCCTGACCTTATCTGGGGAGCCCAACCCCCACATCCTCTGCCTTAGGAATGTCACATAGTCTTTGGTAAAATTACAGGCTCAACATATTCTCTCCCGTTGCAGTAAATATTAAAAATGCGGTAACCTTTTATCCCAAGCTAGTGCCGGCACCGTGGTGCCACATGGCACTGCAGGGTGTTTTTACCTCAGTAGCTCCATGCTGCTCCCAAGTACTCTCAGACCCAGGCGGTCCACGAGCCGTTCCAGCGTGGCACCTCACCACACTGGTCCCTGGAGTTAGTTCCAGCACCGGAGGGCCATATGAAACTCACCATAATTTATCTCTGGTTAGCATCTCTCCTGGTGGCTCTCTACTAGCCTCGAACTCTCTGGTTCCAGCTACCCAGTAAAATCAGGGCTCTAGAAGTCCAGCCTGGGCTGGCCTATGACAGCTCTCTGCCATGGACTCTGTCCACACTCCCAGCGACCGCCCCCTGGTAATTAAAGTATAAACTCCCAACTACTCGGTGAAATCACTCAATAAACTGTAACTTAACAATCAGATTTATATATTAAATTCTCAATCCACACAATAAACTCACAACCAAATGATAAAGACATAAACTGCCTACCTAGATAAGATAAATTGACCTACAGAAATCCATCCTTTAAGAAATATTCATAACAACCTGTATCTATGTAGAGATGCATGGTGATGGGTCGTTTACATCTGCCTCCATGTTGCCTCTCTCTCTTTCTCCTTTTCCCTTCTCTTTCTTAAACCTCTATTCCCACCTCCCTTCCTTCTTGGCCAATGACAGGCCTTGTTTTATCTTGTATCTGCCGTCGCTTGTATAATGACATCAACCTACACTTCCCCCCAGAACCTGTCTGGCAAGCACCTGGAATGTCTCTTCATGGAAATGAGGATGTCTTAGTTAGGGTTTTACTGAGGAGAAAAGACACCATGACCAAGGCAACTCTTCTAAAGGACAACATTTCCTTGGGGCTGGCTTACAGTTTCTGAGATTCAGTCTATTATCATCAAGGTGGGAGCATGGCAGTGTGCAGGCAGGCATGGTGCAGGAGAAGCTGAGAATTCTACTTCTTCATCTGAAGGCTGCTAGGAGAAGACTGACTTCCAGGCTGCTAGGATGAAGATCTTAAAGCCCACACCCACAGTGGCACACCTACTCCAAGGCTACACCTACTCCAACAAGACCACACCTCCAAATAGTGCCACTCCCTGGGCCAAGCATATTCAAAACACCACAGAGGGGTTCCCAGGACCTTAGGCCTCAGCCAGTACACACTCACCCTGAAAATCCCTCCCCTCTCTCCAAGGTTTATATAGCCCTTGTTCACCTCAAGTAAAATATATATCAAGCAAGCCCTTTCACTAATACTGTCTAAAGAGTTATAACACTGAAATCCTCGTAGAAGCCCCTCACCCCAGCCAAGCCCACAGATCAGGCACCTGTTGACCCACTGGACAACAACACTGGTCAAAGGTATAGAGCTTAGTTAATAATGATATATTGTATTCTTCAAAAACATAAAGAGTATGGGTGTTATGTGGTTTTTAACCCAAATGTAATAACCACGTGAGGTGGTGTGTTGGTTAATTAGCACTGTTGTTTCACTGTGTATGTACTTGAGAATATGTTGTACGTGATAAAAATCATATGCTATCTGCCAATTTTAGAAGTGTGTTTAAGGGGCTGGAGGGATGGTTTAGTGGTTAAGCGTATTTGCTGCTCTTGTAGAGGACTGGAATTTCCTTCTCAGCACTCACATGGTGGCTTATAACTGCCTGTCACTTCAGTTCAAGGGGATCCAATGCCCTCTTCTGGCTTCCCTGGGTACCAGGCATGCCCACGGTGCACATGTGGACATTCATATAGGTAAAATTAAAAAAATGAATTTTTAAGAAATAAAGGATGAAGAGGCACTGAGGGCAGGGAGCTGTTGTTTGCTTGGTTAATGTCTTTACGGCCGGGGTGGTGGTGCAGTAGTTCAGCACTGTTCTTGTAAAGGGTACAGCTCGGTTCTGAGCACCCATGTTGAGTACCTCACAACTGCCTGCAACTGCAGCTCCGTGGGATTCAATCTCCTCTTCTGGCTTCTGTGGGCACCTGCTGTGCTGTACACACACACACACACACACACACACACACACACACACACACACACACACACTTTTAAAAGGAAGGAAATTGAAATAAGAAAAGCGAAAAAAGGAAGTAAAAAAGGAAAGGGGGAAATCGGATAAGAGAGGTGAGAAAAGGAGAAAAACAGGAAACAAGACACTTGATGTAAATGGAAAGAGGAAATCATAGAGGGTGCGTGTGCTGGGGCATTGTCAAGTAAATGAACAGAGAGGGAATCCAACAAGTGGGGACTCTGACTTATACAAACCGGTGAAACTACATAAAGGAAGTGAGAAATGTAAAGCATCTGGGGGTGGAAAGGAATCCGGACGTGAGACATGGGAAAAGGGAAGTGAGACCTGAGATATAAGAAAGGGCGTGAAATCCTGCGGGTAGGGCGGGTAGGAAAAGGGAAGTGAGAACTGAGAAATAAGAAAGGGGGTGGAGGGAACAGTACAGTGGCTACGGCAGGCACACAGCAGATACAGAGGGTAGAGCGGGTGGAAAAAGGGAAGTGAGAAATAGAAAGCCTACTGGGGTGGCCCGGAACCCAGGTGTGGGCCATGGGAAAAGGGAAGTGAGAACTGAGAACGACAAAGGGGGAAATTTGGTACATGGGTTAGGGTAGGTGCCGCGGGTGGGAAGAAGGAAGTAAGAAATAGAAAGCCTACAGGTGTGGGCCATGGGAAAAGGGAAGTGAGAACTGAGAATGACAAAGGGGGAAATTTGGTACATGGGTTAGGGTAGGTGCCGCGGGTGGGAAGAAGGACGTAAGAAATAGAAAGCCTACAGGTGTGGGCCATGGGAAAAGGGAAGTGAGAACTGAGAACGACAAAGGGGGAAATTTGGTACATGGGTTAGGGTAGGTGCTGCGGGTGGGAAGAGGGAAGTGAGAAATAGAAAGCCTACTGGGGTGGCAGGTGTGAACCATGGGAAAAGGGAAGTGAGAACTGAGAACGAGAAACGGGGAATCCTGTATGATGGGTACGGCCGTTACTGCGGGTGGGAAAGAGGAAGTGACAATGTAAGCTATTTAAGAAGGGGGAGTCTGGATAAACCAGAAATCGGAAACTTAAAAAAATGGGGAAATCAGATAAGGAAGTGAGAAGTGTGAGAAGGAAAACAAACCAGATGAGAAAGAGAAGCAGATCAGAGGAGAGAGAGAGAGAGAGAGAGAGAGAGAGAGAGAGAGAGAGAGAGAGAGAGGGGGGCCTTGCCACGGGGAAAGCTCCTAGGCCAGTGATAAGACACTCTCTCCTCTCATTTGCCTGGACCCGAACCTATGTTCTCCTGAGGGGCCGATTCTTTATGGGAGGAGTCAGACAGCGCTTGGGTAACTGCATAGCTACCTTAGAAATAGGATTTCAAGATGTGAAAAGGAGGAAGAGGAAGAGAAGGAAGAGGAAGAGGAAGAGGAGGGAGGAGAGGAGGGAAAGGAAGAGAAGGAAGGGGGTGGGGAAGACAGGAGGAGGAAGCTAGTTAATGTGTGAGTTTACAAGAGTATTATTAATAATACTCATAATGTCAATGTGAGATTTTTAACTTGACTTCCATTAATCCTCAGTGCTTAGAAGGATTATTTCAGGGAGGAGGGAGGCATTGTTCTCTAGGACGCAATACGAATAAGCCACTAGTAGAATTCAGAAGAGTTTGAAAACAGAATATTGGTATAATTAGTTGAAATCTTTTGGTTAAATATGAAATGACCATTTGTAAGTGTTTTACCAACAATGAAGACAATACCCAAAATTGTATTTGTGACCTCAAAGCTAACTAATGTGATAGATACATAGAATCTATTCTGAGTAAGATATACATGGTTATTTTTTTTCTCCTTACCAATCTGTGCTTTTAATTTTAAGGAAACTAATTTCCCCATGTAATGACATCATTGCAAACTAAAACATTTCTTCTTCTTCTTCCTCCCCCTTCTTCTCTTCCCCTATAACAGGGTTACATGATGGAAAACCGACTCTCAGGCCTGAAATGTGACACAGATGTGTTTGTAACCTTTGAAGGTGACAATGTGGTCATGCTTCAGGTAAGGGTTAGGACACAGTTATTCATTTTAAACAGCATGCTTTTCAAGATCAAGAGCTATCAAAAAAAATCCAAAGTGTTTTGTACATTTTTATCTTTATCTGATACCTTCATTTAATTGGCAGGTGTTTTCCTGTCAGGCAGTTGAACAGGGGATTGGGGTATTTGTCGTTTAGGTCATCTTTGATGTTGAAATATGTCTTTGTAGTTTCAGAAAACCGCTTGCATGTACTAAGTCAGATTTTTATACTAGCAAGGCTATTCCAATAGAGTATGCAGGCTCTGAAGATAAACCATGAAAAGCAGAATGCTAAATTCAAAGGTATGGGATGGTCAGCCCTACTAGTCAGCACAGACATGCATATTAGGGCAAACTGGGACACTGTTCTCCTTTCTCTATGAAGTCAGCCGTGTCTGAAAGCATGCTGAGGTCTCACTGTTGGCTGAGGTAGAAGAGGGTTTACATGTTGCTCTGGGACTATATGTAATTCTACCCCAGGACTCTGCCCCAGTAATCATAAATATGGAATTAAAAAAAACTGAAGCAACACATTCTCACCACTACATAATTTATTATAGCAATAAATATCAATAGCAAAATGATTATGTAAATTGTACTCTGACCACTCAGTGGGGAATTATATATCACCTTTAAAATTGTACCTGCAAGCAGTTCTGCCTCTAACAGAAATGTAAAACTTATGGAAAGTAAAATGATATAAAATAGCACATAAGATATGATTGTTGTGTTTTTAAGAGAATAACAGAGGCTGGACGACTCAGAGCAGAGAGTGCTTGCCATACAATCTTGGTCACTCAGGTTCGGAGTCCCAGAAACCATGTAAAAAGCTGGGCAGTTGTGACAGCTGCCTGTAATCCCAGCACATAGGAGACAGAGATCCGGCCGCCATGGGATGAGCAGGCAGCTAAACTAGACAAAAGGGAGAGCTCTGGGTTCAGTGAAAGAACCTGCCTCATTATAGACATTGGAATGCAATAATAAAGACACCTGACGTCAACCTCAGGCTCCACATGCACATGTGTATTTCCACATACAGACTTCTGCAACAGGCAAAAGGAACAAAAACAACAGACAAATAGTGGGGCTTGTGGTATGTCAATGGAATAGCCACCTCTTCTCTGGTTCTCTCTCTTAATAATTCCACATCCTGGACAATACCTGACCAACAAACAGGGTGGGACTGAAAGGGATAATAAAGATAGTAGCCTCCTAGGGACCTTAGAACTTGAGAAATGGAAAGGCAGTTACTTGTTCAGGTTTCTATGAAGCATGGTCTAAATACATTCCAAAATGAAGGCTGCTACCATAGCTGAAGAACCAGGAATGCAGTGGCCTAACAGTGGAAAAAACTTGACAATGTCTATTTTGCAGCTAGACACAGGGAAATGAGACCCTAACTATAAGTTAGGGTTTTACTGCTGTGAATAGACACCATGACCAAGGCAACTCTTATAAGGACAACATTTAATTGGGGCTGGCTTACAGGTTCAAAAGTTCAATACATTATCATCATTTGGGAGCATGGCAGCATCCAGACAGGCATGGCACTGGAGGAGCTGAGAGTTCTACATCTTGATCCAAAGATCTTGAAGCCAGGAGCAGACTGTCCTCAGGCAGCTAAGAGGAGAGTCTCAAAACCAACTCCCACAGTGACACACCTCCTCCAACAAGGCCACACCTCCTAACAATGCCACTCCCTGGGCCAAGCATATACAAACCACCACATTCCACTCCCAGGCTCCCATAGGCTTGTTGAAACACACATGAGTCTATGGATGACACACCTAGGCATAGCTTACTGCAACAATACATTTCTACAGCAGTCTCAACAAATGTCAAAAGTCCAAAGTTCAAAGTCTCTTCTGAAATTCATGCAATCCCCAAACTGTAATCTCTTAAGAAATCAAAATAACAAAGCAGATCACATACTTCCAACATCACAGGATATACATTACCATTCCAAAATGACATAATGACTAAATACTAGACCACAGAAAGACAGAAACCCAGCGGGGAAACTCTAAACTTAAATCTCCATGTCTGAGGTTAAAGCGCTCTTCAAATCTCCAAATCCTTTCAGCTTTGTTGACTGCAACACACTTCTTTCTCTAGGGCTGCTTCTACTCCCTGTTAGTAGCTTTTCTTGGCAGGTATCCCACGGCTCTGGTGTCTCTAACATCTTGGGGTCTCCAAGGCAACTTCAACTTTACAGCTTCTTGTTCCAATATCTAGGATCCACACGTACTCTTCTGGACTTCTCAAAAGGGCTTAGGTTACTTCTCCAGTTCTGCCCTCTGTAGCACTCTAAGCTCAGGTTGATCCACTCCACTGCTGCTGCTGTCCTTGGTGGTCATCCCATGGTGCTGGCATCTCCAGTACACTGGGATCTTCTGTTGCAACTAGGCTTCACCAATAGCATCTCATAGGCTCCCTTCATGGTGCCAAGCCTCAAGGTTCTTTTTGCATGACCCCTTCAGTCCTGGGCTGTCAATTGCAACTGAAGCTTCGTCTTCACCAATGGCCTTCCCTTGCCTCTCCCAGTGTCAAGCCTCAGCTGCTCTCCATGACACCTTCATGCCTTGATAACCAGTACCACCTGGGTGACTCTTACACATTACCAAGTACAGCTGTACCACAAGGTACAACCTTGGCTATCTCTAAAACACAGCTTCTTTGTGCTCTCAAAAAACACTTCCCAGATTTCACCTCAGTGATGCTGGTCGTTTCCTAATCATCACTAATTTCTTAGCTTTAGCTAACCAGCATCAATTGCCCAGCAGTCCCTTCTATTCTTGTCTCTAAAGCCCTAGAGCCACATGGTCAAAACTACCGAGCTCTGCTGCTTACTGGGGCTGGAACATGGCCCCCTTGTTCTTACATTATCATCAACTTTCTATTTTCCAACTCTTTCACTTCCTAAGCTTGGCTGTCCTGGAACTTGCTCTCTAAACTGATCTTGAACTCAGATATGAAGTTCTTCTGAGTCTCCCGAGTTCTAGGATTAAAGGGATGTCCACCCTGCCTGGACCTAAGCTTTTCTCTACCCGGAACTTGCTCTGTCCCAGGCTGGCCTTGAACTCAGAGATCTGCTTGCTTCTGTCTCCTGGGATTAAAGGTGCCTGGGCCCAGGCTTTTCACGGCCACCATTCCTCAAGATTCAGATCAAAAGTCAGTGCCTTCCAGCCTCAAGATCTGGATCACAGGTGTGCCCTCCATTTCTGGATTGTAGTTCATTTCAGATCAAAAGTCCAGACGGAAACAGTAGCCAGGTCATGCTTAGATATGACTACCCCTTCTTCAACTGCAAAAGCATAAGATGAGCTGGGTGAGATCTCGCCCCAAAGTTACCACTCCCTTAATTCCATTTAATATCCTTGAACACAGCATTTAGCTTTTTTCCACTTCCTGGTGCTCCTTTACTCTTTGAACCATAAATTGTATTTTTTTTTGCAGCTTGCCACTTTTCATTAAAATTTTTTTATAAGAATGAACTGTGGTAACCATGTCATAGAATTTATACCAGACTGTTTAGGACTTTGACATTACTTGTCAAAGAAAGTAATCTAAGTCTTTTCACTTTAGCTTCAGGCAGATTCTTCGGACAATGGCAAAAAGTAGCCACATTCTTCACAAAAACAGTCTTTAGGCAACATACTAAAATCTTCTCCCCTGACACCTCTTGAGCTATGTCCCCACAGGTCAAAACACCCCCACAAACACTGTTTTCCATGCTTCAACTAGTATGGTCCATTAAGCCCATTACTTTAGAAAGTTCCACAACCCACATTCCTCCGATCAAAAGCATGGTTAGTCCTATCACAGCAATACCCCAGGCCTTGGTCCCAACTTCTGTTTTAGTTAGGGTTTTGCTGCTGTGAACAGATACCATAACCAAGGCAACTCTTATAAAGGACAACATTTAATTGGGACTGGCTTACAGGTTCAGAGGCTCAGTATGTTATCATCAAGGTGGGAGCATAGCAGTGTTCAGGAAGACATGGTGTAGGAGGAGCTGAGAGTTCTACATCTTGATCCAAAGGAAGCTAGGAGCAGACTGTCCTCAGGCAGCTAAGAGGAAGATCTCAAAGCCCACCTCACAGTGACACACCTCCTCCAAGAAGGCCACACCTCCAAATAGTACCACTCCCTGGCCAAGCATATTCACACCACCACACTGATCCTCCTTCTAACTCCACTCACCAATCATTTCAGGGGGTTCTAACAGGGAGCTGACATATATGTCCCATAGCCCATGGGAGTAGGCAGCATAAAATGTACCTACCCTGTGTCATACAGGAGATTGATCTTCTATATTCTTCCCAATGGAAGCAGAGAATGCTCTAGATCATCGTCCAAGTAGGGTCATTGGAGCCTATTATGTGTGGAGCCTCTATATCTACCAATTGGGTGATGTAAAGTGATGCTCACCCTGGTGCCAGCTGTGGGAATAAGGGCTAGGAGACACCATGGTCATTTCTCAGCTTTCCATCATGATGTCAAAATGCCCAAGAAACATCAGGTAAAGTAGGAAGGGCCTATATTGACTCACAGTCAGAGGTTTTAGTTCATGGACTCTTGTCTTTGTGCAGGGTACAAGATCTAGGCTCCAAGGATCCACTCCCTTCCATTAGATTTCACGTTATCTTCAATAGTCTATCGAATTATAAACCCATCAATGAACCAATCCATTGATTAGTTCAGAGTCCTCATGAACCGATCACTTCCAAAGTCCCTCAAATGGCAAACAAGCACATAACCTCCAATAGTATTTTTAGATTCAAACCACAATTCTCATCCCTCTCAGCCCTCAAAGTGGTTGACGGTGAGTTGAGCCCCAGCACTTGGTCTCAAAAGAGTGAAATGTTGTGAAGCAGTACCCAAGTTTCTCCTTCCCTGGCTTTAGTGAGAAGTGGAGAGCTAAGCCCCTATCTACACCCAGCATCAATAGGGACTCAATGAGGTGGAGAATGGGACAACTTGGCATTCTGTCTCCTCCTTCCCATGCCCAGGCAGTATACATCAGTGGCCCATTTTTGTTAGGACGAATACAGCGGAGAGAGGAACATACTTATCCAGGAATCTTTGGATCTCATTATAACATCCAAGTACCCCAGATACAAATAAGACACTGTCCTATGACAAGCCAGGACAGTGATAAAGGAAATGAGAACTATCAACAGATGATCAAAGAAAAGAATCAGATGCTGAATTTCATGACAAGGATTTAAAAGTAACTACCAGCACGAAAAATGCTTCTGCGATAATTAAACATGTCTTCCAAGCAAAAACAAGGCAAAAAAAATCCCAGCAAAGAAATAAAAAAGATCTAAAGGATTGAATGTTAGTTATAGAACTGAAAATAAGAGTGACTGAAGTAACAAAATTCCAGAATATGGTCTGTATTATAAGAAGACACTGTGGAATCAGTGAACTTGGTGGCTGATCCATAGAACTTAGTTTTTACATTTGAGAGACAATATAGAATACTTGCCTTTATGTGCCCATCTAATTTTAGCAAACAATATAGCCCATTGTTTTAACCAAAGAAATTATTTAATTCTTACATATGGCTAAATACTGTATTATTAGGTACTGTGACATAATTCGATCAAACATCAAATCTCAGAAGAACTTAAAAAATACATAGGACTGAGTGGCAGAAATAACAAAACCCATCAAAACACGTGAGGCACAGTCCCTGGGGCATTTTCTTGAAATGTGCCCAGACCACTGTGGGTGGGGCCACCCCTGAGCAAATGGTCTTGAGTTATATTAAGAAAGAAGGCTGAGGTGCACGGGGCCCCGGGAAAAGGCAGCATAGGCCCTCCTGGTTGCCACCCTCACGGAGAGCTCAAAAGCAGACCCCCACGAGCAACCTGAGCCATGGGACCACATGTAAGACCAACTTTTCTGCTCCAAGCGACCTGCCTGGTGGACTCAGGATGCACAGAGGCAAAATTCCTCTGGGACCAGACACTCCCAGTTTTTAGCTGGAGCCCCAACCTTGCTGATCCCGGCCCACAGCTCACTGCTCCCAAACCCCTTGGGAGGGAGAACTCACTGCCCAGACAGGTGGGCACTCCTGAGACTGCAGAGTGGGAGAGACCACCAACACTGCCTACCCCTGCCCACATCCCTGGCCCAAGAGGAAACTGTATACAGCCTCTGGGAACCGGAAGATAGGGGCACTCGAGCGGCAGATCCCCTGCAGTCCAGAAACTGCCCGGACTTGACGGGACTAGTCAACAGTTCTCTGCACCCAAATCCCGTGGGAGGGAGAGCTAAACCTTCAGAGGGGCAGACAAGTCTGGGAAGCCAGAAGAGACTACACTCTGCCCACATTTCTGACTCCAGAGGAAAACACCTAACGCCATCTGGGACCCTGGTGCAAGGGGGCCCTGGGAAAAGGCTGCACAGGCCCTCCTGGTTACTCAAAAGCAGCCCCCCACAAGCAACTGGAGCCGCAGGACCACAGGTAAGACCAACTTTTCTGCTCCAAGCGACCTGCCTGGTGGACTCAGGACACAGGCCCACAGGAACAGCTGAAGCTTATGCTCTAAGATCAAGAATTGACAAATGGGATCTCATAAAACTGCAAAGCTTCTGTAAGGCAAAGGACACTGTTGTTAGGACAAAACGACAACCAACAGATTGGGAAAAGATCTTTACCAATCCTACAACTGAGAGAGGGCTTATATCCAAAATATACAAAGAACTCAAGAAGTTAGACCACAGGGAGACAAATAACCCTATTAAAAAATGGGGTTCAGAGCTAAACAAATATTTCACAGCTGATGAATGCTGAATGGCTGAAAAACACCTAAAGAAATGTTCAAAATCGCTCTTACCCTCTCTTGCTCTTGCTTCTCTGCTCTCTTCCCCTCTGTCCCCTGTCCCTTCTCTCCCCATCCTTCCCACCTTCCCTCCACGTGCCCATGGCCCGCCTCCTTTGTTTCTCCCTCTACTCTTCTCTCATTAAACCTCTCCACGTGGAAAAAAAAAGAAATGTTCAAAATCTTTAGTCATAAGGGAAATGCAAATCAAAACAACCCTGAGATTTCACCCCACACCAGTGAGAATGGCTAAGATCAAAAACTCAGGTGACAGCAGATGCTGGCGAGGATGTGGAGAAAGAGGAACACTCCTCCATTGTTGGTGGGTTTGCAGACTGGTACAACCATTCTGGAAATCAGTCTGGAGGTTCCTCAGAAAATTGGACATTGAACTACCTGAGGACCCAGCTATACCTCTCTTGGGCATATACCCAAAAGATGCCCCAACATATAACAAAGACACGTGCTCCACTATGTTCATAGCAGCCTTATTTGTAATAGCCAGAAGCTGGAAAGAACCCAGATGCCCTTCAACAGAGGAATGGATACAGAAAATGTGGTACATCTACACAATGGAATATTATTCAGCTATCAAAAACAATGACTATGAAATTCATAGGCAAATGGATGGAACTGGAAAATATCATCCTGAGTGAGGTAACCCAATCACAGAAAAACGCACCTGGTATGCACTCATTGATAAGTGGCTATTAGCCAAATGCTTGAATTACCCTAGAGGCACAGAACACATGAAACTCAAGAAGGATGACCAAAATGAGAATGCTTCACTCCTTCTTTAAAAGGGGAACAAGAATACCCTTGGCAGGGAATAGGGAGGCAAAGTTTAGAACAGAGGCAGAAGGAACACCCATTCAGAGCCTGCCCCACATGTGGCCCATACATATTTAGCCACCCAATTAGATAAGGTGGATGAAGCAAAGAACTGCAGGCTGATAGGAACCGGATGTAGATCTCTCCTGAGAGACACAGCCAGAATACAGCAAATACATAGGCGAATGCCAGCAGCAAACCACTGAACTGAGAACGGGACCCCTGTTGAAGGTATCAGAGAAAGGACTGGAAGAGCTTGAAGGGGTTCAAGACCCCATATGAACAACAATGTCAACCAACCAGAGCTTCCAGGGACTAAGCCACTACCCAAAGACTATACATGGACTGACCCTGGGCTCCAACCTCATAGATAGCAATGAATAGCCTAGTAAGAGCACCAGTGGAAGGGAAAGCCCTTGGTCCTGCCAAGACTGAACCCCCAGTGAATGTGATTGTTGGGGGAAGGGCGGTAATGGGGGGAGGATGGGGAGGGGAACACCCTTAAAGAAGGGGAGGGGAGGGGTTAGGAGGATATTGGCCCGGAAACCCGGAAAGGGGAATAACAATCGAAATGTAAATAAGAAATACTCAAGTTAATAAAGATGGAAAAAAAGAAAAAGAAAAGAAAGAAGGTTGAGCAAGCCAAGAGAAGCAAGCCTTTAGGCAAAATTCCTTCATGGTCTCTGCATCAGTTTCTACCTCTAAGTCCTGCCCTGACTTACTTCCTTTCATGATGGACTATAAGCTTTAAAGAAGAAAAAAAATCAACCCGTTACTCCCCAAATTGCTTTTGCTAATGATGTTTACCATAGCCATAGAAAACAAGCTAAGATAAAAAGCAAAGACAGAAAATCAAAAGGACCCAAGTTGCCAGCACCAGGAATGATGGAAGATGTATCCTCAGAGATTGTGCAGTTACTGAGGGACCAATGAGGAAGAAGCTTTGTGAATCTGACAGCTCAGGAAGAAAGAAACAATTCTTCAAAAGCCACCGACTGTTCAAATTTATCAAACTTATAAAAGAGTACTCCAAGTAGTCCCATAATGTTACAGAAATTAACATTTTAGTGATGATTAAAAACCCCTGAAAAATAATTTGTAGGCCTGAGCTTGGTTAGAAACTCTAATGGCCAATTAAGAATTTTACAAAGTCTCTTCTGGAAAATGAGAGAATTCTTATTTTCACAGCTAACAGACAAATAGTATACAGGAGTCCAAACCGTAGACCAATGCCACTCATCAACTTAGACAGCAAAAATCTCAGCAAAATGTTAATAAATTAAACCCAGCAATGTGTAAAATGAAGTGCATACTGCTAGCTAGTGAGATCCATTCCTGATATGCAAAGATGTTTCAAAACTCAAAAATGAGATCAATGCAATTTTCTTTATCAGTGGATTAAAGGGGAGGTCATATGATCCTATTAGTTTACATAGAAAAAGCAGTTGACAATATACAACTGCCTTTGGTAATAAAACTTTCAGCAAACTGGAAAGGAGGGTGTTGTAAACATAATAAAGAGAATCTATGAATATCATACCAAACACGATTAATGGTGAAATACTGAATGGTGGAAAAATTATGAGATCAAGGCAAAAGGCAAGAATCTTATTTATTCCTGTTACACAGAACATCACTGTGTCATAGGAGACCATAGGCAATGCAATACAGCAAGGAAAATGAAGGCATAGAGGCTTTAAACAGTAGACAAAGCCTGTCTCTGTAGATTGCAGGTTTGTGAACACTGAAAAGGATACAGAAAGTCTACTGTAACTTGCTGCGTCCAGTAAGACCTCAGGACATAGAAAACAACTGCTCTTCTACATACTAGTAATGGACGAGCTAAGAACTCTAACTTAAAACATGGCATTTAGAGGTTTTCAAAGGAAAATGCAGTATCTTGATACACATCTAGCAAAATATCCATCAGGTTTATATGCCCAAAATCACAAGTTTTTCCAAAAGGTACTCAAGAAGACCAAAATAAATATAAATGATAAAAATAGAAGCATTTGAAAGAAAATTAATGGCTAGAAATGTAGCTTATTAGTTAGAGTTTTCACCTGGTATGCCTGAAGCTCTAGATTTAATCCTGACCTGGGCACGGTGTGTACACCTGGAATCTCATGGGCATGGGCACAGTGTGTAAACCTCACAGGCATGGGCACAGTGTGAGCACATGGAATCTCATGGGCATGGGCACGGTGTGTACACCTCACAGGCACGGGCATGGTGTGTACACCTGGAATCTCAGAGCTTGGGAGAGACATGGAGACAGGAGGGTAGAAGTTCAAAGTCATCCTTAGCTTACATAATAAGTTAGAGGCCAACCTGAGCTACAAGAGACTTGTCTCAACACAACACAAAACAAAACAAAGCAAACAAACAAAAACAAAAATGGGAAAATTCACAGGTCCCCTAACCATGGAAAAAGTCAAAGACTTGACATCAAAAGCATAATTCATACAAGAGAAAGTGGATAAGATGAATCTATGTTCTCCCCACCCATTTCCTGTCTCTGGTTAATCTCCAGGAATGGAGAGTTATTTCTGTTCCCCAGTCCCCTGAAATTTTAGTTAGGAGCAACAAAGTAGGGCCCAGTGAGCCAAGAGCATTCACCTTACAACTGAGCCAGTTCTCACATTCTACAGGAGCTGGGCTTTGCCCAGTGCGGCCAGCCAGCACCACTGCCCCAGCCATCATGTAGGGATGGAGACCATGCAGCTTAGAAACTCTGGCACATAGCACAGGGCATGCTGCAGGTGTCTTCTGGGGCATTTTGACTGATGCAAGCTGTCTGGCTAACCCTCTCAGCCTCATAAATCTAGTACCCATAATGCACCACAGTGTTTTCAGCTCACTTACCTAAAGATGAAACTCCCAGTTCTACAGATGTTGGGTGGCCGTCCCATGGCTAAGATGTGCTTTAGAGTTTCTGCAGCATTTCCCCATTTCCCTTTGAGCAAGATGGTAGGTTTTTCTGACCCTTCCGTTATTTTCTAGGGCAGAGGTTTTAGGCTCTTGATGAAATTTAATTACACCCTCCACCAAATCCAATTATGATCTGAATTCATGAAATCCCATTAGAACTTCCTTTTGCCTCATTAGATGCACACCGAGGCAGATTCTTGTCTGATCCTCCCTGGCAGATTTCCTAAATGATGGCATCCAGAGACTTTGCATGTATTGTTTATTACCCTTAAGTGCAAATATGCAAAACATGCAAATGAGCCCCAGGGAACTTGCTTAAAGACCAAGCTGGGGTGGGGTGGGGAGGCATTCTGGCACTACCTGGTCAGAGTGGCATGTTCTACAAACTCTGTACAGGAGCTGCTGATTAGAAGGCTGTCTGTCCATAGGTGAGAAGTCTGGCGGTGCCACTGAGAGTCCTGTGATCCACTAGAACAAATATTCCTCCATGCAAAAGAGAAGTCCTTGCTGCAGCTCAGGACTGCTTTCCTCTAGATTATTCCTCTGGACACTAGATTTTTAGATTCATTCAGCATGGGCTAGGGGCAGCAATCTTTCTTCCCTGGCCCAAGTGGTCCATTCTGTAAATAGCAAGGTTTCATTTCTTTTATGGCTGAACCCCATTGTATACATAAAACTCATCTTCTCTGTCTGCTTGTCTATTGATAGGCAGGAAGGTTGGTTCCATGATTAGCTATTATGAATGGTGCTGCAGCAAACACAGGTATATGGTGTGTCTTTAGTATGCTGGCTTCATTATTGGATAGATGCCCAGAAAGGGATGCTGCGTTAGATCATACGGTCATTCTATTTGGGGCTTTTTGAAGAGCCTCGTGGTCTCTAAGATGGCTGTGTAAAGGTGGTATTTTCCATTTACCATCCACCAGGATTCTTTCTGCTTTGTTTTACTATCATCTACTCTGAATGGTGAAATAAAACCACACTATAGTTTACTGGTCCATCCTGATGGCTAACGATATTGAGTGTTTTCATGTATTTGTTGGCTGCTGCTGTTTCTTCTAAGAAGTGTCTGTTTTAAAGTTGAGTGGTTTGGTTTGTCCTGTGAGTTTCTTATATAGTCTAGATGCTAAGCCGTTGTCCGATGACAAATGTCCCCTCCCATTCTGTGGGCTGTCTGTTATGCTGGTGGTTGATCCTTTTGCCCTGCAGAAGAGTTTCGTTTAATATAACCCCTCTTTTATACTTTTCCTGTGGTTTTGAGGTCATAGCTTCAAAATCATTGCCTATACTGCTATTTTAGGGTGCTCCCCTTCTATTTAATCTCTTCTAGAGGGCTCCCCTTCCATTTTATTCTGTACCTTCATAACTTCAGAGGCTTACATTTAGAACTTTGATCCCGTTTGTGTTGATTTTTGTATGGGAGAGAGATGTAGATGATATTCCTTGTACAGAAAAGCCCAAGGACAATGTCAAAGGTACAACAGGACTGATAAACTCAAGAAAGCTCATGATATAAAACCAACACGCAAAACTAGCATTTTATATATCCAATGTACAAATGACAAGATTTCTGAGAAAGAAATCATGAGAGCAGACCTATATTAAAATAGCCAAAACATGAAAATAAAGTGCACAGGGAAAGAATTGAGCCAAAAACCTTTTCCATAGAAATTGCTAGACACCAGAGAATGAAGACGAAGTAGACATAGAAACTAGAAAGAACGGTCCTGCTGGTGTACTGGAATAATTAGTACTGTTAAGATGGCCATAGAGCTCAAAGAATTTATAGGTAAAGTAATAGGTATAGTAATCTCCATCAATGTAGTCCAAACTAAACAAAAACTCAAAACAAACAAACAAACAAAACCATGCTGAAATTCATGAGCAAGAAATCTTGAGCATAATGTATCTATCACTACACCTAATTTCACCAGTAACACAACAGCATGCTACATGCAGAAAGCCAGAGGAAGAAGGCAGAAAGCCAGAAATGAATCCAGCTATCTGCAAATGACAGGGACACCACAAGGTGACAGAAAACACAACAGCCTCTTTGGTAAATGAGAAAAGAAGGTAGCTGGGCACACAGGAATTGAGAACTTAAAAGACAATGGCTTTCTAGAGCCAGCCCAAGAGGACTCTGTAAAGAAATTCCCAGACCAACAGCAGTGATGCAGCAAGCCCAGGACACATGCAGTCCAAGCGGGCACAGGAAAGCCACAGGATCAAAAGGATGGCTTCAAACAGGAAGTGGCTTCTGTTTAACAAAGAGCATGGGTAAGAAGCAGGAAGAGCTTAGCAATGTCATGGGGGAAACATGCTTCTTCTTGACCAGAGTAGGAGAGAAAGAGAGAGGAGGCGGGGAGGGAGGGAGAGAGGGAGAGAGAGAGAGAGAGAGAGAGAGAGAGAGAGAGAGAGAGAGAGAGAGAGAGAGAGCCCACTGAGACACCAGGACAAATAGGCTGCAATGAATCACACTCAAGAGCTTGAACAGCTAGATGCTTCTACTGGTTTGAAACCACTGAGGAATGGTCAGTTCTGGAGCAAGACATTGGAGGCAAAGCACTGAGTAGGAGCCTTTTACCTTCTACCTAACACTTTTATTTTATGTGATTTTGAGTTTTTAAGAATCAAGTGTGCTTTGGACATGACTATCATAGTCAGGGACTCACAGCAGCTGTGCTGGCCTACACATGGCCTGTGTAAAACCTACGCAATATCGAGCCAGCTGAAACTTCAGCATAGATGAGACAAATGGTCTCCAGCCCCATCCCTAATTGGGGAGCCGCTTCTGGCTATAGGTAGTGTCTGCAGGAGCAAGAATTGTTCCTTTTCGAGGGTGTGGCTACAGGTAGGTTCCCATGCTCCAGTGGATGGCCCCACTTTCATGCACAAATGGGCAATACTAACTGGAGTTTTTGAGTTATCAAAAAACAAACACAAAATCAGAGCGCTCACACACACAAAACCAAACCCAGGAAACAAAGACGTGATGTTCGTAAGGCACATGTTAGGGAAAACATGGAGTAATTGGAGATGAAGGGGCAAATATATTTCAAAAATATATTCTCAAAAACAAAGGAAAAAATGTAAAGATATATAGTTCCTCCTTGAAGCATAAAAAGTAAAGAAGGAAAGAGAAGGAATAAGGAGTGACAGATGAGAAGTTCTTTCCAAGGGAACAAATTTATCTATATCATCTACCATGTATGTAGTATGTATGTATGTATGTGTGTGTATCATCTTTCATTTATCTACTTATTATCTATCATCTATTACCTATCTTTTATCTATCATCTCTCTTCTATTTACCTATCTCCTATCATCTGTCTCTTATCTATGTATCAGATATCTCTATCTACTTATCTAGGTCTCTATGTCTGTCTGTCTGTCTGTCTGTCTGTCTGTCTGTCTGTCTATCTATCCATCTACCTATCTATCTATCTATGTATCTATCTAACTATATCTATCTATCTATCTATCTACCTATCTATCTATCTATGTATCTATCTAACTATATCTATCTATCTATCTATCTATCTATCTATCTATCTATCTATCGAATTTACCTATCTTTTAGCCTTGCTCTTCTCCTTCCATAGCAGGAAGAATTTGAAATTTTTCCCAGATAAGTAAGACATAATGAACTGGAATAAGATCCTTGTGGCCATCCTGGAGTGACAGCAAGGGCTGTACTGTGGTGTGAAGTTTTTGAGTTCCCCTCTTTTCTAGAGAGAACACTGTAATGAACCAGAAAGCAATCTCACAGACCCTGGTCATCTGGCTTTGGTTGAGTCCAGTAGCTAGTAGGTGATGTTGAGGGATCCAACATCAGGGCAAGCATGTCCCCAAAATCAGAAGCGAAAGCAGGACCAGCTCAATCACATAGTCCGTCTGAGGGGATGAGATCCAGTTGGCAACAGGATCTGGGCCAGGTGCCCACTGCTGTGGGTCATAACTACATTTTTTTTCTGGAAGATCAGCTTCCTACCTTTTGAAAAGCCAAGGGTCTTCCTGACCCACAGACCTGGAGGTAGGATGGGGAGTTAGTTCAAGAGCCTACAAATAGAAGACGTCATACCTTTACCCATAATACTGACAACAGACATGCAGGAGTGGGTAAAAGGTATGGAATAAGGGGTGTGTGAAATGAGGCCACACAGCTGATCAGCAGAGGTAGTGAGGGCCATGGTGGCTTAGTGCAGCCAAAACTGTGCCTGGGACCAAGCTGCACACTTCAGAACAATGATGGAGCCCAAGCTAGGGTAGTGGCATGGGCTCCTAGAAGGATATCTCCAAGATCTATTTAGGGCTAGGATGGATCCCAAGCAATTCCAAATGTGGTCATCCTCTGTAAAGTAGAGAGACTTCGGGGTAATTTTAAAAAGCTGACCAAGGTAGTTTGAAACGGCATTGTTTTCCCTTTCCAAGTCCATTGACCCTTGCACAAAGCTGGCACCCAGTTTTCAAAACCAGATGTTTTGTCATCTAAATATTTAAAGCTCCCTTCAAGGACTCCATGTGTGCCCTTTTAGAGGAAGGTAGCCTCCCAAATCCAAGCCACTCTTTTATCTTTGTTTCTCCGTTCTCCAGAGAAATCCCTTCATTTTCTGCACAGACTGTAAGTTTCACAGTGAGGTTGATTTTAGCATTGTTGTATGAATGATGCCGTGGGTCTTTGACAAGAATGTGCTAATTGTGTATTTTAATTTTGAGGATAATCTAAACAGAATAGTCTAAGTAGGGTATGTTGACTGTTAGAATAACAGCCATGCAAGTCGGAACTCACAAGAGCATCGAGCCTTTGTCTTTGTACAGTGGTTCCCTCGAATCCATGAGACCTCCCCTGATCCGTGGGCTGAACATCTTGAGACACTTAGTCAATGCCTCAAGTCATGAGTAGTGCACAGGGTACAAACCTTGGCTATGCTGTTTGCTCTGGACACACATATCTATGATGAGATTTCATTTCTACATTAGGTTCAGCTAAAAGTAATACTAGAGCAACAGTAACAATAAGTTGTAAGAATTGTTATCAAAACGACTGTATCTGGAAACTTTGTCTTAATATTTTCCGAAGACTTAACCGTGGGTAGCTGAGACCTCAGGCAGTGCCCCTGTGAACAAGAGAGAGCTGGAAGATTTGTAAACTCTCTGTACCAAGCCCCAACCTTGGTCACTAGAAACCAGTGAGGGGAGAAAAGACATAGGCTTAGTGTAAGTGAAAAAGAAAAGTGTTTGTGCTGAGCAAAAGCCAAGGGAGGTGGGGTGCACGGTGTGTGCTATAGAAAGGGTGAGGAGAGGGCCTCTTCTCCAACCAGCAGAGCCAAGAGCAAACTGTATGGGGTTCTGCCACATCTAGGAGGGCCAAGTTCCTGCCACAATGCATTTTACGCCTTGCTATCAAGGCCGCTGATGTGAGGTTCATTGTGCTTGTAATGTGGCTTGTATTTAATTTTATCGTTTATAGTTGGACAGATCTATAAACATAAGGTGTTTATATCTAGTTTTATATTTGAGCACGTTTAAGTAACATAATTTGAAACAAGCTAAGTCAACATTGCGAGGGATTTTTCCTCCCTTCAGTTTCCACATTGCTCAAGTTGAAGAAAACTTGAAAGGGCTCATTTTCAGCAACCTCCCTGCTATTTGTTTATTTGTTTTGTCACAGGTTTTTAGGGCTTGTTTGCTTTTCCTTTTCAGTAATAAACATTATATGCATGTAATGGAGCCGTGATCACGTCCAGGCCCTGGGTCTGAGGACGGGACTGACACATGGCTATGGACATGAACAGAGAACCTGATGGAAGTAAGGGACAGGCCCACAGAGGCGTTTGCGATGTGGTGGGGGTGAGGATAGGGGACTGTCATTTGGGAGGGGCTCTCATTCACTTTGGAGAGTTTAGTCTTCACCAGTCAGTACACTGTTCTTGGTAATGGGGCTAAACCGTCAGAACACCTGTCATTCTCCATGAGGAATGCAGGCCTGCTCTGTGGCCCATCTGCTCTCAAGGCCTGACCCACTTCCCGGAAGTCAACTTTCCTGAACTGACCTTGTGGTCATTCCTGGGTCTTGACTCAACCACCTCAAATCTGGAGAGGGATAGAGCCTCAGGAAGCTCCCTGCCCCCAACCCTCCATGAATCCTTCAGCTGGACTTCTCTATGGTCCCTTTTCCCAGTCATAGTGCACACATCTGAACTTGGAGATTTGGCTGTGCAGCAGACTGGGGATAAGGACGAACGTTTCCTGCCCCTCAATAGGGAAGGGTTTGGACCAAAAATGAAAACCCGGGAGGCTTTGCATCAGGTGTTTGCAGAGCAGACCTGCTCCTGAGCTGGACCCTATGGCACATGGTGAACTGGCTGGACACACAAAGTGGGTTCTTTTGAGTAATAACAGAACTGGCGGAGCTGGGGGTTGGGGCGTGGCCACACTCCAGGCTCCTCTTACCAGCCTCTGGGAGTCACCAGAAGATAAGTGAGCAGTGATCTCTACCTTCAGGGCCTGGTGGGTCCTTTAATACCGCTCAGAGCTGGTAAGCATTTAGGTAATCTGAGGTCCTTTTTCCTTTGCCCGGGGCCTACAGCTGCTGCTTCGCTCTCCCTGGTAGCTGTCCTTGGGGATGTGGGTTCAAGTTTTCCAGAATTTCAAGTGGCGAGCAAGGTATTTTTTTTTTTTTTGGTTCTTTTTTTTCGGAGCTGGGGACTGAACCCAGGGCCTTGCGCTTCCTAGGTAAGTGCTCTACCAGAGCAAGGTATTTTTAATGTGCAATGACTGGCATGGTGGTATCAAACCAAGCCTATCTACCAGGAGTGATGAGAGCCACCCACATAGTAGGCCGGGCCCGTGGCTCCCAAACAATTCTCCTGGATGTTTCTACTCTGAACACTAGCTTTGAGTACTAATGGAAAAGGTTGGCGGCTCCCTGGGGAGGGCAAAGGACCAGGATTGAGCTTCACAAGTTACTGCCCTTAGATCCATGATATTCCCAGGAGATGGTCTCTAGCGACCAAAAGTCCCCTGAATTGTATGTAACTATAAGAAGCTGCAGAGTCAGGGGTGGGGGGTCACAGGAGGAATGATGCTTTGTTTCATTCACATTGTGAAACCTCTGGCTTGGCCTTTGCCTAGAGAATGGGGGCATCGCCTGCAGTATATGTAGGATTGTACGCATGTATATTGTATTCTGTGTTGCTATCGAGTCCTGGGTGCACAGCATGAATGCAATTGTATTATATTGTGGCCACCCTGTGCTTTTGTATAAGCTTCATGTCTCTTCCCTACACCAAAGGTGACTTTGGTTTTTATACAGTGAGCTGGGTAGGTCACCAGTCATTAGTTCACCAGCTCTTCTCTGGCAAAGAACAATTCAAGCAAGTCCCATGAAGGGGTGTTGTACGTGGCCCTGCTGTAACAGTAAAAGATAGGAACTGCATGCTGCTGCTGCGACTCAGACTGTACGACTCATGTATGTGAGGAACTGAAGAGGGAAAGTGGGAAGGAAGAGGAAGACTAAGGAGAAAAGGGTCTGTCTGTCTGTCTGTCTGTCTGTCTGTCTGTCTTTTCTTTACTGCCACACAGCACTTCCCACAGACACATGGAGGTGTCAAATCATATCTGTAATGGTACATTTAGAGAGTCTGCCTTAGAAGCCCCAATGGGAAACAGCAAAGGGGGCTTTCCTAGCATCCTCTGTGCCCTCTGAGGTGTTCTTCCCACAGCCCTGGAAGTCATATTTCCCTCCCTGTCCTGATGGCACCAAGTGTGAATGGGTGCTGCCTATCTATGCCTATAGTGTTGTGACTTCACCTGTCACTTCTATGCCTACCATGGAGCTATGTCTCTGCCATCTGTCCAGTAGTCACCTATTCCTGTATTCTGTATGAACCCTGGTCCCTGCCACTACAGCTGTCCCATAGTAGGCACTGTTTGGTATAGAATTATTAAAACATGAACTCTGGTTTTAAGTTCTTACCCTGGCTCTGAGACCCTGGCAACCTGCTTGAGTTGTTTTATGTAGACAATCAATACCCATTAAATAAGTTTTCTATCTAAAGAGTTTAGAACAGAAAGAGCCTGAGGCAGGTGCTCAGAGCAAAAGGCTGTTGTCATTGTAAGTGTGGCATAAAGAGTTAAGGGAGGAAGGAAGGAAGGAAGGAAGGAAGGAAGGAAGGAAGGAAGGTTAGTTGGTTGGTTTTCTGATCTTTAAAGTTCAGGTCAACTCTCCTTCCCCTACTCCTTACGTGAAAGGCTCCATTTCACTCTTTGAGCTTCTGGGCCTGTTGTGACCTTGCTGGTGAGTCATGACCTTACTGGTATCTCCAGGTATCACTCAGAATTTACATGTTAACTTCAAATAGCTTTAACGAGTCTCTGCTCACCTCCCTTCTTCGATCCCTTTCCTCCTCTTCCTCTTACTGTGTTTCCCTCAGCTCTCTCCACCTTCTCTCTTCTCACCAGAGAATTCTGAACTTCTCAAGAAGCCTTTCCTGGGTGTGTCATCAGGCATCTAAGAGAAGCAGACTGTTACAGCGTCTGATGGAGAGTCACACCTACTTGCCGTTTGCTGATCTTCACACACTGTGGTGACCCCTGAGCTGACCTTTAGGAGCCCAGTATTGCTACTTCAGCAGAGGAAAACATAGGGTGTTCCGTTCCATGTACATTTTGAGTAAGAACAAATGACATTTTAGCATACGTGCCATGCAATATTTAAGTGTCTGTGTTAACAAGGTATCCATGGCAATCCCAACTGAAAGTACAGGACCAGATCCAGCTTTAGGGGGTGATATCTAGGAAGTAGCATGGGGCCATGTGCAGAAAGACACCACTTGGTTTTCTGTCCTCCACTCACCATCAGAACTTACTAAAGGACACCACTCCTGTTTACTTTGCGCTTGCAGGACGACGTGGGCCCCTGAAGCCCCAAGCACTTCCACCTCGCTGGACTCTATAGCCAATCACAATGCAGATCCGAGTGCAGCCCCACCACCCCCTGTCCCTCCCTTCTCCCTAGAGGGTTATCTAGAAGTTTCTCCTTAGACTCATATTTTTCTATCCTAATTGGCTCAAATGTTTCTGTCTTGGCAGCAAACCTTCCCAGTTATACTTTTTACTCCAAGTTCACTGTACCTGGCAAGAATCAGTGAAATCTTTAGCATATGGAAATGCAAAGTTGATTCACAGATGCCTTGAAAAGCTATTTGACCTAAGAAACCGAAAAACAAAACCCCTTTTTATTGGTGTCACACAATCTGTGTTCCAGGATGCACATGATATTTATTATAAATGTGTGCTTCTGATGTGTGTTTCTGTACAGTTCCTCACATTCATAGTCTTCAATGTTGGCCACAGATTAGCTTAATTCCTCCTGTAGATGTGTCCTGGTTTCGTTGTTGTTGTGAGTTTTTGTTTTGTTTTGTTTTTTTTTAAGAAAAAAAATGAAATCTTTGCTGACTACGCAGTCACTCCCAAGTTCTAAGAAAGGACTCTTGGGTAGGCATGCAAGAAATAGGGTAGTCACACGTAGAAACAGAGGTCTGTATAAATAGCCAAGACAGTCTTCAGACAGAAACTGTATCACAACCCCCCTTGAGGAGATTTGGTGTAAGGACAGCACCAGACTTAGATTTAAAAAAATCATTTTTATAAAAGAATATACATTAAATAATGAAATCTCTACTATAAAGAAAATCCTGGCAAAGAAATGTGTTGCAGAATTTCCTGGGTTCGAGATGCACTTGTGCTATACCTGAGGTCCATCCAGGGCACGGAAGTGATGGCTGGAGAGAATCTCTCTGTCCTACTTTACTTCTGTAACTTCTTGTGAATCAGCGGTGCTTCTAAAGTGGGAAATCACACTAAAGATATAACGAGATGAAAATATGAAACATGGTATACTATAATCAGGAACATCTCACAGGTGGAAAAGCCTACCTCAGCTGCGTGCTTAGCTAAGGCATCTGCCCTATCTTGACTGCCTGTTATTTTGTCTGATAAAGTATTGGATCCAGAGACTGTAGCCCCCAAGTCTTAGCGGCTGAGAGCTTCTATCCCTACTCCAAGGATCAGCCTTGACTACCTACTACATTGAATTTGAGAAGCTCTGGAAGATTATCAAAACACACCTGGGTGTGGCTGTGAGGATTCCCCAAGAGTGAAGACCCTTGACTGTACAGTCTCCTAGGCCAGGAGCCTCAATGGACTGACAAAAAGAAAGGAGAAAGCCGGTTAATGACATACTCCCTGCTTTCTGGCCACCATGATGCCTAGGGTTCTGCCCTACTCTACCCTCTATGCTATGAAACTGTGAGTCAAAACAAATCCTCCCATGATGTTGTTTGTTGGCTATTTGCCACAGGGACAAGAAAGCCTTCCAACATCTGGACTCTGTTGCCAGGGAGGCATGAGCAGCACAAAATAACCCATTTGAATAGCACGTGCATTTGTCATGACCTAGAAAAGGAGCGAGATCCCAAGTGGGTTAGCTGCTTCTGTGGCACTATCCAGGGGGCAGTTTCTCTCGTCTCTCTTAAATTTAGCAGGGAGAAGTTGATTATTATATCATTCTAATTTTATTCTAATTAGGGTGACATAATAGTCTCAATTTGAGTTGCTTAAATCAGAAAGGCTTAAGCGGCTTAAGTTGGAGGGTGTCACGGAGCCACGGGAGAGGGGAGTGAAGACAAGAAGGGAACTTGCCCGTTCCCTCATTCAGGACGATGACTTCTCGTTCCTTGTCTACTGGAGAAGGACAAACATGTCTGCCCTTCTGTTAGCTATGTTCCCTGCAGCAGGGAGACCACAGAACAACCAGCATGGACTCTGAGGTGACCATCAACCCAGGGAGCAGTGCAGTGGGCAGAAATCGGAAACAGCACTTTCTTAATTGATGTAGTGATGCTGTCTCTGGAGCCAGAGGGAGACTGAGTCAGAAAATCATAAATTAAATAGATTTACAAAACTGTAAATGCTCATCTTGATGATACATTGGGAAACCTGAACTTACGATTTTAATGTGGGGCCATTTTAATTTTACCTCCGGTTAGAGTCATTTGCTTCCCTTGCTGTTGGCAGTATTTGATTTTCACACTTACTTTATATAGCTGTCAACGTCCATGAAAATGTTTGTGTCACTTGACCCCGTCATACGGTGATTCCAAGCCCACTGGAATTAGCGTGCTGGTACTCTATACCGTGTTCTCACCCCCTCCATGACTCTAAGGTAAAATCTTAGGCCACGTGGTCCATCTAAAGACATAACTTTATTTTTTAAATATTTATTTGTTTTTATTTTATGTATAGGGGTGTTTTGCTTGCATGTATGTCTGTGTACCCTGTGTGTGCCATACCCAAGGAGACCTAAAGAGGGTGTCAAATGCCCTGGAACTGGAGTTACAAAAGGTTGTGAATCTGCCATGTGGGTGCTGGCATTCAGCCTGCGTCCTTTGGAAGAGCAGCCAGCGCTCTTAACCGCTGAGCCATCTTTCCGGCCCCTAAAGAAATAAATTATTTAGGACAATACTTCAAGGAACCACGCAAAAATGTCACATCCTTGCACAGCTTCAGGGACTTGACCTGAGAGGAGCTGCGGGTGAATAAAGAAGTAACAGACACACGGACACACGGACAGACACCCTGGGCTGGGGTGAGCTGGGCCCTCTACTGGAGAAACAGCACCCCGGAAACTCAGTGTGTTTATTGTATAGAGGTGAACAGGGAGGCAGGGTTATTGTATACAGATAATCAAGGATTCTGGGTTGATCGTACACAGCTGGATGGAGGAGGCAGGTTTCTAATCTCAATAGAAGCAGTCTCTAATGGAGAGCAGTCCTCAGGCCATAAACATTGTGGGGAGGGGAAGTTACGGTGGCCGTTTCCTGACACTTGCGCTCACACCCCAAAGGAAGGTTTTTGTATTTTGCTGAGCCCCACTCTCGCAGGGAAGGCTTCGCCGTTTTCCTGAGAGTTTGGGGTCGTCGCACGGTTGTTCTTCGGTCAATCGTACGCATTTACTCAGGACTTTACTCCCGCGGGGCTTTCTCTGCTCCCTGCAAGAAAGTTTGGAGGTCAGCGGACAACTTTGCAACAACTAATTTTCTCCTTCCACCCTCCAGGGGAACTGAAATCAGGTTGACAGGTCGGCGATGAGTGCCTTTACCCACGGAGCCATCTCGATGGCCCTAAAGTCAGTTTATAATAAGCAAAATAAAAATCTCAGTGAGTCGCAGCAGTGGCTGCCTCTCTGCACAGCATTCTGTGGCAGCCTCAAGTGCAGACTACAGCTCAGGCTCCAGCACCAGTTGGATCTGGAAACATCCCCGAGTGCTTTCAGTTAGGAAGCAAGAGAATGGCTGAGTCACTGTGTGCTGACCTAAAACTCTTAGGTCCTTCACCAGGCAGCTTGACCTTTGCAGAGTCTGGCACCAGAGAACCCAACGGCTTTGATGTTAGTGACTCAGATTCTGGGTTCCCAACAGCCGACCAACCAGTGTTTGAACGTGGCCTTTGGTAGAACGTCGCAGGTAGCTTAGCCCTCGGCTGGCTGAGGCTGTCCTAAGCACTTCACACGTGGTATTATACACCCCAGTGCTAACAAAGTTCCCCCAGACCCCACCCCACCCAATCCTCTGAGATCTTTCAGCATCTGCTCCCAGGAGCAGTATGGTTTTCTCTAAGAACCCTCGTGTTCATTTGCATGAGGATTTAGTCTCCATGAGCAAAACAGGAAAATGCTATCTGTCTGGATATGTTGATATGGAGATTAAGGGCTAGGGAGGCAGTTCAATGTGGAAAATGCCTGCTAGGTAAGGGTGAAGGACCCATGTAAACAGGTGTGGCTGTGTGCATTTTTAACATCAGCAATGGGGGAGTGGAGGCAGGCAGATCCCAGGGGCTCACTGGCCAGCCAGCCTAGCTAAAATGGTGGACTCCTGGTTCAATAAGGAACCTGTCACAGAAAAAAAAAAGTAGAGAGAGAAATTGATTTCTGGCCTCCACACTCCTATACATGAGTGAGTGTACTTATACAATATGTATACACACACACACACACACACACACACACACACACACACCACTGAACTATATCATATGTTGCATAACAGTATGCAATTGGAAGCAACCTAAATATCTCACTGAGTAGAAATGTTTAATTAGTTATGGTTTGTCAAAACAATATTATATAGTCATTAGGCAGATAAATAGATTTGTATGTCCCAATGAAAATCAAAGTATCACTTATAATACTGTTGTGAACGACAGCATATATCACATGCATACAATCCACATGAAACTATTTCAGAAATACAGGGCCTGGGGAACAGTCTTAGAATCAGGGTACTCAGCAGGCTGAGGCCAGAGGATTGTGGGTCTGAGAGCAGCCTGAGAAACTCAGTAAGATTTGTCTTTAAATAAAGTAAAAGGAAAAAAAATCATATATTTGGTTTAGGACTGCAGAGATGGCTCAGTGGGTAAAGTGCTTGTCATATTAAATTAAGTAACTGAAATTTGATCCCCAGACTCATGAAAAGAAGCAAAGCTGTACACACACACACACACACACACACACACACACACACACACAAGAGAGAGACAGACAGAGACAGAGAGACAGAGAGAGAGACAGAGACAGACAGAGAGAGACAGAGACAGAGACAGAGACAGAGAGATCATGTATGTTATTGTGAAGAGATGCAGCAGCCCATTGGGTTAGCCCTGACAAGCATTTGGTAGTGTGTGACTCTGTCAGCAGGGCAGTCTGAGCTTGGGCATCATGGTTCATGGCTCGGCTGGGTTTGCTTGTGCTCACTCCTGCTACAAGGACTTGGTCAGTGGCAGGTTGGGCCAAGTTACATCACTCATACATCTAGTACTGGCTGTGTACTGTTGGTTAAGCCTCTTTTGTGAGTGATCCACAGATAATTTTGAGCAGATCTGCAACAATATTCAGTGTTTTGAGACAATTGTAATTTTAAAGTTATGGGAAGGACGGATATTGATAGATTTCTTTGAGTATTTTAATAGTATTCCCCAAAGGCTTAAACTATGGTCCCATTCAGGGTCTTTGCTGGCCGTGTCCAGATGCCACCAATACATCAGCTCAGGGGGTGTTGGACAATGTCCAGGATGGGGAGTGTACAGTCCTCATTTCCCCTTGAGACATAAGAGCACTGCTGTACATCAGGCCTAAAGGGAAAAGCTGGATCTGGGACTAGCAGGATCCAGATCCCATTCAGAGCTGGTGTGGAGCACTGGAGGGGTGGGAGAAGAGAGAAGGCCTTCCTCAGAAGTCTCAGTGGTGTGGCTCTTTTAGGAGAAGGCCTTCCCCATGGCAATCTTTAATGAGATGATCTTAACTTGTTCATATTTCTTTATTAGGGGTGGATGTGAATGCATATGCACATCGGGATGAGCCGGGGATTATATGATTTGGGGGTATGAGAATATCCAGGAAGGGAAGATCATTGGCTTGACGGTTAAGGCTATTGAGATGTCTCATTAGCATGAAGAGGCTTTCCAGGTGCTGTGCTATGTGTCTGACTGCTCTGGGTCACCTTGGTTGAGTGTCATGGTCATGTGCTCCAGAGCAGGGACAGAGGCAGGGAGGAAGCAACTCCACTCCTGCCAGCTTAGATCTCTGATAATTCCCAGGGTTTGAGTACGCATGGCCCACCTTGGCAGTTCTTATGCGCTTCTTGTGAAAGGCAGAAAGGGAAAACAGATGCCTGGGCCATGAGGGCAAGCCGACTTCATGTGTTCATATACCAAGATGGTCTGTCTCACGGCTGATGTAAGAGACTAACAGAAGCCAGGGGAGAAAGAAGTTCTTCAGAGCTGGGATTAAGCCATGAGGAAGAATCAAAGTGGCCTGGTAAACGCCACATATCTACCACAGGACGTGGAGGCTCCCAGAAGGATGGGGTCTTAGGTCTCTCCCTTCCCATGGAGCTTGTTAATGGTCAGTGAACTTAATCTGGCTATGGCTTTGGAAGACACTGACAGGTCCAACACTTGTGAGATGTGGCTAATGTATTGTAAACTCTGTGCAGGTTGTGGCCCGGGAACTGCTGGCCCAGTACAGCAAGCAGCATAAGAAAAACCCATTCTTGGGTATGATCCAGAACTGGACTGAAACTGCCATGGACAAGCTGAGAACCAGGTACATGCGGCCCAAGACATCATCCTTCCTCCATAGGGGTTTACTCTGCGCCTGTTTCTAGAACATTGACACAGGTCAACTGAGCTTGTTTGACAAATTTAGTATCTGATGGCTACAAAAGCAGTAAGGACTATGTAAAATTAGTGCTATGTTCCTGCCATCTAACTTAAGACCTAAAGTATTTCTGACTCTGCCCTTTCAAATTTCTTCTTATTTATTCTGTGAATTTAAATCTTAAAACTTGATGAGGTAGGTTCTTTCTTCTTTCCATTTTACTTGTAGAGAAACTGAGGGACAAAAATTAAGTATTTTTCTCAAAGTTAAATGGAGTATGAGTGGCTGGGGTGAGATTTGACCCCAGCCTGTCCACTTTGGGGAATCTATGCCTGGATTACTTTTTTAATTTATTTTTAAATTATTGTCTTTAACCTCTATTGAAAAGACTCAATATCTGATGTATTATGTGATTTTTCTGTTTTCACCTCAGATTTTTCTTTTACTTTGGTTTACCTAAGTTAGACGAGTAGACAGGAACCTTCATTGTATGAGTAAATGCCACAATTTGACTGTATTATTCAAATCTCCAGCTTTGGTCAGTATTTGAGTTGTGTTCAATATTTTGAAATTTGGTGTAAATTGGTCAAGCACCTTGTTCGTGTTTTCTGAGGAACACGGGGAGGGTTTCCAACTCGAAGCATCATGTTCATTCTCCAGTGCCACAGATATCCACAGAGTGAGCTCACTCTCTCAGATGCAACCGAGACCTCACACACACGCAGTAGCCTGACCTGTGCTGTATCCACAATGCTCTCTGGCGTTTGGAAGAAAATCGAAGGATATTGACCTTAATCCTTTCAACGCCTTTTATGGGTCATTATTGACTTGTAATCTGTTGTTTGGAAAGCACTGCCCTAGGGTCTGTTACATAGGTGCAGAACTGCTCTTTAATGGAGTATGCCGATGTTTAACTTCAGTAGATGGCTCCAGAAAGTGTTCATGCTACAATTGCCACCAGCAGCACGCAGGTTTCCGCTTCTTTGAACCCCCTTGTCATCTACAGTGTTCACACTTGAGAGCCATGAGGTCCAGTTTACAAATTTATTCTCAAAAACAAAAACAAAATAACCCCTCCCCCCAAATGAAAACACTTCATCATATTTTAAGTAAGTTGTGATTTTGTATCACAACTATCTTAACTTTACTCAGGAAAATCTGACACTTTCTTATGGCCTCCTTGGACCCTGCACTCATGTGTATACTCACACACAGACACACACATATACACATAAGTAAAAATAACAATAAATCTTTAAACAGTATTAATAATAATAGAGTGTACCAAAGGCCACTAAACTCTATGTGTAAAGTAATAAACACAGCAAATGTTTAGAGAACAAGTAATATTCTTACCTCCAGTACACACACACACACACACACAGACATGTACACACATGTGCAGCATGAGCACATACATACACACACATATAGGCATATGTGTGCACACACATGCACACATACATATGCATATACAAACATGCGCACATGTGCATGCACACATCTGTGCAACACAGACATGCGCACATGCACACACACACTAATATGTATAGTAAAATTTAAGAAAAAATGATTTTTTTGAAAGACACAATTTCCTAAAAATCTCAATTTATTATTAGTGCAAGTTTGTTATTGCTACATTATAAATTTTATCAAATGAATTTCTTTATTCTCTTAATTTGATATGCCTTTGTAAAATTTCTTATATTTATTTGTGTGAGTGTGTATGTGTGTGTGTGTGTTGGTGTGTGTATGTGCATGTGTGCCATAGCACATGTGTAGAGGTCAGAGGACAACTTTCAGGAGTCAGTTCTTGACTTCTATGAGTTCTGGGGCTAGAACGTGGATCATCAGTTTTTAGCCACTGAACCATCAAGATTGGTGTCCTTATCAGTATAATTCTCTGCTTTAGACTTACATCACAGTTTTCTTGTTGAACTGTTTAGGGAGGACCTTTTATTTGATGGACAAAGTCAGTAAATGACTTGAAAATGATCTGAGCTTGTGAGAATGTTTAAAACTTTGATTTAACCCAGTGGCCTTAGGACTGTTAAAGCTCTTTCTCCATGGGTCACTTCTGGTAAGTTCCACCTCCAGCTACACTCTCTTTGTCCTGCACTTGTCCCTTGCTTTATTGCTGTGGTTCAGTCTCCCCAGAGCTTCACCTGATCTAGTGTTTTTCAAACAACCATTGTTCCCTCTGTTGCTCCTCAAATGCACCTTACTGTGGTGGTTAATTTTCTTTGTCAACTTGGCACAGTATAGAATTACCTCAGAAGGGATCTCAACCACGATTGTTCAGATTGTTCAGATTATTCACACACCCATGACCGAGCCTGTGAGAGATTGTCTTATTGGGTTGACTCAAGTGGAAAGATCCACTCCAAATGTGGGCAGCACCATGGTCTGGGCCCTGGACTGAATGAACGGTGAGCGATGAGCAGGCTGAGTAGTGGTGAGCATGCACCAAGCCATTGCCCTTGCCATTGGCTGTGCATATCATGTGACTAGCTGCCTGACACTAATTCCTGATGCCTTGACTTTCTGGAAGTGATGAACTATATAACCTGGGGGTGTAAACCAGATAAACCTTACTCCCTCAAGTTGCTTTAATCCAGGTGTTTTTATGACAGCAACAGAAAGTGAAATTAAGACACCTCTTTATTGTTTTATGTATGCCCATAAATGTTTTATTTTTTTAAATTCTACTTTGGGAGAGCTCATAGTATTTTTAAAATAATTGCTTTTACTTAGAAACTGATTATTGTTATCTATAACCCAAATATATTAAACTAATTCAAAAACCTATTAGAAAATGCAATAGAATATGCAATAAATCTTACAGTCTTGATTGAAAACATGGAGGAGGAGACTGGAGAAAGGGCTCAGGGGTTAAGAGTACTTGCTTCTCCTGCAAAGGACTTGGATTCAATTCCCAGCACCCACATGGTAAGGGTTACCCACCTGTAACTCCAATTTTTTAATTTATTATTTACCTATATATTAATATAATTTATTATTTGTCATTTATTTGTTTATTATTATATACAGTATCCTTTTCTGGCTACTGAGGGTATCAGTAAAATACATGGTGCACGTATGTATATACATATAGGTAAAACATCATACATAGAAAATAAATAAATCTAAAGTCACACAGGCTATACAATAAATTATGCATTACACTTCTCATAACCATTGGGATAAAGGAAAATACACAGATCTGCAGCCGGTCTCTTTTCATCCTTGCTGCTTAATTTCTTGTTTATTCAAACTGCCTTATTTTAAAGCCTGACTTGCTTTACTGAAGTCTCTCTCACTTTCTATGTCTCACTTTCCTCATGCATTCTAGGAAACCAGCAGGACTCTCTTTTAGCATTGGAACACTCCCCACTGCTGGGGATTTGCCCCAGCTGACTGGTTTGACTGTTTTCGTAGCAGAGCTGAGAAGAGAGCTCAGTCCCAGCACCATTGGTTTCATCCTCTCAGGAACCTTGTTCACAGCCTGCAGCAAACCATCCCCTCTTTGTCTCCTTTCCAGAGAGCAGAGCTAGCTGTGGTTTTGTCACTGGAACATGGTGAGCAGAGCTAGCTGTGGTTTTGTCACTGGAACATGGTGAGTAGAGCTAGCTGTGGTTTTGTCACTGGAACATGGTGAGCAGAGCTAGCTGTGGTTTTGTCACTGGAACATGGTGAGCAGAGCTAGCTGTGTTTTTGTCACTGGAACATGGTGAGCAGAGCTAGCTGTGTTTTTGTCACTGGAACATGGTGAGCAGAGCTAGCTGTGGTTTTGTCACTGGAACATGGTGAGCAGAGCTAGCTGTGTTTTTGTCACTGGAACATGGCGAGCAGAGCTAGCTGTGTTTTGTCACTGGAACATGGCGAGCAGAGCTAGCTGTGTTTTTGTCACTGGAACATGGTGAGCAGAGCTAGCTGTGGTTTGTCACTGGAACATGGCGAGCAGAGCTAGCTGTGGTTTGTCACTGGAACATGGCGAGCAGAGCTAGCTGTGTTTTGTCACTGGAACATGGCGAGCAGAGCTAGCTGTGTTTTGTCACTGGAACATGGCGAGCAGAGCTAGCTGTGCTTTTGTCACTGGAACATGGCGAGCAGAGCTAGCTGTGCTTTTGTCACTGGAACATGGCGAGCAGAGCTAGCTGTGTTTTTGTCACTGGAACATGGCGAGCAGAGCTAGCTGTGTTTTTGTCACTGGAACATGGCGAGCAGAGCTAGCTGTGGTTTTGTCACTGGAACATGGCGAGCAGAGCTAGCTGTGGTTTTGTCACTGGAACATGGCGAGCAGAGCTAGCTGTGTTTTTGTCACTGGAACATGGCGAGCAGAGCTAGCTGTGGTTTTGTCACTGGAACATGGCGAGCAGAGCTAGCTGTGGTTTTGTCACTGGAACATGGCGAGCAGAGCTAGCTGTGGTTTTGTCACTGGAACATGGCGAGCAGAGCTAGCTGTGGTTTTGTCACTGGAACATGGCGAGCAGAGCTAGCTGTGGTTTTGTCACTGGAACATGGCGAGCAGAGCTAGCTGTGGTTTTGTCACTGGAACATGGTGAGCAGAGCTAGCTGTGTTTTGTCACTGGAACATGGCGAGCAGAGCTAGCTGTGTTTTGTCACTGGAACATTGCATGCTCTCAACATATGCAAATTGATATCCCCCCACAAATTTTCCAGGATAGATTTTTGATGTGCCAAGGCAGTATTCCAATTGTAAATATTAGGAAAGTGCTAGCCCACTTACTTTTTTGTCTCAGTTATTCACCTCTGTGGTGGTTTGAATAAGGATGGCCCCATAAGGCTTATATATGTGAATGCTTGGTACACAGTTAGTGGAACCATTTGGGAAGGATTTGGAGGTGTGGCTTTGTTGGAGGAAGTGTCACTGGGGTGGACTTTGGGGTTTCAAAAGCCCATGCCATCTCTAATTAGCTTTCTCTGCCTGGTAGTTGCCATCTCAAGATGTAAGCTTTCAGCTACTGCTCTAGCACCTGATAGCCTGCCTCCTGCCATGCTCCCCATCATGATGGTCCTGGGACTCTAAACCCCTGAAACTGTAAACCCCAAATAAACTTTCTCTCCTGTAAGTTGTCTTGGTCATGGTGTCTCTTCACAGCAATAGAAAAGAAACTGAGAAAAACTCTAGAACAGTTCACCACTCTCTCACTTAGGCAGGATTTACTCATTCTGTTTGCTGGTGCTATCACACTTCGGTTTTTCTGTAAAGGAGAGTATTGCCACCAACACTCCCTGTGTACCAGACACAGCTCTGCCTGTCAGTATGACGACACAGCAGTAGTGGGACTTTGCTCCCATAGGACTCATACTTTAGTTGATTAGGACGACTTAAGTCTTAATGACAATGTCCAAGGGAAGTACTCAGAAGTGTGGGGGGAGAGCACAGAGAAAGAAGGGCTGAGAACTTCCCAATCCTTTGAAGTTTCTCCAAGCAGGCAGCCATTATGGGATCACCTAAGGCTATTGTTCGTCTGGACTAGAGAGAAACCAGGCCTGGTTCAGAAAGACTTTATGGGACTGGGCTGGGAGGCACAGCTGTGGCTCGGCAGGGAGGAGGGCAGACCCACTGGAAGGAGGTGGGCCTGAGCAGAGATCGTACCTGGACTGACCCAGGAAGCTCTCGCTCTCAGCATCCTGGCAGTGAGCCTGCCAACGCTACCCTCACACTCATATCAGTCTAGAGGCTTCACAGTGGCAGCCAGATTCTGGGAAGAGTCAAGATTCTGCCTCACAGCGTGGTATTATCCATATCCAACTGTGAAAATGTTCAACCAAATTTGAAGGTTTTGAGGGTGAACATTCATGTATTCACCTCCCATGGAAAAATCTACCGTGAACATGCTAAAACAGTTAATTACTGTTCATGGTAAAAATCTCTATCATGTGTATACAGTCATGTGTCACTCGACAACAGGGACAAATTCTGAGAAGTGAGTCCCCAGGCTGTTTTGTAAGGGGAACATCATGGAGTGAGTATATGTCACAAAACTGGATGGTATAGATCAGGGTTCAACTTGGACTCTCAGTGAAATCACAGGACATGATACTGCCATGGGTTTACATGGTCATCACCATGGGGACGTGGTACATTGTTTAACAGTAAATATTTTAACAACTATTTACTATATGCTGAAATAATGATAAATTGTAGGCTTGTAAGTGCACAAAGGTATGATATAGTTGTTTATTATCCTTATATAGCATACGTGTTTACATATTTACTTATGCTGTACTCTTATATGATTGGCGGGCAGCACAGTAAATCTGTTCACAGCAGCATCTGCACAAACACACAAGTCCTGGGATGTGCTGTGAGCTTCTCTCTCTCTCTCTCTCTCTCTCTCTCTCTCTCTCTCTCTCTCTCTCTCTCTCTCTCTCTCTCTCGTTTCTTCTAATAGCCCTGGTTGTCCTGAAACTTGCTCTGCAGCCCAGACTAGCCTCATACTGAGAGATCCACCCTCCTCTACCTCCCAAGTGCTGAGATTAAAGTCGTGCACCACCACACCCCACTCTTGCATTGTGTGATCTTGTAATGGCCATGGTACCAATAGGCAATGGTAAATTCCCGGCTCCATTGTGAGCTTAGGGGATTGTTGTACAGTGCAGGCATCATTAACTGGAATCTGCTGGTGTTGTCACCTAGCGTCTGCTCATCTCCTTGTGCATCTTTAAGAACACTGCAGATATCAGTGTGCTCTGAAATAGCATTGTTTACTCAAGTTCAACAATTCTTGAACAAGAATTGTTCAAGAATTCTTGGGGACAATTCTTTTTCCTCTTATGTAGAATTTTCTTATGATAGCCTGCACACAACTTAAATGTACACTTGTTGAGTTTTGGCAAGTGCACACATGTTATTCTGATATTTTTCCACCAAAGCCTAGAGTTTCCCATTCTAGGGTTTCATGTAAATGGAACATACTGTCTATACTCTGTTGTAGCTGCCTCAATAATTCAATATAATGCTTTTTGAGATTTATTCGTGGTGTCATATGTATTCCTTCCCCCCTTTTTATTACCGAAGGGTATTTTATGGATATTCTGTGATTTGTTCTCCATTCTCTTATAATGGACAGACACCTGGGATGTTTCTAGCTTTCCACTCTGATGAATAGGGCAGCTATGAATAGTCTTATATAAGCCTTTTTATGAACGTTGCTCTTGATTTCTCTTGGGCATATACGTTGCTACTCATAACGTATGTGCTTGTTTTATGAGAGACTGTGGGAGTGTCGGAGCCGGTTTGACCATTTGACACTTTCCTGGGTAGATATGAGTGTTCTGGCGTCTCTGCCATGTCCTTGGCAACATTCAACACAGTATATTTAATTTTGGACAGACCGCTGGGTGTAACATGCCATTTCACTCCAGCTTTTATTTGCGTTTCTCCAATGACCGGTGATCTCCATTTGCCTTTAATGGAGTTTTACTTCTTCAGTTATTGTGTCTCTCCTGTAAAACAGGCAGTTACTCAAGGTCTCCCTTGGCAGTGGTCCAAGTTTCAAGACTTTCTACTTTTGGGTGACTTCCTTGCGCTCACGGGGGACATGGATGTGAGGGTGACATCCTGCACACACAGTGCACAGTCTAAAGGGGATGTACACCGATCTATGGTAAACATCCAAAGACAGAATGGCAATGTCCAACATAAACACTCACAGCTCTAGGTTTCATAGACTAGCCACTGGATGACTAATTCATATTAAAAAACAAATAAGCCATGCAAGTTTTATGAATTAGACTGAGTCAGGAATTCGGCTTTCTGAAGCTAGGTTCAGAATGAGCACTGATATAGTGATTGAGATTTCCCAGGAGCTGGTGTGTAAGCTTCCCCCCAACCCCACCCCACCCCACCGCCACCTTTGTCTATGAGGAAGGCAGCCATTCGCTGAGCACTTTGCCCTTCTGACTCGTGACTCGTGAAGAGTAAGCTTCTGCTTAGAATGAGCAGCAGCTCCCTGGGGTTTAAGGTTTAATTAGTGGGAATGTGAGTTATTTGGGTCTCACAACCATTCACTTTCCCAGAATGTAGGGAAACAGGAAAGTGAGCAATGGGAAAACCTTGTATGAATTCATGTCCTATGGACTGGTTAGCTTTTAGTCTACCTGACATAACCCAGTGTCATCTGGGAAGAGTGAACCTCAGTTGAGAAAAGGCCTCCATCAGACTGGCCTGGTCAAGTCTGTGGGTGATTTTCTGGGCCCATCCCACTGCAGGGTGGTGCTACCCCTAGGCATGAAAAAGTAGGCTGAGCAAACTGTGAAGAATAAGCCAGTAAGCAGTGTTTCTCCATGGCCTCTGCTTCAGTTCCTGCCTCCGGGGCTCTGCCTTGAGTTCCTGCCCAGCCTTCCCTCAGTGATGGATTATAAACAGGAAATATAGGTTAAATATATTCTTTCCCTCCCAAGTTGTTTTGGTCAGTGTTTATCACACCAACAGGGATGCAAACTAGTAAAACACACCTTTTAAAAAATTACATTTAATTATTTACATGTATGTCATTGCATGTGTGTGTCTCAGCATGTGTGTGGAGGCCAGAGGACACTTACAGGTATCTGTTCATGCTTTGCACCACGTGGATCCCAGGAACTGAACTCAGGTCGTCAGGTTGCATGGCCAGTGAGCGCCATGTAGAGATATCTCACCAGCTCTCCTGTGTCTTGTGATCTAGGTTATCGGGAGATTCATGGGGAAGAAACACAAAATCAGCACCAAGTCAAACCTGTGACTCCCAAGGTGGGGGCCATTTGTCTGTTGGTGTTTATTTCTGTTGAGAGCCTGTGCTTCAGTTCCCCCCTCTGTCAAATGGGAAGGGTATCAATGGCTGACTCACGAGGGAAAGCATGTTTACCCCATGCTCACCTACAGCCCTCTGGACACTTATCCCCTCCAGCATCTGTATCCCCCAGAATAAAACTCACAGAGGCTTGAAGGTGGTCTCTCCGTGGGACATTCAGTAGGTGACTGCATCCTTCTGAGCTTTAGTTTCCTAAACAATATCCCTGTTATGATGGTATCTGCATATTAGATAATAACTCAACGTGGGAAATGCTCAGTAACCCAATACTAGATAATAATAACTCGAAAATCTTGGACACTGTTATAAGCTTCACCTGATGGAAATAACTGTCAAGAAAGAAAAGCTACACACTCTTTGCTCACTGCACAATTGCCCCTCCTTTCTCCCTCTCTTTCTCTCTCTCTCTCTCTCTCTCTCTCTCTCTCTCTCTCTCTCTCTCTCTCTCTTCTATCCCCCTCCCCTTCCCTGGCCTTGGTCCTTGGGCCCAGTGAACTCGCTCAACCGAGAGCAGCTTCCCAATGAACCTGCCTTTAATATAATCTAAGAAAAAGAGCTGCATAAAAAACATTGACTCTTGAGATGCCACATCTTGAGATGTCAGTAGAAAGCACAGGGAGCCATATTCCCTCTATAGCAGAAGGGCAAAGAGCCAAGCGCTCACTAGGAAGCACTGAAAAGAAGCACATGTAGTAATGCCAGTGAGAGCTGGGATGGGGTGCATGTCCGTCATGCCTTCCTATAGGGAGACAGTAATCTGGGGTTTTAAGATACATATTCGGTTGTAATAATAATTACTGTTCTTACTCATCTTCACCTCACTACCACCACCATCATCATGATCATCCGTGTGTGTGTGTGTGTGTGTGTGTGTGTGTGTGTGTGTGTGCGCATGCGCATGTCCATGTGAGTATGTGTGTATGTCTATGTGTATGTGTGTGCATGGACACATGTGTGTGCATGCACATGTATGCATGTACACGTGTGTGTATCCATGTGAGTGTGTGTATGTCCATGTGAGTGTGTGTGTGTCAATGTGTGTATGTTTGTATGTCTGTGTGTAGGTTTGAGGATGACTTCTGGGGGTTGGTTTTCTTCTACTACAGGATAGAAGGATTTGTGCCTTTATACATTGAGGCATCTGTCTGACTCTTATTTTTTTAATATTGTTAAATTATATGTATGTGCACGTGCATCTGTGTGTGTGTGTATGTGAGTGTGAGGGCCTACAGAGGCCAGAGGCATTGGTTCCTTTGAAGCTAGAATTACAGGCAGTTGTTAGCTACCTGATGTGATAGCTGGGAACTGAACTCGCGTGCTCTAAAACAATATGTGTGTGCTCTTAAACACTGCTGGGCTGCATCTCCAGCTCTTGCCAGCCATTGACCAGGCTGGCTTGACACTCACAAAGATCTGCCTGCCTCTGCCTCTGAGGAAAGGCATGTGCCACCCCTCCACACCTCCAACCTGGCTGTGGATTTTATTGTTGTTATTTTGTTTTGTTTTGCTTTTTTAAGACAAACTAATAACAATGGTCACTGTGTTTTTTGTTCCTCCAGTTTCCTGGTGTTTAACACTGACACAGTAGGACATCTTGCCTTTCTGCTGAAAGCAGTGAATTTTCGAGAAAGAGTTCTTCAGCGAAGTTTGGTGTCCAGAATTTACTATAAGGTAATGATACTGTTATTTTCCCCCCTTTTGGTGAATGTGTAAGGCATAGCTGAACTGTGTACTAAATTTAGTAGGGAATGAATCTGCTTAATCAGAAGTTTGGGGAAGTACTCAGAGCCCTACAGGCTCTCTTACTGGGCAACCTCGCCTGCTCCAGAAGCATGCTATTACTGTTTAACCCTTTGTGTGCTGTTCTAGAGTCCTACCTGTAAGCATCATTTGGCATCCCCGTTAGGTTCAGAGTGTGGTGATTTTCATTGGGAATGAAAAAAAAATTGTCCCCTTGAGAAAATCTGTGCATCAAACATATGTAAAGTTAGCATTGTGATAGTCTGAAGTGTATTGCATTTTTTTATTAAGAAATCTGTGAATTTCTGAAACATAACACAAGAGGTGAGTAGATGGTTCAGTTCCTAAGGTGCTGTCTTTACAAGCGTGAGGACTGAAATCACCCCACCACCAACACATAGATGTGCACGTGTGTGTGCACACACACATGCATGCATGCACACACATAAACACACACACACACATCAAGAGAGAGAGAGAGAGAGAGAGAGAGAGAGAGAGAGAGAGAGAGAGAGAAGAGAGAGTGCCTGTAATCTCTGTACTAAAGAGGTGGAGACAACAGTCTCCTGGGGTTTGCTAGCCAACCTGTATAGCCAGTTGGGGAGCTCCATGTCTAGTGAGAGACCCTGACCCTGTCTCAAAAATAGGAATGAGAAGGGATGGAGAAAAACACCACATGTTGATCTCTGGTCTCCACATGCACATGTACACACATGCACAGGCAGTTACTCCCCCACACATACCTCCATACAAATAACAACACACAAATACCCACATATGCAAAAAAAATACCATCCTTGATAGATGTCAAGAAGGAATAGCTATCGTGCACAGTGCCAGCGTGTTGGCCTGAGGAGAAACCAGCTCTACAGGGTTCATCATTTCATCCAAGACAACTGGTCAACACGACCCCAGAGAGCCTTACTCATCCAGCCTCTATCAGCGCTCAGGTCTGAAGAACCAGGATACAGAGATCTGCTCTTCTGTACTGCAGCTAGGTGCTAAGAGGACAAGAACTGAGTCCTGGAACTCTTTTTCAATCCACTCTCTTTCTAAAATCAATGCCACAACGACGTCGCTCGTCTCTCGGTCTAACAGAGGAGATAGGAATGGAGAGAATGCAATGCATGTGGAGACATACATTCTCTCAGGAGGTGGTTGAGTGCAGAAGAGTCCTGGAGATGCGTAAGTGGCTAAGACTCATACTTACGGATTAGTACCACACTACATAAAGGTTTGTTGGAAGCTGGGCCTGGGGATGAGCAAGTCAGTCCACCTTTCAGGTAGAGATATGAAGTGAGGTTCTGCCAGGCCGCAGCAGCATGATCAGGTGCCTTTAAGTTACCACACATGCCCTGGGCTTTTTGTACATGGAGACAGCTACAGAGATATCACCCAGAGAGAAGAGGCAGAAACTGAGAATGGAGAAACTGTAGCCTTGAGCCATCTTTTCAACACTGTAGAAGAAAGAGCTGAAGATGAAGTTGCAATAGAGGAAAGTAGACACAGGCTGGAAATGCTAGCAATCCAACTGGTGGGAAGCCCCAAAATGCCAGAACACAGGGAACCACAGCGGTAACCACAGACACAGTGGAAAACTATTTGTTTTGCATTAACCAGCATGTCTGTGTGTGGGAAGCCTGTGCCCATGTGCCAGCTGCTTTTCTCACTGCTCTGACAAGATAGCTGACAAGAATAGCTTACGGGAGCTTGCTTGCCTCACAGTGAGAGAGTGTGTGCATCACAGCGGTGCAGGCATCCTGTGCATCACAGAGGCGCAGGCATCCTGTGCATCACTGCATCACAGAGGTGCAAGCATCCTGTGCATCACAGAGGTGCAGGAATCCTGTGCATCACAGAGGTGTATGCATCCTGTATACCACAGCAGTACAGGCATAGATAGCTGCAGGAGCTCAAGTCAGCTAGTCATGTTACACCTGCACTGAGTACTCCATTCATGTTCTTCTCTTGTTTTTAGCCTGGGACCCAACCCATGGGATTCTACTGCTTGCATTCAGGGTAGATCTTTCCTTCTCAGGTGGACCTTTCTAGAAATACACACACACACACACACACACACACACACACACACACACACGCACGCACGCACGCACGCACGCACGCACGCACGCAGGTATGTTTTCATGGCGATTCTTCTGCCCTCAGTTCTATTCCTCGCCACACACACACACATAATGTAGGTGCTCTGAGACTTCCTAAACATTCAGAAACATCTTTCTATTTGCAGTTGTTCTCTGCCAGAGGAGGAGCAATCGTTTTCAGTAATGTCTGCTCTGATTTTGAGAAAAGAAAACGTTCACACACTCGAGTGTGTTTTCCAAACATCAAATAAACATTCGGCAAAGGATGTGCCGAAAAAATTGGAACGGACTTTAGAACCCGACAGTTAAGATTCGCTGCTGCCAAACTTCAGCATCTTCCTCTGTAATTTGGAATAATAAGGCTGAGGACAATGCAAATGTGCTGTGCGGCTGGAATACCATTGGATATGTAAAGTAGCCTTGGAAGCTCTAACTCTTGCATTCATGTTAATTAGATTAGTCTCTACCGCCCGTGTAACCTGTTTACAGACAATACGATTAAATATTCATAGCACACAGACAGTTTCTAGGGCTAATCAGAAAGAAGACCATCAAGATTATCAAACAGGCTCCTGCCCTGGGGAAAGTCCACATCCAGTTTTAGCCTGAGGCGAAATTAAGAAAAAACCTACAAGGTTAGTAGAAAAAATATGGACACCTATTATTTTAGTTTGTAACCCCACCAGGGGGTTTCCCTTAGCTGGGTACAGGTGAGCCTGTGTTTGCTTCCATACATTAATTGCACATTGTCATAAAATGATTCTTATCCTCGGTTTGAACATCTAACCTAAGCAGAGGCTGGTCAGTAGTCTTTGGCCAGCGTTAAGGAGGGAAAGTTTATCTACAATCCCCAATTCTCCTGAAAACAACTGTAGTATTTGGCTTAGAGCTTTCAAATTAAAAGAAAGAAGAGGAAGAGGAGGAAGAGGAAGAGGAGGAGGAGGAAGAAGAGGAAGAGGAGGAGGAGGAGAAGGAGGAGGAGGAGGGAGAGGAAGAGGAGGAAAAGGAGGAGGAAAAGGAGGAAGAGGAGGAAGAGGAAGAGGAGGAGGAGGAGGAGGAGGAGGAGGAGGAGGAGGAGGAGGAGGAAGAGGCAGCCACAGTGGCAGCAAAGCCAAGGTGGCTTCAGGAACATGTATGTGTCTTCCTAATTCTTTGGTAAAGCTTTGAGTTTTTTTTTAAAAGCACATGTCATTATAGGCATGTTGACCAATCTTCTCAGAGCATTGGATTGCCACTGTGCCTCCAACCCTGCCATGACCAGTGAATCCCACAACAGAACCAGCTTTTTGCAGTCATTTGACCCTGGATTTCTCTCCCCCAGAAGAAGCCTCTGCTTTCTGGTGGCCGTAGGGGAGTGCTCACCCTAGCCTCCCTTGGGGACTCGTTTCTCTGGTTTTTCAGACTTATGTTGTAAGGGCTGTTCATAGTTGCTGCCTCATTTCCCCACTTGTGGGGGAAATATAAACCAGTGAGGAATGGTTTGGCGTATTGAGAATATTGCACCAGGAAAAGCTGCCAATATGCAGGGAAAATCTGTTGACAAGGAGATAGATTATCAGTAATCAGTGTGTTTGAAAAATGACTTTACTTGCAAATGTGCATGTCAGAAGCCAGGTAGGTAGAGAGATGAGACTCTGAGTAAGTGAACTAGTCCTAGCTAGTCTAGAGTTACTTCATGGTCTGCCTCTCATCACGGGGCATCCCCTCATGTTAGCTGCACTTCTACTTGGGTTTTTTTTTTTGTGGTTTCTGTAGTTTTTGAGAACCCCACACATAAGTGTAGTGTCTTTCCATTATCCCTGTCCATCTTCCCCCTCTAACTCCTGCCTCCTCCATCCCTCTCATACACACGACTTCTATAACCGCTGTTGCTACACAGATGTAACAATACATTCAGTGGTGCTGTATGTACATGTGTTTAGGGCCGGGATCAGATAAGCCATCAGATGATGAGTCCTGGAAAAAAATGGATTCTCCCTCTCCCTCTCCCTCTCCCCCTCCCTCCCCCCTCTCTCTCCTTCTTCCCCTCTCTCTCCCTGTCCCCCTCCTTCCCTCCTCTCTCTCCCTCTTCCCCCTCTCTCTCCTTCTCCCCTCCCTCCCCCTTTCTCTCCCTCTCCCCCTCCCTCCCCCTTTCTCTTCCTCTCCCCCTCCCTCCCCCTTTCTCTTCCTCTCCCCCTCCCTCCCCCTTCTCTCCCTCTTCCCTCTCTCTCATGCCTGGAACTCTTCACCCAGGAGTGGGAATCCCCTCATTCCTGTTGTCATTATGCATGTCTTGTTTAGTCCACCATATTAGAAGTTGTGTTATATGTGTACCAAGTGGAGCCGAGTACCCCGTAGTCATGTATCCTCTGCATTCTGACCAGTTGTAGACCAGTGTAGTAGCCTCCATTTGTTTTAAAAAAAGAAGCTCCTTTGATGATGGGTGGTGTCTTAGTTACCTTTTCTATTGCCATGATAAAACATCATGACCAAGGCAACTTATAAAATAAGTGTTCAATTTGGGGCTTATAATTGGAAGGGTTAGTGTCCATAAGCGTCACAGTAGAGAGCATGGCAGACAGGTATGGCACTGGAGCAGAGGCTGAGAGCCCAAATCTTTATCTGCAAGTAGGAGGCTGAGAGAGGCAGAGAGATAACTGGGAATGGAGTGGACCTTTTGAAACCTCAAAGCCCACCTCCAGTGTCACACCTCCTCCAACAAGATTACACCTCCCAATCCTTTCCACACAGTACCACCAGCTGGGGACCAAGCATCCAAACACATGAGCCTATGGAGGCCACTCTCATTCAGACCACTACCAGAAAAAGAGCAACACTTATCCATGGGTATAAGTGTAAGCACTCAGAATACAGTTAAAGCTTCATTGGTTTAGGAAGATGGTGACTGGATTCTTATCAAGGATCTGTGACTCCTCCAGACACAGGTAGTTGGTTACGTTTACAGTATGTGCCTGTACTGACTGGTTTTGTGTGTCAACTTGATACAAGCCATCAGGGAGGAAGGCGCCTCCATTGAAGAAATGCCTCCATGAGACCCAGCTGTAGTTCATTTTCTTAACTGGTAAGCAACGACAGAGGGCACAGCCCATAGTGGGTGGTTCCACCCCTGGGTTGATAGTCCTGGATTCTATAGAAAGCAGTCTGAGAAAGCCATGGAAAAGAAGCCCGTAAGCAGCATCCCTTTAAGGCCTCTGCTTCGGCTCCTGCCTCTAGGTTCCAGCCCTGCTTGAACTCCAGTCCTGGCTTCCTCCAATGGTGGACTATGATCTGGATGTGTAAGTCAAATAAACCCTTTCTTCTCCAACTTGCTTTTTGGTATGGTGTTTCATGGCAGCAATAGAAACCCTAACTAAGACAGTGCCTCTACTGTTGAGGGTACAGGAATCCACTGGGAAAGACTGATTTAAGAAACCTCGTGCAGGTTGACCTTGCTCAAGGTCAAGTTAAAAGAGAATTATGCAAAGGAGCATAGGGTATTATCGTCAAATCCAATCAGTAAACTGCCAGTTTATTTGGAGATGGAGAACCAGGGAAGTCTGGAAATACGATTCCTAGAAGAATAACCATGTAGCACTTCCTGTTTAGACAGCTACTGCTACTCCAGTTTTGATTGTTGTCCTTGCACCACTCGAGTGTTCTCTGTGACTTTAAATGTGGATCTTTAAATTGTAGCAATACCCCCAGGGCTTCTGCAAACAGTGGTAGCTGTTCTGTTTGTTTCAAGTTTAGATGGGAAAGCACCTTTGTTCAGGTGCCACAGTTGGGGTTGGGGATCTCAGCTCAGCTCTCATCCAGAGGTGGACTGTGAAGAAAGCCAGGGGCTCCTCCCTGCGGCCGGTAACACTGGGCTGACTTCTTGGCTAGGACGGAGCTTCTGTTCCCCCTCATTTCTGCATGTATTACTTAGAAACAAAAGCATCTCCCCCAAATCATTCATTCAGTGACATCCTATGATGTCAGAATGCATTCATCAACCATTATAATCCTATTATATCATTTTATGCTCTGAACTAGAATCCAATACTGTTGATTACTTTCTTGATTTTGATCAAGAAAAATGCTCACAGCTTTGGCCATGGTGAGCTGCTTGTTTGGCTTGGTCTCCATGTCCCTTTCGTGCACATCCGACACCTCTTCCATTCATTCTTCCTTTACCTCTTCTTTCCATTTGAGCATTTTCTTCTTTCATGGTCTTTCTTTGTCACTGGCAATCTAGATCAGGAGCCCAGGCTGCTTTGTAGAAAATCGTACTTGAAATCCAGTGTCCTCTCCTTGGGTCCCCTCTGCGTCCTAAACCATAGAGTAAACATAGGTATGAACATACATTAAGTCATGTGTGTTAGAAACTGTGAGTTTCTAATGATGGCTCCGACTTCAGTGTGAACAATAGGGTTCATTGTGAAGTCTCTCTTCTATTCGTTGTGTCTTGTTTGCTTGTGTGTGTGCACATTCCCAGGATATATGTTAAGAACTTAGCAGAACGGCTCCTGGTGAGGAACGCATCTACTAACGAGCATACAGTGTTTTTTTCTCTGTAACAGTAGCCCTACATTATCCAATCAAACGATATTTCCAACATTTCTTTAACCAGGTCATCCCTTCTCGTCCGCATGGCTCTCTAACCATGTGTAGCAAGCATATTCATTCCAATGTGTCTTCTCTCAACTCCCCCTATATACTGCCTCATTTTCCTTTTCTCTTAAAAATTCTTATTAGTTTTAGAGTTTCTATGAGAGCCTGTGAAGTTCCCTAGCTTCTCTGAAGCATTGAAGACCTGACTCCTAGTTCGCAGCTCCTGAGAAGTGACCGAGGGCTCAGACCTGGTCAGTGGAGCAATCCACTGATGGATCCATGGTTTGATGGTATTATTGATCTATGATGGAAACTAGGAGGTAGGTCTTATTTGGAAGAACTGGATCACTTAGGCTGTCCACTTAAAGAGTCTCTCTCTCTCTCTCTCTCTCTCTCTCTCTCTCTCTCTCTCTCTCCCCCTTTATAAATTATATATTATGTCTCTCTGTGTCTCTGTCTCTCTCTGTGTCTCTGTATCTCTGTCTGTCTCTCTCCCCCTCCTCCTACCTGTCTCCTCCCCATCCCCTTCTCCCTCCCTCTCCTTTCCACTCATCATGGAGTGAGCATGCTCCATGATGCTGTGTTTCACCACGACCCAGAAACAACAGACCCTTGTTTGTGGCAGGCATTGTCTCCTGATGAGGGAAAGCTTGGACACTCACCTTTTCCATCCTCACGACTCTGTTTCCACCTCTTCCTTTCTCCCCTTGCTTAGCTGTTGCTTGTATTTCTTTCGCAGTGTTCGGAATACCTTTTTCTCATATAAAGGGCAGCCTATATAGACTTAGATCTTCTTCCTTCCTCTTAACAGCATACCCACAGGTGCTCCCTCTGAGTGCAAGCCACCATTCTTTCTCCTGTGCTGCAGAGCCATCTGCTTTGTGGTTGCAGCTCAGCTCACTAAGCCTCTCTTACACATTTGATTTCCCATTTATGATTTCATAATTTCTGAACTCTGCTCAGAGGGACAGGGTGACGTCAGCTGTGTCTAGTTCCTCATAATCTCATCCACAGAACGGAGTCTGCTCTCGTGCTTTCCTTTTCTTTGGTTTGATGAGTAGCATGCTATCTCCATGTTACATGTGTGTATATGAGTAGCTTTTGATGGGTGGCAGGTGTTATCCCCATGTTGCGTGCTTGTACATGAACCACTTTTGCTGTGTGAGGGTCACTGCAATTTGTCTTGTGTTTTCTGCTCCTTACCAGGTCCACCCTTATCCATGAGATTTTGATATTTTGCCCATCATTTTGTGTGTTCGTGTGTGCTGAGGAGTAAACAAAAAGAGACAGGAATGATGGCTTACACCTTTAATCCCAGCATGTGGGAGGCAGAGACAGGTGGATCTCTAGTTTGAGGCCAGCCTGGTCTGCAGAGCAGTTCCAAGACAGCCAGGTCTACTACACAGTAAGACCCTCTTAAAACAAGGCAAGCAAATGCTAACAAAAAAATCTAAAAGTAGTCATTTAATGAATTAGTTTTAAGAAAACATTCCTATAAAAGAAAAGCTGCAGGTTCGTGTCATTTTATTGTTGGATCTGTCATTCATTTTAAACAAAACAGTGTCATTTCTGCTGGCCAGAGTTTTGTCACTGTGGCACAAACAAATGCCTTGTAACAAGGAGAAGGTTGATCTTTTCCCACAGTTTCTGAGGACTCAGACCATGCTGACTGGCATTGTCTTCCAAGCCTGGGGTGAGTCAGAACTCTGTGGTAAAGGGTGTGGTGCTCACCCTCAGTAGCCAGGAAGTAGAAGGAAGAGAAAGGAGAGGTCACAGACAACACACCACTAAAGCACACTCTGTTTTAGACTTAATATGTGGCTGAGTGGGTAAAGAAGCCACACAAACCTGGAGGCCTGAGTCCAATCCCCAGAACCAATTTCACAAAGCTGTTCTTGGACCACTATATGCATGCTGTGGTACATCCTCTCATCGGGCGGGCGCGCTCGCGTGTGCGCACACACACACATACACACACACATATATACACATACACACATACACACACATACACACACACATATATACACATACACACATACACACACATATACACACACACCACACACACACATACACACACACCACACACACATACACACACACCACACACACACACCACACACACACATACACACACACATACACACACACCACACACACACACCACACACACACCACACACACACATACACACATACACACACCACACACACACACACCACACACACACACACACACACACACACACACACACACACCACAATAGTCAACAAATTAGGAACATGAAAAACAGAGCTCTACAGGATCAAAAGGTGTAAAATTCAATGTGAAACAAAGCTCGTTTGTAATCCTCTTAGTAGGCAACTGGAAAATAAAAGTCAGTTTGTAATATACTCACAAACATGAGTGTCTTATACATATATTCAACAGTAAAAATTCCAAAGCATAAAAGACCAGTGCACAGAACATTACAAAATACCCACAGAGAAGTCAAGACATTTTTTAAGTCATGGCGAGGCACCTATCACATTAGTGTATGAGATTTAATGTTGCCGTGAGACGTCTCCCCCGCCTCCAGAGCCAGCTCCACTTCAGTCAAAACCTTGGAAAGAACGTTTGTAAACTCGCAAGCCCGCTTGACAGTTTAAACAGGAACGAGAATGATGTAAAACAGCTCGCAGAACTTTGAAGAAAGTGGAAGTCACTGAGGGCTGGTGCCAACTGATTTCAAAGCGTGTGCTGAGATCGTCCTAGTTCAGGCAGGAAGTTAGGCAGGCCACCAGAGCACGACCAAGCCCACTTAGCCACACATATCTGTCCACTCAAATTCTGACATGAAATGAATTAAGTGATGAAGAGGACTTTTTATTTTAAATAGCGAGGTAAAGTAGATTCTGAAAGGAAAAGAAACAAGTTGTGGTGTGTTTCCTACTCCATACACAAATGCTCATTGAAGACCATCATAGGCCTGAACATAATCAGGGGAACTGTAAAATCTCCAGAGAAAACAGGAAAGCATCACCGGTATCTGCTGGAAGCCGCAGTAACCACAGACTTCTTAGGAAAACACAGAAAACACCAATCATTTACATTAGCTATTGATAAATTGCTCTTGTCTGAAAGACACCCATCAGGACAGAGGCAAACACTAAACCTGGGGGAAGTTACTCGTAGTGTCTGTGTCAGGCAAAAGCTTTTATCCGGAATGTGTGAAGAGCCCTCTCAATGAAATAATGAAAAAGATATGATCTAAGAAAAGTTTTCACAAAAGACTTGAAAAGACACCTCATAAAAGAAGATAAAAGAGGAGCTAATGAGCGCCTGAAACCTTGCCTAATCTCATTAGTCATAGAGAGCTAGAAATCAAAACCACAAAGAAGAACCAACACCCACCCACTGACGCATATCAACCGAAGTGCTTGATAGCACTCGGGTCCCAGTGGTAACGCAGGGCAGCCCTGGGTCTCAGAACCAAGACGTTCTAAATGGAAACCCAGAAGCTGAGGACACAGTGTGGTGGCAGAGCATTCATTCACTACCATGCACAAGGCCCTGGGTTCAATCACACACAGACACAGACACAGACACAGACACAGACACAGACACAGACACAGACACAGACACAGACACAGACACACACACACACACACACACACACACACACACACACGTGCGTGCTAGTCTGGGAGTCTCTTAGAATGTTGAACGTACACTTATTCTATGATCCAGAAATTCTGTCCCTAGAGATATGGCCAAGAAATGACACTACACGGCTCAGAAACAGGAGTGTTCCTAGCAGCTCTATTTATAACCCCAAGTTGGAAACTGGAAACCGAATGTTTATAGATATGAAACTAGACACGTAAACTGTGGTTGATTTCACATAGTGAATCATGTGACACAGCATGTGTGAGTTCTACAGAAGGGCCTAGTGATGTGAAAGAGTTAATACCAGATACCCCATGTATGCAACAGTCGAGGAGGAACACTAGCTAAGGGTGGGGTAGTACAGTAGTCGCGACTGGAGACGGAGAGCTGCTTGGAGAAGCTCAGAAGTCAGCGGGGGAACACTGTCTCTTGACGATTGGCATGGTTCCTAGGGGTATGTGCACATATGAAAAAAATCACTGATGAGTGTTGGGTTTTTTTTGTTTTGTTTTGTTTTGTTTTTGGTGAAATGACTCAGTCATTAAAGTGCCTGCCATGCAGCCATGAGGACCCGAGTTCAAGTCCCAGCATCTAATGTATCACATACCTGTAATCATAGTGCTGGAGAGGCAGAAATGAGTATCTTTGGGCCTTTCTGGACAGCTAGTCTTTCCAACGTGGGGAGCTCCAGGTTCAGCAAAAGAGCCTGTTTCAAAAAAAATGGAGGGCAATTAAGGAAGATACTGATGTTGAACCCCTGTCCCCACATGTGTTCACATGAACACATATTCATGCATGCACCTCCTCCAAACACTTTAAAAGTCGTTGAGCAGCAAACTTAAGGTTGATACATGTTTCACATCTAACTGTGCATGTGGCATATCTCAATGACAGTACTTAAAGGTCTCCCTCAAACAGGGCATCCCAGGGGCTAGGATATATACACGAAAGTCATTTTTCTATATAAGTTAGAAACATTGTCCAGCAGATAGCCTTGTCTCCCCATGTGAGAAAAAGAATCAATGACTAATGGCGTCAATGAGGATTCACTAGGGTCTAGCCTGTGCTGGGCTCTGTCTTAGACACTTTCCAATATTACTCGGAAAAATAGTAATGGATCCCCAGGCCACCCCGCAGCATAGAATCTGCAGTCAGACTGGTGACAGGGCAGACTGCGATAGATGAGCGGTGGAGGGCCAGCTGCGACTGCAGACAGGTAAACCCAAAGAGCTTAGACATTCTGCTGGGACCTTGCTTTGAGGCCAGGCCTCAGGAAACAGGGCTTTGGTGATCTGGTGAGGATGAACGACCTATAGTTCCTTGGAGATCTCCCAGACCAGGGTTGGCACAGGGACAGATAAACTGGCTCATGCGAGAATGCCCCTGTCACTCCGCTTCTGGGTACCCTCTCCAAAGGCGGTAGACAGATCCCTGTGGTCAGTTGAGGTCACAGTCCTCAGTGATGCTCCTTCCACTGTGAGCCTGGGCTAGATGAATTGAACCAATAAAATAATCCTTGCATGTGCCCTCACTGGTTTGATGCCAGCTCAGTGGGGCAACAACCCTTCTGCCTGCAGGGATGTCAGTTAAACCACAGTCAGGCAGGGAAACTTCTGATTCCACTAGGCAGACTGAAGCAGCTGGTGTCAGTGAGGACAAAGCATTTGAGGCTAAACACGGGGTGACATGTGGCATTGGTACCCAGTCTAAGTTCAGAGAACAGAAGCAGACTGTCCACGCGAGGGCACACATCCGACCTGCTAACTTGGAAGACAGTGCTACTCCAGATTCAGCCTTCCATTCTAGAGGCTGACAGCCCCTTGCTGACTTAGAATCCTTTATGGTAGCTCTTGTGGACCTGCTTGGATTCTGCTGTCCTCCTCCATCTGCCTACCAGCATCTCAAGCCTTTAGCGCTGCTTCCTATATGTGTGTTGGGGTTAGTAGGTAAACTGCTTGCCTAACATGCCTGAGGCCCTGCGGTCAATCCCCAACATCCTATGAGACCAGTGTACATTTGTAATCCTAGTACCTGAGCGGTAAAGGTAGTAGGTCATCCTTGACTACTTAGGGAGTCTGAGACTAACCTGGGCAACAGGAAAAGAAAAAGAAAGTAAGGTGGTCCTTAGTTCAGTGGAAGATACATAAATGCTCAGTTGAAACTTAGGATGTATATTTAAGTAAAGAAGGCTGGACAAAAAATGGTTATGGGTATTTTTATTTTTAACTATGTTCTTGCTTGAAAAAAAAATGTTGTTTATAGGACTCATACATACCAGAAACTGTGAAAGTTGAGGGCTCTAAAGGAGGTCAGAGAACCAAACCAGACAGATTTCCATGGCATGAGCTAAAGAGACCAGTAAGGGAGGTGACAGGGCTAGCTGGTGGACTCGGGCATCCTGCACATGGCACTGAGGATCTTCTACCTTCCCTTCACGAGATGACTGTGACACAGGTGTCCTGTGAAGATCCTCCTCTCATCAGGGCTGCAAGGGTGACCTGTGTAATGACCACAGTCACCAGCAGCTCAGACGAGTGAGCCTCAGCTGAGACAGCAGCAGGGAAACCAAGGTGTGGTTGATGGAGCTTTGGGTCATTTGATGGAGACACAAAGGTGCTGTGGGGGCTCCAGCTTACATCCTGTTTCCAGAATGACATCACCAAACAAAGGAAGACCCTTCAGAAGTCCCAAATCACGATGGGAAAACACAGCCGGGTCAATGATTCTGTTCAGATGCCTCTTCTCTGAATTCATCTCTGACCCTCGTTTTCTGCACACCATCCTCACCTCTTGCTCATCTGCTCATTCCTCTACCTGCCACCCAGGCCCTTCTCCAGCAAGCTGCTGCACGTTCAGGAGAAAGATCTCTAGGCACAATACATGTACATAATCATAAATGTGCATTTTCTGCCTTCTGTGGGCTAGGAGAGGTCACTAAAGGCAATCGGGTCCCATGGCACAGTCTTCAGCGGGATGGGGAGTGCAGGCTGTTGAAACACAGTCTAGCTGACTGGACTCCAGCCGCACACATTGGTGCCTGTACAATGTATTCAGACCCTGTAATTGTATTCTTCCACTTCTTTCCCTGATACAGCAGCAAAGGGGAAACTCTGCAAATGAGGATGCTGTTAGGAAAAGGGCCAGGCAGCAAGCATTTATTTACAAATCTGTTACAGGAGATTATCAAGATCCATTTCAGGAGTTGAGCTTTCAAAAAAAAAATGCTCTAAATGACCAAGGAGAATGTATCACCCATAATCATTTTCTATGGGCTAGGTAATGAAAAGCAGACCCTTCATTGGACATGAAAGCAGGGGAAATTAGGAAGTAATATATTCAATTGTAGAAGCCCTTTGCCAAGACTGTATTGATTTCATGTTCTGACAACTTCAGTTAAATCTCCATGGGAAAGCACTTTTGAAGCTGATCACATCTAAGACATACGTGTTCCCACTGCTTGGACTCCAGGGGTGGATGGAAGTGGTGATGTCTCCATTGGGGATGCGGCACTCCACCTTCTCTTCGGGACGTGTTCATTTTGATTGTGGGAGAGTTTGGGCTGCCATGGTGGGAGAGGCTGGCCCCCTCTGCTGAACCCACTCTATTTCTCTGCTTCCCTCTTTGGGTGTCTTCCATCTACAACACCCAATCCTTTCACGTGGTCATTAGCTCTGGCCAGACCCTCAACCTTGTGGTAGGTGCTGAGGTCATGTGACCAGCCAGAGCGGTACCCACACTCCAGCATCAAGGATGTCCCAGGAAGGCTGTGCCAGCTTGGTGGGAGGGTGGAATAAAACACCAAAACAATGAGAGAAGATACTGGGGAGCTTCCCGGAGGAGGCAGGATTCTTTAAGCCAGGAGGAGAGATGATCAGAGAAAGAAGACATTCTGGTAGAGAGAATTGTGTGCTGAAATATCTGGATAATGTAGCGTTTAGTTTTTGCTACCCCACTTTAAGCTCCGGGTGGACCCTGCTACCAGCCCTGCCCAAGTTCCCTCGGATCCATGAATGAGATGCACGCACGCTCGCACGCACGCACGCACGCACGCATGCACGCACTAATTTATTTTCAACCTGCCTTATTGGCTCCATTGCTAGGCGCTTCAATTCTCCTGTGGCTAACATGCCCTTCTCAATACTCTTAGCTCAGCACCTTTTAATCTGCCCTCGGTTTAGTTGCATTTCTAATCTCTTGCCTAGGGAAGTGGCTGCTCTGCCTAGATCTCATATGGCTGGTCACATTTTCTCCCTCCAAAGCATAGTGAAATCTCCTTTCCTCTTCCTGCGTCTCTTAGCGTGCCTGTGGGGTCTCGGGCGTCCTGCCTCTTTCCTTCTCCCAACAATTAGCCCCTGGCATTTTTATTGGTAGATCAAGAACCAATTGAAGAACAGAACCTTAGCCTCAAAGGTGGGGAATGGGAAGCTTATTAGGTAGAGTGCTTACCTAGCATTTACAAGTTGCTGAGCCGTTCCCCAGAGTTGCACAGACCAAGTGTGGTGCCCCACGCTTGACCTTAGACACATGAGACCCTATCTAGAGAAGACAGGGAAGTATGTGTCATAGAACTGGACACAGATCTGGGTGTGCATGCGTGCCTGTGTGTGTGTGTGTGTGTGTGTGTGTGTGTGTGTGTGTCTGTGTGTGTGTGTGTGTGTGTATGTGTGTTGGCAAGATGGTACCTTTGCTGCTGTGGCCAGTGTAGAAGAGTTTTGTGTGAGTAAGGATGTGGGTCTAAGCCACATCTCAGACCAAGAACAAGGTGCTCAGTCATACTCCTTAAAACCAGATACTCCTGTGTTCCAGGATGTGACTTAGAGACAGTTTCTGGGTTCTTCTAATCCTCCTCTGTAAAATCAGAGTATTTTCTTACATATGATAATCTCATTCTGCCTGTGCTTGGCACATGTAATGTGCTTAGTATATTTTAGGTACCAGACCTTTCCTACCATTGTGACATCTACTCTGTCTGGAACATGTGCTGGGAGTTCCAACTCTGCACCTCAGGACACTCCCCCAGGCAAGGTCACCACATTGTAGAGAAGGAGGATTCTGGTGCAATAGAAGCTGGTGCAGAGCCAGGCAGGGGCAGGCATTGATCTGAGCAGGGGAAAGAAAGAGCAGGGTGACAGAGCAGAGTGCCCTGAGATGAAAACCTGCTCTAGTGTCTACCAGGGGGCCACATTCTGGAGCCAGGAGCATCTACTCTGGGGCATCTAGTTTGTGTAATAGGGCTTCCCCATGGCCAGTGTGACAGCTTAATGGATAAGGGTACTTGCTACCTAGTGTGAATATCTGAGTTTGAGCCATAGAAACCCACACATTGAAAGGGGAGGAAATGTTCCTTCCAGAAATGACTGCCCTCCCCCAAAAACTAATAGGATTCTCCAAAGGAGCAGAACCAAGGAGAATATATATATATATATATATATATATATATATATATATATATATATATATGATTAAATGAGAGGATTTATTGCATTGGCTTATGTTCTCAGAATAGAGTTTTGCTGCCTGGAGAACTTTGTAAGCTGAGAATCATTAGCTGTAAGACCAAGAAGCTAGCTGCTTCACGCAGAGAGAGGCCAGTGGATAGTGAGCAAACACTGAGCCTCACCAGGACCCAGCCAGGAACAAATCAGGAGGAATTGACAAGAGGACCGATGAGCTCGTCTGCCTGGCTGAAGACATGGTGGGCACAGAGCATCAGGGCTAGGAGAAGACCTGGGCCAGGCACTTATTGCACCCTTGTGGGAAGTCACTGTAGGAGCCTTAAAATGGGTTTCCAGGGAACAACAAAAAAAGAGGCAGAGAGTACCCCATGGCTTTGAAGATACTGAGGAAAAGTTCAGGGCCGAGATTGTAAAAGGGAGGTGTTTGGGTCAGGTGACCTTGGCAAGGAGAAACCATGACTATCCACACCTTCAGTCCGTGTTCCCGTGGCGCAGGCACAGTGCTGGAGTGAAATGTGCTGGCCCACATTGCACTGGTCAGGTCCGGAAGGGATCCAGGTGCCCCTTAAATACCCAGAAGAGGGAAAATATCAGTCACAATGCTGGCCCGCAGAGGTTTACCTAAATGTGCTTACATTCGCTCAGAACCAGAGAACAAAGGCAGGCAACCAGGGCCCTGCCGTGGCTCTGTGGCCAAAGCTTGGGCAGGTTCTTGCTGCCCTTCCTCTCTGCTCCCACATTGAGAGTTAAACTATTCCCAACAGAAGGGTATGTTCAAAACCCAATCTTCGTGATCTGTGAATGCCAATTTAATTGGAAAAAGGGCCTGTGTAGCTTTAACCAAGTTATAAGTAAGGAAACCATCATGGGGTACATGGACTTACTCCAGGATGTCTGGTGTCCTTATAAGAAGAGGGGAGATACACAGAGGCAGATGCAGGGAGGGAAGCTGTGGCAATGGCCTCCAAGATTAGAGCTACACGGTGGTAGACCAGAGGGCCACCATCTGAGGCTGAGGAAGGCAAGACAGCATCTCAGGATAGAGTGGGGCCTGCTGACACCTTGCTTTCAGACCCAATGTCTAGAGTCATGAGAACATCCACGTCTGTTGTCTCAGGCACCCGAGACTGTGGTCATTTCATAGAGCGACCTCCAGAAGCCAGGAAGCAGTTCTCACAGCTGCGTGGTTGCTGGCTTGTAGGTGTGGAAAGAACAGGAAAATAAAGTCATGTGCTAGCCTGGGTGGGGTCTTTTCAGCAAAGTGGTGACTTCCACAGAGTACCCTGTAGACAATTGTCTGTTCTCTCTGGCCCTGGAGGCTGCACACGTAACCCTAGTGACAGAAGAATTTTGTAGAAAATCATCTTCTGTATACAAGTATGCATATACACACATACAGCATTTATAGAGTGTGTAATTTTTAAACTTAACTACCCTCAGGGATTTGATCACTGAGTTTGAACAAATGCATGTGGTCAAATAGCTCTCATCAAATCTAAACAGAATACACCCATCACTCCAGAAGGTCCCTTCAAGCCACGTTGTCACCTGTCAATCTCCCCTTCCAAACATAGCTCCGCACAGCTCTGCACTTTTCTTGGCTATCGACTCACCGAGCCATTTCTTTCATCTTCATTTTGCATAATTTATTGTAAACTGAATAGCAAGTCTTTTGTTTCTGGCTTTTGTTACTTTACAAAGTGCTTCTGAGATCGTGCAGCTGTGGCTGTGTATATGTGGATGTTCCTTTTCGCTACAGAGTAGACTTTCTTTATAGGATCCATACAATGTATTTGCCCAGTAACGGATTGCTAGAGTGAGAGCTGTTTGGTGATTATGAATGAGACATTTTCTTACAACTCTACATAGACAACTGTTTCAATTCCTCTGTGCAAATACTTCAGAGTGGGATATGCCTGGCTTCTCTGGTGGATACATGCTGAATTTTTTTTTTAAAGGAACTACCAGACTGTTTCCAAAGTGGCCACAGCACCTTGTATCCCTACCAGCAATGTGGCCTCTGGCAGCTGACCATCCTTGCTAACGCTCCGATCACCAGTCTTACTCACTGTCACCATGGTGGGTGTGAAATGGCTTCCCGCTGTGGTCTTGATTTGCATTTCTCAAACCCTCTCTGTGTGTTTATTTTCCATTTCAGATACAGATGGTTGAAGTGTCTGCTCAAAGGTTTTGCCCATGTGTTTAAACGGGTTTCCCTTTCATGGTGTATTTTTATATGTTATTCCTTTCCACTTGTCTATAATACTGCATATATATATATATATATATATATATATATATATATATATATATATATATATATATATCAATGTGCTGTATGAGTAAAGGATTTATTAAAATAAAGCTTTCCATATCATAGCTCATGAACTTTCTGTCTAACCCAGTGTGGCTAAGATTTTTCTTCCTGTGGTTCCTAAATTCCTGTAAGTATAGCTCTAACATTTAGGTCAATAAATCACTTTTGCCCAAAGTGTGCAGCACAGCCCCAGCTTTGTTTGGGTTTACTTGTGTTTGTGCATTTGTCCTGATAATATTCATTCAGAATGTTACTTTCCCATCTTCAATTACCTTAATGACTGTAGATGTGTGGCTGTATTTCTGGGCTCCCTGATTGTTCATCCCTCTATATTTCTATCCTTATCCCAGTTACATACCCCTGGGTAAACTGTAACTTTATCAGATATTTAAATCAGATCACGTGACTCTTTCAAGGTTTTCTTTTCACAAAATCACCTTTGACTGTTCTGGTCCTCTGCCGTTCTCTCACAAGTTCCTACCAAAGCTGAAAGCTGAGTTTTGATGGGCACGTGTTGACTCTGCACATCAGGATGATAAGTGACACTGTAGCAATATAAAGGTTTCACATCTGGGAACACAGTAGTATCTCCTTTCATTTAGGGGTCTTTGTAAATTTCTGTATGCCAAGGATATGGCAACCCCAGAGGAAGACCAACAATGTCAACTAACCTGCACCTCTGGGACCTCCCAGAGACTGAGCCACAACCAAAGAGCATACAGAGGCTGGCCCAAGGTCCCAGGCCATATGTAGCAGAGGGCTACCTTGTCTGGCCTCTGGGAAAGGATGGGCCTAATACTGAAGAGACTCAAAGAACCAGGGTGAGGGGATACCTGGGAGGGGCTGTCCTCTCAGAAGTAAAGAGGAGGTGGATGAGGGAAGGAACTCTATGAGAGGACCAGGAGGGAAGGCATCATTTGGAGTGTAAATAATTATTTATTAATTAATTAATTAAAATTTTTCTATATGCCATATTTTTTGATTTTCATGTATACATTTACACATATTTTGTAAATATTTCATGTTTCTAAAGTTACCATAATATTTCAAAAGTATTTTACTTTTTATTTATGTATGTGTATGTCTGTGTAAGTGTACAGTGCACTCATGCATTTCCTGTGGAAGCCAAAAGAGGGCATTAGATCTCCTAGATCTGGAGACACAGGCGGTTCTGAGCTTCCTACAATGGGTACTGAGATCCAAATTTGGATCCCCTGAAAGAGTAGTAAGTCCTGTCCTCTTAACCTCTGAACTGTCTCTCCAGTCCTAAAATGGGATTTTATTTCATATTTCTAATCGGTCACTGCTGGAACATAAACACAGAGTTGGTTTTTTTAAACATTAATCTTATACTTTATGACTTTACTTAATTGACTTAAAGGTCTGTAATCTTTACTATATATTCCTTGGCACTTTCTTTATAGATGTCTAATCATGTATTTTTAATATTTTAATACTTTTGTTTACTGCTTTCATTTTTTTTCTTGTCTTATTGCCCTGGCTAGCTCCTCCATCACTATGTGAAGGAGAGTGGGAGAGGCAGAAAGGTTTGTCTTCCTCTCCAGAGGGAAAAGGCATTTATTCTTTTACTATTGAATAGGTTTGCTAGCGGAGGATGTTTTTATTGATGGTCATCTGTAAGGAATGTTTCTAACTGGCTACACTGCTCACATCCATTTGAGGTCAGTCTCTAGAAACAAAGGGAAATCGGTCTGATCATTTACACAGAAGGCATTTCTCCAAGCCCTCCACTCTGTATCTTGATTGTGCTCTGAGTGTGTCCTTTCATGGACACTTGCAGGACAGCTGCTGTTTGCAGGCACCTGGTCACCTGTAGAAATGCAAGCAGTACAAGTGCGAGGGGCGGCCTTCACATAGTTCCCCACACTAGGTCCACTGGGAGCCAGTGTAGTCCCCTGGTAGGAACATGAGCTTTGAAGTCTCTGCCAAGTTCCAACTCCACTGTCTGGGTCCCCATCTTCTACTCATGAAATAAAAATATCAGTAATTACCTACCCTGAAGGCTCCTGGAGATTAACTAAGTGAGCCAATAAAATTAAATGCTTAGAAAGCAGTGCCTGGTGCTGGGTGCACTTTAAGGACTCCGTTTGGATGTGCCTCGTTTAAACACGCACAGGTTTGCAGTCGCTGTTTGCTGCCCAAGATAAAGAACAACCGTCACTTAAAAAGTCTTCTTGCTTCTAACCTCCCACAAGGTATTTTAGGTGGGAGGGTTGATTTCCTTTGTTTTGCAACGTTGCTTATTTGGTAAATAAGTCTACAAAATCCCCTGCACTGGAGACGGGTGTTAGGACTGTGGGCAGAGGCATGCTCCTGTCTGAGGCCAGCATATTAGGGAGAAGGTCTAAGGATCCCCCTAGGAGACTGAGGGGACCCGTGCTCTGTTGATGCCCTTTCTCTCTTTCTTGTGGTCTTTGAAGAGGCAAAGAAGGCCCCAGAGTCTTTTCCAGCCTGTTCCCTGTCCGTGTTTTCTGTGGATCTGGCCAGTGAAAAACTAACACCCCATGTCATACTGCTTTTAAATGGTGCCCTGGGTTCTATCCAGAGCATCTATCTGCACAGCGGTTTGTCCTTCCCTTCTGCCTTCCTGTGATCTTCGGGAGAGCCTAGCCCTGGCATTAGTCTGTAAGATAATGACCAGTGTTGCCAGACGTTGTTTGCGAACTTCCAGGAACTCCCGTGAATATCCCACAGTGTGCTTAAGAGAGCCACTAGCCTCTGGCCTCTGCTTTGCCTTCTCCATTGGAACAGTGACAGCGGTACAAGGGTATAATGATTCAGCACTGACAATGTCTGTCCTCGCCCTGGCCCACCATAAGATGCCCTGTCAGATGTGGAGTTGGAGGATCCCATGACATGCATGGCTCTCCTGACCATGCCCACTGCCCCGGGTCCTCATATTGAATTATACATGGCAGAGGCTTTCTGCAGAGCTGTTTTTTCCACTAGCACACAAAGCAGGACTGGAGAAGGCATCTGACACAGTGAGAGCTCCAGGCCCTGCAGAAGCTGGTTACTTTCCAACCGAGAGGCCTGTTGGCTTGGAGGTGATGTCAGTGGGAAGTGGAGACCTCAAGTGTAACTTTCTATTTGAGAGTTAGTTCCTTGAGAACATACACACAGAATCACTCAAAGTTTAATATCAAGGGTTTTTTTTGTTTTTTGTTTTTTTGGGTTTTTTTTTTTTTGTTGTTGTTGTTTTTTGGTTTTTGGTTTTTGGTTTTTTTGGGAGGGGTTTGGGTTTTGTTTTTTTTTTTTTTTTTTTTTTTGGTTTTTGAAACAAAGAAAGAGAAGGAGGCACAAAGAAAAAGTCAGAAGTGCCAGATTGCCAAATTTAACTTTCTACTCTGGTGAGATAAGATGTGCCATCAACATCTGACCCACAAGGTCTCAGTTGAACAATGTCCTGTGGTAGCGCCAGTGATGTGCACAGACAGCCAGGGGTTCCTGTTAACTCCTCATGTGGATCAGACACAGAGACCACTAGATACCAACTTGTGAGATGTTACAGACCCACAGGGAGCCACTGAAAGCAAAAGGATGCACCCGATGACAGTGGACGCAAGGAGGGACAGGGGAGTATTCCATCTAAACAGTCAGTTTGGCCTTCGGGCACCATGTGTGGACCTATGTGATAAATGGACACAGTTTGTATCCACTAAGTTTATATCTCTATACCTCTGTAATAGTGCACCTATCACACCTCATAGAGAAGCGTCTTCATGCAGTGGCTGGTGTTTAACACAGAAACTCACAAGTGGTCATAGTGCAGAGAATAAACATCTGTGGAATGCTCAGCCACAGTGGAACATCTGTATCACCGCCCCCATCCTTACAAAGTTTCAGGAGCTGCGGTTAAGGTGGCGGACAGAAGTGAGGGAGGACTGGAACGAAATAGTATCTTTGTGGCAGGACCTCTGCATGAACCCACAGCAGCCATGGTGGCCTGCATCAGACCTGAGCATGATCAAGTCATGCAGCACTCCAACCTGGAGGAGAGAGGGGCTCATGAGCCCCATGCCTGACTTAGGACCTATAATCAGCTAGTGGCTTTCGGGTGGGGAGGGAAAGTCAGTTTCCTTTATTGGGGATGGCTCCTGGTAAGTTTACCACACTATAGTGAATGTCTCCACACCCAAGTTGGACTTAGCGGGTTATTTAAAAGAGGGGGCATGAAGTTGGGAGTGGGGAAGTGTCAGTCAGTCTGGCAGGGGCTAGGATGTGGACTAGGAGGTCAAAACATGAAGGAAAATTCTTAAAATCTCACAAAAATATTATATATAAAAAGAATAAAAAGAATTGTCAGCTTCTGGTGGGACATCTATGTCACCAAATCTTTGAGATTATGGCCAAAGAGGGGACAAGAGATGGTAAGAGGTGGCCATGGTGGGTGACTGCAAGCCAACAGTATTTTCTGTCCACAACACACTTAGAAATTCACAGTTGTGAGAGCATGCATGAGACCAGTGCATGCTCAAGCCAGGCAAGATGGCAGCATGGACGGTGGTGGGGCATGAAATCTCACCCCCAGTCGGGGAGCTACGGCTATTGTTAATGGTTCCTGGAAGAGGGAAAGTCTTCTTTAAGGGGATGGCCCCTGATAGGCTGGTGACATTCCAGGGGTTGACCCTACACCCAAGAGAATTGAGCAACTCAAGTTTGACTTGATAATTTTTTTTAAAGACATAAAGTTGGATAGAGAGGAAAGTGGGGTGGGCCAGGGAGGAGTTGGGGAGAAGGGGATTGAATATGAAATGTTCAATGCATTGTATGAAATTCTCGAGGAATTAATTAAAATGTTATTTTTAAAAAATCTCCAGGAAGTGACTAGTTCCAGGCAAACAGTCTCACTGTGTTTATGCATGTGCCCAGATCACTCAAATCCTTTCTTTCTTACTTTTGTTTTGTGGTACTAAGGATTGACCCTCAACACACACTAGGCAAATGTTCCACTACCAGGTCATACTACCTGTGTTCTTTCTTTTCTTCTTTCCTTCCTTCCTTCCTTCCTTCCTTCCTTCCTTCCTTCCTTCCTTCCTTCCTTCTTCCCTCCCTCCCTCCCTCCCTCCCTGTTAGGGGGAGACAAGGTGCTGAGATTAACTGTGAACTTGCAGGCCTTCTAACCTCAGCCTCTTGAACAACTGAGATTACAGGACCCACCCGAAATTACTCCTTGAACACGTGTTACCTCTTAAGTATCAGGAATGACTCAGACACTATGCCTGATGTGTAAGGATTTCACACACGCACATGCACACCACACACACACATGTGCACGGGCACACACATGTGTGCATACACACACACACACACACACACACACACACAGGCACAGGGACTAGACTTCCTAGTCAATATCCAGGACATTCTTCCGTGCACCAGTTGCTTTTACAGGTCATTCTCTTGGTGACTTTTCACACTGCCCAAGCTTAGTGTTGTCCTGACAGTTTGGATATTTACTGGGTCTGTTGATAAGGCCTAGTAAGCCTAAATCCTTGGGAGGCTGGGGCAGGAAGATCACTAGTATAAGCCACCACAGATAACTTAGTGAGGATCTGTTTCAAATCATAAAGAACAGGGTAGTGTTGGGTGATGCCAATCAGTCCATTGAAGAGTGCTTGTCTAGTATGCATGAGGAGGAAGTTTCAATCCCCCCACTACGCACAGTCCAAAAACAAGAAAACAAAAGACAAAGAGAAAATACAAGTTCATTTTTCTCTAAATAGTATTTGTGGATATTTTCCCTTCCATTTGACAGGTGGTGACCGAGAAGGGGGACTTCTTCAGGGCCTGGAACTCCTGTATGCACCATGTCATCTCGTTGTCTCTGGCACACGTTCACAGAGGTGAGTTGGCTCTTGTTGAGTGTTCATGGTTGAGTGGCTCAGGGCCCTGAATGCCACAGGGGAACTAAGTCTGTAGAAGGGAAATCTTGCCACCAGTCTGAGCCTCACTGCTGGACTTAAGGCCCCAAGGAACTCCAAGAGACTTGAAGCCTGTTGTAACTCAACTCCCCACTTAGTAGGAAAACTAGCTAGATAACAGTCAGAAAGCCCACCAGGACCCACTTACCAGGCAGGAGCTGGTTTGTACACATCAGTCTTCCCAGGGCCTTTGTCCAACAACATCTGGAATCCCTGAATAAATAAACGGGGGAACTATAAATACTAAAACAAAACAAGACAAAATATGAGACTGATACAAAGGCCACTGGCTAAAGAGTTCCAAGCACTAAAATGGCTGATTGAATCCAGTCCTTAAATTAGGTAACTGTGTCAACCCATGAGTCCATGATTCTCAACTAAAGATGGTTTTACCTCAAGGGAATGTTTGACCATGTCTGAAGATGCTTGGATTGTTTGATGGGAGCAACATTATTGGCTGGTTTTAGGTAGAAGCTAAAATAAGTGTTAACTGTCCTATAGGTCGGAGGCTAGTCCCCTATAGTTCATTATGTAAATAATGCTGAGACTAAAAATAATCATTTTGCCCTAAGGACACAAAATTAGCACAAGAAAATGAAACATTAAGGATTTGGATTCTTCTAATTGAAATTATTTAATATTGAGAATCATTTTATTCACAATCTGATTTCACTGTCTAGTAAAAGGTATTAAAAGAGAAAGACCAGGCTCTCACAAAGCCTACTTGCTGTGTGGGGCTTCTTCCATCACGCGGGGCCCCTGAGGGTCATGTGGAGCAGAGCCAGGTTGAGCCCCCCCACACACACAACTGCAGGGACATGGCTCCAGGGCTTATCATCTCAAAGGAGAGACTTCTTCAGTAGATCTGCTAAAAGTCAGGGCAGGCATTATGGCCAACAACCCAGGAATTAGCATATTTGAGTGAACTTGGCCTTCCCACCATACTCCCAAGAACAGTATAGCTTCAGGGACACCCAGCATCTCTCAGAGCTGAGCCAGAGGAAATGCTTTCGGTTCAGATGCAGCCTGGCTACTTCCCTCTCTCTAAGGTTCAGCCATGTGCTAGAGCAAGCATCATAATTCAGAGCACAGGCTGGAGTGAGGATGTACTGGGAACACAGGTTCTCCATGGAGAAAGGAAGCAGGAAGTCCCACAAGAAACCCTCACGCATAGTGACCCGACCCCACAGGAACCAGCATCGTCTCAGCAGCCTTGACTCTGATTGAATTCTTATCTTCTGCTCCTTGGGACAAGGAGGAGGAGCAAGAAAGAGACAGACAGGAAAGGGAATGGGGGAAAGATTTACATCGGGTTCCCTTATTTGGAGATCCAGAAATTTTATCTATATGCCCGGAAATGAATTTGCTGTGAGGAAACTGATCATAGTAACTGATCTGAGAAACGACTGGTATAAACCAGAATGCCAGTTTATTCATCAAGTCAGAACTCACCTTCAGGTCATCTGCAAGTCATCCCTCCCATGGGCAGAACATCACTTGGAATTGAGTGGTGACCAAGGGGGTATGGCAGGTCACGCCATCGGCATAACTCATGCTTTCAGGACTGGCTGCCCATCTGAGGACCTACTGTCAGCTGCCAGTGATCCTGTAGGTCACAGGCTACCTATGTCCCTGCACCACAGTGGTTCCAGCCTCATTTGCTTAAGAAATGTGTGTAAATCACCTTCTTCTAGTAGAGGTTTTGTTTGTTTGTGCTCTGTATTTGTTGATTAGATTGAAACACATTGAACACAGAGCACCCCAATCCGTGCACCCTAGTTGAAGGCAGGTATGTCTCAGATCTCTATCCACACATTCATTGTGAATTCGTGTGACATTCATTGGCCTCATTCTGGGAGGTATTAAGACCCAAGTGCAGGGGATCTTCCTTCTGGGTCCCCTGTGTACTGACCACAGATACTATCCATCCCAAACCTAGCTCTTGGGTGAAGGAAGTCTTTGACTCCCACTTCTCAAACATCTCTGAAGAGCTATTAGCTTTTCGTCTGGGGCTTATATGGCTCACCTCAGAAGCAGGACTGAGTCTTCCCATGGCTCTGCACATCACGAGTATAGTTAAGTTGGACGTGAGGTCTGAGGTCACTTGTCTGAGAGCTTGGTTGTCTGGTTTTGCGCCCTGGCTCTCCTTCCACCAGCTCTGTGACTACTAGAGAGACACCCAGACTCTCTGAGATTCACTTACAGAGACTGCGAGACTATGGCAAAGATGAATCTAGAGGAGTCTCTCAAGTCCCTGTCTTACCGTCTGACTCATTCTACATTCTACAGAATGCAAAGAAAAACACTGTTAATCAGTATCCTAAACAAAGAAACAAACAAACAGACAAACAAACAAACAAAAAAAAAAAACTCTTAGCTTCTGTAACTGAAGTATATCTTGTCCCTTAAGAGGAAGTTAAACAAGTGTGAGTGTTTGAGGTCTGCATGCCGGGAAGAAACATCAAAGGCCTGCTGTCTCCTCAGCACAAAAGAAATCCACCCCATTTTGAACTGTCAGTTGGCTAATTAAAAAAAAAAAAAGAGTAATTGTTTTCAGAAAATTACCCTCATGTTTAAGACCAGATACAAAGTTCTTGGATATATAAAGAAGAAAATTATTTCGATGACAGTGTTTAGGGAACTCAGGAATAGTTTGTAATAGAAAACTCAGTGGTGCAAAGACTTAGGGGCTATGGTTATGTCTCCTGTGGGTAAGAATGCTTACTGTACGCATGTGAAGATCTATACAGCCAGGTGTGGCTGTGTGTCTCGACAACCCCAGCATTTGGTGGGCAACGAACGACGGGATCCCTGGGGCTCGCAGACTGCCAACCTATCTCCAGGTCCAACGAGAGACCCTGTCGTAAGGGAGGGAAGTAGGAGATCTAACATCCTCCTTTGCGTGCACTAGTGTGCACCTGTTCACACACTCATGGGCCTACACCACATACAAAAGAGCATGCAATGCAAAGGTCTGGACAGACAGACCTGTATCAGGCCCTCGGGGTAGGAAAGAACACATAGCTAGGGCAGTCAGGTAGATGGAGCCGGTGTCCCTACCTTCACATCCTGCCACCCTCCAGCAGAGGTCTCCAGGGGAAAGGAAAATTGCTAAGAGCCCAACAGTCTTTGCTGACCTGCACAGATGTTGTCTGCAACGCTTTTGAAGGAAGAGCACACAGGAGAGAGGGGAAATCAGTCTGCTAAGACTCAAGCCTTAACATCTCCCCAGATGGAAATGAACTCCGAATCGAGCCAGTTTTATTAGGAACAAATGGGGACGAAACGCCTACTGGCATCAGTATCAGTTTGTCACCTGAAGACTGGGGAAAACTAGGCTTGAGATAAAAATGTTAAGCAGTCTCCAGTGGCTTCTGGAGCGGGATGTAACCATTACAGTGATAAATTGATATTTTTCTGTGATGCACGGATTTATCTTGCCCTGGAAAGAGCAGCTCTGAACCTCATGGTATCTGAACCCCTAAGGGTGTGCCCATTCCAGGCAAAAAAAGGAAAGTAAGCCTCATTAAAGAAATGGCATCATCCACACTTCCCAGCTCCGTGCAGAACCGTCTGTGACGTTTCTCAAAGCTGGTGAGCCTCGTGTAAGCAGGAAGCCCCTCTTCTGCTTCTTAATAAATTGCCTGATAATTTTGAATGTCCGTGTTGAGGGCAAGTTGTAATTATAATTAGAACACAGAATGCCGAGGGGTTCTGCCTACCGAGAATTAATTTCAGATTCCTTTCAAGGACGTGTGTGTTTTGAAACAAGGCTTTCTTTGTTAATAAAAACATGAACACATGCATTATTTAAAACAGTGTGTCGTGTTTTGCCCATTAGTGTTGATTCCAATATTCTTCGTGGGGTTAGCACTTTCTTCCCAGTTGTGAATGGGGTTAGTCTTTGGACAAATTACATTTGTCTTGCTTAGCTTACACTTGAATTCATTTCCTATAAAAAGTAGCACCTCCTTGACTGCCTTTTAACAATAGGGAAGCACCGAATGCCGCCTCTTCAACACAATCCTGTGTGCATCTAGGAACTTGTCACCCATTACGACTACTGGCGTGTCACCCCCAATGCCACTCTCAGCCCTTAAACCTAAAGGACAAGGTTGTCCTTTGATAGAACCAGAGGTTTCAAGTAAACTCATCTTAGCGTGTGAATAATGGGTTTTGCAGTGTTGTTTCTGCTGGAGATTGAAGGGTGGAGGGGTGCTGCCAGAGGGGTCCTGTCAGAGGCCCTGTGCCAGCTGCCATGATCTGTTTCTTCTTTCGACACTGTCCCCCATCAACCTGTAACACAAATTTTACCACAGTGGCTCATGCAGATCCATATGTCTTAGTTTCTTTCACAAAAACAATTTAATGGAGAAAGTTTGCTTCTCCCTCACAGTTCGAGAGCACAGTGTTGAGGTCAAGGCAGTAGGAGCTTGAAGCAGCTGGTTACATCACATCCACAGTCAAGCAGAGGGAATGAACATAGGCTGCTACTCAGCACTGCCTCCTGGTCTCTGTATAGCATCCTAGCCACAGCGGGAGGTTTCCCCACCTCAATTGCCATGATTAAGATAATTCTTCAGGGAGATTCCCAGGGGCCCATCTCTCGGAGTATACTAGATTTTGTCTAGTTGACAATGGATACTAGTCATCACACCAACGAGATGCAAGTGGCTAGAAGGAAGGAGTCCTTGGTGCTGCTGTACCTGGTTCTGTCTTCTCTGTGTCTGTCCCCATCGTACACATGAATGGTGGGACTGGCCAGGGATCTAGGATACTGAACGGGCGGATGTAATTGGCTGACCGGTCTTTGCAGAGCTGGTCTTTTGGAGATGCCAGGAAGGGAAGGGATGGACCAGCTTTGTTCTCTCTCTCCTAGTCAGATGCTCAACTTCAGACCCATGAATATACGCTGTGAGTGAAAGGTGCTCATTGTACCGGGTCCACACTCTACAGAATACACTGTGGCTTCTTGGGGGAATAGTTACACATGCTCTGTGAGAGCCCAAGAAGTCCTGGGCCTCTGGGCCTCTCCCAGATGAAATCAGAAAAACCCAGAAGGTAGTGATGTGGTAGAAAAGAACAAGAACCCATGTTCTCACTACACATGTTCAACAGGGACACTCTGAAGGTGAAGGCCCAGGGCAAGCCCCTTACATTAACTCCATTTTAAATGGCAGAATGCCTGGATTCAGCACCCACCACCCACATAGGCAGCTTACAGCTACTTACAACTCCAGTTCCAGGGGATCTGGTGCCCTCTTTGAACCTCCAAAGTCATCTCCATACATATGGCACACAGATATACATGGACACACAGACACAGACACACACACAGACACACACACACACACACACACACACACACACACACACAAATACACTTTTTTAAAAATCTATACTGTCTTGTCAACAGTTGCTCTTTTTTTATTGGATATTTTATTTATTTACGTTTCAAATGTTATCCACTTTCCCAGTTTACCCTCTGAAAACATCCTATCCCATCCGCCTCCCCCCTGCTTCTATGAGGGTACTCCCCGACCCACGAACCCACTCCTGCCACCCCACCCTGGCATCCCCCTAAACTGGGGCACCGAGCCTTCCCAGGACCAAGGGCCTGTCTTCCCATTGATGCCCAACAAGGCCATCCTCGGCTACATATGCAGCTAGAGCCATGGGTCCCTCCATGTATACTCTTTGGTTGGTGGTTTAGTCCCTGAGAGCTCTGGGGTGGGGTGGTCTGGTTGGTTGTTATTCTTCCTATGGGTTGCAAACCCCTTCAGCTCCTTCAGTCCTTTCTCTATTGGGGACCATTCTCAGTTTAATGGTAGGTTACGATCAACCCTTCTGTATTTGTCAGGGTCTGGCAAAGCCTCTCAGGAGACAGCTATATCAGGGTCCTGTCAGCAAATACTTCTTGACATCTGCAATAGCATCTGGGTTTGGTGTCTGTAATGAGATGGATCCCCATGCACGCCAGGCTCTGAATGGCCTTTCCTTCAGTCCCTGCGCCACACTTTGTCTCCATATTTCCTCCATTGAGTATTTTCCCCTTTCTAAAAAGGACTGAAGTATCCATGCTTTGATCTCCCCTCTTCTTGAGCTTCATGTGGTCTGTGAATTGTATCTTAGGTATTCTGAGCTTTTGGGCTAATATCCACTTACCAGTGAGTACATACTATGTGTGTTCTTTTGTCACTAGGTTACCTTACTCAGGGTAATATTTTCTAATTCCATCTATTTGCCTAAGAATTTCAAGAAGTCACTGTTTTTAGTAGCCAAGTAGTACTCCATTGTGAAGGTGTACCACATTTTCTGTATCCATTCCTCTGTTGAAGGACATCTGGGTTCTTTCCAGCTTCTGGCTATTATAAATAAGACTTATATGTACATAGTGGAACATGTGTCTTTGTTATATGTTGGAGCATGTTTTGGGTATATGCCCAGGAGTGGTATAGCTGGGTCCTCAGGTAGTACTGTGTCCAGTTTTCTGAGGAACCAGACTGATTTCCACAGTGATTGGACCAGCTTGCAATCCCACCAAAAAATGGAGGAGTGTTCCTTTCTCCACGTCCTCGCCACCATCTGCTGTCATCCGAGTTTATGATCTTAGCCATTCTGATTGGTGGAATCTCAGGGTTGTTTTGTTTTGTATTTCCCTGATGATTATGGATGTTGAACATTTCTTTAGGTGTTTCTCAGACGTTCAATATTCCTCAGTTGAGACTTCTTTGTTTAGCTCTGTCCCCCATTTTTAAATAGTGTTATTTGGTTCTCTGGAGTCTAACTTCTTGAGTTCTTTGTATATATTGGATATTAGCCCTCTGTCAGATGAAGGTAAAGATCTTTTCCCAATCTGTTGGTTGCCATTTTGTCCTATTAACAGTGTCTTTTGCCTTACAAAACTTGGCAATTTTATGAGGTCCCATTTGTCAATTGTTGCTCTTGGAGCATAAGCCATTGGTGTTCTGTTCAGGCCATTTTCCCTTGTGCCCATGTGTTGGAGACTCCTCTCCATCTTCTCTTCTATTAGTTTCAGAGTATCTGGTTTTATGTGGAGGTCCTTGATCCACTTGGACTTGAGCTTTGTACAAGGAGATAAGAATGGATCGGTTTTCATTCTTCTACATGCTGACCTCCAGTTGAATGAGCACCATTTGTTGAAAATGCTGTCTTTTCCCCCACTGGATGGTTTTAGCTCCTTTGGTGTTCTGTGTTCAAGTGACCCTAGGTGAATAGGTTCATTTCTGGGTCTTCAATTCTATTCCATTGATCTACCTGCCTGTCTTTGTACCAATACCATACAGTTTTTATCACTATTGCTCTGTAATACTGCTTGAGGTCAGGGATGGTGATTCCCCCAGAGTTCTTTTATTGTTGAGAATAGTTTTCACTATCCTGGGTTTTTTGTTATTCCAAATGAATTTGCAAATTGTCTTTTCTAACTCTGTGAAGAATTGAGTTGGAATTTTGATAGGGATTGCATTGAATCTGTAGAAAGAACTCTGCATTTTGATTGGTTGTGGTTTTCTGTAATGATCTCCATTGCCAAGAGGAATTTCCTTGATGAGGGTGGAGACTACACTTATCTGTGGGTACAAAGACAAATATTTAGGATGTAATTAGAGATTATGCTGGTTTAGGAAAGTGGTGGTTTTAGGTCTCTTCCAAGATCTATGACTTTGCTAGCCCTGGGTAACCAGCTGGCTTCCCATATCAGATATGATTTTCCTCTTGTTGAATGGGTCATACGTCCATCTGGAGAGCTGTTGGTTATTGGCGAGGCATGTGTGTCACTACTGTGCCCTGGAGTTATCACATTGGATTGACTATAGTTATGTCTCATAAATGTTAAAGCTGGATGGGGTTGTTGGTTGTTCCCCTCCTTTGGAAGCTTTCATGGTGTCTTCTGGTCCCATGAAAACCCATCCTCAGGGAAGAGAATCAGGTCAGTTCCAACTCAGGGACATCTGGGCCCTGTGTCTGAAATGCCTAGTGTCTATAGATTTACCTCCTACCTCTGGGGGACAACCAAGGACAATAGCAATAGTCTATAATGTTTTGAGACTCTCATGGACAACCATAACCAGCAGCTCAGAAGAGGGCTTTTCATGCCTGACGTGAGAGTTTCTGTTAGATGGTCTTTGGCTCTTGGAGAGAACATTTGTCAGGCCAGATGGAAATTTTTCATTTGAACTATATATGTATATTTATACAACTCAGGATTTTCAGTTACTTTTAGGTAGATAGTTAATATGATTCCTTTTGACCTTTGTCAGACAGCTTTACTGCTCTTCTACCTTCCTTCTTCTATAGTTACCTTCCTCTTCCCCAATTAACCTCCCCTTTTCCATTTTCCTGATCAGATCATGTGTATTCTCCTTTTCTCCTCTCTATTGCTCCCCCCAGTCCCCACCATGTCAATGGTACCTTATTTTCTTGAATTTTGCCATTACTCCAGGCTGTGCATGCACATCTGAAGATTAGGACCTAGGAGCTCCAGATGAGAGAATACATGTGATGTTTGTCTGTCTGGGTCTGGGTTACCTCAGTCAATGTGTTCTTTTCTAGTTCCACCAATGTACTCACCAGGGTTAATGATTTCAATTCTCTTTACTGCTGAGTAGTACTCTAGAGTCTGTGTGCATTTTCATTTACCGCTCACCTGGTTAAGGCTGTTAGGTTCTTTCCATCTCCTAACTAATGTGAACAGAGCAGCAATGTATAAGGCTGAGCAGGTATCTGTGGCATCCTTTGTGCACACGCCCAAGAGTGACACATCTGGGTCACATGGTAAGCTGGCTGCTCAAAATCACTAAAAAGGCAACAGGAATTTGCCCTCCCTGGTTTGAAAATAAGCGTCTACCCCTTTGTTCCTCACCATGTGATTTAAAAATTATACCTTGTATAGTAAACTGCCAAGATCTGTGCCAGCCTTCTGAGCTGAATGTAAGTAAACATGTAGTGGAGGGGGAGAAGGACAAAGGGAGGGGACAGAGAGTCATCTCAAAATAAGGTTCCCCTTAGTACCTATGTGGATGGAGAGAGTATAAGACAGAGTAGATGGGCTTGTTTTCATTGGCGTCAGATTAAGAATAAGACCTTCGGAAGCCAGGCAGAATTCCTGGAGCTCCTTGGTCACCAGGCTAGCCCAAGCAGTGATCTCCAAGTGTAGGGACAAAAGGAGATCAGTCACAGGACCGGACACCTGACATCAAAGTCTGGCTGCAACATGTATATACACACTCATGTATGCATGCGCATAGGCACACACAGACATACATGTGTGCATGTACAAATTCCTACACTCAAATTCATACATTCAAAGTCTTTTTTAAAAAAAGATTAAGACCTTCTACACCATCAATAAAAATAGATGTTGCACAAACTCTTGTCTTGCCATGGCAATTCTGGATACGATGTTAGATTTAAAAAAGTACCACCCCATAGGGTACTGTAAATTTAGAAATATTTGCAAGGAACACTCACTTAAACATGAGTTTTAAAGGGCAGCATATTCTAGTCTCCAAAACATTTAGCAAATAACCTTTGAGTTCACATGAGCCACCCACACAAAAACCAAAATGAACTACACAGAAAAAAAAATTGCAAAAGCAACTGTCTGTTGACAACCAGATTTTCTTTCAGCCCTCGAGTTCTGGTCTATAAATAATCTGTGTGTTTCGAGTCTGACCATTGTCTTCAGAGGCCCCTCCTGACATATTCTCAGTTCAGGGTGTCTTAAAACAAATATTAAATGTGTAAATCATGGAAACTATTATGTTTTTAGAGGAGAGCTGTTGGAGATATGTGCTTTTCAGATACCCAAAGTGTCAAAATTAAACATTAAGATGATGTATTCTTTCTGTGGAGCATCTGTTTATCTTTGGTGAGATCTCGAGCTTGATAAATCACCAGAGATAAAAACTTCATTTTTAACTTATCATAGATCCCCAAATGCCAAGAGGAAAAATAGTGCTGAGCCTTCTCTCTGTGAATTTACCTCTCTCCCTGCTGATGACTTACAGGGGTTTGTTTGCAGAGAAAACACAAGGCCCTGTTGACTGTCGAAATGATGACTTTTGCTCAGAAACCTGAGAACCGAAGGGGAAAAAAGGAAGCATGCGTTGTCAGACTTGATAATTTAACTCGGTTTAATATCTGCTTAAAGTGGCATGGGGTGTTAAAGTGACCACAAGGTAGTTCAGAGCGAGGTCTTAAGAACACTTGAGTTTTTATTTTTCAGTTTGTGTGTGTGGGCGTGTTTCTGTGTCAGTGTGTACCTCGTGTGTGCAGGTGTCTGGAGAGAACTCAGGTGTCAGATCTCTGGAGCTGGTGTTACAGATGGGTGTGAATCATCAGGTATAGATGCTGGGAGCTGAACTTGGGTTGTCTACAGTAGCAGCGAGGACTTTTAACTGACGAGTTCCACCCCTTAAAGTGAAGTTTTTATTACCAGAATTTTACCTTCCTCTGTTGACATTTAAAACCTCTGAACAGGCTTAACAGAGTGGGTATTGAATACTTGACAGGGATATGATTTTTAGATCAATCCAAGTAACTGATGAAGGTATCTCAGAAGATATAGACAGATGGACAGACAGACAGATAGATAATATATATTATTCTCATCTCATACACATGGTTTTGTAGTACATCAAAATCACTCCAACACTCTCTCTTAATTGGCAATCTGTCTAATCAAGAAATCCCCACAGATTTTATATGTACATATGGATATTGTTATATGGATATTCTTCTGAATCCAAGAGGACCACACAAAGAACGTGTGGCAATGGCTCTGTGGGAAAAGGTCCCCTGCTGCAGTGGTGCCCCAGTGGCTCGCCTGGCCCTTATGCCACTGTTCTCCAGCCCTGAGCAGGTTGAGACAAATTTAATTGTGTGCCAACCTACTCTAGGCCATGGGGGCATAGTTGAGTTTTTCCTGATAACTGCCACAAAGAAGCTGTTCTAAGGAGATAGCTTCTGTCCTAGGCCTCAGAGGTTCCTAAAGTTCCCGTAGCCCGTGACCAATGGCAGCTGTGAGCAGGTGACCTCACTTTGCCTTTCTCTCTCCTCTTGCAAGAAGCATGCAAGTCACGATAAGGAACAAAATCAAGGCATTGCCTCCTGCCATGGGAACATCTAAGATAGCCAGATGTCCTAGAGTTTCAAGTTCCCCACCATTTTCTCAGTCCAATAGCTATACAAAGAGCTAGCCTTTAGAGCAAGAAGCTATTCCACCTGAATTAGTGTCAAAGGGTTGCAGTCCATCCTAGGAGGAAAGAAATGGCAGGCCAAGTCTGTCCATGGGGGCATGAGTGTGTGACAGAAGCCACAACAGACCATGAATTGGAGAGTGGATGGGGGAGAGGCAGGACCAGGAATTATCTTCAAACTCATCCCTAATGGTCTGTCTCCACTAACTAGATGCAAATCCAAACACTTCTAGACTCTTCCAAAATAGCACCTAGGGACAAAGCAGCCAAACAGAGGTCTTGAGGAAACATTTCAGATTGAAATCTCTCGACCCATGCAGGGTTTGTCCAGGTCAGGATGGAGCCTCGTGCAGTGCATTGCTCTGCCCAGTTGGTATGCAGGGTTCCCCTGGGGTAACTGCCAGCAGAGCAGTGGTGAAGGGCAGGTGTATGAACCCAGCACTGAGTGTAGCAGCATGAAGGCAATCTAGACAGGTTAGACAGTAAAGGACCATCCATCCTGTCAAAAGAAGAGGACCGGAGTCCAGGGAAGGCAGGGAATTTTGTTATCAACACCTTCAAAAGTGAAATAACGCAGTCAAAACCACAGGTAGGGAAGAAAGTCTATGTGCTTACTTAGATAAAAGCTGCTGCTCACAAAGCAGGCCTTTGATGAGAGGCTGGCTGTGGATACAGAAAAGAGGAAGGTACTTTATAGAAACTGTAACATGCCCGGCACCAGTAAGGCTAATTTAAATACCCATTAAAGCGTGTTCTGTAAGGCATCTTGTGCTTCCCTTAACCATTCTGTTGGAGAAAGTTGGTTAAGGAAAGATGACCAACTGCCTCTGGGAGAGTCCGGGGCTTGCTTGCATCAACATCTGAGGCCATTATCATGCTCCAACCACACAGTGAATTAATGCTATGGAAATCACATTAATCGCAACCGTGGAAGAGGGTGGTTGAAGGTAGACACCAAAGATACCAAGGTCGTTGGGATTCACTGGAATGGAGTGTGTTTTCTCAGGGTGGCTCATGCAGTGGCTGAACCCAGGACTTTCTGGTGTTTCCTATGGATGCTGGCTGGCTGAGATGGCCTTGTGATCTGCCCAGCTGACTGTGGGAAGTCACGGGCATGGATTTCAGCACTTGTAGTGGGCAAGCAGGGAAGTCTACATGTCTTCAAGCAACCACACCCAACCTGCCATGGGTTTCTGCCATAACCATGAGGTTGTCCTCCACAAGGCGGTGGCTGGCGGAGCTGGCAGTCCCCAGGGAGGCCACTCATCTTTCTGTCTCTTCCCTTCCAGTTGCACTAGAACAGTTCACGCTGGCAGTGAGGCAGTGTCCCAACAGGGAGGACCAGGCTTTGCTAATGAAGGTAGGTTATCAGCTAAATCTTATTTCCTTAAAGCCTCCTAGCATTTTTTTTTTGATTGCCTGGAGGAGAGGTCTGTTTTGTTTTTTTTTTTTTTCTTTTTTTACAAGAGGGAGTAAATTTATCATCTCTGAATTTTGTGCTCCACGGGGATATGCTTGTCAGTGGCTGGCAGGAGGCGGCTGGTTAATGAGCACAGCCACAGTCTGTGGAACACAGAAGAAGTGACAGGGAAGTGGGTGTCGACGACTAGCAGGGAGCTCCGTGACTCTCAGTGGACCTGGTTGGTTTTATTTAAACTTATCTGACAGCCTTGGTTCTTTCAGCAGATTTATGAGACTTGGCCAAATTCCACGTCTCCGACTACACTTTTTAATTAAGACAAAGGATCCCACACCTTCCCAGTTGGCCCCGTCCTCCCTTTCCGTCACCAGTGGGAATGCCACACCAATCAGACCACTTGTGTCAACTGCTGAGACAGTCAACTCGTGTCTTAGATTCTTTGTCCTTGAATTGAAAACAAACTCCTTTTCGTCTCAAGGAGCCACCATTTTATTAGAGAGTGCATTGAGGAGAGCTGAAAAAGGTCAGGCAAATGGTCTGTGTGATCGTAATGAAAACTTTGTCTGAAGGCAAAAAGCAGCTCACAAGTGTAGAGACACACGCACATTTCCACTGATGACTAAGCCTCCTGTTTTCACCTAGAAATGTACACACTGGCCTTGAGCACCAGTGTTTCCATGATGTCATTTCCATCCTTTGCCTTCAGGAAACCATGTATACCAGGAGTTGCATTTCTTTACCTAAATACAGTTTCTTTACCAGGTGTCTTCTGACTTGAGAAATGGGTGGGAAAAAAAATAGGATGTCACTCTAAGGGATTTTCAATTCATTTGCCTAAGGCATGATATTTTTGGTCTGTCTATTTTTTGTTTTGTTTTGGCTTTTTTAACTTTCAATGGTGTCTATTTTATAATAAGGAAGGCCTGCTGATTCCAAGTGTTGGGTTGATCTGGGAAGCCCAGTTCATCGGACTCCAGGGTGTGTGAGACCTGACAGACTCAAGCACATGAGATCTCTTGGTAGTCTGAGGTCTCCCACACTGGTTTTCATTCCCTGCCCCGAGCTCTATTCCTCAGCCTGTCCTTCCAAGTACTGGTTGATTTCCTTTGACCCTGAAGCAGCCCTGGGTCACAGATACTCACAGTTCAAGACAGAACCTTTGTTTTCCTCCTTCAAATTCTGTCTGGCATCTTCTCTTTCTCCTCTCCTCTACACCCCGACCCCTGTTCAGGGGGAAAGACTCCTGGGTTCCACTCCATCCTGCAAGAGAGCCTCACAGAAGCTTATGTGGACATCTCAGAGGCAGTGTGTTTCAGAGAACAGAGCCACTAAGCTCAGGAGCCCACGCCACCCAGCTACTTCTAGTTGCCCTTGTGGTTATATGTCTGAGCCCCTCTCTGGATTTCTTCTGGTCTAAGGCAAGTATGTGAAAACAGAAGCTACCTGAAGGCCCCTCCTCCCGAGCTGCCTTCTGTCGCCTTTCCTGGCTGCACCAGGAGAGAAGGCTCCTTTCGTCCACTGGGTTAGAAACAAACATTTGGACTTGGAGGAAGATGGAGCTTTCCCAAGATGTTCTGGAATGTGTGTACCTCTCAGGATTTTGTGTTTTCCCTGATGTTTCTTCAGACTGTATGACCACAGTAACTGAGAGAGTTGTCTGTGGGAGTTTTTACAGTATCTTTTGAGATATTCGAGCAGGCCTCATCAAAGAAGTTTCACTGAACAAAAATGTGTGCTCTGTTCATATCTACCAAAACTACTTTGTAATTTTTTTTCAAGAGATTGAGGTTTCTTTCATGTCACCTATGAGAGGCCACCATGTGGGCGTGACAGGAATGTGTAGGGTTTTTTGTGGATATGTATAAAAGAGTGTAGGAGAACAGTAGATCATTTTGAACACTCTTAGTCAGCTGACCATTCTGTGTTCACTTTAGTGTATTTGGAGTTTATATGTAGTAAATTTCTTTTGTGTGCATGTGAATGTACATGTGTGTGTGCATGCGTGTGTGTATGTGTGTGTGTGTGTGTAGTTATTTCAACAATGTATTTTGATCATATTCATCTCCTTCCCCCAACTCCTCCAAGACCCATCCCCCTTCCCAGCAGCTGTCAATTGTCAATAGCTCCTTTGCCAGGGATGGGACTTTGTGCCCAACTCCCCTCTCCACACTGGGATTTAGTCTGGGTTTGCACAAGTCTTTTGCATGCTGTCACAACAACTATAGTTCACATGTGCAGCTGTCCTGCTGTGTCCAGAAGATACCGCTTTGTTGCAGTCATCCATTTTCTGGCTCTTATAATCTTACTATCCATTTTCTGGCTCTTATAATCTTACTATAACCTCTGCTACAATGATCTCTCTCAGCCTTGAAAGGAGGCAGTGTATTATAAATGTTCCATTCAGGGCCGAGCATTCCAAAGTCTCTAATTCTCTGCACTTTGGCCAATTGTGGGTCTGTGTTGATCACCATCTGTGGTGAAATAGAAGCTTCTGTTATGAAGGTTGAGGAGTCATTGACCTATATGTTTAAGGATAAGTCACTAGGAGTCAATTTAATACTATGTCCACTTAGAGACTAATAATATAGGATTCCCACCTAGTACCTGTGACCTATGTTTCAACACATGGATCAGAGCTTAAACCCAATGAGGAAGTGGCTGGTTACTTAGATATTCCTGCCACTGTTGCGTGTCTCGCCAAGTTGATCTTCGCTGTAGCTCACAAAATTCACAGCTGGATAACACTGATGACTACTTTTCTCCTCTAATAGTATATATAAAACTTGTCAGAATGATGGAATCTAGCCAGTGAGATGAAGCATCCAGTTAGCACCAGGCTGATTTTTTCATATTCATATTCATAAATGTGGTTGGTATCTCCAGCAATAGGGTCTTACTGCAGCTCCTGGAGTGTGGCCAAGAGCACTGACCTACACTACTTAAGGTCTATGGGGCCTCATGGGCCAACAACTCCAAACAAAAGAAGCAGCTCACCCTTGGCACTGGGTTTTTATTTATTAGGCTATGTATCTAGTAAAGACATTGTCATCCTGTTTTAGATTAATTCTAATATATATTCTTTGAAAGGTCCTTAGAGTCATTTATCCTTCCACATATGCCCTCCTCTACCCTGCTCTCTCTTCTCCCTCCATGATTTAACACTTCCTATTCATTATTCACTTTTATAAATTTCAATTTTTGATTTCTTCTTACAATAATTTCTTGGGATCCAAACAACAACAACAAAAAAAACCTAACATGTACTTGTCAAGGTAGGCCATGACCAAGAAGCTGATGTTCCCAGGACAATGCTCATTGACTGCACGTGGAATGTACTGACCCTTGTTGGGAAACTCGAGTCTTAATTTATGGTAGTGGAGGAGTACATCTTCAACACATGCACAGGGGGCAGGGGTAGGCCAAGTATGACATTCCATTTCCATGCACATTGTTGACTCCTACTGCGTCAAACATTACTGAAACCAGAGGACGGGCGCTTTAGTGGAACCTGTGAAGGTGTTCTATGTATGGACCTCCAAGAAGATAGAAGATATGAGCAGAGAGAGGCATAGAGTACATTGAACTCAGATAGCCCTGGAAGATCGGAAGTGGCAGAACTCAAGATGGTAGAAGCCAAAGCCTTCGTCTAGATCAGAATGAGCAAAAGTTGTCAGAAGGTGTGGCTTCTGGAGCCTTTGGCATCTCCCTAATGCAACCACCAGGGCAATAGGACCGACAGAGAAGCCCTGCTTCTAATGCCTCCTCCTCCCCAGCACCTTAAGAGCCCATACAGGAAGCCAGGCGTTGATGGAGTCACAAGACACGCTACAGTCTCACACCTCACACCGCCATGAATGCCGCCATGTTTTCCCAACCACAAGGAACTGAAACCTCTGGAAACCACAAGGCATAAGCCTTCTCTCTCTTAAATTGTTTCTGTGGGGTATTTCAGTCACAGCTTTGTATAAGTAACTAATACCCTCTCTCAATCAAATAGCCCTCCCTTGCCTCTCCAGCTTCTTTCTCAGGGCCTTTGAAGACTCTTCAGTCCCCATTCCCACCAGGTTCATCCTGACACTTTTGAAACTCACATGTCTATGGAGGGAGACAGGCTACTGATGGTCACTGTCCAGATAACACTGCATTTGGGCCATCATATCCCAGTCTGACAGTTACTCCTCCTCACTTTGCTCCTGCAGCTCTTGCTCTTAACTCTTATGCATCTAATAGGCAACATTTGCTTTCTGTTTGGGAAGTCAGGAGCCTCCCTGTGACTAAAATGTCTTAAGGCCTTCACTTTCTAGGCTCCCACGCCTCCCTTTGATAAGGTAGAAAAGTCAGTAGCATGCTCATGGGACAGTGGCTCTACCAGGGAGCTGTCACTGTCCCCAGCTCAGATGACAAGAGCAAGTGTAAGGGACACATGGCTTATGCCACCCCTGAAGCAAGACAGTAGAAGCAAGGCACTCCCCAGTCAGTGAGTACCTAGAATAAAGCCTCCAGCTTGGACCTGGCTCAGTTTCCCTACCTAAGGCTAGGACACCTTGTGAGGGTGAAGGATAGACCTTTCCGTAGATAGAACCTTACATCGCTGCACATGGCCCATAGGGAACAGTAAAAAGAATGAAACTGTCTGTGAAGATAAGTAAATAAACAAACCAACAGGAAGCCAGCAGCCTTCCACCTCTGCTCCCAAACCGCATATCTTTGGTAGGGCTGCCTGGGAACCAGCAGCCATGGTGTGCTGGCTGGGAGCAGAGCTGTCTTGTGGTGGGATGGTGATGGTGTGTCTTAAGGAGACATGATGAACATCTCTCCTGTTTCCCATCCACCTGGCAGCGTATGCGGGGGCCAAGGCAGATGGTGGACACAGCTGTCAGGTGTGATGCCTGGGCCGTGCAAACCCACAGAGATCACGGTGAGTTTGCAAGGCCAAATGCCCCTGGAGGCTTCTTTAGCACCATACCACCCACAGAGCATTAATGCTGCCCCAGATACAAAGAGGAACCTGGGCAGATATGAAGAGAGCCTCCCCCTCTCACACGTTCTCCTGCCACTAAGTCTGGTCAGATGCAACTGTTTCTCCGTCTACCTGAGTTTAAGAGAACAGAGATGCTAGAGCCTTTCTTCAAACTAAAAATCTCCTAACAACAGACACAAAACGACCCTTTGGCCTTCCACATTTACCGAGCCAATCTCTTCCAGAAGCAGGCATTTTCTCCTAGCCTGGTGGAGAAAAGGGCTGTGAGGAATAAGGGCTTTTCCCAGGAACACAACGCTTGTGCCTTCGCTTAGAAGGGGCTGTGCTGAGGAGAAAGGAAATTTTCCACCTCACAGCTCCACTGCTCTGCCCCCCTCCCGAAAGTTCAGAAGAGCCCAGCAAGCCGGTTGTCTAGTGTCTCTTAAATTGTCATTGTCACAAAGATTCTTTCTGCTTCACTTCTCTCTAAGCTCCCCATCCCCCACGCTGCCTGACCGGAGAGGAACGTCTGAGCCATTCAGCATCCAGTGTGGGGCACAGAGCTGAGCCTCCACACAGGTGCCCTTTGTGTCCCTTTGTGCTTAGAGGAGACCTTTGGTTCCCAAAGGGTACTCACCAAGGCAACTGAGTCTCTGAGCAGAGCTCTCAGTGGGGACTGTCCCGCCCTGACAGGCTTCTGGCAAGCAGCAATTTACGCCTGTCAAGTGGGCGAGGTGGGTTTTTCCCTCTTTCCTGCACTCTAACTGCTCTCTCTTCCTTTTCTCAATGTGTGTAGGAGGTAGCCAGTTTAAGAACCAAACCTAGCAACCAATGGTTAATTGCAAACACCTCTCCTCTGCGCTGGGCCAAATACAATGCCCTTTCTTCTGCAGGTGGCCCTTTTCAGGCCCAAAGACTCCATCCTTAGTCTCTGGTCAGCAAAAGTTTCCCCTTGCCTCTCAAGCCAGGGCCCTTTAGGGGTTGTTGCACAGGCTCCGTGCCCCACCTATGCCCAAGACCACCAGTCAGTCGGTTATCTGGGCTGGTCATGGGATTGAGCCTCCCACACAGGAAGAAATGAGCTCTCATCTGAAGCTTGACTGCCTGTCCAGGATGGAGACTACCGGCCCGTGTTCTGAATCCTGACCATGCCAATGACTGGTGGAGGCCAGCCTTCAGCCACTGTTCTGTTCCCATGATCTTCTTCTTGCAACCAAGGGCCCACAGACAAGAATGCATGAATGACCACAGCAATCCTAGGAAATGTTATGTAACAAAAGTTGACTGGGTTCCTGTTATGTAGCTGTTAAAGTTCTGTGTCTGGCTCCTTTGCAAAATCTCTACTCCATGCTTGTGCACATCAGAAGGGAAATAGATAGCCATGATATAAAACTCACTGTTTTATAAAACATGACTTCCAGAAAGAAATGCTTTTCTCTCCTTCTTGTGTCTCTATGACACTGGAAGGTTCCCCTTCATCACACTGGAGGGCTTCTCACAACTAACTGAGTGTGACAAAATTCTGCAGGGATCTGCTTAAACCACTCCTCCAAATCTCATCCCAGTGTAATTTTAATTCTGGAAATAATCTCTAGTATGGAGAACTGGGCTTTTAGCTTGTAGGACTTTTAAACGCAAGGACTAATGTCGGACTATGGGACCCGGTGACGAGCAGGCAGAAGAGTCATTTCCTTGGTCTTTGGACATATTCGCTACAATCCCACTTCTAAAGCACCTGTGGGAGCCTGTTATACACCAGGCTCTGTGGTGGGCACTGGGGGTACACATGTCAGTAAGACAGCTACTTTTGTATAGACCTCGGTGAATAGAGACATCACTGCATCCAAGTATGCAAACACCCTGGAATACCTCAAGCCCTGAGGAGGGTAGTTGACCACAGGGGAGCACTCAGCTAGACTCCAAGTCAGCATGGATTTAGGGAGGACTCCTCAGAGGAGGAGGCACCGACGCGTGCCTTGGAAGCTGATACACAACAGGGATTCTGACAACGGCTGCCCCAGAAGAGGGAGTCCTGAATATTCTGTTCCGATCTGCGTATTTTCCCACCTGACCCTGAGGTGACTTTACACAGCCTTTAGTGTTCCTTCCTTGGCCAGGAAAAACTGGCTTTCTTGAGTGGATATCAAGACAGGTGTTGTGGGAGAGAATCTAACAAAAGCTGGCATGAATAGTCACCCTAGAATTGTTCTGAGAGTCAAGCCTCTAAGCCAGAAGTCAGGGGAAGAGAGGAAGGGACCTGAGTACTCTGGGGAGAAGGGGAGAAGGGTCTTGTCTTATAACAAGGGGTCTGCTCTGCTGTGGGATTCCACACTCCAACCGACTCCTCGCAAAGCTCTCTGCTTTAAGAGAAAGGGGCTGGTGTCATTCTGCCGATGCCGTTGTGTATGAACATCATCAGGCTGACAATGTCCTTTGTCACCCAGGGGACATCTAACCAGCCCCTGTTAGACTGTTAAACGTTTAAATCAATAGCTAAGCAGAAAAGCAGCTAGGTGACAGAAGTCCTCATGTTTGAAAATTCAGCAAGCTGCTCCTCCAAGTGTGGTACACTCAACTCTCTGGGGACCTCCCCGCGCATGCCAGGCGCAGGGCCTGTGATGATTAGGCCTCCTGGTGTACTTCGTCCCCCATTTCCTCTCTACACAGATGTACAGACTAGATTTCCTTTCAGGCTGCAACTCTAGAAGACAGGGCAAGAAGAAGGCGATGACTTGGAACAAAAATATGAGAGGTGTTTGGTGGGAAACACATAGAGAAAGCAGAGAGACACGTTTGGCTCTAAGAGACAAGGTTGTGTATTGGGGGAAGAGAGCCTGGCGGACACTGGCCATCTCACCAGCACTGTGGATCCAGCCTAGAAGACAGTCACACGGCTGTCCTGTGTCTAGAAGAACACAGATTTCCCAGAAGACAGCCAAGGGGACATCAGTGCTACCATTATGGTAAAAAGTCACACTGGGTGGCTGACAAGGCGGTAAACCCCGGCACCCACGGGAGACAGCTCTCCACCAGTCACATCTGCACCCTGAGTAATAACAGGAATTGTTTGAGAGCTTCTGCTCTCTACACCGGATGGACTCTTCCTTTTGTCCTTACTAAATTTTAGTTGCTTAAATTTGGTTGGTGTTATAATGTTTAAATTTCCATTAAATTAAAAAAAAAAACACCAGGATATCAGCTATAGTACGTGGTGGGAAGGATGAAGGACTAGTTAGATCTCATGCTTTCTTTTTCCAGAATCTAGGCAGGCAGTAAAGAGAAGAAAAAAAGAGGGAGAGAAGGAGGGAGGGAGGGAGGAAGGGAGGGAGGTAGGGAGAAAGGGAGGAACATAGGAAGGAAAGAAAGTGAATTTTTATTTTATTTTAATCTCCACCTCCCATAAGACAAGGCTTCTTTGTATATAGCTCTGGCTGTCTTGGAACTCGCCTGGCCTGGAACACACAGAGATCTGCCTGCTTCTGCCTTCTGAGTGTTGGGATTAAAAGTGCACACCACCACCACCCATCAAAATGGATTATATTTCGACTAAAATATCAGGGGGAAAATAGTACGAATGAAGGCACCAGCTAAGCAACCGCTGTCCCTTCTCAACGTCTCCTGCCATCTTTCCAACTCTGAGAAAGCCTTTCTTCCTTTCTTGTTCCTTCTGGACTGTCAAGGATTGAATGGGATCAAGGTGACTTCTGTATTCTGAAGCCTGTGCCATATGGGAAGGCAGCTAGGAACAGCCCATCCACAGCTGTCTGGTCAATACATTACATTCCAGAAGGGCTTTTTACAGAGCTGAGAGCACTAAATGCTAAGACTGGGAGCAATTACGTGTGCAAGACTGGCTTGCCTTTCCAAGTAGAAGACCCAGCTTATGTAAAAAAAAAAATCAGACTTATTCATGGCTATTATTTCTGTTAAATGTAATAAGTCACTTAAAAATAGACATGGGAAGACAGACAAACTGGGAGCCCCGGGCCCCAGGCGTGGAGTGCACACGTGGAGCCCTCTGCTTTCTCAGGAAGTTTCATATCCCAGAGTTGCTGAAAACGAAGTAGAAAGAAAGGTAACTCAGAAACTGGAAAAGGCTACCATATACTGCCACAGCGGCATAAGGAAGAAGAAAAGGAGGAAGAAAAGGAGGGAGAGGAGGAAGAAGGGAAAGAGAAGGGGGAAGGGGAGAAGGGGGAAGAGGAGGAAGAGGCAAGAGAGGAGGAGAAAGAGAAGAAAGGCCTGCTTACTAAAAGGTCTGAGGTGAAGTCAGTCTATAAAGAGAATGCCTTTGTTTCTGGAAGCCAGCGCAATAAGACAAGACACAAGAATATAAGCTGGAACCTCTTATACAAGAAAGAAGAAAAGCAAACACTGACTTACGTGTGGCAGGCTTGCTTACCTGTTTAAAAAACCCTAGCAGTTGGTCCAAACTGGCAGCCACATGCTACATGTGACCTGGGATAGCTATGAATATACCCAGTGCAGAACAGTAAACTTAGGTTAAATGTATATACACATATATATATACATATACATATACATATATATACATATATACACATATATACATATATCACCCTTCTCAGGTATAAACTTTGTAGATGATGATATTGTGTCACAATGTCAAGTGGTTGGACACACCATTAAGGGATCTCAAAACAAGAAACAAGGGGCAAAAGAAGAAAGAAAGAAATTAATTCCTGGAACTTAAATCAGAGTTCACCAAAGTTATAGATATAAGGCCAACATGAAAATATTGATATTATATTTGAAGGCTAGCAATGAACACCTGGACATTGAAGTTCTTTAGATACCATGTACAATATCAACCTTTTTTTTTAAAAAAAAAAAGCCACAGTACCCAGTAATAAATCTACAATGATACGTGTGGGGCTTGAATGTGGGAGAGTGATCTGAAATGCTGAAGAAGCAAATCAAAGCTGACCTACATTATTGGAGAGACTCATCAGCTAGAGGTTTCTACGAAGTAAATGTATAAGTTCTTTTTATCGTGATATTCAGGTTTAAAATCTCTTATCGCTGGGTACAAAATCATCCTGAGATTTTTAGGTAATGAAAAGTACCTAGAGGAACCTAAAAGATCATGAGAAGAAAATGAAGTGGGAGGCATCAGCCAGAACAGTTTCAACTATGGTGATTGGAGTCATCAGAACTCCGCCGCTCGTAGTTTTGTAGGTGCACAAGCATATGGCTCAGTGGTTCATGCCTCGAGGGGAGATGCAGAAATACGTGCACAAACAGGGCCTCCTGGCCTTTTGAACTGGCAACAGCAAACCCAACAGAAGAAAGACAGCCTCTTCAACAGACTGCAGTAATTGGGCACTCATAGAGGAGATAAGGGAGAAGCCAGATATGGTGTAGAACTGGGGATGACAGTAAGTTAAGTCGGGATCACTCTGATTCAGGAAGAAGAGCCTGACTGAGTGGGGCGCTTATCCACAAGTCTCCAGTTTCAATGCATGCAGTAGGGGTGTGATTCCCTGCCACTGTGGGAGTCAGCTTTCTGTGACTGTAACAAATACCCAGACTAAGCAACTTATATAGAAAAAAGGTTAGGGGCTATAGTGGTGCAGGCCTGTCATCCTGAAAGCTGAGGATATAGCTCAGTGGTAATATTCCCAACACCACAAAATGAAAGGGGAGAAAAGAGGTTAAAGCTCTATTTTGGCTCATGGTTTCAAAGGGTTTGGTCTAGGATTAGGTGGCTGCCTGCTTTTGTGTGCCTGGTTTGGGAAGCTGAGTAGTAGAACAAAGCTGTTCTTTTTTTGAGCTAGGATGATAGGACAGACAAAGAGTCTGGCCCCCAGTGCTAGGATGGGCAGAAGAGCCTGGCTCCCAGTATTCTTTCAAGGGTTTGTGCCAATGATCAAAAAATGTACCACTATGCCCTACTTCTTAAAGGTTCCAAGTTGGAGATAAAACCTCTAAGAAACAGGCCTTTGGTGGACATTTAAGACCTAGACTGTCTCAACCAGCCAGCACAGTATGCTATGCAGGAGCCCCTGGGGTGTAGCCTAGCATGCATGGCTAGCTTGCTGAATTTGCTCTACATGATAAAATCTACAAGATGAAGAGTGAGTTTGCCAGAGTATGGCAACCACAGGCCAACTGTGTGACGCCAGGTTGCATGAGAACCATCTTCCTGTCATCCTCACTTGCTGCTTGGACCAGGCAGTGCTCTGGTCTCCCCGATGTGCCTGACTCCTCTCATCTCCCTTTTGTTTGTTGATCTTGTTTCCTGTGCTTTTCATTTTCTGTCATCTGGAGACCAGGATGCATTTGCATCCAGGCCTGTCAGTAAGGCAGAGAGCAGGCTGTTCTGGGGCTGTCCCTGCCTTTTGTCAACTCCTGTGTGTGTTTGATCCACCATGACACCAGCATGTGGCCCGTCCTAAAGAGAAGTCACCTCTATTACAGAACATGGTGCTAAAGACAGAACCAGCCAAAGAGCCACAGGAAACTCTGTCCCCACCTCCCACTCCTAGAACATTAAGATTGCTACTGGGTTGGGTTTTTTAAGTAGAGACACATCTCCAAATAGTTTGGAAGCTTAACTTTAATTATGAACAAGTTCCTCAGATGGTCAAATAAAAGAAGACTAAAATGGACACCACACTGTCTTCCCTGCTTTGGGGTTAAAAATGATTAAGGCCGCCTTACCTGAGCTCACAGCTGAGATCTGGAGGAGACTCAACAGGGAGTTTGAAGGCTCAGAGGTAGGCATTGCTCCAGTCCAGCCCAATTTAAGTCACTTTTCTGATGTAAGGGATGCCCTTAGAAATCGCGAAGCTGGTGTTTTCTCGCTAATGCTGACAGAAATTCCTTAAACTGGAAGATTGCACCATCGCCCATCAATTTTACAAGGCGATAACGGGGATCCCAAGCGGCTAAAGGCTGAGGCCGGAGGCAGACCACTTCATCACAGTGAGAGAACTGGGTTGCTGCTGGAGGAAGCTGCTCTGTACTCACGCTGCTCTTCCCCTGTGTTAATAAGCTTTGTTCATCTTCCCTGACACCACAGGCCAACTCCACCCGTTTGCTTCATCTCTCAGCTTATTATGCAGCTCGGGCTCTGTCTGCAGGCCACCAGCTTGTCATAAATTGCAGGCAGCCCCCTTAGTTCTTCTGCTGTGGGTCCCAGTGGGCCCAGGCTCCTGGGAACCAAGACTCTCCAAACTCATTGGTTTCCAAAATGCACATGGTGCCCAGATACTGGCCTGGGCACAGTGGGGCACTCCAAGATGCCTGAGCATGTTGATCATGTTGTGATCAAGGAGTGAATCACATGACTGGATAATTACACCAGCAGGCGCACTGTGTAACGGAGGGGAAAAACATATAGTTGTGAGAATCCAAGAGGCAAGAAGCCACGTTAATGGAGGGGGTCCTTGAACAAGATTTAAGATACAGAGACCTTCTGATACTGTGGCCGTTTCAGCTTGGAGTTTGCCATTTCAAAAAAGAGGCTGTATAATACACATTCATTCCACATTGTCGAGCAATGTGGTATGGTTTGAGAAGCCCTACGGACTCTAACACACTCAAGACAGAGCAAACAGGAGATGCGGCTATGGCTGGCATGAGGGTTTCACCGTCAGCTGCTTCTGTAAGAGGGAGGACACTACAGATGATGATACGCAGTCTCGTCAGTGTTCAGATCAGGCCACACTCAGTGCACATCCATTACTATCAAGCATCATGTATTGTTAAGTTCTTCAACACTTGGTAGCACCACAGGCGTGTTCACAATGTCACTGCAAACGGGAGAGATGCTTTGCAGTGTCAGGATGTCTGCATCTCTGAGGGGAAGCTGTCAATCACTGTGATCTTTTGTTTTGTCTTGAGACAAAGTTTCACTGAAAAGCCCTACTGGCTTGGAACTTGCTAGACAGCTCAGGTGGAATAGAGCTAATGGTGATCCTCCTGCCTCAGCTCCGTCACTTCTAGTCTACTCTTACAGGCTTATGAGTGACCTATCTGTTGTAGACTGAAATGTAGATTTGGAGCTAAATTTTTTAAAACATGTATTTTTAAGTTACCATGAAGCCTGATGATTTTGTTCAGGAATTTATAGAACTGAATTTTACACACATAGATTTGTGTATTAGGAATGGTTAAATTCCTAATAATAGTCTTCTATGGTGGCTTTATAATTTTTGTTTCTCCCTTTCTAATGCCCCCTGGAAACCAGTGATATAGTGTCTGTAGATAGTCTTGTCTTTTTGAAAATGGAAGTCCGCAGCCCTAAACTTTTTATATTCATGTCTTTCTCTTGCCATGATGACTGTGACAAGTCGTTGTGACGTTCAATGGGTAATTCTTTTTTGTTGCTGAGTCATAGTCTATTGCGTGGGCCTCTAAGTCTTTCTGTTCACCCATTAAAAAATGTTTGGTTGCTGTAAATATTCCTGTGTGGGCTGTTATATAAATATAGGCCTTTAATTCTCTAAGATAATATAGCTTTTTCCAACTCTGGTACATCATTAAATCGTAAATATCTCCCAAATGTTAAAAGTTTAATGCTTACATTGGCAGTGTAAGAGATGAAAACCTTTGAGAGATTTTGGATTATTATGAGCATGTCCTGGAAAGGGTACGCGTGACTCTAGTCTCTTCCTTTCTTTTTTATGCCTCAGCATATTTTGCTATACCATATACTCCCTATTAGAGGCCCAAGACTAATATCTCTGGACTCAGGAGTTCAAAACTGTGAGTTCAAATTATCTTTCTGTCCCTGCAGTTGGTAAGATTGGGTATCTGTTACAGTACCAGAGAGCTGTTACACTCACAGTGTATAGATACTCGGCCCATCCAGCCTCAGTGTTTGGAGGGAAGTTTCCCTGCCCGCTGCAAGGTGTTTGGGGGTAACCCCAGCTTCTACCTCAATAGATGTTGATAGAATTTCTCAGTGTCAATGAGTAAAATGACTACATACATTACCAAGTGCAAAACTCACTCATAATTGAGAACCACTTCTCCGAGGTAGGTGCACTGGGGTGACCTGAGAGTTGTAAGAGAAATGAATCCTTTCATCCCCAAGTTGCTTCTGATCATGGCCTTTAACACAAGGATAGAAACCCTGATAATGAAGACAGCAGGGTTCCCTGCTCTTGCATTTCCAGAAGACATCATGTACACTCTGTGTTATTCTTTATTAGATATAGGTGTGATTCACCAACAAGGCCTTCATGCTTCCTGGCTGTTTTCCAAAAACTTTAAAATGATGGATTCAATTTCTTTAATCTTTCTAGTCAAGTATTTCTTCTGATGTGATTCTTGGTAACATACAATATTCTGTAAACTGCTCTATTCTAAGTTGGGAGATTTGCATGACTGAAGCCCACAGTTTCCCATTTTTCTTTTAGTTTCTGTGGGGCAGTGTGGTTTTCTGCTACTTCATGTATGATCTTAATAATGGTGCGTCTATTTTCACATTCTCAAGCCCATTAGGGCAGTGTTAATTATGTTGATTATAATTTAAAATAACAAATGTTGATTTTCATTTATTTATCGCAATTGCTTTTCCATTTTCATTTTTACTGTTGTCATATATATATATTATATATTATATATATATGAGAGAGAGAGAGAGAGAGAGAGAGAGAGATCCTGTATTTCTCTTCTGTTGGGTTGCATTGGATTTATTTTACCCTTGGTTTTCTAAGGTTCTTGAGGCAGATGCTTTCCTTTGATTTTTCTTCTTTAAGCTAAAAATCTGGTATGAATTTGCCTCTGAGAATGGCTTTCTCTATATCACACAAGGATTTGCATATTTTGTCTTAATTTTCTTCATGACCCTTGAGCTTTATTTTTCTTTTTACAAATTATTAAGAAGAATGCAGTTTAGTCTCCGAGTGTCACAAGACAGTCTTGGTTTCCCATTGTTGTTGGCTGCTTGGTCAGCCCTATGGTAATTACAGGATATACAATGTTTTTAATATCAGAAAAAATCAGACAGTAGAGCAAAGAAAACATCTGGAAATAGAGGAAATTATATCACAAGAAAGGAGTAATAAAAGAAGACACAATAATGTGAATTCGCTTACAGAAAGTTAAAATACACAAGGCAGAGATGGACGGTGGCTCAGTAGGTAAGCAAGCTTGCTCTGCAGACAGGAGGAACTTAGTTGAAAACAACGCCCACATGAAAAGATGGGCCTAGCTATGGGCTTGGCAGGACAGAGACGGGCAGATCATGAGAGCTCACTTGCTATCCTGCCTAAAATAGCAAGCATCTTCTAATTCAGTGAAATACTCTGTCCCATCTTCTCAACGTCCCCTCTGGTCTCCATACCTGTGATATGCATACTGTACAATCAGGTGCAACACACACACACACACACACACACACACACACACTACACACACACACACACACACACACCACCACCACCACCACCAGCAATATATAGAAACAAATATATGTATATAATACATTTATATGTACTGTGTATTATTTACTATATGGCATATATATTGTGTACATATGTGGTGCAAAGCCCAGACAGAATTAAAATGATATGCCGTAGTTACATTTTTAATTGTTAAAATTGTTCTTATGATCCAGGGTCTGTCTGTCTTGCTGACTAGTTCACTGCTTGAAGAACAATCTGTTTTATGCCACTGTGGGATGGAATGTTGTGTCTGTGTGAACCAGCTGGCTAATAAGGTGGTTGAATTCTGGGTTCTTGCTGATATTCTGTTCGTCAGTAGTCTCTTGGCTGACATTCACATCTCTAAATGTCTCATTACTAGAAGCCTAATGTTGACACCTCCAGTTACACCTGTGGCCCTGTCTCTTGGTTGTGTCTGAAGCAGTTGTCTTGAATGCCTGTTGTTTCCACCCGCCATGTTCAGCTGCATATCTGTCTACCGCCTCTTCAGGCCTCCTCCTTATCCCCTTGTACTCTTGGGTATTTTCTTTGCTCCCAGGTCTAATTTGGCTGACTTGACAGAGCTGCTGAAGGTCTCTTTGGATTCATTTCGGCATGGGTTATCCCAGTCCATTACCATGGTTTGAGTTGACCTCTGTGGTGTATGAAGTGATTTTATCTAAAGTAGAGTCTTAATTTTGAGAACGCTGGAGAGATGGCTGAGGGTTAAGCATGTGTACCCCTCTTTCAGGGGACCCTAATCAGTTCCCAGCATCCGATTGCTCACAACCACCTGTAACCTCATCATCTCTGGTGGCCTTCTCAAGCACCATGCTCTATGTGCATCAAACAAACACACACACACACACACACACACACACACATGCACACGCATACACACACACATGCACACGTAGTTTAATTATTTTAAAACTTTGAAAAATCATTTTGAAAGCCCCTACTTTGATCAGTGTTTATACAAGTCATATGTACTAATGTTTATGTCCATATGTCATCGTTGATGTCTATGCCCACCATTTTATCCTGCTTCTATTTGTTTCTTCCCACAGCTGTTCCCTTGTTTCCCTTTACATATTGCACTCACCTGCTATGGCTGATCCATTCAGACTATCTACCTACCTGCCACTCACTGGCCACGCTAGTCCCTGTGTTCTCAAGACTCTGTCCTCGGGTTCAGTTGTCACGGTCCCTTTTGTGCTTAGCCTTATTGATTCACACGTGTATACCTATGGTTGAGCTCGGAAGCTCACGGTTTTGTGGGTCTGTTTCCCCGAGCCCATCCTACCTGTACTGCTTCCCTGGGACTCCCCTTGCAGCTAGAAAACCATGGCTTAGTTAACTTGCTTCTGCTTACTGCCTTGAGGGACCAGCTTCATGAAGGCTAAAGGAGAGAAAGGTTCAGCTTACCACCAGTTCAGCATACGCTTTGAATTCTGGTCTTCCCCAGTCTGGCTGCAACCTTTTACTATTCAGAATTTTCAGATTGTCTCTCTCTTCATACCTTCCAGGAAACGAGGAAAATCACCCACTCTACTGCCTTGGTTTCTATCCTGTGACAAAACACTTTGACAAAAGTGATTTAAGAGAGAAAAAAAAGACTTATTCTGACTCACAACTCAAGATTACAGTCTGGTCCATTCGGGCCAGGATGTCAAGGCTGCAGGAGCGTAATGCAGCTGGTCAAATTCCATCCACAACCAAGAAGCAGACGGCAATAGAGGCATATTAATGCTCAGCTTCCTTTCGCTACATAAACAATCCAGATGCCAGCCAGGGAATGGTTTCACCCACAGTGAACAGGTCTTCCCACCTCACTTAACAAAATCAAAAAAAAAAAAAAAACCCTCTCCAAGCCTGAGCAGAGACTTGTCTCCCAGGGATCCTAGATTCTGTGAAGTCAACAGCTCTCATTAACCATTAGGGTCATCCTACTCCAAACAAAATCCATGTTTTTAGAAAAAGTTACCTCGTTTCTTTCATTAAGCTCTGAAGGGTAAAGGTTCTATGGTAAGCAAGACTTTACAAATTTGTATGTCATATTGTATCAGGTGATTGAACCAAAATCCATAGTGATTTGAAAGGGCCTGAGGTAAGGCACCCGATGAAGACAGCTTTAAAAGAACAAGTTTGTAAGTATTTACTTAGGGGTGTAGATACGTCTTCCCGGGTTGATTGAAAGCTGTTTGTAGGAGGAAGGGTGTAGGTGTAAGTATTAAATTATAAACCAAATGCATGTGAGACTTTTCCCACTTTATTTAAAAATATTATGTGACCATATGAGAGTACACTGTATTTTACTTTGCATATAAAAGCGTAGATTACAAAGTCAAGGCATAGTGAACCTTGAGATGAGACAATATCTGGATACATTTCCTCCTTTCTGGCATATTAGAAAGAGAACGAACATCTAGAAGCCATCAGGTTAAAGAAAGCACAAAAATGAAGCTTGTAGGGAAAAGGGTGGCTTAGCCGTTAAGAGCACTTGTGGTTCTTTCAGGGGATCTGGGTGTGATTTCCAGTGCCCATCAGGTGACTTAGGACCACCTGTAACTTACAGTTCTAAGGGATCTGACACCCTCTTCTGCTCTCTATGAGCACCCTCACACAATGTGGCAGACAGACACACAGACACACAGAAACACACATAAAATAAATCTTAAAAAAATAAGTTTATGTAATAAGAGGAAAGTAACAGTTAAATTATATTAAAGATAAAAAGGCCAGGCCAGGTGGCAAAGCAGAAGCAGACAGATTTATTTGAATTTGAGGCCAGCCTGGTCTATGTGAGTGAGTTCCAGGCTAGCCAGGGCTACATATGAGACCCAGCTTCAAATAGAAAAATAGATACACAAAAGACAAAAGGGGTAGAGAGACGACTCGGTGGTTAAGATTGCTTACAGGGCAAACATAGGGATCTGGGTTTAAGTCCCCATGTGAAAAGTCACTAGGGGTTGGACAGACAAATCACTTGGGCCTTCTGGCCACCAGCCTCACTCCAGGTTCAGTGAGAAACTCCATGCTGAGAGAATAATGTAGAGAGGGATAGCTCAGGAAGCCCTTTTCCCCATGCCCCACACTCCCACACCCCCACCAGCATCTGCATATACTTGTATGGGCACATATACCACACACATACATACACACCACACACAAACACACACACTACATACCATGCACACACACATGCACACCATAAACACACACACATACTACATACCATTCACACACACACACACCCCTCAGGGGAGAAAAGAGTGCCTAGAAGTATAAAAGTCTCTATGTTGTTAAGGCCTGGTATTTAGAAGTTGTCACAGACTCCTGATTTGTTTTTCAGGCAGCAGAAGTTACAGGGCCAGTGGTAAATAATAAGAATCACTGGAGACCATCCCTGGCAGAACCTTTGTTAGACCCCAGACAGAACCAAACAGGAAATCCTTGTACCTCCTAGAGCTCCTCTGAGCTCATTCATAGCCTCAATCCCCAGTGAAGAGCTTGATATAAATGACTTTTCCCGAACTGAGAGTCCCTGAAGAGCTGGACACAGAAGGGACTAAGCCTGGGCCTTTGGTATCTCTACCTAGATGTGATTCTGTTAACCAAAGAGCCAGCACTCATCCTGTTTACAGGGACAAGCCAAGAGGGCAACCTCTGCAGAGTCTAAATGGTATTCCTGAAACAAGGCAGAATTTGAAAGACAATTCAGAGTGTCACAGGAAGGTAACCCAAGAGCCTAAAGAAAAGAGCACACAGCCAGTAAGCGCCCTGTGAGCCTGGTATAGCTGGCGGTGTAGAACTAAGCCTGCATTGTGTAGCAGAGGCTGGCTTGCCAGTAGCTTTCTGCAGTTCAGTGGACTTTGGCTTGAATTGGTAGGACTGGATGAGAGGCTGATGTTAAAGCTAGGACTTGTGATGAACATCTTTTCTCTCCAGTTCTACTCTCTTCTCTATCCTGCAACCTCCCTGGGAAGTTGACCCACTTAGCATGCATGGATACAAGCTATCTCAGTTTCTTCCCTGTTGCTGTATCAAAACACCCCCAAATGGATACTTTATGAAGAATAGAAATATATTTGGCTCACAGCTGTGCTGGAGGCTGGAAAGTTCCAAGAGCCTAGTGCTCACATCTGCTCCGTCTGGTGAGGGGCTGGCTTCGTGCTGCGTCCTAACATGGCAGAGAGCATCACAGGACAAGGATTCTAGTCCTGTTCTCTCTTCCTATAAAAGCTGTCCTATTGGTCTCATCCTTTCAGGAGTACCACTAACTTGAGGATTATGTCTCCAGCAGGGGGACTTGAGGGAAACATGTTCAAATCACGGCAGATCCTTGCCCTCTCAACTCGGTTGGGTACTCTAGGGAATAGTACAGTTAGAATTTCCTAGTCTCCTAATTACCTCCCAGGGGAGTCACCTGGGCTGAAGTCCACGACTCTCCTTATACTCCCTGTTTGCACTGTTCTTTCAGACTGTGACGGCTACCACTGTGTTCATCTTCCCTTCTGACTCCCAACCAGAGTTTCCAGCTGTAAGGAACTCCACTACCCCTTGTGCTTTTCCTACATGTGCCCACACATATACTGTGTATATGCACATGTATGTGCACCCATATAGGAAGAAACACTCATCCATGTCCCTATGGGAGGACAGAGGTTGACAATGGGCATCTTCTTTAATTGCTCTTCTTGCCTTTGGAGACAGTGTCTTTCCCTTAGTGCTTAGAGCTTAGTGGTAGGCTAGACTGGCTGGCCAATGAACCCTATCTCCACTCCACAGCTCTGGGATTATCTATCAAAGGGGGTGATGGGGATCCAAACTGAGCTCGTACACATGAAAGGCAAGCACCCTGTCACTGAGCTGTCTTCCCACCAAAGACTGTCTTCACAAAAGCCATTGTCTTAGAGATATGAAGGTGAGGTGTGTTTGTGGACGGAGTGGTGGGGCTGGGCTTTGTGCCACAGTACCACACAGGGGACTTGAGTGGGTGTGGAGACGATATGAGAAGGTCAGAGGTCTAATTGCTGAAGCTCGGGGGGAATCTCGAAGGCTCTTGCACAGCACCCCCCCCACACACACACAATTTCAAATTGTGGGACAGTAAATGGTGAAGGAATGAAGAGTTAAACGAAAAGCCATTCCGCCCCTGGAAAACGAGTTTATTTTTGATTGGTGATGACTGACTGTGATGTCAACCAGGGTGCTTGCTTTCAGAAATGTAACAGAAAAAAATATACCGAGGCAAGATATAAATGAGGAGTGCTATTTTTGTGAAAGTTTAATCAAGTGCTGATCAATGGGAAAATATCAAGATAGCATGGCAGAGTGTTTTTCATGAATGAGCAGGGAAGCAAACAGAACTTCATGCGTCTTTCAAATCTATTCAATGTCACCCGGGTGGAAGGACGTGGGGGGAGTTACATGTGAACCAAGGTTGATTGTGTGTTAAGATTGCTTGAATGGAATTGATACCAGGGACCCCATTTGACTGTCTATTCTACTTTTAGATTTGCTTTCAAGGTTTATTGGAAAGTTAAAACAGTAAAACATATACTTTGCATCCAAACCACGACCATTTTAATTAAGGACTTTCTGGGTTTTTGGAAATATGATGGGATGTCACCTCTGAGCCTTACAGTCTCCATTTTTCTAATGTTTGCTTGTTTCCTGTCTCTCGATCCTCAGTTTTGTCTGTTGTATGGAACGAAGCTGCTGTTCCAGGAGCGGGGCTGGTACTTAGAACATAAGTACCTGACTCCTGCGGCCAGCATGCGGATCAGGGCTCAGGTAAGAGCTCGGGTGCAGAGGAGGGTCTCTGTGCAGCAGCCTTTGGCTCTCTGCTTTCTTAGAAAAATGCCCCTGCTACTCTGTTGTAGGCCTTTGACTTTAGGTCTTTGGGACTTTGTATGCATAGTGTCAGACTGTTATGATTCCATTAAGTGACAAAGACTAACCGGCTGTGCCTGAACTTGCTGACATTGAAAGCAGAGATGGGAACATGTGTTTCCTTGTCTCGCTGCAGATCAGCATTAATATTTTTTCTACTCCTTCCAAAGCATCTTAATTCATCCTTCACATTCAGGAGAAAGTTCTATGGTATTTTTATGTCAGTATTGACAATGGAAGTGAAAAGCTACTTAGCGCCTGAAGGTAAGGTTGGGCCATTAACCCATCCTGCTCTAGGAGAGACTGCGGACAGCAGTGGCAGCGCACAAAGAGACCAAAGACAGCCTGAACAGTCTCCAGAGGGGCTGTCATGCGAGAGTCCCAGTACGGATTTGTAAAAACACAAACTGTGTGGTTAATATGCCCAGTGACACTCAATAAGAGACATTCCTTCGCCAGCTGTTGTCAAGTATAAGTAGCTTCCTCCTTAGGAGTGGGGCTGCTTCCCCCTCTCAGTGCTGGGATCCTGCTGGCTTGAAGCTGTGTGGTCTTGTGCTTGATACCATGGTCTCTAACATCCATCCCCTCTGAGTCTTACGATCTCCCTACCTCTTCTTCCATAGATCCCTGAGCCTCAGGGGAATTTGATAAAGCTATCCCATACAGTACTGAGTGTACCAAAGTCTTTCCTTTGCTATGCATTGTCTGGTTCTAGGTGTCTTGTGTTAATCCCCATCTACTGCAAGAAGAAGCTTCTATGATCCTAAGGAAGGAGAAAGAGTATAGTGTCATGGGAAACAGAATAGGAGGAATTCCTAAATTCAGGGAATTTTGGAAGGGACAAATGATACTATGTGCCATTTGAGAAACCATATGGAAACCTGCTATTGGGGGCTTCCTAAAACATATACATATAGAAAATGAATCCAACTGGAGTCACCATGTATTACAGAGGACAATGCCCCCGCTAGACTTCTTATTGCCACCAAGTAAAACCTTGTGCCAGGAATGGGCTGTATCTTGTTGAGTTGTTGACCAAAGAGGTCCCATGGAACTCCACACAACACAGGTGTTGCCTGGCTCTGGACTGTGCTTCACAGCTGGATGGCAGGGCCCTGTTGCTGAAGACAACACGTCATTCATTTTTATCTTATATGTATACATGTTTGCCTGAATACGTCTTGCACGTATAGTGCAATGCCCTCAGTGGCCAGAAAATGGCACTGGATTCCTTGGTACTGGAGTTTCAGACAGTTCTGACCACCTTTGTGAGTACTGGGAATTGAACACACGACCTCTGGAAGAAGAGCTAGTAGCGTAACAGTCGAACCAGCCCTTCTGGCACATAAACTTTGAGGGCACAAGTGGCCCTAAGAGAAGCAATGAATAGGTGGCAGATGTCTTTGATGTGGCCATTTCTCAAGGACAGCACTTCCTTAGAACGTAATTTAGGAAGTATTACACACAGAAGAGAGGTTAGGAGTATGAAGAGACAGAGATCCAAGACACTACTTGATTACGTCTTCTAGAAATGACAGGAGAGCTGCACCCATGAAATCTCAACGTGGTCGGCTGAGCAAGACATACATAAAGACCACAGTTGGCATGCCAGCCTGGATGGGGGGAGTCTCATAAGGCCCCACCCCTAGATGACGAACTGTAGGCAATCAAAAGCTGCTGTGAAGGGGCAAATCAGGTTCCTTCAGGGACAAGCTCATGGTCAGCTATCTTTAGATGATCAAGCTGTCCCCCCTGAACATATGTACATAGAAGCAACACTAAGTTGACTCGATAGGTGTTTTGCATATACATGAGTGCATGCATGTATGCATGTAACACTATTAAAGAAGAGGTCATGAGTTTGATATGATGTGGGAGGAGTTGGAATGGGGAGAGAAGGGGTGGATTGACTTAGATACAGGACTTATGAAGCTCTCTAGAATTACTTTAATTGAAACTGTTATATAAGGGAATATTTGAATCTGTGGCATCAGTAATGTTGAATTAGAAAAACATGCGGCAGAGGCAGGCCGAGTAGGACACCTAAGTGCTTTGTATTCTTGGAGTGAAACCTGATTTCCATACTTGTCAACTGTGGGACCCTCACAACATCCCGGCAGATGAACAGGAAGGAGCCAGCCTCAGAACTACCTTTCTCTGGAAGGGTCCATGGGGTTGCTCAAAGGCCTCCTTGTTGGATTTCTAGACTGCCAACTTGGAGCATGCAAGTGTCTCAAAAGGAAGAAAATGAGGAAATTGCATACCTCCACCACTTCCCCCTCCACCACCTCCCCCTCCACCACCTCCCCCTCCGCTACCTCCCCCCCACCTCCCCCTCCACCACCTCTCCCTCATCATCTCCCCCTCATCATCTCCCCCCTCCACCACCTCCCCCTCCACCACCTCTCCCTCATCATCTCCCCCTCATCATCTCCCCCCTCCACCACCTCCCCTACCACCACTTCCCTCTCCACCACCTCCCCCTCTACTACCTTCCCCCTCTATCACCTCCCCCTCCACCACCTCTCCCTCATCATCTCCCCCTCATCATCTCCCCCCTCCACCACCTCCCCCACCACCACTTCCCTCTCCACCACCTCCCCCTCTACTACCTTCCCCCTCTATCACCTCCCCCTCTACCACCTCACCCTCCACCAACTTCTCCTCCATCACCTCTCCCTCCATCACCTCTCCCTCCACCACTTCCCCCTCCCTCATCATCTCCCCCTCCACCACCTTCCCCTCCATCATCTCCCCCTCCATCATCTTCCCTCCATCATCTCCCCCTCCATCATCTTCCCTCCATCACCACCCCCTCCATCATCTTCCCTCCATCACCTCCCTCTCCATCATCTCCCCCTCCACCACCTTCCCCTCCATCACCTCTCCCTCCACCACTTCCCCCTCATCACTTCCCCCTCTATCATCTCCCCCTCCATCATCTCCCACCTCTATCATCTCCCCCCTCCATCACCTCCCCCCTCCATCACCTCCCCCCTCCATCACCTCTCCCTCCACCACCTTCCCCTCCATCACCTTTCTCTCCATCACCTCTCCCTCCATCACCTCTCCCTCTACCACTTCCCCCTCATCACTTCCCCCTCTATCATCTCCCTCCTCTATCATCTCCCCCTCATCACTTCCCCCTCTATCATCTCCCCCCTCTATCACCTCCCCCCTCCATCACCTCCCCCTCCACCACCTTCCCCTCCATCACTTTTCCTCCATCACCTCTCCCTCCACCACTTCCCCCTCATCACTTCCCCCTCTATCATCTCCCCCTCCATCATCTCTCCCCTCCATCACCTCCCTCTCCATCATCTCCCCTCCACCATACCTCATTTCAGGAACCTCTAGTCATCCAGGAAATCATTAGATTTTCTTCAAAATAGGTTCGGGGTCCTTGGTCATGGGAAGATGCCCAGCAGGAGGGTTCTGACAAATCTGTATGAGACAGACAGGGGTTCTCTGTGTCCTTGAAAGTGGCCTAGGTGTTTCCTCCAGTATTTCAAGTTCCCTGACTCCTCGGGTGTCGTTCTCCTTGAGGCTAACTCATCCCCCTCCTCCAGTTTTATTCTAGCTGTTAGACTTTTTATCTGAACAGGTCCCCACTTTCTTTGTCATGTTCCCTGGGGGCACTTTTTAGTTTCTACTCCCAAAATACATTTAACTTTGTCCTTTATTTCCCTGTAGATTAAAACACCATTGTTGTATAACCTCCAGGTAACAGTTTCAGGGTCTTGCGTCTTTAAGCTTTTATCTCCGTTCCCTCCTATGTCAGCTGTGTTACCTTGTGTGTGTCGCTTGATGCTTTTGAGTAATGGTCTCCATGATTCCGTAAAGTCCATTGGAATTACTTCACCTTACAAGATGCTCCAAAGAGACATTCAGGATGAGGCCAGCCTTAAACCGAATGCCTTGCTTGAGGTTTCTTCAAAGGATCCGTACAATTCAGGGAGGAATTACTTCACCTGCCTCTTCCCTAGCATCCAGCTTGTTGTGGCGAGGTCTCCAGTTAAGGTTTTTACTTAGTGCTGTCTCTGGTGTTTCACTGTCATCCCCTCCAGCCCTCTCTTCAGTCACGTCTCTCTGAGACAAAGAGAAAGCTCAGGTCTGCTGGAAATGGTACACGGCTTCAGGGCAATGCAACTTTCTTATTTCTCCAAGTTTTCTTAAAATTACTTTTATTGTTTTATCAAATCACTGATGATGCTCTGAAGATGTTTCCCAAATATTTTGATAATATTCAGCATAAAAGTTGGTGTGGGAAAACAACATCAGCAAGAACCACAACTACAGCAACAGCAGCAGCAGCAGCAGCAGCAGCAGCAGCAGCAGCAGCAATAACAAAAGCTATTTTCAGGAACAGACAGGCTCTCTGGCACCATTCCACACAATCCTCCAACCCTGTGAATGTTTTTTTTTGTTTTGTTTTGTTTTTGTTTTTCCTCCCTCTCTGATGAGGAAACAGGCTCAGAGTGAAACGGGAACCAGCCAAAGTTAGAGAGACCTGCATCTTCCTACCTCCAAGCCTCTTGTCTTAATGTGCCTGCTAGGAAATGGGACCCAGGGCATCAGCAAACAAATGGCAGCCATTCTTGGCTCCTAATCACTTGTTGAGAAAAGGAGCAGTAAGTCTTGGGAAATGGCTAGGACTGGGACAAAAGGTAAAAATAACGGGCTGGAGAGATGGCTCAGCCATGAACAGTGTGTACCTGTGTGAGGAGGCTCGCCATGCTCTGTAACTCTAGCTCCAGAGGAATCTGACGCCCTCTTCTGGCCACTGAGTGCACTGCTTTCAATGTGCACATAACTCAACACAGAGACACTCACATACACTTGAAAATAAAATAAATCTTTTTTAAAAACACAGAGTACGCAGAGGAGAAACCTTACAGATTTCACCATATGGAAGTGTGTAATATTACTCTTACTAATAGCAAAACCAACACCAAAAGAAGCATTCCAGTTGATGTGTGCTGAGTGAACCACAACCAAGAAGGTCAAAAGAGGACCCTCTTCAGTATGGTAGAGATAATGCTAAGCAAAATGTTGATTTAGGTTCTGTTTCCCCGCTGAACTTGAAACATGGATGTCAATGATTAACGGATGATAAACCATTTGCCAGGAATCAAGGGAGGCTTGGGAAGCCCAGGCCCCAGTAAAAGGGCTAACCTTCTACCTCTCAGAGGCCATAGGAAATTAAAAATGAGAATCCCCGTGGTCAAACACCAAAAACTCATTCATAAAATGAGAAGGGAAATACCAGCCACAACTCTGTCCAGGGAATTTTGACAGTCCTACCCCCACATTCAAGCGCATTGCACCACTCCGCCCAAATGCTGGAACACATCTTACTGGAGCTAAGCCCACCTGAGCTCTTCTCCCATGACAATCAGAATGTTTCTTTGATGCACTCACAGATGTGCCAGGCAGAGCCCATGTTTTGCTTTGCTTCACTCATAAGACAAAGCAGAGAGCAGACCAGCAGCCCAAGAGTCGATCTATCTCCCCACCAGGGTGGATGAGAACTTCTGGGAGTCTGCTGATGGGGTGTGACCTGGGCTCTTGGCTGTGCCTGCTCCTACTGGGGTGACCGTTCCAGCTAGGGTTTAAGTTTCAGCTCAGTCAATCAGAGAGTCGAATTGCTGAAAAGAAAAAGCATTCAAGACCCGCGGATCCCGGCCCGCAGCAGCTCTCTGCTCCCAGACCCGGTGAGAGAGAGACCCAACCGCCTGGTCAGGTGGGCACTCCTGAGGCTGCAGAGCGGAAGAGACCACCAACACTGCTCACCCCTGCCCACATCCCTGGCCCAAGAGGAAACTGTATAAGGCCTCTGGGCTCCCGTGGGGGAGGGCCCAGGAGCGGCAGGACCCCTGTGCCTGAGACACCACCGGAACCGGAAAGAAACAGACCGGATAAACAGTTCTCTGCACCCAAATCCCGTGGGAGGGAGAGCTAAACCTTCAGAGAGGCAGACAAGCCTGGGAAACCAGAAGAGACTGCTCCCTGCACACACATCTTGGACGCCAGAGGAAAAAGCCAAAGACCATCTGGAACCCTGGTGCACTGAAGCTCCCGGAAGGGGCGGCACAGGTCTTCCTGGTTGCTGCCGCTGCAGAGAGCCCCTGGGCAGCACCCCACGAGCGAACTTGAGCCTCGGGACCACAGGTAAGACCAAATTTTCTGCTGCAAGAAAGCTGCCTGGTGAACTCAAGACACAGGCCCACAGGAACAGCTGAAGACCTGTAGAGAGGAAAAACTACACGCCCGAAAGCAGAACACTCTGTCCCCATAACTGACTGAAAGAGAGGAAAACAGGTCTACAGCACTCCTGACACACAGGCTTATAGGACAGTCTAGCCACTGTCAGAAATAGCAGAACAAAGTAACACTAGAGATAATCTGATGGCGAGAGGCAAGCGCAGGAACCCAAGCAACAGAAACCAAGACTACATGCCATCATCGGAGCCCAATTCTCCCACCAAAACAAACATGGAATATCCAAACACACCAGAAAAGCAAGATCTAGTTTCAAAATCATATTTGATCATGATGCTGGAGGAATTCAAGAAAGACATGAACACACTTAGGGAAACACAGGAAAACATTAATAAACAAGTAGAAGCCTACAGAGAGGAATCGCAAAAATCCCTGAAAGAATTCCAGGAAAACACAATCAAACAGTTGAAGGAATTAAAAATGGAAATAGAAGCAACCAAGAAAAAACACATGGAAACAAGATATAGAAAACCAAAAGAAAAGACAAGGAGCTGTAGATACAAGCTTCACCAACAGAATACAAGAGATGGAAGAGAGAATCTCAGGAGCAGAAGATTCCATAGAAATCATTGACTCAACTGTCAAAGATAATGTAAAGCGGAAAAAGCTACTGGTCCAAAACATACAGGAAATCCAGGACTCAATGAGAAGATCAAACCTAAGGATAATAGGTATAGAAGAGAGTGAAGACTCCCAGCTCAAAGGAACAGTAAATATCTTCAACAAAATCATAGAAGAAAACTTCCCTAACCTAAAAAAAGAGATACCCATAGACATACAAGAAGCCTACAGAACTCCAAATAGATTGGACCAGAAAAGAAACACCTCCCGTCACATAATTGTCAAAACACCAAACGCACAAAATAAAGAAAAAATATTAAAAGCAGTAAGGGAAAAAGGTCAAGTAACATATAAAGGGAGACCTATCAGAATCACACCAGACTTCTCGCCAGAAACTATGAAGGCCAGAAGATCCTGGACTGATGTCATACAGACCCTAAGAGAACACAAATGCCAGCCCAGGTTACTGTTTCCAGCAAAACTCTCAATTAACATTGATGGAGAAACCAAGATATTCCATGACAAAACCAAATTTACACAATATCTTTCTACAAATCCAGCACTACAAAGGATAATAAATGGTAAAGCCCAACATAAGGAGGCAAGCTATACCCTAGAAGAAGCAAGAAACTAATCGTCTTGGCAACAAAACAAAGAGAATGAAAGCACACAAACATAACCTCACATCCAAATATGAATATAAAGGGAAACAATAATCACTATTCCTTAATATCTCTCAATATCAATGGCCTCAACTCCCCAATAAAAAGACATAGATTAACAAACTGGATACGCAACGAAGACCCTGCATTCTGCTGCCTACAGGAAACACACCTCAGAGACAAAGACAGACACTACCTCAGAGTGAAAGGCTGGAAAACAACTTTCCAAGCAAATGGTCAGAAGAAGCAAGCTGGAGTAGCCATTCTAATATCAAATAAAATCAATTTCCAACTAAAAGTCATCAAAAAAGATAAGGAAGGACACTTCATATTCATCAAAGGAAAAATCCACCAAGATGAACTCTCAATCCTAAATATCTATGCCCCAAATACAAGGGGACCTACATACGTAAAAGAAACCTTACTAAAGCTCAAAACACACATTGCACCTCACACAATAATAGTGGGAGATTTCAACACCCCACTCTCATCAATGGACAGATCATGGAAACAGAAATTAAACAGTGATGTCGACAGACTAAGAGAAGTCATGAGCCAAATGGACTTAACGGATATTTATAGAACATTCTATCCTAAAGCAAAAGGATATACCTTCTTCTCAGCTCCTCATGGTACTTTCTCCAAAATTGACCATATAATTGGTCAAAAAACGGGCCTCAACAGGTACAGAAAGATAGAAATAATCCCATGCGTGCTATCGGACCACCACGGCCTAAAACTGGTCTTCAATAACAATAAGGGAAGAATGCCCACATATACGTGGAAATTGAACAATGCTCTACTCAATGATAACCTGGTCAAGGAAGAAATAAAGAAAGAAATTAAAAACTTTTTAGAATTTAATGAAAATGAAGGTACAACATACCCAAACTTATGGGACACAATGAAAGCTGTGCTAAGAGGAAAACTCATAGCGCTGAGTGCCTGCAGAAAGAAACAGGAAAGAGCATATGTCAGCAGCTTGACAGCACACCTAAAAGCTCTAGAACAAAAAGAAGCAAATACACCCAGGAGGAGTAGAAGGCAGGAAATAATCAAACTCAGAGCTGAAATCAACCAAGTAGAAACAAGGACCATAGAAAGAATCAACAGAACCAAAAGTTGGTTCTTTGAGAAATCAACAAGAAATCTTTGAGAAAATCAACAAGATAGATAAACCCTTAGCCAGACTAACGAGAGGACACAGAGAGTGTGTCCAAATTAACAAAATCAGAAATGAAAAGGGAGACATAACTACAGATTCAGAGGAAATTCAAAAAATCATCAGATCTTACTATAAAAACCTATATTCAACAAAATTTGAAAATCTTCAGGAAATGGACAATTTCCTAGACAGATACCAGGTATCGAAGTTAAATCAGGAACAGATAAACCAGTTAAACAACCCCATAACTCCTAAGGAAATAGAAGCAGTCATTAAAGGTCTCCCAACCAAAAAGAGCCCAGGTCCAGACGGGTTTAGTGCAGAATTCTATCAAACCTTCATAGAAGACCTCATACCAATATTATCCAAACTATTCCACAAAATTGAAACAGATGGAGCCCTACCGAATTCCTTCTACGAAGCCACAATTACTCTTATACCTAAACCACACAAAGACACAACAAAGAAAGAGAACTTCAGACCAATTTCCCTTATGAATATCGACGCAAAAATACTCAATAAAATTCTGGCAAACCGAATTCAAGAGCACATCAAAACAATCATCCACCATGATCAAGTAGGCTTCATCCCAGGCATGCAGGGATGGTTTAATATACGGAAAACCATCAACGTGATCCATTATATAAACAAACTGAAAGAACAGAACCACATGATCATTTCATTAGATGCTGAGAAAGCATTTGACAAAATTCAACACCCCTTCATGATAAAAGTCCTGGAAAGAATAGGAATTCAAGGCCCATACCTAAACATAGTAAAAGCCATATACAGCAAACCAGTTGCTAACATTAAACTAAATGGAGAGAAACTTGAAGCAATCCCACTAAAATCAGGGACTAGACAAGGCTGCCCACTCTCTCCCTACTTATTCAATATAGTTCTTGAAGTTCTAGCCAGAGCAATCAGACAACAAAAGGAGATCAAAGGGATACAGATCGGAAAAGAAGAGGTCAAAATATCACTATTTGCAGATGACATGATAGTATATTTAAGTGATCCCAAAAGTTCCACCAGAGAACTACTAAAGCTGATAAACAACTTCAGCAAAGTGGCTGGGTATAAAATTAACTCAAATAAATCAGTTGCCTTCCTCTATACAAAAGAGAAACAAGCCGAGAAAGAAATTAGGGAAACGACACCCTTCATAATAGACCCAAATAATATAAAGTACCTCGGTGTGACTTTAACCAAGCAAGTAAAAGATCTGTACAATAAGAACTTCAAGACACTGAGGAAAGAAATTGAAGAAGACCTCAGAAGATGGAAAGATCTCCCATGCTCATGGATTGGCAGGATTAATATAGTAAAAATGGCCATTTTACCAAAAGCAATCTACAGATTCAATGCAATCCCCATCAAAATACCAATCCAATTCTTCAAAGAGTTAGACAGAACAATTTGCAAATTCATCTGGAATAACAAAAAACCCAGGATAGCTAAAGATATCCTCAACAATAAAAGGACTTCAGGGGGAATCACTATCCCTGAACTCAAGCAGTATTACAGAGCAATAGTGATAAAAACTGCATGGTATTGGTACAGAGACAGACAGATAGACCAATGGAATAGAATTGAAGACCCAGAAATGAACCCACACACCTATGGTCACTTGATTTTTGACAAAGGAGCCAAAACCATCCAATGGAAAAAAGATAGCATTTTCAGCAAATGGTGCTGGTTCAACTGGAGGGCAACATGTAGAAGAATGCAGATCGATCCATGCTTATCACCCTGTACAAAGCTTAAGTCCAAGTGGATCAAGGACCTCCACATCAAACCAGACACACTCAAACTAATAGAAGAAAAACTAGGGAAACATCTGGAACACATGGGCACTGGAAAAAATTTCCTGAACAAAACACCAATGGCTTATGCTCTAAGATCAAGAATCGACAAATGGGATCTCATAAAACTGCAAAGCTTCTGTAAGGCAAAGGACACTGTGGTTAGGACAAAACGGCAACCAACAGATTGGGAAAAGATCTTTACCAATCCTACAACAGATAGAGGCCTTATATCCAAAATATACAAAGAACTCAAGAAGTTAGACCACAGGGAAACAAATAACCCTATTAAAAAATGGGGTTCAGAGCTAAACAAAGAATTCACAGCTGAGGAATGCCGAATGGCTGAGAAACACCTAAAGAAATGTTCAACATCTTTAGTCATAAGGGAAATGCAAATCAAAACAACCCTGAGATTTCACCTCACACCAGTGCGATTGGCTAAGATCAAAAACTCAGGTGACAGCAGATGCTGGCGAGGATGTGGAGAAAGAGGAACACTCCTCCATTGTTGGTGGGATTGCAGACTGGTAAAACCATTCTGGAAATCAGTCTGGAGGTTCCTCAGAAAATTGGACATTGAACTGCCTGAGGATCCAGCTATACCTCTCTTGGGCATATACCCAAAAGATGCCTCAACATATAAAAGAGACACGTGCTCCACTATGTTCATCGCAGCCTTATTTATAATAGCCAGAAAATGGAAAGAACCCAGATGCCCTTCAACAGAGGAATGGATACAGAAAGTGTGGTACATCTACACAATGGAATATTACTCAGCTATCAAAAACAACGAGTTTATGAAATTCGTAGGCAAATGGTTGGAACTGGAAAATATCATCCTGAGTGAGCTAACCCAATCACAGAAAGACATACATGGTATGCACTCATTGATAAGTGGCTATTAGCCCAAATGCTTGGATTACCCTAGATCCCTAGAACAAACGAAACTCAAGACGGATGATCAAAATGTGAATGCTTCACTCCTTCTTTAAATGAGGAAAAAGAATACCCTTGGCAGGGAAGGGAGAGGCAAAGATTAAAACAGAGACTTAAGGAACACCCATTCAGAGCCTGCCCCACATGTGGCCCATACATATACAGCCACCCAATTAGACAAGATGGATGAAGCAAAGAAGTGCAGACCGACAGGAGCCGGATGTAGATCGCTCCTGAGAGACACAGCCAGAATACAGCAAATACAGAGGCGAATGCCAGCAGCAAACCACTGAACTGAGAATAGGTCCCCTATTGAAGGAATCAGAGAAAGAACTGGAAGAGCTTGAAGGGGCTCGAGACCCCAAAATTACAACAATGCCAAGCAACCAGAGCTTCCAGGGACTAAGCCACTACCTAAAGACTATACATGGACTGACCCTGGACTCTGACCCCATAGGTAGCAATGAATATCCTAGTAAGAGCACCAGTGGAAGGGGAAGCCCTGGGTCCTGCTAAGACTGAACCCCCAGTGAACTAGTCTATGGGGGGAGGGCGGCAATGGGGGGAGGGTTGGGAGGGGAACACCCATAAGGAAGGGGAGGGGGGAGGGGGATGTTTGCCCGGAAACCGGGAAAGGGAATAACACTCGAAATGTATATAAGAAATACTCAAGTTAATAATAAAAAAACAAACAAAAACAAAAAAGAAAAAAGAAAAAGCATTCAAGACTGATGACTGACGGGCCTGTCCTTCCCAGTACTGGCACAGAGGCTTCATTCTCAAATATGACTTAGAGTAAGAAAATGCAGAAGAAGCGTCCCTTAAGCAAGTATCTCTGGGCCGGTATTCGAATTCAGGAGATGGGTGATTCCCGTTTATTACATGTGTACCTTACAGGCTTTTGTTTATTTATATTTGGTGCTTATAGTCACTCAAGCTACTCATTCATTTTGAACTAAGTGCAGACTATAAAGGCAAATGCCGAAAGATTGGGAGAAGGAAAAACAACAGAAAAATTAGGGGGAGAGCTGTAAGTGGAGGGATGATGCTAGGTTCACCTGTCGCCTCAACCTTATCCTCCAGGAGAATGTATGCCCCACACTCAAAGCCATGAAGCTCGGAGATGGAGGTTTCACCTTCTGCAGAGACCTCCTTGGATGTTTTCTAGGCTCTGTTGGATGCTATTCTGAAGAACACTTAGCTTTCCCTTCCGTCCGCCTTTGCCTAAGGCAGCTCAACAGATGCTCAGATGGTCAGTGTAGCATGAGCTGAGCTTTCAAGCAGTGGGTGTTGAAAATATCCACAGGAGTGGGAAACTGAGGCCAGGCTCCTTGGCCCTAAGCCCTCAGCTACTGCGTACACTGTTCCCTTTGTCAGACGAGTGAGAAAAGATCTCTGCTTCCTACCAGTTTAAGCCCAACTGGTGTGGCTTCAGGCAAGCGCTGAGGTATAGAAACCCTGCTGTAACATCTCTGCCAAAGGGGAAAGGTGGTGAGAGCTAGTCTGCTACGGAAAGGGGACCCGGGTCCTGCTGGGGACCAAGGTCGAGGATTGGGCAGCTGGCATTGACTCACTGGACGTGTAACTAGAAAGACTTACAATCCTGTTGGAATTGAAAGGGTAACCAGAGTGGAGCTGATCCCATTGCCTCTTCTGTACAGCTGCTGGTGCCCCTCTGGAGGAAAATGGAGCAACCAGAGCATCTATCCCAGCTAACTATCTGTTCCTAGGGCCAAAGACTCTAAAACAGGGAGATGGGAAGATGATCAGTGCTGCAGATCACTGCTAAGGGCTGGGGGTGCCTCTTTCTCCTTTCCTCTCCTGACCCCTGTGTGCACTGATGCCATGAAGCACTAGCTTGAACTGACAAATTGGAGTCATTGAGCCGAGGTTAAGAAAACACACATGGGGTTTGGTTTCTTCGGTTTAACCAGTAGCAGAAGAACACGAGGTCATACCCAGCCACCCGTCCTGACTTTCACCTGGCAGCCACCTGGTCCGACGTCGGGCCCTCAGTAGAGCTTTGTGTACCTGGGGAATGAACTGGGACCCCTCTATTTCCTTCATTCAAGAGCAGCCGAGGAGCGGAGTTGTCATGCAGGTATCCAGCCTGAGTTCGTCCAGGGCCACCAGCCTGGGCCCCTCAGGGAGATGCCCACATGCCTGGCAAGTGGGACACTCTTCTCTCTGAGGGTGCACACCCTCAACCCAGGAGCCACAAATATCCGATGGTTGGAATTTGTGCCTGCGAGTGATTGTGCTGTACCAAGAGGACTTTTCAGGAGATGGATCCCACTGGACCACCCCAGCCACAGTTATGCACAGTGATCTTATTAGGATTCCTGTAAAATGTAACGGATTTCACTTGAAATAGAAACAAATAATAATCCTCTGTGTATCCATTTCGTCATAAGTTAACACTTACAAAAGCAAATCTCCTCGTGGTTGCCTTTCATTTCCTGAAGGTAATGCCTATTCCCTTCAATTATTATTTTTAACATTTATTCATTTATTTGTATGTACATGTATGTATATGTATCTGCATGGGCATAGGTACACCATGTTCATGCTATGCCGGAGGAGGCCAGGAGAGGGCGTTAGATCCTCCTGAACTGGAGTTATAGGCAGTTGTTAGCAGCCCGATGTGGGTGCTGAGAACCAAACCGTCTGCCATAGGAGTAAATGCTCTTCACCACTAAACTATCTCTCCAGTGCTAGCTACTGCCCCATCCCTGTGTCTTCCCATCCCCACTGCTCAGGATTTAGTAACTAGACAAGGATAGCATGTGGGGGTGACGACAAGTTTGACCTGTGGGAGCTGATGCATCTGTGGGAAGCTGAGGCTCTTGCACCCTCCTTGGCTGGGCAGCTCACATTGCAAGTCGTAGGCCCACATCACAGCCACGGGCACTCTGCTCAGCTAATGAGTTACTGCTGAGCCGGTGTAATAAGAATGTCAGGTGTGAGCGCACGATTATTTTTTAAAGTCTTTTGGGAGGCAGATGTTCTACTTCTTAACCTGTGTGATAAATAAGTGTGTTCATTCTGGCATAATTTAGCAAGCTGCTGAGCTTAGAGCTCCTTGTGCACATTATATGCCAACTAAAAGGCATAAAAATCAAAGGAGGCGGCTTTGGGGGCTCGTATAAAACTCCCTTGTTAGAATCTGACTTGAAACGTATGCTATGATCCCATTGGTTTTCTTTCTGGATTAAATGTTTTGTTTGGGGGGGCGGGTTACACGTTCATCTGTAGCTGTCCAGAACGACACACAGCAGTTCCACAATTCTTTGCCTAGTTCCCCCATTTGAAAATACCCTTCAAAGCGTTAGAGCATCTCATGCAGGGTTAGGATATGGTTACCTTGACACTGGGAGGGTGTAGTGTGCCTCCATCACCACAGGACCCCTCACGTGGTTCTTTTATGGTCATATGTCTTCCTTTATCCCCTCTCTCTAATCCCAGGTCACATGCACCCATCTGCTCTTCATTTGCATAATAATCTTTTCATCGAGGGGTCGCATAAAACATACGCGCTTCCGATCAGCTTTCTCCTTCTGCGTCATTTTCTGGAGATGCATCTCTGCTGTTTCATGTGTCAAGAGCCTGATTTATATTTACTGAGTAGCATTTCACACACGGTGTGAATAACCAGTCTAGCTTTTAACAGTTAAGACCACTTTTTAAAAAAAAAAACTAAAACCACTTGGGTTTTAAAACGTTGATGTACAGGATTTTATGTGGATATAAATTCTAATTTCTCCAGAGTAAATGCCCAAGAGCTCTTGCTAGACCATGCAGTGGATACATGCTGATAATTTTAAAGGCCTGGACACCCTTCCTTGCTAGAGCAGATACGACATCTTTACACGCCGGAAGTCATGTGACCCAGGTGTTCTCGTTTCCTGAGCCAGAGCACAGCATTGGGCTGTTTTCTATTTTCACCACCCTGGGCGGTATGCAGATACTGTTCCTTGTGTGCGAGCCTGCGCATAACCAGTCACTGGAGCATTTTTACCAGGCTACTTAGTGCTCTTACCCATGTCATCTCTACGTTGGCTTCACTGTCATCCTCTTTTAGCCTGACATTTCCTGGCTCTGGGTATGATGAGTATCTTTTGATTGAAACCTGAATGTTTGAGGCTTTATGTCACAAAACAATCTGGATCTGCTTAAGCGTCTTTAGCTGGCTTCCTCTAGCACTGTGGGGGAATGGTAGGGCTCTCTTACCTTATCACCACGTCACAGAAATAAAAATTCTGAGTTCCCCACTGCATCTAGATGTTCCCCCACTAGATGTTCTGGTTAGCTTTTAACTGTCAGCTCAACAGTCTGGAGCAGTGGTTCCCAGCCTTCCTAAGGCTGCCACCCTTTAATACAGTTTTTCATGTTGTAGGGGCCCCCAACCACAAAATTATTTTGCTGCTACTTCGTAACCATAAGTTTGCTACTGTTATGAATCATAATGCAAATATCTGTGTTTTTTCGATGGTCTTGGGTGATTGGTCTCTGTGAAAGAGACATTCAGACCCCAAAGAAGTTACAACCCACAAGTTAAGAACTGCTGATCTAGGGTCACCTGAGAAGGTGGTCTCAGCTGAGGGACAGCTCAGATTAGGTTGGCAGGGAGAAAACTATCTTGATTGTTAATTGATGCAGAAGGGCCCATACCACTGTGGGTGGCATCATTTCCTAAGAAAACTAACCAAGCACCAGCAAGCCAGCAAGCCAGCGAGCCAGCGAGCCAGCGAGCCAGCGAGCCAGCGAGCCAGCGAGCCAGCGAGCCAGCGAGCCAGCGAGCCAGCGAGCCAGCGAGCCAGCGAGTAGCAGTGTTCCTCCACAGCGGCTGCCTCAGGTTGTACTTTGCCTCCTCCAGACCTGAGAGTGTGGAAATAAACCCTTTCCTACCCTTAGATGCTTTAGTCAGAATGTTTAAACCCAGCAACAGAAAGGAAACTCTACAGTGCAGGGGGTTCAACACGGTCAGCCTTACCAATTCCACTGGTAAGGAAAGACAGAAAAGATCTCATCATTTTCCCCATGTGGCCTGGTCACTTTCATGTTAATGCTAAGTTCTCACCAGGCCTTCTCTGACCCTATGTGGAAGAGGAAAGGGGCTCTCCACTGCCAGGAGGTAGAAGGCACAGCTCCCCGTGAGGATCTCGCTACAACCTGTCGGGATAGAAGACTATCCAGGTGACCTGTTGAGGTATCGGGAGTGTGGACACAGCTTTCTCTGTGGGGCTTGGATGAACTAGAACAATGCATGGCAAAACTCTGTGTAGGGAAGCTGCCCTTACCTGGTGTTTGGTGAAAGACAGCACATGTGTGTTGGGGTATTTGTCAACATTTGTTGGTTTCTCTTCACTGGGGATCTGTGCATCAGAAAGAAAACCAAGGAAATTACCACCATCACTGTATTAGTCAGGGTCCATAGAGTCACAGAACTCATGGAGTGTCTCTATCTATTAAGGGAATTTGTTGAAATGACTTACGGGCTGCAGTCCAACTATAGACAGCTGTGGGTGGAAAGTAGTCGCTCAGTCCATGAGATTAGTTGTTTCAGCTGGTCTTCTGTACAAGCTGGAATCCTGAAGAAATAGGTTCCAACAGATGTGCTGGCAAATAAGTGCAGGCAGGTAGACAGGGCCTTCCTTCTTCCATTGTCCTTATGTAGGCCTCCGGCAGAAGGTGTGGCCCAGATTAAAGGTATGTACTGGATTTGGAACTTGCTCTGTCTGAGGCTGGCCTTGAACTCAGAGATCTGCTTACCTCTGTCTCCTGGGATTAAAAGTGTGTACTACTTTGCCTGGGCCTAAGCTTGTCATGACCACAATGCCTCAAGATCTGGATTGAAAGCATAAGTCATCCTATGTCAAGATCTGGCTAAAAAGCCTGTGTCTTCCAACTGCAAGACTGGATCACAGGTGTGCACTCCATTTCTGGGTTGTTGTTCATTCTAGATATAGTGAAGTTGGCAACTATCATCCCAGTCACCCAGGAGCCCACAGGCCCTAGCTGCCCTGTTTCTTTCTTCACCCTTTCAAGTCCTCTCAGGTTTGTTTTAATAAAATATCTAGGGTGTGCATTGTGGTTAAGAGAAGAGGGGATCTGTCTCCTCAGAATGAGCATTAATAGTGACTTCTGTGCAAAGAAAAGTGTGGTCAGATAGGATGGGATTACACGAATGTGCTGGGACAGGACCTCAGGCGCTCTGGGGCAGCATGGCCCACTGAGCCATGGCTGTAGCCCCATCAGAGTCCTTTCCAGAGAACTTTCTGAATTTCTCAGGTCAGTTGACTCTGGGAGTCCCATTTTCCCTGAGCCATTTCTGCTCCCCTGGCCTCATACTAAAGAGTCTCCCTTGTTGGCTGTAGCTTTTGCTACTCCTTCCCTCCCCCCGCCTAAGCTCTGAAGGAAATCGGACTGAGCTACCAACCTCCACCCAGAGAATATTAAATCCATGGATGAAAAACACAGACACACATGGTTGTTCAATTTCAACTTGTCTTATTGGCTCCATTGTTAGGCATTACTAATCTCCCACAACTTCCGTGCCCTCCCCAATACTCTTACCTCAGCACCCCAAATCTGTCCTCAACTTTAGTTGCTCACTTACCTTTAGCCCCAGCTCAACACCCCATCCTTCCGCCTGGGAACAGTCTATGACTGCTTCTCCCGAGATTTCACATGGATGGTCACCTTTTGTCCCTCCAAAGCATGGCAAAAACTCTTTCCTTCCTTTGCATCTGCTAGCTTGCCTATGGGGACCTGGAAGTCCCACCTATTCCTTCTGCCAGGCAATTGGCCCACGGCATCTTTACTGACAGATCAAGAACCAATTAGGAAACAGGACCTTAGCATCAGAACCACCCCTACACTTCCTACACTCTCTGACCATGAGACCTTATTGCCTTTCATCTAATCTAGAGCATCCCTTCCAGGCATAGCTGGCCTGAGAGCCATGCAGGCTGACTTCCAAACAGGGGGCTCACTCTGAGAAGGGCTGGCCTTTTACGGTAAAGAAGAAAACAAAATGCATTGCATTTTCCATTAAAGAAATTGTATTATTGGACCATTGAGCAGGATCATTTGGTCAGAGTACTTGCCACCAAGCCTGACTACCTGAGTTTAGTTACTGGGGTCCACAGGATGGAAGGGAAAAACATACTATCAAACTATCAAAAGTTGTTCTCTGAGTTTCACATGCATGATATGGTGTGTTTTAAGACACACACACACACACACACACACACTACATAAATGTAAAACTATATTACTGTGTTCTCCCTTCTTTGTAGGAGTCAAAATGCACCCTTTATATAGAGAGATGGCAGATGTTATTTTCTGTTATCTTTCACAAAAACTAAAGTTTAAAGTTTGCAGTCACATACTGTTTCCCCCAAAATTGCCTTTTGTCTTTCATTTTCCTCTTAGACATTTTAATTAAAAACTAATATGGAAAAGTGGGGCTTATTTTGCATACACTGAAATATGTAAATTTTGGTACACTTTGATGAGTTTTAGCAGAGGGCAGACTGTATAACACAGGCTTTAATCACATTGGAGAAGTGTCCATGGCTGGAGACATTTCTGGGAGCCAGTTTTCTCCCCTGCCTTCCTCATCCCCTGCCGTTGTGACTGTGTATGTGTAACTCAGTTCTCCTGCTGCAGAAATTCTTGAGAATGGAGCAGACAGACTGGATCCCTCTGCACAGTGTATGTCTGTGATGTGTTAATTCATTCCTAAATATTTCCCACCCGGCTAGTATTTCTTTATGGAGATTCCTCTGGCCTCTTGATGTCTCTTCTCCCTCTCCGTGGCTCTTTTCTTTAAGACTCTGATGTGTCATGGCCTCCAGCAACTGGCCTTCACCTCCAGGTGACCTCAGTCACAGTCCCTGAGTACAGAGTCTCATTGTCCCAGAGAGGCAGTGTTCATGGGTGCTCACAGGGATGCTCTCTCGCCGTGTTAACATCCATCTCTGACATCTGGTGATGTTGAGAATCCTTCCAAGTGCTTATTGGTCGTTGATATGTCCTCATATTTTTGTGAAATATGTGATTTTGTCCTCGGTCCTATTAAAAACTGCATAGTGCTATGTGATAGGAATTTGCTAGACACTGTAAATATGAGAACTTTTAATTTTCCCATCCTGTAGTCTGATCATTTTCTTAATAAGAATCAGGCTTTAATTGGTTGGTGTAAGTTGTCAGTTTTCAATTTTTTACTAGTGCCCTTGTGCCTTTTCTAAAACGTTTTACCTAACTGAAAATTGTGAAGATTGGCCCTTATACTTTCCAAGAAAGCAAATGACATTTGCTTTTACAACGATGTCTACTTCCTACCTCAAATTAATTTCTGAGCATAGGATGGGGTAGAAGTGGGTTAATTGTCATAAAATTAGCCAAGTATCTAATCACTATGTGGTAATAAACTTGCCTTTTCCCATTCAAGTATTTTGCCTTCTCTGGGGAGAATCATTTGAACATATGATTATGAGGTGTTCAGGGACTTCATATTTTACTCCATTCATTGACTTGTCTGTCATTTTTACTAATTTTGTCTTGATTGTTGTAATCAATCTTATATTGGATAATACAAGTCTCCTGTGTATTGTATTCCTTTTCAAAATTATTTCGGCTACCCTATTTATTTTAATTTCTCTACGCATTTTAGAATCGCTTGTATATTTCCTGCTTGAATTTACGTTGACTCTAATCTCAGTTTGGAAAGAACTGATGCTCTAACCCTCGTCTGTGAACATGATGTGTCACTCCATCCAGTCATTTCTCTCCAGCAGATCTTTCTAATTAGCAATAGAATTCATGAGCATACTTCACTACATTAAGCCTTAATTAGTATATTCTTAAGGCTATTAAATTTTAATTTTACATATTTAATTTTAATTGTACATATCCCAGTTACATGTTCCAGATGTAGTGTACACACAACTATTTTTGTGCATTTGCTTGTACACCTAAGCCTACAAAGTCCACACCCTACTTGGATCCTCTCTAAGTATTCGACTTTTGAGTATGGATTTATTATTATCAAGAAGGTAGGTGTCCCGGACGTTTTAGCTTCACAGACGCAAATGCTTTTAATAGCAACTTGTAAGGGCTCCTAAGAAAGGCGTAGAGAGAGTTTTGCTCTCAAGTGAAGAAGGTACAGAATCCATACAAAGCAAAGCTACACTACAAAGCAGCCAGTGCTGTGCTCAAAACGATGAAGTAACCTCATAGAGAAATCATGATGTCCTTGGGGATAAGTCAAAGTCCCTAGTGCTTCAAACATGGGGTGAAAGACTGTGTAGAATGCAGACAGACAGAAGTGTGGGCTTATCAGATGGGAGGGACTAACAGGTGAGTCAAAATGGTGAGAACTGGGAAAGCTGGAGCGCAGTGGCAAGTGCGTCTCCGGTACTCCCATCTTGCTGAATCTTAGCCTGCTAAGGGTAGGAAGCACAGGGGGGATCTGAAGGGGTCGAGAATACCACTGCATTCTAGTTAAAGGATTTAAGCACCCACAGATCCCCCCCCCCCCGCCTCTCTCCAAGACAGTATCTCAGTCTGGGAAGCACTCCCTGGAGACACCAAAGGGACAGCTGTAGTTAATACTGTATTTCGTGTATCTGGGAGGTTTCTGCCCTTGAGGCAGTTTTTGTGACTGAAAAATCACAAATCGGTTATGTGTTTATCAGACTAAACCATCAGTTGATTCAGATACCATATTCTTCGGTATTAAAAGGTGTGAAAGTAGTGCGCTGCAGCTCTGTGATAACCACCTAATTGAATATTCTTTCTCGTTTTGTGTAAATGCCTTTGTCTGTTAAAAATGCTACCAAGCGCGGCCCTGTGGTTACTTTAATTCCATTGCTGATCCTTTCATATGGTTTCCTGTATTCTAAAAGGAAAGCCGTGCATACTTGACTTCTTTAGAGACTTTTCCTTTTATGAATCAGCAGCAGTTTGAATCAGTGTCAGACGCTTTTATAAAGCAGTTAAATCAATGCCTCTGTGTCAGCACTCTTGTTTTAGGTAATGGTGATTTAGCATTCTCACTAAAGGAAATGCCAGCGCACAAAGAGGTCATATTTATTGCTAAGAGAATCTATGATAATAATCATGGAAGGGCTGGGCAAACATGAGGTCCTGGGTTCAAGCCTGTGGACCACAAACCATCATCACCCCTATTACCAGCAGCAGCAGCAGCAGTAGCACTACCACCACTGTTTTTTCATTTTCATGTGTATACAGCCTATGTGTGTATTCATATATATATATACATATATATATATATATATGAGTGTGTTTATATTTGTATGAGCACATATATGTGTGCTCACTCATAAGTATGAGCATGCATGTAGAGGTCAAAGGTTGACCTCAAAAATTATCTTTTTTTGTTTGCTGTTTTGTTTTGTTTTGGACAGAGTTTCTCTGCACAGCCCTGGCTGTCCTGGAACTCACTCTGTAGACCAGCCTGGTCTCAAACTCACAGAAATTCCCTGTCCCTGCTATCCAAGTGCTGGGATCAAAGGCATGCACCACTGTGAACCAGCACCATGTTTTTTAATCTAATCAAGTTGGCAATCAGAATTAGTCATGATACAAATCTTCAAGGTAGACAAATAGGTAGGGATTGTGTCAGAACACAGCCTCTGGGTGTTTAGTGAGGAGACCAGTTATATGTCACAGCAGGGACAAAGATATTGACCCGATAACCACAAGTAACACAGAAGCCAGACATGGTGGTGCACACCTGTAATCCCAGCACTTGAAAGATGGAGATAGGCAAGTATTTGTTAGTTTAAGAACAACCTGATCTATCTAGTAAGTTCCAGGCTACATAGTGTGACCCAGTATCAAAAGTAAAACAGAAGTAATACAGAAACTTCATTTCACTAGCAGCTTGAATTTTGTCCCCATCACATCTTTAGATTAAACATTTTCTTATTTATTTGAAGATTCCCTTTCCTTTGTATGTAATGTGCCTGGGTGTAAGTGTGGATCGTGTGGGAGCCAGTGTCCATATTGAATGCTTTACTCAGTAGCTCTCTGCCTCCCCCTCCCTCCCTCCCTCTCTCCCTCCCTCCATCCCTCTCTCTCCCCCTCCCTCCCTCCCTCCCTCCCTTCCCTCCCCCATCTCTGCTTCCCTCCCTCCCCCCCCAACAAACACCAGCAAAACCCAGGAATCCCCACCTCCACCCCCCAGAGCTGGCTGGCATGGCAACTGCAAACTGTACCTGTTTATTTGATGCCTCTTGTTAACTAGCATACATGTGGCTCCTCTCTCGTGTGTGGCAAGCACTTCAGCAACCAAGCCATCTCTCCAGCCTCAAAGATTCCCTTGCTTTTTAAAGTGATTTGTTTCATTTATGTGTGTGTATGTCTCTGTGTCTGTGTATATATGCACACACGGATCCCATGGAGTTGAAGTTAAAGGCGGTTGTGACCACATGTGGGTGCTGAGAACTGAACTCAGGTCCTCTGCAAGAGCAGGCAGCACTTTAACCTGCTGAGCCATCCCCAGCCCCACTTCCTCTTCTCTTTTGGTTTCTCTCCCAATATCCAGGTTCATCAGAAATCAAGTTGGCTGAAAATGATGGACAGGAACTTAATACTAATCAGTCCTCTAGAAGATGGGTGTCAGCTCCAACGGACTCCTTTCAAAAATGGGGTACAATTGATATAGCAAGTTTATTTGCTTCACACTTCTGGACATTAAGCCATTAATAGTAATTAATTTCGGTTCTGCGAGGCTTAGGCCTTGGCAGTTCTTTGGGGAGTCTTATGTGTGATGATGATTCCTGGAGTTACAGTCAAGTGCGCACAACAGTACTGGGGTCAGGGGAAGCAAGATGGCCCCCTGCTACATCAGCAGTGGGTGCTGGCTGTTGACCAAAGCTCCTGAGCTCTTCTTCATCAGGTCTCCATCCTCTAGCAAGTGACACTGGACACTATCAGGGTCACAGGAGAACAGGAGCAGGGTCTGTGAGCCTCTTCAAGGCCTAGGCTGTGGAATTCATTTTCTTCACCTTCTTCTGGGATAGATTTAAAGAAGCTAGCACAGTGTCCAAGCAGGAGGAGAGCAGCATCTCTTCACGTATTTCAACATGGGTTTCCCCAAAAGCATTTGAGCTGGAAACAGAGGCAAGACACACAGAAGCAGGAAAACCTATGCACAGAGTGCAGCCAGTGGTTGGGTACTATACCCTGCAAATTCCTATATGGTCAGGGACTTGCTGGATGGAAATGTGAAAGCTTAGAGCATGGGAAGCGTAGAGACTGTTGCTTCTAGGCCATCTCCTCTTCCTAACTGGATATGGTGGTGCTGGGAGAGGCAAAAGAGAGAAAAAAATATGCAAGTAGGTGGATGTAAGGAGCGGAACAAGACAGGAGCCTCTCCCCAGGTTACAGAGGCAAATATCCACTCTCAGGGCCTCCTGGAGCCCCATGCTTCTGCTTGCTTTCCGGTTTGTATTTATCTTATATGTCTGTATGCATGTGTGTCTACTAGGCTGTATGTGTAACAAAAACACACACACACACACACACACACACACACACACACACACTCCTGCAGAGGCCAGAAGAGGGTGACAGATCCCTGGGAACAGGTTCACAACTACCTGACCTGGGTGTGAACTAAACTTGGATTCTCTGGAAGAGCAGCAAGGGCTGGTAACCACTGAGCCATCTATCCAGGCCACATTCAAGTACTTCTTATTATTAAGCAGATTGTACTTTTAAGATTTATTTTTGCTTTACGTGTATGTTTGCTTACATGTATGTATGTTCACCATATGTGTCCCTGGTGCTGGGGGTGGGGGGGGTGGGTGTGGGTGTGGCTAGAAAAGGGAGCTGGAGTTAGAGACAGCGGTCAGCCACCTTGTGGGGGTCAGGGACTGACCCCCAGGTCCTCTGCAAGAGTGGCAAGTGTGCTTAACCATTGAGCCATATTGCCAGCTCCCTACTCACTGCATTCTTTAGAGCCCCTGAAACTCTGCAACAGCTTCCACATGGAAGAGACCATGACTGTGTGCAGTGTGCGGTGTGCACGTACACTTTTCAAGTCCAGTGCTGTCTCTGACACAGGGCAGAACCACAGTTCGCATATTGTGAGTAAAAGAAGGCTGAGGATTATGCTCTTAATAGGAAAAGACGGAGGGGAGTGGCGTGTGGGAGCCCTGCCACGCCCTTCCAGCTACACATTCTAGGTTCTGTTGAAGTAAGGATGGGAAGGCTAAGAGGATGCTTTAGACTACCCCAGACCTGAGGTTTAGAAACTATCTTGGCAGTCGAGGTTTGGTTTTCCGAGCCGGTTCTCTGCTCTTTTCCAGTGTCTGAGGTGGGCTCTCACCCATGGAGAACAGTGAGCATAGAAATACTGTTCTTCACCAGCATTTTTTTTTTTACAACTCTTCCTTAGAGCAAACAGAAATCACTTTCTCTAATTTCTACCTCTAGCCTTTAAGTCTACAAACCAAACCCAGTGTTCTTTCACAAGCCTTCTTTCAAAGTGAGTTTCCCCCATTGGCAGCTTACATGACAAGAGCTGGCCTATCTGCTTTAATGAAACCCAAAGGGAACATTATCTTGAATAATTACATGAGTACACGTGGCAAGTTCAGGGGCTGGGTATACTGTCTTGTGGCTTCGAAATGTGTGGTAGAAGACATCAAGAGTTGACAGATTAGTTGGGAATTTGTCGAGAGTATTAATTACAGACTTGGAAATCTTGGTTAGTGACAGTCTGTCTTGTCGCATCTTGCGAATGTGATCAAAGTCATTTCAGTACTTATTTGGTGGTGCCTAACCACGATGTGTGAAGAATGAAGCTTTTCACTAGAAATCATTGGGAAATAGGGTGCACTTTGAAGGAAGAAGTTCCTGAACATGCCTTCCCCTCCATACTTCTTCCTCCTCTTTCTCTTTTTGGTGAGTCTCCAAAGAGTCTCCATTGTTTCTAAACACCTGAAGTGTTTGGGGGAGGGCTGAGGGGGGGTTCTTAAAATATGGATAGCACACAAGGACAAAGTGGCATCCATAGAAGTGGCTTTTAAAGCCACAAAAAGAAACTATGAGGCCTGGAGGTTGTTGTGGTGCAGTCAGTCAAAGACTTTACAAAGACTTGAAGTGTCAGAGTTCAGTATGAAGTTGCTTAGGGGAAAGGAAAACAGGCCTCTGCCCTTGTTCAGTTCTAGAAAAATAATTCTTTATTTTTGCTTCCTTGTATGGGTGGTGGGTGGATGGTTGGGATGGTGCTGGTGTCTAAATCATAGAAAATGAAAGAGAAACACAGCCCTGGTCTGCAACCTCCCTCCCTTCTTCTAGGAAGTCTGACCTGATGTGCCTGCACTGTCTAGCAGAGTGGGTCGATCACTCGTCGACTTTGCGCAGTTGGAGAGGCCGGGAAGGGACTGACGTCTAGCCTTGGTTTGTTTAGTGGTCCACTGCAGTATCTGGGACCCTCCTTACTGCCTTCTAGACTCTGTTGGCACCTTTCTGGTGAGATGAAGCAGATCTTTTCAGCGGCTCATATATTCAGAAGTTCTTGTCAGTTGCCTCTGTGCGCCAGAGGGTGGCACTCCAGAGGTGGAGAGGAAGGGCGGGAAGAAGGAAGGAGTGGAGAGAAGGCAGCTTTAAGTCTCAGACCTAGGTTTCTAGTTATCAAGATGTCTGAGCCAAGAGCCGCTACCCTCAAACCCTTACGGGGGGGGGTGGGGGACTTAAGTTTCGGCTCAACCCGGGGGTCAGAGACTTAGAGGTTTTAAAGAAGACACGGCTTGTTTAGAAACAATAACTCCTGTGTTATTTGTGTAACCCAAAATGTTTTGCACTTCTGAGGAGCAGATTGCAAGTCCTCCATAAGCTAGACCACATCTGACCTGTCCCTCTGTGTCATGTCTTGCAGTTGCTGAATTTGTGCGAGTCCGTGAAGGATGACTCCCTGAAGGTGATCTCTGCCTTCAATATTCCACACACCACCATCCACGCACCAACAGCGGGAACCCCCAACACCGGGGCTGCGGAGGCCTTCTCCCCGGCGCCCACGCAGCCACTGGTGCAGAATGGGACGCGGTCTCGACTGGCCAAGCTGTGAGCCAGGCGAGAAATTTAGTGTCCCATCTTCCGAATATTTGGCTAGAACCGGAGCAGAGGGCAAAGTGGCAGATGCAGGGCAACCACCTTGGGGAATTTCATCAGGCAGAGGAGGAGGTCCGGCTAAGGCTGGCAAGGAGCACGACAAGTTGTCCGGGAGAGGGAGCCCTAGATGGACGCCCCAGTAGCATAGTGACTTATCCAGGTCTAGTAACCTCCCTGGCCCTTGCCTTGACTTCTCCCAGCCATGGCCATGGATCCCCAGACAATCGTCTCGCCCACCGCACGGTGCCACCAAAGATCTCTACCGTCAGCGGTGACTCAGATTCACAGAGACTTCGAAAGACATTGGGGCTGGGTGAAAAAAAAATCAAAACATAAAAATCAAACACCCTTAGGCAAAAGGGGTGGAGGAAAGCTCCACCCTCTCCAAGCTCGGGCAAAAGTTCAACAAGGGATGATTAGTGAATCAGACTTGCTCCAACTCTGTGAGGAAATGCGCTGTCGAGAGCGGAGAGCTTAAGCCCGGAGTCGCCCTAGTCTTACCAGGTAGGCGATCTCCGGACCGCAGGATCATGCGCAACAAGTTTCTCCTCGCTAAACTGTTACCTAGCCTTCAGAAAAGCGTACGTGTGAAAAGTTTAATATATTAAACGGTAGAAAGGTGCTCCGGCGACTTGGAAAGGTAGGGATGGCGGGTCTGGGGAATAGTTGGAATAAAGTGTTTTTGGAATTTGGAGAGATTACACAGGCGGAAATGAATTTCTCATTTGTGTTCTGACTTGGCGTTGCCCAGTTTCGTTCTCATCTCTAGCCATCGTCTCGATTCCCTTCCTCCACATCGTTGGCAGCCTCGGGAAGGCACCGGTGATCCACTGGCCCTTCCCACCTTGCTCTTCCCCGCCGTCAACTCCGATCCCAGGAGTTCTCCCGACCCAACCCTAGAAACTGCAAGGGCCCAAATGCCCGCGGCTACCTTACTTGAGGCACTTGGTGGAAGCTCCCCTGACTGCCTTGTTCGCGGGTGATGCAAGAGCCTCCGCCTCCAGCCCGGCTTCCTAATTCAGCCCTAAATAAGAGCACATAGCCCAGTCCGTTGCTTTCCCCAGTGCCTGTAAATTTTCTTTTAGTGTGTCCAGGGTTGCAAAATCGGAAGACTCCAGAGCAACCTGCTCCTACGAAGAAACACCGGAGCTTTCCCCACCCCCAACCCCCCCATCCCTGTGTGGTTCTTCTCTAGTCTAAGGCTGAGGCGCCTGGCTGCCCGCTGAGGGCGTGGAGCAGGCAGACTTGTTACTGGTTTTGGACTCCCGGAGTAGCAGCAGCAGATTGGGCTGCATGGGTGGGATGCCGAGTGGTCGGTCAAGGCACAGTACTGGTTCACAGCCTTGGTCAAGACAGACCTGCATCCATGCCCTTGCCCTGTGCTCTCTTATAGCGACCATCCCTCACCTCCAGCAAGGCTTTGTCCTGAGCCCCCCAGTTTCCCTGGGAACCAATAACTTCTTAACCAATAACTCGCTCAGGATTCACCTAAGAGCCAAGATTTAGCCTGGGGCTTTGCTGTGTCACCGTGACGTTAGGTCCGCTTATAAACATCAAAATGACCAAGATGGTCCAACGGTGGGACGACAGGCCACCTGACACTTGTTCCTCATGAAAAGGCCATGTCCCTCTTGCTGCCAGCCTGGATGCAGGTTGGGTAGCCCTTAAATCGAGTTTCTTTAATCCTCACGTGTGGGGACGATCCATTTCCAGACCAGCTACTCTCGGCCGCCGCTGTGAGAGAAGAGGTTGGGGGTGGGGACGCACATGGCACCATTGACTTCGAGACTTCGGTTAGGGTCACGAAGGCCTCAGGAGGGTCAGGGGATTTTTCAACCCCCTTCTGGCTTTCCTAGCTTGCCCTGAATTCCGCTGTTCCGCGGCCGCCAGCTTCAGCGGGCCGATGGGTAGACAGTTCCAGGCGGTACTCTGTGAGCCCAATAAATTTTGAGGATCCCAGTACAGCTCATGGCGCAACAGTCTTTATTTGGTAGCCCACCTCCTTTTCCTTGTTTATTCTTTTCGAGTTAACTTTCTCATTCCCCTATTTTATCTGCTTTATCGTGCACGCCCATCGCTCCCCGAAGCCTCCCTGGTCTCTCAACTGTCCTTCCCACCACCAGCTCTGCACTGGGGAAACAAACATATAGAACACAAAAACAACAACAACAAAACAAAACAACACACACACACACACACACACACACACACACACACACACACAAAACCAGGGAGAGCCTAAATGAGGACAGAAGGCGGCGGTGATGAAGAGTCCCGCTTGTGGCATAGCCGAGGAAGGGCAAGCATCTTTCTGATCTGGGTCCCCGGAGGCCAGGAATTCTTGGAAAGGACAGTACCCATCCTTGCACCAATCTAGTCCCTTTGGTTTGGGGCTGAGAAGCTCCGCAAACCAAGGGAGCAGGGGCGCCTCCTGAGGCTTCCAACTGGCGGCCGCGGCCAGGCTGGACACAGAGCAGCGTGCCCTGAGCGCCCCCTAAGTTCCGCTCTGCGAGGTGGCCGCCACGGGCGGACCGGGAGGGGCGGGTACATTCTGAGTGGAGGATGGGCGTGCATGCAGCTGCCCACAGGCCAAGTCACTAGGGTAAACACGCCGGGGTGGGCGGCGCACGCAAACTGCAGGACAGCCGGTGGGGCCACCCTCCCCACTACCTGTCGCAGCCTGCACGCGCCAGCGGCCTGGGGGCCGTGGGGGGTGGGGCTTACCTTCCGGCTTGCCCGGGCCGGACTGAGCGGGGGGCGGAGCCCGCGGTGATTGGGCGCCGGAGCGGGGGCTCAGTAAGAGCAGAGTGGCTGGGGCAGGCTGCTTTCACTTCGCTCCCCGCAGGCACTGGGTCAACAGCTTGTTGGAGCTCTGCGGTCCTTGCCGCCGCCGCCGTTGTCGTTGCAGTCACCGGATTCCTGCAGCCGCTCCGCGAGCTGTGTTCCACTTGGATTCACACCACCTCCGCTGCCCCCGCCGCCACCGCCTCGGCGCCCTTCCCCTGGCCCTCGTCCACCCAATGTCTGACTCTGATTCTCGGACTGAGAAACGCAAGGTAAACACTCCTCGACTCCCGGGGCGCAGGCTGGGGATGGATAGAAGACAGGCGCCGCAGCCACCTCTGCGGCTTCATCTGTCTCTGGTGTCGCACGTGCGGGTGGAGGCGCTGGTTTGTCCCGCGTGGCGCGCGGCTGCAGGAGGCGAACGCTGGGAGTCGGGTCGAGGTCTCTGCGTGCCAAGGCACTTCTGGGGAAGGGTCGTGGGCACAGAAGCTGCGGGCTCTTAGCCGAAGACCGGGTTGGGCCGGGATGCTGCACGAGGGGCCGCTGAGGCATCTCTCGCGGGCCAGGAGGGCGCGTGGTCTCGGCTTGGAGCGGAGGTCCCGCTTCGTAGTGCCCGTAGTGCGTCCAGCCGGGAAGCGTCGCCGCGACCCAGACGGCCCGGGAGAAGTAGCCGCGCAGTAGCGGCGGGCGGGTAGACTTAACTCTTCGCTGGCGCGGGTTCATTGCGGAGGTTTGAGTATTAAAATCACACGCGCCCAGACTTTGCTTGTACTCACTCAAGCCAGTTTGGCCACAGTGGTCAATTTCGCCTTTCCGGATGTCGCGGGCGGCCCGGTTCTTTTTGCGAGCGTCCTGTGGATATTGAGGAGCGCCGTATCTACAGGAGACAAGAGACCCCGTAAGCCCCCTAGGATCACTTAGGCTACGCGTGTTCCGAGCTCCAGCCAGCTGACTGCCCTGTCTACTCCTTCTAGCCCGATCGCACCAAGACCCAGTCGCATAGGCTAGCGGACCCCTGAGCTCGCGAGCCTAATGCACCCGAGGCAGGCACTGCTTGTGCAAGGCTAACTGAACAGTGGGGGCGGAGGTCTGGATGTGCACGCCCGAGACCGGAGAGGGTCGTTCATATTTGGTGCATGTCGGTAGCACATGGGGGCACAGCAGGTGAAGTTGCTAAGAAGTTCGGCTAGGGACTGCGGGGGCCGTTAGGGCCTTTGCCCGGAGTGGCCTGGAGTGTGATCGTGGCCCCATGCGGATCTCCGAGGGGTGCGGGTCTCGCTTTGTCTCTAATGTCCCGATGCCTTGGCGGCGGGAATTCCCGCAAGGCGCGCGGCGTCCGGGCCGGGCCCTGGGGCGGGGCGGGGCGCAAAGCAAAGCAGCCCGGCCCCCTAAGTTCCAGCCGTAGCTGCGGCGGCCGGCACAGTCTGCGCCGCGCTGGGAGGCGAGTTTGTCAACAATCGCCTTGCCTTCGGCTGCCTGACCCGTAGGCGCCGCCCCCGCCGCCTCTGCCCATTGGTTACGGTGAGGAGCGACTGCGCGCGGGCCAATGGGGAGCACTAGCAGCCGGCGCCAGGGGCGCAGGGCTGGCGGTGCCCGCGCGGCGGCGGGAGCTGCGCGCGAGGGGCGGAGCGGGAGGAGGCGGAGGATGATCCCGGCGGTGGCCGGTGCAGCGCGAGCCAGAGGCGCGGCGCGCGAAACCTTGGGCTCCCCGGCGGAGCGTGGCGGAGGGCGGACGGGCAGGCGAGGGGCCCTGGAGCCCAGGACCCGGCTTTGTTTCCCTTGCCTTCTCGGTGGCTACGTGCAGGGGTCGTCCGATCGGCACAACACGCTGCGCTCCGAAGGGAAGGGGCGGACGTGAGTCTCCGTGTGGTGGCCCGGGGAGGGAAAGAGTCAGCCTTGCGCCGGGTATTGCCAAGCGCACGTAGCTAGGTGTGGAACTTTCAAAGGGATGTCTCTGAAGGCCCCCATTTGGAAGTGTGCACATTTCGGCAAGGTTGCACGGGAGAGAAGTGGTTTAGTGTTTGGGGTGGCGCTCAGGGCAGGCAGCAGGAGGGACCTTGCGGCCGAGGGCGCCCGACCCGGGCGGAGCTGCGCTCGGAGTTACAAACTCTATTGTGACGCACTTACTACGACTGACGGCCGCTGCCAAACCTTCTCCAGACTTGCTGCCCTCAGCATTTTCGGCAAACAATGGGGCCGGAGCAGGGAAGGCGGCCAGCCGCCTGCAATCTCTGCATCTGCGCCGGCTCCTGTGCTCCAGCGCCGCATCTGAGCCCGGGAAATGGGAGCCCGCTGGGATTTTCAGACTTGATTCAAGTTTGTCCTGAAGGAAAAGCACGAAATGTAGACTTCCCATGAGCTGCTTCTCCTAAAACTTCTGTGGTTGTGTATGTGCGTGAGCGCACCAACTGACTCCACAAGCTATGGAGTTGATACTTTGTTTTGTTTGGTAGTCTGATTTAGTTTCACCCTGCATCAAAATAAACACACCTTCATTATTTTGGGTGCACTTTTGATCTTACTTGGAAGATAGTCAGAAAAGCAAACAACATAACAAAGAATCTGAGGTTGACTCTAGAATTCTTAACGAGTGGATGAAATGATTTTAAAACTTAATTTGCTGAAGATAATCGTTTTGTTGTCTCTCCTCCCCTCCGGTTTCCTTGCAGAAAAAAAGACCAAATGGCCAAGCAACCTTCTGATGTAAATTCTGAGTGTGACAGAGAAGGTGGACAATTGCAGCCTGCTGAGAGGCCTCCCCAGCTCAGGCCTGGGGCCCCTACCTCCCTACAGACAGAATCGCAAGGTAATCCCGACGGCGAAGGGGACCGCTGCCCCCACGGCAGCCCTCAGGGCCCGCTGGCCCCACCGGCCAGCCCTGGTCCTTTTGCTACCAGATCCCCACTTTTCATCTTTGTGAGAAGATCTTCTCTGCTGTCCCGGTCCTCCAGTGGGTATTTCTCTTTTGACACAGACAGGAGCCCGGCACCCATGAGTTGTGACAAGTCAACACAAACCCCAAGTCCTCCTTGCCAGGCCTTCAACCATTATCTCAGTGCAATGGGTAAGCTATAGCTAGGTAAGGGGCAGTTGGTGTGTGCTTGTTTGAATATCGGTTTCAACGCTGTTGGGGAGCATTTAAAGCCTCATAGAATTGCTCAAGCGACTCATTCTATATTTTGATAAAAACAAGATGTATGGAGATCTCAACAGTTTTTTTTAACTTGTAGAGTTTGTTGTGAATTTATGGATGTGCAAACATCAGCTTTGAGCTGCAAAGTTTGAATCGGTGGCCTTCTAGCCAAAGTTTATAACTGTGGTAGAGTTGGTTTTAACCACTAAGCTTAGGTGTTCATGTCATTGTGTTAGAAAGGAACAGGGTCAGATATATAAGATAGTTTAATAACCACCAGGCATGTAAAGGGAGTGATGGGCAACTTGATCATTCCTGAAGACAGCCTCTGGAAGGTGAAGTGTGTGCCAGCATAGAACCACGGTAGAACCCTGAAGATGGCTTTATGCACCAGTTCTCCTTTAAGCTCAGTTTTGCCTCAAGGGATTTAGTATGGATGGTTGAGATTAGATTGTAGATTTTTATTTCAGGGGCTAAAGTCAGTTGTAGAATCTTCTAAAAACTATATTCTTAGTTTTGAGATTGCATGCATAAAAATTGCATCTGATCAAACTCATCCACTTCCCCAACTTCTCCCCTTAACACCTCCCAGCTCAGCTGGAGAACCTTAACCAGGAGTGGCAGAAAATATCCATGGTGATGCCTAGTGCAGCTGATGAGGAAACAGAGCTGGTGGGGACTTGGCAGTTTGGAGAGTGTTTACCCCATCAGCATTAAAGTTGCCCCTGATTACATCCAGGGGGACACGAGTTCTTAGACTACAAGTGTTTCTGTATCACATCCTAACCAGGTGTGCAGATTTAGAAGTCAAATATCTCAACCTTTGAACATTGACAACTACTTTAGATCCTTTAGTCACTGTTAAAAGTCAAATTGAGACATCGGCAGACTTGATTTAACTCTTAAGATCCCATAGCTTGTACCTTGGCTGTGCACATTTTGGGTACACCCCAGGGAAGGGATGGCTCTGTGGTTGCTTCTCCACCAAGAGAAAAACTATGTATTCTGATCCTTATCATCCACAATCACGCTTGGTATGTGTCTAGCTACCCAGACTTACAGATGGCATTAGGAACTTGCTATGGTGTCAGTCAACATTTCGTATATGAACCGTTCTGGGGACTGTTAAGCCCTCCTAACCCAAAGGACCTGGAAGTCTTGTGTCTACTACAACTTTAGCTATTGCTTGTAGAAGTGCTTCTCAACAGGCACTTGCTACCGTTCTACCATGAAATACACCCAGTATGTGCATACATCTGCAGCATGTGCTGAGTTAACAAAGCCCCCTGGTGTACGTGCTTAAAAACCTGTGCACTTTAAGAACCCTCTGGAAGCTATTAGAGTCTTAATACTGTGAGCCTAGGTAATGGTCTCTGCAGGTGGTGGGGTAATCTGGGGAAATATTTTCTCCTTTCCTGTTAACTAGGAGTAGTGAGTGAGTTAAGGCATTTTCTAATGTGCAGATAGTCTCAGTGGTTTTGTTTTGGGTCCTGTACCATTTAGGAAGCTAATTGCAGTATAATTTGCCATGATTTGAGATGACTGATCACAGTCACAGTCTAAATTCTTAGGCCTTACTAATGGTCATGCCTGTGAAGTGTCAACTACATTCCGGTAGGTTGGGATGATGTCAGTTTAAAGGTTTAATGCATGAGTTTAGACAGCAGGTGACTGGGGTTCATGTGAGGTTAATGCACCAAAGTAGGTTTTGAACACTAAGTTCTTGAGAGATTTGTTTTGGGGAGAGGGTATGTTCGGATGGGACGGGTCAGAAATTACTGACAGGAGCTTCCAGGGACTAAGCCACTACCTAAAGACTATACATGGACTGACCCTGGACTCTGACCTCATAGGTAGCAATGAATATCCTAGTAAGAGCACCAGTGAAAGGGGAAGCCCTGGGTCCTGCTAAGACTGAACCCCCAGTGAACTAGACTGTTGGGGGGAGGGCGGCAATGGGGGGAGGGTTGGGAGGGGAACACCCTCCCATAAGGAAGGGGAGGGGGGAGGGGGATGTTTGCCCGGAAACCAAAGAATTATTATTAAGTATTAAATAAATTTAAAAAAAAAAGAAATTACTGACAGGATAAGAGGACCTAGCCAGATGTGAGGTTATTAAACACACTCAGAGTTTCTGACTTCTGCCTGTAAACTACTTAGGCTCAGCTAAGAGGTGATCTCTTTATCTTTTGGACTTGTTTAATACTTTTTTTTACTCAACCATAAGATCTTCAATGCTGCTTTTGATAAGTTATTGCAAAATACATTTTTCACAAAGGAGCCTTTATGATCCGTATAAACCACTGGGTGCACAGAGGTCCAGCTTAGCCAGGGCTCCTCTTTTCTGTTGGCAAGTTGAAGTAGGAGACAAAGTGTGTCATAAAGCCACGCCCCCCTCCACTGATGTGTCGTGATTGTTCCTTGAGCTTTCCCCACTAAGGCAAATTCTCCTACGAGCTGAGCCCCGGGTATCTTCCCTGAAATGGGAAAGGAAGGGTCTCATTGGAGATACATGGCAAGCAGACACTCTGTTAGAGATGTCGGCAGAGTTTCCTCCATATCTATCCCACTGTTTTGAAAACATCTTTGCAAGAACATTTTGTTTGCTGTTTGGAAGTCAGTGCAGTGAAACTATTGTTTTGCTAGATACTAGCCTCCATTTACTCTGGGAGGATTGACTTGCCAAACCATTTCTTGGTGAATGACTGATTATCTTTAAAAACAAAACAAAACAAACCTTCCCCACTGGATGCCTTTTCTAGTGTTTTTATGCTACCTATGTTTTTCGCACCAATTGACCTTTGCGCACATTCTCATCTGAAGCATAGTCAGTGTGAGCTTGGAAATGCACGGCAGATGAATATTGTCAGTGAGGACTCTGAAGTGTTTGTGAATGTCTCCAACTTTGGACTGGCATGGCAGAACCTCGTCATCTTTGCACCCCTCAGTGTCCTATGCCATGGGCCCCTGCTTTAGACTGAGAGCTTCATGTGCAAGGCAGGACATCCTGCAGACGCCAGTTTGTGTGGCCAACAGAAACCGTTGGACCTGTGGAGCTCTGTCTGTGAGCCTGTGTTTTGTTCTTACAGTGTTGGGAATGGAACTCAGATCCCACCTAAGCACATATCCAATCCCAGCGTATCTGAGGTGGCACGGTAGGTGTCCTCTGACCTCTGAGTATGCGCCCCTATCATAGACACAGGGACAGTGTGTACACACTTACATGAGTAAATGAAGTAATTTCTTGAGCCATCTCTGTAGACATTCAGGGCATCTGCACAGAGGGGCCAGCTCATTTCTTTTTCTTGCCTTATTGCACTGAGTAGAGCTTTGTAATCTTGTTTGGTAGATGTGATAAAGGCAGTCTTAAGGATTAGTGGCTTTCTGTCTAAAGAGTAAAGTCGTTAACTAGATTAGCTGTAGGTATTTGGGGATAGTTGTTAATAAAGATTAGGACATTTTTTAACTGAACTCCTAAGTCCTGAGAATTTTCAGAGTTAGACTTTAGTGAAGTGTTGGTGCCATGGTTCTGTCAGCCTGTTGGCACGGTGTGGTGCAGGGTTTAAACATTGTTAAATGCTCTTATGCGCCCGGGATAGAGTCTACTTGGGCAAAACGTAATTGTGTACAATGCTGGATTGAATTGAGTATTTTATTATTTTTACACCTTGAAAGCTGTCTGCTAATGCTGTTTGCTTCCCATGTCAAGGCCTGAATGAGTTGAGAAATAATCCCCCTCTTGTACTTCCAGAAGAAACCATGAAAAGCAGTAGTACACGTTTTGAGGCTTTTTGAGACAGGACCTCACGTAGCCCAGGGTGACTTTGAACTTACTGTATAGACAAAGATGTGCGTGGTGCTTGGTCTTCTGATCCTCCTGACTCCAGCTCCCAGATGCTGAGCTTACAGACATGTGCCACTCTGCTTCTGCCAGACGAGACTTAACACCCGGCCTAGAGTGTCTCCTGGTGATATCAGCGTGCCCTCTTCCCTGGTTATGCCAGGGGCTGGAAGATTTCTCTCCAATGGCCATGCCTTAAACTGAGTGGGCTTCCTTTGCTACATTTGTTTTCTATGTTAGCTCTTCTTTTCCCTGAGCCCCTTGGTGAGAACAAGCAGTTGTTGGTGAATTCTCTCTCTCTGCCTGTCGGGGTCTCCCAGGTAGAGGCTTCTGGAGCAGCCTGGGCTCTGTGAAAGCCATGAGAAGACTAGGTAACTGCCCCAGTGTCTTGGTGCCAAGAGCCCAGAAGCCTTCTCCTTTCCTGCTTTCCATTTTCCTGTACTTGGCACACAATGTCAGGGCTCTCTTATATTCAGAGAGGAAGGCCTGGCTGTGGAGCTGCCCCTCCCTCGGGGAAACAGGTCTTGTTGTTTGAGGTTTTCCTTACTCCGTTTAGGGTGTCGTGACAATTCCAGGCTGCGTGGCTCGGTGGTGGCTCACGGATCTAAGATGAAGGTAGATCTGGTGTCTGAAAAGCGCTTGGCTCAACAGCAGCGTCCCCGTGGTGTCATCTCGGGGAGAGAAAAGGTTATGGTGTCTCTAAAGTCACTTACCACACCCAGAAGACCCCACATTTTAATACGGACTGTTTAGTGCCTATGGAACATTAATTTAGATTAAAGTTACCTTGATTGGCTTTGGCCATAGAGAATTCGGGATTCTAGAAGTCAGCTCTCTTGTTTGCATTTTGCTATTGCCTCCATGGAATAACATTAGTGAGAGATTTAGCAGCTGAGAGTGGTGGCACACACCTTTAATCCCAGGAGGAAGAGGCAGGTGGATCTGAGGCCATCCTGGTCTATAGAAAGAGTTCTTGGACAGCCAGGACTGTATACACAGAAACCCTATCTCAAAAAAAAAAAAAAAAAACTGAAAAAAGAAAGAGATTAGAGATTTAGCCACAACCATCTTTTCAGTAACCACACTGTCATTCCTCTCACTTGCCCTATGTGACAGTTCATAGCCTCAGGTTGATCTCTGTTGCTCCCTGTATGTGTGGATAACCAGGTCTACTTTCATAGATAATGCCCCTTGTGGCACTTAGTAAAGAAAATCCCAAGTCTTACAGTTGTATGATTGGATTCTAAGATAGAAGAGATGGACTGGAGAGGCATTGGTTTTAGTTTATGTGCAGGGTGCTGGTGGAGGCAGATTGCAGGGTATCTGTCTGCTTACATGCTTACAGCTGGTGCTGTGTGTGCGCACACACACACACACACACACACACACAGAGAGAGAGAGAGAGAGAGAGAGAGAGAGAGAGAGAATATCTAAAATAACACTGACAGCACATGAGGAACATGCCCTGGCATGTTCTTTTAAAAGATGACAGAATTGTTAATAGCAAGTTTGGTTTTAAAGAAGTTCCTAGGCCTAAAAGGAAGAAGAAACTGTGCCTAACTGCAAGTTACAGATGCAGATGTGTGACTTTCTACTACTAAAGACGTAAAATAAAAACATCATCCGGACAAATACAGCAGTGTCTACTGCACACCTGGCTCTGTAACCTTTGTTTTGGGCATTTGCAACAGCCTGTCACTGGGTATGCATGGCTTGCTTGTGTGATGTAGCACTGACTGTTACCCTCTTGGTGCTGGTGACACAACACCTAGCTGCAGCCTATATTTCCAGGGACACTGTCCCCTTATTGACTCCTTTGAGGGCTGCCTGTTTATACTGTCAGAGTGGAACATCTGCAGCCCATGGAACCCTGTCAACAGCCTGCCTTGGTCACCTCTCTCTGCAGCCTTGTGCAACCACTCAGAGCAAATCTGGGTGGGATCTCGGCTGCTCCTCTGCTGACCCAAGGACCACAGAGTGTCTGGCAAGTCTGTTTGGGCTCCAGTTTTCTCATCCATCCAGTGAGGACCTGTGCGGTGGGAGTTTGAGAATTACCCAGCAGACAGGAATCACTAGTAGAAACTCGACACATCTCCTTGCCTGCTGGGAAGTGTCAGCTGATCATAGACATGGCCGATGTGCAGTGTTCTCTACTGACATCTACGGAAAAGAGCAGCCCTTCCAGAACCTACTCACAGGGAAGCGTGTGGCAGTGGGGAATGTCAGAAGCCCTCTGGTTCCAGAGTAAACAAGCAAAAAGGGAAAACATTTTCTAGAAACTCGCTCGAGTGGTTTGGGAAGTTTGAACCTGCTGCAGGTCTGCTGGTGGACCTGAGCATCACCGTGAGAGGAACCTTGGCCTTTTTGGCAAATCTTTGGACCGTGGAAGGACATCTGGAAGCCCTACCCACGCCAGCTCTGCCTGCCTTGGGGCTGAGCCTAGGCCACCTGCTGGAGACGGACCATTTGTGGCAGAAATTTGACTAGAGTTCAGAAATGTGTATTTTGAAAAGAACAGTCTCAAGACGGAGGCGGGGAACCACTTTCCCCTGCCGGTCAGTGTTCTGGAACAGCTTTTCAAAGCAAGGGGTACACTTTTTATCACTGGAAAGCCCATTATCTGAGCAGTGAAGACTTTAAAAAGTACTTCCTTCCCCTGTAACTTGTGAGGTGATGAGCTATCCTTAGCTTAGCGTTGGTATAGGAAGGTTCAAGCCCTTCCAGGCGAGGTTTTCCTGTGCTGGGGAAGCCCAGCTTTCACAGCATAAGACAGCATCTACTTAATGGTCTATAAGAGTCTGGGCCTCTATGGTCTCTGAGTGTTACTTGGCATGAGTCCTCAAGTCCCTGGTGTCCTGGGGGAAGCCCTGTCTTCTCTTTGCTCTCTCAAACCCTGATATCTCCCCAAACCAGGGCCCCATGTTTCTTGAGAGAGCTGTGGCCTGTCCCCCCAATAATGATGTGACAAAGTGACACTGGCTCCTCCTGTTGTTGCCTTGGCCCATTGCCAACGGAACGAGAGAGGGCAGCACTGGTGACTGGTCTCGCTGTACAGCCAGCCCGTGTCCTTCTGGCTCATGTATGTTATCCAGCTCACAGTTCACGCCAGCCAGTTAGAGGCATGGCTCGTGTGTGTGTGTGTGTGTGTGTGTGTGTGTGTGTGTGTGTGTGTGTGTGTGATGAAACTTTGCCGTGTGGTCCTTGGCTCCGCTGCCTGGCCCTCTGCACAGTACGGTCTACTTGGTATGCTTGGGCTTAGTATCTTTAGGAAGGAGAGCAGGTTTGAAGCTGAAACTGAAAAACAATAAAAACCATTTCAGCTCAGGATGAGTATACATGCTACGTTGACACAGGTTGAACAGCAAGTGACAGTTTTCAGCTGTCACTATCTTGAGTCCCCCTACCCCAAGCCTCTCAGAATATGTCATGCTTTCAGGGACAGAGTCTGGTTTCCCATTCTTATTCCTAAAACATCTAAATATCAGAAATTTAGGAATAAATGAGAAATTTGAGACTTTTAAAAGAGTTTTTTGTCGGTGTGTGTGTGTGTGTGTGTGTGTGTGTGTGTGTGTACACAAGTGCTGTGCCTGCTTATGCCCATGCTGTATAAGTGCCAGAAGAGAGCATTGCCTCCCCAGAAGTGGGAGGCACAGACAGCCGTGAGCTACCTGATGCGGGTGCTGGGAACCCAACTGGGCCCTCTGTAACTAACAGCAGCAAGTGCTCTCCCCAGCCACGAAGAAAGGAAAAGGATCTGTTTGACCTCTGGGAATACTGTATACGACAGATACAGAGTGTGTTAATGTTACTTTTCTATAGCATAACTGTGCTAGAGGAAATGCAAGGGAGTTTCTGGGGGCTCAGTGGGAATAACACTTGTCAGCACGTCCAAGGCCCTGGATTTTATCCCCTGTCCCACAAACAGCGGGGTCCATTTCTTGTTGATTTCTTTTGGGTCCTTGAGAAATTTCTTAGCACAAAATAGTGATGATGAGTTAGGAGGAATATGGTGCTAATGTATATGATATGTATATGTGCGTGTACGTGAGAGTCCAACCTTAAACTTGTGTGTACATTCTGAAGCAGTCCAAGCAGCTCAGTGACTTACGGGGAAAAAATCAGGAAGAGCAGTGATGTCCTGCATGGTGTGCCCCATAGCAGCCACCACTCACTTACACTTGGGTGTTAACTTTGTGGGCTCTTGGCTGAAAGCCTGGCCCAGACAGGGTGCTAAGGGTTAACTTTGTGTCCGCCCTCTTCCTGATCCTGTGATGAAGTCTGGTGCTGGGAAGTTTTAGCCTGTGACCCCCCATGAAGTCTTGGTCCTTCCACTAAGATAGTCCCATTATCATGAAAGGTAACTGGAGCTCTTACCTGACTTAGGAGGGTGTGGAGGCCACTCTAGTAGTCGGTACCCAGGAGAGCAACTCTCCAGTGTCCCGGATTTCACCAGGGTTTTTTTTTTTTTCCCAGATGTCCTTGAACTGTCTAACTTGGGTCTTGTGCAACAGAGCTGCCAGCAGCTGTGTCTGCCCTGTCTTTGTGGGCAAGCGGAGAGGCATGTCAGGAGCTTGCGCAGATGAACAGACTGTCACCATAAACTCACGGCGATGACAGCCGTTTTCCATGTCTTCTTGCACCTGCAGTCACCATAGCTAGCATTGGTAATCAGAACGAACCTATTAAGCATGGCTATAAATTTCACTCTTAACTTTGATCTTTATTTCAGTCTGGTGTTTTCCGACTGAGAAGTCACCTGTGTGGAGGCGGGGCATGGAGCACATTTGTACAGTTTGAACTGTTTTTCTGCAACCTCCCTCAGACTAGCGTCACTTGAAGTTGGCCCGTCAGGTCAGCGGTGAAGGAACTTGGCTCTCACCTCCTCTCTGACTAATTATATACTCCCTCTGTCACCACATGAATTGGCGAAGCTTTCTTTGACAGCAGCGTTTAGTTCTTCCTACGTTGTTGTTGTTGTTGTTGTTGTTGTTGTTGTTGTTGTTGTTGTTGTTTGTTACAGGGCTGTCTGGCATTGGCCTGTGTTGTGTCTCTTCATAGGGAGACATCACCTTCAACCTGGATGTGTCTGATACGCTTTTGGGGGTGTCTGGGGAAGATTCTCAAAAGCCCAGCTGAGACAGACGTTTAAACCATTAACTGTCCAAGCACAGTGATTGTCTTTGCAATTATGCAAAGCAGCGTCTGGAATTGAGGTAGAAGGGCTTATTCTTTTCCTACAAGATGGGTATAAAGGAAGCAGCTGCCTCTGTGTGTGTGTGTGTGTGTGTGTGTGTGTGTGTGTGTGTGTGTATAAGTGGGAAGTTTTCGTTGTCCCTGTCCTTATGGCAAGTTCCTCGCGACGACCGTACATCTGTGTTGAATTACTGCTTCAGTTTGTATCTGGCGATTATAAATGCTAAGTTTGTAGCTAAGGCTCTCATTAGGAGAAAAAAAAAGGAAAAAAGGAAAAAGCTAAGGGGTGACTCGCAGATGCTGGTTCTGTCCTTGCTGTTAGCTGGTGTCTTGGTCTCTGTTGTCATCACCGGTATAAAAACACGATTGAAGCCTTACATGAATTTAGGGGGAACTATTGTTGCTCGTTTTCTGCCACTGGTTTTAAGTTACATACAGGAAGCCATGGTTAACTCTGGAAACCCAGGAGTTTTTATTTTATAGTGTGAATTCTTAGCTCCCCTCACCCTCGCTCGGCCCAATAGGATTTTGTCTAGAAGCAATTTATAGTCAGCGGAAAAGTAGTAACTTCAGGCTTTTCCATTATTTGTTTCGGGAGTCTTAAGTGAGTTGATGTTGGATGTTTGTTTTGGGGTTAGACTTTCCGTTTGAGTTGGCCTCAAACACACCCTGTAGTCCAGCTTTCCGAGTGTTCAGGGTTGTCTGTGTGAGCCACCAGCTAGGATCTCAACCCCAGGCCTCACTCAGGCCATGCGTTTTCAGTCCAGGCCATACTTGAGCTACAGGGTGGTGGAACCAAGGGTTTTATGTTCACTAGGATTAGGAGTTTCCCCCTGTGCTACATTTCCAGTCCTTGTGTTTAAGATCCCGACATGGTTCTTTTGATTAATGAAGTAAATTGTGACATGTGCTATCCGGATAGGACAGGATATTGGTTTTAGGTTTTTGTGTTAAATCAAGTACAGGGGGGTTGGGGATTTAGCTCAGTGGTAGAGCGCTTGCCTAGGAAGCGCACGGCCCTGGGTTCGGTCCCCAGCTCCGAAAAAAAGAACCAAAAAAAAAAAAAAATCAAGTACAGGGTTGGTCTTTGTCCGACCCTAGTGTATTGAGTTTTGACATTAGTTTTGCTTAGATGCGCAGTCAGATCCCTGTAACCTTCGGAACAGACGATAGCTGTGGGGAGAGATGGAGCTCTTCAAAGACTTAGTGGGACAGGAGTGTCCAGTGTTCTGCCATGACCAGTGTGTGTGGCATGCTGCCACATGCTGTTCAGAGCAGTGATGTCAGGAGCACAGCATGAGAGGAGGCACCATTCTTACGGTGGTACGAGCTTCCGCAGGGCGTGTTGAGAGGAACTGACTTAGGATCAGGTTTGGAAAGTGCGGCAGCTTTGTTTATTGAACAGAGGGGTTATGTGCGGGAGAGATGAGTCCAGTGGTTAAGGGCACTGGCTGCTCTCTCTCGAAGAGGACCTGGCGTTCACTTCCCAGCACCCACATCCTGGTTCGTCACCACCAAGCTGCAGTTCCAGAAGGTCTGATGCCCGTTTTTCTCCACCACGTGCATACAAAGCACAGACGGTCAAATAGACGTTCCGTACATAGACACCTGTACACGTAAGATAAAAATAAGTAAAATCCAAAATAATAATAACCAAAAGAGGTGGCGGTCGAGAGGGATTATTATGGGTTGTCTTACAGCCCTAGGGGCAGAATCATGATTGAGGTGGAAGACGAGGAGGAAGGATTCCAGGTCCCTAAGGAGAGCTCTGTGGCACTTAGTGTTCCTGGTACACCTTGACAACAGGACATCTGACCCTGGAAGTGAGCAAAAAAGCCAAGAAACCAGGTAGCCTGTCACCAACAGGCTCCCATCCCTGCCTTGCACCCATGCTTCTCCCGGGACTGAGATGTCCCTGGACATGGGCTCTGCAGCTCAGGCTCCGGACATGACCTCCTGGGTCTAGTAAATCTGCTAGTGTGTGGTTGGGGGACAGCTCAATGGAAGTGTTAACAAGGCCTCCTGATGTGGAATGGAGTGAATGGAGAGGCCCTGGATCTTAGTTGCCACTAGGTTTGGACTGTATGGCACGAAGCAGACCTTGGTGAAGGGGAAAAGGCCTTGTCAGTACTGGTTTCCACATCTCCGTCCAGCTTCAGCCTCTGGGACTAGGGCTTTGCAAACCATCCGTTTGGAAATGGATGAAAGCAGCCAGTTCCAACCTATTAGCTCAGGGGTACATGACGGCATCCGGGAGGACACAACGGAAGAGCGAGTGGGAAAGCTCTGCCTTTGGATTGTGCACTTCATTATTGAGCATTTTATTCTAGCGGCTGTTTTTAAGGCGCCGGCTTGAATTTATATGACAACTCAGGCTTGACATAAACGTGCACCAGAAGAAAACAGATTGAGGGAAACTTGAGCTCTTAGGCTGCATTCTGTTGCTTTATCTCTATGTCTTTCTCCTTTTTTGTTACTTGTGTGTGTACCTGTTTGTGGTGTGGTGTATGTGGGTCTGTGTGTGTGTGTGTGTGTGTGTGTGTGTGTGTGTGTGTGTACATGCTGGTATGCAGATTTACAGAGACCAGAGGTGGTGAGTGTTTTTCTCAATTCACCTGAGCCTTGGACCTTGAAACGGATCTCTCACTGACCTGAAGGTCACAGATTCCACCAGGCTGGTTAGCCAGTGAGCCCTGGGAATCCTCCTGTCTCCACCTCCTCAGTGCTGGGTGCTAGGGGTCCAGCCTCACCTACACAGCATCCACCTAACTGACCTCGGCCCCTTCCTGTAGACTCCTTGCATTTTTATTTCTAATAGCTTTCATTTTCATCAGGTGGGTCAGTGGGACTGATAAGTTTATCTATCAAGAAATAAAATGATGTGGGTAAAAAAAATAGACCTGGAAAGAGGTTTTGAGAAAGGCATATGAGAGAGAGAGAGAGCAGGGAGACAGACTGGATTCTGGGTATTTCTGAGTACACTTTTCGAAAGGAGCTTCTGGGGACATTGGGCATCCCCTCACTGTGGTGGCAACAGCCATCTCTTTGCCTTTGGTGGACAGAGAAGAAACAGGACAACTTGGCCCCTTTAAGGTGGCTTTGTAAGCTGCCTGAGCACTCTAGCTGGTTGCTTCATTCCTTCTGTGGGTATGTCTAAATAGAGATTATTTCTGGAGATATTTAAGTAAGCAGATTATTGTATTAAACCAACATCCCAGAATTTTATATTTGCCCCACTAAACACTGAGCATCCAAGTGGTCACTTGTAGACGTTTCCCCACCCACCCCATCATATTTGAAATGTTTATTTGAGAATTATTTTGTTGCTGGTTTGAGTCCATAAGGAAGTGGTTCTGTGTAGGGACCTCTGTAGGTGTGGGTGGTCCCTCAAAGCTTCCTCAGGGACAGAAATGGACAGGCCTGAGATGGCTTCTTTCTTCCTACAGTCCATGGGTCAATTGCCCTTGACTGGTTCAGCTAGTTCTGTTGTGTGTTTGAAACTCAGCATGTTCTGTTGTGTGTTTGAAAGGATCAACAGTTTCTTCAGTGTCACACATTCCATGTCTACTTGGACATCAGAAAATCCTTTCTCTGTTCTGAGTTGAATATTGATTTGGTTTAACTCCTGCTGGTTCACATCTAATCTTTAGGGATTAGTGACCATCTAGCGACAGCGGAAATTCTCCTGCAGGTTGAGTTGGCTCCTGCCATTGCCGCACTGTCATGCCAATGGTTATGGGAGCAGGAGCTGCCCCTTAGTTACGGAGACTGATCTATCCCCCTCCCAGGCTGAGACTGCAAGTCAGTGTGCTTGTATTGTTTGACTGCGCTGTTGCAGTCAAGGACAACTGGCAGAATGGCCGTGAATGTCACAATGTGACCACGCTGCTTTGAACCCATTGCGGCTCACTGCAACAAAGTCTCAGCTTGATCTGCTAACAACCACTTCCTGGTGGTATTAATAGGTACTGAGTTTTGAAGATACCTTGTATTACCTCATGACTTGGAAAAACAGTTAGCCAAGTGGGTGACCCACATCTTGCATCGCTGAGGCCCTTTGGCATCAGGAATGTCCTCCTTTCCCTCCCCCGCTCCTGCACTGAAAAATGAATTGGTATGGCGCCATAGGAAATCATGTTACTGATATCAGTTTTGGATTTCAAAAGGTTTTTTTTTAATTTGGATGAAAACTCAGTGGGCACTGGACACTTGGCAAAGCTGCCTGTGTTGACCCAGCACATAGGAAAGTTTTAATAATGGCATTTGTTAATGGTGAGGAGGATGAAAAGGCCTGAGCAGTCCCCTCTGCTGCAGTCTGGGGGCCTGCAGGGTTGGAGCCTTGCTGCCCCACAGTTTCACAGTGTATCTGTGCTCTCGAGCACTCGGCTTGGGGTATATATGGTGTGTGCACGCCAACTTCACAGAAATGTTCCTTAAACACCGAAACTACATTCAGAAGGTAAAAAAAAACTCAACCTAAGAGTTTCCCCTTTGAAGAGCTTTTTTGTGTGTGTGCAAAATTTCCTCATTGGTTAAAAAGTGTGGCCCTCCTGCTTTGGAAAGCTTTTGTAAACAGCTTTCTTGTGGACACGTATCAACACTTAGGATTCTCAGGTTCATCTCTAGTAACAGATTAAAAGATTTGTGGTTGGTTCTCAACCATCTTAAAGACTGCATTACCTCTTTGTCGGGCTGACTGTGGGGGTCAGTGGGTACATGCAGGACGGGGGGGGACAGGAGTCAGGAAGGTGGGGTGGCACAGCTTCAGAGCATTGTGTCCCCAGCTCTCAGGCTCCAGGTGCACCTTCAGAAGATCAACAATTGGGGTGTCTGTATACTGTTGTCGTCTGTGCTTATGGTGTCTGTGAAAGGCAGCAAAGCCACGTGGTGCTGGGAATGAAAGTCTCACTTCTAGCTCACTCCACACTGTAGAATGGACAAACCGGACCCCATTCTTTGCTCTGCTTGTTCTCATGTGGCACAGGACCAGTTATTGACACACTAGCATTAAGCTGTTTGGGGAGCTCAGTGGAAAGCTTCCCTACACCCCATCCCTGTACCTCAAAATAGTTTGTCACCTGAGAAATCATGTTTGAAGATTTCATCGAACGGTGTACCATTTGAGTCACAGCCAGTGTACCTTAAATACAGAGGAGGAGGACGCCTTATGAAATACTCTCAATAGACTTTATCGTATGAGCTTAGTATATAGTGGCTGAAGGGATGGTTCAGTGGTTAAGAGCACTTGCTACAAAATCATGAAGACTGGAGCTCGGATCCCAGCACCCAATACTAATCCAGGCTTCTGCCCACGCCCCCGTGACTGCAGCTCGGAGCGCAGGCAGAGACAGGATTGCTGAGATTTGCTGACTTCAGCATAATGGAGGAAAATGTGAGCCCTGGGATCAGAGAGAGAGACCCTGCCTCAAAAAGGAGTAGGCAGAGAGGGACGGAGAATGACACTCGCTCACTTTTCTGGACTCTACACACACCAACAGAAACACATGTACTCATGGACATAGACAAATATATCACACACCAACAGAAACACATGTACGCATGAACATAGACAAACGTGCCAATCTTTTTACAAAGTATACAGTTAATCGTAGTGTGTGGCTTGCTGCATATCTACTGTGCGCATATCTACCTGTGCTTTGTGGAGTGGGTACTAGTCTTAATTTTTGGTTTAGATCAGAGGAATAGTATTTGGACCTTAAAGAAAAAAAAAAAGCGAGAGGGCCAGAGAGACGGCTGAGTGGATAAGAGCATCGGCTGTTCTTGCAGAAGACCTAGGTTTGATTCCCAGCATCCACATGGCATGCACATAAATCCATGCAGGCTATACATATATTTATTATATATAATAAATTTTAAAACATAACTATCTAGAGCCTGTGGCTCAGTGATAGAGCGCTTGCCTGTCATACTAGAGGTCTTGGGATCTCTGATATCACAGACAGGGAGAAATAAATATTCTTGATCCTTAAAAAATAAAAGACCAGCCAGGTATGATGGTGTGCACCTTTAATCCCAGCACCCAGGAGGTGAGGGCAGGTAGATCTGAGTTTGAGGCCAGCGTAGTCTATATAGCTAGTCCCAGCTCAGCCAGGGACCGGGCAGAATGTTAAGCATATCTGAAACATACCAGCTTCCTCTGCAAGTGGTGTTTATTCTGTACAGCACTGTTTTCTAACAGCTTTTTAAAATTACACCTAAGTACAGCTGATGCCTCTTGGTAACCCAGAGCTATTGCCAGCCAATTACAGTTTCGGCTAAGCCTGATCTAACCATTATCTTGGGTTAATGCACTGTCCTGACACCACCGACACAGATCAGGGCCCCAGGCTTAGCCACTGTTTCTGGTCCTTCGGTCGGTGTATTTTTCAGGATCTGGTTTGTAGACCTCAGCGTCTCCATCCCTCCCACCCTAAGCCTCCTTGCTGTGCTGTGGGGATCTGTTTATATCTGCGTCCCTACTTGTACTAACAGCCATTGAACTGTTTCTTTCTTTCTTCTTTCTTTTTTTTTTTTAATGGGAGAAACAAGCTGCCTGCTTATCTCCCCAAACAACAGGGCATTTATCTCTAAACAAGTGGAGTTTGGCCACCAGAGATCCAGAGCCGCTGGCAGAGTCGGTGTGCTTGCTAAGTGCTAGTTTTGATAAGTCAGGTTGTGACCCAGGATAGCTCCTTCAGTGGTGGTCGGAGTTTCCAGCCAAGCCCGAGCCAAGCCACCTTGGGAAGCGTACATGTGAGGGATGGGTTAGCCAGGATGTGGAAGGCCTCTTCTACAGTGTGGAGGCATTAGGCATTGTTTTCTGTTAAAATGGAAGAAGGCGGTGAGGCTTATTAAAGCATAATCCTCTCTGTCCACGAAGAACAGCATAGCTCCAGGCATGAGATGTGACATAGGAAAGGCCAAGCTGCCACAAAAAGGAGTGGAACCATCCCCACATGTCCCTGGCCAGCAAGAAAGATTGGGTAACTAGAAGAAAGCAAGCTTCCTCAGAGCTCAGAATGGGTTGCTCAGAGCAAAAGCCATTCTTCTACTGAATGTTTCCTTTTTTAAATAGACCACAGAAGTGTCAACCACATGGTAAGTATCCGAGTCCAGAGAGCGGGGACACACACCTGTAATGCCAGCACTTAGAAAATGGAAGTAAAAGATGAGGGGCTCAGTGTCAGCCTGAGCTACAGAGCAAGTAGAAGGCCAGCCTGGGCTACATTAAACATCGTCTCAGAGTAGGCAGAGGTGGGTGGAGGGAGAAATTTGTAGCCTGTATTTGTCTTCGAGAACTTCAGTTCCATGGACCTCATCTTGGCCTCTTACACCTTTTAAGACATTTGTTGAGCACGTTGCTGAATCTTGCCACACTGTAGTAAACACAGGGTAAGTCAGTCAGTGACTTGGATCAAGCCACCAACTTTGATCCATTTTTCACCCATTGTCTTTTAGTACTTGGCTTTTCTTTGCTTCCAACTCCAGAGGTGAAGCTAGATATCTCTCTTCAGTGTGTTTGGGGAGAAAGAGTGAACTGTGAAGGTGGGAGAGGTGGGTGACGGGACCTGTCATGGTGGTATGGTGCCTCCCTGGCCTACTCAGCTGTGTAGGTAATAGCTGTGCATCCCCATGAGGACACAGCAGAAGGAGCCCCTAAGAGAGTGTTTGACAGCCCATACTGTACAACCACTAGTCATGACCCGGCTGGTACATGCTTATCATCCCAGGACTTAGGAAATCGAGGCAGGAGAGTTGAGAGAGGCCTGGGCTACACAATGAGATGGTGATTTGCCACCTGTGACAGCAACAGCTTACAACGTTGAGAAGCCAGGAAGACACATGGAACTGATGGCTGGCTTCACTGGCATGGTGTCAACCTTTGTTTTGGCCAATTATTTAAACTTTAGTTTTAATAGGCTTAATAATAGTGATAATATTAGAAATATTTGTGCTTTAAGAAAAGTATGGCCAGTGTAGGGTGTGTGTGTGTGTGTGTGTGTGTGTATGTGTGTGTGTGTGTGTGTGTGTGTGTGTGTGAGACTGGATATGACTGCCTGGTCTGACTTAGCCTAAAAACTTAATTCCTCCATGAGACCTCCTGTCTCCACTAATCCTTCCTGTAACAGCGTCCCCTCTGATACCCAAGAGAGTAGGTAGCTTAATGGGGCACAGATCTCCTCCTCACTGAGGCATTATGGGATATTTGCTTCTCTTTTAAGTTCTTGGTGGTGTTTCTCTGTCTCTGTCTCTCTCTGTCTGTCTCTGTCTCTCTCTGCCTGCCTGCCTGTCTGTCTGTCTGTCTGTCTGTCTGTCTGTCTCAGAAACCCTCTCTGTGCAGCCCTTGGTTAGGGAAGATGTGAAAGTGTTTTGAAAAGAATTAGCTAAGTCTTGAAGTGTTCACTTGTATAGACTTTTGTATAGGTGTGAATCTGCAGTTCATGGATTTTTTTTACAAATAAAAAAATATTTAATGTTTTTATGAACAGTAGGTTTTTCCTACTTTACAGAATAGGGAATTTAGTTGTGAGTTCCTTGTGCTTTCAAAATGAGAGGGGTAAATAGAAGCCCAGGGCCTATTACTAAGCAATGCGCTCTTGGGATATTACATTAACTTCCTAATGTTATGGTTTGGTGTGGGGACAGGGTAGGGGGGACAGGATCTCACTATATAGCCCAGGTTGACCTGGAACTCACAGATGTCTATGTCTAGATCAGACTGGCCTCAGAATCACAGATACACCTGCCTCTGCCTCTGCCTCTGCCTCTGCCTCTGCCTCTGCCTCTGCCTCTGCCTCTGCCTCTGCCTCTGCCTCTGCCTCTACCTCTGCCTCTTAGAACCTGCCCCGATTCAATCTTTTTCTCTCTTCTCAAAAATACCTTTACTCCCAAACCCAAAACATTTCCTGAGTGCGGTGTTTGCAGACTTGAGTCCCTGTTTGTTGGCTGAGTTAATATTCAGTCAGAACATGCAGTTTTGCTCCCGTTTGGATGAACTATTGACACCACTGAACCTGTAGACACCTTCCAGGGGTCTCAGATTTCTCTTTACTCTGCTTTGGAAGGGACAAACATTTCATCAGGTTTGAATGTTGTAAGACCAAAAGTGGGTATTTCGCTGAGAAATTAAAATGTCCTGTTCTCTGATGTTTTGTGTATTATTTTTTCCTAGTGTAGTTCTAGGGATGTACCTTAGCAGCAGCTCACGAGAACACTCTCTCTCTCTCTCTCTCTCTCTCTCTCTCTCTCTCTCTCTCTCTCTCTCTCTCCAACACACACACACACACACACACACACACACACACACACACACACACAAGTGAGTCAGCTCTGCTTTCACCACATAGGCTCTGGGGATCAGACTCAAGGTTGTCAGGCTTGGCAGCAAAAGTCTTACCTACTAAGTCTTTGCCCCAGTCCGGCTGTGTTTCTTCGGTGATCTCCATTGAACTGTTAGTATTCCTTTTGAAATAGGAGTATGTATGGCTGGGCCAGGGTGTCTTTTCATTCTTGAGTCTCCAGTTCTTGATGTCACTCTGTTATCACTTAAATGCTGACTGCTGGTTCTCTTTTTTTGTTTTGCTCACCAACTTGACACAAACTAGTCTTCTAGCAAGAAGGAATCTTAATTGAGGGATTTCCTCCATCAGGTTGCCTGTAGGTAAATCTATAGGGTATTTCCTTGATAAATGATTGTTGTGGAAAGACTGAGCCCACTCCAGGCAGAGCCACCCTGAGGCAGGCGGTCCTGGGTTGTATAGGAAAGCAAGCCAGTCAGCGGCGGTCCTGCTTACTGCTTCTTGTATCTCCTTGCGCCTGCATCTCTTGCGTTTGCCCCTAATGACTTCTCACGGATGATGGATTGTGATCAACCGTGTGAGGCAAATAATCCCTTCTCCTTAGGCTGGTTTCAGTTAGTGTTTTATCAGCAACAGGACACAGGGAACTGGGACAGTAACTAAAATTATACTGCTCTCACCGTCCTTAACTCAGGGTTGGAAGTCTCCGAGGCCAGGGAGCTTTCAGAAGAGAAGAGTGTGTGAGGTTGGTTTGTTCCTGGAAACTGGTGTGTGATGTTCTAAGTGCTGTCGACCTCGGCATGATTTCCGGTTTCTGATTGTTCCTACACAGCTTCCATAAGGCAGTCTCAGGAGGAACCTGAAGATCTGCGCCCAGAGATACGGATCGCACAGGAGCTGCGGCGGATCGGAGACGAGTTCAATGAGACTTACACGAGGAGGGTAAGGACCTCTCCCCATCCCCACAGAAAATGAAACTGGGGGGATGTGGCCTACTTCTGGACCTTATTTCTCTCCTAACTTCAGCTCCTGGTGCATCTAAGGGTTTGGCTTTAATTAAGATACGGTGTGAAGTTGCAAGAGGTGCCTTACGTGCAAGAGACCTCGACATATTCGTGCTTAAAATTCTTTTAAAAGGTTACTTCTAACCATGAAATGGTTCCATGTAAATATGGGCACATGGTCTTCAGGTCCTGTAAGGTGCTTCTCCATGTAGGCAAAGCCGTCAGATTCTGTAGTCGCTTAGCCAGGGCTCGAAGCAAGGGAGCCTTGTCTTCATCCCTGCCACTGGCTTTCCTTGTTTGGTTATCAAGCTGTGTTAGGAAAGCAGTAATCAGTAGCCTGTGTATGATGTGAGCCGAGTGAAGGCTAGATAAGGGTAGCTGTCCTGTCGGTATCACAGGTGTGCTTTTGATTTAAATAATAATGATGACAACCATGGAGTTTGGCATCTTCAGAAGCGGTGTGTTTAAAAACAATGTTGATGCCTTCCTGGTGGACTGAAGACATCTGTCTGTTTAAGGTCCTGTGGAATGCACTTTTGGGGGTGTAGGCTTTGACTCTGAGGTACAGAAGTGCTGTGAGTGGGTGACCAGTTAACAAGGAGTCTGAGGTAACTTTGGCTCCTTTTCCAAACATTCAGATATAACCTCTCCTCTCTCTGGAGGGATGCAGTCGTGGGACCCTGAGCTGTTTCTGTCTTTACAAAGACATCTCCTATGTAGCCACTGGTCCAAAGTAAGTGGGTGTTCCCCATGAACTGCTTGAGGAGTCTTATTCCTTTTGAGTGGCAAATTGATCAGGGAGTCCTGGATCTCAAGAATAATCTCAGCTCCCCTTCCTGCTTCTCCGTGGGGCACATTGGGGGATATATGTGTGTGCTATAGTCACACTTCTGTCATAAATGGGAACCATCGTGTTGACGAATGAACTGAAAATTTCTCGTGAAACTGTGTGTAGCAGGCGCAGGCTTGGCATCCTCCCCCTGATGTGGTGGATCACTTCACAGAATATAAATTCCTTCTTAGTCTAGGTCCAAAATGGCAGGGTTTTTTGGAAGAGTGGTTGATTTTTATTATTCACCACTAAATCCACTAGTCCATCTGCCTCGTTTTCTTTCAAGAGATTTTAGTGTTTGTGTTGGTGACCGGGCTGGTTGGCTGTATGAGGCCATGGTATGTTTGGGCGCCTGCTCCTTCTGTTGAGGGCAGGGGTTGGCAACATGAGACTGTTGAAGAAAGTAAGGGGCTACCTTTGAGACTTGGGCTGGCATTGAAGCCAGAGTCCAGGAGGGTGAGCCATTTCTAATGAACATGGAGACATGTAAGTGTAGGTATGAACTGGCTATGATGCTGTGTCTGTCTTGGAACTCTGTAAATGCCCTCAGGGCTGGACCTGGTGGGTGGGTTTGCCTCAGGAGGGACGCAGCTGTGGGCAGGTCTTTGTACTGCTGGGGCTTGTACACTGAGATGAGCTGGCGTAACACCCCGCTCGGGTTGTATCAAAGCCTTTGTCTGCAGAACCAGGCATGTTGACGGATATTTAGTATGAGTTTCATTTAAACCATAAGCTAAGGACAGAGGACTAAGAGGCCTTCCCCAATGGGAATGGTGCAGCACCCTGGGGACTGTGAGTGGTTAGTGGTGACATGGTCAAGGTGAGGAATGGCTGGTAAGAGTGTAGACACATTCTATAACTGGCCCATGAGGAAGGGTATCTGGGTGGTGAATGGTTCAAGTTCTGTGCAGATGAAATATGGACTGTCCCAGATTCTTCACTCACTCGGCTTGCCTTGTAGAGGATGAGGCTTTGGCTGTCTGTGGTCTGCCTCCTGCTTTCTTCCCAATGTTATTTTATAGTTTGTGTTTATGTATGCATTTTGTGATGGATGGTCACATCGCCTTTTTTTGGGGTTTTGTGTTTTTTTAATGAGAAGTGACATTGTTATTTCCCATCTAATACAATAAATGTAAATAAACATCGTTGTACTAGTTTGCAAGATTATATATTTTGTATCTCTCTCTTTCTGTGTGAGTGTGTGTGTGTGTGTGTGTGTGTGTGTGTGTGTGTGTGTGTGTGAACATTTGCAGGCCACCGTGCATGGTTAGAGGTCAGAGAATAACTTGTGGGAGTTAGTTCCCTGGCACCTCTCGGTCCGCTGCCACTACATCCAGTCTTGTGTGGGTCTCAGGGGTCTAACTCAGGGTGCTTTTACCAGCTGAGCCATCTTGCCAAGCCCTAGCACATCTAAACCCATTATTGAAGTTCGGTCACTAATAAAGTCTTTAGCTTTCTTAGTAGGCTGGGGAAAGGGATGGATTCTAGGCCAGACCGTAATCCCCTAAAATGAAGACAGATATTCTCCAGATGGTAGGTTTCAGCAGCCAGTTCAAAACGTCACACAGTGAAACACACAGTGAGCCCTAAAGCCACAGCCACCAGCCTTGCCAGTTAGAAGGGCAGCCACTGTTTGTCACCATACCAATGGTCCATTGTCTAACACTGGGACAGGAAGCCGGGCAGGAAGTGGGAGAAAAATGACTTCAGATGACCGGCTGCTGAGCCACTGCCCGTCCCTTGCCTACTCTATAGGATCCACCGAAGCCTCTAAAAGATTAATTGTCTGCACCAGGGCAATTGTCTTCTCTCCGGGGTTGTTAGCTTGTATTGTTAACCTCACAGAACCTGACAGGGTATCTTCCCAAGTTCCCAGTCAGGGAGTTAGAGACACTGTTTCGTAGTTGTATGTCCATTTAAGGACAGTGGGGCAGCGTGAGATGGAGCTGCGGAAGCTGAACCTGTGTGAGAAGCGAATGCCCAGGCCTGCATGCCATTGGCCGCTGGATTCGGAACGGCGCTGCGGGCAGCTAGCTCTAGGAGCACTCACGCTCTATCATGGGAATTTGGGGACAGCTTTTCATTTTGAAAAACTTCAAGAAACATTCAGAGAACTTTGTTAATGTGTCGCCTTGGCACCCCCAGTGTGTCTTGTCACGTGTGTTTGTGTGTGTTGTTTTCTCCATTTCCCCCTTAGCTTATTCTTAAAAAGGGCTATATTAATTCTTAGAGACACCCTTACAGTTGTTTTGATCTTATTCATCCCCCTCCCCCACCTCCCTACTCACCCAATTTCATGTTCCCCTTGTAACGGGGAGGGGGGTTCCCCTTATATTCTCGAGATGATCAGGAAACCTGGTGGGGGAGGGGGAGCAGCCTCGGGAACATTTGCTGAGAGATTGTGTCATCTATGTAGAAGAAGAGCGCTGCATCCAGGAAGTCTCGGTATGGTCAACTCAGCAAGATCTGAGCAAAGACAATCCTGCCTGACACGCAGGTATGCATGGGGGACTCTCGCCAGACCCCACCCCTTGTTAGTACTGCCGTGTATGCTTCCTGAGAGCTTGAACATCCTCTCATATGTACATGTCACCACACATTACAGTCATAATCAGCAAGTGGATAGTGTCCCCATGCTGTCTTGGGACTGCAGACCTAAACTTCTCTGTCTAGAAATGTCCCTTTTAGCTGGAAGTTGGGGGAGGGGAAAAGTGAGTCAGGCCCCAGCCTAAACTCATGCATTGATTAAGGAGCGCTTTGGAGAGGTGACACTTGTGGAAGATTGAGGTAGTTTGAGTCTAAAGACTCCCTGTGTATCTTTTACCTGGCGCTTCTGTGGGTTAAGAGTTAGGTCTTCTGCTTCTGAGGAATGCTGCGCCTTCCACCGAGAGGTGTGCGGCGGCTGCTGCTGACAGTGTAGAGCCAGGGTGGTGTCTTCAGTGTACAATTAGTACTTTCTCATGGGCTGGACTCAGGAGCCCAGATGGCGATGAAGCCACACTAGGGAGGTGCTACGCCTCCTGAAAGATGTTTTCTGACTGTTATACCCAGGCTGTACCAACTATCCTAAACCTTGGTGTCTACTCTGCAGTGTGGTGCCCATCTGGAAGACTTGGGAGGATAGCAGGGGCATTGGGGGGGAGCTGGACCATTCCAGGGAGGTCAGTGGGTCCAGAGAGAAGCTCAGAGGAACTGGATGTCTGGAGGCTATGGAGAAAGCAAGCAGCTGAGTTTAGCTGAGTGCTGAAGGGTTGCTTGTATCTTGTAGCCTATGTTTGAAACCTCTTTGCCCTCATGCACGGATTCGTCAATGTTTGACAACCCACTTCGCGCTCATCTCCGGTAGCTGTCATGAGGACCACCTGCATGGCTTAGCTGCTGCTCCTACACGCATACATGGGCCAGGTGACATCGAGTGCAAGTCACATAGTCCCCCAGCACCTGTGGGCACTAATTCTGAAAGTAAGATGTCCACTCATGGACATTTTGGCTGTGGCCTGGTTTATTGGGAAAGGCCTGTCAGCCTTTAAGGTAGCTGTTCAGGGGATGTCCTCGAAGTGGCCAGCCTAAAGCTAAGACAGACAGACCCCTGCAGATGGGACAATGACTGAATGGAAACCCTTCCTTTGTCTGGTCACAAGAAACACCTTTGGTTTATGCTGCTTACTTCCCCCTCGGGGCCTGTGCAGGCATGAATTAATTGATTAGTGTGCATAGACAGCAGGAGAGCCCTATGTCTGATAAAGTGGAGCCGAAACGGGGGTCCACCTCACTCTAGGTATACGCACAGGAGCATTTGTGTATTTTAAACGTGAAGCCTGTGTGTCTCGACTTCCTAAGAAAGGCACTGTGCTATCTGACTTTGTGCTTTTAGAAATGAAGGCAGTTCCTATAAATCACCAACAAGGGAGAGGCCTAAATTATAGCTTGCTTGGATGAAACCAGCCAGAGATGTGTAGCCTCAGGCCATGTTCTCCAGAGGCCTTCATTAATTGAAAGCTGGAGTTTAATAAGATAAGTTGCTTTCTTAGAGTGTTGCCATTAAAGGCATGAATACCAATGTAAAATCCACGCTAGTCCTGACTCACGGAAGGATGGGTCGCTTCACACGGTAGTAGCAGGAATTTATAGAGGAGCAGGTCTCTGTTGTAGCAAACGCAGTCACTAGGAGGTGAGGAGAACTGGCATCTGCTCTTGTCTGTGACACAGTTATGTGTGTTTCCCTTGCAGTTGGAGGGAGCGGTTTGGCATTTTAGTTTTAGGCTTTGTTCACACCTGAACTGAAACACACACGCCATCTCTGTTCCATGACTAGAAGTGGTGAGCGCTTCAGTTTCTCCCCTGAGACAAGTGAAAGGACCCGGGTTAGATTCCCTCCATAGCGTTGAGCTGCTCTTCTGAATGGGGGTTCTCTGTAGCTACCATCGGCAAATGCACCCCATCAGGAAGCATGGCTCTTCTCTGTTGTCAGATGTTGAACGTTGCTTGCTGGAGAATCTGGGTGCCATTATCACTCCGTTCTCTGTCACGTTTAGCGTTGCCAGGAACTCTGTCCACCTGGCTGCCTTTAGATGCTTCGGACGTGCTTTTGAAGCAAGTGCGTTCGACCCTACAGGCACAGGCTGCATCTGTCTGGGTGTAAGCAAATTCTAGAGGAGACTGAAGCACTGGGGTGTGTTCGGATGGCTGGCGGGGTGTTGGGCTAGGCGTCCTTGTGTTGATCGACACCACGTGTGAGGGTGCTGTCGGCCTGGCAGGTGCTACACCTGCAGGGCCACCCAGCAGTTGTGGGATCGGGAGCCGTGAACATGTAACCAAGAGGAGGTGCAGGTGCCTGGAGGGGAACTTCAGGCGAGTTCTCAGGGTGATTTTTTTTTTTTTAAATCTCTGGAGGAGGAAATGAAGATGCAAAGGAAGGACGGTTTGGTCCTTCTGCAGACACATAAAAATAATAAGGTGGTTGCATCATCCCCTTGACTAGACTTTACCCCGCTGAACCAAAGCAGGAGGTTTTAGTTGTGGTTAAAGTGTGTTACATCCCACTTAGCATTTCAGAACAGCGTGTTCCTGCCCTGAATTGAGTATTTTGTCCCTCGTATCTTACAGGAGACATACTACCAATCTTGAATCCTAGTTGGCTGGCCATAGAGCAGGACCCAGTTCTGGTTCTGAGGCCTGCCTGGCAGGATCCCCGTCTAGTAGAACTGTGTGTCATACCGCCAGGATGGCTAGAGAGATAGCCCTGCTGTGAGTTAAGTTGTGAAGTGGTTTCCGTGTCCCTATGAAAGGAATTCACTTTTAACAGTTGCTGTGGTAGGAAGCATAGGAGACAGGATAAAGTTTGGTCCTTGAGAATAATTTGCAGCCTATATGTAACTTTCGAGCCAGTGTGGCTATGGTAGGTCTGTGACAGCTTTGTTTGCTTGCCGTGCTGGGGGTGGGGTGGAAGCACATTTGTTCCTCTGATGTTCAGAGGCATGACATCATACCGGGTGCCCCTTGTGCACTGTCTCCAGCCTTCGTGATCGCTAAGCTATGAGACCCAGGCTGTTTAGATGCATGTGTTCTCTGTGGTGAATGGGAAATGAGTGCAGCCTCTGGGCCGCAGTCACCTGGCCTCAAGGCAGCCGTGGGCATTGAGCCAGCATGGAAATCTCAGTGGATTCCCTGTCTGAAGGTGGAGAGGGGCAAAGGCCTCATGGCTGCTATATTCAACATTGTTTAGATGGCTGGATTAGGATCCCGTAGGGGCAATATGGCTGTGCTGTAGATACCCCTCAGCCTCCTGGGTGACTCGCTCTGAGTGGCAAGGATAGAAACCAGGGCACCATCCGGTGGACCATTGCACTGTATTCTTGGGAGCCAGAACCCGCAGCAGAGACCCTACCCAGAGGCCTTCTGGTCTCATAGTCCAAAATTCAGTTCCCTACGAAAGACTGTCTACATGTAAACCGTTTAGAAATTTAAGACTTTTTAACATGGATGCTGTATGGAAAACACGCTTCCAACTGAAGGTGTGCCTATCCTCAGAGGCTTCTGTCTCTAAGAACTTGGGATAGGAGACTGTCAGTCTTCAAAAAGGATTTATTTATCCATCTTTTATTTGTGTGTATGGGAGCATCAGGTGTGTACAGGTTGTTCTCTGGACAAGAGGGCATTGGAGCCCCTGACACTGGATGTACAGGCAGTTTTGAGCTATCTTTCCAGACCAATGCCACCTTTTTTACCACGTTACCTTGACTGCCAGGAAACATGACTTGAAGGGGTGGTTATGTTTTCACAGATCTCACCCCTAAGACTCACTGCATCTCCTCCTTGATGTGACTTGAAGTCTCTCCCAACCTTTACATTTTATTGTGATGTGGTTGTCACTCCTAGCCCCACTGTCTATATGGTGTGGTGTGTGGCGTGAGGGCTGTACCCTGGAGTCTGGCATTTGTACTCTACTGTAGCAGAGTTGCTGGGCTCACTCGCTGGGTCTCGCTTCCCACTCCACAGATCCAGTCTGAAACCTCCTTTGAGCCAAAAGGAAGACGACCTTGGGCGATAAGAGCTGTGTTGACGCCAGAGTCGCCTCTGTCTCTCCACATCCTTCTCTCCATTCTGGGAGCTCAAGTGTGAGGTCCTAGGTGTCACGTGCCTTCTAGGAAGGCATGAGTGGGATCCAGGGTACCTGTCCCTGGCCAGCCACACTGGTCTTGTGGGTTGTTTTAAAGGCCTAAAGCCTATAATTATTTTTTTCAGTTAGCAGTGGCAGTGGGTAATTCTTAGACACACAGTCCAAAGGGCACTAGAATGTCTTTTCAGGGGCCTGCTTGTCTCTGATGCTTTAAAAGAAAGGCCTCCCCCCAAGTGTCTTTATGACTTAGTAGTTAATTTCTCCACAGTTCTACGGACCACAGTTCCAACCTGAGTCTCAGCAGCCATGGTGTCATCACAGACCCCTCTTTGACTTGTCTGTGCTGCCGCTCTCAGTATTTAGAGTCACACCTTGCCCCGCAGACAGCCGTACCTGAGAATTTGGGGGACACCGTGGCCCGAGTAGAGAGGTTGCCAGGAGAGAGACCTTAGTGTAGTTTATTTTCTGCTTCAAGAGGTTTTAATCAGGAGGAACGGTCTGTTTTGTACCAGGCGGCAGAGGTGTGGTACTGAACTGTACCCCAGTACACAGATGCCTCTGGGAGTGCCTGAGTGTGAGTTACTGATGCAGACCCGCTGGACACAGGCCAGATGGTGGCCCTGCCAAGAGCTACGGGCCCAGGGAGAAAGAGCTGATGTCCTTACTCTCTTATGTTTTCTGTGGTTGTCTCTCTAGTTCCGAGTTAGCTGCGAGGTGCATTTTCCCGTGGACACTGACATTTAGCTGATGACACTGACTACCCCCACCCCCCACTGCAGATGATGGTCATTTTTAGGGTTGTTGTGCCGTCCTGACCAGAGTGTGAGAGCGCTCGTTGGCGGTTGTGGGGAGCTTAGCATGATCCTTTCAACTCTCCTGACCCTTAAACCAACTGAAAACTGAAGGTTAAGCTCAGCCTTGGGTCCCCATGCCTTAGGTGTCAAGGAGCGCTCTCTCTCTCTCTCTCTCTCTCTCTCTCTCTCTCTCTCTCTCTCACACACACACACACACACACACACACACACACACACACACACACACACACCTGGTCCTGAGCACTAAGCCCTGGCTTCCTGCTTCAGCTTTCAAGTCTCCTACAGCCGCCGCACGCCGCCCCACGCTGCCCCATGCCACCCCACACTGCACAGTAGCAACACCAGGCTCAGACTGAGGTGCACCTGCAGCAGCCTCATTGCCCAATTTGATGTAAGGTAGAGCCGCTCATCCTCCAGCTGTTTTCTGTTGTGTGGGCCACATGTGCTGGGCCAGAGGAGCAGCTCCAGCCGCCGTGCCAGCTGTCAAGGGATTTCTGGACTGGCACTGTGCTCTGAATCAGTACTAATGGCTTCCTCCATTGAATGTTGTCCAAAAGCAATTGTTCGCTTGTTAGAGACGCGTGCCGTGCTGTCACACCGGCCCAAGAGGGCAGCACCTCCCCCACCTCACACCCACTCCGAGGACTGGGTCTTCCCTTGCCAAAATTTCCTGCATTTCCATGTCAGTGCCGCCTGGCATGAGCATGTGTGTCCTTTGTACAATATTCTCGTTAACCGTGACTGCAGTCGCCATGGTCCACCTGTCAATCTCAAATGGTTAGCCAGTCGCTGTCTCCCCAGATGTTTCCAGGGCTAGAATTTGAAGCTTACCAAGTGTAAGCAGTCGAGACTCCTGACTCACTCATTCTGGGTGTGTTGGTTGTCACCCAGTCAGACCCAGCGTCTGGCTATGCGGAGGGCAGCTGTGACTTAGGTCGATACAAGTCTTCCCACCTTGGACTGATGGCTTAGTCAGTTGTAGCACATGCTTTCTTTGTTTTAGTGAATTGTGGTTCTATTTTGAATAAGCCTCTCTCAGCCTATTAATATTCGTCTTCACGAAAAAGAACTTTCCCCTGAGTTATTCTCACACAAAAGGAGCAAAGTAATTTTGAAAGTTAAATCAAAACAAAGCAATCTTGTGTGTGTGGAGCCGATAAAATCACAGCCTGTGGTCACGGGAGCACCTCCACAGGAATCGCTGACATAAAGCCCATTTCCTCCCATCTTGTTATGGAAAGAGAAGGGGAAATGCCCCGGCCCCTTGAGCTTGAGAGCTGTGTAAACAGTGGGGTGAGGAGAGCTCCCCTCACAGCTGGCGTCTGCTGGGACCTTTGGAGTCTGAGAGGGAACAGACAGTCCCAGTCTGATTCATGGTCATTCCCAGACGTCCGATTCCCACCAAAATGAAGGGAGGTCTGTCGGGGGCTGGGGATGGCCACACAGCCAGGTCCTGTTTGTGGGTTAGTTGTTCTGGAAGCAACTAGGACCGACTTCAGCCTTGACCTTGAACCAGGTTCTAGCCGATGGCATTGAGGCAAATGCATTCCCTTGCCTTCCGTTGTCCAATGAGGTGAGTTAGAACCCAGAAGTGAGCACTCTGGAAATGTGCAGGGTGCTCTGAAGTCTTCAGATGAACCTGAAGTTTCCTTCTAAACAGTCTTCAGATGTAACAAACCTACACACGTCACGACACGTTGTTCTTAATTGCCCTTTCCTCCCTGGCCCTGAGGCGGGAGGGCAGGGTCTACTCAGTCTCTGGGCAGCCCCTCCAGGATCATTGTCCATCCTTTGCAGCCAGAGGCCCATCCCTTCCAGTTTATTTAGCTTCTTGGGGTACATTACCCCCAAATCACTTCTTCCTCAAGAATCACAGTAACCAGAGTCCACCTCTGAGGGGGTCGTGGCACGTCCGAATCTCAGTGACTGTGACTGGCAGTAAAGGGACCCAAGTTCATTCTTTCTGTCCCTCTGCTCCCTCCCACTTCTCCTGGAGCAAACGTCAGTGACCTGGCATGGCTCTTGTCCAGCACCCACGTGAAGGTTTACGGTTCCAGGACACCTTTGGAACCGTTCGGTATTCCATTCACTCCGTTTTCCCAGTGATGGAGAGTTCATTCGGTACACGTGTGTGCTGTCCCATCCCTCCCAACAGCAAGGCAGATGGAATTTGAGTTTCCCTGCAATCCAGATGGGACGTGTCTCTTGCCTTACATGTGCCTTCTCCAGATTACCAGGGAGTAACTAAGAACTCTGCTTCTGTTGTCCCAGGCGTTTGCAAACGATTACCGAGAGGCGGAAGACCACCCGCAAATGGTTATCTTACAACTGTTACGATTCATCTTCCGTCTGGTCTGGAGAAGGCACTGACAGGAGCTTCGTGCAGCCAGGACAAATGGCGGACATCGCTCTTGTTCAGACCGGGAGAACCCCAGCACCTCCATCTCTTGGCGCTGCGACAGTCCGGCCGGTGGCTCTGTCCCAGAGAGGCGTGCGGAGCACGGACAGCGCTCAGCACTGTGTCGATGTGGACGGAACCTCTGTCCATCACCACATGGCCGGATTTTCAGTAAATAATTGTTGTGAATGTAAACAAGGGAGGGTTTTTCTCTTTTAAATGTACAGATCCTAGGGACAGAGAAATATGCAAGAGAGGTGTTTACATGTGGTGTGTTAATTTTTTTAAACCCACTTTCTTTGATAACTGTTTTTTGTTTTTTTTTTTTTTTTTTTGGTCTTGTTTTTGTTTCAGAAAGGAAAACTTTTAGACAATTTATGGATAATTTTTTTATACTCATTCTTAACCCATTACCTTCTCAGAGGACTGCGTAACCCTGCAGTGGGAACTGAGCCAGCCGATTTATAAGGCTGCCTTAGTTTATTTTTAGATATTACTGTACAGAATTTTTTAAACAGGAAGAGTATGGCGTTGCCCTCTCTCCTCTGCCATGCCTCCGAGTTTCCTTTTGAATTTTTACTACCAAAACAGTTGTTATGAAATGGAATGGGCTCGAGTGGCAGAGGGTCTGTTCTGGTACGCCACTTCCGTTTTGTAAATATTTACCTCCTTAGCTCAGTTGCTCCTGTGGCAAAAAAGTTCACACTTTTCATGCTTTCCCTCAACTCTTCGGACCCCTCGGTCTGTCTCCACACCGATGCACAGGTTCAGCCCAGGGTCCTTTCCAATGTGTTTGTGTCGGCAAGGGCTAGGGGCTGCCCGGATTGTTCCCAGCTCCATCAATCAGGCTGACTTCATGGGAAGGGCTCCTGGGCACTTCACTTCACTGCGGTGGCTTCGTTTGTCTCTCTTATCCTGAGAGAACGTGGGCTTGCACGCCACTTGCTGAAGCTGTTGGCTCTTCTGGTTGCCCGCTCTGCTGCCTGCCGCAGGCTCTGCTGGCTGTGTGTACCAGATGAGCTGGAGCCCACACTTTCTCCGGGATTGGCCAGGTCATTTCAGGAGCAAGGAGCTCAGGTGATCCTTTTCCGTGCTTCTTGGTATGTAGCCCCGCTCATCCCTCCTGGCCTGTGGCTCCTGGATTTCGTCTCCATTCCCATGAGTCAGGGGCTGGCTCTACTTCATCAGTTTCCATACACAGGAAACCTCCATTTTACCAAGTAAAACATTTGTCTTCACAAGATGTCTGCCTGCTTTGCTCTCTCCCATTTTCTTAACACCTGAACCTTCTTGGGCCTCCTGTGTCTGGGGCGGGGGTGGGGTGCTATTTCTTGGTACCCTGCCTCTTAGGACCAGCAGCCCATACATTGGTCAGTTATTTCAAGAGCAGGCAGGACTGGTCTAGTGGAAGAGCGCTTCCTAATGTGTAGAGGCCCTGTGTCCTATCCCCGGCACCTCCTAAAACAACAGCACACCTGTCAGACAGACAGACAAACGGGAGATTAAAAAAAGGGGGGGGCAAAGAAGAAAGAACATAGGAGGGGTGGGGGGCAGTGACAAACCCTCTAACTTGTGAGAACGTCAGACATTAGGCAGCTTGCTTAGAGAGGTGTATGCGTTTCCAAGCAAGTCAGCGGTGCCAATGACTGTGTGCTTTGGGCCTGTAGACAGCCAGTGTTTTTTCTTATGTAAAGGAATCCATTTATTCCTACTTTCCTGCGTGTGTGTGTGTGTCTGTGTGTGTCTGTGTGTGTCTGTGTGTGTCTGTGTGTGTGTGTGTACATTTCCTTCTAGATTGAAATCATCCGATTCCAAATAATGTTTATAAATGCTTTCCCAGCTTCCATAGATTTGTAATAGACTGAAAGCTGTTTTGGCATTCACCTCCTTTCCTAATGCATTGAGCCTGCTCATGGGTTCCCATGAGGCCTATGGTTGTAAGTTGGTGTTAAGAGTGCAACCATGGCTCTGCTACACACACTCACACACACACACACACTCACATAAACACACACACACACACACACACACACCCCAAAGACATACTTGGTTCTGGGCCATCCCCTCCCTAGGACCTCCATTCTCATGTGCCAGTCTCCCCGACTGGAGCACTTTACTGTCTCAGCCCCGTGGCTCTGTGGTACTGCCTAGGCAGGTGCAGAAGGCTCCCAGAGCCAGGTGCCAGTGGCATGTGTGGCCCCTAAAACGTGCTTACCTCCAGCCTGGGGCTGGCCGCTGAAGCAGCTCATAGGGTAGTAAGAGAGTCTATGAATTGTAGAAGTATTCAAGAACAGGATGCGGCACCCAGAACTTAAACATGATGACTGGATGTCCCTGTACTGTATCTGTTTCTTAAAATGCAAGTGTCTCCTGCAGAAAGTGTCTCAGCTTACTGTGGGTAGGGCTTTGTGCTTAATTGTTAGTTTATCATTCTCTCTTCTGTGCTAGAACAGAAACTAGATCTCCCTCCTCCGTGTGTGTGTGTGTGTGTGTGTGTGTGTGTGTGTGTGTGTGTGTGTGTGTAAACATAATGCGGGTTTTGTGCCTTGACAACCTCCCCATGTGAGGTTTGTAAATAGTGTCCTGTGACTTCACCTCAAGTTGGAATAAACGTACAAAATGGCGTCCTGAGTGATTCTTCAAATTTTCTTTCCAGAAAAGAGTTGAGTTCGGGGGAGGGAGGGTGTCTGAAAAATCAGCTTAAAGTCCCTCTTTATTAAAGTCTGTAATGGATAATGTCTGCTTCTCCTGTTTCCTCCTTCCAGTGTTGTATATATTCTGACTATTTATTAGATTAGGAAGTCATGTTTCACTCGTCAACTGAGCCAAATGTCTGTGTGCAATTGTATTCTCGTTACCTTTCTTTGTAAAATATTGTACAGCATAAATGAGTAAAAAAAAAATCACTGTTTTTTCAAACTTCTCATTATTAAGGATTGTAAATACCGTAGGTTCTCCTTCTGTGTAATGTGCCCTACTGTTCCATAATGCTGTAACTTGTAGAGTCATTGTATATTTATTTTCTGCTTATTTAATGTCTTACGTTCTTGAAAGTGTTGACATCCCTATCCCTGACACCCCAGCCATGCCATGAATTGCTTCAGCTCCTGATAAAGGGGGGCACTGACTGACTGGCTCTGTTCCCCAACATGGCTTCTGCTTTGGCTTCTGGCATTCAGTGCTTGGATTCTGCTGCCTCTCTGAGGAAACGAGTATTTGCTGCCGATGAGATACCCTAGCTACAGTAGCCTGGAAGATCGGACTCTAAGAAAATACCCATCAAACCCATTTATAAAGCAGCTGGCTTCTGAGGAAAGCAGATTTACCAATAAGTTGGCCATATCTTTAGAGAAGTATTAGCAACAGATGGGGAAGGTTTTTTTCTTTAATTGAGAGTGTATCTTTGACAACTCAGTGTTGAAAGAAATCCTGCCTCTTGAGGTACTGCTGAATGGCCGCCCTGGGTAAGAAAAGGGCAGGTGGGGCCTGTTTTTAGAGCATTCGACAAGGCCACTTATGTCACCAGGACACTTGCTGGCTACCTTCCCCACCTGCTGTGTGCTTCTGGTGTTTTGAGGTCTGTGGACTGAACTTACCTGTGCCATTCAGCTCCCTCCCCACCCTGTTCACTGCATTTGGCCAGCTTGCTCCTGCTTCGCTCAACAGAGGCCCCCACTGGCCTGGGTGTCAAGATGGAAAAAAAAAAGCTCACTGAAGCTCTAGAGCCATGTGACTTCATGTAAATGGTTTTGTCCTCCCTGCTGATTTAGCCTGGTGCCTGTGTGTGTCCATCCACTCAGTACGTCTGTGTGCGGGTTGTGTCCACACGTGTCGCTACATCAGCGGGGAATCCTTCTCAAACAGCGTTGCACAAAGCATCCTCAAGTTCCCAGCAAAGTACTTGATCTCTTTCAAATGTGTTTTATCGTCTAGGTTCTGTGACCACTGGTTTCTGTATCCAGAACTGTCAGGTATCCTTTGGTAAACAGCACTGATCTCTGTATTGTACCCCATCACTAACGTGTCAGAACCCAGCGTATGTAGCATTTGTATTGCAGTTTCCCTGGCTTCCTTTATGTTTTGCACTGATGAATTTTGACAGGGTAATTGCCACTGTACCTGTGCAATACTGCTGTAAATAACTGCAGATTTTTTTAAGAAACTCAATCTTTTATGTTCTTAATGAATTTTATATAAATAAAACTTGCGACTAGCTCTCATGAACTGTTTGATCTGTGGTCTTCAAAATGGCTGACAACTGGAGGTATGTGTAGATGTATATATCCCTGCCTAATATCACATTCACTACATGTAGATCTTATAATGGGGCTGTGTAGTATATACAAGTTAAAAGCAAACCACGCTGAAGAGTTTTGAAGCAGATGATAAAACATCCTGCCCATGGAGTCGGCTATGACTCAATATTTGGGTAGAAAGGTGGTGGGAGCGAAGAGGTAGGTTGGGAGTGGACTGTTCTCTGGTCAGTTCACAGAAGGACTGCTAATCTGGGTGAAGATAAATCAGGAGTGGAGACACTGAGGCGTTGTTGAGGGACTAGAAGTTGTAAGGTCCATGTAAACAAGCACAGGATTTGACTGGATCTGAAATTGTTACTAGGAAAATACTGAACAATTTTAAACCAGGTGTCTACTCATGCTGTTAATTAAGCAGCACATAAATGGGGCTTTGTAAAGTTCACCAACCAAACCCATTGCAAAGGAATTGTTTGGGCTACCACCCCCACCCACAACCTGTAGAAGCCTACATTTTTCCAGAGCCCTTTACCCGCCATGGGTGTAGGCGTGTATGCTCACCTAGGCGTTTTGCATGAATGCTGTAACTACATCCTTTACCTAGCAACAGGTCATAGATCTTTCTAGAATGGTCTTCTTCCCTCTGACTCCTGCATTTAACACTGAGACAGTACTCTGGCCTGGCTCACCAGCAGCAGCCACTAAGAATGCTCTCTCACCCTCTGAGGAAGCTCTGTCAGTGACATGCTCAAGCTTGCCTGGTGTACAAGGAGACATTGGCCTTCCTGATTTAAATTAGACTGACCTGTTCACAGCTCTCCTGACACCGGGCTCTATTGGCACTGCCATTTTGTTTGAAGGGAGCAGACATATTTTTAGCCACTTGTTTCACATTTTCCTATTGAAGATCAACTTGTTATGCATAATGGTCCTTCTGTCTGTTGCTTCTTTTCTTCCTGCATTCCATTGTGAGCAATTCCACGCACATGAGAAAATCCACAGGATTCGGTAGTGTTCACATGACTTCCTAGCTCTTTGAATATTTTTCTGTGGCAGCATGTAAGCATCTACTGACAATTCTTTTTTTCTTTTTGCATATTTCAAAGTTAAGAGTCATCAGTAAACTCCTTCCTAAAATCAGCATACAAGCCATTCAATTTTTAAATTATCATTAAAGATAAAACACAGATTTGGGGCTGAGGAGATGGTGCAGTACATAAGATTGTTCCTCTTGCAGAGGACCCAAGTCTGTTTCCCAGCACCCATGACTAGTGGGTTACAATCATCTATAAATCTATAAGGGATCCAGTGCTCACCTCAGATTCCCTCCCCTCATACACACATACATTAAAAACAAACATTAAGAAAAACATGTATTAGGGGTTGGGGATTTAGCTCAGTGGTAGAGTGCTTGCCTAGCAAGTGCAAGGCCCTGGGTTCAGTCCCCAGCTCCGAAAAAAAGAAAAAAAAAGAAAGAAAAAAAGAAAAACATGTATTAAGCACGCATCTGTTAAGATTCAGTTAAGGGAACAATTGTCACCCATGGACATATCAAAATAGCAGCATTACCACCACTTCAGAGAGTTCCTTCCCAGACAGTACTGTCCCCTCACCCCACCCCTAATGCACTGACCAGTGGCCTCTGTTGTTTTGTCCCACAGTGAGTTATTTCTGCCTGTTCCCAGTTTCTTCATATGAATGGAATAATTTGCGTCTGGTTCCTTTCGGTCAAGGCAAGTTCCAGAGTTGTGTTACAAGACCTAATAATCGGTCATTGTCTAATGGACACCTGAGCTTTGGCCTTTGCAAGTGACAATGAGCAAAATTTCTGTGACTGTTCTCATACAAAGTGCCAGTTACCAACCAAGAAGCCAGATTTTGCTATCTTGCATTGATTTCCGTGTTCTGTCCTGCTTGTGACAATCTTTATGTCAGAGTGTTAAATATCCTTTATTCATATAACCCCACAGTTTGCTTTTTCTTCTTAACCCACCTGGGATTACCTTTTAGTGACACACATTATGACTATTTCTATACCCCATGCAGTGTATGCCTCTGTCTATACTGAAGGGCCCAATGCACTCAACTCTCTCACACGCCGTTCGGTTTCTTCGCTCTTCTTTCTTCTGTCTCCTCTCTCCCTCCATCTTTTTATTCATGTTAGTTACTTAGATTTTTGTTTCCATCATTCTCCCCCAACCCCCTGCACACACACACCTGTTCTATGTGCGGGTCTACATTAACTTAGGAACAAGTTGCCATTTCACATGTATGTTTTTCAAGGCTTTTGTCTGCAATTCATTAGATGCAGTTTCCTATCCATTTTCCAAGCCTGGAGCTGAATGGGAGGGCCGTGAAGATTTGACAACAGGAAATGGCTTCTGGATGCTCAGAGATGAATGAAAATGAGACACGAGGAATCAGGTGTGCCCTGGCCCTGCTCAGTTCTGTTGGGTCTTGCGATTTTCCTGCAACCTTGATCACACATTGGAATATCACAGTGCGCGCACTGTATAATCAATCCCACCCAAGCAAATGCTACCCCAGCTCCTACCTAACACGGCTGTAAGCTATGGACACAGATCATACTGTCCTTGGTAATTTTGCTTGCCCTGGCTTTATCTCAAAAAATAAAGTTGTTGCCTTCATTCCCTAACATGTAAGTATTTCGAGTGTAGTTTTGGAAGGGATCGTGTTAGAATGTTTGGAAAAACAGCCATTCATCTTTTTCTCCACGGTGGCCCCTAGGCCGTCAGCCATGGGAAGATGGAGCTTCCCAGCCATCAGCTATCAAAGCCCATTGAAGTAGGCGATGAATGCAGACTTTGTACTTTCTGCGAGAAGCACATGGGCCACCGAAGTGTCTGCTGGCTGATGCTCTGGGTGGAGACTGGAAGGGCTATGTGGTTGGAATCTGTGATGGGAACAACACACAAGGTTTCCCCAGGGTGCAGGGTGTCTTAGCTCGTGGCAGAGTGGGCCTGCTGCTGAGTAAGGGGCATTCTTGTTATGGACCAAGGGAAACTGGAGATAGGAAACACAAACCTGTTCTGAGATGCACTGTGAATGCCAGTCAGAGTGAGCTCAGCATGGTTATTACTGTAAAAGGAAGGCTGGGGAGGAAGAGGAAGGGGAGGAGGAAGAGGAGGAAGGGGAGGAGGAAGAGGAAGGGGAGGAGGAAGAGGAGGAAGGGGAGGAGGAAGAGGAAGGGGAGGAGGAGGAGGACAACAACAACAACAACAACAACAACAACAACTGGACTGACAGACACTGCTATGCCCAAAAGAGTTTGCAGAATCTAAGTTTTTCAGTCTCTCTAAGAAGATGATGTCTGCCAATGTGTTGTTAGAAAGCTTTAAACAAAGAAGGTCAGAAGCCCAAGACTGAAGCACCCAGAGGATTCAGTCTCTTGTTACTTCACATGTCCTGCAACGCACACGCTGACATGTTGCTCTGAGGAAATAGCACACTGGGAAAAGTGACGGGGGAGGCTGCAGAGCATGCCAAAGCAATAAGGAATAAATACTGACATTGAAAAGGCAGAGTGGGGGTGGGGGAGGAAGATTGCTGTTTGAGTTACTGACTTGAGTTCCACACGCATGTGCGTGCCTACACGTACCCAAGTGAATTTCGACATGGGATTGGGACAGAATTTCCAACAATTGTAAAAAAAAAATGGCCCTGAATAAACTTCTGCCCTTTCGTACTATGTATTTATTCAAGGCAGCAGCCTCAGTGGAGCACTGATGATTATGAAATCAAAATATCAGGCAACTGAAAAATACCGAAGCTATCCTATAGCCTGCAGGATTGGACATTGAGCTGTGATTTAATTCCTTGTGCAAAATCAAATAAGCACATCTCTTAGGGTGCAAATTTGTTTTTAGTAACCAGGCAGTGGTGGCCCTCAGGAGGCAGAGGCAGGCTCTAAATTTGAACCCAAGCTGGTCAACAGAGCAAGTTTTAGGCTACACAGAGAAACCCTGTCTCAAAAAGTAAACAAAAAATGTATGTGTGTCAAAGGCTGTTTTACGTTTCTATGATTTATTGCCAGTACATGATTTGTGCATGTATATTATGTATTTGTACACCCTGGATTGTGTAAACATTTCTCCGACATCAAATGATCACAAATGGGAAGGATTTGAGAAACGTTGGCTAATTCAGTGCACTTAGATTTTCTCCCTTTAACACCTCCAAGTGTCTTGGCTTATTTGAAGGGTGGGATATGCATCATCTGGCATCCAGCCTTGTACAGCTCTCTTTATGTGCCTGGTACCCAGTGCCACTTCTGCCTTTGAAACTCTCCTCTGCCCATGTTGCAGCTGAGGACAGGCTCAGAGCCAACCCCATGCTCTTTCTGGGCACTTTGCATCTGGAACAAGTATAGTCTGGAGGACAGCACCCAAAAGGCTGCCAGAGGCCTGCTGCCCCCTCCTTGGCTATGATGCTCCTCTACCTAGCCATCAGCAACAGTTTCCTCTTGGTCTGTGGAGCAGGTGCCCGCCCCTCCTGCCAGTTCTCTTTGAGCTCAATTAGCTGAAGTTGGCCTCTGTTGTTGGCGACTGAACTGCTGACTCATTCCTACCTGTCAGGAGGACTGAATAAAAGTTGCACGAAGTTCTCTGCAAACAGTGTGAATTCAGAGGGTGTGGGACAACAAGCTGAGGGTTAAAATGTTCTCTGGGGCAAGACCAACCAGAACAGGGCTGTTAGGAGTCGCCAGGTATGACGAGAGTGTTTAATCTCTGGGCAACTTACACTTGGTCTTTTTCTCCTGCAAACTTTTCTGAAGCAAGCCTGACCTTATTCATATCGCAGAGGTGAAGCTGTTTCAACTGTCACAGGCCGCTGCTTTCCCACACGTTATCACTTCATTACAGGTGCTGCTGAAAGGGATCCTGGGAAGTAAGGTTTTGATAACTGCGTGGCTTCCCCTCCTTAAGGCAAGCATGGGGCGAATTAACTCTTTTAATAACCTCTTTCTTGGGTCTAAAGAGCAAATGTGGGCCAGTGTCCTCGGAAAGTCCACTAGAAAGCTGGAGAGATGGATGGCTCAGTAGATAAAGGTGCTTGATGCCAAGACTGATGACCTGAATTCAAGCCATGGTAGAAGGTGAGGACTCCACAAGTTGTCCTCTGACCTCCACATATACACCATGATATGCATGCAAGCAATCACACACACACACACACACACACACACACACACACACACACTGCAATAATTTTAAAATACATTAGACTTCAATTTAAAAACTAGTTTAGATGGCCATTTTCCTAAAGAAAAATTATTTAAGTTTTAAGGTACTACTATGTGTCTAGCACAGAAGAGAATGAAAAGGGCTTAAAACTAGGACATGCCAGGGAGGGTAAGGAAGGATCACAAGAAAAGTCAGAGGTAAAATTTCCAGGCAGAAGGCTGCTTTGTGAGTGTGATTGGCTTGAGGCAATATGGGATGTCTCTCCTCTCCCCTCCTGGCATCCAGGGCCTGCTATAATGGCCCTATCATTTTAATAGGACACTCGTTACCTGGGAGACAAGCCTCGGAGCATCTTATTGTCACCTCAGAACAAACAATCTCGCATCTACCATCAGACGGGGAGACTGAGTTATACGGTCTAGGCCTGGTCACAGAGGTCCCTGAACTGGTCAGTGACAGAGCCAGGATGCACTGAGGCATGTGGCTCTGCCTGAGCATGCGTGTATGATCACTTCTCTATCTTTTCTGGCCCAACAGAGCTGAAACAGGAGGATGAGGCAGCCAGGGTCTGCTTCCAACCCAGCTCCTGAAGAAAGCCTTCAGCAGAGGAGTTCCAGCCATTATGGGAACCCATGAGTCTGTAGCTTGGTCCAAACTCATCTTGAGGGAGTCGGTATGTGGGTGCTTCAGCTATACCTAAGTGCTCACCTGCGGACTTCCTGTTCGATCCTTTACTTCCTGTCTACTCTCACATTTCCTGTGTAGTTCTGTACTTTCTGATACTGCACTTCCCACAGTTTTTTGACCTAATCTGAAGTCCTACTGACATCAGCTGTTCCCAGTAATTCTGCCTGTAGGAAGGTGTGATCAGCTGATTCAACACAGACTTTCCACCATTGAGAATAACTTCCCAGATAACTTGTTCATATTTAAAGTCATTTCAAGGGGGCATCAGAGTGTCATGATAATGAAGAAATAGGTTCAGAAGAACCAAGGTCATAGTCCTCCCAGGAAAGATGGGGAAAGTCTTATTTTTACCTCAATGGAAACCAAACCTGTCTACCCCTTTTGTGTCTGTTCTTCTAAATGCTTTTGCTTTAAACCTAGAACAGAGAATTATTTTGAGCCCAGAGATTCCCCAGGATTCACCTGCCACACAGGCTTGGAGCACTGAGACCACACCCCTGACTGACAGAGTTGTTCCTTTTTCGCTTGTCTTACCCGACCCTGGATTCTGAAGAAGAGTGAGAATCGGGCATTGTGGGAGGCTAATGTGTCCCACTCAAGTGTAAAAGTGGAGAGCCTCACAGCCGAATGGCAGCACCCGGCAGATTCTGGCAGGCCGTGTCCAGCCACTGCTGCTCATCTGGAGACATTCACTGTCCAGTTTTCTTGTCAGTACAGAAAATGAGTTAAGGTTCGTGCACATATAGTGCAGGGTCTAGGTTTGGCTTGTTCAAGAGCTTTTAGACATGGTTCTTCAGACAAGGGTTCATCTCCACAGCAAAGGCAGAACCTTTCCAGTGAAGGTAAGAACAGCGCATCCTGCCTGCCCATGACCTGGCTCACCCTGGCTCACCCCAAGCTCATAGTTCCTTCCATGGGAGAAAATAATTTTGGCATAAGTAGGCCTTCTAGGATGCCGGGGCTGCCCAAGACCCTTGCAACAGAAAGGGGGCCATTTTAGCCCCCTTATTCCAATAAGGTGCTTTTCGGTATCTCTCAACCCTGACCTCATGTCAATATGTTTCCTTCTTTCTGCTAAGAAGCCTACCACGCAAAGCCTGTCATGTAGAAGCCTGTCATACTTTCTTTAAAAGTAAGCCAATTCTATTGCCTTCAGATCTGGAGACTATCAAAAGGACAGCATGAACCAAAGCCTTCTATGTCAGCGAATGGCATTTTGAAAGGGACATGGGGGTGAGGGGCAGAAGAATGTTTCTCCTCTGTCAGTTCCTGCCACGTATTGATCCCACTTAGGTGAAGGTGAAAGGGTTCTCTTGTCTCTGATTCAGTGATCTGAAAAGACTTCTGTTTGTCCGTGCATTTATTCATCCTACAAGTGTTAGTTGAGTGCTTATCATCTGGCAGATGCACACTATTCCAAGCATCCAGGAATCCCTAGGAACAAGACTCCCGCACTGTAAGAGCTTATCTTCAGTAGGGTTGTAAGACAACAAACAGGTGAATGGGTGAACTCTCTCCCTGTTGTCTGGTGAATGTGTGAAAAAGCAAACGAGGCCCAGTGTGGTGGCACAGTTCTGCAGAGGGGACTCAGCCAGCACAGCCTGTCCTCCGTGACCCCAGAATGAGCAAGAAGCAGCCAAAGAAGGGTAGTCCAAACTGACAGATTATAGACACGGTAATCCTGGGCAACCAGAAGGCAGGCTGGCACAGCTGGAACCAACGGGAAATGGGGTAGGCATGGGCGTGAGTAGCAGACTGGCGGAAGGCCAGGAGAACATGTCCAAAACTGGCTTAGCTCCAACTTTGGTGGGCAGGGGAAGGCTCTTGTCAAAGAGTACCAGCAGCTGCTAGAAACTGTTTAGGGAGATCTCTTCAAACTCCAGATTAAAAGAGAATGAGGTTCCATAATGACTGGAAGCCATCCATGACCTGGGGTTTTCTCCTGTTTATTAACAGGACATTTGGGGGACAAATGGTAAAAACATACAAATATTGATTTATCATTCAGAGACTGATATTGCTGAGAACTGAATGTGTCACCCAGAAGTTCAGGTGGTGGAAACTTTTCCCAGAATCATATGATGCTGTATTCTGTACTGGGGCCTTTGTCAGGGAGGATTAGGGTTATATGGGTCATAACAGAAGAGGGTATCAGGTCCAATTACAGATGGTTGTGAGCCACCATGGGATTGCTTGGAATTGAACTCAGGACCTCTGGAAGAGCAGTCAGCACTCCTAACCACTGAGCCCCATAGATTACTTTTCAATACTGTGATAAATACCATGACCAAAAGCAACTTGTAGAAGACTTTGTGTATGGCTTGCAGTTCCAGAGGGAGTTGGAGAAGCATGGTAGCGAGTGGCTGGAGCAGAAAACTGAGAGAGCACATTTTCAACCACAAACAGGAAGCAGAGAGAGCTCGCTGGAAATGCAACAAGGCTAGACACCCTCAAAGTCCGTCCCCTCCTCCCTGTGACATACTTCCTCCAGTGAGGCTCCACCTCCTAAAGCTCCCATAACCTTCCTTACAGCACCACCAACCAGGAACCAAGTGTTTATATATACCCAAGCCTATGGGTGACATTTCTCATTCAAACCACCATAGGGGAAGGAAGACTCATATAATTTTATTAGTAACTTTGTAAGAAGAACCCCTAGTTAGCATGTTTGTTCTGTGTCAACATGTGATGTCTACCAAGCTATGATGCAGGAAGGACACTCTAGCCAGATCGTAGGCACAGGCCGGTATGAAGCTCATGAACTTCCCAGTCTACTGAATCACCAGCCAAATAAACTCTTCTTTGAAAATTACCCAGCCTTGTGGGAGTTTTGTTACAGCAACAGAAAATAAACTAAAGGGATCTTTATTTTTAGATGTGTATTCAATTCAAGTATTTAGGGATGAGGAAACACCACCTCTCAAACGATCAGCAAAAAAAAAAAAAAAAGGTGCATTCGGGTGTCTCAGGAGTGGGTTGGTGTTCAGTGGGAGGGGGGACAAAGGAAAAAGGAAATGTAACAAAATGGTATAATAATACACGAGGGATCTGAGTGAAGGCTCTGAGTACACATCTTCTCACTAGTTTTGCACTTGTCTCTGAAATACTCAAGACTAAAAAACAAAATGCTGTCAATTTACTTCAAAGGCAAAATGTGGGGAGCGTAGATGGAAACTTTGACAAGTAGCATTATGTACTATTATGTACTTAGGCATGCATTACACTGAGACACTCTCCTAAAACAAACGCCCCAAAATAGCAACTCATATTTGTGTGTGTGTGTGTGTGCGTGTGTGTGTGTGTGTGCGTGTGTGTGTGTGTGTTCCAGTCCACACTGGTGCACACATGTGTATGCACATATGTGGAAGCCAGAGGCAAATATCAGGTGTCTTCCTCAGTCACTCCTCGCCTCGTTTTAGAGTCTCTCATGAACCCCATTGCTTTCTCACTCAGCTGGACTCACTGGCTAGCAAGTCTCTGGGACCTTCACATCTCTACCTTCCTGGTGCTGGGATTGCTTGTGTATTCTCCTGTGCCTGGCTTTTTATGTGGTTGCTGGGTGTCTTAGTGAGAGTTTCTATTCCTGTACAAACATCATGACCAAGAAGCAAGTTGGGGAGGAAAGGGTTTATTCAGCTTACACTTCCACATTGCTGTTCATCACCAAAGGAAGTCAGGACTGGAACTCACATAGAGTAGGAAGCAGGAGCTGATGCAGGGGCCATAGAGGGATGTTACTTACTGGCTTGCTTCCCCTGGCTTGCTTCCCCTGGCTTGCTCTTATAGAATCCAAGACTACCAGTCCAGGGATGGCACCACTCACAATGGACTGGGTCCATTGATCACTAGTTGAGAAAGTGCTTACAGCTGGGTCTTGTGGAGCCCCCAGACTCCCAAACAGATGATGTTGTTGTTGTTGTTATTGTTGTTGTTGTTGTTGTTGTTGTTGTTGTTGTTGTTATAGATGGGTGATGGACCCAATGGCCAACCTTCATCCCCATATGGAACATCGGTTACACACAGGCCAGATGGTAAAGAAATGGGGCATTCTCCAGCTCAGGCTTTTTGTTTGTTTTGATATACAAAATACCAGGGAGAGGAGCCCATTTCTCCAAATCTCCCAGAGGCTCTACTGTGAAAGTGACTACAAGGTGTGTCTGGGCCCCATAGTCTCTGGATTAGAGCTTCCCCCAAATTCTCATGGGTGACTGCAGAATCTGGGGGGCCAGCACTGTAGTTGGAGCAAATGAAAACACACAGGATAAACACGCTGAGGGACAGGTGCTCACTGTTTGTTTAAATTAGTTGTAATTGCAAAATGTTCAATTCTCATCTCTACTTCCCTCTGCCAATTTGCCCTGGCCCAAGCACCCATGCCGCCTGCCAAAGGCAGGGTGAGTGGGAGGACAAAGTGGGCTGGAGGGCCCAGGGCCAAGGCCATGGAGGGAGCAGGTGAAGCAGCTCCAAGCTGTGTGCCCAGGGAGAGCCCAGTCATCAGGTGAGTCAGAGCCTGCTGTTGACAAACCTAAAGGGCTAGGTGAGGTCAGAGAGAAGGAGGAGCCATGAGTGTGCCCTAGGAGGCAGAAGAGAGGGCGTCTCACGTCCAGCACGTATCAGCGATAGCATGAATCACTGTGGGCTTGATATCCGCCGGCTCAGTGGAGTTTGCTGTCACAGAGGGTCTTGGCACAATCATTGCTTCCTTAAGGACAGAGCCTGGAGGAGGTACAGAAGGCTCTGAGCCTCCCTGAGGTGTGCAGAGAAAGAGGAAAGTAGTCCTTTGCACTGAGGCCCAACCCACTAACACTGGAGAAAGTCTTAAAAAGGGGATTCCTAGCTATTTCTAACAGTATCTCAGAGGCCCATCCAGAAATGGCTTTTTGTGACAGCTAACTATCCCAGACCAGGCTCTCCCCACCTATCCGTGTGAGGCTGGGCTCAGCCCAGTGCCCCTCAGGTCATTTAGATTGTCCCATGCTGTTTTCCCAGTAACGGTAACTCATAGGTGCCTTGCCACTTATAATTGAAGTTGTCCTCCGGGTTGAGGCTCAGCACTCTGACTTGGCAGGACCTGAGAGGACCAGTTAAGCTGTGGGCACTCAGCACCATCTGCTAGGGCGACCGAGTGGCAGTTCCACGCCTGGGTAGGACTCTGAGGTAAATCCTTCTCATGTAAGCTGCATCCCCCACCTTGGCTTCTTGACGTTCATGATAGGCACCTTTCTAAAAAGTGCATGGCCAGCAAGATTACCAGGAAGTAAAGGTGCTTGCTGTCAAACCCAAGGACTCGAGTTCATGGGGAAAGAAGAAAACCGACTCTCACAAGTGGTTCTCTATGCATGCCGTGGAATGCTTGCACGTGTGAACATGCGTGTGTACACACAAATACATGTAAGCATTCAATTTGTAAGGTGTGAGAACACTCGTCCTATTCAAATGAGCAGCCTCTGGACTCTGGGACCACTGTGTGTCCTCTGAACTCCCTGTGAGAGTCTCTGTCCAGAGCTCCATAGAGGCAGGATTCGATGTGTGGACTCCCCGGAGAGAATGGTTGGTAGCGTTCTCCACACAGTCTATCTGAACCTGGCGGCCACTTAAAACAGCAGTGTTCATGTGTCATCTGAAAATGACACTTGAGGAAAATAAATCTGGGTAAGCAGGGCCCCTCCTTCCTGGAACATGCCACAGACTGCCTCCCAGAAGGCCGAGTTCACTCCCACCGGGCGCCCTTGCTTTCTCAAGGAGTCTCTTCCCAGACAGCCGGAGGAGGATTCATTTTCTAGTAGCTCCCTGACCACCATTCAGTGCTATCTTCAAGATTTGTCCTCCGTCCTACAGGTCTTGTGCACACTCAGGGGGCTGCAGCTCTAGTGAGCTTGCAGTGACTGGGAACCATCGAGGAGGACTCAGGCCTAGGGTTCTAGAGTACTTTTGAGGATGACAGAGTTCTCCGTCCAGGGAAAGACTGTGGCTGCTCCCTGGACTCGGTGAGCAAACACAACATTGGAACAGAAAGGAAGCATCCTTCCCAGTTCCCTCCAGGCCTCTGGGACTATCCTTGGTGGTACTGTCTGCTAGAGGGCCTTTCACTGCACAGCCCTGGCCTGGGGCAGGGGAGTGGGAGAGGACAGGCTGGGGCTGCGGTTGGAGCCCTGGCCCCAGGGCAATGGGATAGAGAAGCACTGAGACCCGTGTTTCTTTGAACTCTCTTCCACAGGAAATTTGGCTTCAAATCCTTGTACAGCAGAAGGCCAAGGCAGCCTTGGGACACCATGTCTCTCATCTGACGATGTCTGGACAGAGACCTCTGGAAGCTCTTCCCAGAGCATCAAAAAGACCCAGCTGGTGACCTCATGGGTCACAACTTTATTCCCTCCACTTGATTTCAAAACATGGGACTGACCTTCCTGGATCCTGGCGGGGCTTTAAAGTTCAGACATGCATACAGACAGACAGTTAGAGACAGACAGTCAGTCAGACAGTCAAACAGACAGACAGACGAGATGTGAGGGAATACACTTGCTCCTGTGACTAAAATCCCACATGAGATCAGTGTTACTGATTATTTTTGGACCAGGGAAAGTGAGGACCTGTCCCCGAGGTAAAGGTTAACACCAGGTGTCTGAAGCTGGGGAGATCTTGTTATCGGATAGCTGGGCACAGCCATACTGACAAACCCCCTTTCCCAAAGCAAAACTCCTGAGAGGTAGGTGTGAAACCTGAAGGACTTTGTCGCCCACCCCCACCCCCACCCCCGGAGACATGATGTCAACATGTGTACACAGCACCTCTATGGCAAAGTAAAGCACCAGCCAGGGACAATGGCTCCCTGTCGGACAGAGTCTGTTTCTCCCTCTGTCCACAAGTCAACCTTAAAGAGCCAAGGGAGGAAATGACAACAATTCTAAGCACAGCCTTGTTTTGTATAATTTATGGGTTTTTTTTTTTTGTCTGACTTTGAAGAACTGTAGGTTTATATAAAGTAAGCTAAATGTTTTCTTTCCAAAAAACGTCAAAAGAAACTCCACGTTCAAAGAGCGAGAATTCATTGTCCGTGTTCCTAAATGCCGAGAGCCTTTCTTTCTGTGTGTTCTATGACTGCAAGCTCTTCTGAAGCCCGACACAGTTTTCTATTGAAAAGTAGCCAGGTCGGGAGCAAGCCTGGCCCAATAAGTGTCCTGAATGTGCAAGCTCCTTTTGTATTGTCATGGCAGGGAAACTCAGAAAGAGGGCCAGGGCAGGCAGAAGCTGTCCGGACCCAGCATCTGAGACTGAAAAGCCACAGACCTGCGATGAGTACTGATTGATGGAACTGTCTTCAGATAACTTCTACCCATCCGCTGCTGCTCTGCGAGGCAGTTCTAATGACTGAGTTCAGCCATCAGGGAGGCTGGGACAGGCCCCACCTCTGATGGCCGGGCCCAGCCTCTTCTTGGGTCCATTTGGGGCCTTGGGTTGAACTGAGACTAGCAGACAGAACCCTTCATCTGTTGTATGGTTCTCACAGATGCCCAGGCTGGCAGTGATGTATCCATTTCCCTGACTGTTATCACATATGATATCTGTCTAATCCATATTTCACATATGTATGTGCACAGACCTATGCTAGCTCCTACGTCTGGCCACTAGTGGCAATGTACCTTTAGGAATCTTGTGTTCAGTGTTCCATGCACCTAAGGAAGTGTACAAGGAACGGAGCCAAGTCACAGGCGCAAGAGGTTCGTGCCTGCAGAAGCCAGTGATAGAGGCGGGAAGGGTACTGTGTTGTTATTTAGTTTACAAAATACCAGAAATTTAAAAAAAAAAAAAAAAAAGCAATGAAAGTGGAGAAGCTTCAGTTTAGTTGGGCTCAGTTTGTGTCCATCATCGGTCAGTCCCAGTGCCTAGGTGGGACATAACTGGTCCCTTCCAATCTGCAGAAGCAATGCTAGTGACTACTGAAAACCAGTTACTTCTTTTTATTTATTTCTTTGCCTTTCTACTCAGTTCGCCCCCCCCCGCCCCCCCCCCCCCCGCCCAGGCCATGGAATGGTGCTGCTAGTTAGCGCTCGGGGTGGCCTTTTCCTCCTCAGCTTCGGAAACACCCTTCCCGACAAGCTCTGGGGTGTACCTCCTATGTGACTCTAAACCCAGTCAGCTTGACATGAAGATGACCCACAACTGGCCACCAGATCTACCCACCCCTGTGTACCTGAGACTTGTACACAGGTCAATCTTTAGCTCCCAAGTCAGTCTCCAAAGCTGAGGGGCCTGAGGGTCAGGCACATGAGGAAGACTTCATTTCCTGGGGCTGCCTTAGCCAGTGGCTCCAATGCCCTGATTTAATGCAGCTCACCCCAAAGGCCGCTATTTAGCCCTATGAGTGTGTGCTGTTTTCAGCGTTTTACCTGAATTATCTCCCTTGGTGCTCACATAAATATTAAGATGTAGGTACCAATCCTTGTCCCCACTCTTACAAAATTAGTGAACTGTAGAGAAGGGAACTGTACAGCTAGAACGTGGTGGGACCTGGTAAGGGTGTGGCTCATAGGCTAATCAGAGGCATTGGCATGGACTCCACCTCTCTCATGGTCTCTTACTCCCTTGTCCTTGGAGACAGCTATATCCTATCCAGTGGACCATGCAGCATGTAGCCCATACTTCTCTGGAGACCCCTCTCTTCAAACGCTCTATTCCTACAGCCATTGAGTCTTACCCTTGATCCAGATCCCCAATACCTCTGCCCTCCTGCTGTCCCTGCAGGATGCCTGTGGCCCTCCATTTTGTTCTGCTTTTCTCCTGGGCCTTCCTCCTGCCTTCTCCTCTTTTCTGTCTGGCTTCTATTCCTCAGAATCTTCGTAATGGGAATTCCCTCAGCAAGCTGACCTTTGTTATAGCTGCTTGGCAAAATCCCAAGCCCAGAGAGTCCTCCCTTCCACCTCTCTGTGGCTCAACCACGGCTTCTGGTTGTTTGGAGAGAGAATCACACAATCTGACGGGTGCCTTTGTACCGGGCTCTCCATTCAGCTCAGCCTGCAGGTTGACCCTCACCACTGCCAGGCTAGGCTAGGGGTTCCATTATTCTATCTTGTCCTGTGCCCACAGGACCCGTATGCTCTCCTATGTCTGCATCTGGCCCTCATTCTGCTCCATGGACCCCTGCACTTTCCTTCCAAGTGACCCCACCCCCAACTCAACTTTCATCTTCTGGACATCAAACTGGCCATCTCATCTAGGCTGTGTCTCTCTCCTCCCTGCAGAGATGGCCAGAGGCCTCCCAGCTGGGCTCTGGAGTCAGCCATCCCACTCTCTTGGTGTCTCTGGCCTCTTGCACAGTGCCCTTCTGTTTCTGGACAATTCCAACCAGCATCCAACAGTGCTTCCTTGGTGCCCTGGCCTCCAGCCCCTCTGGCACAGAGACCTCTGAGCTCTTCTCTCTTTGCCTTCAGAGTCACAGCTTTCAAAATAATCGGATTTGTTCACATTGTGTCTATTTTCTTAACTCCTTTGCAGTCCTGGACTCAAGGCAGCCTGGCGCAGCTCCCAATGCTTTCCCTGGAGCTCTCGGTCAAGGTTGCCAGCAACCCGTCTGGCTGGCTCTTGGACTTTATCCTGAGTCTGGACACACTCTGAGCATCTGTCAACAGACTCTCCCAGCTCACCTCCTACCTCCCCAGTGGTCCTTTTTCAGACTCCTGAGTGTGAGTGCTCTCTGGGCCCCTGAAGCTCTTGACTTCCTACCCCAGGTGGCTTCCATCAGACTGTGCATGGATTCAAACACCGTTCTTGTCTTAGTCAGGGTTCCTATTCCTGCACAAACATCATGACCAAGAAGCAAGTTGGGGGGAAAGGGTTTATTCAGCTTACACTTCCACATTGCTGTTCATCACCAAAGGAAGTCAGGACTGGAACTCACACAGGGCAGGAAGCAGGAGCTGATACAGAGGCCATGGAGAGATGTTACTGGCTTGCTTCCCCTGGCTTACTCAGCTTGTTCTTATAAAACCCAGGACCGGGGTTGGGGATTTAGCTCAGTGGTAGAGCGCTTGCCTAGCAAGCGTAAGGCCCTGGGTTCGGTCCCCAGCTCCGAAAAAAAGAAAAAAAAAATAAAACCCAGGACCACCAGCCCAGGGATGGTACTACCCACAGTGGGCCCTTCCCCCTTGATCACTAGTTGAGAAAATGCCTTATAGCTGGAGCTCATGGAGGCATTTCCTCAGCCGAGGCTCCTTTCTCTGTGATAACTCCAGCTTGTGTCAAGTTGACACACAAAACCAGCCAGTACAGGTGCACAAGCCAGCGATTCCAGGTCCATCCTGCACCTCTTTGAACTTCCCTCCAATGGATCTGTAGAGGCTCTAGCCTTAAACTGTTTCCTCCACAGAGACCCCAGTCATCCCATAGCTGACACACCCACATTCAGTTTTCCCCACCAGTGTGTTCCCTACAGCACTTGCCATCCCAGTAAGCTGACATGGTGCCCTCCCCAGCTCACTTATGCCTTTGTCTAGTGAATTCTCATATCATCTGATATGTATATCCTATGGTGACCTGGAGGACCCATTTGTCCATACTCCGCTCAAGACTTTGTCTCCGAGACTCTCTCGGATCCTAAGGTCTTCCTACTTGAAGATCCTGGGTATATAGCTTGTTTTGTCCTGAGTAGCCTTCCCAGTCTCCACATGAGCTGTTTTCCCTTACTGTCTCCCTCTGTTTCAAATGCTCTCTATCCAAAGTGATCATCATTTAACAGCGTAATCTAAAGTAAGCCCCTTTTATATTTTTATCTCAAACATATTTTCTTTATTTCTAATAATACAACTTAAAATCGATTCTTCTTTGGGTTTTATATCTCTTTGAAATTTGATTTGATCTTTATTTTTGATGAAAACAAATGTACATGTATAAGAAATAAAATACACATTTTCAAAACATGTTTATGTGGCTGGCATCACCTGATCGTGTTACTCAGTTGCACATCTGTCTCGTGTTAAAATCGCTTTCTTTGCATGTCTGGTTTGCTCTTTTTGATGTTGCTGTGGACCCAGGAAAGCCTGCATCTTGCATCATATGATGCCCTTTTGGGATGCACAGTGGTACCTAGCATATCCTGATGGGTACCGAATGGGTGACTGAAGGACGGAAAGCAGGGTTGGAGTGACCTCATGACTCTTACAGCTCACAAAGCATCCTGCAGAAGATCGAACACAGTACCAGAGTTATTTAGAGCGAGAGAAAAGCTATTTGAGACTGCAGGAGGTCTGAGAAGTCTTCCTGAGGTAGAGACTAGACCGCTAAGACTCCGTCCTGTTTCTGCTAACTTCGAATCACAGCGATTGCTGTGAAACTCAACTGTGGTCATGAAGGCCTGGCGTTGGTTTTGAATTCATCTTGTTTCCCCTGTGTGTCTGGCCTGAGGAAGAACTTGGGATTTCCAAGGACCCCTGGAGGCACTTTCTTTGAATCACTGCTTTTGATCACCTTTGTTTCTCATCCTAAACCAACCCCATCACCCTCTGCTCTGCCACCCCCAATTCCACTCAGCCTCTTGCCAGGCCTGTCTTCTTCCAAGGGTTCTTACCCTATACTCCCTGACTCTGTCCCTCCCACTGGTGTCTCTAGGCTTTGTTTTCCTCCTGTTCCCACCCTTGTCCACACTCATCTGATGGTGAATCAGGTTGACTGTGGTAAGGATCCCCCACTACCCCCAAGGCTCACAGTGACTGGTGTGTGTGAACTGGGAGAGGAACCGAGTCCTGTACTGTTCACCCACCATGGATTTTCCCATGATCTCCATTTGAGGACACAGGCTGGCGGAGCCTCCAACATCTGGAGTGTCGCCAGGCACCACGGTGGGAGTGAGAAACAAGGAGAACTCTGAGTCAGCTCTTACCAGCGCTCATCCGGAAACTCGTCGTGTCTCTTTCCCTCTCGTTCTATGGTCCTGTGGGCTTTGCAGAGTGAGGAGAGGCAGGAGCCACGAGTAGAGTATCACACAGTCCTCAGGAGGAGAAGAATGCTAGCCTTGCAGGGCTTCCACTCTAACGGGGCTGCATGCTCTCAGAGAGAGGGCACTGTCTTGCCCCTCCCATGCCGGGCCTGTAATTTGTGCAAAGATGCAGTATGAACATGAACCCTACTTCTGGACCAGGATGCTCCCTTTCCGTTTCAGTGGGTTCTAACACACACAGTAGGAATGGGTGATTTTGAGTTTAGGCTTTAAGAGAGTTCTGGCAAAGGTTTGGATGAAGTTTCCACTAGTTGACCTCATTTTGCCCCGTGCTTCTTAGCCACAGCTCTCTGTCTTTCCCTTTTAGTGTACAATCCTCTCCTAGCCTCACCTCGTCCTTCCACTCGTGAGTAGCGAGACCACAGCTGTTCCGTGTTGAGCCCTCCCCAAAGCCAGCACTGGGGTCAATGTTTAATCACCTTTTCATGACTCCTCGTCACAAGCCAGCTGGTGAGGAGACAATTGTCCTCAAGCCACTTTTATAGAAACGAGGAAACTGAAGTTCAAAGAGGTTTTTTCAAACCTCCCAGCTTGTGGGCTGGACCTTTGGGCATTTCCCTAGTCTGTGTGACTGGCACGCCCGCCTCGTGACTGACTGGCTCCTCGGCTGAAGGGGTGAGTTGGTGAAGGTCAACCCTGGAGACAGCTGCCAGCTCGCCTGGGAACTAAGTGTTCTGCGCAGGGGTTGAAGTGCATAGATAATGGTGGAATTTACCTCTCAAGATGGCAGGGCCAAGTGTGACTTTGTTTGATAAGCTTGGATTTTTATGTCTTTAGAAGCAAACAAACAAACCACCAAATGGCAGTGTTGCTGGATGACTTCCCAGAAGCCTGACTGGGAGGGAGAGGCATGGACTCCACCCTCGGGAAAGCCAGGGTTCTGGGGTGAGGAGCTCGGTGGAGTTTCCCCGCTAATACTCAGGTTCCCCTGGCTGTGTTTCTTCTAGCTTCTCCTGTCTTCTGTGGCGTTCTGGAGCCATGGAGAGCTCCCACAGCACGTCCCCTTACAGGGCTCACTCACTGACAGAAAGAAAGGACAGTGAATTACATTGACACCGCACAACAGGCTTGGAACTAAGGACATTGTGTTTTCTTTCTTAAAACTTTCATTAATCATGGGGAACTGAGGCAGAGGCTCATGAGTTTTGCAGCTGGGCTGGGGTACGCAATAATACTCTGTCTCAAAGGTATGAGGTTTTGTTTTCTGTTTTTGCTTTTTCATATGGGAATGTAGAAGCTGTTTATTTATTTTTTTATCAAATTGAAAAAAAACCTAAATCTTTATTTTATAGAAATACATATATATTTTAAAAAAACTCCCCCAAGATGCTATTTTCTCATTTCCCCATCTTCCTCCTCCTCTTCAACGCCTCTGATATAGAGGACATTATTACACCTTATTAGAACTTCACCCAGATGTCCAGACAGTGCCCTGTCTGTATATTCTTCTGTATTTGCAAGCTGCATGTTCATGTAGCCATCAACGGAGACCAGGTAGCCCTTGTACTCCATGCCCTACTTAAGTCTCACCATTGCTGGCTTTCCTGTCAGTCCGTTGAGAAAAGGCTTGGGATTGAGGGATAAACTCATCGCCAAACCCGAAAGCACTGTCCCCCCCCCAGCCGCTGACCCCTCCTCGTGACTGGAGCAGCTGACACTACACCGAACGGACCAGCGCTAAGAGTGAAGCCATTTATTTTTACACTTGCTTGTAACAACTGTTTTTCTACTTGTTTTATATTAAATTTTAAAATTGGTCCCTAAAATGTAAAAACTGTAGTCTTATGGGTAGAAATAGAATTTTTTCCACTTTTGAGGGTATTTTTTTTTCCTTTGCTTGACTTTTTGTTTTGTTGTTGCTGTTGCTGTTGTTTTTGTTCTTTTTGTTTTAGGGGTTTTATTTTGTTTTATTGTTGCCTGTACACACACATACACACACACACACACACACACACACACACACACACACACACACACACACACACCCTCAGCTTCCCCAAGAGACAGGACTGTCCTGGAACTCACTTTGTAGACCAGGCTAGCCTTGAACTCACAGATGTCTGCCTACCTCTGCTTCCCCAGTACAGGGATTAAATGAGTGTGCCACCACTGCTTGGGTAAGTAAAACCGCTTTGTTGTTGTTTGTTTGTTTGAGATAGGGTTTCTTGGTGTAGCCCTGACTGTCTTGGAACTCACTCTGTAGATTCAGAACTTGAGACTCACCTGCCTCTGCCTCGGGAGTACTAGGATTAAAGGTGTGGGCCACCAACACTGCCTTTTTCGTTGTTTGTGCTTTGCTTTGCTTTGTTTTGTTTTGTTTTGTTTTGTTTTGTTTTGTTTTGTTTTGTTTTGTTTTGAGGCAGGGTCTCAGAATGTAGACCTGACTGGCCTGGAGCTCACAGAGATGCATCTGCCTCTGCTGTTGGAGTACCATGCTATGTCACCACACCCAGCAGCCATGTGGTATCTTAATACATGTATCCATGTTTCCACTGTGACGAAATAAAAGATGACTGAGGATGCAGATGAGTGTAAACTGATCTTAAAATTAATTTATTTTTAATTGACAAATATGAATTATATATGTATATATTGATTGTGCGCATGCCTTGTGGAATGGCTAAATCAAACTAGTTATTATATGTATTACTCATTTTTCTGTTTTTGGTTTGGTTTGGTTTGGTTTTTATTAGCTAAAGTCACCACGCTGTGCAATACATTTCTTGTATTATCTCTTTTGTCTAAAACCTTAACCATTATCCCTTTGACTACAATTTCCTCCCCACTATATTTTTTGAATTATTCCATTTTATATATGATGAATATGAGGCTTGCATTAAAATGTCCCCAAGCTCCCACCTATCTGAAGTGATGAGCTAAGCCAGCAACCCACGAGCCTCCAAAGGACCGCGGTCCCTTCCCTTTATGGTGAAGAGTCATTGATGGATTGCAAGGTTGACAACAGTGATAAAACGGGAATGGTGACAGCAATGAATGTGGGGATGAGGTCAATGACTGACAGTCCCACAGTGAGCTGCAGATGCTTTGAGCATGTCCTCTAAAGACTATTATATTAGAAGGTGAAGCTTTGGAGTGGCAATGCTGGTGGGGATGGGCCTCAAGATGGTTTGTATCTACATGGCACAGGGAGTGGTACTATTAGAAGGTGTGGCTCTCTTGAGGTAGGTGTGGCCTTATTGCAGTAGGTGTCACTGAGGGTGTGAGCTTTTAGACACTCATCCTAGCTGCCTAGAAGTCAGTATTCTCTTAGCAGTCTTCAGAGGAAGATGTAGAACTCTCAGCTCTTCCTGCACCATGCCTGCCTGGATGCTGCCATGTTCCTGCCTTCATGATAATGGACTGAACCTCTGAACCGGTAAGCCAGCCCCAATTAAATGTTGTCCTTATAAGAGTTGCCTTGGTCATGGTGTCTCTTCACCACAACCCTAAGATAGACCTTTATGAGGCAGAACTTATTTGGAGTCAGGTTACTGGGATAATGTCCTTGGACAGGATTAATGTAGTTCTCAGGTCTCTGGGTTCTTCACACAAAACAAATTGCTACAAAGAAAGCCCCTGAATCAATCTCTTTTCTCTTCTCTTCTCTTCTCTTCTCTTCTCTCTCTCTCTCTCTCTCTCTCTCTCTCTCTCTCTCTCTCTCTCTCTCTCTCTCACACACACACACACACACACACACACACACAATTCTTTCTACCAGGACGCCATCTGTTTTGTTGAGATGCAGCCACACAGCTTTGCCAGAGACAGCATGGATGGAACTATTCGAGTTTAGACCTTCAACTTTAGCCTCCAAACCTGTGAACAAAATAAACTTCTTTTCTTTGCAGAGTATTTAGCTTCCAGTATCTGGCTCCTGTTGCTATGGCAACAGAGAATTAAGTGAGAGGCCAGGGAGATAGTTCAATGGTTAAAATGCTTGCGGCACAAGCAGCATGCATGAGGATTGGAGTCTGGATCCTGGAATCCATGTTCCTTTGTTAGGTTTTGCATATATTGCTGGGGTAAAACACTAAAAACAGCCCAGGGTTTATTTCATGTAACAGATTACAGTGCGTCATCAGGGGAAGTCAGGGCAGAAACTTGAGGCAGGAACCAGAGGCAGGAACTAAGGAGGAACTCTTCTTCCTCACTTGCTCCTCTGTGGGCACAATTTCTTGTGTACTGTGTAAAGGTTATCTTTGTGTTACTCAAAGGCTGGTTTCTGGTTTCAACCTGTCTCGGCATTGTAATGCTTAGGTGTAGAATCCTGTCTCAAGTTTATATAAATAAACCTTACCATTTACTCTCTGCTTTGTCAATAAATGCTGATCACTCAATGTCTGGGCAGAAGAGAGAATAGGGAGGAGCTTCTGGCCACAAGGGGGAGGGGATGGGAAGAGAGAGAGAGAGAGAGAGAGAGAGAGAGAGAGAGAGAGAGAGAGAAAGAGATTGGAATTCGAGTCTGAGAAGATACCATAGAAAGAAGTAACTGAAGCCCTAATTGTAATCATGTTAAGTATTTGGGATTGGGGCTGGGAGGCTAAGATAGACCATTTAACTGCCCAGATATTGAGGTGCAGCTTGGAATAAAACTTGTTTTCTCTGTGTGGTTAACTGGGGACTAGCAAAAGTAAAGAAATCCAGCTGCTACATTGATTTACTATTTACATAATATTAAAAGATGAGTCATTTTGCACTCTTCATGCTCTCTCAGTCTGCTCTTTCTTTTTTTTTTTTTTTCTTTTTTTTTTTTTCTTTTTTTTTCTTTTTTTGGAGCTGGGGACTGAACCCAGGGCCTTGCGCTCGCTAGGCAAGCGCTCTACCGCTGAGCTAAATCCCCAACTCCTGCTCTTTCTTTTTTTTTTTTTTTTTTTTTTTTTTGGTTCTTTTTTTCGGAGCTGGGGACCGAACCCAGGGCCTTGCGCTTCCTAGGTAAGCGCTCTACCACTGAGCTAAATCCCCAGCCCCACCCCTGCTCTTTCTTTTTAATGTGACCAGGGACCACTGACCAGATGTGGCACCGCCCGCAATGATCTGTGCAGCGATTCCTCAGTTGAGCTTCCTTCTTCCAAGGATTGTCTGCCTGTGTCAAGTTGACAAAAAAACCAACCAATGCACTGTAGATGCTAGATAGGCAAAGCAGTCCAGTTGTAATTCCAGCTTTTAGCAAGTGGAGGTGGGACTCCTGGAGCAAGCTGGCTAGCTAGACTAGCCATAGAAACCAGCTCTGAGCTCAAATAAGAAACTCTGACTCAGTGAAAGACGACTGTCATCAAACTTTGAACATACATGCACATCACCACACAAATGTGAGCTTATACTCATGGACACACACACACACACATACACACACACGCGCGCACACACCCATATATGGGCCACACATGAAAAAGAGAAGAATATGAACTGCCATGTCCCAAATGGTCGTTAATGAGTCACCGAATTCTTAGCCTTTCTTAGAAGTCAAAGCCTCTCTGTCTGCAAGGTCGCAATGGAAGAGGCTTTACCTGCACCAGGATGCTCAATGAGAAGAAGCTTCTCTTTACCAATCCAGTCCCGTATCCTCCTTCCCTGTGCAGCCACAGCCCAAAAGGTCACCCACACACAGGCTTGCTGCAGAAGACCTGGGTTCCCACTGCAGCCACCTCTCCTGGGCACAGCTTCTCCTAGGGTGAGGCATCTTCTTATCCTCCACCCTGGTCTTCTTTCTCCAGCCTGGCCCAGCTCCAGGAGCCCACCCCACTCACCCAGCTTGGCACACACATCTTGGCATATCTTCTGTATTCTTCTGCGGCTTATCCTAAGGAAAGGCTCCAGAACCTGCGGCTGGTGGGTTCATTCTTCCTTTCATGGAGTCATCCATTTGTCTCTTTCAACCATGTTCGTGAGGCACCTGTAAGTTCTGTCCACTCTTCATCCGTTGTGTGGCTGGACGGATAACCGTTCACCAGCCTCCAGTTTGCTTGTCTGTAAAATCTAGCTCATCATGGGTGACACTGTGTGGAATGTGGGACCTAACAGTTTATCACAGGTCTTCTGTAACACTAACTCCTTGCTTAAGCACCTCTGCCCCTACTCCTACCACTGCTCTGACTGAAGTTCCTCCCCAGTGCTCCACCAGAGAAGGTGACCCACAATCTGGGGCTGTGTTGAGGACTCGGGGTGGTTTAGAGTCAAGGCAGGGTTGAGGCAGAGGCCTCATGGTAGCTGCCAGGTTCCCCCAGACCACTGTGCATTCCACTGAATACTTCCTGAGCGTCCGGTCTGGATGGAAAGAAGAGAGAGAAAAGAGCTGCACAGAGCCCTTCCCTCAGGCCTGGGGGCTGCTTTGCTGAGCTGTGAAGAACCACAGATTGGGCAGATTCCTGAGGTAGTCCTGGTAAGAATTCCTTCCAACTAGAGGGAGAAAAGGCCAAAGAAGAAAGCAGGGGAAATAACAGGAAGTGAAGGCAGGCGCTAGTGCTAGTGAGAGAGGGAAGAAGAGGACTCTGCACAGAACCCAGAGCCTTCTTATGCACCTCACTGCTCAGTGCAGGCAATGCTGTTAACTCCAGCTTCCACCTAGAGTTAGAGCCCTGGGACAGAGGGATTAAAGTCAGCAACCAGGGAGGGAGCAGAGCCACAGAGAAAATTGTCAGCAGGTGTCTGCAGCCAGAATAGTCTCTTGGCATGGCCAGAGCACATACCTATGTGGCTTGGTTAGTAGAGTGATTACCTAGCATGCATGGGCCCTGTGCTCAAGTCTTCACACTGTATAAACTGGGCACTTACCTGTAATCCCTAAACTGGAGAGGTAAAGACAGAGGATTAAGGTCATTCTTGCCTACATAGCAAGTTTACCTGAACAGCATGAGCCCCTGAATCCTGGTCTCTAAAAGTGAACATCAAAAACACAGCAAAACCCAGAGTCTCAACTCTGGTACTGCAGATCCTAACAAGTGTGTGTGTGTGTGTGTGTGTGTGTGTGTGTGTGTGTGTGTGTGTGTGTGTGTGTTCATTCCTTCTTCCTCATTTGTTGAAAACTTTGACCACTAAAAGTAAAGACTACATAAACACAATTACACATTCAAACACACACACACACATCTTTTTTTTATGCGTTGTGTATTTTTATGCTCTTTTTATTTTTTTAAAAAAGAACTTGGACAAGACTAAAACACATATTTTCCCACTAATCAGCCTCTCCCTCTTCCTCAACAAAAACAACAAAGACCCCCCACATAAGTTGAGTGGGCATGGTTACATTCTATAATTTTTATGGAGCAGTGGGAAAAGGGAGTGAGCTGGTCACCTCATTTTAGCCTTTAGGTTCCTGTGTTCTGATAGGCTAAAGTGCAGTAGTTCTAGTACTCTGCCATTGTTTGATTAGCTCTCATAGCTAGAAGGGGGTTATCGTCCTTTGGGGATCTCCAGTGCAGTTGGGGGAGGGGGTGGCTGGGCTATAGCCATCAAACAATTGTGACTAACAGGACCGTGGCCAGTGCTGGCTAGTAGGATCTGGGATGGGGATGCTAGCTGGCATATTTCTTGGCCTTGTATGGGGAGCGTCAAGTATGCATGTGGTGGTCAGATTAGAAGGATGATTCACTTCCTTCACAACTTGGCCTCAGGTGTCACAGCATGTTACTTGTGTCATACTTGTAGGTATGTCCGGATTCAAGGACAAGCAGATCATTAGGAAAGTGAGAAAGGCATTTGGGATGGGAAATCTTGCTGGACCCATCCTGGGTAATAAATATAGTGTCCAAAATTTGTCATGTTAATAAGGACAAATTATGGAATTTGTGTTCTTTCTAAGAAAGTGTCACCAACTATTGTGGCACCAGTGTCATGACATCCCCATGGCTTTCAGACTGACATACAGGGGTACTGTTTTTGACCCCTGTCCACTGAGTGCATAGCGAGAGTCAGGGTTGGCTGAGCCCTCTCATGAAGAGTGATGGGCACACTTCTGTGTGAGACAAACCAGGCATTTTATACAAGAGCAAAGCTGGGGCTTGTCAGGCGCACCTAACTTGCTGTTATCGATGCCCTGTCAGCAGTGCTGTGTATTGGACAAGACTAAACAGAGATGTATCCCAGGCACGGGGAACTGGGATCCGTTTAGTTTGCATGGTCCAGAAAAGGGCTTCATTTAGTGTGCGGGATAGGAGAGTTGTGTGCTTTGAGAGGGAGATGCTTGGTTGGGGACATTCTAGAGTCTGTCGGCAGCTGCTGTTGGGTTCCTCCCCAGAATAGACTCTCCTGGTCTCTGGTCCAGTTTCTGGATGTCACTTTCTCTTGGGACAGCGCTAATGTCCAGAAGTGAGGTTGGGCCAGGCCATACAGAAACTCTAAGTTGCTTTTCATCTGAGAGAAGGTGGGTGCTCTAAGGTCCTGTCACAGGGAATTAAAGTGCAGATCCCTAGGCCTCTTTCTTCCCTTCCCGCAGGTCAGACTGTGCATGCGTACCTGTGTGGACTTTCTTGGGGACTCTGCATAGAAGCACACAGTAGCCTGCCACAGTGATCATCACTGTGGGCATTGGCACCCACTGTTGGATTTTAAATCCTGGGTCTTGTACTTTTAATAATGGTCACACTTTAGCTACCCACTGCCTCAGTTTACCTACCTAATAGGTAGAGGCAATGATGACTGTGATCAGATTTGCTTCACCAGAACCCCAGCTCACAACAAGTATCTCACAGTCCAGTAGGAAGGTCTTCATTGGGGATGGGGTTGGAGGGTGTTAGTTCATTCCCGGGGTGATGAAAGCTGAAGCCTTTCTCCACCCAACATCTAGGATCTAGGTCCCTTCTCTGAGATCCCAGAATTCAATGGGGACAACTTAAATCAACACACACACACACACACACACACACACACACACACACACACACACACAATCTTTCCAAATTCAAGTGAGGGCAAAAAGGGGTCTCTGTGGTTACCATAAACACTTTTTAAAAACTAGAAGGGCTAGGGAGATGGCTCATTTAGTAAAGTGCTTTCCTTGTAAGTGTTAGGATCTGAGTTTAATACTCAGATGCCATGTAAAAAAGTCAGGTGTAGTGGCACCCACTTGTCACCCCCATCCGGAGAAAGTAGAGACAGATGGAGTCTTTGGGCACACTGGCTAAACTCCACTACTTGGCAAACCCTGTGTCCCAGTGAAAGACTTTGCTTAAAAAGAGAAAACGAGAGATGACAGCTGAGAGGGACCTCCTAGCATGAAAATGCACACGTGTGAAAACATATGCACTAGAATACATGCACACATGCAGATACATACAGATGGGTGGCTTCTTGTTGCTTCTTGATTTAAAGCCTAAGACAGGGTCCAAATACATTCTAGACATTTCACACACAAGAGCAGTCACCGGGAAGACAGGAGAGGCAAAGCTGAGGCCAGGTAGGCTGCCCACCACAGTCTCTTAGGTGTGGCCTTAACCTGCAGTCACTTCAGAGGCTGAATCAGGAAGTAGGAAGCCTCATCCAGCAGTGGGTTGGCCACATGTGCAGTGCCAAGGGACAAATGCCTTCCAGGAAGAGATCACAGAAAGTGACAAGACTCTTTAGTTAATTTTAGTCAACTCTGAAACCTCAGTTCAGCTCCAGCAACGGGGTTGGAATTTAACATCTGTGTGGCTAGTGAGACTATCACACGTTTCCCAATGTGTCATACACTGTTTCTTTGCTTTGGAATCTGAGTAACCAAAGGAAGAGCCATTTTCTCTGAGGTATCACTCATGTGGAAAGGTAAGTGAGGGAGCCCTGGGGGCAGCAACAGGCTGGCCTTGCCAGAGATAGAACCAGGAGATCTAAATCCTCAGCTCCTTTGTCAGAGATTCAAGATGAGTCGTCATGTGTGCAAGTTAGGTTCTTCCTTTCCGTTCGTGACTCTACTGTGACCGACCGTCCGTGTTCATAACTTGTACGTGTTGTGGCGATCTGTTCACGACTGCACAGGGCTCCCTGGTGTGGAAAACTGCTGCCCATTCAGCCCGGCCTCTCCCTAGGATTAGCACCAATGGCAGCTAGTCACAAAGCAGGTCTACTTAAATCAAGAACTTAAATCTCAGGGTTGGGGATTTAGCTCAGTGGTAGAGCACTTGCCTAGCAAGCGCAAGGCCCTGGGTTCGGTCCCCAGCTCTGGAAAAAAAAAAAAGAACTTAAATCTCCTTTTTATTTTTATTGTTGTTGTTGTTGTTATTATTATTATTATCATTATTATTATTATTATCGTCATCATTGTTTCACAGAACAAAATCATCAGAATGCTACTGATAATTTCTGGTTAATAAGCTTGTTCTTCAAAGGGTCTAATTTTCGTGCTCTGCAAATTTCTCAGGGAAACACGGAGCATGCAGGGGACTTGCTTGGGTCTCAGGCAGTGGGTAGCTTTGAATGTCTGCCACTGGAGTGCTATGAGCTTGACGTGATGGAGATCAAACTCTCACCACAGAGGCCCAGCTCATCCTAATTCTTTCTGGGTTACCCAGAGTCTTGGGCCCATGTCCTTTCTCCACAAGGAAACAGTCTCTCAGTCGGTAAAAATCCCCTTTCCCCACCCCTAGGGAAGAACCTGGTGTTTTACCCTCTACCTAGCAGGGGTCATTATTTTCATCCACTCTTGCCCCCAAATGAAGGCATAGAGTCGGCACAATAATTCAGAATGGGAAGCAGAGTTTGGGCTTGTTTTGAAAATACCTTTTAAAAAGAAGAGTTTTAGAACAATAAAAGTATTGATAAAAATCACACAGCTGAAGTGAAACCCACTCGTCCACCTTCCTCGTGCTTCCTGTTTTGGTTAGCACATTATCGTCAGCCTCGGTGGTATTTCCACCCTCTGCTTCCACCGGCGCATCTGGACGAAATGTGTGCTCAACCGGAAGGGTCTGGAGCCCTTCCCTGTTCTGCTCAGGTCCCAACATTCCAGTCAGTTGCCACCAAGAAGAGGCCAAGGAAGCTTTGGCCACCCTTGGAGACAGCAGAGCCACAGCTCAAGTGGCCTGAACTGCTTTCTGCTCTGGACTCCTGGCTTTTAATCCTAATTGCATCCTTGTCATGGAGGAGGGATGGTATTCGTTTTTCCCAATCCTGGGACAGAAAAGAACAGTCTTTGCATCATCTGTCTGCAGCTGATTACAGCTCCTCAAGTCACCAAACATCACACTGTGAGTCCCAAGCAGGACATAATGAAAGGTGACTGTGGTGGTTTGACTAGGTTTGACCACCACCACCCCCGTTCCCCACCCTCCCCAGCCCCCTTCCGCATAGACTCACATGTTTGAATGCTTGGCCCATAGGGAGCGGCACTATTAGGAGGTGTGGCCTTGTTGGAGTGGGTGTGACCTTGTTGGAATGGGTGTGGCCTTGTTGGAGTGGGTGTGGCGTTGGAGGAAGTGAGTCATTGTGGGGATGGGCTTTGAGGTTTTCTATTCCTAAACTCTGCCCAGTGTGGAATGAGAGCCTCCTCCTAGCTGCCTTTGGATCAAGATGGAGAACTCTTAGCTCCTCCTCCAGCACCATGTCTGCCTGCCTGCTGCCATGCTTCCCACCATGATGGTAATAGATTGAACCTCTGAACTGTAAGCCAACCCCAATTAAATGCTTTCCTTTCTAAAAGGTGCTTTGGTCTTGGAAACGATGTCCCTTCACAGCAATAAAACTGTAAGACAGTGACCAAGATGCTAACAACGACAGCTCCTCTCTGTCAATCCCTGGCTGCCCTTTCTGGTAGATTTAAACTACCTTAGTCAAGCTGAGATCAGTCTACCATACTCCTACCTCTCCATGTCTACATGGATTCCTTTCTTTTCCATTATTTTGTTTTTTGAGGCAGAGACTCAGATGGCTCAGGCTGGCTCTGAGCTAGTTACATAGCAAGTTTGGTCCTCTTGCCTCTGCTTCTTCTGATTGGGATCGTTCGCCAGCTCCCACTGGCGTACTGGGTTGCTGTGCCTTTATTTTAGTAGAGGAAGGACTATTGGTGTATTATATTCGCTCAAAGCTACTACATACCTCTTTCAGAAGTGTAAAGAGAACAAAGGACAGATAAACACCTTTATTTCCAAGTAGACATAAATAAATAATGATTTTTAAGTTTCTGTTGGGTTTCTCAAGATAGTATTGGGAAAATAGCAAAACTTTGCGTACTTGATTTCCCAAAGATGGCCGCCATCTGTCTATACACTCAATAGTCTCTGACCACTAACCTTGTCTTCTCATCATGATCTGGTCCCAATGACTACTCTGAGAAGTATATTCCCAGTGTCTAGGTCCAGACCTAAGTGGACTGATAGCTTCTGTCTCCTTCCCTGCTCTTGGGCACTCTCTCTCTGCTGCTGAGAAGTTCAGACCTGTGGAGAGCCACATGGAGAACAGCCCAAGTGCTCTTTGACAACACCAGATTGGACCCCAGCCAGCAGACAGCACGACAGCCAGCCACAAGTCAGGCCACCTTGTCCACATAGAAGTTCCTGATGTTCTGTGAGAACTCATTCAAGTAGTCACAAGTTTCATGAAGTTTTCTCCAAATGCCCTCCAAATGCCTGGCTTGGGCAGAAGTGATCCCTTACCTGTGAGCCTCACACAAAGCTCACTTACAGGGAACAGCAGTGGTGACCTGGTTGCTCTGGACTGCATACTTCACCCAGCATGATGTGCTGGAGACACAACCTAGAGCTCATGGGCAAAGTGCAAAGGAAACTGACTACCTATTGCCTAAGGTGCTGGCACAGTCTGAGTCCCCAACAAGACTATAAGGAAAGCACACCCCCTGGTTTTCCATGTCCTCTTCTGGTCTTACAACTTCTGTGGCCTTATAAGTTCCCATGTATGGTGTCTGCATTCTCCTCTGCCAGAACCTGAACCTTCCCTCTCGTGTGTTCCCCTCCCAATAAAAGCATCCTTTCTGGATGAGACTGGAGAGACGGCTTAGCAGTTAAGAGCAGTGGCTGCTCTTCCAGAGGTCCTGAGGTCAATTCCCAGCAACCACATGGTGCCCTGTTCTGTCTGATGCCCTCTTTTGTCATACAAGCATGCAAAAAGAACATTCATATACATAAATAATAATATAAATCTTTTTTTTAAAAAAGCATCCTTTCTGCACATGCCCCACCAAAAACGAACATCTACTTTCGTCTTTAAAGTGAGCCTGAATCAGCATCATTGTTGTGATGGCCATTCCCAGTTGTCAACCCCATCGTGTGTGGAATGAACTACAATCCAGAAATGGAGGCCACACCTGTGATCCAGATCTTGAGGCTGGAAGACACAGGCTTTTTGATACGGATCTTGAGGTATAGTGGCTATGAAAAGCTTAGCCCCAGGCAAAGTGATAAACACCTTTAATCCCAGGAGACAGAGGCAAGCAGATCTCTGAGTTCAAGGCCAACCTGGGTCAGATTGTCTCAATTCCAAGTAAAGAAAAGCTTAGGACCAGGTGTGATGGTATGCACATTCAATCTGGGCCATACCTTCTGTGGAAGGCCTACATAAGGACAATGGAAGAAGGAGGGCTTTTTTCCCCCTCCACCTGCTTGCACGTGTTTGCCAGCACATCTGTTGGAAACGTCATCTTCAGGATTCCAGCTTCTACAGAAGTCCAGCTGAGGCACTCAGCCTCATGGGACTGAGCAACTACTAGACTCTTGGACTTCCCATTCACAGCTGCCCATTGTTGGGCTAGTTGGACTGCAGACCATAAGTCATTCCAATAAATTCCCTTAATATATAGAGACATTCCATAAGTTCTGTGATTTAGAGAACCCTGACTAATACAGGAAAAAGGAAAAAACAAAAACAAAAAAATACAAAAACCCCACCTGCCATCGAAGGGAGTGTTGTTAAAGGAAGGGAACAGGGAAGGGCAGAAAACCCAGATCAGGACTGTTTGACCTGATGAGAAAGACCTCTCTGGCCTTGGTCTGACTCTGTGAAAGCGGTTCACAGACAGTCTTCTGTGGCTCTTCCCTTCACGTGTCCTGATCTGTCACAAGCAGCTGGTCTGACTGAAGGTCCTACTATGGTGGCAGTAGCTGAGTTCAAGCCCTAGTTGCCTGTCCGTGAAATGGGTACATGCATTTACCATGTGTAACTTCTCTCCAGTTGCCTGTCTGTGAAATGGGTACATGCATTTACCATGTATAACTTCTCTCTAGGCAGAGCTTAGATTTGGTTTTCATTTCAATTTGTATGTGTATGTGTGCTTTGCCTGCATGTATGTCTGCCGTGTCCATGTCTGTGGCCCTCAGAGAAGGCACTAGATCCTGTAGATCTCGTGGATCTGTAACTGGAGTTACAGATGGCTTGTGAGATGCTGTGTGGGTGCTGGGAATCAAATTCAGGTCCTCTGGAAGAGCAGTCTGTGCTCTTTACCACTGAGCCATCTCCACCCAGTTTGGACTGTTTTTTTAACCCTGTCTTTTCCCTACTGCTGAAGGTAGAACTCACAGCCAAGGGTTAGCTACTCCCTGCCCTGTGGCTGACAACTGTCTTTGGTGTGGGGGTGGGAGATAACTTGGGAGAGGGTCTCATTCTGAAATCAGGAATGTCATGTTGAGGCTCAAAATGTGGCCAGGAAAGTAAAGTAGAAGTGGAGAGAGGGGCAGAGCGAATGAGGAAGAGATGTGGCTCCAGGTCACAGAGCAGAAAACAGCTCAGACAAGCGAGGGGATGCCTGGGCCAGAGCTGCCCAGGAAGTGAGAATCGTTCCCATCACTGACCCCTTGCCGGCTTTGCTGGGGAAGACTGGAAAGGAATATTGGTCTGGGCAGGTGCACCACCATAGAAGCCCCGCACTGTGGTGGGTTGCTCTGTGTTTCAGAAAGGTATGATCAGTGCTGTGCAGACCACAGTGAGAAGGTTAGAGGACCCTCCAGGACTTCTACAGACAGCCCTTCTCTCTAGTAAACTGGGGCCAGGATAGGCTACCTAGGAGAACAGAGAGAGGCCAAGTTGCTGTTACTGACAGCAAGGGCAGCCAAGCTTCTATTCCAAACTGACTTTAGGGCCGTGAGTAATTAATTCTTTCTCTCATAGCAGCCTCAGCCTTCCTAATGCTGTGACCCTTTAATACAGTTCCTCATATTATGGTGACCTGCTAACCATAAAATTATTTTCATTGCTACTTCATAACCATAATTTAACTATTGTTATGAATTGTAATGTAAATGTCTGTGGCGAATATGCTCAGGGGGTCTCGACCCACAGGTTAAGAGACAGTCATCTAGATCAGTGTACCCTCATCCAGGCAGAGGGGACAAAGCAGGGCTCCTTGGCTTTGCTCTGTAATTTTCAAAAATGAAACACAGGTTACCTCCACTGAACGGCACATATATTATTTGTTTAATTTCCTGGGCAACCATTTAGAATCCTTCATCCCTAAGCAACATACTCCCTCCTCACTCCTTCCAGCTGCCCCTCGCCCCCCACCTCTGGCGTCTGTCATAGGTTAGTTTGTCTTGTTCTTGAACTTTATAATAATGAAACTGGGGAGCGTAGAGCAGCCTTTTTGTGTCTGATTTCTTTTGCTCAGTGGAACATTCTAGAGAGACATTCAAGTTTCTGTATTTCTAGTTCCTTGTTTCACATTGCATACAGGGCTATCCCTCAATTTGGGCTATGTCTCACATTTCTTAAATCCTGGATTTTCTGTCACCAATAAAACAAGAGTATTTTTGTGGATGTTCATAGCCTCCTGCCCTCAATAATACCTCAGAGTGGAGTTGCTGGTGTGAATTGAAGATTATGACAGTTACAGAATTGTCAACCAAATACAATTGGGAGTCACCAAAAAAAGCGAGTCTCTGGGTCGTTTAAACCTGGTATAGCATTACTAGAAAGGATTTCCTCAGTCCTGTTAATTGAAGTAAGGTAGTCCACCATGAACAAAGGCAATACTATTTTCTGGGTTTGGGTCCTAGACTGTTCGTAGAGGGGAAAGCGAGCTGAGCATGTATCCACTCCTTTTGCTCCTAACTGTGGATGCCATGTGAGCCACCTTGACCCCTGCAGGATGGGTCCCAGACCTGTGAGCTAAAGCCTCCCCTCTTGTCTTCTTTCAGGGTGTTTTATCACAGCAATAGAAACCAAGATTGATATTTGTTTTTATTAGAAAATACCAGGCACTTCCCCCAAGGGCTGTGCTATCTATTGAGTTCCTCTGAGCAGGAAGAGAGCTACTGGCTTTCATGAACTTTCTAACACTTGGTGGACCTCCTTGCCCATCTGGGCAGGTGTGTGGATAGGACTGTGTGATGGTTTTTCCTTATGTGACTTCAACTCCAGGGCACAGGCCCCGGCGGGCACCACCATTCATGTGTGCCCATACTCACAAAAATAAACACACAGCTAAACACAATTAAAAATAAATAAATCTTTAAAACAAATATCAACTTGATATAAAAAAGATACTAATTCTTCCCATTATGATGGAAGAAAACAAGATAATTTAAATGATATCTAATACAAAATTTTCAGATCTTTGATCAGGCAAAATATCAAAAGTTAACTTGAATAATTTCAAGTAGGTAACACTACTTTTTTATTTATATGGTTATGTTTCTAGAAAAACTAATAGAAATTCTGATAGTGTCAAAAAGTGGCTTTGAGGGTGGGCAGTTCTTTTCCTCTCTCTCTCTCTCTCTCTCTCTCTCTCTCTCTTTCTCTTTTTAAAGATTTATTTATTTCATGTATGTGGATACACTGTTGCTATCTTCAGACACCAGGAGAGGGCATCGGATACCATTACAGATGGTTGTGAGCCACCATGTGGTTGCTGGGATTTGAACTCAGGACCTCTGGAAGAGCAGTCAGTGCTCTTAACCGCTGAGCCGTCTCTCCAGCCCCAGTTTTCTCTTTTTAATGGTTGTTTTGTTTGAGACAAGGTCTCATTATCTCAGGCTAGTTGTGAAAATCCTCTCTTTCTTTTTTCTTTCTTCTAATGTACATTGGTGTTTTGCCTACATGTATATCTGTGTGAGGGTGTCAGGTCTTGGAGTTACAGACAGTATGAGCTGCCATGTGGGTGCTGAGAATTGAAACCAGGTCCTCTGGAAGAGCATTTAGCACCCTAAACCACGGAGACATCTCCCTAGAGATGTGACTTTTTAATCCTACCTCCAGCTCTAAGGCCACTCCAGCACACCCAGCGAGCCGTGGAACTCTTAACAAGACTTTTGTGTAAATTACATAGACACAAACTAGATAGGAAGCATGGTCAGGCACTGTCCCGAACCAGCAGTGGGCTCTAATGCCAGGCATGCAGTATAGCATTGGTTCTTCCTGGATCCAACCATCCAGCTCTCCCTGAAGATTTTAAAATTATCAGACTCCATAGTCACACAAACCAAATACACTTCTTCACATATATACATGTTTGGTTTCTCTAGAGATTCCCACGGCCTCCTTACTAAAGCCTGAAATCATAGAACCTACCAAAAATTAATGAATGAATGAATGAATGAATGAATGAATGAATGAATGAAAGAGCATCGATGGACTATCTTTACATTTCCAAAATCTCTGAAGCCCCAGTCTCCAAATTCCTTACAATCGGGATGTCTTAGGGACCCCCTTCCAACCATCATCTTGCTCCTACATCTTCTTAGTTACCTTTTCATGAGTGTGGCGGAGTCGGGGGAAACAAGATAGGAGGATTTATTTGGGCTCACAGCTTCAGACAGTTCTGTCTGTGGCGGGTTGGCCCTGTTGCTTCGGGCCTGAAGCTAGACAGAAACAAGGTATCATAGTGTGGGAGCTTGTGGTAGAGAAGGTTGTTCATGCCATGGTGGCCAAGAAGCAGAAAAAGAAACAGGAAGGGGCCAGCAAGCAGGTATGTGTTTCCAAGGCACGCACCTCTAAGGTCTACTTCATGATTCCATCACCTCCACAAATAACCCTGCCATTGGGGGACGAATACATGACCTTGTGGGGACATTTGATATGCAAAGCATAACGCCCACTCAAAGTTAGGATGGCTTTGATTCTGTACCCATGTGGCTTCCCAAGAGCTGTGACATTTGAACGTTTATTTAAGTTGGAAAATAACTTGATTTGTTCTAGGGCTAGAGTCCCCTTAGAACTTCTGAAACTGCCTCTTGGTGCCAGCCGCTGTGGCGACCTTGAATAGACAGCCTGCACTCTCTAACAGTGACAATGTCGCTGATCCGGACATCTCTGAAACAGAGGGACAGGTGCACAGACATGTTCTTGCGACACCTCTCAAAGCAGTTGTACTTTTTGATGTAATGGAGATAGTCCCAGCGGATGACAATGGTCCTCTGCATCTTCATGTTCGTCACAACACCAGACAGGATCTGACCTCGGAGAAATTACCAGGAAGGGGCATTTCTTGTCTATGTAGGTGCCCTCAATGGCCTCCTTGGGTGTCTTGAAGCATAGACCAATGTTTTTGTAGAACCAAGGGAGTTTTTCTTTGATGATTTCTCCCAGCAAAACATGCTTCTTGTTTTGAGAGATCGTAGGCAGCTCTTGGTAAGCACTCTCTATCTGAGAGTCCGCCATCTTCCCAGCAGCCTGAGAAAAGGCAGCTCCCTTATTCACTACTCGACATTTGAACTTTCATTTATCTATTTCATCTTGAAAGTTGTAATTACATTTTAAACTTTTTATTTATTTTAAGAGTTTCACTTATGAATATGCTGTATTTACATGAGGAATATCCTAGGAGTGATGTGAAGACGGTTTTACAGTCATGTATATGTAAAAACTCTTGTTATCTCTTATTACACGTGTGGGAGTTGATGGAGATTCTGGAAACCGCCCTACTGATATCTTGCACCTTTCTCCCTCAGTAACGTGGTTGGTTCATTCTAGAAGAGGCTTTTCAAAGGCACAAGATGATTTGACTGGAAATGGATTGCTATTTCACATGGCTGTGTGCAGGTGAAGTCACCTTAGTGGACTTCGTGAGAATATCTGTTTCAGGGTCCCTTCTCAGGAGCAGAGGTGAGATGTCTATTCTCAGAGGCAGAAAAAGGAAGGGCAGCCATGCAAGGTGTTGATGACATCATAGTCTTTCAGTGTTAGCAAATCCAAATGGATAGAGCTGTTGGGAATGCACAAAAATAGGGCTTGGTGATGCAGGTCTGTCATCCGAGGACTTGAGAGGTGAAATTCAGAGAGCAGGAACTCAAGCCTGGGCTACTTGAGACCCTGGAGAGAAGGGGGTTGGAGGGAGAGGAAAAACAAAATTTAAAGGTGTTAAATGTTTGCCACAGGATTTGTTTTTCTTAACAGCCCAGGAGTTGGTGCAGTGCCTCAGGGGCCTGCAGCTTGGGTCAACACGGGGTACTTTCCCTGTATGTGAACCACCACAAACACTTCACTCAACCCAGGCAGAGTCAGATTCTCCAAACCAAAGAGAAAAGCCCCAGCTTGGGTTAACTGGCAACTGAAGGCGACAGACAGCCCAGACTGGAGGAGGGTGGGGTGAAGATGAACTTCATCGGGTGGTTTCTACCTGACTACCCCGGACCCTCCCACACGGGGTTTGCTCCATGTTGCAGAGGTGCCCAGCTCGCAGTAAGCATCTGGTTGTGTGCACTTGTTCAAAGGCCAGTATAAGGACTTAAGGGTGAGAAAGTCTTAGGACCCTGCAACCCTCCCCACCGCCTCACTTGTATGTTGTTATTTCAACAACTTCATTCCAGTGTCTGGACATAAAAAGAGACCATGAGAATATGAGAGTCCATGAGAATCGGAGGAGGACATGTGGCGGCAGTGAGAGTGGGGAGTTGTGGGAGGAGCGAGATACACTGCCTATATGTGAGAAATTGAATAAATAAAATATGTTTTAAAACACTGCACACATTTATATTAAAGAACAAGTTTTCATGTGTACATATGTTTGTAAAACCACCCCCAAATCACTCCTGGAACGTTCCTTGTGACATCCTTACCCCCAGTCCGTTTATACCCATTCTATATCACCGTGGATTTTCATCTCTGTAGCTTTATATAATGCAAATATATAACATCGGCCTTTCCCTTGACTTCTTTCATTCACCAGAATTCCTTTGATAGTTTGTCCAAATTTTTTTTTATCAGTCATTTATCTTTCCCTCCTTCTCTCTGGCTGAGAAGTAGGGCTGTGCCCCATCATATCACATGCTGAGCACACAGATGACTTTCAGTTTGGGGCTCTGACAAAGCTCCCATGATTTGAGCCCCAGATATTTTGTGAACGCTTAGTTCCTTTTCTCTTGGAAACGAAAGTCTGGGGCAAGTGATGCAGTCGGACATATTTAACTTTTTAACATACTCTGAACTGTCTTTGGAAATGTTTGTAGAAGTTTACAGTCACAGCAGCAGAGGGTGAGAATTCTAGTTCCTTTACGTCTCCTCACTTGGTAGTGTCTGTCTTCCTCACGGAAGCCATTCCAAAGTGTATGTGATGGTTTTGCACAGTGACCGCAGTCTACATTCCCTTCATGACTAGTGATGCTTCTGTTTGCTAGTGGCTGTGGAAATAGCTCTCCAGATGGCCACCATATTCTCGGATGGGCTATTTTCTTCTCGTTGAGCTTTTACGATTTTAAAACATTTTCTGGATATAAGTCTATTATAAGATATGTGTGTATTAGGGATGGAGAAGTCAGAGGTTAAGAGTATGCTCTTCCAGAGGACCTGGGTTTGATTCCCAGCACCTACAGCTGTCTGTAACTCCAGTTCCAGAGGTTCTAATGCTCTACTCTGGCCTCCACAGGCACCAGGCAAAGAGGCACACACACACACACACACACACACACACACACACTCACACATACATGTATATGTATATATACATATATATGCAAAACACCCATATGCATAAAATAAAAGTTAAACAATTTAAAAATTGAAAAATATTAGTGTGACATTTTTTTCTCCCACTCTATATAGCTTGTCTTTTGTATCCATCCAAAACTTTTCAAAGAACACAAGTTTTAAATTTGGAAAGGTCCAATTATATCAGTGTATTTCTAGATTGTGTGTTTTGGGGTCATATCTTAAAACTCTTTGCTTAACGCAAAGTCAAAACGTGTGTGTGTGTGTGCGCGCGTGCACGCACATTGGATGAGTTTGAGCTTGTAGGCATGTGTGCCCATGCACACACATGTAAAGGTCAGAGGAAGACACTGGGTGTCTTTCTCCATCACATTCTGCCTTCTTGCCTTGAGACAGTTGTCTATCACCAAATGGGAGGTTAACTGTTTCAGCCAGGCTGTCCAGGGAACTAACCCCTAGCATCTATTGGTCACTGCCCCCCAGTGCTGGAGCTGCAGACACACACACAGCCAGGCCTGGCTCTGGGGACTTAAAGTCAGCAGACGCTTACCACTGAACTATCTCCACAGATGTTCCTACATTTTCATCTCTCTTATCTTTAAAGATTTATAGTGTCAGACTTAACACTGAAAAAGTGAACGATGCGTGTTCTTAGTATTTTCCTGTGAGTTTTTTTTTTAAAGATTTATTTATTATATAGAAGTACACTGTAGCTGTCTTCAGACACCAGAAGAGGGCATGAGATCTCATTACAGATGGTTATGAGCCACCATGTGGTTGCTGGGATTTGAACTCAGGACCTCTGGAAGAGCAGTCAATGCTCTTAACCACTGAGCCATCCCTCCAGCCCTCCTGTGAGTTTTGAAAGCCTCCTCTCCCCCATTCCAGGAGGGAATGTTTGAATGTGGAGGAAACAGCTACCCAGCACACGTCTGTCAGATTTATTCCTAAGTACTGCACAGTCTGCTGCCACTATGCATAGGTCAGGTCGTAATATCTGATATTATGTAGAGATAATGTCTTGGGGCATTGCTAAATCCACTTCCAAGGTCTGGCATTTTACTTTCACATTCCTAAGGGTTTTTATAGAGAAGGACTGTCCACAGTACAAAACTTATATTTCTTTTTTGTGGCTTACTGTGCTAGTTAGCATTCTTAGCACCAGGCTGAGCAGAGGTGGTTGCCCTGGTTTCTGTCTCAACATGAGGAAATTCTGTCTTTTACCATGATAGTACAAACTGTGGTTATTTTCACAGTTGCTCTTAAACAGGACAAGCACATGGTCTTCTAGAACTGGTTCTCTAATCATTTTAACCAAAAAGGGATGTTAGGTTTTGTCAAATGACTGTTTTTGTATCTATTAAGATGGCCATGTGGTTCTTAATTTTGCTATTTATGTCGTGACTTACATTGACTGGGTTCTGAAAATTGAACCCACAGGGCAGAAGGAGAGAACTGACTCTTGAGAGTTGTCCTCTGACCTTCATACACATGTCATGGCATGAACCCACATGTATGTTTCTATATGCACACGTCACATACACACAAAGTAAATAAAGATAAACAAATTATAAATGGACCTGCATGTGTATAGTTCATAGTGCACAGCTGCAGGACCCGCCACACACATCTCCCACCATATCATTAGAGACCTATTTACTGCAACCCCTTTATTTCAGATCTCATGTTCCTACCAAGAATAAGTTACAAGGTACACTAAAGGGAAAAACAGAGGCAGAATCTACCTGAAAGAGCAAGAACAGTGTTGCCAGGCATGGACTTTGAAGAGAAAACCTTTTTTTCTTCTTCTGTCAGTATTTGGGGAAAGTGCCTATCTCTCCCTGGCTTCATCTGTATGAGTTAGGTATTGTTGATCAACACCTACTTTCAAGGGTTTGTCTTTCAATTTTCAGAAATGTGACTGTGATCTGTCTGGGTGTGGCTTCTTTCTCTGGGGGATTTGTGTTACCATTTCTGTTTAGGAATCACAGCTTTATGCCTGTTGCCAAAAGTCTGCAAAGATCAGTTGCCTTCCACTGCTCCTCTTTCTCTACTCTCTGCTGAGACTCTAATCTTATGAACACCACGTCTTTTATTGCCCACAGATCTCTCAGACAGTTCATTTCCTAGTCTTCAGAGTTCCTAATTATCTAACCTTGCTTCTTTTTTTGTCTGCAAACTTAGCCCATCTATTGAGTTTTCATTTTAGGTATTATATTTTTTAGTTTTCTAACTTTTTACCTTATGTTCTTATGCTCATGATATTTGTCTTAATATTTTGTTTCAAGAGTACATCCAAGGGCCTGGGAGGTGGCTCAGTTGGGTGAAGGTCCTTACTGTGGGTCTGCATAGCTGGGGTACCAGAATGTTGCCTATATTCTGCTCAGAGAGGCAAAACACAGAGGCGCTATGCTATGTTTCTTTCTCACCGCTTGGGAGCCAGGCTCATGGGCTCAGGGGAGGCAAAGATAGGGGTCCCAGCCCATGTTTCTCCTGGTGAGAAAGAGCAGGGGTTGGGGCAGGCTGTGATTCTCAAACTCCTGTGCACCCAGAGACTGCTGGGAACTGTGAAGAGTTGAGAATGGGGGCTTCCATCCTCCTGTGTACCCAGACACTTCTGAAGACCTTGAGAAGTTGGGAATGGATTGCCGGCCTGCAATGAACCCAGGTTGGGGGAATCCAGCTAGATCAGAGTGAATGCCAAGGGTGCAAAGGGGTTGCAAGGTGGCCCTCTACAGAAGACTTAGGCATGGCTCTATATGATGAAGCGCTCCCTCCACCCCTGCCACGGCCCCTACCATGATGGTCCTTGATGAAGGAGACTGTCCTTGTTTGTCCAAATGGCTTTATTCATTCATGAGGATGCATATGACTTACTCAGGGTGAACCAGAGACTAAATACCTTTTGCAGGAAGGGATGCCCACGAAGGGATCTCATTGGCTAAACACCCAGGGCCCCCTAGATATCTCATTAGCATGAAGAACTCTAGGCTCTATGCTATATGACCAGCTATCATGATCCTCTTAGTGGGGTGTCATGATCACATGCCCCAGGACAGGAAATCTGGTCAAAAGCTAGTTCACACTCCTGCCCTTCCCAATTCTGAGTTTTATTGGGGTTCTGAACTTTGCTGCTACCTTACCAGGTCTTCTGTCTGGTGGCACAGCCCGCTGCCCCATAGCTCACTGCAAGCTCATGACTTGGAAGGAAAGAACCAACTCCAGGACATTGTGGGGTGACCTCCACGTGCGCAGTGACACTTGTATGCCCATACACATTCATACATGCCCGCAGAACAAAGAAAGGTAAGAAAAATTCAATTTAATAGGGTATATTCGATTTTACAAGGGTCTTCAGCATATCTCATACTAATGACTACCATTGTTACCATCTGTTGCCTTTCTTGTTCACTTTTGCCCCGTTTCCTTACATGACAAGTGCTTTTTGCATAGGTAACTTTTTAGGGTGTATTAATCATATATAACAATGGATTTCATTATGAGAGTACAGACATGTATATAATATGTTTTGATCATGTCTATCCCATGCTATTTCCTGTACCTCTAACCCCACTGATCCCCTCTTCCCAAACAACTTTCATGGCCTCCTCCTCCAGGTCCTCCTACTCCTATTTCTCTTTCTCCTTCTACCTTGTCCTCCTCCTCATCTTTTGTGTCCCAGTGAGTTTAATTAGGGTTGCTTATAGGCATAAAATTGTGGTAGCTGCTAAGCCCACAAGGTTGGATGCTTCAGAAGGTTCCTGGAGAGATGCTGGTCCCTAATCTGAAACCTTGGTTCTACTACAGGCAAAGGAATCAGCGGGGGCAGCAGCACAGGGGCAAATGAACTTAGAGGCAAGACAGCAGAAGGTGGGATGGTCTTCCCTCCATTTTTTATCTGGACGCTCCGTGAAGAAGCTCTCCCCACAATGCATGTGAGTGAGGGACGGGGAGCAGGACTTCTCACATCAGTCAAGGCAAGCTCCCATCTACTCTGTAGCTACTGAGCAGGGGCAGAATGTGGGGGCTCTGGGAAGAAAATGGACAATTATAGGTACTCATGATAAGAATGTTATGCTTTCTTGATGGGTTTTTATATTTGGACATTTTCAGTGAAAAACATATGCAGTCTCTGAGGAGCAGAGGCTCAACATTTCCCTCATCTACAAAGTGAGCCCAAGACAAGGTGGAAATGAGGAAAAATCACAAAGAACAAGAAGATAGCTAAGTTAGGGAGACGGTTTATCACTGGACAACTCTCCCAGTCTTACACTTCCCTGGTGCCTGTTCACCTGTAAAATTTGACATTTTGATTGCAAAAGTAATATAAACATATAATAAAATGATCACTCACTAGAGAAAAGAAAAATAAATGAAAAAATTATTCCCCTGGGAGAGATGGCTGAGCGGCTAAGAGCCCTTGCTACTCTTCCAGATGAGCTGAGTTCTTGACACATGTCAAGTAACTGACAGCACCTGTAATTCCAGCTCTGGGAATTTGACCCTTCTCCTGGCCTCCCAGGCACCTGTCCTAACATGCTTTTACCCACACGCAGACACGTAAGTAAACATGAAGATAAATCTTCAAAAGAAGGATTCCTCATATGAGTAGCCTCGTGAAGACAGCTCTTGGTGGTTCGTTAGTTACTGGGGGGCGGGGGATGTTAACAGAACCAGTATTATAGAATACCTATTATTCTGCAACTTCCTTTTTTTCTTGAACATTCTACAAGAAACATTCTAAAAATAGAATAGTTGCTTAGAAGGTGTGGTTATATGATCATGCTAATTTTAATTTTGATGTGAAGTTACATAGGAACATTTACCCAGTACAGAATTTTGTATTCATATTATGCTTTTAACCTAAGAACAGAACAAATGCAGCAGCAGAAACTACTAACTATCCAAGTAGTGAGAGCCGAAGTTGTGGTTGGGATCAGCTGGCCATCAGCACCTCTTGGGGCAGGTGGCAGCTGGGCCACTTGCGGGGGTGGGGTTGGGGGGGACTCTTTAGCAGAGTGACTCAGCAGAGCCAAGCTGACCAAGATCTCAATCTGTCAGGAAGATCCTTGTCCTTAGTCATCCAATTTCTCTTCTAAGATGGAGAAAACACTCACATGTCAGCTCCTCTCTGCTCTGCCAGCTGGATTTCCCAGGAATAAGCAATTTTGTTTGGAGCTAACTTTTGGAGCCATCAAAGATATTTGACCCAAGTTTGAACCCAGGATCTCCTCAGGCGTCCTACGGACAAGTATCCTCCAATGATTCCAAAATCCCATAACCAGAAATGTTAGCAAAAGATCTAACAAAGCTGACCTTCAACCATAGTGCCATGAAGCTTCCGTCGTCTCCTTGACCAGGAAAGAAAATCATCTCCACCACTGGAGGAAGAGTGGGCGGAGAACAGAAGTGAGGACTTATGAGGGAGGGTCAAAGTGCCTTTCCCAGGAGAAGGGTCCAGACATTGCTGTTGGTACAGAATGATTCTATAGCAAAGATAAATAGATTATATTGATGGGGGGGAGTCTTCCCGGAAATCAGTTTGAAGAAAACATGGACCATTCAGATACGTCTGCTCTTTCTACCTGTATTGTAATTAGATCCTTCTGAGAATTGGACCCTGGAGAGAAAGTAGGGCAGTCGACTTAGGCCTAAGCTGTACACTGTCCTTTGCTGCTGATAATGCAAATGTAAAAGATGGTTTTTGTGATGAAACTGTACAGCGGTTATTTTGAATAATCTATGCGTGTGTTTTGTGATTTATTTCAATTCTTTTGCAATCATTTTGAATAGTCTGTGCACAAGTCCTGTGATATGTTTCCAGTCATCCGCTGCAATCATTTGACTAATGTATGCCTGAGATCTGCAGTGCATTTCCCGTCTCCCATTTCTCTGATGCTGGGGTTCGCCTTCCCAACTTGCCCCCATTGATCTGTACGGTGTATGTAAAGCTTGAGTGCACATGAATGACTTCATTATAGCTTTATGTTTTAATTCGACCCAAGGAAGCACAAGTGACTTCCAGGATTCTATGAGCTTCAGAAGCCTCGAGTCTGAGATGAAGTGCAAGAATGTGAGAGAATATAAATAGAATCAAAGGGTGATCTGGCTAGAAGATAAATAATTAGATAACTGAATTTCTCTGTTTGTAGGTGTTTGTAATAAAGGCAATCTTGTTACCTTAATTTCCGGTAATAAGAACACAGAACTGATTAAAATGGGGATGTGTGTGATCCAAGTGTTTTAGGTTCCTCTTTGCTCATTTGCAAATAAACCCTGAGTGGGCTCATCCACCCCAGTGCAAATGTAAGCAAAGCCCAGGCATGAGGAGGGCCCGCTGGCTTCCCTACGTTTTCTTTTCTGTACTTAACGTTACATGAGATTTGCTCCTACCTGGTTTACATCCAGAACGGTTTCTCACATGAAAACTGACTCTTCTCCCTTGGCCCCATGAAGCACCACTGTGCTCAGGGCAAACCTGTTGTTTTCTGATTTTGTATTTATTGGCCCTAACAGATTACTAAAAGCCCAAGGAGGAGGGCGTACGTGTGGTGAGAGGTGATGGGCTGCCTACTGCAAAACCAAACTCTGGCTTAGGCCTCTTTCCCACACACAAGGCTCCTCTCTCTGATAGTGTAACCATCAAGTCCAACAGTAGCAAATGTATCCAAAGATGGGATTATGAATGTTTCTAAGTTAGTTACAGTGACTTGCCAACCCAGAGCGATGACTGGATAATACCAGATCCAACAGGAATCCCTATCACTGCCCTATCCCTAATGCTTGGTATTCATCCACCCACCCAATTGTTCAGTTCTTACTACACAGAACTAAGTGCTGATGTTCCAGACTCTTTGCACACCCTGAATCCCAGTGATTTTTTCAACTCTGGCCTGTGCTCTGAGGACCCTGAGGACATCCCCAGAGCTATGCCCTAACTTCCCACCCAATGGAGAACTACAAACATGTCCTCAGCACCAAGGTCCTCAGAGCTATAACCTCCTGGACTTTCTCCTCCTGGGTTTCTTTTTTTTTTCCAAGGGTCTTGGTGCTTCTTCAGACATGATGTCATGACTGTCTTGGTGGTGGGTAACATGTAGGGGGAGTGGGTAGATGGTCCTCGTGGTTCCTTGACAATTTTCATTCAGATATTGCTCCTTTCGGAGCCAGAAGCCTTCCCAGAAAGGCCTAGGTAAGGGTCCCCAGGTTTTCTCAGTGTAGATTAGCTGCTCTTTCCATGGTCCTTCTGCGTGAGAGAACCCTGGGCAGCCGGGGTCTCTTGCTCTGTGCCCAGCCCCCACCCTGGCTCTGTCCAAACCAAAGCAAACCCCATCCATCTCCTTCTAGTCTCGTTGAGGTGTATTATCAGCCATCCGTTTTAGCTTTACCTAGAACCCCTCACATCTCAAGAACTAGTTTTTGTAAGTAGATTATGCTACATTTAAAAAACAAACAGACAGAGACAGACACACAATAACAAAATGATTCTCTCTTCACCCCCCAACCCAGCGACAACCAAAGTGTTATCAGCTTGAATGGGAAGAAAACTCTCCCTTCTCATGTCTAGGACTTGTGTAGGACTTACCACACCCCATCTCCTTGGCTCCCTTCTTTGTGAAAGTTACTTCATTCACATGCCATCCTTACACACGGACAATATTGTGCACTCTTGGTACAGATCATGAAATGAACAATAACCATAATGTTTATAACGAACCACACCTGAACGCCATACCAGCCAATTGAAAGGCCATTGAGCACTCCAATGAGCCCTTCCTCTACATCCTGGATTAGCTTCTTTGTTGAGAGGTGAACTGCCCTCTGTGGGACGTATACAAGGGTGTATTGTCAGGAGCAATGGACAATGATGGCACTTTTACCATATCCATAGGCTCAATTTGGAACCGGCAAGAAAACACTCATTAAAGGCCCAAACACGACTAATATCTTCAGTGCCCCCCATCCCACCCCCCCACAAGCACACACTTTTTTTTTCTTTTTTTATATATTCTTTTCTTTTTTTATTTTCCGGGGCTGGGGATCGAACCCAGGACCTTGCGCTTCCTAGGCAAGCGCTCTACCACTGAGCCAAATCCCCAACCCCTTAATTTTTTTTTTATATATTCTTTTTTTTTTTTTTTACTTTTTTTTTTTTCTTGAGACAGAGTCTCTTCGTGTAAGTTTAGCTAGCCTAAAACTCAATATGTAGATCTGGCTGACCTTAAACTCATAGGAATCTACCTGCCTCTGCTTCCCTCGTGCTGGTATTAAAGGTGTGTGCCACCATGCTCAGCTAATTGATAATTTAGTTAGCTGACTAAGGTGCACATGACCAATTTCCCACAGACCAGTTATGTCACCATGGTGCTGTGCCAGCTAAGTATTCTGGCATTTTCCCCTTAGTTTCTGTACATGTATGTGAGAGCATGGATGTGTGTGTGGGGGCGGTTGTGTGTGTGTGCATTGCTCACATGTTTCTGTGCTTGCACAGTGTAAATGCAGAGGCCAGAGGTTACTTCCAATGTTGTTCTTCAGACACCGTTCACTTTCATCTTGAGACGCTAGCCTGAAATTCTCCAAGTAGGCGAGACTGACGGGCCTGGGAGCCACCTGTCTGTCTATGCCTCCCTAGTGCTGGGCACATAACAGCATCTTTGGTGTGTGTGTGTGTGTGTGTGTGTGTGTGTGTGTGTGTGTGTGTGAGACAGAGAGAGACAGAGAAATAAAGAGAAGGATCCATGTTTGCATGTGAGAACACATGTATCTGTGTGCATGTGAAAACCCAAAGTTGACATCAGATTTCTCCAGCCTATTTATTGAGTCGGAATCTCAACCTGGAGCTCCCAGTTCTAGCTAGGATAGCCAGACACCTTGCCTCAGACATTATCTCTGCCTCCTGAGGTCTGGGAGTATAGGTGGCTTTTGCTTGGGTTCTGGGCACAGAAGCTCCTGTCCTCACTCATACGGGGCCAGCACTTTATGGCATACTTCTCCAAGCCCATGCCTGTCTCTCACGTGAATCCTGTGTGTCAAACTTACCAGGCAAGTTCTCTGTGGACTGAGCCGTCTTCTTGGCCCATGAGTTATTGTTCGTTTATTATATATATTATTTGCAAGTTCATGCCCACTAAGCAGTAAGCTCAGCATGCTGTGCTATATAGAAGCTGATTAATTTTATTTTCAAGTAGTTTTCTCTTTCCTCAGAGATCATTTGGCAAGGGCTTGGTCCTGTCATGGTCAATTAGCCATTTCTCTCTCTTGCCAACAGGAGTTGGCCTGTTAGGCTGGACTTGGGCACCAGATGCCACCTCCTGCTTGGCTGCCCTCTTGGTGACATCACCTGTACCTGGAGTACCCAATAGACAATGGGCTGGAAAGGAGTCTGACCAGCCAGGCTGTGTCTTTGGACACAGATCACTGCTGTTGAAGGAGTGGCTTAGCATCGAGACTCCTCAAGGCCTGCAGGCATGACCCCACAAGGCTCTAAATCATGTGACTTTTCCAACTGCCACCATGTCACATGCCTGGCTTCACGGTGCTAAGAAGGTTAGCCAAGCCAGGGCCAGAGTTTCTATGATTGAAGTGTGATGAGACAGAAGGTGAGGACCCAGCACCTCCAAAATGAGCCACCAGCCTGAGGCAGAGCTGAACTCAATTTGTACACACAATCTGCCCATATGTGTGGCACCTTCATTCTGTCCAAACACAGTAGGTCAGGGAGACAGCACTCTGGAACACAGTCATGGCGAGGCAAAAGAATGGAAGTGAATCTAGCTAAGGGGAAATGCTGTATGGTTCACCTTAGCTTTCCAAAGTTGTCTGGTCACGTTGTGTCTCTTCCTGGGTTTTTCCTATGGGGGCAGGGGGTTCTCTAACAACTCACTGTCAAGATCAACACTGGGATGCCATGAGCTCAGGGGTTCCTTTGACAAATGCTCACCATGTACTAGAAGGGGGCCAGTAAAGCCAGGTTAGATTTGGCCTGTCTTCCAAGCTCTCAGATATCCTGTGGCCACAGTACCATGAGGATCCAGTCAGCTGAGCACAGAACTCCAGGGAAGGAAGCACAGAACTTCCTGCTGGGAAGCTGTGCTGAGAATAGCTTAAAAACAGGCAGGCCAAGGGCAGTGGTCTCACCCAAAAGAAGCACTAAGTCCTTGGTCTCCAGCAGGAGCTACCAGGTAGAAGGATGCAGCAGCTGGTGGAGGGAGCGGAGAGGAGCTGCTCTGTAGCTTGCATTTGGTGATCGTGGGGAAAAGACGGTTTAAAATGGTTCCTTGGCTTTGACCGTGGGGGACATTAAAGGAAACAAAGAGAAGTTCAGTGTTGAGCATGCTAAACTTTGGACATCTAGGAGACATTGCAGCATAACTGAGAGGTCCAGCGTTCAGGACAAGAGGTTTTTAAGGACAACAGTCTAGGTCCAATAGCCAGAGAGTTACACTAGGAGAGAGTGCGTAAGCACAGGGGTAGCTGAGTGTCCATTTCCACTTGACTGTGAGGAGGACCAGCCCAGCTGGCTGTAGGAGGAAGGAGGTGTGGCCTTAACAACTTTAGTACCTGTTGCTCCATAGGGGCGAAGACCCAGGAAACACGAACTTTAAAGAAATGGCTGGGTTTGCCAACTAGTGGATCACCATTCATTCCCTTGGAGCCAGCCACTCAGCTTGAAAAGAATTTACTGGAAACCGATTCGTTAAAGGATCAGTTTCCCTGGTGAGGACTCCCTGGAATTTACCCAAAAGTTGTTTGTGTTAATTACTTTAACAACCGCCATCATGTTTGTCCTCTGGTTCCCACAAGCCTTCAGATTTCCCCCTGGGTGGTTTTTTTTTTTTTAGACCTTACAATCAGTTTCATTTCGATCGCTGGTGTTAGGTGTATTTTCACTAGCCACTCTGCTCTTGGCCGTGTCAACCTTATGAGGGTTTCTTTATTTAGAGAGCGAAGGACTTCCTGAGTGCGTGAAATTATTAATATATGTGTGTGCGTGCGCACGCGCTTGCACATGTGCACTAGTGGCTGGGTTTCCCTCCACTGCCTTTACTGTCAATTGTAATTTGAAAGACAGGGCTCTAAATTGGACAAGTGCTCCCACTTCGGGATTTTTTTTTTTTTTGTTATTGGGGAGATTGTCATGAATATGTGAAAATTAACACTGCAAAGAAAAAAAAAACCGTTGACTTGGCTGACTGCCAAACCTCTCCTGGGAAACACGAGTAGATACAGACGGTGGTTAAGATGACCCTTGCGAGACAAAGCCATCTTTTCTGCAAAGCAGAGGCTAAAGTCAGAGAAGCCTCACGAATTGTCAAAACTTTGATACAAGACAATGGAAGAGAAGTCAGCACTTAGAAATGAGAACCATATGCGAAAAATCTAATTAAAAAAGAAAAATACAGGGTAGAGAATCCCCCAAATGAAATATTTCTACTAAGGCCTAACCAGAGAAAAGATAGAATCCTGAACAGAAATCTATTAGGATCATGTCATTGTGCATCTCGAGAATAGGCAGCAGAGAGAGAGGCTGGGACTTGGTAACCTGCAGGATTTGGTTTCAGAAAGGTGGTTTTTAAGAACACTGGGCTGCTGTTGTTGTTGCTGTTGTTGTTGTTGTTGTTGTTGTTGTTGTTGTTGTTGTTGTTGTTGTTGTTGTTGTTTTAAACGCAGTCACTTCTAAGCATGGCTTTCGGGAACTTTTTTCCTCCCCTCCTAGAATACACCTTTTCTGAGAGGGGCTGATTGCACACTGGGGAAGCTTAAGAGGCAGAAGTGATCTGGAATCTAGATTTTGCGGGAACCAGGGGAGGCCGGTTATGCAGATTATGTGGAGGCCTGAATAGTGCCGGAGGCTGCAGCAGAGAGCACCTTTCGCTGAAGAGAGTGAGGTCATCTGAGGACAGGAGAAAATAAGAGGAAGTGCCCTCAGGAGCTGGGAAGGTGCAGGGACCACAGGGGAGTGCACGGCCATCCGGGGAGAGATTCTCTTCACCGCCTCTTCTAAAGCCTGAGCGGCACTCGCTGGAAGAACTCCAGAGTGCGTGAACAGGGGAAGTGGACATACCATAGACCGGGTTCCGGGGCCAGGGAGCAAGCACTACCCCCGGGAAGTGCTGGGAGGCAGAACGCAGGCGCAGGAGGGAGAGTGCCCTTGGCAATGGTGAGGCCCAGACCGGGCTCCTCTCAAGCCAGGAGCAGATCTTAGAGATAATCACTGAGGCCTGTAAGAGAATACCAAGGGCCTCTAGGCAGTGAGGTAACAGGATGCTGGGTTTCATGTGTGGGATTGGAGTTTGAGCAGGGAGAAGAGCCTGCTCAGCACGGCTCTATCCCTGCGGCCATAACGGCCCTATCACATTCTTCTCACAAAGAAAGCCCGGGCTCTAACCCACTCTCCTTCACTTAGCATCCCCATCCCATGTCCGGTCCTTCCTCCTCCCTACCAGGCTGGCAATTAACACAGTCACACCCCAGGAACTTGCTCTGTTTCGGGGCAGATATGGTTATTCATCCAGGAAGGAGAATGAATTAACCTGTTTCCGTTTTCCCAGCCCATCTATCTCCCGTTCCTAGGAGGCTATCCTCCTGCTCCTGCTCCGCCCTACACCCGATTCCATCCCGAGGCAGCAGGAAGCCTCTCTGCAGGGATACTGGCTGGGGATCTCCCGGCTGGAAGCACCTGCTCGGCTGCAGCCTGGGGCACTGTGACCCCTGGGGATGCAGCTCAGAAAGCCCCTATTAAAATGCTAATGCAGCATCTGGAAGGGTGGAGCCTCAGGATAGCCTCCTACCTCGGTGCCTGAGCTTCCTCCTGTCTGACTAGCCAGGGACAGAACACCCTGTGGGTATGGCGAAGGTGCTGAAGGCAGTGTTGACCTCAGGTACCAACCCAGCATTCTGCTAAGCTCCACATTGAGCTCCACAGCTGTCAGGCTTACGTTTGGGAGCCCCTCAGGACAGCAGGTCCTAAGAGTCTGGCAAATTCCCTACCCCTGGCCCCGCTAACACCCTATTATTGAGGGCCCAGTGTCCCACTTTACTCAAGACATCCCAGCACTACAGCTGTCCACGTACAGTCACCTTCAGCCTGTCACTTCAGAGAAGTGGAGCTCACGATGTTAGGCTTCAAACCCAGGACCCCTAACACTAACCCTGTTAATATACAGGCAGTTTCACTTGGTCTACTCTCAGGGACCTAGCAACTGCTTACATCAGCATCTGCCCCTGCCAGGTACCCCAGGTGTGTGCTGTGGATAAAAGGTCCCCGCTCCCTCTCTCTATCCCCTCCTCCTTCTCCCTGTTTTCATTGTGATCTCCCTGGCCTCAATTTTTGAGACCAGTGAACCTGCCCAAGAGCTGTCCCCAAACAAAACTGCTTTTATACATTACATTTGGCCTGAATTGGCTTATTCCATTGGTGGAGAAAGCCTTTAACAAGTCTGTTTACAACTCACGCCTCACATGAATGGCCAGTTTCACCCACTGTCATCCAGAGCCATCCCAAACCACCAGAGAACTGTTCTTTGCACATATATGTTCCATGGTCCATCTACACATCATGGGTTGGATAATAAAACAGACCTCAGCACAGCAAAGGAATTGAAACAAAGCAAGACATCTACTCTGACCACAGTCGAACCCCACTGGACATCAGACAGTGAAATGCAGCAGGGGTAGCCTCAAACACTTTGAGACTAAACAACACACCATAAGTAATGCTCAGTCCAAAAAAGGAAACATTGAAGGGAATAAAACCAAATTAACCAAACAAAATACAACAGTCAAAATGCACGGGATACTCTAGCCCAGAGTGGAAGGTGATATTCACACTGCTGACGCTTACCTTAGAAAACAGACACTTGTCAAAAGAAATAAGCTAAGTTCTTAAGAAACTAGAAAAGGCCAAGTGACGTAAGCCCAGTGCAACAAGAAGGGGAAAATATTATAGAAACAAACTGAGGTTTACAGAGATGGCTCAGCTGACGTGAGTGTTGCTGCTTTTTGTTGTTGTTGTTGTTCTTTTTTTTTTCCGGAGCTGGGGACCGAACCCAGGGCCTTGCGCTTCCTAGGTAAGCGCTCTACCACTGAGCTAAATCCCCAGCCCCCAAGTGTTGCTGCTTTGACAGAGGACCTAGTCCAGCTCCCAGCACCCACATGGTGGCTCACAGCCATCTGTACCTTAAGTTCCAGGGAATCTGACATTCTCTTCTGGTCTCCACATGCATCCAGGCCTTTAATCCAGCACTGGAGAGGCAGGAGGAGCTTTGAGTTCAAGTCTAGCCTGGTCTACAGAGCCAGGACAGCCAGGGCTACACAGAGAAAAACACTGTGTGATGGTTGTATATGCTTGGCCCAGCCAGTGGCCCTATTAGTTGGAGTGGGTGTGTCACTGTGGGCGTGGACTTAAGACCCTCACCCTAGTTGCCTGGAAGTCAGTCTTCCACTAGTAGTAGCCTTCAGCTGAAGATGTCAAACTCTCAGCTCCTCTTCCACCATGCCTGCCGGCCTGGATGCTTCCGTGTTCCTGCCTTGCTGATACTGGACTGAGCCTCTGAACCTGTAAGCCAGACCCAATTAAATGTTGTCATTTATAAGACTTGCCTTGGTCATGGTGTCTGTTCACAGCAGTAAAACCCTAAGGCACACTGTCTCAAGATGAAATTGAGAAGAAATAGAGATAGAAGAGCTGAAGAGATGGCGGCTCGGTGGTTAGGAGCACAGCACATACGACTTTTCAAGTACTCACATCACGCAGCTGCCAACTGGTTGTAACTCCAGCTTCAAGCGATCCAATACCTAGGGCCTCTATGGGTACTGCATTCATGTGTGCACACACACCCTGTATATACACAATTAAAATGAAATAAATGTTTTCTTAAAAAGAAATATATGTTTGATTATAAACATATGTAGTGGGCTGGAGAGATGGCTCAGAGGTTAAGAGCACTGTCTGCTCTTCCAGAGGTCCTGAGTTCAATTCCCAGCAACCACATGGTGGCTCACAACCATCTATAATCAGGTCTGGTGCCCTCTTCTGGCCGGCAGGCATACATGCAGGCAGAAAGCTGTATGACATATACATAATAAATAAATAAATGTTAAAAAAAAGTAGTAAACTTACAGTGACTATCACACTTAATGGTAAAAAGTTTAATCTCTTCCTCCTATGACCACAAACAAGGCAAGGTTATTCAAAGCCAGGTCAGTCCGCTCCTGCCTATGAGCCCAGAAGTATAGAGGGCCAAGAAAGGAGGAACAGTGCTGAGGTTTGCTGGCCATCAGCCTACCCCAAACACGCTGAAGGTCTCTGTCTCGGGCAGTTAAGCAGTGATGGGGACAGGAATTGTGGCCTACTCCTCTGGCCTCTGTATGCGCCCACACAGACGTGAACACACATATTACATACACACACAGAGAGAGAGAGAGAGAGAGAGAGAGAGAGAGAGAGAGAGAGAGAGAGAGAGAGAGGGAGAGGGAGAGAGAGAGAGAGAGAATAGGTGTAACAAAAAGACTCATCATAACAATCTCTAATCTACAAAGTCAAAAGACAGATTGAAATAGATATGACAACCTCTAAATTACACACATATATACATTCTTTTTGAAGAACTCAAAATGAATCACAGATTGATGTGAGACTCTAAAAGTCTTATTTAAAAAAGAGCAGAGAAAATATCCAGAATTTAGGACTAGGCTGGACTTGAGGCCAAACACATGTTTCATAAAACAGTAACAGGAGCTTACAAAAATCGAAAACATTTGCCCTGACTTTAAGAAGAAAACATGAATCTTAATTTCCTCTCAGGGAGATGGAGATTAAGGACTTCACTGTATATCACCACGTGCCTATGAGAGCAGCTCAGATGAAAACTAAAAAATAGACATCAAATGTTGGGCTAGAGGCTAAGAAACCAAATGGATACTGCTGGTAGGAATCTAGATCTCACAGCACTTCAAAGAACAGCTGGGTGGCCTTTAATGTCTAAGCTGGACACTGTGAGGCACACCATTAAATCCCAGCCCTCAGGAGGCAGAGACAGGTGGAACTCTGAGTTTGAGACCAATCTGGTCCACAAAGTGAGTTCCAGGACAGCCAGAACTGTGTCTTAGTCTTTCCAGGATGCTGTGACAAGATAGCCCAAGATTAAACAAATGACATTCACTTCCACAGTTCTGAGAGCCGGATCCAATGCTGGTATTTTGGGAATCTGGCTGTCCAATTTGGGGATTTCATGGCTTGCACAATGGTACCATCTGGCACGACCTCCTGTGGTACATGAAGCCAGGCAGCATCCAAGCCTTTTATATAAGGCTGTCATCATTCTACCTCCTGATCATCACTTTCCAAGACCTCATCTTCTAATGTGATCAAACAAAAGATTAGGTTTCAACATAGGAATTCAAGGGCAGGGGGTATGAGCATTCAGATTGTCACACTAAAAATACACCTTTCACATGGCCTAGCAATTTTATTCTTGGGCGTTTACTTCAGGAAAATGGAAATGTAAGCATACAAAAGCTTGTATGGGAGAGACATCTTATATGTAATAACTGAAATCTTGATATGTGATAATTGAATCTCTGTGTTCTGTCACAGAGGGATGACTAAGCAGCTGTGGTATAGCTGTACCATGGAGTCCTGCTCTAGCTTTATTTCTCTTGATGTAATAAATAACCCTGACAAAAGACAACATGTCGAGGCAAAAAGGGTTTCTTTCAGCTTACAATTGCAGATCACAGTCCATCAGTGACAGAAGACAAGGCAGGAACTTGAAGAGAAGCCTAAACGGCAATGCCTCCAACCAAGCTCACTTCACAGCTGAAGAAATGTGGTAGGAATCCTGGAAGATACTGCCTGTTAGCTGGCAGCAGATTTATCCTCTGCTAGTTTTCTTACATAGCTCAGGACCACCTGTCCAGGAATTGGTGCCACCCACAGTGGACTCACCTTCCTACATCAATTTGCAATCCAAAATATCTCCCACAGACACACCACAGTCCAATCTGATCTAGAAAATTTCCTAATGGAGGGAGATTCCCTTCCCGGGCCATTCTAGGTTGTGTCAAGCTGACAGTCACAGCTAACCAGAAGAAATACCATTCATTGATGAAAGGGAGCCATGTTCTAATAGGTATACAATGCGGGAATCTAAAGGGAATTCTAGGGAGCAAAGAGAGTCAGTCTCAAAGGGTCACATATTGCACCATGCAATTTCCAAAAAAAATTTTACCATTACAAAAGTATAGAGATGGTAATAGAACGACTGCAAGGGCTAGAGACTAGAGGGAATACACACACACACACACACACACACACACACACACACACACACACACACACACACAGAGAGAGTACATATGTCTACATATGTCTATATGTGCTTTCATTGTTCCCAGATGCCCTAGCTCCTGATGAGAACATAACTATCTTTACATGGTAATTCTATATGTCTATACGTCTCAGGTTCTCTTTCACTGCTGTTTCTAAGGCGAAGCCTTTGTCTTATGTTTTGGGAAGTTTGATTGTGATATATGTAAATGCAATTCTGAGGTGACTCCCTTTGAGTTTTTCTGGGTGTCTTGAATCTGCAAGCATAAGCCTTTCACCATGTTAACGACATTTAGAACCACTGATTACTCTAACATATTCCTGTCACCTACTTTTGGTACTCTCTTTCCAGGACTTTGCTTCTAGGAACACATTTTCTGCCAATGTGTTCGTTCTTTCTTTGAGAAACCTGTGTTTTCCCACAATTCCCCGTCTGGAGCAACTCCTGTTCACTCTTTCTCTAAACTATCTCTGGGTTCTCAGACATAACTGGCAAATGACCAAACTGGGATTTCCCTGACTCTTGCACTAGTGCTCCTCTCACTTTCAATATTGATCCCTTGTTGACAACTCTAGAAACAATCAATCTAGACAACTCTTTCAGGTCTCATACCTCCCCACAGGAAAGACACACCCACCCTGTGCTGTTGCCTTTTGGGACTCAGCCTCTTCAGGACACTTTCCAGTCTCCAAACCATGCTCCTTTCCCAGTCAAACCCCGCTGTATTTACCCTAGGAGCTTGAGGTTTCCTTAAAGATCTCCCTGCCCCACATAATCTTCCCACCACAGAATCAGCTCTCTGAGAGGTCCTGTAGCCCTATGGCTGAAATGCTGTCCTGGCTTCCTTTGACCACACCTTTTCTCTCCAAGCCTGTTCTCCTCCATTGACTCTTCCTGTCCTTTGTGCACTTTCTAAGTTGTTTTTTAATCAAACTGTAGCACTCACATGGTGTGCCACAGGACTTTTGAGAGCTGGGAGTATTTTCACATGCACACTATGCCCACTGTGATCCCTCTGGGCACAGGAGCTCTTCCAGAATGGCTCTGTGTGAACCCCACCATCCTCCTGGGCTCTTTGCTCGTACTACTCTGACTCCGCCGGTGGAGGTTATTCTTGCCTGTGCTTGACGTTTGCACAGATGATCATTATGGTTTGAATGCGAACTGTACCCCATGGTGTGGAACACCTGTCCCAAGCTAGTGGTGCTATTTGGGGAGGTTCTAGAACTTTTAAGAAGTGGGAACTAACTGCTTGGAGGCAGGTTTTTGAAGTTTATGGCCCAGGCCCTGTGCCTTAGTTAGGGTTTTTATTGCTGTGAGAGACACCATGACTGTGGCAAGTCTTATAAAGGAAAACATTTAATTGACTACAGTTCATCATGGCAAGAAGCATGGTGATGTGAAGGAAAACACGGTGCTGGAGAAGGAGCTGAAAGTTCTATATGTGGATATGCAGGCAGCAGGAAGTGACTGAGACACACTTCATAATAATGCCACTCCCTATTTGGGGGCCAATTTCTTGCAAAACATCACATTCTTTCCTCTCCCCCCTCCAGCTCTCTCTCTCCCTCTTTCTTACTCATCCTCCTCCTTCCCTATCTACTCCTTTCCTATGCCCTTCCCTCACTCCTCCTCTCTCTTGATCCACTACAATATGAACACCTTTGCCACATGTTCCCACCACCAGAAATTAAACCTCCTTACCATACCTCGCCCATTGTAATGGGCTAAGACCCTCTGAAACTGTGAACCAAAATAAATCTTTCCTGACATACATTGTTTGTCTCTGGTATTTTTGTACCAGTAACTAATACAATGCTTGCTGTGTCTCTTAGATTTATCTTACCCTTGTGGCTCAGTAGTATCCCACTGTTAGGCACAGTGTGTTGTTAATCTATCCCACTCCTGATAGATTTTGAGTTTTTTCTCCTCCCTTGGGCTTTTTGTTAGCTCAGTACCCTTTAGTGTTTTGCCTAATATTGTCTTCAAAGCACTTCACTGGTTTTAACATGACCAAGAGTAATAAGCCTTTAGTCTCTCACCTGCCTTTTTTCTGAGGCCAGAGCAAGATGTATATGTTCTCTGGTGTCAGAGGGTCAAGTCAAGCCGCGTATCAAAACAGCTGAGAAGAAGTGGACATCAATATGAGGTCAAGCAATTTCAGGCTTTGTGGGCCATGGAGGGAGAGCCTCAACCAGTCTCGGGGTGAGGTTGTGTGGACTCACTGGCTTTTGTGTGAAGGGAACAGGCCACACCAGACAGCCTAGGCTAGAGCTCCCTGGAGAGCTGGAGTCTCTGGGCTGGGTTTGGGCTCCCTGGCCTCTTGCCCAGTGTCGTGAGGCAACCCAAATGAGAGCCCAAGAGAGCCAAGAGCCACAGGGCTGTTTTTCTAAGATTTAAAAGGGATTATGTCATCCACCCAGCCCTTGTTTGCCCAAGGGAAGAACCTCAAGTCTCCTCCCTCAGGACCCTCTGAGAGATCTTTCTATAAGCACTGTGGCAGAAAGAGAGAGGACAGAGCCACAGGCAGCTGGAGCAGCTGGGCATGGCCTCTGGCAGAGGCCTGAGGCATAACTGGCTGCACCTGATGAGCAACTGAGATTGCAGCCTGTGGGCCACCATGCTGACTGTTTACATACGCATAATCAGAGGGAAGGGGGAAAGATTTGGGAGAGAAACACCAGAGAAAAACCCAAGAAGCCACAAGACCCAGACGAGAATCAGCGATCTGGTAATGACTGGGTGTGCTGTGAGGCTGGTGTTTATCCCAGACAGAGCTGGTGCGTTTCTGAGATCTGGTGACAATTTGGGGCACATATATTTAGGGGGGGAAGGGCAAGTCCTGGGAATTGGTTTTGAGTCAGGAGACCAGGGCTTGAAACTCAGCCATGTGGTCCACATCTTTTCAGATTTGGGGCAACTAGCTACCTACCCCGTCAGCCTGCAGAGTCCCTGCCCTGAGTAGCAAGTAGGCAGATCTAACCGAATAGACTGGCCTTGGCATCCGTCTTTGGAGGCCCAGGCTCACTAAGTCTCTGGCTGGATGTCACAGTGAGCATATCAGTACATTAGCTGGTTACCATCACCCACCCTACCCCCCAACACCTTTGAGAGCTCCCCCAGCCTATGGCAAGGTTTGTTTTTGCCTTTAAACTCCTACTGCCAAAGTGAAGGCCTGTTGGAATCAAATCCTCACCCAGCTTCTCAAGTTACAAGGCACTATTTGCTCAATGTGTCTGAACAACTCATTTTGAACCACAAAGTTCTATCTTGGGAAAGCACCACTGGCTTCAGTGTCCTAAAACAGCACTTTTTTTTTAGATGCTGATCACCCGTAGAAGACAAAGAAATAGTAACACATGGACAGTTTCAAGGTTGATCATGCTCGCCTGGCTTCTTGAAGATTCTTTACAAGATACAGTGAGGGTAACAAATTCACGCCATAGAGACCATTGCAAGGTGTGGGTTATCGAGGGCTCCACCAGTAGCTGTGTGTGGCCTGCCTTTCCCTAGCTATATCCCCCAGGCAGGGTCCCCGAATCTTAAATTACTCATCCAGAGCCACCGTGAGGTATTTGTGAATAACCTGTAACAAATATCCAAAGGAACATCATGGTGACAAAGACACTGAGCCTTCAAAGAACACACGTGACACGATTCATGATTTACAAACACATGTTTCGTTTTATTTTAGTGTGTGTCGATGTGTGCACTCAGGTACACATTTGGGTGTGAGTATACATGGAACATGTGTGCATGTACCTCTAAAGGTAAGAGGAAAACTTTGGGTGTTGCTACCCAGTACTACCCACCCTGCGGCGTTTTGTTTTGTTTTTATTTTTACTTTCATCTATGTGTGCTGTATTATATCATCCCACCCCATCCTCTTCCCTCAACCCTCCTGTACTTCTCTCCACTCACCCTTGAATTCCTAGCTCCTTTTTCTTTATTATTATAACACACACACATACAAATACACAGAGACACACAGATATACATACATACACAGACACACAGACACACACACACAGACACACACACACAGATACACACACATACACAGACACACAGACACACACACACAGACACACAGACACACACACACAGACACACATACAAATACACAGAGACACACAGATATACATACATACACAGACACACAGACACACAGACACAGATACACACACATACACAGACACATACAAATACACAGAGAGACACAGATATACATACATACACAGACACACAGACACACACACACACACAGACACACAGACACAGATACACACACATACACAGACACATACAAATACACAGAGAGACACAGATATACATACATACACAGACACACACATATATACATACACACATATATACATACATACATACATACAAACATACATACACAGAGAGACACACACTTAAACACACACATACATATACACATATACACACATACATACACATACACAGAGAGACACACACTTAAACACACACATACATATACACATATACACACATACATACACATACACAGAGAGACACACACTTAAACACACACATACATATACACATATACACACATACATACACATACACAGAGAGACACACACTTAAACACACACATACATATACACATATACACACATACATACACATACACAGAGAGACACACACTTAAACACACACATACATATACACATATACACACATACATACACATACACAGAGAGACACACACTTAAACACACACATACATATACACATATACACACATACATACACATACACAGAGAGACACACATTTAAACACACACATACATATATACATACACACATATACACACATACACACACATACACACATTCACACACACACACACACACACACACACACACACACACACACACACACACAAATAGAACATGCCGAATCCAATTAGTATTACTCTTGTATGTTTTTTGGGCTGACCATTGGACTATCAGGAGGCTCGTCCCTAAGGAAGATTGACGCTCCCTCTCTCTGCAGTCATTAGTTGCTTGTAGCTCTTCATTTGGGGTGATAGAGGATCTTTCACTGGCCTGGAGCCTGTCCAGTAGGAGAGCCAACACGTGCTAGGAGTCCACTAGACCCCACCTTCCCAGCATTAAGGCAACAGGCATGTGCTGCCATGTCTGGCTACTTTACCTGGGTTTTGTGGGTTGATCTGGGGTCCCCATGCCTTCCCAGCAGGCAGCTCACTACCATAGCTGTCTCCTTAGCTCTCCAAACTTACATAGCCTTTGAAATCTGTTTGTAAATCTATAGTATGAGTTAAATAAACATTTAATTTTTGTCTATGTATTCCTAATACTTGTCCAAACTTACTTACATATTTTCTCATGAAGAAAGTCATGTATGCCATTATCTTAAGATCGGTACATCATGTGACACCTCTAACCCAGAAATTCAGAGCTCCCACGATATCTAGTTAGACCCATTCCATGCTCTCTAGAACCCTCAGGAAACTCTTGCCACCCTGTGTGAAGACTATTAGATACAAAGTGAACTGAGTCAACCTTGACAGAGGATGCGGATGTGTCAGGCTTCAATATGAACACTTCCCTGGTTATTAGCTACCCTGAAGTGACTCTGTAACACATCCTGTGGCTCTGAGGTGCATATTGGGCAGGTTGTGGGACAAAATGCAAAGGTGACTTGCTGACAGGTTTGTGACTACCTGGCTTTGAGATGGGATGTCAGACAGGTACCAGGAAGAAGCCGTGGGACCAGCACGTAGAGGACGAGGAGAGGTAGGATGGCTGAGTGGCTGTGCCCACAGCACCTGGCAGCAAAGACTGGCAAAGCTGTATTTCTTTCCCTTTCCTCTCTGCTTACTCACCATGAGTTCAAAGACTTGTGGCTGGTGAAGTGAAGCCTCCTCTCCATCATTGTGGTGACAAGGATACCTTCCCCCTGAAAAGGGGCTCTCTCTGCTCTCTTAGTTCTGGAATTCCCATTGGAAGGGAAATGGGACTCTGGATGTGGGAGAGATGCACAGTTTTCTCATCTTCAAAATGAAGAACTTCAGCCAAATTGGCTTCCTCAACCAGGCCAACAGTATTGGCACTCTGCTGATCAGGGAAGACAGTAAGAGCCACCTCAAATCACTTCTCGTAGTTCCTCCAGATCCTCCTTCCCTCGGATGTGGGCAGGTTTGTGTGCCCAGGAGCCCTAGGGAGAAGCAGTGTCTTACTGAATACATCTCAGACAATATTTCTGGTTGCTTCTTCTGAGGTTGGCTCCCACCTGCAGTTACTGGAAACAGGCTGGCTGTGAGCCTCAGACACAGTGAGGCATACAGTGAACAGTGTCCGTGTTGTGGTACAGCGTTGGCCCAAGAAGGCAACAGGGATGGACATGATAGCATCTGAACATTTCTCCTCTGTTTGCTCCTGCGGCCTAGAGCTCGCCTCAGTAGTCCCAGCTCCTATGTCATCTGTGTTGAGCATCAAGCTGCGGCTCAGTGTCTATCCTAAGTATTGAATTCTTGTTGCATAGCTATCTGAAGTACAGAAAATGGGGAAGAGTAGCTATTCCATAAGCTACTAAACGGAGTTTTCTGGAAGCCTCTAATGAGTGACACTTCCCTCTTGAAGCAAGGCTCCTGTGAGGGAATTCCAGACTGGGTAAGGTCGGCCCTGTCTTTCCATCCATGCCAGGGACTAGAGTCTGTGCTAACCATGAGGCCACAGCCCTGCTGGAGGAGAGCATCCTTCTGAGGCTAAAACTGAAACAACAACAGAGACAGTGTGAAAGCCCCTTGTTGAACCACAGCCTTGGCCTGGTGTCATTTTTGAGAATATACTTCTCTATTCCCCGAATGGTTTACTGTTTTCTTTATGGTCCAGCTATTTGTGTACCCTGAGAAATCTCTAGCAACTGCTTTACCAAGAAATGAGCTGGCTCTTTGGGGACTGTGTTTATTGTGTTCTTCATATCTGGAGGGAGCCCGACTTTGAAGCTTCCAGAAAAATCAGTATTCCTGATGGGCTTTGTGAACCAATGTGTCTCGTGATAACAAGTGGCTGAACACTCCAAGCAAACACACTGGCTGTAAAAACTTCACTCTTGGAACACGGCTCAAACCCTATTCTTAGATAGCTTCTCATCTAGACATTAGGAGGTAGGGAAATAGAGCAATCCTCTCTCCCTGAAAGGCCTTTAGCTAATATGCTTATCTTTCAGGCCTGCCATTGGAGCTGGAACATGAGACCTTGGATATAGAACTCTTCTCCATTTCTGATGTTTAAAAGAATTCAAAGAGATTACATCCATATATCATATCATGTTATGTATGATGTGACATCATCAGCCCATCCACGGATTCTTTCCAGGTCTATTTGATGAAAGGACTTCCATGTAATTGAGGACCAGTGTTTTTAGAATAGTGGAACAAAGAAAGAAAGATCTCGGGCCACTGGGATGGAACCCTAGCTCCATTAGCTGTGAGAGGTTCCCATCTGCTCACTGCCTCTGTTTCTTCATCTGTTAAATGGGTTGTTAAGGACACAGGTGACATGAAGGTATGCTATGCATCCATGACAATGCTCTAGTGATGGCCCTAATGTCATTACCACTATGCTCCTCATTGTCATCCCCAGTAAATATTAAAGATCTTTAGAAAGTAATCCCTGGGCTAGAAATCAATTTCCAATAATCCTTTCAAACCCAAAGTAAAGCCATATCTAAATTGCTCTGATTCTAAGTTTGTTATCTAGTGAATTATGCAGTACACATTGTCAGCAAACACTGCAAATCATTCCTTATGTGTAAATACACTCATGCACATACACCAGGCCTCCTTCAGAAAATGAAATCAAGTCTGTCCTGGATCCCCAGAGATTAGGAACGGCAGGATAGAAGTTCTGGTCTCTCTAAGGCTCTCTCATCAGAGTAGGCACATCGTGTAACTCCCAAGGCATTTCCGAGTTTGGTAAAACACGCCAAGGGGCTGGGGGACCTGGGTTTGGTTCCCAGAAGTGTTATCACCGACTGGAAGAACACTTGGTGAAGAGAAATCCCAAACAGACAGCACAGACTTCGATGACAACGACCTTCAGAAACACCAGAGGCCAGGCACAGTGAAGAATGAAACACGAGCACGCAAAACACTCTTACACATAAAAATGCTTTTAAAAAATCAAGGAATTCCTTTAGGTTGAATGGAAGTGGTGCCATCAAAAATAGTTGAGTTTCTAGACAAGCATAAAACCTTTTAAAATTTAAATACATGCTATTAAAGAAAAGTAATATTATAGGGCATATGTGTAATGTATATGACAATCTTAACATAAAATGATTGGGGTAAATGTACCTATTGATCCTGAGGTTCTTTTGTAATTCGTATAAAACAACACTTATAACTTAGTGAAATGTAAGACACACATTGTAATCTCTTTGTAATCAATAACAAGAGCAAAGAAGTTGGCTAAAAAGCTAACAGATAAATTAAGAAGTGATTTTAAAATATACTAAGATAATTTTAAAAGCAGTCAGAAAAGAAGGACCAGAGGAACAGACACTAGAGGCTAAGAATTCAGGTGAATGGTGAACCAACTACCTCAGTAGAGCAGACTACATACCAAGTTAGGGAAGGGAAATATTAATACAGCAAAACTGAGGTCAGACAGGATTGTCCAGGCAGAGAAAGAACAGTCTCTGTAAGATGTGTGACAGAAATATTAGAAAGGGAGAGAGAGAAAAAAAAGAAGAAAGGAAGGAAGGGAGGAAGGAAGGGGAGAGAGAGAGAGAGAGAGAGAGAGAGAGAGAGAGAGAGAGAGAGAGAGAATATAAAAAGAAGTGTTGGGAGAACAGTAAGAAGGATGCTGGTGGGACTGTGGTGCTCTCCAATGAAGGCGAATTCTAGGTGGAGTAGGTAGGAATGGACATGTCACAATCATCAGTTCATCCAGGAGAAGTGACGATCACTGGTTTGTAGGAACCAAGAAAAGAGCTTCAAAATACACAAAGCAAAAGCAACACAATTCAAAAAGCAGGGAATTCCACAACCCTACTTTACAATGTTGGCACTGTTATCTGCCATGGATAGAAAAGCTAGACCTCAAATCAGTGGTGGCATCTGCATTTGCATAAAACCACCAATGTCTTGGCCCTGTTGATATCTAGAGAGCATCATGCCCCCCCGGAGCTTTTGTCAAGAAGGTACTGGGTTAAGTGAAAAAGAAAGACACATGCTGGGGCCTATGAGTCGGCTCAGGAAGTAGAGGTGCTTGCCACCAAGTCTGACAGCCTAAGTTAGATCGCTGGTAGAAGAAAACAACTCCTGACAGCTGACACTGACACACGCGCAGACACACACACATGCACACACACACGCACACACACACACGTGCAGAAGTACAAATAGGTGAATGTAAAATGAAAAAAGACCATTAGTGCATGTTCCCATTTATAGAGTCTAAAATTGTTGATCTCACAAAAGCAGAAGACAGACGAGAAGGCTGTGGGGAGCGTGATGGCTAAGGGGTACAGTTACTCATGAGCACTAGCTCCTAATGTTCTAGAGCACAGCAGCTAAACTGTAGTCAACAACACGTAGCTGCATGAGAGCTGGTAGAGAGGATTCTGAACAACCATAACAAAGGAAGAGACAGAATGTTAGTGACAATTCATATGACAAATACCCTCATGTGAGCATTAAGCATTTCATGGTTTGAAATAATTACTCTGCACCCCAAAACACAAGCAATATTATATAGGAATTAAAAACAAAACCATATGTTGCCCGTTAAAAGATGAATTAAGTGAGTCCATGAAGTAAGTCCCAACAAGTTGAAAAGGTATCATCCTGTACTGAATTTTTGTTGGGCACAATGGAATTCAACAAGAAGTCACTGATGGTGAGATATTTAGAGGCAGACGGCACTTCTAAGTAACCCTGAGCTAAAGCAGGAGCCACATGGAAAATGGACTTCTGAATGGAATGATCGTGGAAACAAGCCATCAAGATGTTGAGCTTTGCTAAAAACAGTGTTAGGAAGGAGATGCATAATTTCACATACAAAAGAAAGTAGGTATCAAGGCAGTGCTTCAGTGGACCTCTTTGAGGGTCATAACAAAAAGAAGGAAGAAACGGAGGGAAGAAGAGAGAGAGAGGGAGGGAAATGGGAGGGAGGGAGGGAGGGAGGGGGGGAGGGAATAAAGGAGGAAGGAAACACCAAATAGACGAGGAAGAAATAGCAGGAGTGGAACGAAATGACTACAGAAAATTAACAAACAAAAGTGGTTAAGTGGGAACATGGAGTAGCCAGATGAACATGCAAATGGCAGCATGGTGGTGACTGGGAAAGGACAGACAGATAAGCAACAGAAATGAACAAAGAGCCAGGGACAACTTCACACTTACAGGGACATCTGGGTTTGTCCAGGAAGTCAAAACAATTTATGGGGAAAAATTCTTTCAAAAAAAGAAAAGAAAAGAAATGGTGCTGCCGGAGGAGTTAGAGAAAGGACTGAAGGAGCTGAAGGGGTTTGCAACCCTATAGGAAGAACACCACCACCAATACCAACCAACCAGACCTCCCAGAGCTCCCAGGGACAAAACACAGGAATGGACCCATGGCTCCATCTGCATATGTAGCAGAGGATAGCCTTCTTGGGCATCAATGGGAGGAGAGGCCCTTGGTCCTGTCAAGGTTTGATGTCCCAGTGTAGGAGAATGTCAGGGCGGGGAAATGGGAGGGATTGGGTGGACGAGTGAGGGAGCACCCTCATAGAAGCAAGGGGGGTGTTGGAATAGTGGGTTTCTGGAGGGGAAATAGGAAATGGGATAACATTTAAGATGTAAATAAAAAATGCAATTTAAAAAATTAAATAATTAACTTTAAGAAATGGTGCTGCCTTCATTGGGTGTTTATTTTGATACAAACAAGATACCTTACATTTTTTTCTCTCTTCCTCATTTACAAAAATTAACTTGAAATGAACCACAGATTCAGAGACAAAAGTCATCAAATATTTAGAGAAAACCATAAGGGAATATTTTCATAGTTCAGGTATAAGCAAATGTTGGATAGGTCACAGGAAGAGCTAACATCAAAGATACCAGAGACATCTGTCTCTAACAAAGCCGAAAGCTTCTTTTGTAAAGAATATCACCAAGAGAGCTGGAGAGACAGTTCAGCCATTAACACACTGGCTGTTTTTCCACAGGACCCAGGCTCAGTTCCCAGAACCTGCAAGGCAGCTTACAAGAATCTGTCACTCCATTTCTAGGGCACCCAATGCCCTCTTCTGGCCACCTCAGATTCTAGGCACAAACATGATATACAAACATGGGTATAGGCCAATACTCACAGACCTTAAAAATAAATAACTACATCTTAAAAAGTCATCACTAAGCAAATAAACGCGCAAGCCACCTGTTGGGAGAAAATATTCACAAATCTAAAAATGGACAGATGTTCTGAGTATATAAAGAACTCTTTCCACTCACTATTGAAAGGTAATCAATTCAATTAAAAATGGATGAAAGAACCTGATAGGGTGGTAGACAGTTATAAGCCCGGAGAGGAGTGAGTTCAAGGTTCAAAGTGAGTTCAGATACGTGAGATTCTGTAAAGGGAAAAACCAGAGGGCTGTGGATACAATTCAGTGGTTATAGGACCTGCCTTGCCTGTACAAGGCTAAGGGCTCATCTTCAGCCTCATGCAAATAAGTGGGTAATTAAAAAAATAGGCAAAAAGCCAGATGAGAGAATTTGTATATTATACACACACACACACACACACACACACACACACACACACACACACACACACAGTCAAAACAACAACAAAACAAACATGCAAATGGCCACCCAGGGACTGCAAAGACACTTACCAGTACTCACCAGGAAATAAAAATTAAAACCACAATGAGATACCACAATACTTCTACCTAAAGTTAAAATCGCCGGCATGACTAAATATTAGTAAGACAATACATAAACACTACCCTGTGACCCATAGTGGCACTCCTAGGGATTTTCCCACACAAAATGAAAACATATGTTCATCAAAAGGCTCATCCAAGATGGCCACTGCAGCTTCATTCACTTGAGTGAGAAAAACAAAATAGATACTCATCAACAACAGGAAGGGTTGGAGTATTCATAGACGCACCAATAGGATCGGGTTCCCCGGCGTTCCACTACCGTAACCAATGCCTTAGATGGTCAACTTATAAAGAGGGAAGGTTTGTTTTGACTCAGGTTTTCGTGACTGCAATCCAGAGTCAGGCAGACTCATTGCTGTTGGGCCTCTGGTTTGGGGGACAGATACAGCAATGGGCAGCCGGTAGCATAACCGAGTTTTTGCCCAGCGGCCAGAAAGTAAAAGACAGAAAAAGGGGTGGACTAAAGTCACACTGCCTCCTTCAGGAGCACACCTTCAGTGACACTGAGACTAATAGGAAGTAAAACCCCGCCCCTGGGAGTTACCACCATCTTCCAACAGTACCAAAGTGGGACTCAACCCCTAACCCCTACCCCTAGTTCCCCACTCCTGCCCCTCACCCCTTGACCCCCACCCCCACCCAATCCCCCACCTACCATCCCTTGCTCCCCACCCCTATCCCCTATCACTTGACTCTCCACCCCCACCTTCCCACCCCTACACACCTGCCTAACCTTTGTGGGGGTGGGCTTAAGACTGAAGGATCCAAGGATAGCTGCTCAATGGGTATGGGACCTCACTATGAGCATGGTAGATTTCGGAAGCCAGTGTCCATCTAACAGGGCTCAAGTTCCAGCACAGCTGCTGTTTTATCCTGACTCTGTCAGTAGCTGCTGTGGAAGAATGACTCTGTGGGAAGATGGCAGCCTTTGTCATAGCTACTCTGTTGTTGAGGCCATGATCAAAGGCTTGTATCCTCTGCTCTCTCCCTGAGCTGTGCCAATCTCCTCAAGCTACTTTTCACAGTGTCCTTCCAACTCTTTGTGGGAAGAAATAAACTTTCCCAGGAGGCCTGAAGTGGCTCAGGAACCCCAGAGGAGACTCCTCCCAAGGTCCTGTGGTTGAGGCACAGGAAGAGGCTTCATAAGGGGCCATGAGGGATCAGCACAGGCAGGGTGAGGAATCCCAGCAGGAATTCTCCACAAAACATCATCTGTTCATCCTTACCTCCTCTCATGATGCCATCGGAACAGGCTCAGAGGAGGCAGCAGAGAGGAGGTGGGATTGGATAGGCTGAGAGTGAGTTCCTGTGATACACCAATATGGCAGAGGCACACAAAGTAAAATTTACAGCAGAACAGCAGCACAGGACCAACAGAGGCACAAGATAACCAACAAGGAGGGCGGGGGCGATGGCTTAGCCAGCTGAGGAGGCAGGAGGACCTAAGTTCAGATACTGAGCATACACGTAAAAAGCTAAGGATGTTTCAGGGCAGACTCAAGAACCTCACAGACCCCATCTTGTCTCTGACCTCTAGTCCCCGTCATATGCTTCGTTCAAGACAACCAGAAAGAGTCTATTTCTCCAAAACTATTAGGGGAAGCATAAACTTCACAGACGGCACATGGAGACCAAGAACAGTGTTACATATCCAAAGGGTTGGGGGCTAGGGATACCTCATAGAATACTTTTCTTCTTTTCAAGTGTGTTTCTCCTTTGAGACCCTTTCCAAGCTTCCCCTGGAATCTCCATTCCCATTAGGAACACGGGCTCTCTGTTTGGCATTATACAGAACTGTTTCTCTGTCTCCATACAGCCTGGGTGTCCAGCCCTACCTTCTACTTTAATTGCACTATGTCACTGGAAACACTGGCCCAGTTGGTGATCCTACAGGAGTCTCTAAATCTTGACTGAAACTTCACCTCCATCATTTTCACCATCTTCACCAACATCATAGCTGAATGCTGCTGTTAGCACCCGCCTCTCCCATCAGCACCAGCAGCATCACTGCCACAACAGCATCATTTCTACCACCACCATAATCATCATCAACGCCATCAGCATTGCTGCCACCACCGTCCATATCAATTCTGCCCCCAGCACTGTCCATGGACCCATGGGGTTTCATCATATATAAGAAAGAGTGCTCAGAACTTGTTATTGCAACCTCTCGTGAGACAGAAGTAGATCTACTTTCATTTCAAGGAAGAGGGCATTAGAAATCTGAGAACCACTCCTCTGTTGGAGGAGTTCAGTCCACTGGGATTCTCTGGCCTCAGCCAGGCCCTGCTATGACTGCCAGGCTGTCAGTTTCTTTCCTTGGCTACGGCTGTCCCAGATCCTCATCAGGCTTCAATCCAAGGCCAGATGGCCTCTGTGCTTTCTACAAAACAGTCCATGGGCCTTTGTTGCAAACACTCATCCTGCTTCGCCCTCTCACTCTACAGACAACCTTTCTTGAGCAGCAACGGTTCCAAGGATGCTTTGGTGCGTGACCGTATCACTTCACTCAGACCATTCCTCTTCCTGGTGAAGTCTTTCCCTGTGGCCTTAAAAACCCCATAGCTATCTGATTCTGTTCCTTTCCACAACTCCTACCCAGGCTGTGAGAAGTGCTTGGGTGTTTTCTCGTGGGAAGAGCAGCCTGCCCGCCATCCCTGGCAGATCATAATGTCTAGGTTTAGAGGGACCGTCATTGGAAATGGCTAGGGACTCCACTGAGAACTGCTCAGGATATGTGTCCTGCTAACTTCACAATGAAGGGACAAGACATCTAGGAACCTTTCATGGGGTGTGCCAACATCAGGAAAAGCATCAAGAGTTTGAAGAAGAGAGGTGGACCCACTAAGGCTACCTTGTCAGGGTTTTTGTAAAGTGGTCTTTCCTAGCAGACAATCAAAGGCTGCGACTGTATGTGAGCTTTTAGGATGAGCAAAATGACACCACTCTGCAGGCTCATCCCAAAATGTGCACCAGGCAGCCCTGGTACTTGAACTCGACTCACTCCCATGTGCTGGGCCATCCCTCTGCTAGACTAACATAGTCATTAGGTGTATGCTCTGCCTCGGAGGCAGACCAGTAGATCTCTTTACCTGATTAATTAAATAATGATGCTATACACATCTGTGCACACATTTTCGTGTGGACATGATTTGAATTCTCTTTGGTATCCCAATAGGAGTGGAATACCGGGGGCCATGGCGTGGTGACTCAAATGTATAACACACAGAGGAACCATCTCATGGTTTTCCAAAGTAAACTAATTTGACATTCCTCCTAGCGGTGTGCTGAGAGATATTATTTCTATACTTCTTCACTGACACTTGCTATTATTGTCTGTCTTTTTATTTTAATCATCCTCGTGGGCGTGAGGCAGTATTTCGTTTGTGGTTTTGATGAGCGTTTATCTGATGAGTAAGAATGTGGTCTTGGCTATTTGAATATCTTCTGTAGAGGAACGTCTATCTGGGTGTCTCATTCATTTTTGAAGTTTCAGAGTTATTGAGTCGTAATACTTTTTAAAAAATATTCTAGATATCTGGCCTGTGAGTGTTTTTCTATGCACAGATTACACAGAATTGGCACATAATTCTTTTTATTCCTGGATTCAATGTTTTCTTTTTTTCCAGGATAATACTTGCCTCCTTGAGTGACTAAGAAAGTGTTCCCATGTAAACTACATTTTGAAAGAATGTGTTTGTGTTATTTATTCTTTTAAAACCTTTGTATAATTTACCACTGAAATCATCTAGTTTGGGGTTTTTCCTTGTAATATTTTTTTCAGGGGAAAGGAAGGGTTAAGGCAGGGTCTTGTATACTCCAGGACCATTTCAAGTTCACCAAGCAGCTGAGGAAGACCTTGAACTCCTGATCCTCCTGCCTCAACTTCCCGATTGCTCAGATCACTGGCATGGAACTGTGCCCTACTTGAATTTTTTGTTAATAAAAGTTCTAGTTTAATCTCTTTACTTTTCGTTGCACAACAGTGCTTTCTTGAGTTACTTTTGTTAGTCTGTCTTTCTAGAAACAATCCCATTTCCTCCAAGTTACCAGCGTGTTAGCGGGGACGTGGTTATAGTATTTCCTCACAGTTATTTCCTTCTGGAAGCTTGAGATTACTCTCTCTTTATCACATCAGTAAAGGGATGGCTCTTTTTCTCCCTGTTAGTGCCGCGGAGGACCATCAGTTTGTGTTCTTTCCTAAGAGGAAAGTTTTTATTAGTTTTTGGGTTTCTTTTCTGTCCTCTGTTTTATTCCTTTCTACTCTGATCTTTATTATTTTTTTCTTCTGCTTGCTTTAGTTAGATTTTTTTTTTCTCTTTTTCTTTTCCAGTTTCTTAGGATGGAGGATGATTACTGATTTAAGTTCTTTGGTTTTTCTTTTCTTTTTTCTCCTTTTTTCAATGTTGATGTTCATGGCCATTGATGTGTTGAGTGCCCTTGCTGTGTGTCTCGTCGTTCCGGTTTGTGGTGCTTCCATTTATCATAAGCCATTCAAACTTTCCTGCCTGATCATCCCGAGTGCTTTTACCTTTTAATCCCGGGAAAGTCTATGTTTGCATTCTACGTGATTTCTTCACTACACCACTGTGGCCGATGAAGTCAGTCCCCTCTGAGCTCCTTGGGACCATTTTCATGGCCTCACATATGCCTATCCTGGAGCCCCTTGTGCAAACGTGGCTTTGCTCTGGAGTGCATCTTTCTCGGGGTGACTTCTAGGCCACTTGGTTGAATGTGTTGTCTGAGTATTCCATTTTGCCGATGTTCTGCATGCAATCTGTCTGTTGTCCAAAACTGGGGTACCACAGCCTCTAGTTTCTGGTTTTGAATGATTGATTTCTGTTTCTGGTGGCTTTCTCCTTAGTGTTTTGGGGCTCTGGGTGAGGTGCACAGTTTCATAGTTAGTTTAGCTTCTTGGTGGACTGACCCATGTTGGTTCTTGTTCTAAACTGTTCCTGTTTTTGTCTCTGATAACGCTTTTGTCTTGCTGTCCATTTTGTCTAATATTAATGTAGCCACTTACTTCTTTTTTTAATTGTTTCCATCATAAATCTGATATTTTCTACTTTACTTTCAACCTAATTGCCAAACCACGGTGTGCCTCTTGTGGATGCTATCATAGTTTTCATATATTCTTTCATTTTGACTCTTTTAATTGAAAAATTAAGACATTTAAATCTAATGTCTATTCACAGGATAGGATTTACATCTGCTATTTTGACATTTTTTTATGTCTGGTTTTTTTTTCTTCTTTTACTCCCTTGTTGCATGTTTTGTATTAAATAGTCATTTTTAGTATACCATTTTGAAAGCTTACTGTTCATTTTGTTACTTTTCAAATTATTATCATAGCAGTTTCCTTGAAGAATTTCAATTAATATCTGTAGTAGTTAATATTAGATGTCAACTGGCCAAATTAAAGGATATCTACATATCTGGCCAGGCACTATTTCCGAATATGTCTGTGAGGCTGTCTACAGAAAAGACTGACATTGTATCAGTGAGCCACGACTAAGAGTCATCTTCTGTCCCTGTGGGAAAGCGCACCATTCAACTAGCAAAGGAACCAGACAGAACCGAAGGTGTCCCTCTTTGTTCTCTGGAGCTCAGGCCTTTGGACTCTGGGACTTGCACTGGTTGCCTCTCCCATTCCCTGGCATTTAGTCTTGGACTGAGTAGTGTGCTCTGAGGCCTTTGGATTTGGAGTTGCCGCTTTGCCCCACTTCTCCAACTTATAACAGGCTAATCGAGAAACTTCTCAGTTTCTTCGACCTCCTGGCCCAGCCCCTCTGATTAAAGCTCCCACTGAATCCCACTTGAGTCAATTTAGTGGCCATCTAATAATTAGATAGAGATTTTCTTAGGGTTCTAGAACAGATGAACTGGTTTGCTGAGTTGCTGTCTGAACTGGGGCATGCGGGGAGCTCTGGGGTCTTGTTTGCGCATGCACACTGGGGTCTTGTTTGCACATGCACAGCTCTCTCCATTTATACCCAGGGTTTTTCTTCCTTGTGCTCACAGATTTCTATATTCCCCAGACTATTATGCCAGAGTTCTCCGGGCTTCACGGCCTTTAGATCCTGCCTGCTAGCCTTTAGGTTAAGCGTACGCTTAGTTTATTATCGCTCCAACCGTCATCCTCCGCTCCACCATCTATGACATCCAACAATTCCCACTGAGTGTTTTTAACAAATGCCCTACAGGAAACAGCTTTTAGCCCTGAGGAAATTTTGTTAGATTAAATAAAGACAGACTTGCAAGTGGGGCTTTCGGAGAGACGTCAGGCCTAGTTTCTCTTGGGGGCTTTTGACTTTGCAAGGCTCAGACAGAACGAGAGAGAGAGAGAGAGAGAGAGAGAGAGAGAGAGAGAGAGAGAGAGCGAGAGAGAGAGAGAGAGCTCTTCTTAGTGAAATTCTGACATTCTATCAAGAAAATTATTGTTGAATGGATGGAAGGCTTTGGCCAATATCTAGAGTTCTGGAAAGGTTGAAACTAGTTATTCTTGATATTTTTCTCATCATTTTTGTAGAAAAGAAGATTTTTCAAGATCTGTACCACACCATTTTTGCAAATGCCGCTGGGTTTCCTCTCTTTCCCAACATGCCATATATAAAACTAAAACTTGACCCCAGGAAGGAACACACCAAAACACTCCCAACAAGAGGGTCTGTGAAAAAGGGTAGGTTTAATGAGTCGGTCAGATGCTACCGCCTTTCCCGACTGCCCTCCTTGACCACTTTCACCATGTATTTGCCGTAGCCCTCCTAAACTCATGGATGCCCAACTAAACCTGCAAGGTGTTAGTTATGAACAGGGAGTAAATTTCTCTGAGGATCTAATGTGGGAGAATTCCACAGACACTCAACAAGCTGACGTATGGGCCCTCATTAGAGAGACTGGCTCCAGGTCCTGAGAAGTCGTGGAATTTTCTGCCAGCTGGAGGTAGTCTTGTTGCCTCAGGGGTGGGGATGGGATACAGCGGGCACTGTGTGCTGAGGAGGACTTTGGGGTCCACCTTTAACTCCCTGCTCACATGTCACAATTATTCTGCTCCTTTGATGCACACATGCTTTGCCAGATCTACAAAGCATGGCCCCAGGGCAGCCCCAGGGCCCATCTCCCGCTCTCCCGCTCTCCCAATGAAGGGCTCCTTCTCGGCCCCTGCCACACGAGTCCCTTCTTAGAGAAAAATCTAGCCTTCCAGAAGACTTGCATTGATAAATTATTAACTGACTCTGCCGCACATCAACTTTAACCAATGTGGTCTCTAACTCCTGAAAGCATTTTTATAGAACTAAATCAAAGCTTCGAAGATGTACAAGGTAACCAGGCCTCTCACCTTATCTCTAAAGGAAGAAACAGAGCGGTTGTGGGTGCCAGGTACTTAGGGTTAAAGACACATTTTCTGCTGGTTTGGTCTTTTGTTTTGTTTGTGTGAGGCATGTGTTTGTGTGTGTGTGTGTGTGTGTGTGTGTGTGTGTGTGTGTGTAGCTCAGATGACCTTAAACTTGCTACAAAGCACAAACTGGCCAAACCCTGCCCAATTTCCTGTCTTAGCCTCCCTCTTAGTGCTAGGTTATCAGGTGTGCACTGCCGTGCCCAGTCACACCGACACACATATTTTCAAGTATAGCATTCCAAACACACGCCGAGGAACCCAGCTTCTGCATAACACATCGTCCTTCTCTGTGTCACAACCGCCTTCACCCTGCACTGCATTATCTTGAAACGAATTTCAGACTTTGGATAGCTAAGATAAAGGCCTGTTTTCTGATAGCTCAATTGACGAATAATTGGAACACCAGAAGTTGTACGGAACTGAAGTCTATATTTGAGAAGTTTGACATAGTTACAAACCTCAAAATATTGTCACAACTGAAAAAATAAACACCAGGCTAGATGTGAACACCAGGCAGGATGTGAACACCAGGCTGGATGTGAACACCAGGCTGAATGTGGCGATGCACACCTTTAATCCCAGCAGTGGCAGGCAGATGGATCTCTGTAAGTTCAAGGCCAGCCTGGGCTACATAGTGTGTTCTAGGACAGCCAAAGCTACATGGTGCCACAAAAATCAAGTAAAATAAAACAAACCTACCAATCACCCCATTTCTTTGTGCCCCCTTGTGGTTACCGCAGCCTGATCTATTACTGTAGGCTAACTACACTTTGTACAATTTTCTATAACTAAAGACAGAACACATGTACTCCACTTTTACTCATCGTAATTATCTTTGAGGTTTAGTCACACCACCCTGCTTTCCATAATGGCTTCCGTGTGACCAAATGGCAATTTGCTAATCCATCATTGGCTGGGATGCATTTGGGTGGTTTTCAGCTCTTGACAATACAACCTAAGCGATTGTGAGCGCTTGAGTACAATTCCATGTAAAAAGTGATTTCATTTCTTTGATGGGATGGAAATAGCCAAGCCTAGAATGACAAAGGCACTTGGCTAGATATCTTTTAAGCCTTTAAAATTACTCTTATTTAGTGTGTGTAGAGGGTGCCGTGCATGCATTTGGAGGCAAGAAAATAACTTCTTGAATTGATTCTGTCCTTCCACCACGTGGGGCCTGGAGACAGATCTCAGGCTGACAGGCCTGGTCGCAGGCCCCTTCACCTACAGAGCCGTCTAGCTGGCCTTCTTTTTAATTTTGTTAAAGGTGGCAAATGCTCTTTAAAGTGCTCATACCAATTTCTTTCTCCAGCATCAGGGAATGAGAGTCACTGCAGATCCCAGATCCTTGCAGATTCCCCCCATTCTGGTGCAGTGGACCTGTGTCCTGGTTGTTACAGCGGTTGCCTAGTGACTGACAATGGTAGGTCTTCTTCCTTATGCTTGTTCTCCAGCTCTAGACATTCTCCAGTGAGATGTCTATTCAGTGAGATGTCTATTCAGATCTTTTGTGGCTTTAAAAAAGACTATGCTGTTTGTTTTCTTTAAATTACTTCTGGGTACAAGCCCTTGGTTATAGATGATGCTTTGTAAATATTTTCTCTCATTTCTGTGGCTTTCTCTTCTATTCTCCTAGGTATCTTTTGAGAACCGAAAGGTTTTTTTTTGTTGTTGTTGTGAAGAAGCCCAATTCAAGGGTTATTTCCTGTGTGGGTGTACGTTTTTATGTGTGTGCAGGTTCATGTGTGGGTAGGTACATGCATTTGTGCTGGTGCATGTACATGTGCGTGTTCCTGCATGTAGAGGCCAGAGGTCAACCTTGAGTGGTATTCCTCAGACATGATTTACCTTCATTCTTTGGAGAGAGTTTGTCTTCCTGGGACCTGAGGCTGACAGGGGAAGGTGGCTAGCCACCTGTGCCAGGCTTCTAAGTCCCGGGACTGTCAGCACATGCCTCCATTCACAGACTTCTTTTTTTAAAACCTGAGTGTGGGGGAATTGAACTCATGTCCTCATGCTTGCACCGCAAACAGACCACCAACTGAGCCATCCATGCCCCCACACCAAGAGGTTTTCTTTAACAATTTAAGATTTAGCTGTTAAAAAATTAACAATGCAGTGCCAAATACAATTTATACTCTTATATTTTCTTCTAGGAGTTTTAGATTTTGGCTCTTTTCATTTTTATCCACGACCTGTTTTGAGTTTATTTTCCCCCATGGTATAAGGTAAGGATTGAGGGCTTGGCTTGCCGGTTTGTTGACCGTAGCTGTCCAGCTTCCTTCAGCTTCAATTGTTGAAGACTTTTTCTACAGGGAACCCTAAAAATTTTGTCAAAAATAAACTGACCTTGAGAATGCATGGTTGTCAATTCCAGTCTTTGATCTATATATCTATGTCTCTCTATTGACATCGATATTGTTTAATAATTAAAGAAAACAATAGAGCTTTTCAATTAGCCTTAGATAAGCAACCCGGGCCTTAACTTAAGTTCCCAGCCTGACTCCAAATCTCTCCTCCCCATCCTGGGGGGGCCTTGCTCCCACTTAGGCAGAGGAAAGATTGAGACCCTTCTCTCACGTTGACAATGATGAGAAGACATGATGTGACTCTGGCTCAAGGAATGAGTCAGAAAGGGCGGCTTGAGTCAACCAGCAGGGCCAGCTGTGCTAATTCAGGAGAAAACTAGAGATATTAAAAAGGCACTGAGACGCGTGAAGAAGTTCAAATCTCTGATTCCACACAAAGACTGAGCGGGCAGTGACTTATACAAACTCGGCCATTTACAAGCTCAGTTAAGGCTGTGCTCTAAAACGCAGAAGTCCTGAATGATTCCCTTTCATCCCCATCTCTCCTTTGAAAACATAATCCTGTATCACGGCTTGCCGTGGAGGAAGAGGGGACATATTAGATTGTGCTGAGGACACATTTTGAAAGGCTTCTTCTTACAGAGTTCAACCGAGAGGCCATGATTGGTTTGTGGGGCCGGTAGCCAGTGGAATAAGGGGCGTGCTAAATCTAAAGAATCAGCTTCAGGAAGACCAGTAGCGTGCAACAGGGTGAGGAAAGACACCCACGAGGTCAGAGAAGGGTCCGGTCTACAAGGGCTTGGATCAGGGAGGTCATAGTGAACTCAATGGAGGCCAGCCTCGATAATCCAGTTGGAAAATTCCAGAGGGAGGACGATGCAGAGAAGGCACTAGGGCAATGACTGAGGCTACAGATGGACATGGTTAGCTGACACTTGGGAGATTCTGGTATGTGGTCTGGTATTTGGCTTATGTATTAATCAAGGTCTCTAGAGGAACAGAACCAGTAAAGCACACGCACATGAGGGAGGATCTATCAATTTATCAGATTGGCTCACATAATTCAGTGTGGGTAGTCCAACAATGGCCATCTGTATACTAGAGTCCCATAGCTTCACTGTCCATGAGGCTGGGTGCCTTAGCAGTTCCAATCTGGCACTGAAGGCTTAGAGGATTCCTGAAGAGCTGTGGGTTTTCAGACTAAAGAACATAGACTCTGGCGTCCCAATGTCAGTGACGGGTGGAGCAGGGGAGACGCATTTGCCAGCAGAGAGTGAAGGTAGGCAGGCAGAAGAAACAGCTTTGAGTTCAGATCTTGGGCTGCTCTGCTGAAAGGAAGGAGTTGGTATGTGCGTGTGTGTGTGTGTGTGTGTGTGTGTGTGTGTGTGTGTGTGTGTATGTGTGTGTGTGTGTATGGTGTGGTGTGTGGTGGTGGGGGGTATCTTTCCCTTTCTGTTAATCCTTCCAGGAAATATCCCTGCAAACCCACCTGGAGGCGTGTCTCTTAGTTGATCCCAGATCCAATCAAGTTGACAACGGAGATCAACTTACAAAGCCCAGCCCTCATTCAAATATGGGGTGGAAAAAAGCTGGGTGTGGAGTGTCCCCCTCAACCCCACTCCTACCACCATGCAATCACATCTGTGAGCCCAGAGTACTCAGTCAAGCTGCAAGAACTGAGCATAACCAAGAGCCCAGGTGCCAAGTCTCAGCTGTGACAAATGGTATCAGAGGCAAAAGGCAGTAGTGTGTCCCTCTAACACTAGGCCACCATGCTCAGGTTCCTTGTGTCTTCCCCTGAAACAACAGAAGTTTCATAATTTAAGGAGGTTCATTTTCTCTCGTTTTCTATTTTACCTCAGATCACTCAGGACAAAGTTCCATGGGGAGCTGTGGAGGTGGAGATTCCTTATTTACAGCAAAACTGACAAAAATAACTTCCTAAAAATGTTCACCAAACTCACGTTGCACAGCAGAGCAGGCTTTGGCCAGTGCTTCTTGGCTTTGAGGGACCAGCTTGCATTTCACGAATTGCCCTCTGCCTGGATATTCCAGGGAGCATGCGTAGGGGCTGGGACTGTCTCCTTGGGAAGATTCACAAAGGAACAAGCTTTTCAAAGGCTCCAGAGCTCGTAAAGAGATACTCAGGATCATTAGCCATTAGGGAGACGCAAGTAAAAAACCTAGTGAGGCACCACTGCACATAAATATGACTATCACTGAAAAAAATGGACGATGATAATAAGACAAAATGTTGAGGAATTGTTCTCTTTATTGGAAGGTGACAAAGTGCAGTTGCCTTGCATAGAAATCCAACGATCTGAGATCATAGAAATCAAAGATCTGGACTGTAGAGTTATTCCATGACCCTGCCCTTCCCCTCCCAAGCATCGAATGATCCAAGGCAACTGAAAATACACACACTACTGGAACTTGTTGACGCCTGACAATGGCAGCATTCTTCACAATGTCCGAATGTCCCTTAAACATGCCTGCGACAGCACAGCTGATCCTCGAAGGTACACGGTGAAAGAAACCCAGAACATACGGCCTCATGTGCCCGATTCCACCACTGCTGGGCACGTTCCTTTACATATCATCTGTGTATGGCTTCACTTTTCTATGTACTGTCCTTTGGGTGGATTTATAGACATTTTGGAGATGGAAAATGTTTTGTTTCATTGACTGCCCACCCCTCACCATCTGCCGGCCCATGAGACAGCACACACCTCAGATAGCCCATGAACACCCAGTTGAGATTTTGTACCTCAAATGAGCTAACCCGTTCAGAAAAGTAGAATGATAAATAATAACAACCCACCGAAACGTTGTTCGCGCAGTCCTTGCTCTAGGAAACAAAGAGAAAGACAATGGAGGATGGGGGAGGGGGAGCTATCTTTCCAGAACTTGCCTACTGTGACACACCTCCTGAACTCCACCCCGCACCCATTTGCACCGCTCCAAAAACCAATATCTTGTCATGGGTCTGTCAGTGGGTTACTTCATGGATTCTAGCAGGACTTTTGTGACCCAGCGACTCTCAATGGTGGTCCCCTCTACTAGCAGAGCACCATCCCCTCAAACACATCATGTCCAAGCTGGTCTACCTCCTTCTGATCCCAGACCAAGTCCTGCATATTGGAGGCATCTTCCTAATGGCTAAGGGCTGAAGTCACACCCAGGGTTTTTTGTTTTGTTTTGTTTGTTTGATTGATTTGTTTTGGATTTTGTTGTTGTTTTGTCCTCTGAACTTCTGACTGCCCTAAAGGAGGGAGGTATCAACCAACTTTAAGTCCCACTCCCCGGCTACAGTTTCTCCTCCCGGTATTTGAAAAGGTGAAGACTTCACTCGGGTCAGCTCCCCTAGTACAAATCAACTCCTATTGTGGTAAAAGAAACGGCTTCATTCAGCTGTTAAGAGTTTGGACAGAACAAGAACAGATGGACCAAGGAATAATTTCATTTTCTCCACTTCTGAGGCAAATCAGACTGGCACACAGAACGTGTGGAACTGCCTAAATAAACGTTTCTTTATTTTAAAAAAAATCGGTTAAATTTGCCCACCCTGGTGGTATGGCTTCCAGGTATAAGTCTCTTTCTCTGAAGGAATAAATTGATCCTGGAGCCACAAAGAAGGACAACTGGCTTTTGGCAAGGCAGCCTGGAGTACCCGCAGAGTACAGCAGGACAAGGTGGAAGGGGACTTGGGAGGACACAGGGGCGGAGGGGCGGAGGGGCGAAGGTGGAAGGGAGGAGGGGGGGTAGACAGGACGCTAGGGACCGACCGTGACGACAGAGGCAGCTCTCCTTAGATAAGACAGGGAGAAAGGTGCCTGGAAGTAGGGCGGAACCTGAACGCGGGGGTCTTAAGAGGCGAGAGGGCGGTAGGCAGCAGGAAGTCCCCTGGAGGAAAAGCGGCCTCAGGGTAAAGTTACCAGTCTCCACTGCTCTCTGGAAACCGGTCTTTCTGGCTTTTCTAGGGTCAGAGGGCAAGCTTCCCAGCAGGCTGTAGACTTTCTAGACTTGGCTCCTTTCCTTCTCTCTCCCCAGGGAAGGGCAGGGCAGGAAGTTTGAGATGACTGAGTTCCTGGGTCACCTATAGAGTCCCCTTTCTATGCCTAAAATGAATCAGATGGGAAGAAATGGAAGCCGCTGCCCGGTGCTAGCATTCTTCCGGGGCTGAGCACGATACTGGGGATTGACTCTTGTACTTGAATCTACCAAATTTACATGTAATTAAAGACCCTGGTGCAGACTAAGTTCCAAACCTTGGAATTGCCTAATTAGACATAGGAAGCCTCCCCATGAGACCGTATGAGCAGGAAGAACTTGCTCAGCGCAAAGCCTTCTTCCGTGCAGCCAATAGGGTGGGCACGGAAGTCCCAGCGCAGAGGCTGGGCAGAGCTGGACTATTCTGATGGAGAAGCAGAGGAAACTGTTACTAAGAAAAGACAGGCTGTAGAGAAGAAATGACATCAAAAAACCCAGTGGGTCACTGATAATGGACACTGAGCCACGGGATGCTAACAGGGATTGTTAACATTTTGTTTTGATTTCTTGTTCCACACAAGACCCTGGTGAAGTGCAATCCGACAGTTACTCCTTAGCACAGAACCATGGCAGATCTTCCTTGAGAGTGGATTTTGGTGCAGATAAAACAGAAAGGAAGAGTTGGGAGGGAAGAAAGGAAGGGAGAGGATGCTTCTTCTCTGGCTTTTAACACTGTGGCTGTCTGTAAAGGGCTTGTCCTAAATGACATCATGCAAGTGCCTGGTGCACCTCTGGGACACCCAGACAAATAAATGAACCTGGTGAGACAGGAACCTCTGGGCCTCCACCAGGCTCACACAGAGCATGGCTTCTGCTGTCCTCATCAAGTCTAGCTGCTCTGCGACCTGGAATATGTTGGGTGCTCCCTACAAGAACCAGGGATGATGGCTGGACTTTAGGGGTGCTAAAAGGGAGCACGGGGTGAGGCAACAAATGAAGGAACAAGGAGACTGTTTAGGAAGCCTGGCCAAGAGGTTGTCCAGACAGCCTGGCTGGTCTTCAGAAATCGGTCCTGGATAGACAGAGTCTTCTATATGGTCTTCCTGGTCTATATACTGTAACTGTTGCCACAGACCAGGGGGGAAACCACTCTGTCCAACACCCTGTGTTGTGGAAGTCCCTGGAAGAGTCACCTTGGAGCGACAAGAATGAAACTTACTTAGCCAGGCTGGTTCAAACTTCTGGAGTCTGACCCTGAGCAGTTTCTTTCTTTCTTTTTTCTCTTTTCTTTTCTTTGCTTTTTTTTTTTTTTTTACATATTTAAACACAGTAAAACTTTGGAAGAAACTTTCCTCCTGACAGTTATCACAACAAAGTTTAAGTCATGGCTACACAGAAACTCCCTCATCTGTGAACTCTTCCACAAAAATGGGCCCTGTTGACTGTGAACCAACGTTTGGGATAAGGGCTCAAGAAGGAGGAGTTTGCAATAAGTGTGGGGATGGGCTCTCCTCACAGAGAAGCAACGCTCACATTAAAGGTTTGGAATAAGCATAATGGCACTCTTTTGCACAGTATATGGGGTCTCTCTTGAGGATAGCTTCTATCAACTAAGAAACAATGCTCAGGAGTCCAGGGGATTCAGGTGAGGCTCCCCAGAACAGCAAACGATCACCAGGTTATCAAATAACATCCACTCCAACCTTCCGGGTGAACAGGTGTCAATTTCTTACATTGAAGAAAAAGCCTGTAACACTTCTGGCTTCTCTAGTGTTATTTGTAAGACAGGACTCATGCCCTTCTACACTGTGTTCCACTTCACAGAGACCTTATAGCCACCCTTAAGAATGCTTACTGCAGAGGTGTCTTAGTTAGGGTTTTACTACTGTAAACTATGACCAAAGCAAGTCTTATAAAGAACAGCATTCAACTGGGGCTGACTTACTGTTCAGAGGTTCAGTCCATCATCATAAAGGCAGGAGCATGGCAGTATCCAGGCAGGCACGGTGCAGGAAGACCTGAGAGTTCTACATCTTCATCTGAAGGCTGCTAGTGGAAGACTGACTTCCAAGCAGCTAGGATGAGGGTCTTAAAGCCCACACCCACAGTGACACACCCACTCCAACAAGGTCACACCCACTCCAACAGGGTCACACCTTTTAATAGTGCCTTTCCCTGGTCTGATCATATACAAACCATAACAAGGGGCTTTGAGACAGTTGAGTGGATCAAGTGTTTGCTGTGGAGGTATGAGGACCAGGGTTTGGATTCCCAGAACCCACACAAATGTCATGGTGACCTGTAACTCCTGCATTCAGAAGGCAGGGTCCCTGAAGCAAGCTAGCTGGCTAGACAAACCCCTATCTAGGCTCACATGAAAGACCCCTCCTTAATGAATAAGGTAGAAAGTAAGGAAAACCCCTGATGTCAACCTCAAGCTCCCAATGCACCTATGCACACACATATTACCACACATACTCAAATGTCTAAGGGTCATTGCCGTGAAGAGACACCCTGACCTTGGAAACTCTTTTAAGGGACAGCATTTAACTGGGGCTGGTTTACAGGTTCAGAGGGTCAGCCCATTATCATCAAGGCAGGAGCATGGCAGTAGCTAGCAAGGAGCTGGAGGAGCTGAGAGTTCTGCATCTTGTTCCAAAGGCAAACAGGAGAAGACTGTCTCCTCGGGCAGCTAGAAGGAGGGCCTTGAAGCCCACTACCACAGTCACACACTTCCTCCAACGAGGCCACACCTACTCCAATAAGGCCACGCCTCCTAATAGTGCCACTCCTTGGGTCAAGCATAGTCAAATCATCACATCAAACACACACACACACACACACACACACACACACACACACACACACACACACACAGTGCTTCTCATTTTTCATCTCAAGACTCCTAGTGAGGTCCCAAAGGCAGGAAGAAGGTCCTGGAGGAGAACCTTACAGATTTCGTTGCCTGGGGGCTCACTGACCTATTCTCTCCTGGTTCTGTGCTGGGGTCTGGAATCCCACCAGGAACAAAACCCAGCCCCTATGGGTCTCCATGACAGTGACAGGTGAGGCCAGCACCAAGTAATAGGCACAAGGCTGGAAGAAGCTGTGGGTTTCAGCAGCCTTAACATGACATTTTCATGCTAGTGTTTCCAAGTTGACTCAGTGAAGGCCATTTCTTTATGAATCCCTCCTTTTTTTGCAAGATAAACCTCGAACCCTGCCCCTTTTAGCATTAATTGTCAACTTGACATAGCTTGGAATCAGCTGGTAGGAAATTCTCCATTGAGGAACTGGCCACATCGGTCTGTGGGTGAAACTACGGAAGCTCATCTTGACTGTTCATTGATGTAGGAAGGCCCAGCTCACGGTGAGTGGTCTCATTCCTGGGAAAGTGATTGAGGACAATATAAGAAGGCTACCTGAGAATGAGCTCATGCCAGCAAGTGGCATTCCTCCACAGTTTTTGCTTCAAGTTCCTGGCTGAGTTTCTGCCCTGATTTCCCTCATGGATGACCCGGAAGTAGTTCTTTCCTCCCTTAAGCTGCTCTGTCAGAACTGTAACAGAGTTGAAACTGGAACAGACCCCATGATGCACACATTTTTGAGGAAGAAACTTCTGTTAACCCTCAGGGTGCATCCCTGGCACCTAACAGAACAAATGCCAACCTGGTTTTCACTGTCTGTCTACATGGGTTTGGACGTAGTACATCTTCACTAAAACTCACACCATAGTGCAAGTCATCTCAAGTGTTGGGAGTCGTGCTTGTGGGTGGCACCTTCTGAAAGCAGTGTTGGTTCCCTCATGGGAGTGAAGTCTTGTTATCACAGACTGGGGTAGTTAATACAGGAGGAGGCTGTCATTAGGCCAGGATGCCCCTTTGTGTCCTCTTTTGCCTCAGTGTTGGTTCCCTCATGGGAGTGAAGTCTTGTTATCACAGACTGGGGTAGTTAATACAGGAGGAGGCTGTCATTAGGCCAGGATGCCCCTTTGTGTCCTCTTTTGCCTGTGCCTGCTTACCCTTCTGAGTCCTCCCATGAGTTAAAGCAGCACAAAAAACACAAGGGAAGCCAGACAGACTCTGGTGTCGTGCAACTGGACTTCCCAGCCCTCAGAACGGTGAGCCCAAATAACAACTTATTTCTTTACAAATTATCTGCACTCAAGTAGTCAGTTATAGTCACAGAATGCAGACTCACACACCATCCATCCGGCATTTATTCCATGAGGAGATCAGATTGTGCACTCCCTTCTCTTTCCTCAGACACAGCAGGGAAAACGCTGAGAAAACGCAGCCTGCCTTAAAGACCAGTCTTTTCTTGCTTCCACCCCTCACCCCTCCTTCTGGGAAGGTAAAGGCACTCTGTCATTTGGGAGGAGTAGAGGGACTTGAAGTCAGGTAGCTGCTGTTCTACATAGATAGTTACTTACATAGAGTAGCACTGGGTGACACTACCACTCAAAATACAGAGACTGTAGTATGGAAATTATTCCGTACACTTACCCGAGAACTGTTTTGTTTCTCATCTTAAATCCATACCTGTTGTGCCTTGTGCTGTTGCTATTCCGTTTTTTATTGTCATTCAACTGTGCTTCATTTTATTTTAATTTGTGCTGTGCCTGGAAATCTACCTGCAGTTTAACTGACCCACGAATGTAAAGGTTCGACACAGATGAGTGAATAGGATGGACTCAGTAAATGGCAGTCATGATGGTTTCTAGAAATTCCTCAGAAAATTATCCAGAAGACTTCAGGCAGAGCTGGAGACATCCGCACTCTAGTTGGAAGCACTTTTCTGGGCACACTGCATGGATAAGATGGGTAAAACATAAATAGAGCCAGTTTTCTATTCTCAGAGGGAAAAGCATAACCATTAACCCTAAGTCTATGGGTCCTTGGCAGGAGACCCATTCAGGATGATGTAGACAGAAGAGACGAAGTACTGTGGTCCTGAAGCAGTGACCCCAATGAAAGGCCTTTTTTAAAAAAAATACACAGTTGTTGCTGTCTCTTGTTACATTCTCCCACCCCAATTCTAAAACAGTAACAAGAATGTTCTCCCCTCTGGGTTCTCTGCCTCCAGGCCGGGATCTTCTCAGATCTGTGTTCTCTTGGTGGCCCTGGTGGAGGGATGAGGAATCTGCCCTGCCAAGCCCGACTCAGCAGGCTGGATCTTGGGTGAGGACTGAACAGCCAGGCCAGACAGCAGGCCTCCTAGCTGCCCCCACTCTCTCCTGGCAGACCCAGCCTTGGCCTGTTGTCTGCTTTCCAGCTCTGATTCTTCTGTGCCCTGGCCACTGGCCACAGGGTTGCTCTGCACTCTGTTATCTGGAACTGTCAGATCCTTTGGCCCGGCCTGTCTATCCCTGTGCCATCCCAGGGGGCTGTGTTTGCAGGCTTGGCCCCTCATGGTTCAGGAAGCATGCCAGAGCAGAAGGGTTCAATACCCATAATACTCTTTGTGTGGGGCATGAGGGGCCACTGGAGGCTCTATTGGCACTGACACACAGTACTCACTCTGTGGGAAGCCTTGAGTATTCAGAATCCATTAGTAAGCAGAAAACTGAGTTTACAAGCCAGTGTGCCAGTAACTTCATAATATATAGACTCACGATTCCTATGTAGATTACCTTCATATACAGCCAGCCCCCTGTAGTCATGGATTCTGCAATCCCAGATGAAATGAATCACAAACAAAAAATATTTGTTGTAATTGCATGTGTATTTAACAGCAGATATTTTCCTAAACGACACATCAACTAACACAGCATCTAAGTTAACCGAGGACAGTTTAAGTTTTATAGGACGGTATACGCAGGGCCATTGCAAATACTGAGTCAGTTTATATAAGGGGCTTGAAGATTTGTGCATCTGCGAGGTTAGAAGCTCCAGGAAGCAGTCCCCTATAGATGCCAAGGGTAACTTTATAGACACATATGCACATATATGACACCATATATAACTGCATGTACATATGCATGATTTTACTCATGGATGCATAGACATGTATAAATGCTGGGTGGATGACTGGATTATACACACCTCAGGAATACGTCGTGGTGTGGCTGTAGACATGCTGGGCACTTATGGAGCCGCACACCACTGTAAATAGTGACAGAGTTTAGGTGGATTCAGGTTTCTTCTTTCATTTAGCTCTAGTTTTTAATTTTCTGGAAATAACACACATGATGCAGTGAAAATAAAGGAAGAGAGGCTGAGGCTCTGGCTTCGTTAGTGGCTTACCTGCTCCTCAGGCTCAGAGTCTATGCTTTGCTCCCTAGCACTGCGTAAACTGGGCTTTGTGATGTATGGCTGCCATCCCCGCCCTTGGGAGATGGAAACAGGAGGGGCCCCATCAGGAAAAGAGCAGGCAGAGCCTGCTGTCTGCTTTTGTAGGGTGGTTTGTTTGTTTGTTTGTTTGTTTTGTTTTGTTTTTTGCTTGTATGTTTTTGTATATGTGCACATGTATACAGATTCATGTGGAAGACAGTCCAGCCTCAGGTGTAACATCTCAAGAACCACTGCCTTCCGGTTTGTTTGTTTTTTAAATCTTGAGACAGAGCATTTAGTTGGCCTGTAACTTGCTGGTTCTGTTAGACTGGCTGACCAGCAAGCAAAGTTCCAGGGACCCTCCTGTCTCCACCTTCTTGGTGCTGGGATTATAAGCGAAGAAGGCCACCGAAGGCCACCGCACTGGGCTTTTCTTACATGAGGTCAGGGGACTAAACTCTTTACTGACTGAGCTTGTCCCCATGGCTCCCCTCGCCATGTATTCAACTCATGCTTTACACACAGACTAGAACCCTGGGAGGCCCCTCTGCACCCGAGAATCTGAAGGCTATGGGAGACTCTCCCATCCTTCTGTCCCTCCTAGGTCTGCACATTTCCTCTACAGTAACTTCTGCCTGCCCGGATGGAGAAGGAGCCTTTCCCTCTGCTCTTCCTCCCTTCCTCCATCTCCCATCTCCTTTTCCTCTCTGTCCCTCTAGTCCCCCTTTTCTGTCTGTCTGTCTGACTGTCTCTGATATCCGAGCCCATCCCGAGCAGTGCTGGTCTCTTTACCAAAGGCTATACTCCCAAGTGAGAAGCAGGCAAGAACCCTCCACACTGCTAGGTATGAGTGTTCCTGGAGCCTAGCTGTGTCCATCCCATCCTGGCTCTGAAGAAGCTCGATATGCAGGCCTGGGTTGCTCCTGGGTGTTGTCTTCTCTGCCTGGGATGGCAGAAGAACCTCTGTCTCCATCCTCTGCTGAGTAGGGAGGTACCAGCTAGGAGCAGATCTGTGAGTCCCTTCACTGGATCCCTCAGTGGCTAGGGCTGTGCTCTTGTTCCATAGGAAGCACAGGGGCCACTGATGGGTAAGCAATAGTCCATCCCACTAGTCCTGGCTTGTCCTACCTAGACCCTAGTGGAGCAGAGCGTGGAACTGGTCAGTCTTGCTGAAGTGACACAGAATCCTCTGCTTGGAGCCACACTGGTAGGCACTGAGATTTTGGAGTTTCCTAGTGAGGTATTCTGTGCATCTCATCTCAGGTACCAGGAAGCAGAGCTGTCAGCAAGTGAGAAGGGAGGACAGTGGAATCCCACATCTGTGCGCGCTCTCTCTCTGAACCTCCGTTAGGGCAGGGAAGAGTGGCAGCAATTGTCTCAAAGGATCAGATTAATGAACAAATGTGTGAAGTGCTCATAGCAGACAAGGACAACAGCTGTTAATAGGAGTGGTGCTAACTGCGGTGGCCTAGAGCCAATCCCTTCACCTCTGGAAGCCTCTATTTCCTCCTCCGCAAGAGAGGAAAATAAAAATAGGCTCTCTGTTAAGTGGGCGGAGAAGAAAATCCTTGTATGCTGTAAGCAAGTGTGTCTAGAATTGTAACCAATGGAATCTCCCTTCTATAGCAGCTCAGGTTAGGTAGTTACTATATTTCAAAGCTGAGCACATTAGCCATCAGCATCCATCCACTTAAACACACACACATACAGGTGCACACACATGCATACACACACATGCACACATATGCACATACATGCATACATTCGTGTACACACATACACACATGCGTGTACACACACACACACACACACACACACACACACACACTATGAAAGAAAACATCTGAAACCATCATGTTTGAGAATCCACTCCCTCTCAACTCTCCTGGGTTGTTCTTCTATTCATGAGCTATGAAGTCCATTGTGGCCAGTAGAGAATATCGAATAAGACACTTGGGGTCAGACAGATTGTGGGCACAACCTGCAAGGTGCTTTTGTGTAAACAGAGAAGGGAGTCCTTTCCCTGGGACACACCTTGGAACATGAGATTGTGTTAATGATGATTGTCAACTTGACAAGATTTAGGATCACTGAGGAAACACACCTCTGTGTCTGAGAATCACCTAGGAGACACACCTCTGGTCATGAGGGAGCCCATGATCAGAGAAGTGTAACTGGGGAAGAAGACCACCTTCAGAGTGGGCAGCATTCTTCCATGAACTGGGGTCCTAGAGTGAACAAAAAGTAGAAAGGGAAGAAACCAAAAACAGCAGAGTCCTAGCATGGGACTCTTCCTGACTCCTATTGCAGATACAGTGTAGCCAGTTTCTTCACACTCCTGCCACTTTCCCTACCATGACGGACTGTATCCCCCAGACCATACGCCAAAATAAACCCTTCCCACTGTAAATTGCTTTTTGCCATAGCAACTAGAAAAGTAACTAATACTGGTAGAAACTGGATCTCAACTCTTGCTCAGCCCCTCCTGCACAACACAGCCTTGTTCATACGGTCTGAATATAGGCTTCAAACGCTCGTGCCTTCTGGGCAGCCTGAGGTATCAGTGGGGTGAGCCAAATTGCTCAAGTGTGAGGCAGAAGGAAGGGTGGGGACTACAGCTGGTGGTGCAACCGCCAGGCTGGGAGTCTAAGGAGAAACTGTGACCAGCTTGGAAGCACTACCAGATGCTGGTGACTTTATAGTCAACTGGAGAAATCCACAGAGCTGTATGATGTTTTCCTTGTTTTTAAAAAAAAATCATTACTCAAATCGTGGTAGGTAGACCACGGAGGAATTTGCTTTGTATAAAATTTCAGTAAAAAAGCAGAATTCCTATACCTGGAAGTAGACACTCCTAGTCTTCCGCCCATTCTCTTTGGCTGCCTTTCCTGCACAAGCCTCCAGGCCGGCCCTCTGTGGGTCTCCCAGCTCTCCGGCCATGTGTTCCCCTCTCATGACTATTGCCAACCTCAGTCAAACAGCCCCTTCCCAGCCCCTCTACTCTGCTTCCTTCTTCCAGACACCAACCTCGTTCAACAGCTAACCCTTCAGAACTTAGCATGAAGAGTTGAGGAATAGTTCAAATGGTAGAGCTTGCCTAGTATGCATGCGGCCTTAGATCCATCCCCAGCCCTGCAAAAGCAAATTAAAAAAAAAAAAAAAAAAAGGAAACAAACCTAGTAGGAGTATCACTTCCTCTTTTGAATTCCCACAAATATCCTGGCTGTTGTTTCCCAGAATCCTTGCTATCGTGGGGGAAGAATTAACCCCAGGAATTTCTGGCATGGGGTGGTTATTACCACCTCCAGGACACTTCCTTTTTCATCTGGTTAGTTTAATTATCATTTGACACAATCTATGATCACCTGAGGAGAGAGCCTCAATGGGGTATTTATTATCTGTATCAGGTTGGTCTTTTGGACATATCTGAGGAAGATTGTCTTAAGTTAATTGATATGAGGAGGCCCCACCCACTGTGGGCAGCACCATTCCTTAGGCAGTGGTTCCGAAACTGTATAAGAGTGGAGAAATTGACCTGAGTACAAACAAGCAAAGAACTTGGCCTTTGTACATACTGTATGCTCTTGGCTATGGATGTACTGTGACTAACCATTTGAGGTTCCTGCCTTTGGCATCCCTACAATGGTGGACCTAACCTGGAGTTGGAGTTGTGAATTGAGATGAGCCCCTTTCTCCTCCAAGTTGCTTTTGTCAGGGTATTTTAACACAGCAACAGAAATGGTGTCACCAACAAATTCACCCCTCCCTAATCTCTGTAGCATTGTTTATCCTGTACACATCCAGTGGCCACCAAAAGCTTGATTATCAATTTGGGGCTTATTGTTTGTCCTCTTTCAGACTCAGAGAGAGAGAGAGAGAGAGAGAGAGAGAGAGAGAGAGAGAGAGAGAGAGAGAGAGAAGACACAGAGAGAAAAACAGAGAGAGACACCAAGAAACAGAGAGACACAGAGACACAGAGAAATACAGAGAGAGACAGAGAAACAGAGAGACACAGAGAGAGACACACAGAGAGACAGAGAGACAGAGAGAGGAGTCTTGTCTGTTTCTGTGAGTTCCCATTTCAAGAAAAGGTTTCTCCAAAAGCAACTTGGCCCTTGGACAAGACAACACCCTACAAGCCTTAACACCAGTCTCCAGCACTAAGGTGGAGGAGATCAGCCAAAGATAGTCTCCTAGAGTGTCCAGCTGAGTGCTCCCCCTGGAAGGATCTCCACGCATGCTCTGACACCTGTCTTCTCTCACTTTGCTTCTCACTTCTCCACTCTGTTTCCTTTATCCCGTGGTCAACTGGAGAGCTACGTCTTTGTAACTCAGTTCCTGATGGGCCTGTACAAGGCAGGACTGCTATCTTACAACTTTCCTGTAAACAATTCACATCCTGGGATGTTAAAGGGCGTTACGAGATTATATGTAAAAAGCTTTTTGATGTACTAAGTTTCAAAAGCATTAAAGAAAAGTTCTCTAGGGTTCTTAGCTACAGGATTTCTTAGAACCCTGACTGTGCTGTGGCTTTCTAAGACAGGGGCAGGCCACACAACACTTGTCGGCTACTGGCAGATGTGGTATGCTGCATCAGCCTTTAGGTGCTGAGGAGTGCACCCTGGGAGATGCACCAACGGATGTTGCCCAGTGTGCTTGGTGCTGGGTCTTTCCTGCCTTCCCCTGGAGCCTGGCTGCCTTCCCTGTAATTGTGTTCCCATAGGAATCCCATCTGGCTTGATACAACTCTGATCACCCACCTCCAGAGTATTCCAAGGCTTAGCAGAGGGTTGTGTCCTGAGATCCCCTCTGTTGCTGGCAGCTGTTCAGAACTGAGAAGTGGGAAGGCTGTTGGTGAGGCTGGTGTGGCTGACCACACATGTGCTCTTTTGTTGCATGTGCTCTGGCACGGCCAGGGGACCTGGGGGACCTAAGAATCTGCTTTCTCTGGGTTTACACCAAAGGACTTTCAGAGCAAAGCAAGACACAGTTTCACAGTGGCTCCTAAAAGTCTACATGGGTGGATATTAGAATGCCAACCCGTGATTTCAACTGCTATTTTCTTTGGTTCCAAAATGCCATCAGTTGTAAGACAGACCGTTGTTCTAGCAGCAACTTGTTGGGGAGTGGAAAAAAAAAAGAAACACAGAAAGAGGAAGAGTAAGGCAGAGAGAAAGAAACTAGGCAGAGTACAGGACACATCCTGATTTTAGAACAATTAAAATGGGAACAACTGTGTGCCTCAGTCTCAGAGTAGACTATTTCTACAGGTTGGGGCTGGCTTCCTCTTCCTTACTATGGAGTACTCTGAGAAGCAGACTCTGGACAAGAAGGCAGGAGACTGGGGTGCTGGGCAGGTGTTTGATCTCAAAAAATTAGCTATTGACCTACCACATGGTCAAGCCTTCTGTAGTTAGCAGGGGCTGTGGTAGATGTTCCATGCTTCCTCCCTCTCTATAGAAGGAATGTCTGGGTATATGTGGCCACTAGTTCTTCTCCATTGACACAGAGTCTCATCTCACTGTACCCTCAGAAAGTCACCACTAATTCATAAAAAAATGAAATCAGAAATTTAGTATGAATATTTTAAAATAATGAATGTGGATGTCCCTACGATGGCTCCACATCATAAGGACTCTCCTCTTTCCTTCATGTAAGGAGTCCTGGTCCTCGCACCCTGCCTTGTATTCTGTCACACTACAAAGATAGTAGGCAGGTCCTTGATGTTGAAGGCGGTGTTTTCTAGATTGGGACCTTCTATCTTAGAGGGAAGCTTGTTAAGATACAGAATGTTGGAAAGAAGGTGAGACAACAGGATGCCCTATGACAGTGGTTCTCAATCTGGGCTGTAATTCCTTGGGGGGCGTGTCAAATGACCTTTCCACAGGTTGACTAAGACCACCAGAAAACACAGATATTTATATTATAATTCATAACAGCAGTGAAATTACAGTTATAAAATAGCAACAAAACCAATTTTACAGTTGGGGTTCACCACAACCTGAGGAATTGTATTAAAGGGTCACAGCACTAGGAAGGTTGAGACCACTGTTCAAGGGGAAGAGATGCTTTCCATACAGCAGGGAAGCTCCTGAAGCTCAGAAAGGAAACAACTCAAAGTCTTCAGGAAGTCCCTGAAACTGACAGGATATACTACTAGGCCCCTCCTGCCCAAACCTATATAATCTGTAAGGACCACAGAGAGACACCCTCAGACAAGACAAGCTGCTGTAAGAAGCCAAGACCAACCAAGCCACCTGGAAAAGCCACTCTCCAACTTATTGAGCTGCCACAGGCCCTGCAGTGTGCTCCAGGTTCCCAGCTTTTTGTGAGCTGTCACTCATGCTGAGGTGAGCTTTGGTAATGTAGCTATCTCTGGGTCATTTCTGCTCCTGTGAGTAGCCCTTCACTCATGTTTTTGTAATAACTCCAATGAAACTCATCAGTTCATCAAGTTGAACTTCGGTGGCATCCATACTTAACTCTGTCATCAATTCCCTATCTGGGATGAGCAGATATTTGCTCACACCTCTCCAGGAATAGTTTCACACAACAGTTGAATTGGTATCCCAGTCCTTAAAAAAAAACTGCAATGGAGAAATGTCCAAAGGTCACAGAAAAGACTAGATAGCTTCAGTGAATTCTGGGGGATAGAAGTGTTTCCATCTCTATGTTGTGTGAGCTGGATCAGAGAAAACAGATGCAGCTGGGGACTTCAGGTCAGAACCAGAGTTGGAGATGACTAAGGAGCAATGAGTAGAAGCCTGCTCCTGACTGCATGAGAGAAGGATGGGATGCCGAGGAAGAAGGGGGAGATGGAGAACCCAAACTGTCCTGTTGGTCTGTGTCATCATCTTGCTGTAAAATTTTTGGACCTTATTTTTAGCAACTTGACCAAAGACTCTAAGTGCACTACCTAAAAGTGTTCAAGTCATGACACAAATACTCATGGGTGTGCCCCAGCACACTCTCAAAGGACTGAGCTTCCCTGGAACTGATCTTGGAAAGAGATGCTCGTCCATTCAGCCTTAGGTGAGACTGTCCGACTTGGTAGTTTATTGACGTCACCCTTGTTCAGCTTACATTTGGGCAGTGGTAATGGTGAGACTTAACAGGTGCAGGCTCTGATATTACTAGGAGTGACAATCTCACAGCAAACTCTTCTTTCAATCTTCCTGAACCCCCCTTCATAATGTTCGCTGAGCCTTGGGTGTGGAAGTGTTCTGAAGATGTATCCATTAGGTCTATGCTCTACAACTGCATTTTGATTGGTTGTGGGTTTTTTGGTGTTTTTTTTGTTGTTGTTGTTTTGTTTTTTGTTTTTGTAATGATCTCTGTCCATTGTATAGGGAAGTTTTCTTGATGAGGGGTGGGGATTACATTTCTAACTACTTAGTACGAGAGAAGTTGTTGGCAGAGAATCTACAATTCTATAACCACCAACAATTTATAAACATCTGTCCTGATGCCCACAGATAAGCATAGTCATTGTGTTTTATCACAGCAATAGGAAAAAGAACTAAGACACACCCTACCTCAATCTCCCAAACTTTGGGATGGTTCTATGGCTTGTGCCGCCTCTTTCCCTCCCTCCTTCCCGCCCTCCCTCCCTCTCTTCCTTTCACTCCACCCCCATTATCCCTTTCTATTTCAGTGTGTCCTCTAGGGAGGCCATCAGAGAAGAAGGGGTGAGCAGGGTTGTGATTGGTGTCAGGCAGAGCTAGCCAGGAACCAGCAAGGTCTCTGTGGACAGCACAGGGTTGTGGGACCTGCTGGTGAAGACTGTAGGTGGAAACCCTCTATGGGGATGTGTAAAGGAATGGGAGGGTGTCCCATTTCTCTGGCCAAAAGCAGCTTGAGAGAGCAAAGGGTTTATTTGACTTATACTTCCAGATCACAGTTGATCACTGATAGAAGTCAGGGTGGAACTCAAGACAGGAACCTAAAGCAAAACCGTGGAAGAACACTGCTTACGGACTCGCTCAAAGGGTCAGGCTTAGCCAGCTTTCCTATGCTACCTGCCTAGGTATTGTGTCACCCATAGTGAGCTGTGTCCTTCTATGTCAATTGATAATCCAGATAATCCCTAAGAGTATGCCCAGAGGCCAATCAATTACCCAGAGGCAATTTCTCAATGGAAGTTTTTCTTTCAGGTAACCCTGGGCCTCAACAAGTGACAATTCAAGCTAATTAGGGAAGGGAGTCATGAAAAATTTAGGTACAGTAAAAAGTTTCTGAATGCAGAAGGAGGGAAAATTGATTCAAGATGAATTACGTGATGCATCTGAAGTGATTCTGACCGTGCTTGCCTGTGTTGTATAATCCCCATTGTAGCCTGTTCTGACGACAGACTCATTCAGTTTGCCCCATACATGCCATCCCACTACACAACAGCAAAGATACCTCAACTCCCGGGGTTCCTGAGATGTGAGGCTACCATACAGTGCAGACTCCAGTGATTTAAACAATGTATAAAGAGATTTTTGATTTTGTAGGAACAAAGCAACCTAACAATGGAAAATAAAGACATTTGATATTTTTCCACTGTTACTCCCCAGAATGTGTCAATTAGCAAAGCTAATTTATTCTTTTAGAACGTTGGATTTAAAAATTTGCCATTTGAGTGGCTGACTTGAATTTAGGGAAGAATTACTAGATTGATTTTTGTCTTGAGATTAGTACAGAATTGTCAATAATTTTGAGGTGGAACTAGATGTCCTTCTGTCCTCTCATTTTATATATTTATGTAAAGCTGTGTTCTCTGCATTGACAATCACAAAGGTACGCTATCGGTGCTCTACACCCGTTCAGCCAAGATTTGATTCTTTGTGTAAACCTAAGTAGGCACATCCATCTTGTTAGTATGCAAAGCGGCTTTCATCTTTAGTAGATAGTAAAATTACATGCACATTACATGTTTGAGAGTAAGGGCTTTGGTAATATGTTGTCAGCAAATGAGATTTGTTGGCCTTTTTTAAAAAAATATGTGTAGTCCAGGCTGACCTTGAGTCTGTGATCCTCCTGCCTCTGCCTCTTCAAGGTATCTACATATGTGACTACCACAACTGACTTATGTACCCATTTTATAGAGAGATCCCAGATCATAGAAAAATAATTCCTCAGTCAGGAAGGAGACATTTTGGGTGATCTCTAGAGCCCTCAGAGCCACTGGGAGGTGTGAATGCTCTGAGCCCTCAGAGCCACTGGGAGGTGTGAATGCTCTGAGCCTTGCTGTAAGGATTACCATTTGGGAGCTAAAGGCAAAGGAAAAATATCTTTTCAGTATAGACTCAAAGTTTTGTTTTGTTTTGAGACAGAATTTTGCACTGTAGCTCAAGCTGGCCTAGAATTTACTATGTACCCTAGGCTGAAATATAACTCAAGGCAGTCCTGCTTCAGCCTTCAAAGGGCACACACACACACACACGCACACACGCGTGTGTGTGTGTGTTTATGTTATTTTGGACCATGGCTGGTTGAACGCTCAAAGTGAAATAATTTACAAATAGAAGGGCTAACAGTCCGACAGGCAATGGCTTATCTCCAGATGAGACTGGAATGAGCACTTCTATGGGTCTCCACATGTACAAAGTGATACAGAGAACATATTACAAGCAGTGCAAAGCCAGTGTGGTCAGGTTTTGTGCAAGCACAGAGGTCTTGAAGGTGTTATAAATGAATGGATGAACGAATGTTTAAATGGTCACATAAAGGTGTGCCAGTGTGGGGCTGGGGATTTAGCTCAGTGGTAGAGCGCTTACCTAGAAAGCGCAAGGCCCTGGGTTCAGTCCCCAGCTCCAAAAAAAAAGAACCAAAAAAAAAAAAAAAAAAAGGTGTGCCAGTGTGTGTATATGTAAAACGGAAAGAGTCGGAGGATGGGGTGGGGGTGGGGGAGAAAGCAGAGAACACTGGAGAATTCTGCAAATAAGTTCTCAAAGCAAAAAGCAGATTGTGGTTCTCTGACCACAGTTGAATAAGCCTTGGATCGGCTACAAAAATGTTAGCCAAATAAAACTAAAATGTGATATATGGCCTTTGGCTAAATACGTTTTGTTGTTGTTGTTGTTGTTGTTGTTGTTGTTTGTTTTTGTTTTTGTTGTTTTTGGTATTGTTTTGCAAACCTCTCAGGCCTTTGGCAAACAAAGACCGAATTCAGCGACATCAGCAAAAGAGAAGGGCCACCCCTTTGAAGCCTGCCCTTTAAAAACTTATCGAGGCTGGGGAACTAGCTTGAATGGTAAAGTCCTTACCACCAAGCATGAGGAGTTGAGTGTGGATACAGAGGATCCGTGTCAAAGCTGGGTGTGACAACATACACCTGTCGGCCCAGGGCCAGGGAGGCAGACACAGGAGGTTCCTTGGGGCTTATCCACCAATCATCTAGTCAGACTGGTGAGCTCCAGGTTCAGCAAGAGTTTGATCTGTCAGAACCGCACGGCTTCCATCATGTGGGGAGCAGACCAAGCCTTTAGGCAACAACAGTACCACAGCCTTAGCCTTTGTCATTTCCTGTGACTTCTGTTCGGTCACACCTGGAATCATGGTGATTAAGAAGTTTCTCAGAATTGACGCAGACAGAAGTGAGAGTAAGGTGCTGGCCTCTGGGTCTGAACACCTGCTGGGCTGTCCTTTTCAACCTCATCTGATGTCCACATTTGAATTGACAGTGACTGCCACAGGTCACGGTGGGGTTACTTACCATGCTGTCCTTCCTTGCACTCTTCTCTGGGTGCAGCTGGATACCGGCTTTCTGTGGACTTACTGTGTATAACCAGACAGAGCCTTGTTCCCTGCGTACCCTTCCCTCAATAACACAAAACAAACAAATAACAAAGCACAAGCTTTGGGTGAATGTTTGCCTCCTCATCGCCAATGGAAGTCACCTCAGCAGAGGGTAGGGATCCCTGAGGGACCAATGGGTGTGTCACGAGGAGGGGAAGCACAGCTATGTCTGCTCACACATCCAACAGACACGACTAATGTAATTTAAGGATATGTCTGAGTACTTTAAAACTTTCCCATTGAACAAAACTGGAGACAAGGGCAGAAAGCAACACTCCTGATCCCTATGGTGCTTGAAGACACTTGCAGCAGGGACCAATGGTTTCCTTGAGTCTCAACAGGAGCTTAGAGCCAATGTGGACTTTCAGTGTTTCCTCCTTCAACCACTGTCCTTTGCTTACTTCCACATCCTGGCTGGGAAGCACATTGGTACCTCATGCTGTCAAAGCCTTTCACAGGAGCAGAGCACAGCCAAAGCTGTTTACTGTTCGAAGATCGATGGTCGCAGGGGATGGCAGGACATTAACTCACGGACATTAGGTCAGAACATTAATTCATTAACTGTTCTCTGCCTTCCCAACTCTCAGTCACGTGGCCGTCACCATGTCCACAGGGACAGTCACATGGTACCAGATGAGGTCAAAGACAAGGTTTCTGGGGAACGCAAAGGCTGACGGATTCTTGGCAGAAGGCTCTACAATACCTCTCTGTGTTTTCAGGGTTGGGGTCATGAGGGTTGACTCGTGGGTATGACTCAATCTTTTCCTCTAGATCTGTCTAGAGGGTAACATGGTTTCATTTGAGTTAGTGTAAACTAACTTATTTTAAAATTTAAACAAGCTGTGTGTGTGTGTGTGTGTGTGTGTGTGTGTGTGTGTGTGTGTGTGTGTGTTACCTACAGAAGTCAGATGATGGTATCAGAAACTATAGTGCTGGAGTTACAGGCAACTGTGGGCTTCCTTACAATTGTGAGGCGCTGTTGGGAGCTGTCCCTCTGCAAGAACACAAGTGCTCTTAACCACCGAGCCACCTCTCCAACACTAGTTCAACTCTTCTTTGGAGAAAAACACAGTCAAATCTCTAAAAACAGACTCAGAAATGTGTCACCAAATGTTTACAACTTTGTACGCATTGTGCAAACATCTTAGAGTACACTTATATCCACCAACATAGCCAAGAAGTCACAAAATGGTATAAATTTATGGGACAACCTTCATGTACACAGTCCAACATTCAGCTGTAATGTCCTTATGCCATGTGTGAGTACACTGTCACCTTAGGTGGTAATCCCATATCCCCCACCCCAAATCTTCCACCTGTGCTACCTCTATACTGACCGCAGTGAGCTGTACACAGCAGAAAGATCTTTGCCCCTTTTCTCAACAAGGGACGATCATCTCTGGATGTCCACAGCCCTTGGTAACCCATCTCTACCACCTGATACATTACAAGGGTTAATTACTTTAGTCCCACCATGCAGAGTGCAAATGAGTACCCAACCCTCCCTCTGCCTCATGGTCCTGCCAGTTGTGGTTCTTACACTCCCACAAAATCGTACTCTCCCCATCCTGCACACATTCACTAGGGTATCTCACCATCTCTCAGTAGCATGCATTTGGAAAGATGTGGACAAGGAAAAGGGCATAGGGGAATACATAATATCTCACTTCAGAACACACACACTCTCTGTCTCTCTGTCTCTGTCTCTGTCTCTGTCTCTGTCTCTCTGCCCCTCTCTCTCTCTCTCCTCCCTCTCTCTCTCTCTCTCTCTCTCTCTCTCTCTCTCTCTCTCTCTCTCTCTCTCTCTCTCTCTCTCTCGCCAGAATCATTGGAAGTAGGTTCCAATGTTTGCAAGATGAGGGCAGCAGGCAGAGAGCAGAGGCTTCTGTCTTCCATGCTCTTATACAGACTTCAGCAGAAGGTGTGTCCTAGATTAAAGGTGTGTCTTCCTGCCTCAAAGACCCGGACTGGAAGTGAATTTGCCCTCTTCAAGCCAAGCAGAAAATCCCTCACAGGTGTGCCTGCCTCCATTTCTGGATTACAGTTCATTCCAGATATAGCCAAGTTGACGACTTATACAGTCACCACAGGTCTCGTCAGATCTTAATATTTACCCATACTTGATCCAGGACCTACAAAAATAATAACCACTATATAAAACAAGGCTTTCTCGACCCCGTTTCCCATCTCTACCTCTCAAGGCATGAGCTTGGATTTAGTATATTGTGAATATCAAAGGTGTTTCTGTAGGTTGTGCTAAGGTGTGTGCCCATTAGTAATACATAATATTGCTTTATGATTTGAAGTTTTAAGGAAGTCTATTCTGCTCTCCAGGGCCTTCTAACACTTGTTTCTCACAGTGTGTTTATATTTACCCATATGGATACATATTGCTCAAGTTCTTATATTTTACCAGCAATACTATTCTGTCACCAAAAGTTGTCTGGATTAAGTTAGCCATTTCATGTTGGTTTCTTTTATTTTGGTTTTTCATGATAGTTTTTTTTTCTGTGTAACCTTGGCTGTCCTGGAACTTGCTCTGTAGACCAGGCTGGACTTGAACTCACAGGAGATCTGCCTGCCTCTGCCTCCTGAGTGCTGGGACTAAAGGCATGCACCACCACCATCCGGCTCATGTTGGTTTCTGTAAGCATGCTTTCTTTCTTCACTTTTTGCTACTTTAGACAATAATGCATTAAATATTTGTGCGTATGCATGACTGTTTCTCAAGTCCAAAACTCTGCTCTCCAAAGGGAAGGCTGTCCTCTCTGCCCCCATCAGCAGGTATGAGTTCCCAGTGTTTTCCATTCATACCAACACTTGGCATTGGAAGACCAATACTTCAACCAGTCTGATGAAGAAGTTTTCTGTGGTTAATGTTACAGGTCAGCTCTGAGATATTTCTATGGGGGTGTGTCTAGGTAAGAGTTCTATTTAAATTAGCAAAGGCTCTAACAGAATAAAAGGCTAGCAAGCTCCTTTGGGGACTTTATCTACAGCACTAGATTTTCAGCTTTTCCTTGGGCCTCCATTCTGCTGCTCTTTCAACTTGAACTCCAGCAGTTTCCATACTGGCACAAACCATTCCTTAAAGTACATCTCTTTACTTTATAGGGTATATCCTATTGCCCTGATTTTCCTGGAGAACCCCAACTAATACAGATGTTATCTTACTCTGTTTTCTGTTGCTATAACAAAGTACCAGAGACTGAATAATTTCTGAAGGTGAGGCTTCTATTTGGATTAAGATTCTAGAGGCTGGGAAGTCTAGAGCACGGTGCTGGCATCTAGTGAGGACCTTGTTCTGCATCCTAATGTGGTGGGAGGTACCACACAGCAAGACGAAAAAACCCAAGCTTCTCCTTCTCCACCTCCTCTTCATCTTCCTCCTCTTTCTTTTCTCCTTCTAACCCCTGTCATCACGAGCACCCATCCTCATGTCTTTGTCTACCCCACTGCCTTTGAGAGACTTCCTCCCACTTCTGCTCACATATGAAATGGGAGGTTCTCTTCCTCACCGCTGGGCAGGGTTCCTCTGTGGCTTCTCCCCCATCTGTGGTTTCCCTGTGTCACTTGCTCCTTTTTATTTTCTTCACTAAGCCATTTATTGTCCCCTTGCTGATTTACGAATGTCCTTCTAGTCTGGATCCTGACCTTCTGTCCAACCCCGATTGCTCTATTATTTTCCTTTTAAGGCTCGATGTTTGCCTGTTCATAAATAAGTCTTTTAAAATGTTTTCTACCTGTGGTGGTGGCACACGCCTTTAATCCCAGCACCTAGAAGGCAGAGGCAGGTGAATCTCTATGAACCGAGGCCAGCCTGGTCTACAGAGTGAGTTCCAGGACACTCAAGGCTACACAGAGAAACCCTGTCTGGAAAAACAAAGACAAACCAAAGTTTCCTATGGACTTATTTATTATTCAAAGTGATCTATGTATCACTTGCACCTAGTTTAGGGAAAATAGTTTTTTACCCTGAGTTCAGAAAGATATCCTCTGAGTTTGACTCTGTGTTATTTAGATTTGCTGCTTTTCATGCTCACGTAGTCCTAGAATCGCTGTTATTCTTGCCTGTCTGAAGACATAGTGATCCAATAGGCCTTAGGTGTGGAATATGTTGTACTCTAAATTATAGGACTATACAGTTAATATGAATAGTCTAGACCAACCTAAATTAATCCCCGACTGAAGGTGCTTTGTTTTTTCACTGGCCTGCACTCCTTCTCCTCTTGTGTTGAATCCCCTGTGTGCATGGGTCCATGTCTGAGTTTCTGTGATTGCTTTGATGTGTTTGGCATCTCAGTAACAATGCCCTGCTCTTCCCAATCAAGTTTTAAAATTAGTGTTGATGATTTTCCTCTTGTGAAGTTTCGGGTATGAATGTATTGGGTGCAGGGTCTCTTTTGATGGCAAGTGGTGGCTTCACCCAGTCAAATCCAGTTTCCACTGAAGACCAGGGTCAGGCTGTCCTGGTCACTCACTGCTCCCCACCCCTCCCCACTTTTTAGAACTTTCTCAAAAAGAAAATGAAATTAACAGTGAAAACACAAACAACTTGAATATATTTGCTAAATAGAAGCAGAAATGTCTTACAGCTAGTATAGGTGAGATTTTTATTACTAATAAAATTTTGAACTAATACGTGACAATTTTAACTAATACAGGACTCTCTCCCTCTCCCCCTCCCTCTCCCTCTCTCCCCTCCCCCTCCCCCTACCTGACCCCTACGGCCTTGTGTTCTACAGAACTTATGGACCTACGGAATGAGTCCCCACCCCACCCCGTCTGCATTCGTCTACTGCCTGTATCTTGCCAACTTTGTTTTTGAACAGTTTATGTGAAGACTTCTTGTGTAGTGCATTCCCTGCCATGAACAGTTTATGTGAAGACTTCTTGTGTAGCACATTCCCTGCCAAGCTGACCATCTCTGCTTCTTTGTGAGTTTCTTCTCTGTGTCTTTTGTCTCCTTGTTCTGGGTATTGATTCCTGGAAGCTGAGGAATAAAAACATTGGCAATGGCCTCGTGTCTCCTGCTGGTGTTGATGGGCATGGCTCCAAAGCTTCAGAGCTGATTTCAGTGTTTACATTTTTTGGTGAGTATCTTTGTCACACTAAAGAAATTTCCTATAATTCCTACTTTGAACACTCAGCTCACTTACTTTCAGCCTTTCATAATCTTATGATAAAATCCTCACTGGCCACACCCCTGGGTTTGGACACTCAGATCACAGCTGACACATAATAATTTACTATGCCCAGTCCAATACATTTCACCTTTAAATCACCGTTCAGCATCTGAGTAATTGCTAAGTGACCATGGGGTTGTCAAACATGTGAGTTTTGGAAGATTTTCCAGTTGATGTTTCCTGCAACAGGCTTAGATTAAATGCAACACCATGTAATGTTGGTGAAGTATAGGTGTCTGTAAAGGCTCTTGTAACCTATGGTTTGATTAAATTTTAAGTTCTCTGCACGTCTTCAAAAAAAACAAGGACTATCTTCAGTTGCTAAGCTTTTCACACATACACATATACATGTAATATTTAACATATACACACAACCACATATGCACAAACATACACACAACATATATGCGTGTGTACACATGCAAATATGCACAGTAAGTATGTACAAATATAAGCATATATGCAAATATACATATATATACACGTGCATAAGTGCAATATACAGGCACACATATACATATATGCTTATATATACACATATACATGAACATGCATATATAGATAGTGCACATACTTATACATACTTAGATGCATGCAGATAACATACACATACTTATACACATACTCAATGTTACACAATGTACACATACATATTCATGTAGATACATGCACATACATTGAATAATACTCCCAAATCTTTCATGTATGGACAGTGTTTTTCTTGTCTTAAAGATGATGTCTTAACTTTTGATGAAGTTAGAGGAGACAAGATTCATACCTGTGGTTCTGTCCATTGGGTTTCTGTCCATTTGTTACTTGGCCTCAGAACACAAAGGACCTGACCACTACTTTTGGCACCTGTGGTGTACAGCTCCCAGCCTTTCTGTGGTCACTTGTCTTGAGTGACATCGTCACCTTCGGCTGTCATTCATTCCGTCTCACAGTAGCTGAGTCGTGGCCATGCGCATCTGCTGCATCTGATGACAGATTTCAGAGCGTAAACCAGTTTGTGAGTGTGTGTCTTGCTAGTAAGTTATTGTTCCTGCTTTCCCAAGCCTGCTGCATACCAGGAGTGGGGAGAAGCCACTGTGCCCTGGTCTGCAATCAGCAGGGGACCATGCCCTGCACACCAAGGAGGCCACTCTCCCAAAGCAGCCAGGACTGAGAGCAGCCACGTAGCTGGCACTTGATGACTGTTTTGTGAATAAAGTTCCTAACTCAAGGCCCACCCTAGTCCGTTTGTCCCTTGTCATTACTAAGCACCCATCCTGTGCCTGTCCCTGGAATCACATGGAGTTGAGCTGAGGCCCTGGTGGAAGAAACTCTTCCTGCAGTGGGGAAGTTATGAGTGACTCAACTCCCTAGCCACATGATGTCAGGCGCAGTCAGAACACCCACAGAATATTTGAAAGCCTCGTGGGGACCACAGTACTCCCTGCCTTTCACCAACAGTTAGGTGACACCAATTAGTGGCTGTCTCTAGGCGAGATCAAAGCTTACCACTGTCTTACCAGGGGTAGGGTAGGTCAGACACACCAAAGCCAAGAAGCAAAGTTTAAAAGGACCCATTCTCTTTCAGGTGTCAGCTCTGCCCTTGCAGGGACCTGGGAAGAGTGTTTTCTTAAACAAGGCATCCTGGATACCACGTCTTTTTCTACAGTCCTGGCTCTGGTCCCCACCATTCCCTACTGCCTCCCCAGCAGAGAAGTAATGTACCAAGGGGGCACCTCTTACCTTCTCTGTTGCTCCACTGTTATCAAAGTAGCCTCCCTGGTTTGTTTATGTCCAGCACAAGGGAGTAAACACAATATAGATTGGGGTGCTGGGGGGAGGTCTTGAGTTTCATCTGCCTAATTCACCCATTACATTCCTCATAGGTTTGAGATGCAGTGGTTTTTAACGATGAGTGCCAAGGGCAAACCTCCCACAATAGGAGCTTTGCTCACACAAGGGGAACTCTGGTCTTAGCAGAGGCCCGAGGGAGGGAGGCTGGAGGGTGCTTCTGAGGTGAGGCCAGCCTGGTTGCTCATAGGGTTCCAACCTATAACTGGGGCCAGACTCAAACATTACAAGACAGTTACAACAAGACTTCCTGGTGTGTGGTGGAGCCCTTAACAAGATGAGGACATAGGAAGTTGGCCATTCGATTTGAGTTAAGTGAACTTGAAGCAGGGACATCTGGGCACAGTGCAGCTACAGGGGTCAGGGCTGGGAGTACAAGCCTTCCCTTCCCCAGAGGCTTCGAATTCCCCTCCACACTAACCCCCCCAGCCCTCCTTGTTATCTGTCTGAGGGAGGCTGTTGTTTCAGGGAAGAGATAAAAGTTAATCACAGATTGGGACTGCATGGAAAATAAGAAAATATCGATGACTTCATTCACCTGAGTACCCGCCTGGGGGAAGTGTTCAGCCTTTGCGGTGGTCAGACCAGTTCAACCAGTTCTTGTTTTTTAAAATACAGGCCTGGACTTAAACAAAGGCCTGGACCCATGAATAGGGGGCATTCATTAGCAGTTCTGAGTCACCCTGCAGACCTACTGCGCACCCTCATTTGTCTAGACAGAGCACTGCAGCTTTTCTCTGTTTATTCCTCTAGCTGTCTTTTCACTGGACACCCCCAAGGCCCTCCTCTCTCATTACAACCCTTATCTGGTCACACATCACCCTAGAGACTCCCAAACAGAAAGCCAGACCAGGAGCACACACCAGTTGCCAAACACTAGTGCCAGTGTTCAGGGCTGGACAAGTCCTCAATTCTGGCCCTCGGAGATGAACACCAGAGAACTAGTAGTTCTTGAGGGAATGCGGCGAACTCCGGATAGAATTTGAGCTGAGTCTGAGTTAAAAGTGAAAATGGTTTTTATGGTTAGTACCAGAGTGTTAGGCAAATACCATGTGGCACCTGGGGACATAGCTGGAAGCAGGATGCTAACCTCTGTGTTTTAAATCACCAGGCCTCCTAGGCAGGGACAGCAAAGCCTGCTCTTCTGGGAGAATCCCTTCACACACTGAAGCTGTGAGCTTATGTGGGCTAAAGCAGCACTAGGTGGAGGCTAAGGCAAGGGACCTAAGATATTGGGGGCTGAGAAACTGAACCGAGCCCAAAGGAAGCCGGGAAACAGAAAGAGACACACGAGATACCTTAGGTTAGTAGAATGCTTGCCTGGCACTCAGCAAGCCTTGGATTCAATCCCAACACAGCGTCCAGTGTGTGTGGTGGTACACACGTGTAGTTACAAGACTCACAAGTTCTTGGTGGCAGAGGCTACTTAGGGATTTCAAGGCCAGCCTGAGCTACATAATGTTCTGTCTCACTGAAAGGAAACAAAAAGACTAAGTGTATCCTTTCTTTTTTCTTTTTAAAACAGAAACAAAATAACCACAAATTACAAATGAAGGAGATTCCTGCTTGGTAGCAGCATCGGAAAGGTCGAAGTTCTTGCTTGTCTCTCCACTTAGAATGTACTCTTTCTGGTCTTTTGTTAGTAGATGCCAATATGTCCCTGTTCCTACCAGAACCTTCTATGTACTTTAATCTTCCTGGGCCTTTCATCCTTGGACTCCATCTCCTAACCTACCCTGACATCCTGACATTCATCCTTTCAATCATCCCCTTCTGGCATAGTGGTATAACTCACTTCCATGGTGTGCTTCTGAGGATGCCTTCGGGGTAGAGACGAGCCTCGGAGAGTGCGTGGCTCCAGAGGCTTGAGTGGATAAGAAGCTTTGGTGGTGGATTTTGATGGTGTCAGTATTGCTGACAAGTGGATCTCAGGACTATTAGAGCCAGAAAGAAGATGCTCTGAGGGTCCAGGACAGAGATAGTCCAGAGAAGGCAGTGGGAGGGACCTCAGGAGAGCTAAGGAAGAAGAAGCCCTCTGCCGTGAAGAGTCAAGGGTTCCACCAAAACGGTGCCTCCTTCCTAGTCTGCATCAGGTTGTTGTATTTGGGAGAACAGATGAGGAACCTGCATACAGGTACCACACATTAACTGGTACGATGGTGCCCAGGAGGACAACAGTGTCCTGGAGACCAAGGAAGAGGTGGAGGCAGGGGGAAGTGGAGGCAGGGGAGGCAGAGTCAGTGGGAGGTGGTGCCGGGGAAGATGGGCCTGGGGAGGCGGAGCCAGTGGGAGGTGGTGCCAGGGGAGGTGGAGCCAGGGGAGGTGGAGCCAGTGGGAGGTGGAGCCAGGGGAGGTGGAGCCAGGGGAGGTGGAGCCAGGGGGAGGTGGAGTCAGGGGGAGGTGGAGCCAGGGGAGGTGGAGCCAGTGGGAGGTGGAGTCAGGGGGAGGTGGTGCCAGGGGAGGTGGAGCCAGGGGGAGGTGGAGTCAGGGGGAGGTGGAGTCAGGGGAGGTGGAGCCAGGGGGAGGTGGAGTCAGGGGGAGACGGGCTGGGGACGGGCCAGAGCTAGGGGTCTTTCCAGCTTGTTCTCATGCTAGGAAGCCATAATAATCTGTAGGGTGGTGCCCGGTAGGCCAACAATGTCTAGAAGACCAACTTGCTCTAGTAAGAGCAGGAGGAAGCTAAGGTCTTATTTTTACATTTTTGGACTTGTGAAAGCTTGTGCTGCATTCTTAATTTTGTCTCTTTCCAAATAGATAACAGACTTTACTCCAAGTGGCTATTAAAACCAATGCCATACTGGCCTCCATTATGGGAGAGTTTTGCCAACTAAGAGTGTGATCTGGAGCTTGCTTGCATGTCCCACAAGCCATGAGAATTCTGGGATGCTTTCTCCAGGATTCCTATGTTTTAGCTGAACTTTGTCATAAAGGATCTCCACAGACAGTGCGTGCTCTGTCCCAAGAGCACATGTCTCTTGGGAAGCATGCTGGGGGTCAGCAAGGTGTAATCTCAGAAGGTAGGCTGGAGGGAGGTGGAGCCAGGGGTGAGGGGTGGGGGAGGCCTGGCAAAGGGACTTTCCAGCTTCCTCTCATGCTAGTAAGCTTGTGGGCTACTCCAGCAGGACCTAACGCATCACAACAGCAGAGATACAAACATTCTCTACTGAGTACTACAAAAGAATAATGGGGTTCGCCACAGGTGCGTGCTGGAGGTGTGCAGTCTTCTGAGAAGCAGAGTGAATTTCTGCGTATCCTGGCTCCATCATTGATCTCGGCTGCTGATCCCAGTCTTATAAGCATGACTGAGCTAGGGCTAGACACTGGGTGTCCGTCACATGGAAGTGTCATCGCTATTTTGATTTTCAGGGGTGAAAGACTGTACTCTTCCAGAAGGCAAGTCTAGTTCTAATGGAATCACACTGGAAAGTTCATGCGGGCAGCAGCACAATTAGGTGGCCTGGAAGCGAAGAGAAGTCACCTAAGATTCCTGGTGCAGTTCTGTGCACAGCAAGGGTTCAGTCGGAGTCCTCTTCACAGAAATCCCCCAGCTTCTAAAGGAACCATGGTAGGGAGGGGTGGAAGTTTGCTTTTAGCTGGAGGTGAATCTGGACCATAGGGCTGTGTCATTTGATCCCACAGTAGCATCTCCTTCCCATGGTTTGCCAGCGTCCTTCCAGTGACTGACACAGGCCTTCTCCCCTCGCCCCGCCCCCCCTTCAGCTGTACTGTAAGGCACCTTGAGTGGAGTCAGGCAACCATTGTCTTGGGAAGCCAACACAGAGCCCAGTGCTTAGAAGGGAGGCTGTGTAAAATATTATATTGTATCTGTAGACAGTAAATGGATGGGTGAGTGAGGAAAGAGAGAAGGAGGGGAGGAAAGAGAAAGTCAGAAGAAGGGAAAGAAGCAGAGAGAAAAGATAATAAAAAATGTTAGTGATGCCTCCTCGGTCTTCAAACTAGAGTCCCTCATTTGATTCTAGACCCTTCTAAACAGAATTTCAGTACTGGTCATTCAAATAGGCATTAGCACAAGGAATAGAATGACCCTCGTCCTCATGGTTCTGGAGATGTCCAAGTCCCTCCAGGCCCTAGGGGCCCTTGCATGTCACCTCAACTCAAATGGAGAGTCCCTTCTACTGCTCATGTGTCATTCTCCATGTATCTCCCACTAAGTTCCCTGGGACTAGGCAGGGTCTTGCACAACTGCATAGGGTCTTTGCCGCCCATGGCCTCCTTGCCCTGACTCACTGTCATCCACTGTCCTCTCTCTCTTCTATTGATAGCTCCATGACTACCCAGCTTCTCACAAAATGGCTTCTCTGTTGGAGACTGAGTTCCCCGGGTGTGGGCAAGTGAATGTGTCATTTCGCTCAAACTTAATTTGAAGGTAACTTTCTTTTACAGTTAAACCAAGCAGATGCATTCACTGGAAAGCATCCATACAATCTAGATGAAGCAAGAACCTCTGCCCTGTCCTCAGGCCTTTTCTGTGGGTTGTCTGGCCAGCTACTTCCTTCATTTTTCATTTTCATTCATTGTTACTCTTGAGTTTTTACCCTTGTTGATTACTGGTATTCCTGACCGAGCCTGGATAACAACTGAAAATTTTTATTTTGTTCTTCAGCCCAGGCTTCTAACTGTGAACCTCTTGCCTTAGTCTCCCAAATGCTAGATTACAGCTGTGCCTAACACAAAAGAGTCTATGCATGGGTGCTGGCAGGATGGCTCAGTGGCTAAGAGCACTGGCTGTTCTTCCAGAAGACCCACAGGGCAGCTCACACCGGTTTTAACTCCAATTCCAGGGAATCTGACACACAGACATACATATAGGCAAAACACCAATGCACATAAAATTAAAGGTAAATAAAGTATTAAAAAAAGAATCTATTCATGTATTCAAATATTATACTTATGCATAAACATGACTACATGATTCCGTATGCACGTGTGTGTATGTATAATACACACTGACATTTATGCATATACATGCACAGACAGTATGTTACAAGTGTCCTCTGCTCTGTGGCCTGTCTTGGTTTCAGTTTGTAGCTATTTCTGGTTTTAAATCAGACGTTTCACATTTTGATGATGGCAGACTTACCACTCTTCCCCCAGCCAATCCCCTCTGGGATCTGCTTTGCTCGGGGCCCTTTCTGCTCCCACTTCAAGGTTGCAAACACATTCTCCCTTAGTTATTTTCAGCCTTAATTTTATTTATTTATTTTTTGAGGCAGCGTTTCATGTAATCGAGGCTGGCTACAAACCTACTGTCGGTGTATGACTGAGAATAAGCTTAGACCCTTGATCCTCCAGCCACTGCCCAAGTGCTGGGCTTAGAGATGTGAGCACCCAGTTTACACGGTACTGGAGAGCAAACCCAGGGTTTTGTACATGCTAGACAAGGGCTTTACCAACTGAGCTGTGTGTTAGGGTCCCATACATCCTATCTTACCTACTTACAATCCCTCCTCTGTCCTGTGACCTGGCTCTGATGGGTTCCTCCTCTGTCCTGTGACCTGGCTCTGATGGGTTCCTCTTCAGGGGAATTTTGAGACTGTTATGTTTCCTTTTTATCAGTTCTTGGAAATGTTTTTGTTTACCAATGTCAGCTGGTCTCCCTGATTGCCCAGGTGAGTTGTAGAGGGCCCCAGGGGTCAAAGAGGTAGCTCTTTGAGCCAAGTCCGGCATTGTCTCTACTCAGTATTTGCTAACTAGTGGGAGAATTCTGCAGAGACAAATGTCAGAAAGACCCTTCTGAGGTTTACTCAGCTCCTTGGAAAGCCATGGTCTTGGTCTGCCCTGGTCTCGTGGAACCTCTGAGAGTAGCTGGTATCTGTGTGATTTTTCCCTGCCAAAGTTGTCCAAACAGAGGCATGCAAAGGAAGAAAAAGAAGGGAAGGGAAAACTCCCTTTCTACTATGCAAACAGACTACGGAAAACAAATACTGTCTCACATGGGTTCAGCACCTTAAAAGTTTTTGTTTTATTTTTAGTTAGGCATACAAGTATGTGTCTGTGAGTATGTATCAGATCACTTGGAACTGGAGTTTCAAGAGTTGTGAACCTTCTCTTGTATGCACTACAAATAGAACTCAGGTCCTCTGCAAGAACGGTATGTATCCGCCCCCAACACCCCCTTCTCCCCTCACACCCCAGAACTGAGGACCAAACCCTGGGTCTTGTGCTTGCTAGGCAAGCACTCTACCACTGAGCCAAACCCCTAACCCCTTGAGCTAAATCCTCAACCCCCAGCACATACTCTTTTTTTTTTTTTTTGGTTCTTTTTTTTCGGAGCTGGGGACCGAACCCAGGGCCTTGCGCTTCCTAGGCAAGCGCTCTACCACTGAGCTAAATCCCCAACCCCCCAGCACATACTCTTAAAGGCTGAACCACCTCTCTGGTCTCAGCTTTAGACTCTCAGAGTTCGCTCTTCCCTCCTGGGCTGGTTCTCTCAGATCACACAGCATTCACTGTAGGCTACAATTGTGCAATATCCTAAGGGTCATGGACATGGAACACTGAGTTATCACAGAGAACACGGGACCCTGCACCCTGTTGCAAACTCCTTGATGTCATCTCCCAGATTCCCCCATAGATTAAGAACAAACAACAAACAAAAACCCAAAAACCTATCTGACCACAAAAAGCAAAGTATCAGGGTTGCTTCAGAAAAGCATTTAAAATGCAAAATCCACACACTGGTTCTGGAGAGCTAGCTCCTCTTTAAACATACGAAGCAGAAATAAAAAAGCTCAATGCATCCCAATAGGGTTCTTGTAGCATTAAACGAGACATCGGGACCTGGACAATACAAACAAACCTTTTCTACCACATGGTTTGGACATACTATTATAGTACCAAAGGCCCAAATAAACCTTTCTTGATAAAATGTCTGCCTCCGGAATTTTGTCCTAATGGTAGAAATCTAACTGTACAATGTCTTAGTCTGTGTTCTGCTGCTATAACTGAGTATCACCGGGTGGAGAATTTACAATTACCTGTAAGTGCCTGTCAGTACCATCATAATAGCACTCAAATGTCATCTTGAGTGCAAGGTGATTTAAACCACAACAGAAAGAGCCCATCCACACCCCCGTGTTCAGAAATTCAGACAGGCTAATGAGGAGAGCTTTTCAGGGTGGAAAGATTCAGAATCATTAGTGTGACTCCTGTGTGAGAGCCCCTCTCCCTTCACCCCATCTTGGTGTCTTATGTTCTCCCCAACACCCAAGGTAGCCGGATCCTAGAACAATTGTTTGCCATAGCCTGCAGAGAGTTGCCCTGCCTGTCTTGACGAGGGTGTGTGGGTTTTTGTTTTGTTTTGTATTTTATTTCTGAGAGATTTTTGAAAATCAGGTCAGGAGACTAGAAGGGAAAAGTTCCTGGAATCCTGAGTGACTGCCAGGTTCCTTTGAGGGCTTTGGTGTCAATAGGGCCCTGAGGTTAAAGAGAGAGGTGAGGTTGGATCCATGGAGCAGACAGAGGGTGAGTTCCATGTGATAGAAGGCTTCTGCAAATCCCACTGGGGTTGGAATGCCAAGTCCCGCATCTCAGTCCACACTGACTGACACTGAACTTCACCATCACCTTCCTCTGCTCCTTAACCCAGCTGTCTGTCTCAGGCCTGGGCAGAGACATTCCTAACTCCTCCATCCCAGCTTGACCTCATTCCATTGTTCTTCGTGCATGTGCCACCACACAGAGTCTAGAGTAACCCAGACAAGGTGGCTGCTCGGCACAGGCAGGGTGGCATCCGTCACCCTGCTGAGCTGAACAAGTTAACCCTTCTTGAAGTGGCCTCATCCGCAAACCAGGTTGACAATGGCAGCTCAAAAAGTATGCTGACTGCAGGAAGTAAAATTACTCGAACTAAACATGTTGCAGAAGGCTGGAGAGATGACTCAGTGGCTAAAAATACTCATTGCTCTTGCAGAGGATCTAGGCTCAGTTCCTGGCACACTACAGGGCAACAAGCAACCATCTTTAATTTCTCCTTCTGGCCTCCATGGGCACCAGGCATATACATAGTGTGTTTCCACACACGTAGACAAGACACTCGTGCACAGAATAAATACATCTTTAAAAAATATTTACTAAGAGCCTTGTATGTGTGGTACCTGTAAGCATAGCGTTCAAGAGGCTGAGGCAGGAAGATGGTTGAGTCTGAGGCCAGCCTGGCCTATATAGTAAGATAGTGTCTTTTGAAAATGTGGGTGACGGAAGAGCCCTAGGGACTGTAAATACGATATTAAAACATTATCCCTTCTGCATAAGTTCAAGTTTATCTAGCTAGGAAAGCAAGCAAGCATGGTGTTTCCCCAAGGCCAATTTCCAGGTAAGCAGGCATCAAGGGACACCTTAATAGATGAAGCATGCTGTGCAAGCATTTCCTGAGATTGCGTTCTGATTCTGTGCACATTTCCTGTCCTTAGACGGAGTGCACGCCACGCGGAGCAAAGGGGAAGTGTTGCCTTTGAGAGCCAGAGTCATTTCCAAGTAACACCCTTTTGTCTGGAGTTCACCGTTATACAAATGAGTACCATCCACCTGGCCTTGGACCTTAAATCCCGCCCAGCTTAGGTTCTTTTTGTACCAATTTTCTTAGATATGATTTTTACATCTTTCTTCCTTCCTTCTTTCCTTTATTCATTCCTTTCTCCCTTCCTTCTCTCCCCTTTCCCCTTTTCTTCTCCATCCTTCCTCCTTCTTTCCTCTCTGTCTCTCTCCTATCTACCTCTTTGTCACTCTCTGTCTCTCTCTCCTCTCTCTCTCTCTTCTGCTGATAGCTTTCCCTGCCTCTGGACTTCCTACCATACCTTGTAGCTGCACAGCCCTTATTAAGGAGAAGACATGAGTATACAGCAGCTGAGAGGCCACCCTTGAATGAACCTTGTACTACTTACTGTCCCTGAGCAGACAAACTGTGGTCGTGTATCTCTGCATAGGTCCAGAATGTTTCCCACTTTGCGGCTGCTGTCGTCTGTTTCCTTAGGGAATGGAGTTACTGGCATACCTGCTTTATTGGAAGGATCCAGTAACAAAAGCGACAGGTGGTCTTTCGCATGTGGACTTGTTGAAATGGAGGCCATGCTGCCTGTGGTGCAAAGCCTGCACTGCGTGGTTTGAACCTTGACATTCTCATCCACAGTTCTGCAGTTTCTGTTCTCTTTAAAGAACTGCACAGAGTCTTGCAGCTGACTCCTGCCCAGGCTTAGCTCAGAGCCTGGCACCAGTGAAGGGATAGCCAGGGCACAGGTGCCTGGCCTGGCGGTACCTGTCTCACCCAAATGCAAGTGATCCTCAACCCACTATGAGATTAGATAAAGCGATTTTAAGGTGAAAATGTTATTAGTAAAACAAATGCAATTTAATATCTCTAACTGAGGGAAACATCCTGGTGTAATAACCCAACACAAACAGGGTATACCTTCAACGGTTTCCCCTCTCGATTTCCTCCGCCTGGAATTGCACAAGTGTACTGTGTGGCAAAGCATTAAATGAGGGGGAAGACCAAGTTTAAAGCAAAATAAAACAAACAAAAACAGGGGCTGGGGATTTAGCTCAGTGGTAGAGCGCTTACCTGGGAAGCGCAAGGCCCTGGGTTCGGTTCCCAGCTCCTTAAAAAAAAAAAAAAAAAAGAACCAAAAAAAAAAACAAAAACAAAAACAAAAGGCTTGCCCACTCTTCTCTCTCAGTGCTGAGACCCCATCCAGCTGAACCAGCTGTGCAAGTCTCGTGCACACTGCCACAGTCTCTGTGAACCCAAGCGTCTGTCACTTCTGCTGTGTATGTGAAGACACTGTTCCCTTGGAGTCCATCACCCCTTCCAGCTCTTAAAGTCTCTTGGCTTTTTCTTCCGCATAGATCCCTGAGTCTATGATTTGATGAAGACATCCGGCTTAGGATTGAGTGTTCCTAAGTCTCTCCCTGTCTGCATCTTTCCCACTTGTGTGGGTCTCTGTTAACCCCTGTACTGCAAGGAGCAACTTCTCTGCTGGGGGCTGAGTGAGGACTGATCTATGGCTGAGCAGGCTGTCACTTGAGTGAGTACTGATCTATGGCAGAGCAGGCTGTCACTCGAGTCCTTTTATTACTGTGTTCTTTTAGCAGAAGGATAGTAGTAGGCTTGGAGGAGTTGTGGGAGGGAAACATGATCAAAACCTATTGTATGGGGAAAAAAGAATAAAAACGTGAAAAAGATCACAGAGGTATATGGGAGGGTTTAGCGGGAGGAAAGAGAAGGAGAAATGGTGTAATTATACTATAATCTTATATAATTAAGGAAATAACAAAGATATGTAACAAAGAAAAGGAATCCAAGCTCTTCAGTTGAAATCTTGGGCTTTGGTGACTATCAGTACAGGCCAAGATGGGTCTTGGAAAATATTCTGCAAGATCAGAACCCCTTTCAAGCTTGAAAAAGTGTTGCTATAAAACTGAAGTGAAAATGGTTCTCTGGGGTGAGGCTGGAGTTTGAGCAGAGCCTCCTTAGCAGAGTTTCCTCACAGAGGCTACAGTGGGTGGTGGGTAATGGGGCAATGATGTATCTAAGTGCCCTCGGAGCCATCAGAGAAACCTGGGCCATCAGTTGTCACTTCCTGGGTTCTCATGGCTATACGGAGACCTTTGCAGGAGCAGTCTGGAGGTTGTCAGGCCTTACACTTGTCCATGTTTCCCATCATGCTCCAGGAGTCCAGGCTGCAGTCTCCCAGAGTGTTTGTCCTGCTGGAGAGAAGATGCCTCCAGGGTGTGAAGGATTCTAACTGGGACTCCACTGCCAGTAAACTCCATGATGTGAGGGCGTGTTGGTCTATCTCCCAGAACCACCCTTGTCTCTGGAAGTCTTTGTCCAAAACAAGATGCAGTGTTATGCCACGAACATCCATGGATGTAGAGCTGAGCCCGGTGAAAGAACCACGGGGCTATCACTATGGCTCAGCTAGCAAAGGTGCCTGCTGCAAAAACAATCTGTGTGTGATCCCGGAAACCCACAAGGTGGAAGGAGAAAACCAACTCCTGAAACATGTCTTCACTCAGTCCACCTCAAATCAATGTTCCAAAGAAGCATCAGTGGTGCTACTGCAGCTCTCGTGGTGCGCCCGTCCTCCTAGACTGCCCTCCCCCACGACACACACACACACACACACACACACACACACACACACACACACACAGAGAGAGAGAGAGAGAGAGAGAGAGAGAGAGAGAGAGAGAGAGAGAGAGAGAGAGAATGTAAACCCCCGAGTGTGAAGGAGACAGGGCCAAGGGAAGGAGAATAGGTTTCGAGGTCTGAACCATGGACAAGATGGATGCTTTCATGGAGGGGACCCAGGAGGGCTGCCATACCTCTTACACTTTATTAAGAACCTAAAATTCTAACTCTGTATTTATAGGGGCTGGGAGGATGGCTTCCTGGGTAAAGTGCTTGCTTACTTTGAAAGCATGAGGACCTGAGTTCAATCTCCAGAACCCACAAAGGCTGGGCATGGTAGCACTTGCCTGCAAACTCCTCACAGGGAAAGGAGGGGGGGGGGAGAGAGAGAGAGAGAGAGAGAGAGAGAGAGAGAGAGAGAGAGAGAGAGAGAATATGAATCCCGGGGTGGGCTGGCCAGCCTGTCTAGACTAATTGGGGAGCTCCAGGCCAATAAGAGCTATCTCTAAGAAGGGGGAGAGCATTGTGATGATAACATCTGAGGTTGTCCTCTGGCCTAACATACACAAACACACATGTCCAAATATAACCACACACACATGCATATGCTTGCACACGCACACAGACCTGTATGTAACAGACAAAAGACAGCTCCAGGTTGACTGTGGCTTCCCTAAGCTTCTAGCCCGTGATTTCTGAAAACGTCTAGAATAATTTTGCTGCAAGCAGAATATTGCTGATGTCAGGCACTCTGGCAATGCTCTGTGCCCCCATACCACCCTGCCCAGCCGGGGGTGGGGAGAGGGTGGAATTGGCTACCACAGGACCCAGCATTTCAGAACTACCTCTAGCTATAAGCTGGCCTGCACATCATAGCAAAGGACTCAGTACTCAGCTTCGGGGCTTTTTTTCCTGAGCGAACACAGACTTCCTCTCAAGAGCCCAGTCCTTAGCAAGAAGCAGTGTGAAAATGAAACACTGCAGAAAGGCATTGGGTAGACAGTGAAGCCATAGCTTCCTAGGGTGGTGCGGAAGGGGAAGGAAGGAGAAGATGGAGGTGGGTTGTAGCAGGAACGGCAGTGCTGCCTCTTTGTAAACTTTGGGGGCCATGCAGCTGCAAAAGCATCTCCTGCAGGAGGACCTAATTGAGGACTGCCGGACAGTGCAAGGATTGCTGGTGCAAATAATGCCAACCAATCGGGAACTGCGGTTTAGAATACTTTCTTGCAACCGATGGGGGAGTAGGTGGAGGGCGTTAAAGGAGCTTGCAGTAGTGCTCAGATGAGCTTGCTGCAGCGTTTCTCACCTGATCCAGGAGTCTGTGTCATTGACTCTGCGCCAACTCGCACACAGCCCCCAAGGGCAGGTAGAGTTGGGTGGAGAGCTGTGCAGGGCAAAGGCAGCACTGAGCGAATTCGTCTTCACCAATCCATCCCAATCCATGCTTTCCAGTCATTGAATCCAACATCGGTCCCCAACATACCAGTGGTCCGGAATCCCCAGCAATACCCACTTTTGATCTAAAGTGCCAGGAATCCATCTCTCTCAAAGGCATATAGAGTTCCCTTTCTGTTAGATTCTTCATCACTGTGGGGAATACCCAATATAAACAATTAAAGGAAGGGAAAATTGATTCTGGTTCATGGTGTTAGCCCATTGTCCTCTGACTCTGGGCCCACAGTGAGGTGAGCCTGACCCTGGAAAAAGCATGCAGCACGGGCTGCTCACCTGATGCAGACAGGAAGCAACGTTTTCATTCTATCGTGAATCCACGAGTGGATAAGGCCACTGGTTGTATCAGATCCCTCAGGACGCTCTTCAGCTGCCAATCAAGCTCTGAATAAAGAGGATGGGAGTGGGAGGGGCGGCATTCCTATTCTAACCATATCACCTCACCTCCCACATCTAACTGTTCAACCCTTCATTCATTTGAGGGAGGTTTAGAGAGAAGTCAGCCTCTCAAAGAACCGTCACCCACACAGACTGCAGCCATGGGTTCCGGAAGCCTGAAAACCTCTGTGGCAGCTGATCCCAAACTGCTAGGACTTGATAAATAGCTAACAGTGTACCTAGTCTGTGTGTCCACTTCCGACTTGGGAACAGCAGCAGAAATGTCCCCCTGACCAGTTGCCCAGGACCCCTGCTTCCTGTTAGCTGTCTCCAGCTATCCCTGCTAACAGCTCCCAATCAGGACAGCCCTGGGCTGTATGTGCTTCCCACCAACAGCTTTCCTGATACACTTTTTCCTGTCTTTGAGTCCTGCCAAACTCAAGGGACATCTGCCAATTGCCTTTCTGCAGCAGCAAACTTCAAGTGAATATCGTTCGCTTTTCTTTCCCCTTTTGTTTACTTTCACGATTCTCTTACACGCACAGACAGTTTGATTGGGAGCCCCGGGCAGACAACAATGGCCAGTGTGGTTGATTACAGGTCGCCCGTACTCCACGCATGAATGCCCCAGAACAGTGTTGGAGAAGAACAGGACTCCTGAGTGATGACTGAGCCCTACTCTGTCCCAGAAGAAAGGTAAAGAAGCCCAAGGCATGTCTGAAATCATTATGTTTTGACTTAAAAAAAAAAAACTTCATTAGCCTGGGGACAATGGGACTATTGTCTGGTGATGGACAAAAGAAAGTTCTGGAAACTTGGACAAGATGCAGCTGAACCACCTGAATGCCTGGGCACAGATTTTCTACAGGCTGATGCCCAGCAGTGAAGAGGGCAGAGCCAAGAGCCATCCGTGGGTGGCAGCGACCAGCTGGGCACCAAGTTGCCAAACCACTCTCTTGCCAGAGAGATTCAGACGTTTGTAGCAGGCTAGGCCCACACCATGGGCCAAATCTGTGATCTGCGGCAATAATTCAGATTCAACTCTCCTCAGTCACTGGGCCAACCTTAAACTCAGCTAAGAGATGGGCTTTGAGTCTGGGACAGACCCGCCTTTCTACTATAAAAACAAAGCAATGTCACACACGGAAGCTTAAAACCCCATTATACCTATATTTTGCCTGGAGACGCTATTAGAAATCAAAGGAATGGGACTCTGATACTTATTAAAACGAGCAATTAGGGTAGCTCGGAATTTGTTCCTGGCTCCCTCTCATGCTAGTTTCTGATATTTTAAAAACTTGAAGGGAAGAATTCGGGTCTCTCTCCAGACACGACTCCACAAAGTCAGTCTCCTCGGAGCTTGGCAAACACAGGGGGAAGGTGAGGGAGACGCGCCGAGCCTCCCTCCCAGGCCTGGCACAGACCCAGGGACTAGGAAAAGAAGGTGCTAAATTATCTTTGTTCAGCTTTAAGAATGCCTGCCAATTACATGAACTAAGGTCCCGAATCCGCTCCTGTTAATTAGGCTGACATCGCAGAATTTACTAGAAGAAAAGCAGTCTGGAAATCGGCTCTCTTGTCTTGATGGCTTCTGTGTCGTCACGTGACCATCAGTTACCATGGTGACTATCAGTCGCAAGTGGATTGTCCACAAGTTGAACTTGCATCTGACAAGTCAAATTTGTCAGTTTGGGGAAAAGTGGAAAAGGTTTAGTTTAGTTTTTTTTTTTCCTTCTGACTCAGAACCACTGTTCACTTTTTAGCTAGGCAGGCCTTCTCCATGCCACGGTCCTGAGGTGCTCTTATCCCCTCAGGGGATCAGTGGCACTTGTGAGAAATATGCTCGCCAGCACTGATGGCCTTCCATCAGAATAAAATATTTGAGGATAAAATAATACACGGCTGTGATTCAACCACAGACCTAATAATGGGGTGCACACCACAGACTTTGCCTCTTCTGTGCTGAGAGAATAAACTGACAGAGTCTGGGCTTTCCCTCTAAACAGGATTTAATTTCTTTCTTTGTCATGGCCTGTACTCATGATCGTGGGGTACGGACAGTTTTCCAGGCTGCACTTTGTACCTTAACAGGTAATGATGCTCGATTTATTGGGTTTAAAATAATTTTTTTAAAAAAAGCATTTAATAAAGACTACTCTAACAAGTCAAGGGAAGCTGGGCCTGGGAATCCCTGAGAGAGACAAGAAGGCCAAGCACCTGCTCTGGTGCGGGTCATCATCATGGCTTTGATGACAGAGTGGGGATAGAAGAGCCCTCTGAGCTGCACTCCTGTGCCCCAGCACAACAGCTGGCCTCTCCTTTGGCTAAGGTCAGAACTAGAGCCAAGGTTATCAACAAGTGTCTCACCTTAAAAAGATGACCTCTTTGCTGAAGGAGGTCTGAACCCCTGGCTTGGTATGCAGGCACAGCTACTCTCAGTAGGCAGATGTCTTTCATTTTAGAGTTCCTATGAATCTTAAGTGCCCCCAAAGGTAGGTGGAGTAGGACCTCTCTCTCAGGCTCAGGTCAGAAACCTTGGACTTGTCCCCACCCTAAAGGCTTAAGCTAAAATTGGCCTGCCTCTCTATTTCCACTGAAATCAGGAGAGAGCTCTTCTGGGCCTTTAGGGTCTGTTGAATTAGTGAAATAAGAACCATGTCTTAGACCCCAATTTCAGGTCTGTCTCAAGGGGACAGCTGTGTATGGAAGCACCCTCTGATGGCCACAGTCCAGTTTGTGTTGAGAAATAGCCCCTGGCTGCCTGATCGGAGGCTGTCACAGATGCACTGTCTCCTGCCCCCCACCATCCAGCTTAGACACGATTTTACAAAGGGATCCAAAAGCACAAGACAGGTTCCCCACACATGTGCAGAGTAGATGAGGTCTGAGCCAGGCCTAGGCCCAAGGCACACACATGCTTGGGAGAGGTGCCTGGTGTCCAGTGCCATGCCTCTGGCCATCCCCAGACAGGCACTGCGGGCTCATGTGCACATAGCAATGCACAGACACAAAGCACACACATAACTAGAAAGTAAACTATAAGTGAGATTTTAGCATACTTGAGTGTGAAGGAGATTATGAGTACATACATCCAGCTTACTTACAACTCTGCTGGGCACACAGTCAATTTCTCTTAAATGATGCTGTTGGTCTGTTCCTTCCTCCCCTGCCCTCTTCTTTTTCCTCCTCGCCAACAGCATCTAATATCTAGTCTCCTTCCTGCATTGGGATGGAGAGTCTAATAGAGCAAGCATCCATCAAGAGATGATTTCCAGGGGTTGGGGATTTAGCTCAGTGGTAGAGCGCTTGCCTAGCAAGCGCAAGGCCCTGGGTTCGGTCCCCAGCTCCGAAAAAAAGAAAAGAAAAAAAAAAGAGATGATTTCCAATGTATCGTGGGGAAAGGGAGGCACATGGTATAACTCTGTGGTTGACATGGTGGCTGTGAATGGTGGGAATGTTCTAGAAGGCAACTTAAAGGATGCCCACTCAACCAGGGCTGTGAGTTTCCTTCAGCCTAGACTCATATGATATAAAGACATACACACCCCCAAGTGTCATCGAGGTCCACCATTTCTCACTGAGTGTTTTACAACACTGACATTGGTCTGGGCTTGGGAGATTAGGGTGGAGTCCTTCCTCTCAGGACTCCTAGGGAAGAGATGGAGACTCAAGCCAAAACTGTACAAGGTCAAACTTAGCAAGACAACCAGGAAAAGGGATGGGGGGGGTGGGGAGGAGAGGGAGAGGGAGGTGCTAGGGGAGGGGAAGGACACCAGTATGGTTTTAGGACAGGCATCCTGGGTGGAGTCTCAGTAACTCCAAATCACAAAACCATATAGTAGAATAGTGACTTCCAGGCTCTAGGGAAATGGGAAGGGGTTATTTGGACGAGGCAAAGTGTTCAAACCAAGTGCATTTAAAACCAGTCTTTCAAACACTCTTTAGGATGATCCAGAGGCCCTGAGACATGGGCCCAATGAGCTTCAGGCTGCGTGTAGACAGTGAAGTTCTGTGACCTTGTGAGTTCAGTGCACTGAGTGTAAGGAGATTCAGATATGGTGAACACACATCCGCAGACTGCGGGTTATCACTAAGCTGTTCCCTGAGGTAACCTTCAGCTGGTGGAGAAAGATCACACTTGTCCTTCGAGAGGAGGAAACAGACAGAGGAAGACCCTAAGGCAAGATGGCATTTGGGCTGTCTACTGTAAAATGTGTCCCATCACACCCGTCTCCTCCTACACTACCCTGGTCCAAGATGTCATCCTTGGCCTCCATGAACTCTAGTAACTCTACCTAGCCCGACAGAGTGCCCTCTGCCTCCACTTGTCGCCTCAATTGGCATTCATGGCACCAGAAAGGAAACTTAGAAGAAATTAAGCACAAATACCATGGAACCTGTGTCCCAAACTGTTGTACTGTTCATCTCTGTGCTGCTGACAGTGGCCCACATGAAAGCAGTATCATTGTCCACAGACATAGGCAAGGAACAATACATACAACAGAGTATTGCCCAGCAGTGTAGAGGAGGAGGAGTCTACCACAGCCAACTTGGATAGGCCCAGAGGACACAGAGCTGAGTAAAATTAGTCTCAGGACTGCTACCACATGGCACTGCTTAGATAAAGAATATGATGTCATCTCTTGGGCAGTAGAAAAATGGTTTCCAGGTAGAGAGGCAACTAAGAGGTGCTAATGAAGGGGCCTTGTGCTTCCTTACAAGTTCAAGGAGCTCTGGAGGTCTTAGCTCAGCACAGCCTACATGGATAAGGATAGAGCTTGTATTCAATGCTTCTTACCACAGCGGGATAAAATGCTTTAAAACAATTAAGGGCAAAGAAGTAAACTTTTATCCAGAAAGAATAGGGAGTTGGGGTGAGGAACCTTTCTGTTTTGAAACAGAGGAAGGAGAAGCAGGAGGGCCACTGGAGTGGCCGCTGTAGACGTGGGTAGGAAGGCAGACACGTGAGCAGCCTGAGCTTGCTTCCTGGTCAGGTGAACGCAGATTTGGTCTGTTTTTTTGTTGTTGTTGTTTGTTTGTTTGTTTGTTTGTTTGTTTTCTTTGCTTTACTTTGTGGTGTGTGTGTGTGTGTGTGTGTGTGTGTGTGTGTGTGTGTATGAGGGGGGGAGAGGGGGAGGGAGAGAGGGGGAGGAGGAGGGGAGAGAGAGAAAGAGAGAGAGAGGGAGGGAGGGAAAGGAGGAGGAGGAGGAGGAGGAGGAGGAGGAGAGAGAGAGAGAGAGAGAGAGAGAGAGAGAGAGAGAGAGAGAGAGAGAGAGAGAGAAATTATAAGGATTTAAGGATTTGGCTTCTGTGACACTGGAGGTTGACAAGGCCCCAGGACAGAGGCTTTAGAGTCCCATGGGAGCTGCAGATAGAAGTTCCAGTGCAGGCCAGCAGGCCCAGAGCCAAGAAGAGCCTATGATGTCTCAGTTTGAGTCTGGAGGCAGGAAAAGGGCAACATCCCAGCTAGAAGGTATTTAATAGGAAGAACCCCCCTGTGACTCCTTCTCTTGCCCAGCTGTCAGGGTGTAGCTCACCCATCCACTTGGGGAAGGGGAACTGTGCTTCATCCAGAAATAGTCCACTCAGTGCAATGTTCTCCGACAGCCAGTCTAGTTGAATGTAAAACCTAACCACCACGGCCCTTAAACCAGCTGAATTCCTCTCTACAGGAGTAGGTCCTAGAGGCAGAGTGGCCAGCTGCTGTCTGCTTGGAGTGGGTCTCCAGTCTCTTTCTTGGGGCTCTGACCATCACAAGACCCCCACCCCATTTCATGCTCCTCCTTGAATCTTGATCCAGTGCAGCCCTTTTCTCTTAATGAGTTTGGGCCAAGTTTTACTGTCCACCCTGCCATTGGGTTCCCATGAGTCTGACTGCCCTCCTTCAAGCCCTCTGTCCTTGCAAGACTCTCCCTGGATCCCTTCCATATTTTGCTAAGCTGAGTCATTGCCAGAGAACAGGCCTTCTACAATCTTATCTGCCTGGTAATTGCCTTACAATTACCAACCTGAAAATGCACACAAGTGGGTACACACATGTCTATGCCCAGTGGTCTATATATAAAAGCAAAGCTGGGATACCTCTCAGACCCTCCAGGGCCAGTTGGCAATACTTTGACAGAGTTAAATGACCTACGGGGTACAGTCTGCAGAACGTGCCAGCCATTGGGTGTATAGTTTTAGTAACAATTCTAGTCACAAGGCCTCACCTCTGGTCACTGACTTGGGTACTTGCAGCCCAGTTACCTCTGGCTGGAGAATGGGCCTGCAGCCACCTCCCTGGAGGAGCTTTCCTATCTCCAGAAGAGACAGGTACATAAAGGGGGAAAGCAAAACCAAGGAGGTGCTATGACGGGACCTCTTTGGAGTGGCTAAACCAAGGAAGTTACAGATATGCACAGTGGGATGACCTAAGGGTGAGGGAGAGAGGGGAGAGACAGAGAGAGACAGAGAGAGAGACAGAGAGAGAAAGAGAGAGAGACAGAGACAGAGACAGAGAGAGAAAGAGGAAGAAAGAGAGAGAGGAAGGGAGGGAGAAGGAAGAAAAGAGAGAGAAGGAAGGAGAGGGAAAGAGGGAGGGAAGGGGAAAGGGAGAGGATGAATTTATTCTATTTGAAGGTTGGAGCCAAGAAGCAGCCCAGGTCTATGATGCCCAAGTTCAAGCTTTGCAGTGGGCCATACCCTGGGGCCCTGCATCTAGAGAACTGAATGGTCTATGTCAGAGAGCACAGGTGCCCTCTTAAAGACACCGCCACCCGCCAACAGCAGCAGCTCAGTGAGAATGCCTGATGGAACCAGAATCTAGATTCCCAGCCAAGGAGTCACCCCATCTTCAACTTGGGCTCAGCATTTGTTTCTGTCCTCATTAACCAGGTAGGGAGGGTGGAGTCTGGGCAAAGCTGCCTTGTGACAGTGGCCCCAGCTGATAGGACTTGAGGAATGGACAGAAGGATGAGCTGCAGGAGTTCAGGCAAGGGTTGTCCCAGATGCACAGGGGAAGGAGGGCTATTTACGCTCTGAGAGTGACATGATATGGAAGGCTGTGCAAAAGACCACAGCAACACAGACCCTTGCATGACCGAGTAGCTAGAGAAAAACCACATCTTACAGAACAATGCTGTGTCCATCTACCACCATACTAACATGTTGCCTTCTCCCCTCTCTCTCTCCTTCACTCCCTCTCCCTCTCCTCCACCCTTCCTCCCCTCCTTCCGTCTTTCTTTATACGTTTATTTTGTACACAGGATCTTGGAGCATGACGGGCTTGTTTTGAGAAAGTGAGCAGCAAACACAAGTCCAGCTGTGAGAGGAAAGAGCAATATGGCCCCCTCAGCCAGAGCCTCAGGAAAAGCTACAGTGACACAGCCCATCAGAGGCTGGCCCCAGCCTCCCGCTGATGACCTCATTACTCCACGTCTGGGAACTGCGCCAAGAGGCAGCCCCAGCTTGCCAGAACATTGACTCCTGCAGAGGGCCTCAGGCTCTGAGGCCCCTCGGGACCTACCAAGTCCAGCGCCTCCTGAGACGCCTGCCATCTCCCTCCCACACTGGCTAATCACCCATCCTCATCTCTCAAGCTAGGAGGGTAGGGAGCAAGGGGATCCCACACACAAGCATCCAGAGTACCATGTTGAGAAACAAGGAGTTGGTCCCTCAGCTACAACAGCACACATGCAGGTTCTCCGATAAGGGGTCTGATGAGGCATTCACAGTAGTCTCTCCACAGTGTTCATGAGGGAAGGCACAGTAGAGAAGGATTCTCATGGTGGGGTAAAGGATGAGTTGCTCTGAACAGAACTGGAAATAATGAGACCAATTTCTCCTCCAAACACTCACTGAACACTCATAGCGGGCACCATCCTCCTCCTATGATCCCGTTAGGTGTGTACACACAAATGCTTCTGTGGCATGTCTCTAGGTCTCGTGTGGCCCTCAATAGAGAAGAACAAATTACAACCATGGAGCTAACCCAATAGAGGAAGAAACATGGCACTGGCCTGTGGGAGGCCAGGACCACATGGCAGCATGGGCTAAACGCCTGATTGGCACCAGGGTCCCACCTTCTCCCACTACTTGGTATTCATCATTCATTGGTTCTCGCTGGGAGCCGTCCCCGGGATAGTCATCTTCCCAAATCATTCCTGTCCTCACCGGCACAGGCACCCAGTTCATGTTCCTCTGTCTCTGCCAGCACAATCTGGTGCCTGATATAACTTTCTGTCACACTGGTTGGCTTAGAAATAACTACTCTATTCTTGGGACTAGCGTGTCTCCCTTTCCTGTCGCTATGACTTTAATGGAGCATTGTGTGGTAATTCGATACACAAATAAAACATATAAAGAAGATGTCAGGGAGCTTGGCTCTTCTATTTCAAAACCTTCTCAAGTTTATGTTGATTAACATGTAACATTTGAACATGTTATAGGGTAGATAGTGGTACATCATAATTCTTGGATGCCCTGGAACATTCTATGTAGATCAGGCCGGCCCAGAACTCACAGAGAATCTGACTGCTTCTGTCTCCAGAATACTGGGATTAGAGGAGTGTTCTGCCATGCAAATCTCACCTGAGCATGCCCTGCTTTCTCTTTCCTGAGGAGACTCAGTCCAAATTCCCGTCTCATTTGAAACAAATCTGCATTGTGTTAAGAACTGGAATGCTCAAGAAATATTTCTCAAGTATACATATGCTCACTTACACAGATACTCACACATTTACACACATACTCACACACACATTCACACATACACCATACATACACACATACTCACCATATACATTTGCACACACACCATATACACACCACATACCTCATACACACACATTTACACACACACACACACACACACACACACACACAAAGTTCACTCCCTCTTCTTTTCATGAGACAATTCGTACTGCACATAAATTCTTTTGCAGGATTGTGACTAGGTGGTCCCTTGACCTTAGATCTCCAGGACAGGAGCTGAAAGGCTACATCTCCAGGAGTAGGTTTCACAGCCCCTGTTGAACTCTAAGTCCCAACACACCAGATTCTTCCTTTGTGGTCACCAAGCTTGGGTTTGATCCCATTCCGGGTAGTCCTGGCCAACATAGCACTTCACAGAAAGAAGGCCTAGGCCCTATCTAAAAATTTCTATCTTCCTTTCCTTCTCTAACCAGTGCTTCGTTCTCACACAGGTCGCCTTCCTTGAACCCCCTCACTTTATCATTGCTTCCATCCCCCATAAAATATATTCCATATACACAAGGATTCTCAAACAAAGCTACAACAGCAAAACCCTAAGAAGGCAAATATCCTTCTTATTGGGAAAATACTTATTACAAAATAGAATTTTTCCTAAGAAGGAAGAAAGGGAATGTTCAATGAGTCCCTACTGTGTGCACAGTGTCTTTGACCTCTCCTAGCGTGATAAGGTGCCTCTGAGTCCCTACTGTGTGCACAGTGTCTTTGACCTCTCCTCGAGTGACAAGGTGCCTCTGAGTCCTGCAGTGTGCATTTCTTGCAAGTTCTCTGATGTCAGTTAAGCCTCGGAGAAGAAAGGATCACTTACATCTGTTCCCCTCACTTTTGTGTCCCAAAGGAAGCCTAGACCTCCATGAGCTATGGCAGCCTGCTGGGCCAGGTTCCTCTGGGGCCACCAGTCGGAGAGGAGCAGGGTCTAGCTGAGTCTTCATTGCCCACTCAGCACAGAGCTGGTGCACTGTCCTTGCTTTCACTGATAAGGCTTTGCTGGGGGACAGAATTAAGTCAGGGCATGAGGCTGAATGGAAGAAAGCCCTTTAGAAAATGAAATCCACCGAGGGATTGTGTGTGTGTGTGTGTGTGTGTGTGTGTGTGTGTGTGTGTATGTATGTATGTATATTCCACCAAGCATTCTCACTTGCTCCCCCAACACTTACTAAACAACCTATCATGTGAAACACTCTCACCTGCTTTTTCCTGAAGGGTTCAAACCTTGATATGCTAAGGTGACTAATTCTCACATCCTCCTCCAAACTACAGGGTCTATGAAATGCCAGGGACAGCTGACCTCCAGGTTAGCAGGACCCACCACCACCTTATAAATACTTAAGGAGCTCTAAAAGCAAGCTTGTGAAGTCGAACCTCTCTCCTTGGATTGGTCAGGGGCAGCCACAGTGCAGAAAGGATGATCCAGACGTGTGATGTGTGGCCTTTTGCAGGGATCCAGTCACTGCCTCCAGGACAAAGTTCTCTGGTGGCTAATGTGGCACAGATGAAATAGCACCAGAGGGTAAATATTGACAACTTCAACACTTGGTGAAATTATTTAGGTGCTTAGCAAATAAAGAGAGCACATCGGCTCCTTCCCCAGGTTCTGGTTTAGAGCACAGAATAGAAGAAAATGCAGAAGCAGGCTCTAGCCTCAGTGAAAGTTAGCATGTCCTAGGGTGGAAGAAAAATCAGATGGGAAGGTGGGGGTGGGGTGGGGCAGGGTGCTTGGAGGTGGTGGGGACAGGGGAATGGACGGACTAGAAAGTGAAATTGGATTTTTTTTTTCTTAAAAAAAAAAAAAGATCGATGAAGTAACCAAGCTATTAAAATGGAAAATAAGTCTGATGTCATTCTGAAAAATAAAAGCGTTGAGTCACCTGCAGAGCCACTTAATTAGGCCCGGAAAGGAACAAGAGAGCTTGAGTAATTTTCCCCACCAATGTCAGTATTTCAAAATGAGCGAGGCGTCAGGCCTCTTCTCATCGGAGAGTTACATCAGTGCCTTTACCCTGGGGACGGCCTGAGATGTTAGAAGTCGGTGAAGAACAAAAAGGAATGCATTAGGAATGATCCTGACTGCACTGGAGCAGGGGGCGCTTCCACTTCAGATCCCTGGGACACCTTAGAACAGGGGCTGGAGGGGCTTCTGGGCATGCTTTGGGGTGCCGGACGGCAGCATGTCACTGCGACAGTAGTCACAGTGAAAGCCCACAAAGCCCTATCCAGAACCCCTAGGGACAGCCTTGTTTTGCATGGCTGCAGTCACAGGTCTGGGTTTTAACAGACCCGTGTGGGCATTCCTTCTAAGCGTTTAGATTCAACACCTCTGCTAAATGAATGCCTTGACCTCTCCCTGTGGGTCAGCGTGTAGACCTCCAGGGTCCTGCCAACTACCCCTTCTGTCTTCACTAGACAGAGGGTCCTGCTATCACCAGTCCCTTGCAAGGCCAAAACCTCTCAATAGTCTCCCTGCTGCAGGATTGGGCTACCTCAGTAGCACCGAGGAAGCAGGGGGCTCCTCCTCGAGCACTTGGGTCTTCTGAGTTGGGGTCCCTTCATCCCCACACACAAGAGGTTCCTGCACTAGATCCCCAACTAGAGAAATCTCTGACAAGGGACAGCAGAGACTATTGCTGGAACCTAACATGCAACACCCCGTCCACACTCCCCCCGACCCCGTCCACACTCCCCCGCCCACACTCCTCCCCCCCTCCGCCCACCCCACGTTATGGTGCCACAATTAGTCAACCTCAATTCTGATACCGTCTAGTTGATTTTTATTTATCTCATTATGTGGATGTACCTGTAGCACTCCAGGGGCTTTAATCCTTGAATCTGGCCTTCTGGCTTTGTAAGCTTTGGAATGGAGTTTGATCAGGAGAGCAAGGGGAGCACACACTTATGCAAGTATGGCTGTCAGCTGGGTATGAAATGCAAAGGGAAGACCTAGGGACACGGGAAAGGCCATTTCTTATGGAAATGGGGAGTTTGTGTCCTTGATTGGTAAGGCAGTCTGTTCTGAGCTTAATGAATACAGCAGAAATGAACCATGGGCTTAGAGAGTACCCTAAGCCCCTAAGGACCACCAAAATATCTCCCCATGTTAGCACAGAGAGCTAAGTATGAACAGTGCTCAGTATACATTAATTGCTCACATCAGAAATGACACCTGGGCTGGAGAGATGGCTCAGCGGTTAAGAGCACTGACTGCTCTTCCAGAGGTTCTGAGTTCAATTCCCAGCAACCACATGGTGGCTCACAACCATCTGTAATGAGATCTGATACCCTCTTCTGGAGTGTCTGAAGACAGCTATAGTGTATTCAAATAAATAGGTAAATCTTAAAAAAAAAAAATGCTACCCATCTCTCACACACACTTAGGTCCTGTCAGGCAGCACTGGGTTTCCCCTTTAACTACCTCAATATCATTTCTTCTCACCTTCCCAACCAAAAGACTGCTGGGTAAAAACAAAACAAAACAAAGACCAGAGGAATTAAGTATTTGCTTACTTTTCCCGCCAATCTAACAATCGAAACCCAGGCAAACTAACTCTAATCCTCTTTCGAGGAGCGCCTTGCCTCAGTGTTTATCTAGTGCCAACAGCTCATTGGGTTGCAGTGCAGGGAGCTTTGAGACTAAGAGATGACTAAGAAACAATGAGGAGAAGGGGGAGAGAGTGTTGGCTGAGAACTAATAAGATTGATTATTTTCACTTGGAAAGTCCTGAGAGAGACAGGAGGACGGGAGGAGAAGGAGGTGTCGTCTCTAGAATATACACATGAGATGTGGCGTATGGTTCTTCCAGATTCATCTCCCTAGACCCTGCTTTTCAGCTGGGCTAGTCAGCTGCCCTTGCTGAGCCTCAGTTTTCTCATCTGTTATACCAGAGTAGTGTACCTATCCTGGTAAGTGTTTTTAGCAGGGGCCCATGCGCAGGATATATCAGAACTCATGCTAGTAACTGTAGCTCCATTTTGTTGGAATCCAGTTCTTCTATTGGTGCTGAGCTGAGAAGGCCAGAGTGCAAAACTGGGTGGAACCATCATAGACCCCAGCTAGGATGGTTGGTGATCTCTTGTATGATGTCATCCCGAATTGTCTCCATGGCTTCATGATTTCAAATATCTTGCCTTACTTTGATTTTTGTGGTGTCACTCATGCTAGGCAAGTCCTCTGCCGCTAAACTGCCTCCCAGCACAATTTCAGATATCAGGGGAAAGGAGTCCTCAGTGCAAAAGAGACAACACAGGACCAGGACAGGCTGAACACTGTAGTAAGTCTTTTGCAATCCACAGCATGCATTGTTCTGGAAATCAGGTGTGGACCGTCTTACACTGGCTCAGAGGACGATAGGACCAAACAGACACACAATAATGAGACCATTGCCCTAAAGTCTTGGTGTCCTGAGGAGACACCAAGAGCACTGAGGCAAGATGGACCCAAGCTGACCAGGCAGGGGCACACACCCCACCCTCCAGAAAGTTGTGCTAGGTGGCCATTTCAGAGCAAGGCCATCGAAGACAGTGGTTCTTAGCATTGCCAATGCTGTGTGTTTTCTAGTAGTCTTAGGTGGCTCTTGTGAAAGGGTCACTTGACCCCTCCCCAAAGGCATTGCACCCCACAGGTTGAGAACCTCTCATCTAAGGGTTGGAGCACTTTGTGGTAAGGAGACTTTGCCTTCTCCTCCTGACTGGCCTGACTCCTCTTGAAACCCCTTTGTGTACCCCTCTGTGTACCCTTTTGTGTATCCCTCGTGCACCCTTCTGTGTACCCCTTTGCGTACCCCTCTGTGTACCCTTCTACATATCCCTCTGTGTATCCTTCGGTGTACCCCTCTGTGTACCGCTCTGTGCACCCTTCTGTGTACCCCTCTGTGTACCCTGCCCGATTGCTGGGTCCAGCTTGCCCATTTCTGTCTATTGGCTTCCCCTCACTCCAGCTCTGAAACAGTCAAAGTGCATGATTCAGAGGTCAAGGAAGAAGCTGTGCTCCTCATTCTTCTGCAGATTCACTTTATGCCACAGTTGCATGAGAAAGGAGATAATATCACCAGAGTTTACAGTCTGCCTGCCCAGGGGTTCCTTGGGTGAATTTGCCTAGGCCAGCATGGCCCCCATGACAATCATGTCTCAACAGCCTCTTCTTTGGCTTAATTGGGAAGAGCTTAAGGTCATAAGAATATAGGAATAGTGCTGTCACATTCTGTGGCAGACAAAAAGAGTCCAGGCTACACTAAACTGAAGGCCAATTATAGTGGTTTGAATAGATATGGCCCCATAGACTCATGTGTGTCAATGCTCGGCCCATGGAAGGCTGGCTTTGAGCTCTTATAAGTTCAAGTCTGACCAGTGTGATAGTCTCCTCCTGCTGCCTGTGGATCAAGATGTAGAACTTTTAGCTCCTTCCCTAGCATCAAGTCTGCCTGACACTGCCATGCTTCCTGCCATGATGATAATAGACTGAACCTCTGAAACTATAAGTCAGCCCCATTAAATGTTTTCCTTTATAAGAGTTGTCTTGGTCATATTGTCACTTCACAACAATAAAACCCTAACTAAAATACCAGTATTGCCTGATTTTTCTTGGGGAGACAGGGATGAATGTCTATTCACTCCAGATAGAACATTGCTGATGGATCCGCTAAGGACCAGCCTCAGCTCAGTCAGGGGTCCTCAGGAAGGTGTGTCTGGGAGCAGCCAAAGAAATGACTCAAAGTCAATCCTGGATACAAGCTGACAGCCCTGTTTTCTACTCCTGCTGGCTCTCCAGACACTTCATTCAGATAGATCTTGAAGATCAAAGCATAGTCTTTTATTTATATATCAATTCAGTCATCCACCCCAGCTCTCCTTTTGATTATTCCATGAATTAACATTTTATGACCTTAGCCCCCTGACTCTTAGAAAAGACATAGCAAATGAACTCAGAAACCTGCCTGCCTTTGTAAGCATAGACAATAAGTTAGCTGATGGGATCCTTTCCTGAATTACCATTCCCATCATGCCTGTGCCTAAACTTGGTCTGTCCCAGGCTGACCTTGAACTCAGGAATCTCCCTGCCTTTGTATCTTTCTGACAAACTAGCTCATTAGTGCAGCTGCCTTTGTTCTTTTAGATATGTGAAGCCCTCATACAATTCATATTGCATCTTTATATTTTGCACAGTTGAGAAATTATATAATTTTGAACTCATGTTTTCAGAGTTCTTTTCCACAGCCTTAAGCGCTGTACTGAAGGTCACAATATTTGCATTTTTGCTGAGGAACAAGAACACACCTTCAACCCCTGAACTTGTGTTGTTTCTAATTATCATGGGGTCATTAACCTTGGCAGGGAGAACATCTCCCAAAGGAGGAATAGAAGGTAAATTATGTACATTAATATACAAACAAGCCCTACTTCCACAGCAAATGACAAGGTCCTGCTGGCTCTGCTACAGAGCCAGGGAACTGTGCCACACTGTCCCTTGCACAGCCACACAGGACTCAGCACAGATAAAAGATAAAACTTCACCCATGTAATGCTCTGTGAGCTAATGAATTGATTGTGGCTACTTTTAGAAGCATGGGTGACTCAAAAGCAGCCTTGTCATTGGAAAGTCCACCCCAGCATGGGGGAGGACACTCACAAAAGGTATATCCCGAGATCCCTGCATATCTCACAAGTAGTTCCAATGAAGAATCTCTCTTTTCCAGCAATTATTCACAGTGGAGGAGACTTTTCGTGAGTCTCCTAAGTCTTATGAGCCTCCCTTCTCCCTCCAGGAGGGACTATTTCACTTTAGAGGAAACCACTACACAACAACTTGGCTGACCTGGCTCTGAAGCACTAGCTCTCCAGATGCACACGTGTACCCAGGGAAGGACATCTTTATCTAGCCTTTATGGACCTGGATCATGCATGCTTAACATGAGAAGTACCATTGTTTACATCTGAGGTTCATGGACTTACATGAAGGTTGCTGCTACAGCCATACACTGGACACAGGTTTACCTGCCCAGACTCCATTTCCTTGGAGGGAATATTTCTTCCCTCATAATTTTGGGGATATATAATCTCATAATCTTAGGTGCATATTCTCTGCTGTGAAAGGCTAGGGAAAGGGAACATTTTCTCTTTGCTGTGGGAGGTATGAGTGTATGGATAAATATAAAGTATGATACCTAACCCTTGGCTTAGAGCCCTCGTATGGGGGTGACATCAGGTCAGCAAATCCAGTTGTCACTCTAGACAGATCATGAGATAGGAATGATACTTCCTGCTTTCTTAGCTCACTGGAGAAGCCAAGATTTCTACCTCCAATACTGAGACCTTTATCACCTTCCAAAGAACTTGTTCTTTCATCAGCTGTAGCTGGAGTTTCCCGACAATGACGGAATCCTAACTATGATGAGCCTAAATACATTGTACCTTCTTAAAGTGCCCCCCACAATGTCCCCAACAGTATCTGTCTGTGACCAAAGAATGTCTTTCTATTTAGGACTTTTTCCATTTGCCCCAACCTCTCTTAATCTTGTTTGTGTTTCTGACCTATATAACTTCTTGGTGTAATGAGAGCCATATGTTTTCTTTACTTACCTACAAATTAGTGTGGAAGCAAATGGAAGGTGCTGTCTCTTTTCATTTCCACAGCACCTCCTCAGTTTCTCCTTACATAAACAAAATCCAGAGTGCACTTTTGATGGGCTGACATTCCATGCGTGCCCACTCCGATACCAGCTTCCCAGATGAAGAGCTTACAACCTTTGTCATGCTGTGCAATGCTGTGCCCATTGCTCCTCCCTCAAACTTTCAATCAGCAAGGAAATGCATTGCTCAACTACTTAGCAGAGAGCCAGATGGCCCTGTGAGAGAACCGCAAGCCCTCTTAAGTTCCACAGGACCTCTTAAAAATCAGGATATTGACCACATCTTCATGGCAAGAGATGCTGGGAACCCATGACCCTGATGATAAGCAAAAGATCCCAAAGCAAGGTTGAGTTCTCATGAATGGATCTGTGATACTTGTGAAAACAAATGCTAGATTTTTAGAAGTATCATGTATATGCATCTTCTGGGGGAAATCTATAAATTTCATTAGATATCCTAAAAAGTGGGTCATGCTCCAGAAGTTCCTTCCAAATGTGGGACTCATCCGAGAGCTCGTCTTACATTATTGCTGGCAAGTTCCATGAGCACGTGGAGAATCACGATAGGGACACCAGCCAGAGGCTAATGTAGTCAGAGGCTCCTTCCTTAGCTTTGAGATGACCTGGCTGCCCTAAAAGTGGGTCTTTACATTTTGTTTCTATCTTCAAAGTTTCTCTAGGACATGAGCAATGGTTGCGTTCGTTACATAACCAGAGGCCATGACCTCAGTAACTGCCCCAAAAGGATTCCTGGGACAGTAACTGCAGGTAGAGGTGGTTGGGGGTGGGGTGGGGCAGACAGGATAGGGAACAAGATTAGAGACCAGGAAAGAGAGTTCATGAGGTTCCTACCTCATGAAGAGATGAAAAGTCCGGAGTCTGCAAAAGTTATCAAAGAATAAATCCCAGTGAAAAGCCCTTTGACAAATTTGTCAAATTTGTAGCTTGGCATGGACGGTTCCTGTCTTAGTTACTGATCTGTTGTTGTGAAGAAACCATCATGGCAAAGGCGGCTTCTAGAAGAAAGCACTTAACTGGGGGCTTGCTCACAGCTTCAGAGCATGAGTTCCTTATCATTGTGCCAGGGAGTATGGTAGCACACAGACAGATGTGGTGCTGGAGAGGTAGCTGAAAGCTACATCCTGATCTGCAGGCAGCAAGGACACATACACACACACACACACACACACACACACACACAGAGAGAGAGAGAGAGAGAGAGAGAGAGAGAGAGAGAGAGAGAGAGAGAGAGCAAAACCCATCCCCCAGTGGCACACCTCCTCCAGTGAGACCACACTAACTGGGTATCAAAGATTCAAACATATGAGCCCACGGGGGCCTTTCTCACTCAAACCACCACAGTGCCAGAGTCTAGAACAGGGCTTCGGAAGCAGCAATGGATAGCCCTGGCTCTCTCCCCTTCCTTTACAGCAGAGTACCTCATTATTCTCTGACAGTGCCATTCTGAGAGCAGGCAGCAAACGGACAGGGAGTTTTAGTCAAGACTTCCCTTTTTGCATGGCTGTGAGTGACTGGTGAGGGGAACTGGGTAAATGGCACAGCCTTCAGCTACTGTTGCACCTGTTGCAGAGGGTCTTGGGGGATCAGCAGTGGCCCTAGAAGGACACAGGTACTAGCCAAGAGCTCAAGAGTCATTGCCAACTGCAGACCTACCTCAGCTTACGCCTCCCTCAAGAAACAACTGCTGCTGTGTTGAGCAATCTGTTTAGAGAGGATGGTAAGTCATACCACACCATGCTCCCCACCAAATCACAAAGCTACCACGTCACCATGCTTTCCTGTGGACAGACGAGCAGCAAGAAGCCATCCTGCTGAGCTTCCTGCTCAGGCACAATGACATCTGCTGCCAAGCTGGTGACGCGCAGCCCACCCCAGGTGTGGGAACGCTCTGGTTTCTTGCAGATTGTGGTTTCCCCATTGAGTCAGAGGGATTGGGACAGTGCTGTGAGCAGGACAGGCGGGTTACAAGACACATGTGTCAAAGAGATAAATTTTGAACCTTTGACAAGAGGTTTATTTCGAGTAAGCTGAGTCACTGGTTACATCAAAGATCATGCCCAGCTGTAGATACTAACAGCAAACCCCAGACCTGGGGTATTTCATCTGACGGGAAACTTGGAAGTTTCTGTAAACAGTTATTTTGGGCAAAAAATAGATTTTCATGTATGTATTTATTTTTGAAACAGGGTTCGCCATGTAGCCCAGGCTGGTCTGGAATATACAATTCATTATGTAGCCCAGGTTACCTTTAAATCCCATGTCTTCGTGTCTCAGCCTTTCAAGAACTCTAATGTTTGGGTTAGTGTTTATGATACTCTTGTTTTCGACAAAGCTTCAAGAACACACACAAAAAGAAATTAATTTCTTAGTTGTCCTAACTTAGCCGAGTGGTTCAAATTTATAATCTGCCTTAAATTCTATATGATAGGGAGAAGGTACCCAAAAGCGGGGAAGACCCTTGGTGAGGGTTTGGGGAGAGGAGTACTCAGAATGACCTTGGGGTGGAACAAGTTCCTCTGCTGTTTACATGTGCCTAGCACCATAAAGCGCCCTGCTTTATGGAAGAGTGAATGTCTTTCTAAAGCCTCCAAGAGGGCAAGCCAGGCATCTCTTCAGATGATGGCTTCCTGAATCATCTTTGCTTTTTCTGGGATGGACTACTGGTTCTATTAGGAACTTCCCAGCCACGTGGGGTCCTTCTGAGCCCCAGGAGTCTACCCTGTTGGTCACAGTGGAAGAGAAAGATCACAGGTTTGACAGGCTCTGGGAACAGCAGGCTTCACTGTCCAGAAGGTTCCACTGGCAGAGGGGGCTGATGTTCTACTCTGAAGGCAAGCTTGGGTGGAATAGGGTTTCCTTCTGGCTGTGCAGCAGTCGAGCCATAGACAGCAAGCTCATTCTCTCTCTATATATATAGTATTTACCTTCTATTCCTCTCAGGAGACACAGCTCCCTCCACTCCAGGAAACTGGAGCTACCTCAAGAATGTCAGGACCCTTGGAGCCCATTTCTCTGAGTGACCAGGCTGTTCCATCAATAGCCAGAGAACAGACAAGCCATAGATCCCAGCCACGTAGGAGCCTTGGGGGTGGTTCAAAGGTCTGACCCCAGGTATCTGACCCATTAGCCCCTTGTCAAACCTCTAATCTGCTGATGTTTCTTCCTTCTATTTCCCACAGAGTTTTATAGTTTTATTACATGTGTGTTTGCTCTGTTTGGTGACATTTGAGGCACATGAATGAGAATCACCCATTGTTTTCCTTCTAATCTCCCCAGATCTGTTACCCCATCCTAGAAGACATCCTCAGCCCCCTCCTCTGACCATTTAAATCCTGCCCTCTAGCCAGAGCACAAGCTCTAATCTTCCAGGCTTCACCTTTCATGGCCCCTGAAAGCAAGCTCAGGCCCTTTCTCCAAAACAGGAAGTTATAGTGAAGTGACATAGTTTGTCCCTGTGGCTGGCCTCCACTGGTAGCCTCCCCCACTCCCTCCCTCACTCTGAGCAATCCTCTGACTAACTCTCTAGGTCCTCCTTCCTCTCTGGAGCCCCCTTGTACCAGTACATCTGCCTGTACTCCTCCCAGTGCCCACCTAGAATTTCCAGAACCTTCCAGACTAGGTGGCCTCCTTCTGACCCATGGACATTCCTCTGGGGCTGGTTTTGTCACATGATTGTTTTCCCCTGAGAATTTATTGCCAGGAAAAAGAATCCCCTAAAGAAACATTGTGATTCCTCATATTAGACAATGAGAGCCAAATACTATTCTTTTCATTGCTGGGATGCTTCATTGCTACTCTAGGGCTTAGGGAAGATGATTCTCAACCTGTGGGTCATGCCCCCATTGGGGGGTCAAAGGGCACTTTTACAGAGGTCACTTAAGACCACTGGAAAACACATAGGAAGGTTGAACATCACTGCACTCGAGTCCGTTGCATACAACTGACTGGGAAGATTGCCCAGCTCCCCTATCCCGTGGGCCCAAGATCCTGATGTGCCACTCTCTTTCTAGTCTCTCTGAGCATTCACACCTATTGAGGAGTCTCCTCCACAGAGTGGATTTGTAGAAATCCTCATTCTCTGCTTCCCACCTTCGGTTGGGATCTCCCACCACCCATCACAATTTGTTGACCTCCTGTACCCTGTAAAATGGGGTCTTTCCAGAGGGAAATCATCTGGTCTGACAGAATAGGCCCAATGGATCAAGTTTCTCTCTCCCATTTCCCATTTCCAAGCAGCTGGAAGAGAGAATCAAGAAAGACAGGGTTTTATTTTCATGGGTGGAGGTGATGAAGGAAGTCAGAAATGGTCTTGTTCTAGCCCTGAGTAACTTTTTTTTTTTTTGTTCTTTTTTTCTTACTCACATGTTAATTCCAAGAAATGTGGTGATGTGGAGGTCATTTTTGACGAGAATTTAAGTACAGCAGAGATACTAACACAGACAAAAAATACACCAAATAAACTCTAAAGGTCTAACTTGTGGCACCACCACCACCTTGAGCAAATACAGAAAGGGTCAGATGGCGGGTGTGGGAGGTCCATACACCTTGCCCTTCTTGTTGGCTTGTTTGGGAAAAGTGAGAATTGAGTGAACATTCTTTGGTTCTTTTTTTTTTTTTTTTTCAGAGCTGGGGACTGAACCCAGGGCCTTGTGCTTCCTAGGCAAGCGCTCTACCACTGAGCTAAATCCCCAGCCCAACTTTTAAGCACAGTAGGCAGACGTGGGTCTTCCAACAACGAGGGCCCACAGAGTGCCCCTCACAAGGCCCTGAAGTCAAGGGACAAGAGGTGTCTCTGCCACTTTCCTTCCTCTCAAAAGTTCTTCCATAAACCTACCTGAGGTCACATTCTTTTGATGTGGCATTTTAGCCTTTTGGAGTATCCCTAGAGGTCAAAGAGCCCCTTCTGCTTTCAAGAGAAAGGTTGCTTTCTGTGAGTTCTAATTGTTCAACAAGGCTTCGTGTAGTTATGACTGAATACCCGTGTGTGTGTGTGTGTGTGTGTGTGTGTGTGTGTGTGTGTGTGTGTGTGTGTGTGTGTGTGTGCGCGCGCGCGCGCGCGCGCACGTGCACTTATATATTCAGGTACATGGCCTCCTCTGCATGAGTGGAGAGGCTAGGTGCCTGTTACTCTCTACATTAATCCTTTGAGACAGGGTCTCTGTCTGCACTTGGAGCTAAGCTGGCAGTCAGCAAACCATAGATATCCTCCTTTCCCCACCACCCCCACCTAGCAGTGGGGTTACAAGCACGTATGTAGTCATGCCTGGCTTGTTACCTAGATGCTGGGGGTTTGAACTCAGGTCCTCAGGTTTGAGGAGCAAGTCCTCTTACCCACTCAGCCCAGCCTCTAAAGCCAGATCTTAAATAATTACTCCATCTAGACAATTAAAAAAAATCATCCCACCTTTTCTTACTCACATGTTAATTCCAAGAAATGTGGTGATGTGGAGGTCATTTTTGACGAGAATTTAAGTACAGCAGAGATACTAACACAGACAAAAAATACACCAAATAAACTCTAAAGGTCTAACTTGTGGCACCACCACCACCTTGAGCAAATACAGAAAGGGTCAGATGGCGGGTGTGGGAGGTCCATACACCTTGCCCTTCTTGTTGGCTTGTTTGGGAAAAGTGAGAATTGAGTGAACATTCTTTGGTTCTTTTTTTTTTTTTTTTCAGAGCTGGGGACTGAACCCAGGGCCTTGTGCTTCCTAGGCAAGCGCTCTACCACTGAGCTAAATCCCCAACCCGAACATTCTTCTTTTCAGTTTCTACACCAAATCTGCTCATGGGATGAAAACAGCCATTGCCAGCATCCTTGAGCCTTAGTTGTACCACTGCCAACAGGCCAATTGTCGGCCATTTGGAAGGACAACATCAGCATCTGGTCACCAAACAGGCCAATGTCAGAGACAACTTCCTGAGCAAGAATGGGCATCCGAGACCTCTCATCCCCTGGCTGTAAAGAGCAGGAACAGACATTCTATCTATAATCAGTCTTGCTTGCTGTGTCTCCGAGCTCCAAGAGAGAGCCTCAAAGCACAGGGGATAGGCCTAGGACTGGCTCATGACCCCTCCTTGGTTTCTCTGTCCTTCTAGGGATATTTCCACCCCAAACTGAGAGCTGAATGTGGGGTGAGATCCCTTTACCCCATCTTTGGGAGCATCTATGCCCTTCCACCACTCTGCCCCGCATGTTTTCCCTCCACTCTTGCTATGGGATGGGAGAGAGTCCCCTCTTGCTCCAGCCTTTTGCTCATCTAAGATTTGTTTATTTCTGCTCTGGACAGTATAGCCCTTCCAGTCTGGATGCTCCATGTCAACTTTCTGCTGAACTGAGTGAGTTGAAAGACACAAGAGTGAATGGGTGAGCCTGGAAACTGAGCTATATCTCAAAGATCCGATACCACCATAGATAATATTGTGTATTGCTATACTTACTGTTACTCATTGAGATTTTGTATACTTAGAAAGTTTCTGGTTTGTTTTGAATATTATTAGGCTTAGGAGGAGGCAACTCAGTAAAGTGTTTGCACTTTTCTATTTCTCTGTTCTCTCTGTTGTCTGTGTCCTGTGCTCCTTCTCCTCTCTCTTGGGTGTGGCCCAACTGTTCATCTATTCTCAGGTCATCTTCATGCAACCAGTCAATGTCACTTAATGGCAGTAAACAAAATATCTAAGCACTGGACGCTGAGGATAAATGTTTCCACACACATCACAAGCACGCAGATCCTGGTAAAATAGATTCGTGGGCCCTGCTCTCAGACTGTGTCATTTGGAGAATCTGGGAAGATCCCAGAGAAAGTGCATTTCGAAGAATTTCCCCAAGAGAAAAACCTTGTCTGATACTCAAAACCTAGCCAACTACTGCGGCCTAGTGAAGTTTTGGATCTTGGCCCACAAGACCTCAACCCTACACAAAGAACTACAGCCAACGACAGAAAGCTGAGAGCAGGAGGAACAGCCATCCCCAGGGAGAGGCATACCAACTGGTTAGTGGATGCCAAAGGGTCAGGCCTGAAAACATACATACATACATACATACATACATACATACATACATACATACATACATACATACAAACAACATTATTCAGAGTGAGCAGGTGGTTTTCACGTATTTAGAAATATGTGTATTACATATATATGTATAACAACAATTTTGGGGGAAAGGGAGCCATGAATGTGAGAGAGCAAGGAGGGGTAAATAGCAAGATATGGAGGGAGGAAGGGTAAGAATAAATGATGTAATTTTATTGCAATCGCAAAACCCCGTCCCCCCAAAACAAAAGGAACAATGACGATGACCGATGATGATGAAGAAGAGGATGAAATTACCAGGTGATGTCATTCTGGGTCGAGGTCCCATTCCCTGAGAAGCCCTACTGGTCCAGGTACCAGCCCCAAGAAGTACCATCTTCTAAGAAGTACCACTCAGAAATTGTCATAATAGCATGCCTCTGTATTAATCTGTGGGGCATGTGGCAAAAGGTGACCGACACACGCCCTGTGAGTCTGGACTGTGTCTTCCTGGAGTCCTTCAACCCAACAGGTTGTCATCACAACAACATCTGGCATCGAGCTTCTTCATTTCAGTCCCTCTGAGCCTAGAACGGAGTCAATCACATGTATTTCCATTTGGTGTGGACCATACCAACTCTTGGCCAGAAGAGAACATCCAAAAATTAAATAAACATGACAGTGTAAAGAGAGAGGAATGGGCAGAAAGGCCAAGGGCTGAAGACATCGGGAATGACAAAATGCAGAGATGAACTAGGCAAGAGGAAATATGGAAAAGGGAAAATAAAGGCGCACCGTCTCCTCCCATGCAAGGTGATCCCACCAGCAGCAGATGCCCCACTTCTCGGCCAGCAGAGACGACACTGGAACCCTAATTTATAAATCATTGTCTTCAACCAGAAAACAAACAAAATTAGTGTCCGGGGAAAAGAACCGCCTGGTACGCATTCTCCCTTGCAAAAGGTCGTAGTTCTGCAGTCAAGGTCAATCTGTCCCAAATCCTACATGTTTGCTGGTCCACAACCCCTTGCTCTAGTAAGCCCTCTGCTCTAGTCTGGCCCCTTCGTAGCCTGTCCAACCCTCACTGGACGCATGAAGAATCAGACAACTTTCCATTTTCAGGGCTTGTGGCTGAAGCACCTTTGTTCTTGCACTAATTCAAAATTATCAGCTGACAGGACAGTGCTGGGAAGGGAGGTGGCGGTGACCCTGCAGAGAACATTCAGGCCGTTGCAGTGTAAGTGTTAGGGATGGAGGCAGTGTCCAGCTACTCTGAGAGGCCCGATGCTGCCTGCATCCTGGCCTCCAGGTAAGCAGGGTGGCACTAGAAGGGAAGTCAAAGCATCCCCTGAAGGAAACTAGCAAGGTACTCAATGAGCTGACCACACAAGCCATTCGTGAACCCGTTTACTCTTCTGCCAATCTTTCTTCTTATCTGCTCAGAGTAAATGAGTGTTTGCCTTCGGAGGCTTCTAAACACAGCATAAAATACTCTTTGTACTTCGCACAGGACTGAAATCCCAGCGGCTGGCAGGAGGATCACAGGGCTAAGTCCTGCCTGAGCTGTAGATCGAGTTTAAGGCCAGTCTGAGTGACTTAAGACTTTCTCTCAACACTTAAAGAATAAAGTTTTAGGGCTGGTCCTGAGGCTCAGCAATTGGAGCTAGTGGAACTTGTCTAGCATGACAAAACCCCAAGATCAGTCTTCAGCTCCACATAAACAAATGAATCACAGGCAGAACACACGCCCTTCCTCATGAGGCACAGTGACTGTTCAACGTTGCAGGCCTGAGTGTGTTCTTTACAGTAAAGAGAAAGGAGAAGCAGACTCCTTCTCTCTGAGTTGACAAAGTCGTGTGGCCACAGAGTCAAGAGGCAGGGTGTCATAAAGCCCCAAGAGCCCTCTGTGACCTCTAAACAACTACTGTCTCCACTTCTCCCTGTATTGGACAGCTCTCTGTTCTTGGTTGTCTTGAAAATGGTGTTTATAAGAATCGTGCATCAGATTCTATATCTCATTCGCTGACTTAATTTCAACGCTAAGTATAGCTTTGCATACACTATCATCATATTACATTGTTAATGGAAATCTGGGTTCTTCCTGGTCTTTGGTTAATATAACCACATGATAACATTCCTTATGTGTTTGTTTGAGTGTCCTTGTGTCTTTCTGTTGGGTATGTCCCTTGGAGTAGAATAAGGTATGTTCCCATAAGATATAAGCACTTGGTCAGCTGTGGAAGATGCTTGTCTAGCGGTTTTCCACAGTGGTTGTACCAATGTCTGTTCTTTCTAGCCAATGAATGGCAGCTGCAGTTACACCAATTTTTTCTAGCTTGAGGCTTATTTCTCTGTACATTTTGCAGCAATTCTGGGGCTTTATAGTGTGGGAGCAGCCTGGGATTTTATGTTGCATTTTGCTGTCCTTGTTTTTGGCTAATTGAAAATCTGTGGGGGGTGGGGGCTGTACATGCACATTCGGAGGCTACAGGTCTACCTTGAGTGTTGTTTTCTTATGATAATCACCCAGAAACTTCTCTTTACCTCCTAAACTCTGCTATCACAAGCATCCACAGCCATGTTTTTTTCTCAGTATGTGTTCCAGGAATAGAACTCAGACCCTCATACTTGTGCAACACGCACTTCACACACTGAACTGTCTTCCTAGCTATTGCTCTGATGAGCTGTTCATGATGTGCAAGTTTTGCATACAGTCTGCATAAAAACATTTAATCAGAATTTTAAGTAGAAACACCTCTCTCTTTCCCTCTGTGTCTGTGTGTGTGTGTGCATATGTGTATGTGTGCATGTGTTTGTATGTGTGTATGTGTGTATGTGAGTGTGTACATGAGTGTGTGTTTGTATGTGTGTGTGCATATGTGTATGTGTGCATGTGTTTGTATGTGTGTATCTGGTGTGTGTGCGTGTATGTGTGCTTGTGTGTGTGTGTGTGTGTGTGTGTGTGTGGCTTGCCTTTTCATCCTTCTAGCAGCAATCTGTGACAATGGGTATTCTCAGTTTTAATTAAGTCTTGATCATCTTCTCTCTAGAACTTTATTACAGTTGGGAACATTATATTCCAAGATCATGCAAGGACCTGTTTTATGCTATCTCTCACAAATTTAACTATTTTGCCTTTAATATTGAGATTACCCTTTAGCAGACTATGTGTTGGTGTGAAGTAGAATCAAGACTGAGTATGGTACTGCGTGCCTACAATCTAAGCACTCAGAAGGCTGAGGCAGATTACAAGTTTGAAACCAGAGATTTATCCAATCAACACCACAGTGTTTATGAAGACTAACACATATCCTATCCTTTATGATACCTGAAGTTTTCAGATAAATAATCCAATTTATTCTACAAATAAGCTAAAAATACAGTTGCAGTATACAGGCCCTGCTCTAGATCCGTTTGAAGGGAATTGAACATAGACTTGATAAAATAATGTCTCTTAACTCATGAATATTTATTTGACTGCTTTAATTACTCTCAATAATAATTCTGTCGTCTGTAGCTTTCAATTAAATTAGGTTTATTTCTATGCACCTTTGATGCTATTAAGAATATTTGATTTTTAAGTGCTCCAATCACTTGTCACTCAGGAGAATGTTTGTCCTCTCTTTAAGCTGATTACCGACCCCCCACAGAGTACTTAATGCACCAATTTGAGAATCCAAGTTATCCTGCAGTCCTCTCTGCTTTCCTCCCCTCCTCCGTTCAGAATCCATCTCTTTCACCAGTTTCCCTGATGTGCCTGTCTTATCCAGTCTACTTGTGAGCAGAGTCCTAGGAAGGCGTTTTTGAGCCTTGGTTACTTTACCTTCTGTTTTGTGGTTTGCACTCGGCTCTTTACGTAACTCCTACTCCTTCTCTGGTGTCTGTTCAATCACTTCTGCACCTGCATTCTGAGGTGCTTTTGTGATGGCTGCCATGAAGTCTGTCTAGGCTAGTCTTCACACGGTGACAGCAAGGTGTCAGCACGTCATCGTCTCTCATGTATTTCCCTGTTCTGGTCTGGGGAGACGGCTCAGCACTGTACTCTTCTCCCAGAAGACTGGAGTTCAATTGCCATCACTTACGTGAGGCTGGCTATCTGCAGATGCAGAGGACCCCAGTGCAGGGGATCCACCACCCATGGCCCCTGCAGGCACCTGTCCTCACATGCATATACCCACACGCATGCCCACAACATACACATAACTAAAAGCAAAAATTAAATCTTTAAAAAGTTTCCTGGGTCTTACATAGCGTGCTCTTTCATTGTATCAGGACACCCTGCCTTTTATGTTAAGAGACTCCGGTCTTATTTAATTAGGCTCTTGCTCTATTTAGGTCTAACTTAAAGGATTTGTCTCACTTATTAACCTCTGAGCCCAATAACATTCTAGCTTCATAACTTCCCTCATATAATCGCAAATAACTGAAGCTTCCCCAGATCCTCTCTGGAGTTGCCTGGAATTTAGAGATTTTCTAAGTCTGCACTTCAGAAGAAAAGGACATCTCAGACTTAATAGAGAGCAAGAGTATAATAAATCAGGCCATTGGTTAAGATGTGATCCCCTTCATTGTCCTGTCTGGTCCCCTGTGTGTCTGTCAGTGAAGAAGCGGGAGATGCTGGGCCCTCTATGCAGAGAGATTGGATCCGCTGGCTGGCTTTGGAAGTGCCAAGCTTAGCTCATGTCTTACGTGTGGGGTGTTAAGATAGATGTCCTGCTCCCATGTTCTACCTCCAATTCTTTTAACTCTCAGAGTTCTCTTGCTGATGTCTCTTGTATATTTTTCAGAGTTTATTCTTGCCCTTAGTTAGTCTTTCCTTAGGAGGAAAGAAAACAGGCAGGCCTACCTTAGCTTGTCTGAAACAGAAGCCCCTTCACAAAGTGGCTCTAAAAAGATTTATTTAAAAAGATGTGTGTGTACTGGCCCTATGTGTATGGGCACCCAAGGGTGTCAGGAAACCAGAGTGACAGGCAGTTGTGAGCCACCTGATGTGGATGATGAGAGGGAGTCAAGTTCTGATCTTCCCCAGATGGGTAGAGAGTTTGTAACTGCTGAGTCATTCCTCCAGGCCCACAAAGTATTTTTTATTTAAATTTACATTTATTATGTCGTACTTATTACTAAGTGGAAGAGAGTGTGGGTGTGGGGGATGTGCACACCGTGTCCTCCTGTGGAGGTCAGACATGCAGGAGACTGTTCTCATATCCCTCTGAGGGATTCCAGGATCAAACTCAAGTGAGCAGCCTCCTCACAGCGAGCACTTAAACAGCTGAGCCACCTCGCCAGCTCATCACGAAATATTTTAAGTGAGGGAACTTAGGAAAATGTCTATCTCACATTGTCCAATGTATTGACTCGAAAGCTTAAAGAAAGCCATGCTGTGGATAGGAAATAAAACTGCAGACTGCTTACGACCTTAAGTTCCCTTTCCATGGAAAACTCCAACACAGGATGCTGCCTGTGCCCTGGACTACACCAAGCCAGACCCCAGCTGCCCTCGGGGTGGGATGGGGTTGGAGGTGAGGTGGCTCAGAGTCAAGATGCAGCAAGCTCATTTGAACACTGGGGCAAACTCCTTTAATACCCTCTGCCCGTGCCCCATTGGTCCCAAAAAAGTATCTCTTCTAAACAGCAGTTCCAGATTGGCTGGCATTGTCTGCTCCAGCAATCCTTGGTCTCTCAGGCAGTCCCTCCCACCCCCGAGCCCCAGCATTTACCTAGAGGTGGCCCCACCATTCCTGCTATAACAGGACAGCATATCCCTTCTGCTGTACTGTTCTGCATGTATGTCAAAACTTTGTGAGCCTATAGGAGAGAGCTAAGGAGAAAACAGAGTTGACCGAATTTTCTATGAGGGCCTACGAGAGTGCCTGAGCAGATGGTAACGTATGGTCAGAAGTAAGGCAGATGGAGAGGAGAGAAAGCTGGGTGTGCAAACATTGTAAACACACACACGCACACACACCAGATCAGAAAAGACAGTAGAATTCTACATCCAAAACAGGAAATATAGGAAATACCAACCTAGAAACTACCCACTTGTCACCTGGGAGCCGCCTGCCTGCCCCAACCTATTCTAAGTCAGTGACGCACGGCCACATTTTCCTTCTCTGCACCTGAAAGAATGACTTCTATCTCAACTAAGTCCCTGTCTGAAATGACGGGGTTATTCTTAGACCTGGACACGTAGCCCTTTGATTCATTCTAAAGGAAGCAGCTGTTCTTATGAGCATTCCAACCGGGGCCCTGCCAACGGGAACCTGAATTCCCAGGTAGCTTGCTGGTGTGGAGGCAGTGACCAGGAGGCCAGTGGTGGTTCTTGGCTCCCCCATCCACCTGCTACCCTTGCACCTAGTCACAGAGGGGATGCCTAAGCCGAGGGAGTCTTCTCTTACTAGTTCTCTGTCTCTGGAAGGCAGGAAAACACACTGTAACCATGGGAGCCCTTGTCTGGGACCCTGTTGTTCTGTAAGCTGTGTGTTTAGGCATATTACTTCTGTGCTTTGGGGACTATTATTAAATAAAATAGATGCCAGGAGTATTGCAGTATTGAGATAGACAGTCTAGAAGCTACTCTATTACTCATGGGCATGTAACATACACAGTGTGAATACGTAAACAAAAGATGATTCACACCCAAGCAGGAAGAAGCAGGGCACCGAGAGAAGTTATAGTGCTGCCTGTATAAGTTAAGATTTACGAATTGTTTATTTCTAGAATTTTACATTTAAGATGTCGGGGCCACAAGTGACCACGGCTGACTGAAGCCGCTATTAGACAGGATGTGCTAGGGTAGGATTAGATACCTGTCAGTTGCTGATGCTGGGTCCTATGTCCTTGCTGATTTTGTCTCTGGTTGCAATGAATGGAGACTACACCCTCACTGTAGTTGAGGAGTGTGTATTTCTTCCTTCAGTCGACTTTTTGCTTCATACCTGTGAACCTCTTGTGTTTGGTTCACAACAGAGTCATCACTTTTTGATAGATTAATTCCGTATTGTTTAATAACATCCCTCTTTGCCCACAGTAACTTTCCTATAGAATGTTTTTATTTAACACAGCCAATCATGATTCCTTTTTATTAACAATTTTGTGGTGCAGCCCTCAATTCTTTTGCTTCAGTTACTTAAGTCTGGGAATTTGAAATGAGTTTCTTGGAAGCGGCGTATAGGTGGATCATCTCTCTATACCTACTCTGCCAATCTCTGCACTTTAAATGGGTATATTTAAACCATTTAACTTCATGATAATTATTGACCTGTCAGGCTCTGACATTTCCTTATGGATTTGGGTCAGTTCTTTCTGTGTCTTAGAGTGCTGTTTTCTCTGGCCTTTGTGTACATTTCTTGATTTTTTTTTCTTTTCAGGAGTTCTATCTGATTTTATTATACTTTTCTTAGAATATAACTATCTGTTGCTTCCTTAGAGATGTTCATGTTTGCAAATGCTGATGCTGAAAAAATATGGAGGGTGTGTGTGTGGGGGTGTGGTGTGTGTGTGTGGTGTGTGTGTGTGTATGTGTGTGTGTGTTGTGCATGTGTGTGTGTTGTGTTGTGTGTGTTGTGTGTGTGTGTGTTGTGTGTGTATGTGTGTGTGTGAATGTGGTGCATGTGTGTGTGTGTGTGTGCTGTGGTGTGGTGTGTGTGTGTGTGTGTGGTGTGTAGGTGTGTGTGTGGTGGTGTGTGTGAATGTGTATGGTGTTGTATGTGTGAGTGTGGTGTGTAATGGTGGTGGTGGTGTGTGTGTGGCGTGTGTGTGTGTGTGTGGTGTATATGTGTGTGTGTGTGTGTGTGGTGTGTAGTGGTGGTGGTGGTGGTGTGTGTGTGTGTGGTGTATATGTGTGTGTGTGTGTGGTGTGTGGTGGTGGTGGTGGTGGTGGTGTGTGTGTATGTGTCTGTGTCTGTGTGTGTGTGTTTGTGTAGAGTAGCTGCTGGGCCTAGCTATCTAATGCCAGAATGCAGTCAGGAAGATTCAGGACTTCACTGCTGCTTGCTGTGAGTGACAGGCTACCTGCTGGTGTCCCAACTGTAAACCAGATGGGGTGGTGGTATTGCTGCTGCTGCTGCTGCTGCTGCTGCTGCTGGCAGATCAGACTGTGAGGACCTTGGATTCTAAGAATGGGGGCAGAGGCCTGTATGACCAGGTCTTTATTTGGGCTCTTTCTCCTTCCATGGACTTTAGCCAGAGAGAAAAGGATGTCTCTGCGGATGCTTTTATCTGTGTCTTTGAGTGATTGCCACTGCAAACCTCTCCTGAGCCAAGCCAGGTTGAATGGGAGAGAAGAAAGAACGCCAGGAAACGCATCCACCACAGCACTGTTTCTCAACTCCTGACGTTTCTTGCCAGCACATCTTTTCCTCCCAGCTTTCAAGCTCTTATCGCTGTCTGTTGACCGATTTCCAGAGCCGTTATTTGTAGTTTATAAGGGAAGGAGAAAGTATCTACTTTGCCTGGGTCCAGATCCGGAAGTCGACACAGCTTGTTCTCAATGCTTCAACATGTGAGTTTTGGAGCAGAAAGAATATGATCACCGGGGCCTCCTGTGATCCAAACCCCACCTTCTGCTTTCTCAGAAGGGACCGGCCTCATGCATTTCTGTGCACCTGCCCTGCACTGAGTTCACAGGATGCTGAATTCCTTTTGAAGAGCTAAGCAGATTAGCGCCCCTCTCCTGGACAGCACGGTGGTTGTTAGTGTTTAGCGCCCCTCTCCTGGACAGCACGGTGGTTGTTAGTGTTACTGCTGGTCAGCATCTTCTCCGAGGTTCCCTTCCCTCACCCTGGTGTTCAATAACATTTTCCTTCCTTTATCTAGAAGGAGGCAAACTTGGAGTGACTGGAGCTTTCTTAATTACGAATGTTTAGCTGTGCTATCCAGCTTGTAGCTGGACCCTGCTTGTTTCTGTCTTGGACTCTTGCCTGCCTCGGGATGGGCTTTCTGCCCAGTGACTCACAGAAAGTGCTATATTAAAAACTTGCAGCTAGTGGTTTAAATCAACCAGCAAAGACATACTAGGAGAGCACACTCTGCCAGCTGATAGAGTCCCCATGCCCCGCTGAGAGGGTCTCGGGATGGCCATCTTCTCCGTTTCTTTCTTGTTGGTAATTAGAGGATAAGGTAAATCAAATATGTGGAACATCTCTTAACCTTACGGACAAAGTTTAGAAAAGATAGGCTAGATTTGCTCTCCTTTCTGTGCCCTGCTACTTGTCCCTGTGATTTTCAAAGACTTCCATGAAGCAAATTTATAAAGTATTCATACATGTAGAGAAAACTGTGTTTACCTGATTTAGGTTTATATAAATCCAATTTATATGTGATAAATAATATACACACACTCACCAAATCCAGTCCATTGGTCTTGGCAGCAGACATTTCTAACCACCAAGCCATCACCTTGTCCCTCCTAAAATAAACTGAATGTTCAGATTTGAAGTGTAATAAGCATAGTAAAAAATGCCCTTTAGACGTGTTAAAATATCTTAGTTAGGATCCCACTACACCCAAAGCCATGCCTGATAACCAGAGCTCAGTCACACCATCTACTCAAGATAACCAGGCACAATCCTAGAACCCCAGGATGCCCACAGGACGGTATGTAAGCAGAGGCCAAGAACAGTGTTTGCTTTACACATCTGGGGAGAAGCCACCATGATGTGCCTTGTGGCTGGAGAGTCTTCCCAGGATCCTGACCCTCAAATCAGAGACCTCTGTTGGAGACCGAACCTGACCTTCAGCCAAGATTATGTCGAATGGGTGAGCAGCCCTGGGGGAGATACTTAGGACCACGGTTAGGAAGCAGAGTATGAACCTTACGTGATGACCCTCAGCATAGTGAAGTTATACCAACTATGCATACATGCACACACATGCACATGCACATACAGACACACAAATGCACTTACATGCACATACATACAAACATACACACACAGTATGCCTTCTTGCTTGCAACATGAAGTAAGATGTTGTAAGGTAGACTCCATGTTTTCCTCATCTTGGAATCCCTTTATCTCTGTAAACTACACATTAAAATTATTAATTTAAAAACATTTATACCCATTTCTGGCTCTTCATTCAGTTTATTGTTGGAAAGCAGAGTTACAGAGATGCCAATAAATTACCATATTCTATTTTATATAAGAGCAATTTGCTTTAACCTTATCAAAGAATTAAATAAGCCACCTCAGACAACCAACCAATGCAATAAACTTTTTCATTTTTTTTAGTTTAAAAAATTGAATAAATTTTTTTTTTATTTTTTTACTTTTTATTTTTGTAAAAGTGGTAGCAATTTGGGTGACTTTAAGTTACGGCAAATTGGGAGACTCAAAGTCCTCTAAAACCTTAGCAGGAAGAGTGATTGCAGGAGTTTACACAAAACTCATTCATCCTCCCAATTCTCAGAAAGACGCCACAAGAGCTGGGGAGACGACATCTTACTCTGAAATTACTGTTTGCCTTCCCGACAACCAAACAGGGAAGGAAGGGAAAAAAACCCTACCATAAAACCACTTACCTCCCCTTGCCTTAAACAAGCCTAATATTGGTAATACCCCCAAACTGCCACCAAACTGGGCAGTGTTTCTCCTGGTTCCCTCTGAAAGGAGCCTCCTTCACTTTTTTTTTTTTTAACCTACAAATGGAGATCTGGAAAGGGGTGAATTTGGCAGTTTTGAAACTTAGAGGACATAAACAAATCGGTGTCCTTTTCCTCCCTGGGCATCTCAGTAAATAACCCCAGGCCATAGTCTAGGTCTTCTCCCCTCAAGTCTTTCAGGGATTGGGGACTGAGGAGGCCAGGGGCAAAGGTGGGGCTGGGGTGTCTGGCAGAGGGAGTAGAGGGCAGGAAGAGAAGGAGGGAGTCATGTGGTAAACCCCAACAAGTGTATGTAATATCACACACAGAGAGACATACAGGCACACATGCACACATACCATGCACAGAACATTCCAACTCAAGAATGGGGGCGGGAGAGAGTAAAGGAGGGAGGGGAGGGAGGAGGGGGGACGGAGAGAGAGAGGGGGGCTGAGACTATCTAAATCAGAAAAAAGCAAACAAACATTTGTTCCCTGGTTTAATGTCAGTTCCCAACACTGGCTCCGAATTACCCACAGTAACATTGGGCCCCTGCCCACTCAGCAGGCAGACCGCTTATCCGGCCAGCAACAGGCTTTTAATAAAACAAGATGTCCCTTAACTAAGGCCATCCTGGGACTCCTTTTCTCTGGCCCCAAGGATATTCTTTCACTCCCCCTACCCCCAGCAGCAGTTCCTGCAGGGGCCCCTCTGGCATTCCCAGGGGCTCTGATCTCTGGCTCTGCCTGTGTCTCCAAGGTTCACACCCAGGGTGCTGGCTTCTCCTGCAGCTTCTCTTTGCCTTCGTACCCCGTCTGCCCTAACCAGGCCCCAGTTTCCTGCACTCTGGTATTGATAGCTGGACACTGGATGTACACAGACTGGGAGGCAGGCAGTCATCATCTGACCTCATAAAAGATCACCTTTCAGCTTAAAAGACACCGGTCAGAAAGACCCCAACAGTCTGGATTTCATCTTCAAATCTGCCCTGCTCTAAGTTCTCAGTTTGGAATGTAAATAGCAGGTTGCTTATAGACCAGTAAAATATTGAGCTGCAAAGGAACTGAGCATCCCTAAGAGCACGGACTCCCTCTTAAGCCCGGATGTTACAGGCAGGTCAGTCACGACCAATGACCAATAAATGGTCAGAGTTGATGTCCGAGTGAAGGTGTGCAGGGCGCAGCTTGTGAGGCCCCTCCCTGTTTGGAGGAGTCTGCTCTCCACGCCCACATTTGTGTTTGCTATAAAGTGGTTGGGAGGCAATGGATGAAATGAGTGCAGTGGATGCCTTCTCTCACTCAGAGATGTTCCGTGGCTTTGGAGGAGAAAAGAGAGAAGTCAGCGGAGGAGCATCTGGGCACGGAGAGTCAGAGTTGGGAATCTTGTCTCCTGGAGCACAGCCCAGATCCACCCCAGAACAGCAGGGTCCTGGCAGGGAGCGGGGTGTACCAGCCAGCATGGGAGAAGAACGTGCTATAGAAAACTAGTCAGGGCGACCAGAGAGCTGTTCAGGTGGCAACTTCGGAGCAAGGGACAAAGAAAGCCCCAATTTAAAAACAAAACGAAACGAACAAACAAACAAACAAAACAAAACAAAACACTGAGAAGGATAGAGCCCAGCACAAGAACTTCAGCTAAATCACAGGAGCAGCTCATGGGAGTACACCGGAGGAAGCAATCCCTGGGGAGCAGGGAAATCTGTAGTCATAGCTGTAGGGCCAAGTTCAGCCCAGGACAAAGCCGTCCACCCTGTACCACCCTGCTCAGGGTAGCTGGGGCAGGGAGGGGGCTCTGTGCACAGCTTTCCACCTTGACTCAAAGACAATGCACCTGGATCTTGGGCCCAATGGGAGAAGCAAATGCTGAGAAATCATGTCAGAGCAGGGGAGGAAAAAGCTGCGGTTCCAGTCTGTCGAAAGAGTGATGCCCGGCACGGAGCTGTCGTGTACAACCATAGTAACGGACCAGAGAAGAGTCTGATTCCGAGAAAGACAAGCAAACCTAAAATTCAGCCCAGTGGGGCAGCTGGCAGAGTGGAGGGATGACCCCAAGGTCAGTTACCAGGTGTGGACAACCCATCTGGACGGCTGGGTGGGGTCAAAGGTTAAGGTCAAGGCTAATTAATTACCAGCTCTTAGACTGTAAAGCAGGACGGAAGATGTCAGACAAGAGTCAAGACTGCCCAGGCTGCAGTAAAAAGGAAGGCAGGGATGACACAGGAGACTCAGGGCTCCCCCGCATCCACTCCACTCAAGTCTGTCAGGTGCTGCACGTGAGGGAGCAGCAGCATCAGGCATGGCGGGCGGTGAAGGCTTCTCTTCAAGAGCTAACTTTCCTCCACTCAGTTAGCCATAGGACCAGTTCTCAGAGTGAGGCGCCAGGTCCATATCTGGGGTCCCTCCTCGTCACAGCTCCTTCAGCACCTTGGGGTGGGGGTGGGGGCGCAGCCTGCACCTCCTCCTGGCTTCCATGAGAGGTGGAGTGGAGTCAGGCATTCAGGAGTCCTACTGATGGTAACTGTTCTAAATGCAGACGTGAGATAGACAGTGGTCTTTAGATTTTGCTTCGTGAGACTCCCTTGAGAAAACATCCTCGGAGTCAAAGATTCTTTTTGGCAGGACAACTGTGAATTTTAGCCTGTATCCAAAAAAGTAAAGCAGGGTGGGTATGGGGGAGGAGTTCTTGTTATATAGGCATGAATAGCTGGGTTTGAATTCCCAGTGTGTTAAAACCTGTTTAAGCAGGTCATCATCACACTGTGACCTCGAAGCTTTTCAATATCATGGACATATGATATCAATATTACCTACAACAGTGTGCTAGCCCATGGTCCTCACAGCAGCTCTGAGAGGGAAAGTGCATTGTCACACTCAGTGTAGATCAGGGAGCAAGGGGCAGGGGCGGGGTCCTAGTGTTTCTTGGTTTTAACCTGGAAGAGAAAGCCGAGGGTTAGGGAGGATCACCGGAGCCTGCTGGGAAATGGTGAGTTTCAGGGTCTCTGTGAGATCTCTCTCAAGGGAATTAGATGGGGCTTGATAGAAAAGGACACTGAGTGTCCTTCTCTTCTCTTTGCACGTAAGTGCACAGGCACACAGATTTGCATGCAAACATGCACACACACATACACTCCCTAATGCCCCCCACCCTCCACATGCTAGAAACAGTAGGTAATGGGAGATGAGCAAGGTGATCCTCGGGTCCTGAATGACAATGAGTGATCAGCCCAGCCACCTGTGAAAGCCTTTGGAACTGCTCTGAGATGATTAATCATGGGGAAGTCCACTCCTGGAAAAACTGTCATAGTTGTGAAATCGTGTGAGTTTTATAAAAACTAAATGCTCGATAGGAATTCTTGGACTATTGTAGACTTATTAGCCATGACGATTGACAAATATTTCAGAAAGAATACAGGGGCCCACATGGGTTTGATGCACACAAACGTGTGTCTTTTTTAACAGGTTTATTAAACAGGGTGGAGCTGATTAAACTGAAATCAATTTCATCAAGGCCATGGACAAAGTTTTTCAAAATATTCTCACTTTTGAAATGAACAGATATGGACCAGACGAAATACAATGGTAAAATGGATTCCCAGTCGAATGGAAACGGATGCCCGGATAAAACCCTGAACACTTTGAAGTTGCACAATGGAGACTCTTAGATCTGTGTTAGGGACCTTGGTCTTCCCAGACCAGCATTGCTGGAGACCTTAGATGTTAGGAAGTGGATCAGTCAGCTGGTGTTGCTAGGGTGTCGTAAGTCAGGTGTGTGACTTGCTGGTGCACTGTTAGTTGGATGTGACACTAGTGCCACTGTCACCAGTCTACTGCTACTCTGCTCTGGCCATGTGCCCTGGCCAGAAGCACAGACCCTTGTCACTGCTCAGCTCAGCTCCCCACTGGAGTCTTGAGACTTTGGCCATGTCACCCCACCACCCTGAGCCTCAGTTTTCTCACTGTGAACTTGATGTTCAAAGACATAAATAAAAATGTGGAAAGAGCAGGGCAGTGGTGCACACTTTTAATTTCAGAACTTGGGAGGCAGACACAGGTGAATCTCTGAGTTCGAGGCCAGCCTGATCTACAGTGTGGGTTCGAGGACAGCCAGGGCTACACAGAGAGACCCTGTCTCAGTGAGGGGGAAAAATTAAAGCATGGGTGTCAAATGTGAGGGTGAGGGGAATGCGGAGAAGGCCAAGCAATGAACCACCAGATTGTGACAGACTCAAACTGGTTTTAATGGGATGAGTCAGGAAGTCCAAACCAACACCAATAAACATTTAGTTGTAAGATTTGTTAAGAAAAATACTGAGAATTTAAAAATGCAACCAAGAAGAATGTACTGGCTCAGGAGTGGCTGGCTGGGCGCCTGCCTTTGTGAAAAACACTCAAGTCCAACAATGACACTGTAAAAACTAAGACACCAACATCCTAAGGCTTGGGAGTTAGGGTCAGGTGGGGATGCAAACAGAATTACAATGCAAGCTGAGAATCCAGACACCAAGCACTGTCTGCACTGCAGACAGCTATGCCAAAGTGTTCAGTGAAGTTTAGTGAAACTCTCTAGCCCTGAGAACAAAATCATGCAATGATTTAGATACCGTGGATGTGATGGCATCCAGTATTGGGAGATAACATTCTAAAAGCTGATGTGGCTTTAGTTGGAGTTTGTGTCTCTTTTGGGTGTGATCCTCAGAGTCTCTGACCCAGATATCAGATACGGCACACCTGGCACTTGGGTGACGAGACAGCACTCATCCGGGTAACAAGTGTGTCAGAACAGAGAAAGGATGCGGGCATGCTCTTTAATGTCCTTCTCAAGAGACTTTTTGAAGAAAAAAAAATGCCAATAACTTCTAGACAGAACGAGGAATTAAGTGTGGAAAACAAACACACTTCCCACCTTAAAGGTAGGAATGAATATTTATCCCGATACGGAGGGATGCAAATCTCTTAAGTATAAAATAATGGGGACAAGCTGGGCAGGAAGGCTCATGCCTGCAGTGTAAGCACCAGAGACAGGCAGGAGGGGCACTGCAAGATTATCTAAAATGTCTCAGAAGCTGGAAAACCACAGTAAAGGTAAGAGGAAAACTGGGGAATATATATATGACTGACAAACAGACACACAGACACACAGACACACAGAGACACACAGGAGGAGATATTAAAAAAATGGGAAAAGACAGCAGGAAAATCAAGACAAATGATTTATAAAACATAGAAAGATGTTCAAAGGGTAGCTCAGTGGTAAAGGCCCTGGGTTCGGTCCCCAGCTCCGGAAAAAAAAAAAAAAAAAAAGAAAAGAAAAAAAAAGAAAGAAAGAAAGATGTTCAAACCCATAAACAGCCAACCCCATTAAATAAAAAGAGTAAGATAGCGTGTCTCCCTCAGAGTGGCTTTCAGAGTTTTCTTTTTGTGCTACCATAGCAGAATATCAGAAGTAGGGCACTTTCTAAAGAAAAGTTTTATTCAGTTCACAGTTCTGACCATTCAAAAGGGGGGCATCGGCATTGGCTCTGGGGAGGTCATCGTGTCAAATGGCACAGTGTGTTGAGTGTGGTGGGTACGGCAAAGGACTCAAAGAAGGCATCATGGTCTCATCTAGCAACCCACTCACATTCTAGCTGCCTCCCACTGCTCTACCCCTTAACGGCCCCTTAAACACCTCTACACTAAACTTCTAGCACACGAACCTTCAGGGGCTAAACCACAGCCAAATTGTAGCTATGGGTGAGAAGACAGTAAGTCCAAGTGTTCAGGGACAAGGACCACAGTGTAGGTGGGATCTTTGGTTGTACCCCTTGGGCCTGACTCTCGTGTTCTTGTAGTAGCCGTGACATCAAGTACTGTGCTTGGTTTCTCTTGCTTATTCACTGAAGAAAATCATAATTCCCGCTCCCAGGGTTGTCAAGAGGCCTGGGCTGAGTTTATTTTAACTCAGTGAGATGCTTCGAGGGGTGTGTGTGTGTGTGTGTGTGTGTGTGTGTGTGTGTGTGTGTGTGTGTGTGTTTACAAGCAATTGATCACAATACATTTGTAAAATGAAAGACGTCTCTTATTTTATTTTATTGTTTTTTTTTTTTAAGACATGGTCTCACATAACCAAGACTGGCCCAGAATTTTCTATGAAGCCAACAATAACCTTGAATTTCTGATCTTCCTGCCTTCATCTTCCCACTTGCTAGTTGATGCCTACTGGAAACTTTGAGTCTCCCTGAGGGCACAAATCTTCTGGGTACACTAATTTTCTTCCTCGTGTTCTTGTCAGGGAGAGGCAGGAGATGTGCTGTTTTAGAAGGCTGAGTCAGGCCTCTCTGGAACCTGACACCCATACAATGTGTGTAGACAGGTGCCAGAGCCTCTGAAGAGCCACGTCTGGTCCAGGCTGACATAATCATTTCCTGTTACTACTTCTGGAAGCACAGGGCTTACAAGCAGCATAAGAGACCCACTGGATTCTCAGAACACTCGGCCGAGCCTTTGTTTGATATCAGTTCCATACCTTTTCAAGATTTACTCTACTTCTCTGTGTGTCTGTGTGTTATATACATGTACATGCATGTGAATGTGGGCATCCTTGGGCATCAGATACACTGGAGCTATAAGTACAAACAGTTGTGAGCCACTGGAATGTGGGTGCTGGGTTGGAAAGTCAGCCCTCTGCAAGAGCAGCTACCAGACAGACAGATAGACAGCTACCAGAAAGAAAGCAATTTAAAGATGGACGTTTTCCTCTTTGTGTACGTGCAAGGCTAGGGCCAGGAAGGTAGCTAGTTGATAGGGTTCAGGCCTAGCCTTCATGGTGCTCTGGATTCAATCCCTTAGGCTACATGAGCCAAGCATGATGGTGACTGCCTGTAACCCTGCCAGCCCACCACCCTTTCTCCTTTTCCTCTTTGGATTCAGTCTAGAATCCCAGTCCATTGATGGTACTGCCTACATTCAAGGGGAGTCTTCCCTCCTCAGCCAAACTTCTCTGGGAACACCTTCAGAGTCACACTGAAATCCACTCAAGCTAACACTGAAGGACAGTCCTCACCGTCCCCACGGCCAAACCAATCAGAATCACACATGCAAATCCACCTGTAAGTTACTTAAAATCAATCTCAGACAATCCTCAAAATCCCTAATTTAAAGACTGTAATAAATCAATTGAAAAAATACAACAACAGCAAAAACAACTTAAGGATCTGCCATAAACAGGCAAAGAACTGAGCTGATGAGATGTTGTGGTTTGCCCTGGAGTTATCTGTATTTTGATGCTAATTCCACTACCTAAAGGACAGCTACCTAGTCACATACTCAGGACTCAGGTGACTTCACCAGAACCTTCTTCCCATTGAATTTGTAAAATACAGGTGAGGGGCAGGTACAGGATAAAAGAAGGCCTGTCACTGGATGAGAAGGAAGAATGGGTGAGAGAAAAGTCTGAAGGAAGAGGAGGAGACTGGAACAGAAAAAGGGAGAGGCAGGAAGGACAGAGAGGGCATTCACAGCAGAGACAAAATGGAAGCTGATGTTAAGATTCCGCTCTGTGTATTTACAGGTTGTTATAAATGTTCTTAAGGGATGGATGTGTACAGGGCTTTGTGTGTTTAGGTGGGCAATTATATCTTATCAATTGGATCAGAGGTTATTGTGTTGTGTGTTCTTTCATGTGTAGATTTAAGTGTAAGAAAGTGTGTGGCGGCTGGGCTGGGCTGCCACAGAGTTGGGATGTGTGTTTCTGGCATGGAAACCTGCCTTGGGAACTAGATAGGCAGAGAGATTGCTGACGGCTCAGAGAGAGGCCTTTGGCAGTGTGATATGGGATGGAGCAGGTCGGGTAAGATGCCTTGCTGACTGAGAATGAAGGTATCCAGCAGGTATCTTGGGGCACTAAGGTGCCGGACCTAGTGGGGATAAAAGACAACCTTACTTTTTTATTTTTCATATATATTTTTTTTAAACCATAACCACATGGTCTTTTTTTTTTTTTTCCCGGAGCTGAGAACCGAACCCAGGGCCTTGCACTTTCTGGGCAAGCACTCTACCACTGAGCTAAATCCCCAACCCCTATTTTTCATATTTTTACAACAACAACGAGATGTCACACCTTAGATCACGTGGCCATCCTGGTACCTGAGGCGAGGAGACTGAAGTGTGATATCAAATGCACGAGAAGAGATGCGTAACACTACAGAGCAGAAGAGAAAAATGCAACTGAAGCCTAAACCAAGACATCACTAGCCACCTTCAGAACTGTCAGATTTCCCTATGTGCTATATCCAAAGTAATGTCTGGAAACTGCGTCCTTCTGCCTGCTGGCTGCCTGCTTGTAAAATGGAGCAATGTTGGTGAAGCGTGACTTGACAGTATCTATCAAAGCTACTGGGGCTAATCCCCTACCTGAGAGCTCAGCTTCTGAAAAACTGAGGCCAGGGTAAGTTCAAGCAGGTGTGAGCCTCGTGCACCCACAGAGCTCTTCAGGCAGCATCGCTGTCTTCACTGAAGACTAAACACAGCCCCGAACGTCTGACATTCTGAAATTGGTTAAATAAACAGCGGGACAGTACACTATCCTTCATGCAACAAACTAAAGTGTCCCACCTTGTCTGTGTCAAAAATAGCACCATCGGATCCTGGGAAATACGACCGCAGTGGAAGAAAAAAGAATGTCTAGAGGCAGAGGCTGGGGGCCGGCAGGGTGCTTGCCACAGAAACCTGGTGACCTGAGCTTGAGCCCCTGGAACCCACTCAAAGGTAGAAGGAGAGAAATGACTTCACAAAAATCTTCCTCCGACTTCCACACGCATGTTGTGGCGTACAAACACCTTCTCCATCATACTGACATATAATGCAAAATGACAGACCGAGGCGGGAGGGTCCCTTCTCTGCACACTGACTTGGATCTTTTGTTTCTACAATGTGCAGGCTGCCTATTAAAATACATTTCAAGTGTAAAATATGAAAGCCACGTCCTTTTTCTCCAGGGGCCGGCAGATTCTACAAGTCACTAAACATTCAAGTACACTCCATCCACTTATACTTCAGTCAGGGCACACTGCTGGGTGAGTCTAAGGAGTAGGGTCAAGGGAGGAGTTCCTTCTCAATGTCCGGGAGTCACAGCTCAGCTCTGTGTGAGCTAAGTACACAATAGCGATCTTTCAGCCACTCTGCCTCCTCTTGGGGAGAAGCGGAGGAGAGTGTGGTGTTAAAAACTGAACCAACCAACATATGCCAGCTGCTGGCCAGCCCCAAGCCTTGGAGGTGTTAACTGATGATGAATGTGTTTATGGCCGGGGCCCTGTTCACAGCTCAGGGTCTCCTCATCCTACTGCTCAGTCTAGGATAAAAATAAAAACCTCACCATTTGTCTCTCTTGCCCCACTCTAAAAACAGCACCCGTAGAGGTTGGGCCCTTGAGAGAGGATGAACCTGCCTGCCATGGCCCTGACAGCTTCTTGTCAGTCATTGTGGGTTTGAGTTCTGTTACAGCATCAACACACTCAACTACTGGCCTCTGAATCTGCTTTGGACTCAGAGCACTTGTGGGTGACTGCTCTGTGCCAAGCCCCAAGCGGGATGGCCTTGGCATACCCTCTTTGGTTCCTCCGGCAAATGCCTAGAATGGAGAACAGAGCCACTCTGGTTTTCATGGAAGGGTTGGCTGATCAAGCTTCCAGCTGTCATCCCATGAAGGAGGTGGCAGTGAGGCTGTCAGGGGCCTGGCCAGCTGCCTGTGGGTGTCAACAGTGAATTCCCTTGCCCCTGGGCTCAGCACTGGCTTTCCTGGCTTTCTAGGGCTAGCTGCTTACAGTTTACTTCTCCCTCGTCTGTCTTCCCTCTTGACTCTTCTCTTTAAGCCAGAGCTCAGTCTGATCTGTAACTATTTGTGTGTCTCTGTGCCATCATTAGAGAGAGAGAGAGAGAGAGAGAGAGAGAGAGAGAGAGAGAGAGAGAGAGAGAGAGAGATCCAGGAATCTGGACACTCAGGCAGCTACCCTCTAGACCAGTGGTTCTCAACCCGTGGGTCACAACCTTATTGGGGGGTCGCATATCAGATATTTACGTTACAGTTCATAAGAGTAGCAAGATTACAGGTATGAAGTAGCAATGGGGGTCATCACAACACGAGGAATCGTGTTAAAGAGTCACGACACTAGGAAGTTGAGAACCACTGCTGTAGATCCACACTAACCAGTGACAGAGATTCACAGATGCAGCATCTCAGTTTCTTTTTCTGTTGCCATGACATAACACCATGACCAAGGTGGCTTGTAGAAGAAAGCTTTCATCTGGGCTTACAGCTCGCAAGCAACTAGAGTCTGTGGTGCTGGAGCAAAGGCAGAGAGCAGCAGCAACCGAGAGCTCACATTATGATCTGCAAGCAGGAGGCAGAGAGCATTCTGGAAGTGCTGAATCTTTTGAAGCCACAAAGCCCCCTCCAACAAGGCCACACATCCTAATCCTTCCCAAAGAGTTCCGCCAAATAGGGATCAAGTATTCAACCATTAATCCTAAGCAGTCATTCAGACATTTTAAAGATGAGCTACTAAGTTGGCATTCATGCTTTAATCCCAGCATTGGAGAAGCAGAGGCAGAGGCAGAGGCAGAGGCAGAAGCAGAGGCTCTCTGTGAGTTAGATTAAGTAGTTCTACAAAATGAGATTCAGTAGAGCCAGGGCTACATAATGAGATTCTGTCTTAAAAAGAAAAAAGGTGTGTGTGTGTGTGTGTGTGTGTGTGTGTGTGTGTGTGGCGCTGGAGAGATGACTCAGTGGTTAAGAACCCCGGCTGCTTTTCCAAAGGACCTGGGTTCAATTCCTAGCACCCATATGGCAACTGTCTGTAACTCCAGTTCCAGGGGATCCACCACACATAGGCGTACATGTAAGCAAAACACCAATCCACATTAAATAAGTAAATAAAAAAGCAAACAAATAAATAGAGACGCTACACCCATACTTAAGGAGAGGTGAAAAAAAGAAAGAAAACGAGAAGCTACTAATAAATGCTAAGTGGCCTATGATGGTTCTTATGAGCCTGTAAGCATGTGGTGTCCAGTGGGGGCTTTGTGTGTGTCTATTTGTGTGTATGTGTGTGTGTGTGTGTGTGTGTGTTTGTATTTACAAATGCATGTATAAACATGCCTGAGTGTTTGTTCACGTATGAATGTGTTAAGTGTTAACAGGGGTGTACACACTTGAACCCCAAGCAAATTAGAACATCCCTGTGGCTGACCACACTGCTCCTGGTCTACCTAGAATCCTGTTGTGGATCCAGTCCTCCAGCTTTAGACAAAGGAAAACCAAGAGAGGACAGCTGCCTGCTGTGTCAGACCAAACATCTGGGTGCCACAGAGTGGCCATCTGAGCCTCTGCCTGGAGCAGAGGAGCCATCGGTGGGGCCTGAGGGAGACAGCATTCCATTGTTCCTGGGATGCTGTGGGCATTTGGTTTGTACTGGATTCCTGGCTGCATCTCTGGATAAGCCCAGAGGAGAGAGAACATTCTGAAAAGAAGGAGGAGAGAGGGGGGAGGGTTGTTAAAGGGACCTGGGAGAAGCCTTAAGAAACGTATGCAGAGTCAAAGTGCTCTCTGCTCACGGAACTGTTTCTTTCCTGGAGGCTAAAATTCATGGGCAAGTAGCCAGCAGCCACATTAGGATACAAAATGTAATCTGTTTATAATAAGTTTGCAAACTGCCTCTCATTGGTGCGGAGCACGTAGAGGGTACTACAACCCACAGTGCTGGGACCCTCGCCTGCTGTCCATGGCAGCTCAAGCAAGCTGGCAATTCACTGTGAAGTGCAGCCTCCGGACGCTTCCTTGCTCAGCCATCTACATCCCTCTGGAGTAGATAAACACGTTACCAAAGAGGACAGCTGGAGTGGCTGAGCGCCAACCCCAGCTGCTTCTCCCTCCACTGCTGCTGCCTGAGGGCAGCTACAGAAGCAAAGAAACAAATTGACCCCCGCAGGTCGGAAGGCATCCCACAGGTCACACAGTCCCACTGATACAGGAAGTGTGGGTCCCCCTACACCAATATCCTCCCGCAGGTCCTAGGCTGAGCAAGGCAGCAGCCTGGGCAGCTCCTGGCCACCTCCCTGCTATAGTCACTGCTTGTCTTGCTTTCCAGAACAATGGTGAATGAAAACAGCAGCCAGTACTTATTAGGGAGTTGCCCTGGGGCCTGCTAGCATCTAAGCACTCCGAATGCTTTGTCTTGGGGAACTCAGTCAAATCTCCAGGGAGATGTTAGTCAACATTTTATAAATGTGGAAATGGGAGTGTAGAGGCCTCCGACAATATGCCCAGACTCTCATGGTCAGGGGAGTCTGGATTTGAACCCATCTTTTCCCAGTTCCAGAATCCAAGCAGTTGCCATGACCAGCATCCTCTGCCCCTCTGATCCCCCTATGCCTTCCACGTGGAGGTCCACAGCCTGGATTCCCTGCTAGACATCCCAGAACTGACAATGGACTGTCTAAGATTGATTCTAGAACCTTCATCAGATTTCTTCAATCTCTGATCTCCAGAGGACATTCTTCCCCTTGCCTCAAAACTGAGAAAACAATGAATCCTAGAGCTGTAAGGAAGGGCAAAAGCAAAGGGGATTGGGGACCTCATGCATCGACATTACCATTCAGTGGTCACCTCTCACCTACCTTGGGCCACCTGCTCAACCACTCTCAATGGCCAGTGCCCAATCTAGAAGCAGAGAGCATGGAATGACTTGACACTCCCACGACCTGAAGCTCTAGGAACCACAAGTGGCTGTCTTTCTAACTCTACTGCCACTCTTGGTGGTGATACCCCTGAAGAAGGGTTGTGGTGGAAAGGGCAGGGAATGCAGGATGTGGTGCCAGGTTCTGGAAAGCAGGCAGTGACACTCACCACACAGTCTTGGTCAGAGGCTCCTCCCTGGGCCTTGGGTCTGCCCCACTCTTCATGGGTGATGTGTAAATTTTCCTCCATCCCTCAAGATACACTATATTCCAAGGAATGAACACTTTTAAAGATGCAGGCTTATAGAAAGGGGGGAAAAAAAACCCTGTCTTCTTCAAACCCAGCATTCCCCAAGATGCCTCCTAGTCCTTTCCCTAATCTGCCTGTCTTCTATTCATCACTCCCAGAAGCCTCCCCTGACCTCCAGTATTGAAATGATGCCAAGTCTACCCGAAGTCCACTGGCCACTCCCGATCCATTCACCAAGTTTTCCTTAACCTTTGTGACAGGTGTTGCTAACTAATGTCACATGTCCATTCCTTGTTTATATTATTCTGTTTTACCACTGGTTGGCTGCTGCAGAAGAGATTCCCAGATCTCTTCCCTACTGATAACCATCCTAAGTGGTTACTCACTCAGAACAGGCTCACTGAACAGAGGCTGAGGGGTGTTTTTGAAGGAAGGAAGGAAGGAAGGAAGGAAGGAAGGAGGGAGGAAGGAAGGGATTTGTAAGCTCAATGTGTGTTCTAGTTAATTCTAATTTCTTTTCTCTTTGGATTTAGTTGTTTTATGTGTATGAACCTGTATGCATGCACACCATATGCCTGCCTAGTGCCTGCAGAAGTCAGAAGAGGGAATCAGATCTCCTGGAACTGTAATCACAGACAGTTGTGAGCAACCATGTGGGTGCTGGGAATTGAACCCTGATTATCTGGCAAGAGCAACAAGTGCTTTTAATCACTGGACCAACTCCAACCCAATTAATTTTAGTTGTCAATTGGACACAACCTAGAGTCACCTGAAAGGGAAGTCTTAATTGAGGGGCTGCCCAGATCAGATTAAGAGCAGATCCATGTGGATTGTCTTGTTAAATGATGTAAAAGATCCCAGCCTACTGTGGGCAGCACCATCCCCTGGGCCCATTTTCCTGGGCTGTGTAAGAGAACTAATGAAGCATGAACGGGTGAGCAAATAGCATTCTTCAGTGCTTCTGTTTCAAATTCCTGTTTGAGTTCTTGCCCTGACTTCCTTCAGTGATGGGTTGTGACCAATAAGAAGGGATGAATTATAAAATATGAGTACGCCCAAACACAGTACACTGAGAGAAGGGTCCAGACAGAGACGAGTGCACAATTGGTACTTGCACTGATCACATGGCTAATCTAGGATTGTCTTTTTTTTTTTTTTTTTTTTTAAGAAAAACAATATTTGTCTTAGGAGAGCAAGTGGGAAAGGATTTTTTGACAAGTTCCCATACATAAGGAAGATGAGGACTTCCACTTTCAGGAAGTTGAAGACATCCCTCTCCCTGCTGCCCAGCATCACTAAGTGTGCACATCATCACATAGGGAAAGTACAAAAGGCACTGGAAGGGGACAGGAGGACAAGCTGACCAACAACCTGGGAACCAGAGGAACAGCATGGCAGAGAGTTCTCTGCGTTCATTTTGTCTCATATATCATGGGTGTGGAGCTGAAAAAAGAGACTGCCAGTCCAAACCTACTCTAAGAACCTAGAAAGGGCTGTGGCCTAGAAGATAGTCTTAGGTGACAGTGGCCTACTCTAGGCTCCACTACAGAAAACATGTAAGCCCACCCTATGGGCAAAAGCTAACCAGAGGCGGGGATGGGAGGGGCAGAGTTGATGTTCAGGAGGACTGAAGAGAGACCTGAGACTTTTCATCCATGTCCAAGGACAAAAGGTTTCCCTTAGGCCTGGTAAACAACTTCAGGGAGCCTGGGCTTCTACCCCACCAGCAATAAGGAACCTTTCTCTTTGGATATCAACAGAAGCTGCTACCTGGCATTAATCAATCAATCAATCAATTCCTCCAGAAAGCAAGATTTCAATAGAAAATACTTATGCTAAAATCCAGGAATATTTTAAACCAAATGAAAAAAATCAGTAAATTCTAATACTGAGATACAATATCATCTGACAAACTTTTTTTTCAAGACATGTTTTCTCTGTGTAGACCTGGCTGTCTTGGAACTTACTCTGTAAACAAGGCTGGCCTCTGACTTGGAGATCTGCCTGCCTCTGCCTCCTGAGTGCTTGGATTAAAGGTGTGCACTACCACACCTAGCCCTATATGATAAACATTTTAAGGCATCTATCCTAAGAATGCTTCAAAGTGGAGTGATCGTACTATTGTACTGGTGAAACAAAAGTCAAAAATAGGAAAGAGAAAATGGAAATCTAAGGTCTGAAAGTGTCATAAGCAAGAGAGAGAGAGAGAGAGAGAGAGAGAGAGAGAGAGAGAGGACCAGGATGACCAGGAGGAGGACGGGGAGGAGGAAGAGGAGGACTCAAAAGATAGAGGTGCCCCTGGGGAGGAGTGTCGCTAAAGATTCACAAATGGAACGATTTTCTAAGAACAAAATAGGCATTATTAAATTGTCCTCGCAAGGCGGCAAATTGCTGAAGAGTATTTTGATATCTTCTTCAATGAACCTTGGCTGGGGCGTGCATTAAAACTCCCTAAAGGATATATTACTTATTTCTGTGCCTTGCCTTCCTGACTGGCTGGCTTTTCCTTCACTTCTGCAGGTGTTATCCACACTCTCCCTGGGGCTAGGCAAGGGCTGCCTTGGGGCTCATCCTTAGCTCTGTCTCCTCTACTCAGAGCCCAGAATAAGAGAGACATTCATCCCCATGCCTGGTGTTGGGACTCCTCTGTACTGTGGGACAGTAATTGGCTCTGACTAGCCTGGGAGTTTCCCTCTGTGGACCCTGTTCCTGAAGGGGGAGAGGTGCTGCTGATGTGGGGGTCCCTTGCTCTCCAGCCCCTCACTTTGCTTGGTTATGAAATTAAAGATAATGTCATAATGTTTGTGATCTGTGTGTTTCAGTTAAGATTTTAGTTTTCAAAGTTGGTGTGGTGATGTAACATGTAAAAGTGACCATTTATTTGGGGGATGTGGGTACCAAGATGTTTACTGAATTATACTCTGTTTTCTTCCATCATGAAGATCTCCTGTCCCAACCAAAGAAAAGGCCCATATGGAACCTGTACCTCCCCACCAGTAGGAATGACTACCTTCTTGGTGTCTCTGGCTCCTTCTGCTATAGAAGTCAACCAGACGATAGAACAGGTGGGGGGGGGGGGTCCTCCCCTCTTTGTCCAGAGCAGAGGCTGTTCTCTAGTCCTCTGGTTCACTTTAGTAGTCTTTTAGGGGAAGGCAGATGAGTTCAAAATGACGTCATTTCCAAGGTTTGACTTAATCCCTGCCCCCCACAAGAATCCCACCTGCACCGCACAGAAACGAACACCTGCAAGGAGAGAAACTTCTCTCTGCTGTCATTAAAAGTGAACCCGGTGCAACAAAATCCAAACCGTCTCGGGTTCGATGAGAACGCATCACTAGAGAAAACCCACGGTGACGCTGCGCGCCTCACTTAAAAAACAACCCACCTGAATGAAGGAACAACAACAACAAAACAACAAGAAGGAATTGTTTCCCACACCATTTGCCCAGCTTCTGCCTCCAAGTGTTCAGTTTGAACCAATTTCCACGCTTGAGTTATTAACTTATGAAAATAGGCACAAGAGGTGGGGGGAGTGCGCACAGATCCCCGGCTGCGTTATTACTCATTGCTATGGCTGAGTGGGTTCCAGCACAAAGGCGTGTTATTCTGCCTGCCACTCTCTCAGTTTTGAACGAAACGCAGCTCGCTAATGGGTTCTGCCTCATATACCTTTCTGTAATCATTACGTTGCCATTCTCTGTAATTTAGCCTGTTTTTCACGAAGAGCGTGTGCATTAGTCAGGCGCACACATGTCTTGTAAGTCCCCTTTCATTTGTGGCTGGAAAGAGAGGTCACGGAGCTGCCGGTCACTTGGGGTAAGGCGCCCATAACGCACCCGTTATGCACTGATCCCTGCAGTATCTGGAAATAGTAAGGGATGGCTATGAAGAGACTCTGAAGACGGAGAGCACCGGGACATCGATGTGAATGAGGAAGGGGATCCGAAAACAGTCAAGAGAAGATGGAACAAGGGGGAAGTCTTCCACTGGACCTCTGTCTGGGGCTCACAATAAACACATTGCCCCCCCAGCCGGTTGGAGACACCTGCTTACAGGCTGAGTGGCTTCAAGTACTCCCCCCAGACTCCTAGACTGCCAGCTGATGCTGAGCTCTGGCTCTTATAGGCACAGGGGTAAGCACATGTGGGCATCCATGTAGCATGTGCACCTCTAAGTACACGCAAACATTTTTCTTTTGAAAGAAAGAAGAGCTAGCCTATACTAACTTGAGCCAAGTGTATCATGGAACTGAGTGATGTCATGCTTCTAGAAACTCCAGCATTGGTTGCAGAAATCAAGACCTGTCAGTGTTCACTGGGGGGGAGGGGGCGTCTGGAGGGGGAGGGTGGGCTCGGACAGTCAAAATTGACAGTGAAGAAAACAACTGCAAAAGAACTTGAGGCGACACAGGAAAAGCTGGGACACACTTAAGATTTAAAAACAAACAAACAAACAAACAAACAAACAAACAAAAACCAAGTCTGAATTGCTTGCACTAGCTACTAGCAGGTCACACAAGGCTGGGCACTTTGCAAACAGGTGCCCCTAGAACAGCCAGAGAGAAGCCCAGGAAGCCAATCAGGTAAGAATTCTCTACCAGATTCTTTCCCAGTCAGCTGTGTAGCCACCGACTCTTGTCTGAGAGCAAGTGTGTTTCTTTTATCTTCCTCGAAGTGCTAATGAATGCTTTGGTTTTCTTCTTTCCTCCTCATTAAGACAAATGAGCTCTCTTCTGCCCCCAGGAAGCTGCTCTAACCCCCTAAAGCAGCCACTCTCCTTCCAGCTCAGCAGAGCTCACAACTCTCTAAGAGACCCTGTCCCGTCAGGTGGCCTAAGGGCTTGCTAGTTTAGACTCAGCCTCAGGGCCTCCCCAGACTGCTTTCTGCTCTTGGAGCCATCTTGGGGCCTAGCAGCTTGTTTGAGGTTATATCAACCCTGGAGGTCCTGGCAGAGCCACGAGCATATTACATTTTCATGGTAGTGTGTCCGGAAGAGGCTGCCAGGTTCGACAGGATTTAGGAAGACTGTACCCTCAAAAGATAGACCATGCAGCCCAATCTTGTTCACCTTACTTTTGAATCAGAATCTCTCACTGGCCTGGAAGTCACAAGAGGAGCTACAGGGATCGGCCTGTCTTAGCCTCCCCAGATCCTGGCCTTTCTTTATGTTGGTGCTTATGTGACAAGTGTTGTGTTTATAAAAAGATAAAGAGGGGGGATATGTTCTATGGAGGTCTGGGGCGTCAGGCTCACGCTGAGACATCCCTTCCTCTTGACACAGAAGGTATAGTATAGAATAGTTTATTCAGGGCATGGGGAAGGGAGTTAAGAGGGTGGTAGGAGCAGGGGGTGGGGAATTGAGAGAGAAGGGACAAAGAGGGAAAAGGGTAAGAGCAAGAGAGAACAAAAGAGAGCAAGAGAGTGAGGAGGGGGCAAGCAGCCCCCTTTATACTGTCAGGCAAACCTGGCTGTTGCCAGGTAACTGTGGGGGTGGAGCTTAGACAATGCTAACAAGCATTTTATCAATTGAGCTATCACCCCAACCCTTTGCTCCCCTTTTAACGGTATGAGATGAAGCAAAGTGGTGTGTAGAGACCCACAGTGCCAGGGAAGTGGCCCAAGGCAGGAAGCAGTGTCCCTTCACTCTGCTTGCCCACTGTGATCAGGGCCCCACCTAAGACCCCTTCTCTGCTTCCCAGTGCTAGCACCAAGCCGTCAGATCCTGCTGACTGGAAGATGAAGTGAACTCTGCTTTACTCGGAGACAACTGAAGGTAGAAAGAAGGGCTGCTTGCAGGTGCAAGGGAATGGTAGGCCTCTGGGACACAGCTCCGACTCACAGTGACCGGCGAGGATCCCATCACAGATGGCCCCATCTGGTTGCAAATCATAGGTGACTGCCAAACCGTCAGAGGAGAAGTGAGAGGGCCACCTGAGGACTGTTCTTGGGGAGTCAAACCCGAGCAAACATAACCCATTTTTTCTCACCCCACCTGAGTTGGGACCAGCTTGAGTAACAGACCACACCTTACTATGTGTCTGCCTATCACCGTATCCCCCAACCCCCATCCATCCCTAAGTGTCACGATGGTTGATGTAATCATCCTGACAGGATCTAGAGTTACCTAGGAGACAGGCCTCTGGGTAATGCCTGTGAGGGATTCTGGGTAATGCCTGTAGGTTAATTAAGGTGGGGAGACTTCCTTTAATTGTAGGTAGCACCATGCTGTGGGCTTAAATCTAATGAAACGATGAACTGGACACCAGCATTCGTCTCCTTCTGCTTCCCGACTGCATGTGACCTGTTCTCATCAAGCTTCTTCTTGCCAGTTCTTCCCCCACCAAGACGGATCATGAGCCAAAAATAAGTCCACCCTCCCTTAATTGCTTTTTGTCATGTATTTGGCCATAGCAACAACAAAAGTCACTGATGTTGGTGGCTACATTAATGAGTCCCGGTCTTTATCTCCTTCACCACATTAGCCATTTTAGGAAGATGTCTCTGTTGCATTAACTACCTTCCCACTGTTCTGTAACATAATCCCTAGGCCTCTATCTATTTGCAAAATTGAGACTCTATTTCAAAGAGCCACCGCTGTCTACTTCCCTCCTGCTGGCCCCTGACAGCTGCCACTCCACGCCTCTCTGAAGTTAGCTGCTCTTAGCACTTCATGTACGCAGAATCAGACAGAATGTTCTTTCACATGTGGCTAATTTTCATTAACTACATCTGGACTCAAGCAAAACCCACGCTGCCGGCGGTCCTGTGAGGTGAAGAACTTTCTCAAGCCTCTGGTCAGAGGATTTGTAGTTCCTAAGGAAAGGATCACACATGTACAGGGTATAACTGCAGTAGCTGGCTCACCGAGTGCGTCCGTCAAATACACCCTCTGTGCTCATGGCCTCACGAGCCAGATTACTGTTTGGAAGCCATTGACAAATCCAAGCTCCCAGAACCCAGAAGTAGGGATACCCACTTCAATGGGGGTTATGTTTTTTAATTCTTTCCCCTTCAAGGAAGGGGAGAGAGCTGACACTGTTGATGGAAAACACACTTAACTGGATCAGCACTGGGTAGCCATGTGCACATCTGTTCTTAACGGGTTTCAGCTGAAAACATACCTAGCCCTGTTTATGGGGAACTAGCTAAACATGGTAAGATTACAACTCACTTGGACGGTAATGGCGGAGTTAGGGGTTGGGGGTGGGGCAGGAGGAAAAACCCATCCACACCCCGCCTGTGTATTTGCTCCTCACACTCGACCACAGATGTGTTGACTGGGCCAGATTTGCTGTGGATTTTAAAAGCCAAAACGGTTCAAGATTAGTTACAGACAAACTCAAGATGTTCCCACAGCCTTTCTGAGACTCGGCCTCCCACCTCACCTCCATGTGAGCCCAGGAGGAGACTACAGTTGGGATGTCACTTTGAATTTTGAGTTCTGGCCCATGAGAAAAACAGTGTGCTAGCTACTCACCCAGGGAGGACATAGAACACCTTAAGCAAACAACTCAAAACAGCAGGGGTGGGAGGATTTCCTTTGGGTCAAGGTTACAGCTCATAAGTTGACTTGTTCTATTGGTTGTAAGTCTGTGGCACGAAGATCACTATAGTGAGAGCATGTGGCATACACCTTATGGCAGACGAGAGAGAGAGAGAGAGAGAGAGAGAGAGAGAGAGAGAGAGAGAGGAAGAAGATAAGGGGCTTGGTTTCCTTCACCTCCCACTAATGACAGCAAATCCTGTCCCATCAGAATTATACTCATGGGTTAGGTCATAACCCTCAGTCAACCAATAACTTCTCAATGATTGATTAGGTCCACTAGCTGAGGCCTAAAATTTCAACACAGAAGTCTTGGGAAGACATTTTTATATCTAAATCACTATGAATACCAATGCCCCACCTTACCCAAGGGGGGGCTGGTTTGTGCTGAGGCCTCTTTCTGCAGGCTCTGTGTTCTCTCAGGATCTTTTGACTCAGAACCTACAGCTCCAGTCTGAAGCTACACTGTCAACTCCAGCACAGAGCTGAGCAATCAGTCTGGGATGATTTTCTTAGAGCCTTGGTACTTTAGCAACTGGCTAATAATGGCTTCAGCAGACTAAGACTGGGAGGAAGTAGACCCTGTGATCTACTTTTCTGAGTTTTGCCGAACTGGAAATCACTGGTTTTTTTTTGTTTGTTTGTTTTGTTTTTGTTTTTGTTTTTTTTTTTTACGTGATGACTCCAGTATTGAAGGCAAATTAAAAGCACAGCCCTGCTGTGGCTTTGGAGCCCCTCATGGGTCCGTTGGTGTCTCCCCAAGTGGGAGGAAGAGGCTTCATTGGCTTTGCCTACTCAGGGCTCTGACCACCCTCCAGTACAGGAATGCCCCATCTTAGGCAAAAGGTGTCACAGTTTAGTATCCTTCTCCATTTTCCTTCTGAATGCCATCAGACTCCATGGCTTGAAACTTGCATTCATTTGGAGACATCCATCCATAATGCAGCTCTATAAATTGATATCAGTCTATAAAACTCACCACAGGATACAGAAATAATAGTCACACAGCCTCAGAAACAATCAGCTGAAATTGACATCTGAAAGCACACCTCCTCCTGCGTCCCCCCCCCCCACGTGGGGGTGGGCGGGCTGTGATTGGTAAGGGCTTTATCCCCACGGGACCTCATGTTGTGAGTGCTCACCTAGTTTAGTTCATCAAAAATCACTTCTTTTAATAAGCAGTCCACAGGAAAACAATTATGGGTGGCAGTTTCATTATACAGGAAGTTCTAGAACAAAGAACCCATCGACCACAATTCTGTGACCTATTAGATGATACAGAATTTTAATTAAAAAACATTAACATGTTAAATTGATGGCAAGAAGGGTACTGCTCCAAGGTGTTAGAAAGAAACTAGGAAGGCAAAATATGGCTGACAGGCTGTCTGAATGAACTGTGCGCTGCACCTCAACATTTGTCATCAGTGGCTTTTTGTCTGAGGCTTTCTGTTCTGTTTGTTTTTCTAAGACAAGTTCTTATTGTCAGGCACTGACTGGCCCCAAAGTGGCAGCCATCATCCTGCCTCTACCTCCCAGATGCTGGGGTTACAGGTCCACGTACCGTGTGTGCACACTTTGGTTTTGATAGAGCAGAATCCAAGCTGCACACATCCATGGGAGGGAGGGTAGTGAGATTCAGGAAGGGAGCTTTCTTTCTCTCTGAGTAAGTCCACAGCACATCCTGAAAGAGGACCATAGTTAAAATCCCTCCACCTCCCCACATGGCTACTACCCCGAGTAGTGCAAGAAGAGCCCTCGAAAGGAAGCTTCTGGTTTGTTTGCTGTTTCCTGAGCAAGGAACTCGATGTTATTTCCAGGTGATTAACTTAAAGGCTTCCTCATTGGGGCTGATAAGTGGAAGCACAGTCTGCTGAAAGCATTGGCTGAACAGGTAGTGTTGTTCAAGCCAGCCTCACTAAATCTAAGCGCACTAGCTTCTGAACTCATACATTAGCAGACTAGGGACACCCAAGTGCTCTAAGCCGGCTCACACACTAGCTTCAGGAGATTTTCTAGAGCTGAAGAGCATCCCATACCTTCTCTAGACAAACTCCTAGGTCATGCTGTGTCAGAGCAAACCCAAAGTTCTGTAAAAGAGTAGACACTTTGCCCCAACCACAGGGCATTGAGCTGTGACCTCTGGGGAAGACACTGGCTTGTGTCCAAGGAGGAAGTAGCTGCCTGAATCTTGAGAGCCCACAAGAACCAGCTCTACACCTGGAGCAGAGAGTATACTCCAGGGCACTAGGTGAGGCTGGCCACTTGTTACTACGAAGGACCTGGATCTTGGGATGCAGAGTGTCAGTCCTACCCTATGGGAGCAAGGCCAACTGCTTCTGTCCTGAGTGAGGAGGGATGACACAGGGGCAGGCCGTAGAGTTAACTACAGACTAGAAGAAAGCCTCCATTTCCTCCAAGGAAGAGACCATTTTGAGACCAGCTCTAGACCTGAGACTGCACAATGCTGAGACCAGACTGGGCCAATGTCCTGTAGTGAACCACAGCTGGGGTCTTGGGAAGATCCTGGAGTGATAAAAGTGAGTTCAGGCCTCAGGACACAAATTATAAAACAGCCGGGTCAAATGGCCCTTGTTTATAACCTCAGTAGTGGGGAGGGAGAGACAGGTGGATCTCAGGGGCTCACTGGCCAGCCAACCTAGCCCACTCGTCCAATGAGAAAACTTGGCTCAAGAAAAACCCAAGAAGATAGTGCCTAAGGAATGATGCCTGAGATTGTCCCCTGGCTTCCACGTACACACAGAACCAGACACCTACACATGTACAGACACACATACCCCGCCTTACCAAAAAAAAAAAAAAAAAAAAAAAAGTCAACCAATCACTGCTGGGTCCCCAGCTAAACAGCGAGGGAGGGAGAAGGAGGTGGTAGATTTCCAAACATCCAGGCTTGACTGCATCAAGTCCTAGTTCACATGTGTTCCTGATTGTACCTTGGGGTACCAGTCAGTGGACCACTCCCTTTTTGCCATACCCATATATTCCTCATTGTGTCAAGGTGAGTGGATAAGCCATGTAGGCCCCGGGCTCACAATAGGTACCCAGGGAGCATAGGTTTGGTTTACTCTTTCTGGGAAAGCATGCACAACTCCACCAAGGAACAGTTATGCACTGAATATTCAGGACCTTAAAAAAATACCATGGTGGTTACAAAAAGAAGATGGCGGAGTACCACCACAGGGAAATCCACCGTATCCCTGAAGTGAAGCAGGTGAGTGACGTTGGAACACTGACCTCAAGCACAGACCTATCTTCAACCATCCTGATGGCACGTAGCAGAGGCCCCAGCAGGAGTCAAGTGTGCATGTCTGAGCCAGTGTGGCTCCTGGACATTGTGCCATCGGGTCCTTACGGTCTCCCATGTGGGAAGGTGCTAGTAATGTTTGGGGAAGCTGGGTCTTGCTTATGTGCTGTAGCCACTGCCTGGGAGAGCTTCCTCAAGGATAAGAGAGGCCAAAGCTGGGTAAAAAATGAGCAGCAGGCTCACGGGGGAGGGTTCACTGTGCCCTACTTGGTCTTGGGCACATGACCAGTTTTCTCGGAGCCAGCACATTTTCCGTTCTAAAAATAGCTCACATTGACCCTTCCCGATATCTTCCCCTCCCGATAAGACCCATGGTTCTGTGTTGTTGTTGTTGTTGTTTGTTGTTGTTGTTGTTGTTGTCCCAGAATTTTTGTGATTTCTGAAAGCAATGGGCAGTGAAATCATTATGCTGTCAGTGCCTTATCTATCACCCAGGTACAACACCTTGAGGACCAATATTCGACCCTTCACTGAGGGAGGAGCCAGCCCTAGGAGGTAAGGGAAGCTCTCCATTTGCCAACCCTCTTTAGTCAGCCTGCCTTCTCCCTCCATCATGAGAAGCAGGGGGTGCTGTGAGCAGCTAACACCCACCCCCATCCTCGTCTGCCATATTAACAGCAGGGCACACCCATGAACCCTGAGGCTGTTGGCCTCTGCCAAGGCCTGACCTAGCCACAGCTGGAGGAGCTTTTAATTGGACGTTGGATTTCTGTCTGTCCTGGGAACCTTCCCACATCGATTTTGGGACACTTCTGGGAAGTTTAGTACACAAGCCTTTTTAAAAGAGGAGGTACCCACCACCAGTCAGGTGACTCCAAGGAGCCGACTGCTTGTTTGCAAGCATGGGGCTATTTTTACATATCTGAGCGAAGGCCTATTAATTGCTGCACAAGCACTTCTAGGGAAGTTCATGTTTCCCGAAGGCCAACTGTTAACTCAAACAGCGCCAAGGCTTCTCAACTGGGCACCGGGGTTGGGGGTGGGGAAACTTGGTGAACTGTTTTCAAGCGACTGCAAAACGCACTCCCTTTCCCTAAAGGGTTAATGGGCGCAGACAAGACAGTCATATTAAGTTATACATGGCAAAGGGTGAGCAGCGGGTGAGCAAGGCGGGCGAGCATAAGAAAAAAAAGCGTAGAAAGGGGAAGATGGGAAAAAGAAAACCGCAAGCGTATACACCACCCTCCCCCACCTCTCTCACCCCCACCCCCACCCCCACCCTCCCGCTGAACATTATATGTACGGGCTACAGATTGGAGCGAAGTTAAATTTGGCTCACAGGAATAAGGAAAGAAAGAAAACAGATCAAGTTACACAGAATCCTATTCAGATTTGAGCTTGGGCCTCAGCACACAATGCCTAGCTAAAGAGAACAAGGCCATGGTGTGTTGTGGAAAACCCACGCCCACTTGCTTTCCTTTCCCTGTAGTCATCTGCTGGCCCGGCCCTGGGCTTGCGGGCTAATTCCCTGCTCTGCAGGTGGAGACGGATAAAACAGACCGAAATGGTGTAATGGACTGCAGGAAACCCTGCTTTCAGAACTTGATCATCCTCCAGAAAGGAAACATGCGTGGACTTTTCTCCCGACAGCAATCTGTTTTCTTAGGGTGCAGCGAGAGGCCTAGTGGCCAGGGTAAATAAAACAGCCAGTGGCCCGGCTTTTGGCAGGCTGAGTTGCACAGGAAATTTGAAAAGACCGCTTCCTACACTCTGATTCCAATCAAGAGTGAGCTGTCAATCTTGCAGGACTGAGACACTTGAAAAGCACCAGCCAGGAAAGACGCTTCGAGGGGGAAACCCGAGTCACAGGTGTGTGCCTGGAACCCTCCCGGGCTCCCTCAGGCTGGTTCACCTGGCTAGAACCCAGTCCCAGAAGCTGGATTCTCCAAGTTCACCAACTGGAGCCAAACAGGATTGCTGGAAAGAAACTCCAGGTGGATTTTGGCTTCTCCTTAGAACAGCTGGGCAGGCTGTCAGGGGAAAATCAAACCCGCTAAGTTAGCCCTGCATGTAAAGTCAGCCAGGAAATGGTCAGGTAGGCCTTAAACAGTAGAGATTAGACTGTCCCTCCAGCAGACAGAGAGGGATCTCCTCTCTACAAAACAGACAGGAGAAAGTTCCACCGGTGCTTCCCAGGGAAAGCGTCACAGTGATCTAAGGATAATATACCATATTGCAGTGGTGTGGGGTCTTTTCAAAAGCCATTCTATCCTATACTGTTTGGGTTTCCCTGACCCTAGGTGAGCCAGGCAGGGAGAACATGGTCCTCACGTACAGCGGAAGAGGATGATGCCTAGCAAGGCTTCTCTTTGTCTCAGAGAACACAGTTTAGCATCTGAGCAGACAGGTGCCAGGTCAGGCTGGGTGGCCCAAGGTCCTCATACCCAGCTGTACATGACAGTCACCAACCTTCATCATCTGGTACCACCTACTCTCCTTAAGAATGTTGCCCTAGGGGAACAAAAATATTCATAGGAGGAGATATGGAGATAAAATTTGGAGCAGAGACTGAAGGAAAGGCCATCCAGAACCTGACCCACCTGGGGATCCAGCCCATACACATACAGCCACCAAACCTCAACAGTATTGCTGGTGCAAAGAAGTGTGTGCTGACAGGGGCCTGATGTAGCTGTCTCCTGAGAGGCTCTGACAGAGCATGACAAATACAGTGGCAGACTCTTGCAGCCAACCATTGAACTGAGAACGGGGTCCCCAATGGAGGAGTTAGAGAAAGGATTGAAGGAGCTAAAGGGGTTTGCAACCCCATAAGAATAACAATACCAACCAACCAGAGCTCCCAGGGACCAAACTACCGTCCTAAGAGTACCTATGGACAGACCCATGACTCCAGCTGCATATGTGGCAGAGGATGGCTTGTTGAGCATCAGTGGGAGGAGAATCCCTTGGTCCTCCCAAGGCTCGAGAATGTCAGGATGGGGAGGCAGGAAGGGGTGGGTAGGTGGGTGGGGGAACACCCTCATAGAAGCAGGGGGAGGGTGATGGGATGGGGGGGTTATGGACAGGAAACCAGGAAAGAGGATAACATTTGAAATGTAAATTAAAAAAAATCAAAAAAAAAAAAAAGTTGCCCTAGGGGTAGAGGAATGACTTAGCAGTTAAGAACACTGGCTGCTCCAGAGGATCCAGGTTCAATTCCCAGCACCTACGTGATTCTTCACAGCCTTCTGCAACTCCAGTTCTAGAGAGCTAATGCATTTTCTGGCACCAAAGTTACATGTGGTACACAGACACACACACAGGGAAAATACCCACATGCATAAAAAAATTTAAATTAAAAACACAGGAGAGACTGTTCTCATCTGGAGTTCAGCAGATGCAGTGGACTGGGCATCTAGTGTCCTTAGTTCTCACTGGGCCATGCTGTGAGGGGAGCCCGGCCTGCCTCTGCAGTGTCGGGACAGTACTCAGAGCATACCCAAGGCTGATTCGCTGAGAGACCCCGTGCATTTCATCCTGTCTGCCTGTGATTCTGTGGATCCTCAAACCTCTGTGGAAAATAAAAAGGCATCATGGGAACTGTGTTCCCGAGTTTTCTGCTTTGCCTTCCGATGCCCTGATGAGCCAGTGTGGAGAGGAAAGGCTTTGTTTGGCTTATTATAGTTCATTGAGGGAAGCCAAGGCAAGAACCTGGAGAGAGAAACTGAAGGGGAAGTCTCTCTCTCTCTCTCTCTCTCTCTCTCTCTCTCTCTCTCTCTGTGTGTGTGTGTGTGTGTGTGTGTGTGCATGTGTGTGCGCACGTGCATGTGTGTAAGCACACTCAGGGAATGCTACTTACTGGCTAGCTCAGATACCTTGAGTAGCCTGGGACACAGTAGCTTAGTCATCATTTTGCCCAATCAAGGCAATATACTGGATATGGATCAAGGCTCTATATACTGCATAGGCCAATCTGCTGATGGAGGCAGTCCCTCAATTGACAGACATCCCTTCTTCCAAGATACGTCTAGATTTATGTCACGTTGACAAAACTGTGACATCTACCAGACCCATCCATTCAAGTCCAACCTCTAGTATCTCAGAATGTATCATTACCTGGGAATTGGGATGCTATGCATATAATTAGTTAAGATGAGGTCACTAGAGTGGGCTCGAATCCAAGATTCAGTACAGTTCTTACTCAAAGGGAAAACACGGATGCCAAGGCATATACTGGGGTGCATGCTGTACATCAGTGAAGATGCAGATCTAATGGTGCTGCTGTGAGCCAAGAATGCTAACAGTTGCCAGCAAACCTTAGCAGTACAAACAAACCCATGCTCCCTCCCTCAGAAGGCTGGTCTGTGCCAGTCTTGGACTTCGTCGCACATTTCTGTCCTGTGAGTCCTGGTGTGAAGTTCTCTTCATGTCAAGCCTCTGTACATCAACATGCTAAGAAACCATGCTGGAAAGGTTTTCAGCCTGTGGTAAATACTCCTCCAAAGCCAGCGTCCAGGCCCTGCCAAGCGCTGAAGACATTTTCTCTGTTGCCTGAAGGAGGAATGAGACTGCGTTGCTATAAAGGGTCTCTCTGCTCCTTTGGGAGAAAAGGAGAGAAAGTATGGTCTTTCGCTTTTATAGCTTGGCCCTGTTTCTCAACAGAATTCCTCTGAAGCATCTCAGAAGTGAGAGCAGCATGCACTTCCTCTTTCGGATGGCGATGGGCTCCCACGTGAATTATGGTGGAAAGGAATACCTTTGTCCTCAGAAACTGAAGACCTGGCCCCTTGATAACTTCCCCTTTATCCTGGTGGCTTTTCTAGAGAAACCTGATAACTTCTTCATGTGACTACAGGAGAAGCCACAGTCTGCTAGAAGCAGAAGCTCTCTTAGGCCGGAATGAAGCCACACGATGCAGCCATAGGCAGGCTCATGGGGGCGGGGAGGGGGCAGACCCTGACAATATTCACACTCGTAACAGGAAGCCTCTCCCACTGGGTGGGAGTGCCTCCCCACGCACCCACACCAGCACCCTGTGTGGTATTGATCAGGCCTCAACCTCCCAGGGTAGCGAGGGACTCCACATCTGTTCTTCAAAGCCCCATGACACCATCCTCTTGGCTCTGGGAAATGTTCACAATACACCACCAGCCTTGGAACTCCGCAGCATTTCCAGTGAGGGGAGCTGTGCACAGGAGGTCCTGGGACTTCACTCGAGTGGGCGGTCAGTGAGATGGCGTTCACACGCCTGACGTGGAATGTCAATCTTTCTCCTTTTGCTGTATCCAAAATCTACCTCTTGCTCTATAGACCCCTCCTAAACACCCTCTCTTTTTTCCTTACCTTCACTCCTAAGTCTTTATTATTTATACACTCCAGAGTTATTTCCCCTCACTAAGTATTTCTTAATATATCAATTTAGGAAATAGTTTTCTTCCACGGAGACAGTTGCATGTTCATGTTTATTACTGCTGTGTTCACAGCAGCAAGGAGATGCACGCAGCCTAGACGTCCATCAGTGGGTGAATGGATCCTTTAAATAGGTGCTTTGCACAGTAGGATACTATTCAGCAGTGAGGGAAAAATTAAATCTACGGGAACCAAGTAAGGTGACCCAAAGTCAGAGAGACAAAAAGCACATGTTTTCCCTTATATGTGGATCCTAGTCTACACTGCACACATGTATATGTGTAAAAAGGTATGCGTGCATACATATGCATATGCATATGCATATGTATATGTATATGTATATACATATATTTTTTAAATCAGTTTTACACAAGCTAGAGTGGTCTGAGAGGAGAGGCCTTGGTTGGGAAAACGCCTCCATTAGATCGTCCTGTCAGCAAATCTGTGGGGCATTTTCTTGGTGCATGATCGATTCGGGAAGTCCACTGTGAGTTGTGCCACCCCGGGGGAGGCTATCCTGGGCTTTTAAAGAAAGCAAACAGCAAGCTACAGGGAACAAGTCAGCAGGCAGCAGTCCTCTGAGGCATCTGCCTCAGCTCCTGCCTCCAGTTCCTTCCTTGAGTTCTTGCCCCCACTTCCCTCAGCGATGGACTGCGATGGACTGCGGCCTGAGAGCTGTAAACCAAGATAAACCCTTTCCTCCCCAAGTTGGCTTTGGTTGTGGTGTTTTATTACAGCAATGCAAACCTTAAGCAAAACAGGGGGCCTAGGGCAAAAGGGAACATGGGACAAGGGGAAAACTATCTGGGGGAACTGTGATGGGGGCAGGGATAGAAGAAGGATGGGAAGATGAGGGAAGGTAAGCATGAAAACACAGTCTGTGATGATGTCATTACGTGTCGAACACAGTCGCACTGGCTAAGATGTGTACACACACACACACACACACACACACACACACAAAGAGAGAGAGAGGAAGAGTATGAATTATGCTTCTGCCCTTCCCTCTCCTCTGTGGTTAGTGACCAGCATGTAAGAGATACTTGAGAAGTATTTGCTGAGAGGGGCGATGTCACCTGAACCTCTTGTACTCATGCTCTCTTGTCTTCTGTCTTGACTCTTGTCATCTCCACTTGGTCACCCCATCTACAGGTGTTACTCTCTTAACTGAGTCCCAATCTGGACACCAAACAAAGCACTCACAGACTGTGTGTGTGTGTGTGTGTGTGTGTGTGTGTTTGCGTGTGCACATGTGTGACTGTAGTGCATAGTGTGCAGTATGTACAAGTATGTGTGGTTGTGCATGCACAGACACGTGTGTGGAGGCCCGAGAAGAACATAACCTACCTCCTCTCATGTATCTTTTGAAGCTGGGAGATTAGTTTGAATGTATTTGGTCTCTCTCTCTCTCTCTCTCTCTCTCTCTCTCTCTCTCTCTCTCTTTTCTGTTTGTTTGGCTTCTTTGAGGCAGGATTTCTCTGTGTACTTCTGGCTGTTCTGGAACTCAGAGAGCTGCCTGCCTCTGTCTCCTAAATGCTGAGTTTAAAGGCATGTGAGCTTAATAATTTTTCAACATTTCTTTGATAAGAGGTCCCATGGCTCCTCAGGCTCTCACAGCTGGTGAAAGAGGCAGAAGGAAGCCTAGAAGACAGATTTTCTGGTTTATCATGTAGATGAATATGTCACCTATATGGAGTGTATATACCCGGTACACAGTTGTTCCAGAAGGTTCCTTCTCTTGGTTTCTGAACATTTCAGTTTAACATTCACATGCTTTCAAGAGAGTCCAGGTATCTGCATTCAGCCTCCAGAGATATTCCTGGTGGTGAGCTGTGTGACTGGTCTACCCCAGCACAACAGGTTGAGTGATAGGGACACACATTGAAGCCAGCCAGAGTGACTTCCACGTAGAGTGCTGTGCAAACCTCAGAGGTAGATCTGTTTCCAACCCCTGAAGAAGCTTAAAGCAAAGCAGTCTTCCTGGCACAGAAGCCAGCCTCCTTGTTCTCAAGTTGAACACATGTTTTACATCAAGAGGAGGGCTGTGGTCGGGGTAGGGGAGCTAAAGGGAGATTCAAAGCTTCTTCGGTTCTCATAGGTCTCAGCCTCTTCAAAGCTTCATCCCACTCAACTAGAGTGCTTCTGCCCACACTTGGGTGCTGTGGTACATGCATGAGGACTTGTCTGTGGGTCAGAGAACAGGTAGCAGGCTCAGACAGCAGTCTCCCTGCAGATGTTTTCCTCCAGGACGGACATTTCCCTTCAGTGTTTGCTGAGCTCCCTAAGCCATAGCTGAGTGCACTTTCTGTTCCTGGCTGTTCACAAGGCCATGTCAAACAGTGGGATGGTGCAAATGAGCTCAAGCTATCGGATGGGGCAACTTCTACTCGGGATCTTTGCAAGTGTCAAGGTCAACATGGGATGGGCGTCTAGCTGTTTGTGAGATGGGGGGTGGTACATACACCCTCTCCAGGCTTCAGAATAATGCAAAGAAGGCAGCTGGAAAGTGACAAGGTAATAGGCATTTGTATGATGCTATTTCTGAAATAAAGCAGTAGAGGGGGAAGAGAGGAGGGGAGAAGAAAAGACAGAGAACAGGAGCCAGAGTGGAGGGGAATTACCTTCATTTACCTCCTTATTTTACTAAACTTCTTATTTTCGAAGTCTTCATTTTCTAGAAAAGTTGGTAATTAATGCAGGGACTCTCCCTATACCTCACACCCAGTCCCCTGAGTAGGTCTATTTGTCACCATTAATCACAATGTAAATCAACTGAATTCTACGGTCTATTCAAGTGTCTACAGAATTTCACCTCAATACTTGGTACAGCATCTACATTTAGTTATCATATCTGACCCATTCCTCTCAGTCATGACAATTTCCCAGACACGTTTCTGAAGCCTGTGGCCATTTTGAGAACTGTTAGGTAGAGTTTCTGTTGGTTTGAGTTTGTTATTATTGTTTTGGGTTTTTTTTTTTTAATCACAATTGGGTGATAAAACCTCAGAAGTGTCATCCTCACACACGACATGAATACCCATTATGGTGACATCTCGCTTGACCAATTGACTAGGATGGTGCTTGTGGTACCTCTCCACTGCGAGACTCCTTCCACTCTTTGAAAGGAAGTCATCATGCCCAGCCACACTTGAAGAGTTCGGAGTTCTATTTCGTCCATGAGGGTGGACTGTATATACATTATTTGAAATTCTGTTGCACCCTGGAGACTTTTCTATTTTCTTCCATTCATTTAATCAGACATATCTGTGTCTAGCTATCTAGCTCAGTGTGAAACCAGGCGTGTTAACTTTGAACTTGAGTTACTTAGACTGTATATCACATTGCTGCTCGAATTACTCTACCTAGGACTACAAGAAACTCAGACTTCTTTTGTGCCCCTGACATATGATGTTGCTTGTTTTTTTAAATACTCTCATTCCTGACACACTCAAGTGTTTACTCTCTGCCTGACCTCAGGTCATCCATGGGCTATGAAGAGCTGTTAGGGGTGGTAGAGTAAACTAAAATCTGGGCATAAGAGGATGGAGGGATGGCTCAGTTGTTAAGAACACTGGTTACTCTTGAAGAGGACTTAGGTTCAATTCTCTTTTTTTTCATAATTTTTTTAATTGACAATACATCCCACTCACAGTCCACTCCTCCCACCTCTCTCTCAGTCCCACCCTTACAAATCCCTCCCCTCACTACCCCCTCCACTTCTCCTCAAAGAACAGGAAGCCCCTTTGAGAACCACTGGATCCTGGGACATCGAATTCCAGCAGGACTAGGCACCCTCACTTCCACTGAGGCCCAACCAGGCAGTCCAGGTAGGGGAAGAAGACCCAATGACAGGCAACAGAGCAATAGACCACTCCAATTGTTAGGGTACCCACGAGAAGACCAAGCTCACATCTGCTACAAATGTATGTGTGAGGGCTAGATCCAGTTCCTGCATGTTCTGTGGTTGGTGGTTCAGTCTTTGTGAGCCTCCATGGGCCCAGGTTAGTTGACTCTGTAGGTCTTCTTGTGGTGTCCTTGACCTCTCCAGCTTGCTCAATCCTATCCCCAACTCTTCTGTAAGACCACCCAAGGTCTACCTGACCTTTCCCCTTCACTTCTTGATGAATCCTCTCAGGAGACAGTTACGATAGGTTCCTGTCTGAAAATTCTACCAGAGAACTCCTACAGCTGATAAATACCTTCAGCAAAGTGAATGGATAGAAAAATCCACTCAAAAAAATCAGTAGCCTTCCTTTACATAGATGATATAAGGACTGAGAAAGAAATTGAGGAAACATCACTCTTTACAATAGCCACAAATAATATAAAATATTTTGGTGTAACTCTAACCAACCAAGTGAAAGACCTGCATAACAAGAACTTCAAGTCTTTGAAGAAAGAAGTTGAGGAAGATATCAGAAGACAGAAAGCTCTCCTCTGCTCATGGATTGGTAGGATTAAATAGTAGAAATGGCCATCTTACCAAAAGCAATCTACAGATTCAATGCAATTCAATTCCCATCACAATTCCAACACAATTCTTTACAGACCTTGAAAAAGCAATTCTCAACTTCATATGGAAAAACAAAAAACCCAGGATAGCTAGAATAATTCTGAACAATAAAAGAATTTCTGGAGGAATAGCCATCCCTGACCTCAAGCTGTACTTCAGAGCAATAGTAATATAAAAACAAAACAACAACAACAACAACAACAACAACAACAACAAAAAATGATATTGGTGTAGAAACAGATGGGTTGATCAATGGAATAGAAGTAAAGATCCAGCAATAAACCCACACACCTATGGACACTTGATATTTGACAAAGAAACCAAAATCATACAATGGAAAAATGAAAACAACTTTAACAAATGGTGCTGGGCTACTTTGATGTCTGCATGTAGAAGAATGCAATCAGACCTATATCTTTCACCCTGCACAGAACTCAAATCCAAGTGGATCAAAGACCTCAACATAAAACCAGATGCATTGAATCTAATAGACGAGAATGTGGAGGACCAGCCTTGAACATAAGGAGACAACTTCCTGAACAGAACACCAATGGCTCAGGAACTAAGATCAACAACTAATAAATGAGACTTCATGAAACTGAAAAGCCTTTTGCAAGGCACAGGACACCATCAACAGGACAAAACGGCAGCCTACGGAATGGGAAAAGATCTTCACCAACCCTGCCTCTGACAGAGGACTAATATCCCAAATATATAAAGAACTCAAGAAATTAGACAACAACAAATCAAATAACCCAGTTTTAAAAACGGGTACAGAGCTAAACAGAGAATTCTCAACAGAGGAATCTTGACTGGCCAAGAAGAACTTCAAGAAAAATAAATGTTTAGATTCAATTCCTAGCACCCGCAATGCAACTTATGGCCAACTGTAATTCTGGGGGAATCTGACGCCCTCTTCTGGACTCTGAGAGTATTGCATGCATGTGGTGCACCGAGGCAGGCAAATTAACCTTACACATACAATAAAAACTAAAACAAACAAAAAATCTGGAATAGAGGTGTGTGCTTTTTGTTATTATTATAAGGTTTTTCACAAATCCCACACTTAGCTGACAGAATAGGAAAATAAATATGTGTCTAGATGAACTGTCTGAATATTTCGTGTGTACCCATCTGTACCTGTACTAAGCTAAAGTTGATTCCATACTGGCCTCTCTAACACTAAGCCATTACCATGTGAACAATCCCAGTCTTTCCCTTGTCTGTAATTCTCACTCTAACTGTTAGAAACATGACTGTCTCTCCCCACTGTCCAGTCATTTCACTGTTAGAACACGTAAGCCATAGTATTAGAATGTGCATCTCAAAGAAAGCAATTATTTTTAATTTTTTTTAAATTTTATGTGTGGGGGTAAATAACACTTCTGAAAGTGCTGTTGGAGTTTGATCACCATTGTGCGGGCTGAGGAAGGTGGATGCTCCATTTAACTGCCGTGTTTACAGTCAGGGCCTTTAAGAGAAGGTTAGGATGAGGAAAGGTCACCAGAGTAGTCATGGCTGAACCCTGGTTGGCTTCATGACTGAAACCAGAAAACACACCCATAAACACACACACACACGCATACGCACACATGAATGCATGCACCCACGCACACATGCAACCACGTATGTGTGCTCACTCTGTATCTCTCACTATGTGTTCCTTTGCATCACTCTGCCAGTGAGAGGCTATCACTTGTGATGGCCACTTGACATCGAACCATTACTAGAAGCCATAACAAATGGCCCATGTTATAAGCATACCAGTATCTTGAAAGCCTAAGCAGTCAGGATGATTGTAGACCTAACACAATAGTTTCTCCACATATAATGGCTAATCTTTGCTTGAAACTTGGTGGGGTTTAGTATTACTATAGAAGCAATCCCCTTGGCATGTTTGTTGGGCATTTTCTAGATTAAGTTAGTTGTGGGCTGGAGAGATAACTTAGTGGTTAAGAACACGTTTGTTATTACAGAGGACCTGGGTTCAATTCCCAACATCCTTCTGGTAGCTTACAATCAGGGGAACCAATGCTCCCTACTGACCTCAGTGGGCACCAAGCATGCACAGGGTTCACAGACAAGCAAAATATTCATATGCATAAAAATGAAATAAATCTAAGAAAAATAAGAAAGAATTTAGATTGACTGAGATGAGCTGGGGAAAATCTTCCTAAATGTGTCCAACCCCTGGGCTGGAGTCCTGGACAGAATACAAAAGAAAAGTGAGCTGAACCCCAGTAACACATAAGCATACTGTGCCTGAGTGCTGACATACTGTGGCTAGCTGCCCTACACCCCTACCACGGGGCCTTCCTTGTTGTAATGCTCTTGGAACCTTTCTTAAATTGGGCACCAGGATAAACCCATCTTCTCTTCCCTTATTTCTTCTAACAGTAATGAGAAAAGTAAGTCACATCTAGTGCCAGCAGGGCAGCAGGTGCCCAAGCTGGGCCTGTCTTTCCCACACAGGCGAAGCCATGTATCTGATTGCTCAGGATTAGGGCTGGTGATAGCCCAGTTTACTCTGGGGCGGGATCTCTAAGCTCACGTGCTTCCTGTCATCCTTCTGCTCCTCCGCTCCTTCCCCCGGCTGAATCCTCACCCCACCCCACCAATGTCTGCCACTCAGCTGCTAAGTCCCTGCAGAGACCGGAGGGCCACCACCCCTCAACATACTGGAGGGGTTACCCCAACCAACATGCATATATCCACAAAAGTCCTTCTCTCAGGGAAGCCCAGGAGAGAAATAACTATTCCGTTAACGATTTCATTTTTGTTGGAACTGATCCACATCTTTATATTGTCATAGAAATCCAATAGGGAACTTCCATTTTAAAAGAGAGGAGGTGCATAATTAAAAAGAAGAAAAGACAGCTCAGCGGAAGCTGTACTTAGAGATCGGGAGCCCCAGAGTAGACAGAGAGACTTGAACTACCAAGGACCAAACACCACGACGCAGAAAATGTTCCCCAGAGAGATGATCCTGGCTCCTGTCTGAAGACACAGACAGATAGTTGGGGACCTATGGGACACAATGGAGGATCTTGACTGTGCAAGGCTTCATGTGTGGGTGTCAGCTGGTAGGAGCCCCGATCTGGAAAAGAACTGCTGATTAAAGTGTTAGAAGCAGGAAGTGGGTCCCCAAGATAGGAGAGCCCTGTGCACTTTGGGTCCCTACAAGTCTGCAGCTCTGGATAGCAGTGACTTTCTGCAATGTTGTCGTCTGGGGTGCAGTGTCCAGCAGCAATCAGAGAAGGAGAGAACTTTTGACTTTTTCTTGGAGGTTAGGCCCACAGCCAATCAGAATACTCAACCTTGGGGTCCGGATTGGCTTTTTATTGGGCGCGGTTCCTCTGATCGCAAACGTGATGGATGTTTATTGCATGAAATTTGGAAGCAGAGAAAAGCAAATGAGAAATTTAAATGGACCAGCGTCATCTTTCCACCTAACTAGACTCATTTATCAGTCAGACATTTTTATTTCCCAGCCTTTGGAAAAATATAGACTGTAAAAAAGAGAAGGGGAGAAAGCGTGTTGGGAATCCGGGCAGGGCGAGGGGCGAGCCGCCACCCACACGGACTGGGAGCACACTGAACAGATGGAAAGCGATCCTGCCACCAGAATCCTCCGCAGCTCCGAGGGGAGAACGAGGTTTAGAAGATGGATGTGGAGAGGGCAGAAATGGGTGAGGCACTCAGAGTTTTACAACCAAACACGAGTAGTGAGAAGCTTGAGCATCCGGCCTACAGGAACGGCACGCAAAGCTCACGGATGAGTGAACATTTCCATCCCCTTTTCCAAGTTCAACACCACGGGTGACAGTTTCTGGCACTGGTGGACACTGTTAATCTGAGCTATCACGGCCATGAATCCACATTTCTGGAGACAGGGACACTAACAGGCAATGTCCTTGTTACAGCTTTACTGGCAGCTTTGAGAGTAGGCACTGTGGCTCCCAGGGCCATCTTTTTGTCATTTTATTTTCTCTGTATGTGTGCAATCATACATGTGACTGTGGGCATGTCTATACTATAGTGTATCTATGGAGGTCAGGGGACAACCTCAGGTGCTGGTCCTTGCAGATCAGGGGACAACCTCAGGTGCTGGTCCTTGCCTCCCACCCTGTTGCTTTTGTAGCTATAATTTTGCTTGATTTCCTTTATTCATTGGACATTTCTATTTCTAAAGAAATGCCTACATCTACCTCTGACCAGCCCAGCTGTGGCCAGCACATATCTTCCTTATCTTGCTGGGATAAGGGAAATGCCTAGCTGTCCAGGTGGGCATGTTGGAGCACAGATATTTACCAGACGGGTTTGGGTCCCTGCATGGTCTTTCATTTGACAAAAAGTCCATGTAGATATTCTTACATTGTCAGTAACAATGGTTTGTGTGTGCGTGTCTTCACATGCAGGACGAGCTGCCCAAGAACTTTCTATACAACAGCTAAGATCCTAACACTTGTATTTAACAGCTGAGGAAGATGGACCCCAGAGAGTTTAACCGAGGTACTCCAGGTTATTTATACAGTTTGCGTGTTTTTTTTTTTTTTTTTTTTGGAGCTGGGGATCGAACCCAGGGCCTTGCGCTTCCTAGGCAAGCGCTCTACCACTGAGCTAAATCCCCAACCCCAGTTTGCGTGTTTTGAAGTGGGGGCTAACTCAGTTGTTGTGGAAGCTGACGCTGTAGCAATTCTTTTTTTTTTTTTTTTCTTTTGTAGCAATTCTTATGTACAAAGCAATTCTTATGATGACTCCAGGTGAGCTGGCTTTAGAGTCTGCATGTTTCTACCTTTAGTCTATTGGTCAAAAGCATCTGGATCTCCCAATCGCTTTATCTGAAGAGCTCGAGTGACAGAGAAAATACAATCCGTATCCTCAGATCTGGACGGACAAGTATGACAATCTGTTTCAATTGTCAACTGGACACATTCTAGGCTCACCTGGGAAGAGACTCCATAAGGGATTGTTAGATCAGGTCGGCCTGCGGACATGAGTGGGGGGTTGTCTTGATTGTTAAATAAGGTGGAAAGCCCCTTATGTGGGCAGCATGATTTTACCTGTTGGGAAGAGCACTGGACACAACAGCCAGCAGAAAGGCCCAGTGTGCATCTTTATTTCTCTGTTCTTGGGTGAGATGTGACTAGCTGTCTTGATTCCTTCCACCTAAACCCTCCATTGACAACGACGTGGAATGGCAAAGCCAAAGAAACACCTTCCTTCCCTAAATTGATTTTGACCAGGATATTTTATCACAGAAAGAGAACACAAAACAAAACAAAAACATCTCAGGCAATGGAGAGCATCTGCAAGACCATGACTGTCCATTCAGCTTCAGACTCCCTCTCCAGGTGTGCTTGTTGAGTGCATTCTATGTGAGAGAGAGAGAGAGAGAGAGAGAGAGAGAGAGAGAGAGAGAGAGAGTATGTGTGTATGTGTGTGATTGTGTTTATGTGTTTGTTTATGTGTGTATGTGTGTTTGTATGTATGTATGTGTGTTTGTATGTATGTATGTATGTGTGTTTGTATGTATGTTTGTATGTATGTATGTGTGTATGTGTGTTTGTATGTATGTATGTGTGTTTGTATGTATGTATGTGTGTATGTGTGTTTGTTTGTATGTATGTGTGTTTGTATGTATGTATGTGTGTATGTGTGTTTGTTTGTATGTATGTGTGTTTGTATGTATGTGTGTTTGTATGTATGTATGTGTGTATGTGTGTTTGTATGTATGTGTGTATGTGTGTGTGTGTTTGTGTGTGTATGTGTGAGAGAGGGGGTGTGGAGACATATGTGTGCCAGTGTCCAAGAAAGAGGTCGGGAGAAGCCATTGGATTTTATTGGAACTGGGGTTACAGGTGGTTGTGGGACAGTACATGTGGATGTTGGAACCAAACCCAAGTCCCCTGGAAGAGCAGCAGCCAGTGCTCTTAACTGCCCAGTTGTCTCTCTAGCCCCACATCACTATTTTCTTTCCTCCTGAGACACAGACTGAGTGGACTTCAGAACCACTCCTTCCCAGACAGAAGGTGCAACTGAGCTCAGGACGCAGTCTGATGTTGGTTTTGTTCTGCGCATTCACAGCACGAGTGAGTCATTGGAACTCTGGGCAGCTCTTTTATCTCTCTGGGCTTCTGACAGTTCTCACAGACAAGGACAGAGACAAGGAAGAAGTCTTATTATCTAGAGATTTCTTTCATTCACTGCCCACAGTGCCCAGGACCCCACCAAGCACTCATCAGAGTGACTGTCTTGGGGAAACCCCAGAGGACTAGGACCAACACCCAACTTAGCAACAAGAATGAACTTTGCAAGTTTGGGTTGACCAAAAATGAACTTAGCTTTCCAGGAGGGCTCGTGATGAGCAGAACACCGTCTCCATGAGGAAAAAAAAAAAGATACAAGACCAATTCAGAGTAATGGTGTTCAAGGCTTAAGGTATGGGGACTGTACTGTATATTTGTACAAAGTACTAAAAACTTCCAAAGACCACCCTTCCACCACAAATTGCCTTTATGTGGACTTTGGGCCACCATTACAGAGAATGTTGTTGAGAACATTTTTTTTTTTTGTAGAAGTCAATTTTGAAAAATGTTTTTCAAAACCTTCAAGTGGGTACAGAAGAAATAGTTCTGATGCTGGTTGGTTGGAATGGTTCCTGGTCAAATCCTCTCGAGGTGATTTTTAAACTCTGAACAAAAATTGAGAAAAACAAAGCATATATTTGGAAGCTTTGGGAGCAACCGAGGCTGACAGAGAAGTTGGGATTGGCTTTTAGAAGGAGGAACTCCACTGGGTTAGAGCAGGCCTATACTGCCTTTCCCAAGGCACCTCCAGGTTGTTGGCAGAAAAGTGCCATGAGATGACGGAGGACAGAATGTGGACAACCACAGTGATTAGAAATGGGGTCGGGGTTCTGGAAGTACTTAAAAGTTTTAAAAGTGAGTTGTTATTTCATCTCTCACCCACCAATTAGGAGACAGAATTTAGAGTTTGATTCCTGCCAACGTTCCAAAAGAACTTTTGAAATGCCCTAGGAAAGTCACAAAACCCTAGGCTAGGGGACGTTACACTGAGGGCCAAGAGACCATGTCCCAGCGATTAAATTTTTTCTCTCAGTCTAAGGAGAAGTGTTGAGCAAGGATATATTAAAGACTACAAAGCCAGACTTCTACATCTTGAAGGTGATATCCACAAATAACCACCCGATGATGTCAAAGAAAGAGAGTCCAGAATTTCTGCCACCATTACAAAGAGGAACAGCATCAGTAAGAAGTTTTAGATGGCCGAGAAAAAGGTTTTAAAAGTGATTTGTTAAAGGTTATCTTATGACCAGTGGTGGCACAGAAGAAGACAAAGCATGGCCTGTGTGAACTGGCCCTCTTGTACATCTAAGACTGATGAAAAGAAGTTTCCCTGTGAGGCAGATTTCTATTCTGTATGAATAGAGGAGCATCCCAAGGCAAGAATATGGGAAGTAGTCAAAGGCTTCTTCATCTCTTTGCTTAGGATCTTTGAAATATCAATAGAAGATTTATCACAACAGAAGTGAAAATATTGGTAATAGAGAAATAAAAAATGTGTTAAGTCCATTCCCTGAGGCTGCCCAAGCAACAACCATTGCCACAGAATCAAGCTGCCATACAGAAAGACCAATGTTGAGTTTCCTGTATAGTTCCCTACTTCAAGATCATTAGCCAGCTACTTTTGACATACAGATTACAATGGATCCCTTTCTATATGAAGAAGAAGGAATAATATGAAGGAAATCAACACATAGTCTATGTGTAGGTTACCACCACAGCTGAGAGACTCTTGGCCAAAACCACTATCCCAAAGGCTTACAAAATATTAATAAGATCACATCCCTCTTATCCAAGAGACTCTACAGCAAAGAGGTGAGGCAATGGGCAGACAGCTTTAGGTCCCCTTGTTCTAATTCATACCATATGTGATGGTTTGTATATGCTTGGCTTAGGGAGTAACACTATTCGGAGATGTGGGTGTGTCACTGTGGGTGTGGACCTTAAGACCCTCATCCTAACTTCTCAGAAGCCAGTATTCTGCTAGCAGCCTTCAGATGAAGATGTAGAATTCTAAGCTGCTCCTGCACCATGCCTGACTGGATGCTGCTATGCTCCCGCCTTGATGACAATGGACTGAATCTCTGAACCTGTAAGCCATCCCCAACTAAATGTTGTTCTTATAAAAAAATAAAATAAAAAAATAAAATAAAAAGTGATTTGTATTCAAGGGGAAGACATAGTGACACAAAAGCCAAAGTACATCATATGTTGGAATAACTAAGTAAGAGCTTTTGTTTTCCCTTGGTGCTTAGGTTTAAATCCAGGGCCTTGCACATGCTAAACTACTCTAGCACTGAGCTAACTGCTCATCCCCATAAAAACTTTTAAGTAGCAATCATATGTTTAAAGGACATAAGTGAAAACATAGCCATAATGAGTGAATAGATGTAGAATTGGAGACAGCAATGGATATGTATGAATGTATATATTTATAAAATACATATACATATATACTATATATTCATTTTAAGGTTATTATACAAACTGATGGGTTTCATTATGGTATCTTCACTCATACTATATGCATTATACTTTGCTCTCTATCGCCCCACCCCCACTCCCAGGTGTTTTCCAGCACCTTCCCACCTCCAGCTGGTTCTCCTTTTCACACAGTCTACTATCTGCTTTCTTATCACATGTGTTTCATTATCCTCTCTATCCCCCACTGTCTTAGCAATATATATTTTAAAGAATCCAGTGGAAGTTCCAGAGCTGACAATAAAATATAAAATAACAGTAACATTTAAAATCTTCAAATGAAAATTAAACAATACATATTTAGAAGTAAGAGTCCCAAACTAAAAATACAAATATAGCTTGTCTTTGCAACTTTGTGGGCTCTTCTTTTTCCCATCCTTTATGTCACCTCACCCCTGGCTTTACCCCCTAACACTAGATAGGAGAGAAACAAGGGTAGAAGGGAGAAAGGAAATAGGAAAATCTCTGAATCTAATTTCTTTCTTTCTGTTTCTTCTTTGACCATGACTACTACAAACCACTGTTGTTGTAAAAATATAAAAAATAAAAAAAGTAAGGTTGTCTTTTTATCCTGCTAGGTTCGCCCATAGTACCCCAAGATATTTGCTGGACATCTTGGCGGAAACAACATCCCAACTCCTCGGCGGCCCAGTGTCTCCTGCCGCCACACACTCAAATCGTCACATAAAAGAACACACAACACAATAATCTTTGACCCAGTTGGTAAGATATAACTGCCCACCTAAACATACAAAGCCCAGTACCATCCATCCCTTAAGAGCATTTGTAACAACCTGTAAAGGTGCAGCGTGGAATCTTAACGTCACCCGCCATATTGTCCTGCCATGGCTTCTCTCTCTCCCTCTCCTCTCCTCCTTTCCGTTCCAGTCTCCTCCTCTTCCTTTAAACTTCTCTCCCACCCATCCTTCCTTCTCCTCCAATGACAGGCCTCCTTCTATCCTGTACCTGCCGCTCACCTGTATTTTACAAATTCAGTGGGGAGAAGTTTCTGGTGAAGTCACCTGATTCCTGAGTAGTGACTAGGCAGCTGTCCTTGGGGCAGTGGAATTAGCATCAAAATACAGATAACTCCAGGGCAAACCACAACAAACCACAACCAACTTTCCTAACTGACTCTACCTCTTGGGACCCTAGCATTTAGGTATCCTCTGAAAGGTTCCCAGAATGCCAAACATCACACAACCATGGAAACTATCTGCAGCTGGCAAAACCACATCTCTACTAGAGCATGAGGTAAATCATAGTCAGCTGCTGTGGACAATCTGAAGCAGCCCCATATCCCACCCCTAGGATTAAAATGAAAATGCATTCTTATAATATTTGTACTTTTTAAAGAAGCCAAAATTCCAAAATTTTCACTATACACATGGAAGAAGACTTAAAAAATGTTGGCCATCTTGGAGTAGGCAAAGACTTCTTATAACAAGAAAAAACACTGATCCCAGAACTTAACTGATAAATTGATCATATCAGCAAAAATGAGGGGGAAAAAAGCATAGAAAATATTCAGAATCAGTATAATCAGTAAAGGATTTATTCTAAGCATATATAAAGATCTCCTATAAATTCTTAACAAAGGCTACCCTGGGCATTAGCGGGGCACAGTGTTGGGCTCGTCTCTGAAGACATTTCCACAGGTCAACAGAAAGAAGGAAATCCACCCTGAATGTGAGTAGCACCATCCATGGCTGAAGTCATGTGGGTGTTAGCCTTCTTCTTTCTCTACTTCTGGGTCTGCTGAGATTTGAACAGGCAACCTCACATTCCACCTGCCACAGCCCCATGGCATCTGACCTTTATGCCACTCCTGCCAGATGTGTTGGACCTTCAAACTATGAGCCAAAATAAACCCTTGAGCTGCTTCATGCTGGATGTCTCAACAACAACAAAAAAGCTATTCAGGTATAGAATAGACACTTTACCAGTGGCCAATAATCCTGTACAGGTAGAGAACATGATGTGTAATTAGGGAACAAAATCACAATGAGATCCCATTTCCCACATACTAAATGGCCGATATGCTCAACACCATGAGTGCAAAATGTTGGTAAGGATGTGAAGCAACCAGAACTGGCAGACTGTCAGCGTATGCGTGCTTTATCAGCAAAATGAAATACTTTATTATTACCAACTAGGAGATTGATACGTGGTTCTTATGACCTGTCCTTAACCTATACCTGAGTATCTTATACTCTCTGATGGGCATGAGAGGAACAACCTCTCTTTTCTCGTTTCTCATTGTTGTGAAGAAAGGAAAGTTTGTTTTGGGCTCACAGTTCAGGGTTCTGGGGAAGGCACTGCGTGGGAGAGTGAGACCTCGGATTCTCCTGCCTCATGTCAGGAAACAGAGGGAGATGAATATTGTTCTTAGCTCCCACCCTCTTCACTCCAGACCCATAGCCCACGAGAGGACGCCACCCACACTCAGGGCGACTCCTCCTTTCCCATTCTGTCTGGAATCACTCTCAGGGGCACACACAGAAATGTGTTTCCATGGTGATTCTCAACCCTGTTTAATTAACAAGGTTAACTACTGCAAAGGAGAATCCAGAGACTTGATTGAGACCCTGAGGATTCTTCTTCACTAGCTGTGTCCCTGGCCATGAGACATGCCGCCGCAGTCTTCCCTGAGCCATTTCCACTCAAGTAAAGCCTTTCTGTAATTCATACTTCCTCCAGTGTAGGGTCCCGTAGAGCAGAGATGCTCAACCTGTGGCTTGTGACCCATTTGGGAAATATATCAGATATCTTGTATATCAGTTATTTGCATTATGATTCATAACAGCAACAAAATCACAGCTATGACATGGCAATGAAATAATTTTACAGCTGGGGTCACAGCACAAGGAACTGCATTAAAGGGTCTCAGCATCAGGAAGGCTGCGAACAAAACCACTGCTCTAGAGAAAGAATAGTTTCCACACTGACTCAGTACCAGCTCTGAGAAGCAATGTGTCTGCATTTTGTCAAATATTATAATTTACTGTTAAAATAAAATCCGATTCTTCTCATGAAACCCTTAAGGTTTTTAAGTGCTCACTTTCCACTCCCCAGTCCAAAATCCTGGAAAAGTTCCGGCCTCTATTCCAAGAGCGATGTTGAGAGTAACCCCTACCCCACCCCACCCTGCACCAAGAGTAACTAGAGTGGGCATCTGTCCCAGTGATCGAGGCTCAGGACAAAGGGGGGTTATATCCTTTCATAGCCACAAAGTCCAGGGTAGAGGGATAGGATACTTGCCATCCAGGTTCCCCCAGGACTGTTCTGGCTTTCATGCCAACAGCCCTTCCCAAGAGATTCTCAGCCCGGAGCAAACCAGTATGGTTGCCCTCCTGGCTACAGATCAAGGTCTTCTGGTTAGAGGCCTTGTGTCATTGTCAACCCCCAACCCTCAACCAGCCTTTGGAGGACCTTGGATGTAGTGATTAATACCCTTTCTGCTCCAGCCAGTTCTCCTGGATTGTGTTATACTTGGTATTGCCCCCCTAACCCCCACCCAGAATCTCACACACAGACATAAACTTACATATATACATAGATACATATAGACAGACATAGACACATAGACATGCATATATATAAAGATAAACACACATACAGAGACACATACACACACATAGAGACACACACATACACACAAATACACAGAGACACATATACACATACACACACATGGATACACACATACACATATATACAGATACACGCAGACATACACACATACAAAGACACACACAGACACACCCACATACACAGACACACATACTTATACGGGCACACACACACGCACACACACACACACACATAGACAGACACACATATATAGACACACACACAGAGACACACAGAGAGACACATACATGCAACATACATACACACAGAGACATGCACACATACAAAGACACACATACTCATGCACACACATACATACATAGAGACACACATACACATATATACAGATATGAACACAGAGAGACACACACAGAGATACATACATGCACGTACAGACATATACACAGAGACATGCACACATACAGAAACACACATACTCATACAGACACACACACAGAGACACACATATACATATATACAGACATGTACACAGAGAGATACATATACATACACACAGACATATACACAGAGACACACACACATACAGACACACACAGATACACACACATACAGAGATACATATATCATAAAATATACACAGGTGCGCGCGCACACACACACACACACACACATGCGCGTGCGCGCGCGCACACACAGTTAGCTGCCCACACCCCCTATCTTACTAGAGTTCAACTATACTGTGGAGGTATCAATGACAAATGCTCTCCATAGTCTCTGGTATTGAACACTTGGCCCCATTGATGGGACTGTTTGGGGAGGCTCATGGGGGTGTAGCTTTACAGTATGTCATTTGGGGGGTGGGCTTTGAGGTCTCAGAGCAATGCACTATTCCCAGTTTGCTCTGTTTTCTGCTTGTGGTTTAAGACATGAGCTTGAAGCCATCTTTCTCATCATGGCAACGAGGGACTTTATCCCTCTGGACTTGTGATCCCAAATAACCCCTTCCTTCTAATAAGTAGCCAGGTCATGCTGTTTTGTCACAGCGATATAAGTGTAACTAAACACTCCGGCTGGGCCTGGCCATGCTCACCTGCAATCTCAGCACACAGATGTCAGAGGCAGGGGACCCTATCTCAAGAAGCCTGCAGCCTCTGGCTCCTGAGTACACCTTAGTCATCACCCAGAGCCTCATAAGAATGAGACAAGAGAGAGGAGGGAGGATGAGGGCGAGCCGCAGAGTCATTCTGTAGGTAGAGGAAGGGTTCACAGCCAAGGAGTGCTGAGAGCCTAGAGAAACCAAAACAGAGGGAGACGAAGCTGTCCTCTGGTTCCCAACCCACCAGCACCTGGATTCTTGTTAGTTAAAGTTATTTCAGCCTTCTGAACTGTTCCAGCAAACATCTGTGCCTCTGGAAGCTTCCACGAGTTGAAGGCAGCATGGGATAAGAAGGGTACTCTGCAGGAGAAAAGCAAGAACTAGAGGAACCAAGTGGGTTCCTTAAGCCACAGGGAAATCCCAGGAGGCATTCGGACTTCCTCCTGCTGGGAAACAGCTTCCAAATACCGGAGCCTGCAACTCCTCCCTAAAATCCCCTGGGCCCACGGGATCATTCAGCATCTGTCACAGTGTGCCCACTTTTGGCCTAAATCACTCGAGTGGCAGGAATTAATATCCTATAAGGCAAAAAGAGAGTACCCACCATGTCAACTGCAGTGCATGCTGGGAACAGGGACAGGCCAATGGTCCGAATAAACGGGCACCCATCTAGAGTGATATCCTGGGAAGAAGCCCAGACAGCATTCAGAGTAGGAGTTGCTAAAGGCTCCTGGGGGACTTTGCTTTGAGGGGCATGGGCCACTGAGGCACTTAAATCACAGGGTGTGTGGTGTGTGGTGAGTGTGTGTGTGTGTGTGTGTGTGTGATGTGGTGTATATGTGTGGTGTGTGTGTGTGTGTGTGTGGTGTTTATGTGTGGTGTGTGGTGTGTGGTGTGTGTGTGTGTGTGTGGTGTGTGGTGTGTGTCTGTGTGGTGTGGTGTGGTGTGTGTGTGTGGTGTGTGGTGTGTGGTGTGTGTGTGTGTGTGGTGTGTGGTGTGTGTGTGTGGTGTGTGGTGTGTGGTGTGTGGTGTGTGTCTGTGTGGTGTGGTGTGTGTGTGTGGTGTGTGGTGTGTGTGTGTGGTGTGTGGTGTGTGGTGTGTGGTGTGTGTCTGTGTGGTGTGGTGTGTGTGTGGTGTGTGGTGTGTGGTGTGTGTGTGTGTGTGGTGTGTGGTGTGTGTGTGGTGTGTGTCTGTGTGGTGTGGTGTGTGTGTGTGGTGTGTGGTGTGTGGTGTGTGTGTGTGTGTGTGGTGTGTGGTGTGTGTGTGTGGTGTGTGGTGTGTGGTGTGTGGTGTGTGTCTGTGTGGTGTGGTGTGTGTGTGTGTGGTGTGTGGTGTGTGTGTGTGGTGTGTGGTGTGTGGTGTGTGTGTGTGTGGTGTGTGGTGTGTGGTGTGTGGTGTGTGGTGTGTGTCTGTGTGGTGTGGTGTGTGTGTGTGTGGTGTGTGGCGTGTGGTGTGTGTGTGTGTGGTGTATATGTGTGGTGTGTGTTTGTGTGTGTGGTGTGTGGTGTGTGGTGTGTGGTGTGTGTGATGTGGTGTATGTGTGTGGTGTGTGTGTGTGTGGTGTATATGTGTGGTGTGTTGTGGTGTGTGTGTGGTGTATATGTGTGGTGTGTGTGTGGTGTGTGTGTGTGTGGTGTATATGTGTGGTGTGTTGTGGTATGTGTGTGTGGTGTATATGTGTGGTGTGTGTGGTGTGTGTGTGTGTGTGGTCTATATGTGTGGTGTGTGTGTGGTGTGTGTGTGTGGTGTATATGTGTGTGTGGTGTGTGTGGTGTGTGTGTGTGTATGTGGTGTGTGTATGTGGTGTATATGTGTGGTGTGTGTGTGTGGGTGTATATGTGTGGTGTGTGTGTGTGTGGTGTATATGTGTGTGTGGTGTGTGTGGTGTGTGTGTGTATGTGGTGTGTGTGTGTGTGGTGTATATGTGTGGTGTGTGTGTGGTTTGTGTGTGTGTGGTGTGTGTGTGGTGTGTGTGTGTGGTGTATATGTGTATGTGGTGTGTGTGTGTGCATGTGGTATGTGTGTGTGTGTGTGTGTGGTGTATATGTGTGGTGTGTGTGTGGTGTGTGTGTGTGGGTGTATATCTGTGGTGTGTGTGTGGTTTGTGTGTGTGTGGTGTGTGTGTGTGTGGTGTGTGTGTGTGGTGTATATGTGTGGTGTGTGTGTGGTGTGTGTGTGTGTGTGTGTGGTGTATATGTGTGGTGTGTGTGTGTGTGTGTGCACGCACACATGAGAGATGGGTGGTGGTAGAAGTAGAACTGGCCCCTGGGCCTTGGATCATAGGTGTCCCAAGCAGATGTGTCTCAAAAGACACCAGACAGACACGAAGTATTTCTTGCTGTTCATTTCTTTCCAGCCTTGGTGACAGAGTGTGATGTGGGAGAGGGGGAGGGAAGGTACATTTGGTCACAGCTCAGCTCTTGTTTACCAAAATGTCTTCTGAGCAAGAAAAAAGCCCCAGAATAAAGCAGGGGTGGGGGGAAGGGGGGAGGGGGAGGGTGTCCTCAACTTCCTTGAGCTCACTTGGTTACAACAGTCAAAATTGTCCTTCGAGTTTAGTCCCCCAAAGGCATCAGAGCTTGACAATGACAAATGGGTAACAGCTGTCCCTTAGCCATCAGAATCACAGCTCTTTCATCCCTGTGTGGACTATGGGACACGGAGAGTGTGTTTCTCACCGCCTCCAAGGCCAGACAGGCCAGACTCTGGTCACCAAAGTTTAGACTCAGCCACTATTTGGAAAGCGGTGGCCCAGGCTTTCCCTGACACAGTTGAGCAACTTGAGGCTTTTAACTGCCTTGGGAATTTGGGTGTGCCTCAGATGAGGAACTGAGCCAGGCTTCACTTCCCAGTGGGGCTCAGCTCTGCTCCCAGAGTCCTTGCTCCCAGGCCTGGAATAAAGGCAAATGGAGCTCCAACCAGGAGCCAGGAGCCAGGAGCCAGGAGCCAGGAGCCAGGAGCCAGGAGCCAGGAGCCAGGAGCCAGGAGCCAGGAGCCAGGAGCCAGGAGCCAGGAGCCAGGAGCCCCATTTCAGAGATTGGACGACCACTTGCCTTTCTACCTGACTCATCCTTCCTGCTCCAAGGACACAGAGATGACAACACGGGTCACGTTCATCTCTAGTCACTGTTGGTGACACCCTCCTCCTTGCAGCCCTCTGCACAGTACAACTCCAGGTTCTCACTGCCTCCGTCTTTGAATGTCCCCAGGCTCTGGGAAGCTCAGGGTTCAGTGGAGCCGGTGACTTCACTGTGCCATGCTCAGGGCAGCTGGCATTGAAGGCACAGGCATGTTCCAGAGAGAGCCGGACCTTGCCTCAGTTGTCTCCACACTGAGAGCACCTCCCTGACCAGCCAAGGCCTAACCTGTGCTGTGTCCTAGATACTTGTGGTTAAGAGGGACAACTCAGGCGCCCACCTGCCAGGTTCTAATCCCAGCCCCAGGACTTTCCTTCATGCATTACAGCATTGTTTAAATCGAGTACCTCGGTTTCCCCGTCCCTAAGTAATGAGGAGTTCAGAACTTTTTTTTAAAGCTGCTTGTGACACAGGAAAGCCAAGAGCCACACCTGGCATGAAGGGCAGGCCGGATAGGAATGAAGTGGAGGCACCAGAATCTGAAACAAAAGGCCAGGTCACTTAACCACAAAGTGAGTCAAGGTCCCTTTTAAATAGCTGGCCAGGCTCCCCTCTGAGCTGGCATTGGCTCTGGGGCATGGACAGATGGCAGAAGCCTTTCCTGGCAACTCAGCCTGGAGGCCTCTTCCCTGGGGCTAGCCTTCTCCAGCCTCTACTTCTCTTCTTCCTCACATCTCCACTGACCAAGGCCTAATCTTGTCCTCCATTTACCAAAGGGGAAACAGGCTCAGAGAGGTTACATGAATTGTCTCGGTGGTAGAGCAAGTCAGGGCTGCACTGTGAACTGTCCTGTGCATGCCTGTTATGGGGTCTGCTCACTGAGGATGCCTTTGCTGCCTGGGCCAAGTAGAGGCGGGACCAAGAAATAGGGCTGGGACATAAGCACTGGAACCAGATTCTCACATCACTGTGATCTGTAGGTAGACAGCACAGGGACCTACTGTGCACCGAGGCAGGGCCACCAGATTCCCAGATGAGCCCACAGTTGTACACTGAGGAAAGAGCAGGCTTCTGTGTGGCCACTCAAATGGGTACCCTTCCCAGAACTAGGACAAGGAAGGTAGCATAGTATGAGCCTGGGGTTCATAGCAATGCTTCCAAAGAACCTTTTGCCAACATGTTTAGGCCTTCCACGGCAGTCACTCTGGGGAGATGTAGATGGCTTTCTCTAGATTCATGTAGATGGCTACCAGCTACACACACACACACACACACACACACACACACACACACACACACACACACACACCAGCAGCAGCAAAGGGGATGAGCTTAGCTGTCTGATGTCTGTTTCTTAAGCTTGCTAGGCCAGGGAACTTTTATTTAGAAAATGTTGATTGGGCTCTCCCTGCTCTGAGACTGTTAAGCCTGGGCTACCCGGCTGGAAGCGGCAACACTGTCCCTGTCCTCCTACTGCCAAACTGTAAGGACCCTGCCCCCAATTTCACTTCTGGTAGGTTGGACAGGCACTGATATTCCTTTTAGTGGAGTCTTGAGTTGAAAATTATGGGGTCTCAAACTACTGCCCGTTGCTCCAAATTCCTAGGCTGCCCGGGGTTTTTGTTTTTTTTTCTAATAACATTTTATTAGAACGCAAAGGCTCTCCTCTGTGCCTCACCTCGGGCTGTTGCAATGCTACCCTGGGGCATCAGAGAAGTTGTAACACAGAAGTTTGATTCTGTAAGCAGCATTGGGGAGCTTATATTCTATTGTTTTTTTGTTTGTTTGTTTTTTTGTTTTGTGTGTGTGTGTTTTTTTTTCCCCGGGGCTGGGGACCGAACCCAGGACCTTGTGCTTCCTAGGCAAGCGCTCTACCACTGAGCCAAATCCCCAACCCCTGGAGCTTATATTCTAAATCTCTACAGTTTGGAGCAGTCCAGCTTCTAACCGAGGGTGAATCTAATGCTGGAGCGAGTGTGGACGCGAGTGTGGATCAGGGTGCGGGTGTGTAGACGTGTGTGAGAATTGGTGGTGGGCAGTGGAGGTGATTACCAGTCTGAGTCTATTGATTACTGAGAATGAAGTTGAAGCCAGAGTGGAGCTCAGTATCAAACTGGATCCATGAGCAATTGTATTAATCAGGGTTCTTCAAAATAAAGAATATATGTAGGACGTATTAGACTGCTAACAGGATGTGGTCCAGGTAATCCAGCAATAGCCTTTTCACACTACAAGGCTAAATGTTTAACAGTCCCAAGGTAGAGTCCTGGAAAGACCCTGGCTTCAGTCAATATTGGAATCCCAAAGAAGCCAGTTCTAAAACTGGTGAAGTGTCACAGCAGCAGGGTAGATGGCATTGCCAGAGGGAGTGAGGTGAAACAGGCAAAAGCGAAGTTTCCTCCTCCACATCCTTTTGTGTGACCTACCACTAGAGGCCCAGCTCTGAGGTGAGTATTCCTGCTTCAGAAAATCTGGTAAGAAAAATCCCTCACAAGAGTTACCCAAGGCTTGGTTTTGAGCTGATTCTAGATGCGGTCAAGTTGACAACAGACTAGCCATGTAGCACACTATGTCATCCTATAACCCTCAGCTCACTCTCAGGAGAAGGCACTCACCACCCAGGGCTGCTGTTGCCAGCAAATGATGTCAGATGTGCAGAACTCATCATGTGGGGCCTTTCCAGGGCCCCCAAAACTATTCCCAGGAACACCATGGCACTTCTTGGGAGGGTGCCTAGCATGCATTAAATGCTCAACCGGCTCGCCCACGTGCCATATTTGGGGTATAGATATTTTAATAAGATGATCTCCTTTTTCCCTGGGTGCAAATTTGGGTCATCTTGAGAATGTGACCTTCTGTCATAGTTTCCAATACGCAGCAATAGTCACTTGGCCTGCAAACAGGACACTGGTGCTCTGTGCATAAACCGATAACGGTAACCTGGGAAGCAGATGGCCCTGTCTGTATCCCACAGACTTTCAGAGATGACCTCCCCCTCCCCCAGGCAAGGTGTGCATGACTCCTGCTGGAGCTAACAATGAGACATTTTAGATTCCCCAGGGCAAACCGGAGCAGTCCTGCTCTCTGTCAGCAGTGAACTCTGCCTAGACACAAAGGAGTTTATCTCCCTTAGCTATAGTTTTTACTGCAGTCAGTTGCCTTGTATATTTAGGGGGTGGGGATTGCCTAAATGGTTACTGAGACGCAGCAGGGAAAGAAGGGAAGAGGGTGGGAAGCTGCCCTTTGACCCCTACGTTGGCAAACTTGCCTCATTAATCAGACCTGTGCTGGAATACAATGTTGTTCATGTTCAGGGAATTAAAACTTGAAGCTAAAATTGTAGCAGGAGGTAATCAGAGTGCAGGCAGCCTGTCTCCCACCATAGATTTATGGTGTTTACTCAACAGTGGATGGGAACGTTCAGGGAAAGAACACCTCTCCTCCACTCTTTTTTCAAAACACATCATCAGCCCACAGTGATCAAGTTCCCGATTTCCAGTGTGCAGAGCGCGCACTGCATTTGATCTTCCTTGTTCTGCACCCAGTGGAAGGGGGGTAGGAGTGGGGGGAAGGCACGCACGACTAGGAGTTGCCTGTGAGGGGTTTCCTTATCGGAGTCAGCTGACTGCGGGCAACACTCGCTTGGCCCAGGCGGTTCTATACCGTGCCACCTACACGCTGTCTAATGGTGAACCAGGAACCTTGGTCACCTTTGCCACACCACAAGGAGCACAGGGAATTCCTAGAAAAACCTCCACTCCCCTTGTTTTGCTTTTGGGTCCCTTGTGGTTAAAGTTCTGAGCACCGATTGCTGGTGAGTTCAGAAAAACAAGGGATCCCATTTTTTTTTTTTTTAAAGTTTCCCACAATAGCCTCGCCTGTCTGTCAGTACAGGTAAACATCTCCCTTGAATCTCAGAGAATAAGGTCCTTTCTGGAAGAGGTTCCTTTAGGACATGTCACAAAGAGCTTTTCTGCTACTCCTCTTAGATGCAAAGCCAAGAAGTGTGGGAGCCCATAGTACTTCTACATCATCTCTAACTCCCTTGGTACAGAACATCCCCACAGCCAGGCAGGAGGGAGCTCTCCCGCTGGCTACTTTGCCCTCTGGTTTCCTTGGGTCTGGGGTACTTGCGATAATACCCCATACTCATGCATCTGCTTCAAACAAACAACATTCTGAGGCATCTTGTTAAGCAAACTCATTTCCTACAAGCCATTGCAAAAGTATTTTATGGACCATAGATTTCCAAATACATCATTTGCACTCACTGATATCCTAGGTCACCGTGAGAGGACACAGGAAGGACTGTGAATGAACATTCTGTTGTTTATACCTGTCCTCACCCCCTCTGCGTGAGGAGCCAGTCACCTGGTTGTATTCCAGTGCAGAACTACTTTCTAGCAAAGCCGAGTTCTCAAAACATTATCTCTGAGTGAGGCGCAGAGGACCAGAGCCCTCACAGTGGCTGTGTTTCCCTGCAGGGCAGACTCGTGCTTGTGTGCTCCAGGGCCTGGAAAACAGGAACAGGGATGCTAGTAATTTACAAGCAGAGATAAGACGGGATTTAGAGGAGGTCAATCAGATAGAAATGCCACACACATGCTTAGAATCCAGCTGAAACTTTCATCTATTCGGAAAGGGGGAAAATGGGAAAAGGATGAAGATGAGCGGCAGACTTCTGGCGAGCTGCCTATTTGAACACACCCGTGGTTTAATTCAATCCATCTTTAAGCAAGGTGGGGTGACTCATCTCGTCTTCTGCTTCCTTCAAAGACTTGAAAGGTGTATTCACGCTACCCTCAGTTTACCTTCCAACAGGAATATTTCTTGAAAACAAACTCTGCCAGAAGTAGCTGAATGGGCACAGGTATTATGGGGTGTGGCAAAGCTGACCTGGCGAGGAGAGAGTGGGGCCCAGAGGCTCCTATTGCTCTTGCTGACTGCTACAGTGAGGAGAAGAGCTTCACCATGACTTGGCTTATGAAGCAACCCTTTCCCTCATCAACCACTGCAAAGCACATTAGGGATCTTGAATTTTGACAGCACCTCCATGAATCTGGAAAATCAACAACTGGATATTCAGGAAACAGTGAAACTGTCGGGGAAAGGTGAAAAAGGCCTGCTCAGGAGAAGCTGTCAGGAGAATCGAGTTTGAGGACTAATCAAGCTGTTCACACAAATCAGTCTAACACTGCAGCTCAGCACAGCAGAGTCACCTCCAGCCTCTGCCTACAGAGGAGGATCATGCCTTTGACACTAAACATGGGCCTTACCATCTGCTCCTCCTCTGTCATAACCTCAGAATTTACAGTAGGATTAAAGCCCCACACCAAGGATCTGAGCAGAACCAACACTGCTCCTACAGCCCAACACTGCTCCTACACCCCAACACTTCTCCTACAGCCCCAACACTGCTACTACAGCCTAACACTGCTCCTACAGCCCAACACTGCTCCTATACCCCAACACTGCTCCCACAGCCCAACACTGCTCCTACAGCCCAACACTGCTCCTACAGCCCCAACACTGCTCCTACAGCCTAACACTGCTCCTACAGCCCCACACTGCTCCTACAGCCCCACACTGCTCCTACAGCCCCAACACTGCTCCTACAGCCCAACACTGCTCCCACAGCCCAACACTGCTCCTACAGCCTAACACTGCTCCTGCAGCCCAACACTGCTCCTACAGCCCAACACTGCTCCTACAGCCCAACACAACTCATTTCTTCCTACTCTTTTTGTGCAAAGGGACACAACTGAAACTTGGATATTTTTTAAAAATTTTTGTCTGTGTATTGTTATGTTTTTATTGTCTCAGAGACCTTCTCCAGATAAGAGCTCCACACACTTTGCTGTAATTTTTGCTATCTTTGAATGGGTACACGTACACATTTTAATCATTTTGATTTCCATTAACTAAAATTAGCCTTTTTGGTTTTGGTGACCCCTCTGAAAGCAGAGTTGTAAAGAATACTAAGGGGTCCAAACATGAGGAGACTGACAAGTAGCTCATTTTTAAAAAAATCTTTTTTCCCTTTCTATTTCCTCAAGAGTTATTTCTCAGAAAACAATCCATTTACTGTATGTGCCCTATTTACCAGCAAGGTTGAAGGTTCAGGAAAAGAAAGACTTCAAAATATTTACATTAAAGTAAATGGCTCTGCAGAGCAGGAGCCGTCCTCATCCCTGCCTTGGCCAGGCCTCACCCCAGGACACCATTTTTCTTTTTTTCCTGAGATGTGGTCCCCTTTTCTTCCTTCCTTCTTGTGATGTTCATAGATCATAGTTAAGGTCCTTAGGATTCAGAGAGGATATCTTACTGGTGACATGTGCCTACCACTTGTACTTATTGTTTTCAACATAAACAATTTGGTGAGTTAAAGTAAATGGTGGTCAGCATGGGGAGCCTTGATGCCAAGCATTTTGTTCAGAACTTTAATACATAGACACAGAGCTCCTCTAATGGAGCTAATGTGGTTGGTAGGCAGTGTCTTCTCTAGTTTGTGGATTTGCAAAGCAAGGATCCTGCACCACTACTGCACACATCCATCACACATGCATGTACCTGTCACACATGCACACAGCTACTGCACACACCCATCACACATACATACATACATCACACATGCTCACAGCTCTTGCCACATACACACAACTAATACACACATCCACCAGACACTTACATTTCTACTATAGACACCATGTACCACAGAATCCATGCCCACTTAGATACCTTGCACAGATACCACACATATGAACTTCACATACCTACACCCACATTATACACGTGTCACACATGTAGGCACACATTCACCTATATACATGTACCACAGATTCTACATTCACATCCACCCATGGACCCCCCTACCCCCACACACAGGCATGGGTGTACAAATATACCCAGGTATACACATGTCCCCAGACATGTAGAACATACTCACACTCGCACCATAGACTTCCATTCCACAGACACTCAAGGACCAGACACACAGTTCACATTGTCATATGTACCACAACTTATTTCTCATATATATATATATGCACGATACTCATATGACCATATCTCCCCACCAACACAGACACATACTTAGGTGTGCACACTCATTGTCATGACTCAAAGTTGGCTTTGCTTCTGCTGAGGCAACCCTGCAGGAGGCAGTTAAAGGTGCCAGGTGACCTACTTCTTTCTTAAAGGGACAAAGGGATGTGAGGGGGCTACTGTTTGTAAAGTAACCTGTAGATAAAATAAGAAACAAGATTTAAGGAACCATGAGCCAGCCTAGGACAGCCCTACTCAGACCAGGACATCTCTGCCCATGTGTAACTGTGAGTGCATGACCGAGCACGTGCGACTGTGCAGTGACCAGCTGGGGAATGCTGGTTTCTAGTCAGCAGGAATAGGCAGCCTTCAGCGTGGGAACCGTGGACATCTATAAAGGCCCAGAAGACCAAAGTGGTAGGTTAGTGATCGGTGTGGAGGAATGTTGCAGATCAATGACTATTTTTGATAATTTGCTTTTCTTTCTCTTTCCCTCCTCAAACACCAGCAATGACTTGTGTGGAAGACTTTTTGTAGTTTACCAGACCATCCCATCTCTGTGTTATCACTGAATCTCAAAGTTTTCCCCCACCCTAGCTGAGAGGGAAGAGGCCTGCCTGGGGCCCAGAAGCCTCTGTCTGACAGCCTGCTCCACTGCTCAGCCTGGAACACGGCAGAACCAGGCTAAGACGCTCTCCATGAACTGACTCAGTGCTGACAGTCTGGCCTTCACTCTCCAAGTCCCCTGGGATCCTGTGGAAGTGGTTGATTCTGGTGCCAGTGGTCAATGCTGGCGTCTTTACCATTTGACTCAGACAGAAGGTTGCATCAAGCTGACCCTAGGACTGCACATGTCATTGACCCTTCAGTTATGCCTTGATGTCATTGACCATGCACAGGCCTTTTGAAAGGTTGAATGCATGGTGACAGCTAAAGTGAGCCCAGATAAGTCATCTTGTTATAGGAGGTAAACTGATTCTTGCTAAAACACAGTTTCCTTAACTTAAACAAAAGTAATTATGCTGCCTCCAGAGACTCTGAAATAGTGCCGGAAGCCACCAGAAAAGAACTAACTGGAGTCTGGATAGTCAGGTTGATTATTAGAGAAGAGACTGTTTATAAACCTTGCTCAGACACTCACACTGAAACATACGCATAGGGCCTCTGAGCTTGACTTGGCCGGAAGAAAAATGGTGTTCCAGCCTTGAATTCAGGCTGTCTTTTGAGATCCTGTTAAGTCAAGAGTGTGTGTGTGTGTGTGTGTGTGTGTGTGTGTGTGTGTGTGTGTGTGTGTGAACATGCAACAAAATATGCCCATGTTTACAGAAGGGAGAACCCCAGAGAGTGGGTGGGTGGACACCAAGTCTAGTATTTGGAGACTACAGTCTAACTTAGTCATTGTGAGTCAAGAGCACACTTTCCCTCAACTACATAAAGGCAAATTGACCTCAAAAGTACTTTAGTATTAGGAAAAAGATACGTGTGTCTAGAGAGTTCAACTAGAGCCCTTTGCCAGAAGGCCTCAGCAAAGATAACCAAAAAGATCCTGCAAAGTCTGTGAGACCTTCATCACTCTTGACAACTTCATCAAAGAACTCAGTGTGCTTCACTTGAAAGGGACCAGCCTAGTTCCATCTGCCTTTAAATGCCCCTCTGACTGAGGAAAAGATATTCTTCCCATGGAGGGCTCCATGTCCCTGGGTTGCTTTCTCTTCCTGGCATCTTTGTGACATGGGATCAAAGAGCTCTGCTTTGGAAGGAGCTGCCTACAGCCCATGGCACCTGTGAAGCCTCCCACCTCAGAAGTGTGCAGAGTCCTTGGCTTAACCACAGTCTTGCTGTGGTTGGCATGTATGCAGATCTAGCTTCACGCCAACCTGCAAACACTTCAGAGATGCTGATATGAGAGTGAGGGAAAGGGGTCCACAGGCTGGGAACAAACGTTTCCCGAAGCAACCAGTTCCGAAAGCCTGCAGAAAACCAGATGCTTGCTCGTGTCAAGGAAAAACTTGGCAAGGTATAAAACCGGACCACGAGCTTTTGGGAAGAACGTGGTGGTCTCTGGGAGGCAGCATAAGTTCTCTGAGAGAAAGTCATTCCATGCTAACCTCATTTCCTGTTTTGACGAGCTTCACCAGCACAGGCGATTCGGGGAATGCCCCAGACAGCATGTCTTACTTTCAGTAAAGCATTTGAAAACCTCTCCTCCTAGCCTATCTATGTATAGTTCAAGGTGGGTTCAATGACAGTGAGTCTAGGACTCACAATCACCCAGAAAACTCACGGCCTCCGGGCCCTCCTACTGACCTGTTGGCCAGGCCACTTAGAATACCTCAGATTAGTCAGTGTTCCCTTCCATGGTCAAGTGTGATCTGGAATGACTGATCTTCTATCCAGTAGGAGGTTGAATGGAGAGAGCATTATTAGCCTGAGGTTGGACCCCAGGATGTCTTCAAGAGGCACGCTCTTCACTGAGGACAGTATCACTCTTGCCTGTGTTTTAACCCACCTATCTCTTTAAAAAATAGCTCGCAAGGAGACACAGAAGTCACATTTATTAAATTTGCAGATCACTCAAGGAAGAAACATCCCAAGGTTCAAGAGCTAAGGGTGAGAAGACCAAGGTGAACCACAGCACAGCCAAGTAGGCTGGTTACACAACCTACTGAAGGGGCTTTAAAAAAAAAAAAAACAAACAAACTTCTGCACATCTTCTCTCAGTTATGACGCTGAGCATTTGAGTGTGGCCAAGGATGTGAAAACCTGAACCTTCACTTTTTAATCCTTTCCTTAAAACTCTTCAGGGACATCCGTCTGAGCAGGGAGCAGCAGTTCTCAATCCCTCCCCTGCCGATCCAAGGGCCTCGGTGTGAGAGCAAAATAAACCCAAGATGATAAAGTGCTCAGAAAGGGAAAGCTCTGAAATTCAAAATAGTATTATTCTCTGTCTGAGGTGCTTTCCCTCCAACTTAAAAAAGAGAGAAAGAAAGAAATCTGACAGTCTCAGTGATAAGAAGAAAATGATTCAGCTTCGGCTTCTGTCTCTTCACCTCTCACCCCACACTGGTAGAGCTGGCTCAGCCCCCTCCCTGAGTCCATTTTTTAAAATTAAATAAATTAAAATCGCTGTGTATAAGTGTGTTTTGCTGCATGAATGTATGTGGGTAAGTCAAGTACGGTGCCTGCAGAGGCCAGAAGAAGGCGTCAGATCCGATTAGTGAAGATGGTCTTCCTACCCCACCTAAGTCTATTTCAAAAGCTGTAAGTCCTCGTAGTGGCACATGGGGGTTCAGAAGGCTCCCTCTCTACGGCTAGGTCTCCAAAGACACAGATGCAAGAATTGTCACAATTCTTGGTAGGCAGGAGGGCAGTCCTTTGCAAAGTTAACAGTCAGAGAGAGCTAGCTCAAACGCCTTGTGTGACTGGCAGAGTTTCCCTTGTAGTTAAGAGAACTCACTACTCCTATGTACCAGGTTAGCTCCTGTTCATCTCATGAAATTGCCTTCTCATGGTGCGTGTGTGTGTGTGTGTGTGTGTGTGTGTGTGTGTGTGTGTGTAATGTGTATGTGTGTATATGTATATGTATAAATAGTGTGTGTATATGTGTACTTATATATATAAAATGTGTGTATATGTGTGTATGTATATGTATTTATATATAAAATGTGTGTGTATATGTGTGTGTATGTATATGTATTTATATATATAATGTGTGTGTATATGTGTTTGTGTGTATTTTTTCTTCTGCATTGTTTAATATAAAAACTGCAGCCACAGGAGACACCTAGGTTAAAAGAATTAAAAATCAAAAGGAATAAAAAATCCTCAGTTGTATTAAATGTCCAATAGCCACATTGACTGAAGGAAACCGTAACAGAGAAAGTAGTCCTGGACCAGTGCTGCTGAGCCCTGGCTAAATGTTAAAAATGTGTGTGGAGGGCAGAGCGTTGGCTCAGTGGCCAGAGCACTTGTTGTTCTTCCAGAAGACCCAGGTTCAATTCCCAGCACACACATGGTGGGTCACAACTGTCTGTAACTCTGGTTTCACATCCTCTCTGATCTCGTTGGACACCAGGCACACACACAGTATACAGACATGCATGAAGGCAAACAACTTACATTCACAAAACAATTTAAAAAAATCAAAATACCAGAGTTTCTTTCTCATGTTTTCTACTTCCAAAATCTGATGTTTTAGGTCTGAGTGAGTCCTGGATGTTTCAAGTCTTTTTTTTTTGGGGGGGGTTGTTGTTGTTTTTATATATAATTTGTGAATAATTACACTCCCTGGTCAGGGTCAGAATTTTGCCTCAATGGCATCTGAAATTCTATGGCCAATTCTCTTTCACTTTTTAAAAATCATCCTTATGAGAGACTTATTCAGTGAATGCTGTGTGGGTTGTTTCTGGCCTTCCTGAAGACTGGTACTGTCTTTGTTGTTGTTGCTGCTGTTACCATAAACACCCTACAGAGTAGATGAGAGGCAATGAGCTGGAGGCTGTGTTCTGTTTGAGAACAAAGGACAGGGAAGGCTATCTGGAAGACACATGCTTGCTGCTGCTGGTGGCTGCTTATGCCAGGATAGGGTATACCTAGAGAGGACTGGAAGCCTCTGCAGGGCACACACACAAACCTGTTTGTGTCTAAGCTCTTTGTCACCCTTTGGGACTTCATCTCTGCTCCCTGTGTGGCCCCCTCCACATTGCTTCCTCTTTGCTAGAGACCAGACAGATGGAACTAGCGAAGGAAAATCAGCCCCAGGGCATTCTTCTGAGGAAAGGTATTGCTGGAGACTCGTTTCTTCCACGACTCAGTGGTTTTGATCTTCCAGGAAGAGTCAAACAAACTTGGACTTGACAAGCTTGTCAAGGAGAAAGTTGGTTCTGGGGCTGGGGATTCAGCTCAGTGGTAGAGCGCTTACCTAGGAAGCGCAAGGCCCTGGGTTCGGTCCCCAGCTCCGAAAAAAAGAACCCCCCCCCCAAAAAAAAGTTGGTTCTGATGAGCATGAGGCTCTGAGGCAGGGGAGGGCTTGTGATCCACCCCTCTTACTGATCCTCACCCTCCTGCTCCAGCATCGAGCTGCAGAGAGGGAGGCTTATCCTCACTGTACCGTTACAGTACATGCATGCCTGTTACTGAGAAGCTAGGAGATGACAGACCTAGGCAACATGTCTGCTGTAGAGTGCCAGATGCTGTGGACAGACTTGGCGATGAGACAGCACGTTTGCCTCCATAAAGAGGAAACTGTTGAGGGGGCGGGATGAGACCCACAGACAATAAATAAACAATGACCGTCACTTCTAATGCTAGTTAATCCCAATGCAGAACATGAGAGAGACAAAATGGCAGGGATGAGGGTGTCTCAGGACTCGGTGTTCAGGAGGGCTTCCCAGAGTCTGCACATTTGAGAGAGGGCTGGACAGTGTCCATGGGTCATTCACCCAGAGCCTCTGTGACGACCCCCATGACCAATTAGCAAACTGATGCTGAGAAATATAAAGTAGTGAACACGGCCACTGAGTTATTCTTGGATTCTGCTAAGCTCAGAAGTGAAAACCAATAGACTCTGGGAAGGGGACTACAAACAGGCTCTTTGGCTATATTCCCAGGATGGTAAATTTGTTCAGCTCACAGTTGGGGGATGTGACGAGAACTCTGCAGAAAGAATGACTGGCCATTTAACCATTTCAGAGGATATTCAAGTGCCAGTCACAGGATCTCAGAATTGAGGAATGGATTTGAGAAATCAGGACATCTGAATGACATGTCCTTGATATACACGTAACTCCCTGTTCTTCACTTCTTGAGTCAAGCCTACTCATAAGTAGGCCAAACATGCAGGGGGTGTCTTGGCAACAGAACATGGTGTACATAGACCCCAAAGAACCTATTATAGATTGAATCTACAAATCAGTGATTTGTGTGGAAGTAGAGAGGGGGGAAAAGGGAGAAAGTTGGGGTTTCCAACTGAAGCTCAAAGTTGAAAGTGATCTCTGGTAAGTTACCAGCTGTGATGGAAAGACACATCCACACAGATCCCAATGTTCTCAAACCGTCAACCTGCCGACAGCTACTCTTGAGAGATTATCTCGAAAGATCTTCTAGAAAGGTATAAAACATAGGACCAACATGGCTGAGAGATGAGAGTCCAGCTCAACACACTTTTAAAGATGCCATGCGTGCAATCACGATAATCTTGACAATCTGGAGAAAGTTCTCTGAAGTTCAAGCTTAGAGCTCTTTAAATTGATGTCTTTGAATGCTAAGTAACAGACAATTTCATTTTCTTTAGTTTTGCTTTTAATGAAGAAAAGATCACGACATGGAAGAGGGCCAATAAATAAAGTAATAGTAGACTAACTAATTAATTAAACAAACAAACAAACCAGCTGTAAAAGAACATCACCAAAGCAAGGATTGCAGGCCCATCACCCGTGAGTATGGAGTAGAGTTCATTCCTGGTGGAAACCCTTCACGGGCCTCCCAGCTTCGATCAGCAGGCAGCAGGTAGGGGTGCTGCTGGGGGCACGTCCTGATTTTTCTGTGTCTGTGTCATTTTCGATCAACTGTGTCATGGGGCTTCCTGTTTCAGCTCCCAGTTATTCTGAAACAAAAATATGCAAGAAAAACATAGGTCACTGCCAACCGCACTGTGACACTCACTGTAGTACATGGAAACTGAAAAGGGAGACAGATCAAAAATGCCGCTGTGAGCAGGGGATCAAATCAATAACACATCTATTCACATAATGATATCTGAAATCCAACAGTGGTGGTGAGCTCTGACTACCCTTTAAAAACCATTTAGGGTAGATCAGAAAGATAAATTCCACTGTTTTGTTTGGGGTCACCAGTTTGTGACTTCCCCATGGGGTCTGATGCCCAGTGAGCTATAAGATTCTACTTCTGTGTGTTCTTGATTTTTACTGGAGACTCACACAGGACTTAGAAGACACCCTAGGTGATGTCTTGAGCTCCTGGCCCCAAGGACCCAAAGCAACCTCAAGCCAAGTCCATTGGGAATTCCAATTCATGGAGGTGCAGAGTCCCTCATCGCCTCTCCTCTCTGAGACTCTGAAGATAACTGTGGGTTCACTTGAACTGTGCCTCCATAGGATAGGAAAAAAAAATAAGATAAGCCTCTCCACACACACACACAACCAAACAGAGGTTGCAAGGACTCTATAGAGCTGACAAAAGTTCCAGAGAGACTATGGTTCTATTCATAACTGCACTGTTGCTCAAGGCCCCTGTGCTCAGCCTCCCAAGGTGTAACCCTGTTTGCAGATCACAACTTCGGCTCTCCCAAACACATGAAAGGGTATTTCCAAAGGCAGAGTAGATACAGGCAGAAGGCGCCATATCCCTAAAAGGCGTGCCGTAGACCCATAGAGCCAGCTCTGTGCTCAAATCTGCTACTCACACACGCCCACAATGGAGCAGTTTATCCACGAGATGGTTGGAGACAATGCTCCCATGGGAGCAAGGTCAAATCTAAGCTGGCCACCGTTCTCAGCTATGATTCTGAACAACACTGCTGACAGCTGAGAAGACAGTACCACTCAAAACTTCCTGGGACATCCCCTGCCCCCCTGTATGGGCAGCCTATTTAAGATACCACCCCGTGTTTACCCTGAACTCCAGAGGACACTGCACTGTCCTGGGGCCTTTTGTTAATGACCCACATTTTTCTGCAACATCAGAGCAGGGGATTGTATGATTTTTGGAATAGCTCCATCTGTCCCCAAGAGATCCCTTCACAATGCATAGTGTACAAAGGACTTGGGAGAGGAAATATGGAAAGTTGCTCAGATGGGTGTATTGTGTATTTCCCGACATGAGTGTGGCTGCTACATGGGGTTAGGAAGTGCTGCTGAGGGAGAGCAAATTGCCCAGCCATTGAGCTCTGGTTGAGCCTCTTCTAAGGACCCTCTCCTGACTGCAGGTCATAAGAACAAAGCTTCGTAGAAGGTCCAGGCTCTTGACAGCAGCAACTGTAGTCATTTAGTGCCTTTGTTATTCTTTAAAACGCCCCTAGTGTCAGTGGCAGTGGCAGTAGGGAAGTTTTTGGAAGCTGAAGAACCTGTCTGTGTGACACCTACATAGTCAGGGGAAACAGCACCCACATCCTCCCCACCGCCACCATGAATCTCTTGGGAAAACCAGCTTCCCGTTTTGTGTCCTGTGAGCCAGCATTTTCTGACCAGGCTCACAGAATCCGACATCTGGCCCAGGATTTCATCTGCAGCGCCTTCCTGGGTGGGCGAAGAGAAACAGGAACTGGGTGACGCACCAGTGGCTGACATGGGTGGAAGGAGAAACTGGCTTCCTCTAGTTCTACCCATGAAGCAGAGATAGCTGACTGCCCCGTCCTCACCAGCCTTCCCCTTCTGTGTGGGATGTAAGAGTTGAATGGAATAGCCCAGGCAGGTACAATATGGCCCAGTGGGTACTGAAATTGCAGAGAGGTGACAGTGTCTTACAGACACAGCAGGCCAGGCCATAGAAGGAGGAAGTGCATACCCTTTCCAAGGTCACACAGGAAGGGGGACAGCTGGACTAAGACTTGGGTCTTTCCCACCTAGTTCCCATGGGCTAGTGGCCAAAGCTGAGAAGTTTCTTAAATTCCAGCTTACCACTGCAGAGCTTGGACATGGAAGTTTTTGCATGGATGAAACTGATTCCTGTGAACCCCAAGTCCTGTGAACCCCATACTGAGTAGCTATCCTGTTATCATTGGAGAAGCCCAGGCTAGTCTATTTGGATACCATAAGAAGTTTGTTCCCAATTCTCAGCAAGTCTCAAGAATGTTTTCTATAATCAAGTGGACACTAAAAGTTGGTAGAGACCACCCATGCCTGCACCCCAGTATTGGGATGAGCCTGAAGGGATACCTGGTCACACGTGGGGCCATGCTACTCCCTGCTTTGGTGAGCTTCCCTCTTCTTGTGGATCTTTAGTATTTGCTATTACAATTCCCCACCCCCACTGTAGATACACAACTTTATTTTCCCCACGATGTTATGAGCAGCCTGGGGAGCATGCACACCACACTGAAGACAAGTGCTCACCAGGGAACAGAAATATAGTTCGAGCCAAAGGTGTCCACACAGTGTATGTCCCTTGCTTGTCTCTCACCAGGGTTCCTGTGTCCAGGGCTACATCTATGTATCTCTGAGCCTCTGGAGACTTGGGTGGGTGATTCGCTTCCATAGAATGCTCCTGCCTCAGAAAGTGACTGGGTACCGTATGAAGGCTAGGAGCAGAGCCTGAGTCCCTCCCAGAGCTGCTCTAACACACACCCAGCTTCCCTCATGCACCACTGAGTACAGCATCCCATCTGCCAGAGTGTCCAGATGTGTGTTTTTCCCTCTCGGAAGGATATGTCAAGGCCATCTCTTACCAACCAGGCAGAGCCAAAAGCACAGGGATCCCCAAACCTGGAGGTGGAGCTTGACAGCCATACCCAGTTTCCCGTCCAGAATCCCAGACATCACATTCGGAGTGTCCTGGAATGGCCAGATGATCACGGAAAATTCAAATATCAGAGCCTCAAAGATCTCGTAAATTGGCTCACTTGTGGTAGTCCTTGGGTACCTCTAAGGACTGCCTCAGAGTATGCCAAAGATACAAAGGGGCAAAGGGTCCACAGTAAAGTTCTGGTCCCCCAGCTTATTTTCTGGTCTCATCTTTCCACACCCTTCCCTTTGGACACGTTCTCCATCTTTGCTAGTTACATTTTTTTCAAAGAACAAAACCTCCTGGACACTGTCACAGATATATACAGCCTGACCAGCCTTGTGAGGGGACAAGGTTATAGACGGCCCTGCTGTAGTCACTAAGAAATTCAAAAGGTCTTTGAAAAGCAGCATTCACTTCCAAGGTTGGGTTGGGACATATAAGAAGAACCTCAACCTTCCAGACAAACAGCAACAACCTAAAGCCACAATCCTTCAATGCCAGTGACCCCCGGCACTGCACAGCAGTTCTCGGTGCGCACGTCTCTGGACCAGATCATTCTCTCTGCAGCACTGTGAGATCACCTGAGGATGCATTAGATATGCAAACTCTCCAGCTTCCTCCTGTGTCTTCTGATTTGGAAACTCTAAGGGTAAAACCCGGGTTGTCCTCACAGCACCCAGAAATAGAGATAGAAATGCAGGGGCCACCAGTGGCAAGTGATTGTTTGCTCCAAGTGACAGTCTGGAACATGTGTAGTCTCCACTAACCCTACTGACCACACTTAGCCAACTCTTAGTGTCTAGTTTCAGTAACTATTCTGTAGCCATCCAGTGGATGGCCCTTTCCATAGATCTTTCTGAGAGGATGGATGCAAGACTTGGGTGAGAAACACACATCTGGACAAATGAGATGCTGTACTCAGTCAGTGGTAGAGGAGAGAAGCTGGGTGTGTTGGAACAGCTCTGGAAGGGACACAGGCTCTGCCTTAGGGGGTTGAAAGCCTCCATACAGTACACAGTGGGCAGGAAAAGTGGACAACTCAAAAGGCTTCCAAGGCTTGAGACTGTAGAGGGAAGTGTCTCCATCTTCTGCTTTTGATATTGGGCATTTGCACAGCACAGACCTGAGCTGGAGGGCTCTCAAATCCATGATGAAATTTCAAATCTCCTACAGCAAGCTGTTCAGTCATCCAAGATACCCATCACAGCCTCCTCTCCCCAGTCTGCATAGACCTATGGAGAATATGGAACCCCGAGGTCTCTTGACATATCCTTTCAATAAAAGCAGAGCCATGCCATCAGCTCTACACACATTACTGTCACTCCGGGGAAGGAGGAGAGATGCAAAGCCACACACCTTTCAGTCTGGTCACAGTGAAGTGTCAGAGCATAGGTATCAGACAGAACAAAGTACTCGTACTGAGAGAGATAAGAAGCACAGAAGGGCAGACCCAAAAAAAAAAAAAAAGGTTGAAAAAGAATTGTTGAAAAACAGTAAAAACAACAACAAAAAAAGCCTAACCTTGTACAGGAAGTATGAGAGAAGAAAAAACAAAGGAAATAAAAAGAAAGAAAGAAAGAAAGAAAGAAAGAAAGAAAGAAGGAAGGAAGGAAGGAAGGAAAGAAAGAAAGAAAGAAAGAAAGAAAGAAAGAAAGAAAGAGAGAGAGAAAGGAAGGAAGGAAGGAGAAAGGGGAAGAGAAAGGGAAAAGCTAGGAAATTTTAAGTACATACGACAGATAAGATATTTGTCCCTCTGTTTCCATGGTTACCTTTGCAGATTTGGGAGCATAGGCAGGAGTACTTGGGGACTGTGGGGAATTACAAAGCCAACAAAGTGACTGGAAGTTCATGAAGCACAGGCTAGTTAGACACCAATAGAAACCAGTTTTCACACACAGCCTTCCCAAAACCTGTAAGTCCTGCCTCTCCACTCCAGGTTCTGACTTTTTGTGTGTTTCAGGTGAAGAAAGAACGACAACTTGCAAGATCCTGACCACGACCTCCCCCATCCCCACCCGCTCACACATCCCTGCTCAACTGCAGTGGCTGGAGAATGCCTGCCTGGCAGCCCAGCCTCCATCGGCCCTCTGGGCCATGCAGACCTGCAGGACGGCAAACCAATCCAGCCCTGCTCTAGCATCCTGAGGCTACCTGAGGCAAGAAGGAGGGAGGGGGCTGCCTTCCGACAGCAAACCAGATCTCCTTAGTGAAATGCAGCCTGACTGGATTTTGAAAAATATCAGGGAGGGCTGTGCTTCTATCCTATCCTATCCAGGAGGACTAGACTGGAAACAAACAGACAGATCCAAGTCCAAGTTTCCTCCAGGTCGCACCAAATAGGAGACCGGGCATTTAGGAATCCTCCGCCCAACAATAAAAGTCAACACTGTAACATGAGCACGTAGTTGAAAACGCAGTGACTAATTATGTAACTGTGGAAGAAGGCAATTCCTCAAAGGAAGGAGGGAAGAAAGAAAGAAAAAGGGGTTTTGTATACCCAAGTCTTAAAAATAGAACCGAAGGCTTAAAATCATACCCAGTTGTCTATTGTATACCCCTCTTTTAGCTGCTGAAAAGGTTAATAATTTTCCTACCGAAACTGAATGTGGGTTGTGAAAGAACATTGAAATGAAGAAAATTTCCCCGCGGCTGCTAATGTATTATCAGCAAAGCCATCGGGTTTCAGTTTGAGTTGTTTGTATTTATTTGTGAAAACAAAGATCAGATCAGCAGAAGCCTCATCCTAACTATTGTCCTGGAGTGTCTGAGTTTTTTGACATGGAAAAAGAACAGAAGACCCTCATATATATGTGTACACACACACACACACACACACACACACACACACACGTAGACATGAGAAGTCAAAACAACAGCTTAGGGGGAGGATGTGTTTAACTCAATTCTATCATTTGAGGAAGAAAAAGTATTGCCTCATGTAAAACATATTTGTTTACAGTTTTTTCAAACACGAGGCTTTATTTGTACTCTTAATTGTTAAAATTTTTGTCTACTGTATGGCCAGGTAGAGACTTTTTTTTTTTTTTGACTGTAATGTTTCTTTAATACTTTCAGAAGTGAAAATACAGCTGTATCATAATTCTCTGTAGAAGACTTAGTGGGGAATTACAATTTAAAGTCTCCTTTCAAAGATCAGAATCATGAGCTTGGAGCCACTTCTGAGCAGGAACCTGGATGAAATGCGAAGTCAGGTGCTTTTAACAAAAAATGTGTTTCAGATGCCAGGTGAGTGGGTCGTGCTCTGAAGTTTAGAAGTTTAGAAACCAGACAGTGAAGTGGTTAATGGGGCTGGGAGGGAGCTCAGAGACTCCTCTGCGTGTATTTCCATCACAACATAAACAGCAGAATAAAGAAAAGAAAAAAAAACCTGCAAAAGGAACTCTCCAGTGGTCTCACATCACCGAACAAACTGTTTTTCTACCTATTTTGTGTTGCGGGCTTTTGTTATCAACCCAATCGGCAAATTGTGGCCAATTTTGTCATGGTGTAAGCAGACATTTTGTTCCCAAACTGTTTTCAACATTTTTGCTACCAATTACAGTCAATGAGAAAATGAAGAAGCCACAATACAAACAGAAAGGACACTTCTTCTGTACCCGATTAACCCCTTTTAAGGTTAAAGATACATAGATGCGAGTACCGGTGCATGTTTTTTAAAAACAGAACTCTAGAAAATTCAGATTCTGAAATAATCTAGACAGTCTTTTGTGGGGGAAAAAAAAAGACTCATTAATGATTAACCTGCCGATTGGATTTTGAAACCAGCCAGGAGACGTTCTCCTGTTCTAACCACGCTGAGACCCTGACACTACTCCCATTTAATGACACGGTGTATCATTATTAATCTAGAAAAGGTTACAGAAACCAGATAAAGGTTGAAAATGCAGATGAGGGGCCCTGGGAGCCAAATGAATTAAACCAAGGTAAAAAAAAAAGTTAAAGAAAAAAATCACCAGTTAAGCTGTTATTTACTACTGAAAATAAATGACGCCCACGGAGTTCAAGCAATATATTAATATTGAAACCAAACGGCAGTCTTACACCACAAATCATTTCATTAAAAACAAATAAAGAATGACACCTAGCTAAAATGAAAACACAAGGCTTTATTTGGTGAGGCGTTAAATGTTAAGATCAGGACACAAGGACGGAAAGCTGGTCTGGCTTTTCTCTCTGCCTTGTTGTTGTTGCTGTGTGTGGCATCGTCACAACACAACACCGACAGCGAAGGACCCTTCCCTAAAGATTTGAGAATAACTTGGGAGGCGAGCAGAATGTGAGTTCGGAAAGCTCTGCTTGTCTCCGTCCCTCAGGTTGGAAGGCACAACCATGTGTACATTTTTAGCCTTTTAAAATACCAGCATGCCCACACACTGCCTCAGATTAAACCAAGGAGAAAATGACACATTCTGAAACCATTTTCTACAGCTACTTTCCTGATAACACTGAGGCGTTTACAATCGAATTAATGAGTTCTTAAAAGCCCAAACAATTGTCCACAGAGACAGAATCCTCACAGCCGCCTGCACGCCACTCTCAGGTTTTCAGGCAATTCTGCAAGTATTAATCTTTGTTATGTGTGTTCAGAAAAACTCAGGTTTTACATCCATTTCAAAGACTACTCATTGCTCTGGATAGTTAAATTGAGGAACACTCTGAAAAAAGCCCACGGACACACCACAGTGCTTCCTTGACCTCAAACAATCTAGGAATTGGTGGATTTCTTGTCCCTCGTGCCTTTGCCCAACCTGTTCATATTTGAAATTTCTTTAAGTAGCAAAGAGAGGAAACACCCACGAGTCTAAGGAGTCATTGTTTCTTCAGAAAGTCAATTTCTTCATAAACAACCACCCAGAGGAAAAAAAAATCAGAGGAGGTCCCAAACCAAACAGCCAAAAAAAAAAAAAAAAAAACCTCAGGAGGATGGTTGCACAAATTGTCAGAATGAAGACAGTTTAAGTCATTAACGAGGGAGTCAGTTTTATTTGTGATCGAGCTGAAAGAGTCCCCGTGAAAGGTCGACCCTGCTTCTGGTGATGTGGAATGAACGCAAACACCAGTGAGTTAATAGCTTCCATTCGAGAGTGACGTTTAGTAACCTGCCTGAAATTCAGAAATGCTTCTCCCTCTAATTCTCTCAGCACTTTGAGACCGTGTCCCCGTGTCCCACCAAGCAAGCAGTCTGCTGCCTCGAGGAAGACACCAACAAAAGACAGACAGAACAATTCTGAAACAGTGGTGTGATTTACAAGAGACAGGGAATTTCAGAACAAAAGAGGTCACCGGCATTTGTCATTTTCGGGGAGTATTTGGTGAGAATTTGATTTTAGAATACCCTCCCCGTCCTCATTTAGCAAAACTGGGCACTCAAACTCAGAAGAAGCCTCCCATGAACACCTACTACCCTTTGTAAAACCACACACAGCCCCATTGCCCTGTGTGAGACTTGGGAAATGATGATGGTTTTAGTCATCTGGAAAAAAAACAAACCATGACACGGGTTTAAGGGCTTTTCTTCAGAACCTCTGTCCTTTTGACTCTGCTTCACCACAACAGAAAAGCTCGAGTTCACACTCCATTGTGCTTGTGACCCGGGAATTTCTTAAGAGCAGGGTGGTTACACAGCCCCAAGCTCTCCCTGAATAAATGGTCAAGACATTATCTTTAAAAAAAAAAATCTCATGGGGGTAGGGGGAAGAATATATAAACATAAACGCTCTCCTGTATTAAAAATTAACATTTTAGCACAACTATTTGCCATGTAACCTAGCTGATGCCTTTTTTCACACACACACAACTTAAACTTGTTAACACCACCAAAACTTTTTAAACTTGTTTGGTTTAAAGACATTCATATGTATAAATAAAATGTGGGTTTCCCCCCTTTGTTTACACTTTTGCTTGAAGCTAAGCTACCATTTATAAAATGATGACAATGATTTTGTTAAAACAACGTGTGTTTAGAGGTTTAGACAGGCTCAGACATACAGTTGGGTATAGATATTAAGGTCTTCCTTTTTTTTTTACAAGATTTTTTAAAAATGAAAATCTATAAATAACTGAGACTGAGAGGCAGGAGCAGGACAGACAAAAGTCAGAAGAGCCCCCAACTCAAGATGCTTATCCTGGAAGCAAGGGTCTCAAAACACTGCATGATTTTTCTTTCTACAGAGGAGAAAATAAAACTGATCTTCAGTGAAACATTATCTATGTAACAGGCGGGAGGACTTTGCAATAAATGTAAGATTAATTTATGAGGAAAGGCACATTACACTCCTGCAGCCGGACCCTGACCCAGCTCACTGCTGTCTCACACAGTGGCACTGCATAGAGGAGAGAATGGCTCTGGCTGTAAACTCAAGAGTATGGCTAAGCAACTTTTTTTTTCCCTGAAGGGTGGATCTGTTACCCCAAGTCAAAGGCACTGTGGACGTCCCTGGACCCTGAAGAGTGTAGCGTGCTTCTGAGAGTCCTAGCCCTTTCATTGATGTTAGCTGGAAAGCTTAATTATCTGTAGGTGCCAACCAATTTCTTTCTCAAAGCCAGCTAAAAACAAAACTGAGAGACACAGCTTGTGGTTTCACAAAAAATGTATTTACATGAAGTGTATTTTAAAGGGAGTTCGATCCCCAGGCATGATGCCATCTGTGATGTGTGGTGAGTTTGACATTTAAAGATATCAGGGGTTGTCAGATGTACCTGCCTCCGGTCTATACTTAGTTAACATGCTACCACCCCTGCCAGCAAGCCTTGTTTTGCTGATTTCCAGCTTAGAAATCTGAAAAAAGACTCAACTTTATTTCACACCAGTCCTCTCAGATTCTCTTACTTCCCCACCTAAGATCTGTTTGGAAGGAAGTGGAGCTGTGGGTGACCAGGGGAAGAAAAGCCAACTTTCACATTGTCACCAGGGATGGGGACAGAGGGACCAAACCACAGAGTCTAGAGTTGGTGGACAGAGTTATAAACGACAGCGGTCCCCCCCCCCATGGCCCACTTCCTCGCCCCCAATCGTCTAGGAAAGAGCTATCTTTCCTATCTGCCAAGGCGGCTCTCCTTGACTCTTAAAAAAGGTCCACGGTGTCTGGAAAAACCCCAGGTGACTCCAAACATTTAACATCACTTATAACTACACCAACAGAAATCACATCAAAGGAGCCTGCTAAACACTGGCTGTAGGGTCTCTTCACTAGGGAACTCGCATCCCAGAGACCCTGGATCAGTGCTTAGAAACTAAGAAGGAAGGCTGCTGTGTGCTTTATCAGGAGAAGTAAGAGTGACTCGCTACTAGCTCATCCTCGGTCGAGTGATGCTTGGCAAGTGTGTGAGTCACTGTCCCCTCATTTTGAAGGGTCATTTCCCTGCCTAAGGAATGAGAGTTGAGTCACAGCATAAATTAGGATAAGCCCCCAAAGATGCAAATAGAATTCCTACCCTGTAGCCAGCAGCACCCTGAGGCTCAGAGTCTCCTTTCTGCGAATGTACAGACACCAGGCAGAAAGGGTCACGGTCCTTAAAGCTCCCCACAACCCTCCTCTTTTCCTCTCAACTGTGAAGGCTGAGGGATGCTTACCCAGGACCTTAACACGAGCGAGGGTTTATGTGCAGTGGTGGCGTGGCTTTCAAAGGATGTGAGGGGGAGTCGTGCACCAAACTGGGCCAGCTTATCTGCTAATTCAAAGGTCTTTTCTCTGAACCCAGAGCTTTCTCTTCGTTTGTTGTTGTTGTTGTTTTTTTTTTAAATAAAACTGTGGCATTATTTCACTGTGTTTAATATATACATATACACATATATCATACACGTATATGCATATACATGCATGTATATCATATACATACAAATAAAGGATTTTAAATGACTTTACCATAAGTCATTGAAAACTTTTAAAGAATATATTGTTTTGTTGTTATTATTATTATTATTATTATTATTAAATTATTGTTCTAGAAATCAAATCTGGAGCTTAGTGTATATGAGGCATGGTACCATCGTGTCTAAATTCCCAGGCAGGAGAAAGACATATTGAATCTGATTTAGACATTGCATGATGTATGCACACGTGTAAAGGCATCACATAAGCATGCATGCCTTTAAAAGTCGTATTTTTATCTATTAATTTTTTTTAACAAAAAAGTACGCGCACGTATATTCAACAGCAGAGTGTAAAGTGCAAAGCGAAGCTGCACGGCTTCCGTTCTGAACGGCGGCTCTAACTGTACACAAGTCCTCTGAGACTGTGCGTCTGTTAATTTTGATGTGTGATATTTTTTATTTGCAAACTTTTTTGTTATAAAGTTTATTTTTTCTAAATGGTGATACTATGTAAGTTTTATCTCAATACAACTATAAGAATTATGGTAAAAATCTCTTCCATTCTTGGTTGCCCTCCAAACCCAAGAGAACAGCTGTTCTGCAGAAGCCAGCAGCTCAGGGACAACGGGAAGGATGGCTGCTGCTCTCCACCTATCTTCTGAGCAGCAAACAGCAGCATTGATTTCTTTAGTGAACTTAGGGGCACCCGGACTTCACTTTCTAAGAAGTCTCTTCTGCCGGTCTGAGTTGTGGCCTTCATTCTAGAAGTTACCAAAGCTGGGGCTCAAATGCCAAGGTGAGGAAGGAGGGGGTTTACTTGGCCCTGAGCCCCGGGGTCTCTTAGATCCACAGTGCCCACACACGGGTTCTGCAAGCTCCTTCGTACACCAGACAACTGACATTCTCCTCAGCACCAGAAGCCCCAGGGAAGTTGATCATTACCTCTGCTTTACAGACTCATTTGGAAAAAGACAGAGTCGAGATACAGCATTTCTAGCGGACCTAATTCAGGCCAGTCTCAACTACTGCACAATCAAATGTGTGCCCTCCAATCCAGTCAGTCCAGGGGGCTCTTCTCCAGGATCCAGACACAGGCAGTCAGTGAGCCTGGGGGGTGAGGTGCTCTGCCCTCTGTCCTCCCTCCAACGCTGCCTTTGTTGTTGACACTATCCCTGATGGTTTATTGGCCTGCATTGCTCACTTCCTCTGCAGTCTGTTGCTAGGCTAGAGAAGGAGCCCTAATCGCCCAGAAAGAACAACATCAATCTTCTCTCAGTGCACTTGGTGACAAAGTAAAAATAATCCACACGTTCACATTGACATTTTTCTTCAAAAGGATAGCAGTGTCCCTAGAGAGGTGCAATATGTATGTATGTCTGCATGTATGTATGCATGTATGTCTGTATGTATGTATGAATGTCTGTATGTATGCATGCATGTATGAATGTATGTATGTATGAATGTATGTATGCATGCATGTATGTATGTATGCGTGCATTATGAATGAAGGTATGTATGTATGTGTGCATGTATGTATGTATGAATGTATGTATATTTCAATCACAAAAGGTTGGATAAAGTGTATTTGAAGTGAATCTGGTTTCATATTGAATTGTTGTCTGTCATCACCAACCTGGGTGCCTGCAGGCTCTTAGAACAGCTTGACTGTGGGTCTTACTAAATTGACAGTCTTTGTTTACTCCCCTCCCACCCTCAGAGGGGAGGGGGAGAAAAAGCAAACCACATTGTCAAAGCATTTAAAAACAAACCAAAGGAAACTGGGTTTCCAAGCTTTAAGCAGATGTTATTTACCCACAATCCGTTTCCAAGAAGTCACTTGGAAACCGGCTCCGTTTTCGTCAGCATTCATTTAGAAGCATGGAATTTCGCCGGTGCCGATGACATATATTTGCTTCTTGCCAGTGATAAGTGCAGGGTGAGCTATGTCTTCACCCCAGTTTCCCTCGATCTTGGGGATAGAACCATCCTAATCCCTTACGTGTCTTTCCGGCCACCATTGCTGGCAGAGAGCAAGCTGGTGGAGATGTGTAAGTGGCTCCTGTGTAGTTACTCATACCCTACACTGAAGCTAAGAGCCAGTGCCCGCCTGTTTTTTGAGAGATGTGTCCCTCTTGCTAGGAGGCTGGTCCTCACCTCTAGGTACCACACGTGCCTTATCCTTGAGGCTTCTCGGGCGCTGTGCCCAAGCATCAAGACTGATTTTCAAGGATGGGAAGGCTTGGGGCAAAAATGCTCATGGTGCATTCACCAAGACATGCTTTGACCCGAGCTGGGACTGGGCGAGTATCCATGGGCTGGGCTCACCAATGACTTGATGAGAGCATGGATCTATTTCCTAGCTTGGGACTCAACTATCATTTTGAGGTTGACCCAGACAGGCCAATTAAGAAGAACGTTGATGCTTTCCCAGGCCCACTGTGTAATATAATTCTTTGAGATAAGTGTTCTACTTGTCCTCGCTAGAGGGAGGGACACCAGTGGAAAAATGGTCAGTTTGCAGCAGATGATGGTTAAGTCAAGCACCGAGGAAGGACTACAGACACTAGCAGCACATCTCTCATTCTGTCCTCTGAGCATGAAGATTTCCCTGCCATTCCACTCAATGCCCAATACTCTACAGTCCACGCAGATACTTGAATCCTGTGGATCCGAATGCCTCCCTTCTTGATTGGAGTGTGCCTTTCCAAGACAGACACTATAGCAGTGGTTCTTCACCTGGGGGTCCCAGACCCTGACCCCATTTTTGGGTCAAACACAGGGGTCATATATCAGATACCCTGCATATCAGGCATTTACACTACAATTCATAGCAATAGAAAAATTATTGTTATGAAGTAGATATGAAAGTAATTTCATGGTTGTGGGGGCAGTCACCGCAGTGTGAGGAATTAACTATGGAACCGCAGCACTGGGAAAGCTGAGATCCACTGGGCTATAGTCAGATCTAGCACCAAGTATCCTACCTGGAACATCATAGCACGTGATCTACCTGAGTATCCCAGAGATGCACACGTGCTAGGACATGCGCCCATGTGGACACAAGATCAGATAAAAAAAAGTAAAAAGCTCGCATTAAAAAAAAAATTCTCAAAAACTGCCCGTGAGCCTTGCCGGTGGTACCTTGATAGAGCACAGGTTAGAAGGACTTCACTAAGATTGTTTATCCAATTAAGTGACATTTGTCTGCAGAGGTTTTTGCATGTGTCGTCTCTGCAGTCAAGGCCAGGACCAGCCGAGCACACCTAACCCAGTGTTCTCCCCAAGATTCTGGAGGATGGAATCCAAGAAAGTGCCAGGTGACTGGCACGCAGGGTTAGTCCAGGGTGTACAGCTAGGCAGGGGGCTTTCTGGCTAACAAGGGCCCTGACATGCTTTTCATAGACAGTTTATTAGATTCATTATTTCAAGATCAGCACTATTTTCCCTTTGAGTGTTCCAGGTCCCTCCCTGTTCACTGTTTTTTTGTTTGTTTGTTTGTTTCTGTTTTTGTTTTTTTTTTTTAAATACGGCTTCATTTAAACTTCACAGCTGCCCTGGGAGGTGAAGGGTGAGTGCACTCGGGCCTGCTGTTTGTTCATTTGTCCATCTGAAAGAAAAAAGCTTGTTTGACCCAGCAGAAAGGCCTGATTCAGGGCTCCTAGGACAGATCTCCTGGCAAAAAGACCCAGAGCCCGGCCTTCGGATTCCCAGACCTATATCTCAGGACTGCCCAAATGAGACAGCCTCGGTTGTTTCAGGACCTAGCCCATCCTAGGGGTAGAGAGGGGAATCAGCATAGAATGGGTTCAGGCCATGGAGCTGTACCCTATAACTAAACTCTGAGGCACTGTCTACTCCTTATACAATTTTTGCACTCCTTATGTGTGGCCTGAATCTCCCAGTAAGCCGTGGGAGACCTAAGGGCTCATCTCTAGGGGTTTTAATAGCGTATTACGAGGAAATGATTAGTGACATTCAACACCAGAGTGCAAATGACACCCATGGCAGGCATCCAAGAACACCTTGATCTTCTGGAAATCGGAATCTCTATACTTCACCCCACATTTTCAAACTCCAAAGAAGCCAGGCCCGCATCTGGGAGCCAGAAGCAGAAGACCACTGTTCCAGGAAGACAAGGAGACAAAGACATGAGAGTGAGCAGAGTATTTTCTCCGTTTACTGAGCTGAGGTCACTTTAGACTGGTCCCCCCATCTCCAAGAGACTGAAGCCACAGGTAGCCTGTGGACTCCACCCTTAGCCTGCTCCATCTCCCAGGACCTCCTCTCCCTTCCAGCACCTAAACAATGGCTCAATTTACTGTAGCCTCACCTTGCCTCAGAAAGACCAGGAGGCCCTCTGCAGCCTTGGGTCCCTGAGCTGTGTCTCACAGACCGGAGGTGGACAGAGTACCCAGGGGAGGTTCCTGTGCTTCTGAAATTCTAGAATCAGGGCTACAACGAGGCTTCACGAGTCACATCTCCAATCCTAGCATTTGGAAAGCAGAGACAGGAGGATGGAGAATTCAAGGCCCATCTGGGTTATATAGGATTTCCAAGCCAGCTTAGGCTACAGAGGGGAAGAGAGAACTGGGCTGGAGAGATGGTGAAGTGTCTGCCATGCCGGCACTGAGTTTGGATCCCCAGCACCTATGTAAAAATGCAGGTGTGATTCAGCGCATCTTTAGTCCTATCCCAGGAGGCAGAGGTCAAAAGAGTCCCTGGAATTCACTGACCAGACTGTCAAGCCAATTAGTGAGTGCCAGCTTCAGTGAGAGACCCTGCCTCAAAATGATAAGGTGATGGGATGGAGAAATATCGGGGGAGACATGTTGATCTCTCCACACATACGTTAGCATTTGTACATAGGCATGCAATACACACAGATAAATCGAGAGAAGAGAGGGGTGGGGGAAGGGAGAGAGCAAGGAGACAAAAGTACCACAGGCCACACTCATTTCGTGCCAGATCAAAAATGCGGGGGAGGTGACATTTGGAGAAGGGCCTATCTCATCAGCTTGTGGCGTACTTGTCTTTTTCCCTGGGGGAGTTAGGAGGCCTGCTCTTCCTGGGCCCTCTGGGTTGGAGTCCTCTTTGGGAGAACGGCAGCCATGATCACCTGCAAGGCCTGGTGGGTCCCTTGGGGCAGGCACCCCATCAGGCTACCCAGGTCTTTGTGACTTTTCTGGTCCTTTGCCTCAGAGGCTAGCAGGAAGCTCAGACCCACCCAGAGGGGAGAGGATCCTGCTACTCTAGAAAAAGCCAGTGTTGGAATCATTTGCTTCTGGACTCTGACTGTTAAGGGTGGGGCTGGGAAGGGTGGATTCATTTGCTTAACTTTTTATTTTCATTTTTAAATAATGTTCTTTTTTTTCTTCTTCTTCTTCAGTGAAGGAGATCAAACCCAAGGCTTTAGGCATGCTAGGTAAGCAGTGAGCTATCCCCTCAACCCCATGACACCTTTCTGGTAAACGACCCACAAAGATTTTTAGAAAGGAGAATGATGGGAAGATAAAAACACCCGAAGAAAACAGAGTGAAAAGAAAAGGGGGTGTTTGGGAAGAAAGCAAGGTGGGAGGGAAATTAGCACAGATTCTCACCTCCTGCGGAGAGAACCAGGAGAGAGCCACAGCCTCCTTTTGACTCAAATATTATTTGGAAGAGTATTTAACAAGTGGTTACAGAAATAAAGTAGAAAGAAAGAATCTTCGAGTCAGACTCCCACTGCTCTGTAGAGAAGCATCCACAGGGGAAAACCCATCTCACCACGAGAATGTTGCTTTGCTACCATGCCTCCTGGAGCCCAGTCTTAGCAGCAGGGCAGTCGGGAAGCCAGGAAGACTTATCCTCCGACTGTAAATGTAGCCTTGGAACCCCTGCTAATGAAATAAATCTCTGCCCGTGGGGGACGGGCAGATACAAAGGGAGGCTCCGGGGAGCGGTGGGGGGCATCCTTCCAGCCCTTTTAAGAAGTGTGGTTTTAATGGAAAGTGTTTTAAGATTAGTGATGATTCTGCAATTTATCTGAAAAGTCAAAAGAGGGTTTCAGAATGATGCTCTATAGAAATTTGTTCTTGTGCCTCCACAACCCCCATCGTGTGCTCCAGAGAAGGCTGGCTGGTCTCCAGAACCTAGCTACACGGCTGCTTGGAGAATGCTCTAAGACTCTAATACTGTCCCTTTGGCCAACAGCCAGTCTGGCTAAACTCTGAGCACCTCTCAGCCATTTCACTCTGGCCACAAACCCTGTTTGCATCTTCCCGTTCCCCAGGTTTTTGTTCCAGCCATTTCTGTCATGTCAGGCGAACAAGCCATGTCCCTCCTGTCCCGCTTCCTCTCCCTCTCTCCCTCTCCCTCACTCTCTCCCTCTCCCTCTCTCTTTTTTAATTTTCTTCCTTTTTCCGATAAGCCCATTTCACACTCTGCTGGACACTCCCCCCCGTTTGGAAGCATATTTCTGATATTACATTCCAGGACCTCTTCCCTTGGTTTCACCCCATTAGTCTGGTTACCCCTCCTTTGAGCCTGCTAACTTCTTCATATACCTCCTGGGCATAATCTTCACCAGTGGGTGAGCCACACTTTCTTTTCTTGCTCAGACAGCATCCAGGAGAGCTCACCCTCTTTAATTCTTGTGAACTATGTCCTGTGTCTTTCTCTCCCCTCACTAGGGTTCTCTGTCCCTGTGTACTCTCCAGCTCTGCATTCTTAAGTCTATGTGTGTGGTCCCTTTTAGAAAGAATTTATAACAGGGACAGAGTGGGGGCGGGTGAATAAGGTGGGAGTGGGTTTGCATCAGATTAGAAGAGACTTTTCTCTCACCAACTAAGGACAAAGGCAGCCATTGACCCACACTATTTCACACCCTGTGTTCGGATGGTGCACAATGTCTAGTCTTGAATCACATGAAGTTAAATATGTCCCCAAACAGCACGAAATAAACGGGCTTTTCCAGCAAGATGTATGTCAGAAATCTAAAAATGCCTTGCCAGTTGTGATGCTATCTCATTTGGGGGAAAAAAAAGCCTGTTGTGTTTTGTGTCATCCAGATAACTATGTCACACATGAAGTCATCTGCGGTCCGCACTCAGGCAATTTCTTCATTTTGTCACCACCTTCCACAGATTGTTAGTGCTGGCATTGGTCACCCATGCGCTACCACAAAGCATCACTGAGGTTGGAACAGTGTTTCCTGTCAGGAACAGTGTGAATTGTTGGTCACAGGGACACCGACTTGTGTGGAGTTAAATATAATTAGTGTCTATTCCACTGACATGGGCTTTACAAAGATACCAGACAGAGCTCTAGAATGTGTTATCTAATAGGGGAATGTATGCTGGGGTAAAGATTGAAGGGATGTCCTAGAAACGGCATAAGAAACCGTTTTCTCAGATCAGAGAGTAATTGTGGACTGTTTGTTTCATGGGGTGTTTAGCTCTCGGGCTAATACAAACCACTTAGAGGTCTTACAGAGGGACTGAGAATTTAGCTCAGAGACACAGGCCTTCCCTGGAGAGTACAAGACCCTGGACTCAACCTCCAGCATTATAAAAAGGAAAAGATTACATTGCTAAGTCTCAGTTACATTTTCCTCTTAGTAAAATTGCACGCGCACACACACACACACACACACACACACACACACACACACACACACACACAAATAATAGACAGGAGAGGGGCCTGATGGTCCAGGCCTGTAGCTCAGCTCGTCAGTCAGCAGGCTGAGGCAGGGTGATCACAGGTGTAAAGCCAGCCTGGGCAGCTTAGTGAGACTCTAAGACTCTTTAGGAAGGGCGTAGCTCAGTGGTTGAGAGCCTCCTAGCCTAGCCTGCAAGTGGCTTAGGACTCAAACCTCAGAACCCTAAAAATCAAAATGTTTTTCTTTAAAAAGGTACGAATAAAAATGTGGAGTTCACATTGTAAGACCACGGGTCAGATCCTACCTAGCTCAAAGTTCACATAAGGCCACCCAGTCTACATGACACACTTTCTGTGTCCCCCTGAGAGAGCTGCAGTTTCGCCGTAGACTAGAAAGCAATCCTACAACTACAACTTCCCATTGAGAAAAGGTTTTTGGCTTGACAGCTTTGTGGTGTATCAGGCTGGAGCAAACACCCCTAAACTTTGCCCTGTAGACAGCAGTCCAGAAATGTCTAGATTAAAGAGCTGGGTTCCTAGACTGCTCTAATCACAGTAAGAAGAAATGGCTCAGACAGGGTCAGGCTCAGTGGAGGCAAAGAGCCCCAAGTTGACCGCCCCCAGACTAGAGAGCGATTCTTGGCTGGCCTGGAACTCAATTTATAGACCAGGTTGGCTTTGAACTCACAGAGATCTACTTGCCTCTACCTCCTGAATGCTGGGATTAAAGGTGTGCACTACCACACTTGGCTTTTTTTTTTTTTTTTTTTTTAGTTAAAAAATTAAACTTTATTACTAAAAAACAGTGGCGGAAAAGCACACATCTTAATTAACCAGACCCGCCGCATATATAACTTGTGTATAGTTAGGGTAACCATCCTGAATGGAAGTTTCTATAAATTCTAACAAATCACATCCGGCTCCTAATTTTATTACATGGTGACTCAAACCCCCAATTTCCATAGACATAAGCTTTTCAAACTGTGCTAAAGTGGACACAGTACATTGAGCATTTTAACCACATCTCTGTGTATACTTCAGTGCCTTGCGTCCTTTCGTGATGCTGTGCAGTGGGCAACACCACCTTTCTGTAGGACATTTTTGTCTTTCCAAACTGAAACTGGCCCCATTACACACAACTCCCCACCCACTCCCGTCAGCCCCATTGCTTTCCAGCTTCCATCCGTTTTTCTACAAAGTTATCTACCCTTGGTGTCTCAGAATTGATTTCCCACTTTTTTTTAAACCCTCAACACCACAGACACTGGAAAAAGTGACAGTTTATTGGCTACCCTGTCCTACAAAAGTAAATCCCAGTCCACCATGGCCCTCTCCAGGTCTGCTGGCAGGAACGGTGCTTTTACAATCTAAACACCAAAAGGCAATTTTTTTTTCTAATCGAATGAGACACAGGAGCAAGAACACTACCAAGAAACCTCGGGGACACACTGCATCATGGGTTTGGTAAAGGATACACTTTTAAATCTGATACTTTGAAACTCATTTCAGAAGTCAAATAACCCAGGCTGTCACCTTCGACCCACCCCCCACCCCCTGTGCATTCTCTACACTCACTCTGTCACTGTGTGTGTGTGGGGGGGGGAGCTATTCAAAACAACAGGAAGTTTCTATGGATCCCGACATTGGCCCCCGGTGACTGTAAGCCTAATTCAGTGAGTCATTCCCCCAGGAAGGAAGAAGACAGTACGATTGAAGTAGATTGTTTAGTATTTCAAAACAAATAGAAGCACTGACGAAAATGGGGTGTCCTTATTGGTAGAAAAGGCAAGCTGCTTTTTAAAAATTCATCTGTAAGTGTCAAGAAAAGCGAGTCTGATTTATTTTGTATCATCAGGGTCCTTACTGATTTTTCCCCCTCAGTGTTATTCTACAAGAAGCATTACGGGGCTACAGGGAAAAAAGTTTCTAGGCAGGCAAACAGTAATTAATAATTTCACAGGTAAGTTCATATGAAATATAAACTTTATGGGCTATTGATAGAAAGCAATGTGAATAAACACAGGGATTTAAAAGTCATTGGCTGAAAACAAAAATTATTTTAAGTCACTGCTTCTGTACCATAAAGATCACAGAGTAGGTAAGTCCAGGGCAGTTTGGACAGGGGGGTGGGTCCACATCACAATGCTCTTGAATCGGAAAAGCCCTGATGTTGGGCCAATGCTACAGTTTGTCCGAGGAAATGATACAAAAGCCAGAGCCACAGAGTCATTCAGATTTAGGTAAATGTCAACTCGTTTTGATTTCTGAACTGTCTCCCATTGGGGGTCATTAGCTATTTGGTGTCAAAACCAAACCAAAACAAAACAGCAAAAAGCTGAGGTTAACTAACTGATTTCTCTTTCAGAAGCCTCGAAGGACCTGTCTTCATGCATTGTTGTCGCGGGATAAGATACACAGAATAGAAATATATAAGGACACAAAAAGTGGCATCAGCTAATATTTATTAATAGACTTCCTAAGGACAAGAGGAGATAGAGCTCAGAGGATCAGACGCTATGTGTGACAGTTAATTAAGCTAAGGATCACACTTACACCCAAGACCCGTCTTGTCACCCTTCTTTTAAATAGAAACCAAAGTTGGACCCTCAGCCGAGGCAGTCAGGTGACGGGTGAGCCAGCCGCAGTCCACACCAGGCTTCGTGTCCACACCCACTGTGGGACTTTGAAATCAACAAGTCACCAGACCACACACCAAGCGGGGGTAATGCTCATTTCCCCGAGGGAAAATAAGCATGTTTAAAATGAAAGTATGATCAACCCTGGCCTCAAAGCTGCTAAAACGACCTTGAGGAAGTTTCAAACCCACCCAATTAGCAATCTGTCTGTCTTCAATTACAAAAGTACTAAAAACCAAAATAAACTGATTATGCTCGAGGCACCTGAGTTTAAAAATGACTTAGCAAGCTTCTGCCATAGAAACCCCTGTATTCTCACGGACATTTCTGTCAGTCTGGACAGAGCCCTCGGACGCTCGCTCTGGTCCAGCCCAGCCATATTGCAGGTGGCAGAGTCCTCGGGGACCGTGACCTCCACAGGACCTTCAGAGGGTATTTTATTTCACATCCCCTCAACCACTAAATATTGTTACTAAGCAGGAGGTAGCCATGTACCAAATTCATATGACTGTGAAAGCCATCACCACCCAGGAGAAAGATGACTTATCTAGGGGGGGATAGAGTGACTGAAGTGGATAGCCCCTGGCCCCAGAGGATGAGCATCACATTTTCTAATGACTAAGACTGAAATCAGCATTAAAGAGAATATCTGCATATCTACTCCGTGACCACGGGGCTCGAGGACCTGCAAGAACCCTTGAGAACTGGAGAACCAGTGTCCCAGACACAGAGGCAGCAGAGTATGCGGAATTAATTTGACTTTGGGATTTAATTCAAATCACTTAGGCCTGCGGGATAGAAGACAGGCAGCTGGTCTAGGAGGCAACAGAGACATTTTGCTTTCTGGAACATTCCATGCAGTGGGACCTGACTTAGGTGGGTGAAGTTCTTGACCCTGAACAGAAAATAAAATGCTAAAAATAGTTACGAGAGTACTGCCTGTCTTCGCAGTCAACCCTAGAATGTAGAATGCGCTACGTGTCTATGAAGCACGGCCAGAGGCTCTAAGAACATTGACCCCCATGCCAGGTCCTCACAGCAACATGCTGGAGCCCATGAAACGGGGCTTCTTTTTATCTCTGTCATAAAACATAAGCATGAACTTCACTGTGAAACCGTTACCCCTGAGTCCTTCCTCAGAACCTGGGAGAAAAAATCACTTACTCAGAATCCAGATCTTCCCTAAGACGGTGAACCTAGAGAAAACTTTTCTAGGGCTATGGCCGATTGAGAACCTACGGTGTCTCCAATGGTCTTTCTCCCACCTTGCTTTTTCTAATCTTGCTTTTCTTGTGAGACAAGGTCTCACAAGGTGATATAGCCCAGGCTGGCCTGGAAGTCTCTGAGATGCCCAGGCTGGCCTTCCTACCTCAGCCTTGCAAGTGCCTGACATTAGAGTTCCCTGCCTCCATGCCTGGCTGTCTGGCTTCTTTCCCACTTTTTGACAGAAACAATAGCAGTATTTTACTGAACCAAACAGAGCTCAAGCCAGGCAGACCTCTGGAGTTCCCTGCTTCCTCCCAGTCAGCCTCACGGCCCTGTAGAAGTGTCTATAGTAGCCTTCTAGTTTTGACACTGGGCTCCACTTAGCAACCCACACAGAAAATAAGAAGCCAGAAGGATAGGCAAGACACAGTGTGTGGGCTTCATTGGTAGGCTGATCAGACCGAAAGTTCAGATGAGGTTCCCTGTGATGGTTCAGGGGCACTGCCTCTGGCAGGGACTGGCATCCATCCAGACAGCAGCTCCTGTGTGTTCTGCTCTCATTTCCAGCAACCTGTACCCCTGTTTCCTTCCTGGTCTCTCAGCCTTGGAAAAACACAAACAAGGAGGCGGGACCATTTTAGGGAGTCCAAGAGGCAAAGGTTGTGTATCCCAGTCTCACAGAAGGCAGAAGGGCCAGCACAGGGCTCTGCTTGACAGGACAACAGACACACCCAAGGGTCACTTCCTTTTAGCTTCTGCCTACTCTCAGAGGCAAGAACTTCCAAGCCCTTCAGCTGACATGGGCCAGGACTTGAGAAGGGTGGAGGGCCTGGGAAGGTGAGGGTAGACTATAATCTTGAAGTGCATCGTGAAACTGAGCAATTGTCACTGTGGATATTAAAATCACTCTTTTAAAAAAGAGAGGAAATAAAATTTCAGATTTTCTTAGTGTTTTGAAATCACAGCAGTCTCAGATTGTGGATAATTACATGACAAAGGGATGTATATCGCTTGTTTGTGTCCTGTTACACACACACACACACACACACACACACACACACACACACACACACACACACACCCTCATGCAAGGGTTTGAGAAAACATAATATTCTGTGTATTCAACATGAAGAATAAAGAAGAAAAATGTGTTTTTCCACAGGAACGGCTACCTTCTCCTCCTTGACATTCTACAACTTTGGGACAAATAGAGGGGAAAGTGCTGGAAAGTGGAGCAGGGCTCGAGGCCCGGAGTCCACGACTCAGCAGGAGGCCAGCAGCTGCGGAGAAGCTCAGGCTGCTTCATTTCTTTCTCAACACCGCCACCTACAGGGCCTGCCTGGAATAGCACTGCACTGTGCGGCCCAGACACCCTTAAAAGAAAAACATTCAGAACAATCGCATCACGTTTTTTTTTTTCCTTCAGTTTCCTGTTTATTAGTATTTTATCTAAGAGCAGAACAAAAGTCTACATGGGGGTGGCAAATGCACGGTCCTACTCACAATAACACACAGAGTTTTCAAATACAAGGGAATTATATTTTTACACCAAACCTACTCCAGGCAGGCTTTTTTATAAACTTCTGATGACAGTTAAAGAAAAAGAAAGAGTGGAATTCTTTAGCACATTAAAATTATAAAACATTTTAAAGATTTTTTAAAAGAGGGATAGGGAGAAATCTCAGTAAGTGAAATGCTTGCCCCACAAGCATATTATAAATAAAAATAAATAAATAAATAAATAAATAAATAAATAAATAAATAAATAAATAAATAAATAACAGGTGTGGCCCTGTGCCCCTAAGATCCCAAAGCTAGGGAAACAGAGACAGGGTAATTCCTGGGACTTGCTGGCCAGCCTGTCTAGCCGGCTGACAAGCTCTGGATTTGATGACGTGTCCTGCCCCAAATAAGGTTGAGAGCAATTAAGGAAGACGCTTGATGTTGATGTCTCATCTGGACACACGTGCATGGGCACACACATGCACAAGTATCCACATGTACATACACTTCCACACACAGTACATACGTATGAACCAATAATACCGCACATGAACCAATAATATTTATAGATAAACACATTCGAACGGTAGCATTCATTCCTATACATTTTATTGGTGAGTCTTTGCATTTTGTTTGACATATCTATAAAGGCGATGAAAATGTAAGTGCCCTCCCCGCCGTCTGTTTCAGAAATTGGTTGGGTGATCGAAAGGATGAAGGGGAAGGGCGTCCACTGTTTCCATGCTCAGAGGCTGAGGACATCTGCATTTCTTCTCACACAAACAAGAGTCTTGGCTAGGGGCCTTCTGCCATCATAGGGCCATCCTCGACTCCATGAACTCTGCCTTTCCCTCAGCCTGGCATGCTGCTCCTCCAAGCCTACGTTCTCAGAAGCCTCAGGGACAATAAAGTGAGGAACAGGCAGCACAACTGGTGGCCGTGGGTCCACTGACCTCACACGCCACTTTCTTTTAAAAAGAAGGTTATGTCTTTTACTTTCTGAGCACGGGTGTTTTGCTTGTGTGTATCTATGTGTGCCCACCTGGTGTCCTCAGAAGTCAGAAGAGGGCATTGGATCCCCGGGAACTCAAGCTACGGAGGATTGGGAGCTGCCATGTGGGTGCTGGGTACCAAACCTAGGTCCTCCTGCAGAGCTGAACCACCTCGCCATTCCCCACCCATCCCACATCCTTTATCCTTCTCAGAGATGAACATGCAGGGAATTCTCATGATCACAGCCAGCAAGCAAGGGACGGCTGCTGTTGTATTTGGTGACCTTCCTTGTTCTTGTGATGGCTCGGGTCACTTAGAATCCTCCAGCATGCTCAGCTGTTCAGAGACTGTTCTGGCTTCCAAGTTTGTAGTCTTCTCCTGGCTAGTCTATCTGGTCTCGACCAGCACTAAACACATCTCCACTCTGCTGTATGCCCTCCCGATCTGCAGACACATGTCTTGTTAGCTCACACAGTTAAAGGCCTTTTGTTTCCTTATCCATTTTCATTTTCATGTGAATGAGAAAGCTGACCTTAAGAATCACCAAAGAGGCTGGGGGAGGGGAGCTGTGGCTACAAGCTGCCCTGGCAAAGGCTTGAGTTCGGTTCCCAGCCTCCAGATCTGACTTCTCACAACTGCCTGTAATTTCCAGCTACAGGGGGATGCCTGCCACTTCTGACCTCCGTGTGCACCATCACATACTGAGCATAATCTCATAAATAAAAACAAATCTCAAAAACAAAAAGACCCTCTAGGCAAGGCCATGGGAGTATGCATGTGAACATATAAAAAAAAAAAAAAAACAAAACTAACAAACAAAGAAACAAAAAACCTCAACAGACATAAAAAAGGTTCTAGGTGATTTTCTGAGAGGATAAATTCCAGTCTGTAGGTGTCTGTCTTGAATAGGAAACACATGATATCTATAAATATATATTAACATTAAAATAAAACATGTGATATAAAATGAGCCTGCCCCACTCTTGTTTCAGCCTCCTGAGTTCTGGAACCGTCAGCATGCGCCATCACACCCGGCTTTTCCAAAAAGCTCTTAATCAGAGGTGCAGGCTGGGGTGTCGGCCTGGTGTGGAGGAAGCCTTTGGTTTACTCTCCAACACCACATAAACTGTGCATGTTGGCATGAACCTGTAATCCCAGAAAAAGGGACATGGAGGCAGGAGAAGTTTAAGGCCATCCTCATCAACACAGTGTCATTGACACCAGCTTGGGGCACAGGAGACTCTGTCCCTAAATGGATAATTAATTAAATTCGCTCTCCACCTCCACCGGAGAGAGCAGTATGTATGGATTTCCCTTCCAAAACCAAGAGTTCCCATGTCACTTAGTCTGCCATGTTTAACTAACGACACAGAGGGCACAGCAAAGTACCCAGGAAACCCCAGTGCACAGCAATTCTCTTGGGGCCTCTGCTCTTTAACACAGGAAGATCCCACCAAGAAGTGTCAGCCGGGCTCAGGCAGGTTCTCTGATCTCCTTCTCCATTGTCCAACAATGACAAAGGAAGTTACTGCGGAAGTTACAACTGTCAGAAATGGACAGTGAACTGGCATGGTAAAAACAGAAGCGAGGCAATGACCAGAGATCACACGGCGCACGTAACCGTCAGCTCTTCCGCTCATTTTCAGTGTTCTTTGCATCCCGCCGTTTTGGAGACATCAATTCCCCCTACCCTAGGCATTGTGTTTTCTTTTGGGCCCTGTGTCCTTTAGAGAAAGTAAGAAGGCCTGAGCATAGATAGCTGTCTGCCTTTTACGCGGAACAAATTCTACAGCTAAGCTTGTTGGTGATATTGGTTCCTTGTTGAAGCCCACAATAACTAAGGATAATAAGGACTTTGGAAAGTGTCTACACGGGGAGGCTCAGAAAAATAAACAGAAGTCCAACTTTGTCTGACGCATACTTTCAAAGACGGTCTTGGCGTCCTATGATTTGAGTTGCTTCGCAGACATAACCCTGAGTCTGCTTGGAGGTATCTGCCAGGGTGTGACATTTGATCTGCCACGATCTTTTATTCATTTATCATGGAACATCAATCAAAATTTAACAGGCCCTGTCATTAGGTTGAGACTCTACGACGAGACCAATATCCACTCAAGCTAAGGACCAGCCTAGTGCAGGGCCTTGAGCACAGGGTTCCTGTCCAGCTACACACACCATGGGCTTGTTTGTTGGTTCGTTTCTCCTTTACAAGTGGATCCTGAACACAGCAGTCAACTCATTAGTGTTTCTTAGGAGACAAGGCAAAATACGGAGTAACCTGATGACAGAAGTCCCCACCTCCCACAGGGGACGTGTCAGCTCTCCCTACAATGTCTCCTGTCTCCTGAAAATCTATAGATTTTTTTTAAATTCTCAGAATTCCTTAGAGACCAGCTTGTTCACTCTTGAGCTGTTTTCTGTTCAGTCAGAGCAGAGTGTCCCAGCCTCACCTCCGGATGAAATGGCAGCTCCTTCCAGGAGCCAATATGGGTCAGGAAAGATACCCATCCATTCACAGCACCCAACTCACTAGCAAGGACCATCTCCCTGCCTCAGGGCTCCAGACCCTCACTGACCCCATAGCTCTGGGTACAGAGAGCTCACTGCCTCCAGCTTGGACTTTAAGTCTCACAGTGACTGCATCAACAGAAACATTTACTCTCAGTCTGAAGCCTGGACATCTGAGACAGTTCATAGACTGAGAGCAAAATGTCTCCTCGGGCTCATGTTTTGAATACTGGCAGGCTGTGGAGTCTTCAGGAGGTGGGGCCTGGTTGATGGAAAGGGAGCCACCACGGCCCAATTAATCCCTATGAAGAGCTTGCCATGGCTTCCACAGTGACAGAGACATGTTCTCATAGGCAGGCCCTCAAAACCATGGTGGTCTGGAATCTCTGAAACCACAAGTTGAAATAAATCTGAAATTGTTTCTGTCAGATATTCTGTCACAGAGACTTAAGGTGTGAGCAGGGCTGGTTTCGCCTTGACTAGCAGATGCTGGGCTCTCGCTGGCTCTTCCTACACTGTTCCCTCTGTATGTGCCTGGGTCCTCACCTCCTCTTAGGAGGACACCGGTCATAATGAATTCCGGTCCTTCTGCATGGTTTCGTTTTATCTTGATTTCCTCTCTAAGTGCAGCCCCGTTATGAGGCACTGGGATTTGGGCTTTGCCACAGAAACTAGGGTAGGGCAGGACTTCGCCCAAGACAAGCACCAACAAGACATCCTGGATTGGAGAAGAAGGAGAAGGAAAAGAAAGGGAGCAATGAGTCAAAGATGGCTGACACATAGCCATGGCTCAGAAGAGGACAGCTCTACCTACTTGCTGTTCTCACAGCCCTGGCTGCAGCCTTTGTTAGTGCCCAGAGAGTCTCTCCTCACAGTTACTTTATCTTTGTGGAGTCCCTTACCACTTATCCTTCTGCCCCCACCGAGCACCCCAGGCTGCTTCTCCTCCCTAGGGAAGACCCAAAAGGGGAAAGGGTCTCCATTCTACTACAGCAGCATTCGCTCGCTGCCCAAGGAGCCCGAGGGAAGCTGGACACAGGTAGCACTAAGCAAGTGCTTGATGGAAGACGCTTCCTCCCTCCCAGTGAGACTCCTAACTGATCAGAACTGCCCAGGGAGCGGCAGCTGGGAGCCCCCGGTGCCTCCTCCGCCTGTCTTGGCATCTTTTGTCTCTCTCGCTGTGCTCAAAGCACAAAGCCTTCCAACGATCTGAGTGTCATGGTGAAAGCAGTCTTTGGAGTTTTATGTTTCACTCATAGACAGAGCACTGAGTTCTCTGCACAATGAAATGGTGACTCCGGGCACATTCTGCTTTCATACGTAGGTTCTGCCAGCTACACGCTGTGTCATCTCGGGAATGTTACCTAAACTCTCTGTGCTATGAAATAGAGTCATACCGTAACCTCCTTGTGGATTCTGTGACCGTGAAATGAGATGATTCACACATTGAACCTGGCCTGCAGCCTAGCATGTATGTGACCTCAGGGAACCTGGGCATGGGTGCCATGTCTATTTTCCACACTGTGACGTTGCCATTGTCAGGGGCAGTCATTTATTCTTTATGTCAGCCTGGTATCCGGGATGCTATAACCACCCGGGGTATGTTAGGGAAATAAACACGGCAGCTCAGTTCTAGTTTTAAAACCACTCTCCCCTCATTTCGAAATGTTACAGGTAAAATAACACCAACCAGTCAAAACATAGGACATAATTAAATACGGCATCTCTCTGCTTCTCATTTATGGTTTCATCCATAGGTTTTCAAAGCCGACTCCCCTCCAGTGCTCGGCGGAACTGCAGGTGTGTGCAGGAATATAGAACAGGCCAACTGCTTCGCAGCATAACCCTAGGCTCCGCCCTCCGTACTGAAAAACAGAAAACCCCACAAACAAACAGAAAACCAAGCCTCCTGTGCCTGTGCAGACTAGCGCACTCCCAGCCCCCTTTCTCTCACTGTTCGAATAAAAACATCTTCCAATACAAAGCAGACCCAAAGCTGGTTTCTCCTTGGAAGTCTGAAAACCAGGACCATGACACTTGTCCCAGGGACAAATGAATTTAAGCTGCAAATTCTTGGAGCCTTTGCTGCCCACAAACTGCCACGTCCTTGGAACCCTCCCAGCCAGCTTCAGAGCACCCAGGAAACTGTGACACTTCCTTCTGAGCCAGAGCCCACCCGCAACCACACGGCCACAGGATCTGGAGTTATTCTTTTATCATACCGTTAAGGAAAACCCACACACATGCCACTGTGGCCGTGGACAGAGTTAAAGTTTCTACATCATCACAAGAGGCTCCGCAGCGAAGGCTTCACCAAAGGGGCAACAGCCTTCCACGCTGGCCTGGTGTTCACAATGGCTGGCAAGTCATCAGATTTCAGAATATTCAGAGAATATCCGAAAAGGAGCTGAGACCTCCCCTCCCACGTGGAAGCTTCTCCAGTAGAGGGGTTGTTCCCTCTGTCTACCAACAAGGACAGCAAGCTAAAGACAGAAAGACAAAGCAAAGGAAATATGGGTACAAAAGGCTTCTACCCTTCCATACCAGCAGGAGGCTGGATTTCATAGTGGAAAACCCCGTCCCCAGGGCAAATTGGTCCTATGTCAAAAACATGCTGGGTACACACACACACACACACACACACACACACACACTCACACACACTCACACTCACACTTCACCACCTGGAGACATTAACCAGCAATGGTGACAGGATCTGTAAAACTGTCCAACTTTCACATTACTGCCTAGTGAAGATAGATACCTTATGAGACACCAAATAGGTGGGAAAGCCTTTTATTACTTGGGAGAGCCAAATATCCCCATGCAGCCTGTTGGCATCCTCGAACCCTGAGCCACCAGGATTGGGAAGACTCCAGTTGGTTGAAAAAAAAAATAACTAGAGGAGAGAAGTGTATCTTTGCTTTACCTCACAGTGTCAAAACAACTCAGGTGGGAGAGCATTAGACTGGAGATAAAATTGGGCTCTGTCGGCAAAGGTTTACTATGCCACACGCCGGGCACCACCAATAGATTGCGATCTGAATCAGAAATAAAGGACCACGCATGCTTGTTAGTGGAGTGCAGCAGAAAGCCCATGGCCAGTCGGAGCTCCAGGTGTTTTATCTGGTTTCGTTCTGGTACCCAGGGACTCAGGCCGAGTTCCTGGGCCTCGCCATCCCTAGGCCTCCAAGGGAGCCTGGAGGGGGCGGGGGCGGGGGGCTGTGCTGTTGAGGGGCAGCTGTGATGAGAAACAAGGCCCCACCCACACAGGCTAGGGTTTCAGTTTCACCCAGCCTCAAACACCATTATGCAAATGAGTTGGCCACTCCGCCTCACCTCTGCCTTCCCATGCACTCTTCATCCCAAAGTTGAGGGAATGTGCTGGGGAGTCTGAGTGCATTTGCATCGTATTTACTTTAAAATGCCCAGGTGCCGCTGGAAGCAGATTCGCCTTTCAGAAGGGCAATCACGAATATAAAGTGGAGAATTAGTCGACCCGTCAAGAGCGAAGCCCCGCGGCTAATGCCAAGCCTCTCACATAAATGGAGTGTCGACGCTTGTGCTGGGAAGGAGACAGGCAGGAGGAAGGAGATACCCTCCGTTTCAGAGGCTTACTGGCGCTAGTCCAAGGGGAGCTGGGCCCCCAAGAGTGGACAGACAGCCCCAGGCTCTGCAGATCTGCAAATCTCCAGTCCCTTGGGGTTTGGGAAAACAATTCCGTAGTTCACATTCAAGGCACGTTCTAGAAAGTGGGGAGTGTAGTCATTTTGTCTGCATCACACACCTGCAAGTTAATGCAAGTGATACGAGGTGATATCCAGTCAGACAAAAGAAAAAAAAATCTGCAACCCAGAATCAGCGTTTGTAAGATTTGAGGGTATGGGGGTGCAGAAAAGGGCCTTCCTGTGTGGTTGTGTTAAATTGCTGGCTTGGGATTTTTCTTTCAAGAGTTTTAGACCAGAATAATTAGATTGTCAGCTCAGATGACCTTGTGAGCAGCATGGTGTGCCTTGCTAAGATATGCCCTAGGTTTCTCCCAGTGCTTCTCACATCATTTTCGGGATAATTGAACCTCTGTTCCCCTCACGAACACTCTTCCTTGGCCCCTCTTACTACTTGGTTTCATTTTCAAGTGTTGTGTGCAGCTCACAGCTGCAGGAGAGAGACAGATGGCTCTCCGACTTAGCCTGAGTGTGAAGAAAATCTAGTCAGGTAGGCACGTTTTATAAGGCAAAATCTACAGAGACTCTGGAACATCTCAGAAAGAGAAGGCCATATGCATGTGAGTGGGGTTTGTCTCCATTAAGGATGCTGGAACCAGGGCTTTGCAGAGATCAGGCAACGTTGCCCTCAGAGATGGTTTCCGATCTTCATACACGATTAGGTCCACAGGGCAAGCAGAACTGCCAGGTGCTCTCTCAGTCTGCCCATACTCTGAGCCCCCCTGAGTCTTGAGTGGTTTGCTTTCCCTGATGTGTGCAAGTAGGCCTTAGCTGCCCAGCCCCTTGCCTGTGTGAACAGATTGGCCTGGTAAGAGCTGGGGAACACAGTCTGGCTTTCACAGAGGTCCCACTGGGCATCTTCTCACCACCTTCAGGTTGCACAGTCACTTTCTCTGACTTCCCAGGGTACGCCGAGGACCCCTGAGTCAGCCACAGTATATACTCAGTGTGTTTGCAATGTTCTCTTCCGGTCATTACAAGTAAATGTCCAATCTAGGACATCTATAAAAACAGCTCCCCGCTTTATGCCAAGGCTCATGACTGATTAACTAAGTGACCGTCAGCAGCTCAACCCCAAATGAGATATCCGTGTTATTGTCTCCAAGGTCTAGGGAACACTGGCGAAGGAAGGGTGGGAAGAAGGCAAGAGGCAGCCAATGAGGAGAGTGGCTGTGGAACACTGTCTTTTCAACACAGTATGGCTGCTGCATTCATGAACTGTCAGCTACTGAGGTTACCTGAATGAAACTGCCCCCCCCCCCAACATTCCCTCACAGGTAGGGAGGTCATCTCAAGCTCTACTGTAGAGGTGTTGGTGATGAATGGTTTTCCAGGGGGAGGAGGTGACATTTTCTTTAATGCTATAGCCATTAAGTTGCTATGCTCTAAGTCCCCTAAACTCAGTGGTCCAAAATATTGCCCTCAAATGAATCTCTAGGAATTTAAATGCGTTTATACACACATATAAATATAGCTACCAGTATGTTAAATTTTATGTAAATAAATGTTGTTTCTTCAGGCCACCAGCCTAAGGATGCTATCAGCTCCATGGGTTTTAAACATTAGAGAATGAAACCAGTGAAGGAGATGTTGAGAGAAAGCCGTAGATTTCCATGGCAGTAGTCTCATGAAACACAAAATGTAGGATGACACAGTCTAGTGAAGAAAGTATTCCCTGCCTGTGAGGACCAAAGCCACCGCAGAGTGTGTGCTTGGTAAGTGTTTTTAAGTGGAAGTCAGTAGAACGTGCTCAGGAAAGCGCAGGTCTAAATAAGCTGGAGAGAAATAAAGGAACTTGGTTGCCAAGGGAAACAGGCCACCTCTGTTCTTACCTCATGCCCACATGTATTCTTTCTGTCACAGAAAGTAGCATTAATACTGGGAAGACGACTACATTAGTCAGGCTTCTCCAGAGAGACAGGACCCATAGGATATATGCATGCATATGAGTGCATGACAGAGAGATAGACAGACAGACACAGACAGTGATTTAAAGGGCTGGTTCACACAGGACTGGGGCTCTGAGTCCACCTGAGTACAGCAGGCTAGAGAGCATAAAGGAGTTGGTAATGCAGGATCAGGTCTCCCTGTGGTGTTGCCTTAAATGCTGAAAGTTCCCAGTCCTGTGGGGTTTAGGAAAACACAATGGTAGGGCTTTGAGACTCTGGGGCATTTTCTTCTTGGAGATTAGTCTTTCTATGAAGGCCTCTAACTGATTGAGTGAGGCTCACTGATATAAATGATAACCTCATCTTGCAAATTACCTCACAGCAATATCAAGAATAGCAGAGGGTGGGTGAGGCTGGAGAGATGGCTCCGCAGTTAAGAGCACTGGCTGCTCTTCTGGAGGATCTGGGTTCAGGTCCCAGAACCACATGGAGGTTTATGGATTGTCTGTAACTCCAGTTCCAGGGCATCCAGTGTCCTCTTCTAGTCTCCACATACCCAGTGCCCTTACATACACGCAGGCAAAACATCCATACTCAAAATAAGATAAATAAATTAAAAAAAAAAAAGCAAGATGGCTGTGTGTAAAAGGATTTGCCCCCAAGTCCAATGACCTGAGTTTGATCCCATGTGGTAGGAGAAGAGAACTGACCCCTGTAGATTGTCCTCTGACCGATATACTTACACTGAGTTATGGAAGCACACACCCACCCTCCCCACATAGATAAATAATGTAATTTTAGGGGGGTGTTGTGAGATAGCAGACGGTATTTATCACCCCCCAAAAAAAACATGAATAAAAGAATTGAGGGCTGGGCAGGCGGCTTAGCTGGTACAGGACCTGAAGTACAAACATAAGGACCCTGGTTAGCCTCAGCACCTACATGAAAGCTTGTCTAGAACCCCAGCTCTAGGAGCAGAGAGAGATGGAGCCCTGGACTTCACTGGCTAACCAGCTTGGCCTAATCCACAAGTTTCAGGCTCAGGAAGAGACCTTACCTCAAAACAAACAAACAAACAAACAAACAAACAAACAAACAAATAAATAGGTGGAGAGAGTGATTGAGTAAGACACTTATACTGAACTCTGTCCTCTATACTCATGTGGGCATACATACATGTGCACATGTGTGTACACATGTACACACCCACCTACATGAATATGTACATACACTTGCCTATGCATGCACACACACACACACACACACACACACACACACACACACACACACAAAGAATAACAGAATAATTTTGGTCCAAATACCAGCGACTATGATCTAGTAGTCAGCGCGTGCACTGTGAGGACTGCAGTGTCTGGGCCTGGTCACAGCCGCTGTGTCTTCTCAGACCTGTTTCATTCTGCAGCTTTAGAACAATCGGAGGCCACTGAGAAGACACAGGGAGAAGACCAGGCAGCAGAGGAAGTTCATGCAGATATGGCAGAGACAGGACAGGTACCAGGACAGGAAGCAGACAGGATTCCTGTCTCTGAGCACCGTGAAGCCAGTAGCTGTGCTCTCAGCTCCACCTTTAAAACTTAAATTCGAAAATTGTTTGCCAAAACTCATGCCTTAGGAGACCTTGGAGAAGGGATCCGTGTCCCAGGACCCCGTAAAGTGGGTCACAGCCCATCCCGTTCTCCTATGACAGAACATCAAGGCCAGGTAAGTGAAGAAATCAGGTAAGAGGCTGTTAGACCTCAGCAAGATCCTGGCTATTTATTTTGTTTTATTTTATTTTATTTTATTTGGTAGTAGAGATTGAATTCAAGGCTTCAAGCATGCCACATAAGACCCTGCCACTGAACTTTTTTGTTTTCTATTTTATTTTGTTTATTTGTTTGTTTCATTCTATTACTCTGAAACCGAGTCCTGTTATGTTCTCCAGGCTGACCTTGAACTTAAGATTCTTCTGCTTCAGCCTCAAGCCTTACTCTGGCCCCAGGACCAGCACCAGTGGTGGGCCACATCTGTTTAGTCACAGTCCAGATTGCTGCCCTCCATCCTGCCAGCTCTGCCACCTTGTTCAGTGACTTGGTAATATAGATGGTACCTGTCAGATCTGCTTATGACTGACCTCAGATGGGATATGAATTTTAAACAAAGGAACAGGAGACCAGACCCATCTAGCGAGATTGGTGGTGGCTTAAATCTTCCAAAGTAGAGTTTCGTAAAGAGATACCAGCTTGCAAGCTTTTAAGTTCAGCAAACTAACAAACAAAACCCTAACTACAGGGGAGGTTGAGCTTTTGTAACAAAAATAGAGAAACAAGAATCTCAATTATTAACAGAAATGGCACAGGTGAACCACAGGGTAAATGGAAAGAAACAATTGAACCCAAGCATGACCACGGAGACAGGGTCAGAACAATGCCCAGAACACAAAAAGAATGGCCCCAGCTGTGGTCTGGGTAGTATAAAGGCTGTAATAGGAAGTCTTAGGATTTCTGTTGCTGTGATAAAATACCATGACCAAATGTAATTTGGGGAGGAAAGGGTTTATAACCCTGTCATCCAAGAAGTCAAGGGAGCAGGAATCTGGAGGCCATGGAGGGGCAGTGTTCCTTGGGGCTTGTTTAGCCTCCTTCCAAGTACACCCCAACACCACCTGTTCAAGGGTGGTACTGACTCCTGTGGAATGGCTGCTCACGCATCGATCCAGAGAAGGCCTCACAGGTTTGCCTACAAGCCAGTCTCATTCCCTCTTTTCCCAGACATATCTAGGTTTGTGTCAAGTGGACAAAAGCAAGCAACACAGGAAGTGGGAGAAAGAGCATTGCAGAAACATCTGGACTTTTCTTAGTCTTAGAACCAGTGACCTCGGCTACACAACTGCTCTGCACTTCTGGACTCTCACAGGCTTGCACACCGAAAGCCTTCACAAAGAACTAATTCGATAATCCAAACAAACCCTGTGCCTTGGAAGTCACGTTTGAACTTCAAGCTCTGCCTTTGGAGTAGCTCCTCAGACCCACATACCGTGTGCATCTCAGAAATCAGCCCCTGTATCTTGATCCCTCCAACACTCCCAGACAGACAGACAGTAGCGCCCCCTCCTGGCATATGGCCTTGATTGCCCACAGGGGCTGCTCCCTCCTGAGCCAAACACTGCTTCTTTTCTGACTAAGCACAAATCCACGGGAGGGTCACTGTCCACTCCTGAACACCTAGACCCCTGAAGTGTTCCCTCCTCTAAGCCACTCACTGCTTAGGTCTTACTTTTCCATAGTGATAAGCCATCTTCTCTGGAACTCCTGTCTAATTCATCCCGTATCTATCAGAATTCGCCTCACTGAGATGAATTGTCTCCTGGTGGAAAGCCCAAGCCAGGCAAGTGCTCCACCAGTGGCCTACATCCCTAATCACTGTGCAGGAATATTTTAGCAGATTTCAGATGAGAGCAGGTGCATCTAGGGTGTTAATGGCCGTAGACATTAGTGACAAAGCCAACGGATATTGGTGCTCTTGAGGATGACATTAACTACCACATCTACCCCAAAGCCCCTCACCCATCTGCCCTGGTTACTGCCTTGGTTGGAAAGGATCTAGCTTCACACATAAGCATGTGTGTAGGATTGCCTAGGCATTGACAGTGCTTAGGCATCAGTGTAATTGCAAAGACTGCAGGAGAGTTTTTTGTGTTTTTTTGTTTTGTTTTGTTTTGTTTTGTTTTGTCTACCTACTCTTCCTTGAACAGCTTCTGTGTGCAGCAGGATGACACACAGCTCGACAAGGTGGGCATTTTGCTGGTTCTAAACAGCAAAGAGTCCTTGTCTGGGAAGAGCTGGGTTCGGCTAGGATGTTCTTTATTTCCTTTCCTTTCCCCAGTGCTGTCTGAGACTATAGCTGCTAGCCAGCAGTGGTTAAGGACTTCAAACCCGTCCTAGCAAAAGACCACAGCGAGCCTCTGTTTCCTCTACAGACTGGAGCTATGGGGAAGGTTTCTTACACTGCCTCCATGTTCCACAAAAGCACAGCTTGCTAAAGGGCTGGCTGAGGTACCGTCTGGCACACAGGTGCCCCTACTTGTTATTGGTGGCTGCTCAGCCAATATACACTTGGGGAATCAAGGGGTAGTCCCCTAGAGGTATTTCACTGATTTCTAACAGTCCCACTTTGTAAGTGTATTAATGCTTACATGAAAGAAACTGTGCCACCCAAGCCCAGCCCTCACACGTGGTACCCGCTCTAGCCTCATCCGCACAGGTGCTACCTGCTCTGGGTTCTTGAAACACTGACGTGACAAGAGTGGCCTGGAGTTTTGAACGTCGACCAGTCTCGGTTGTCACTTCTGCTGGGATTGTGGCTCTCATGAGTCCATTCTCCTGCCTCCCAAGCTCAAGGTACAGTCTCTTTCTGCTGCACCAAGGCCCCAGGCGGAAAGCCAGTCCCAAGAGGACTAAGGGCCTCCATTGCATCTTCATTATAATTCTGCCCACAAAGTCCTTATTAGAAAGCTGTTTGCTCACCAACCCATTCCCTCCCCAATAACCTGCAAGCGCCCCCAAGCATGCAAACTTCAGGTGAGAGACTCCCACACCAGGCTCTGGCAATCAAAGCTCTACCCAGACGTCTCCACATCACCACAGCCTGAACTAGGGTGCCCGGATGTGCCAGTCACTCTCCTCTGCTGTGCCATCATGCCACCATGCCACCACGGCATTCCTCCTCTGTGGGATTCTTCCCCATTTTATCTTTATTAATTTTTAATCATGTGTGTTATGTGTGTATGCATGTGTGTGCATGTTATCCAGGTGAAGGATGAGGCTGACGGCTGTTTTCCTTCCTCAATCTCTACCCTGTTTCATTGAGACAAGGTATCTCGCTGAATCTGAACTAACTCATTCACTTAGGCCAGCTCTGCCCATCTGCCTGGTTTTGTCCCTAATCCCTTGCATCGGGGTCACAGATATGTCCCGCCTTTACATGACACTAGGTGCCTAAACTCAGGTCCCCACCCTTGGGCAACAAACACTTTTCTCAATGAGTCATCTTCCTGGCCCCTTTCCATTTTGAACACTTCAATCCACTTTATTCCCTAGGAATTTATTCCTTCCCCCTTTTAAAACAGATAGATCCATTCATGGAGGAGGGCTCTAGTTTATCTATACCTAACGTCTACCATAGGCTCTGCAGTGTCAGCTATTGTCTGGAGACTTATGATCACGACAGAAGGTCCTGAGAAGTCTTACAGTCAGAAAGACATATACATTTGTATTGGTTTGTCTGGACTTTCCAGTCCCACCCCGACGGCAGGTCTTTGTGGAGAATTGCATCTACAGCTCACTAGCGCCCCCTGACTTCCAGTATCGCCTCTGCAGGCCTCACTGCAGTAGAACGTCTGACCAACAGGTGGCCTGAACGTAACACAGCAGCGCACCTGCAGGTGGATGTGTGGGTGTCCCGTTTTCATAGGCTTTCGTGTTAGTCGAGCCAAGCCCTGCAGCTGTGGGCGTGGTAAAGTATAGCAGGGAATGGGGTAGCTTTATGGCCCGTGGAATCATCTTTGTTATTGTAAAGCCTGTTCTCTCTAAGTAGGTATTCATTTGCATGCCGGCCTCATGTCCTGGAGGGGCAGACCCTGAGGTCAAATGGTGCTGTCTTTGCTCCCGATGAAGTGTAGAGGTGTGGGGATGGGCAAGGAGGAGCAGAAGGGTGGGATGGGAAGTGAAGGATCCAGAACAGAAATCCACTTCCTTATTCGCAGGGGAGTCTGAAATTGAGAGATAAAGAAGACTCTTTATGAAGTATGTCTTACATGGGGACAAAGAGATCCCCTATAACCAACCTTCCAGGGACCTGGAGTCCTCACTTAGGGAGACAGAGTTGATACTGCAGGCTTCAGAACTAAGCTGTGGTTACATGGGCCTCCTGCTGGCTGCCTCAAGTCCCGGGCCGGAGTCCTGACCTTGGGAGGGAGGGAGCATTACTGTACCACAAGCTCTTCCCCCGCCTCTCATCTATGTAAATTGCTTTTACAGCACATGTCATAAATCAGCAGGAGCCAATGTTACTTTAGGTACTAGTCCAAGTTGTAAAGGCTGTCATCTGTGCCGACTCTGCCCTCAGTAGGGGCTCCCTAGAGCAGAAGCGGAGGACCAGAAGCTTCATGCAGGCTCATCAGGAGAGGAATTAAGACCAAGTCCTGGCTGGCCTGACTACATTAGGCATGAGCTTAGGTTAAAAACAAAACAAAAGCAGCAGCAACAACAAGAATGAATGTGCGAAACTCCATGATTAAAACGTAAGTTTCAAAACCAGGTTGGGATATGACTCAGTGGGCGATATGCTTACTGGGCAGCACGAAGACCTGAGTTCGGATCCTTGGAACCTATGTGAAAAGGCAGGTTGTGGCAGCTTTCCTCTGTAACCTCTCCACACTGGGGGAGCGAGGAGGAGACGGACAGATCCAGGGAACCATTCTAGCCGAGCTGGTGAGTTCCAGGTTCCGTCAGAGACTGCCAGGAAAGCTGAGAAGCAGAGTACTAGAGGGAGATACTGAGCAACCGCACACCGTGTGCGGGTGCACACATACGTGTACATCATCTATACATTCAGAGTTTCAAGACAGAGGGAACAGAGCTTTTAAACAAGTACAGGCCTTCCTGAAACTACACAGAATACATATCCCAGAGGCCAATCTAGTCTACGTCTGTCATGCGCTTGGAGAGTGGGGGACTTAATGACTTGCAGGTCCTTAAGGAAGCAAGTCTGAAGTAGAACATTCTGGAAAGACTTCTTCAACTCTTGGCTCCCAGGATGGCTCTCCAGGGCAAGCCCAGATTCCAACCTCTGGCATAAACCATGGCTTCAAATCCCACATCTTCTGCAGTGTGGGTCTCTGTTTCACAGGTTTCGTCCACTCTTCTTCGAGGTTATCTTTGCATTTCCCTAGTTACTGAGGGAAAATAAGAAAAAAATATTTTCTCTCAGCTTTCGCTTAGCTGCCTTTCAGTGCACAGGTACCTGAATCTCCTTCTCCATGTGCCCACTAGTCTCCCAGGATCCGGCTTGCCCTGGGCCTGGTGTGTATCCAGCACTGGGTATCATCGGTCTCTCCTGGGCTGCTCACTGCTGCCCTGCTTTCTCTCCTGACTTTTCCTTCAGGTCCTGGAGCGGTGACTTTTCGGGCACCTCTGGTGTCAGGACATCTTTTGCCTTGTTCTTTGACATCTCTTCAGCAGTTACCTCAGAACACCAGCGAGGCATTCGATCTTACACGCACACGGCTTTTGCTGTGCTCTAGACAACAACTTCATTCTATGGTAAAAGGATCACTGGGTATTTATGTAGGAAACAGCTATGTTCTGGAGGCCCCTGGTGGAAACAATCTCTGCTCGGCCACAAGAGTATCCCCCTGACTTCTGAAGAGGACAGGAACTCCTGAACCTCAGTGCAAGGGAACATCCAGATGGCAGCCCGCCACCAGGGACCCACCGTACAGACCACTGCCAGCCTTGAATCCTAGCTCACCTTCTGACTTTGAACTCAAAGTTTCACATCCTTGAAAAATACTCATGGCGGAAGGCTAGTCCCGAGACTAAAATAACTTTCCACGAAATGCTCAGAAAGCGTCTCCTTGCCTGTAAACGCTGTGATATTATAAGAAACACCCTTGTTTGTGTGTGGTTACGTCTCGTGTAACTGCCTCGGTGGGGCCTGCGAGGCCATTGCGGCTCATTTCTGTCACTTCTAAAACCCAGCACTCTTTCACTATAATGTGGCGCCTTCTCGGTTCTTTAAACTATTTTTCTCTTCAAGTTCTCATGAACTGATGGTTCCTGTTTTTCTGAATGTGCTGTTGGAGCCTGTGTTTCTGAGGGTTTGCCACCATTCTGGCTTAACAACTAGGCAACAAGTCAAAGTCCCCCCATGGCTGTGCTGCTGCTGCTGCTGTCCCTTGGGAAAGTGTCCCCTGGAGGGAGAGGCGTCACTGGCTCCCTGGGGAACACAGGAGAAAGGGAAAGGAGAGAGACAGAGTGGGTGAAAGTTCGAATGGCACAGGCGAGACTCTCGATGTGAGATCAGCCACTGTGAGCCGCCCCTGGGCTCTGAGCCCACAGTGGACCCTGTGTGAAACCCTTTGTGCCCACCAGAGGACCTCATTCTATGTAAGGATGAGACACGACTTCCCTTTTTCATTTCCCCGCCTTAGCAAATGTAAGTCCAAAATCTACTTTTGAACTTCTCATTATCCAGACACTTTAAAAAACAATTTTTTGAGACTATGGTATAATTACATCATTTCTTCCCTTCCTCCTGTCAAGACCTCCCGTGTGCCCATCCCCCTTGCTTTCTTTCAAAATCACGGCCTCTTTTTCTTTAACTGCTGTTACTTTTAAGAAAAATTAAGACACGGCAAGACCATTTGATTGACCTAAATACCCCAAAACGACTTCTTGCTAACAGGCTGACAGCACACTTGCTGTCAGGAGACAGCCTTCGAGGAGCTAATCCACACTGAAGTGGACCTGGGACTCCTCGGGGTTCCCCTTCTATACACACGCTCTGTTCATATGCTAGGGCTGAGGCTGGGGAGTGCTGCACGGCAGATATCTGTCTTCTGGGTCTGAAGGCAGAGGATCAGCCAGGCTGTGCACCTTCCAAGGCTCCCGGACCTTCTCTCATCTTCTGGTGACCCCTTAGCTGAGTCTCAGCGGCTCTAGCCTCCCAGAGCCTGGGAATATATTCCTACCTGCCTGTTTAGTTTTTCTCTTTGTATGGGTGTTTTGCCTGGGCACTGCATTAATGTCTGAAGTCCAGGGAGGTCAAAAGAAGGTGCCAGATCTCCTGGAACTGGAGTTCCAGATGATTGTGAGCTGTGAGGGTGCTGGGAATAGAACCAGAACCATCTGAAAAAGCAGCCAGTGCTCTTAACTGCTGAACCATCTCTCCAGCCCCAGGTTCCTTTTGCTGTTGCCACGGTCACCCTACCCCACAGGTCCTTGTCCTAGGTAGTCAGTCAGCTCTGTGGTGACACTGTTATGGAATAAGGACTTGTTCTGAGCTGCTGGAAGCATAAACGTTTTCAGAGACATAGTCAATCCCAGACATGCACTGGGGCCCTAACTGGTAACTCACAGCCTGTGACTCCCACTCACGTCTCTCCCACCAACTGACTACTCCCCCCGCCCCCAGTAAGCGCCCATTGCTCAGGAGGATCAAAGTTGCTTGTAATGGGAGCTTCAGGTACTCAGTGTCCTTGCTGAATAAAGCCCGTTCCTCCTTGGCTGAGTCTCCCGTCAATCTGGTCTCCGTAAGACACCAAACAAGCTAGACATGGATGCCTCTCTATAACCCCATGTCACCTGTGGATGCTCTGAGGAACCTCCAGGAAGTCCCACAGGCCCTGTTTGCACTCCAGTGAGGGAAAGACGCCAGCAGGCAGACAGCGAGTATGTCTCAATAGCTACAGGAGTAGCCCTGATTCTATCTGCTTTGTAAATAGCACTGAGTGCCCCGAGGACTCCAGAGGCTCTGGGTCCCACACGAAGCACATGGTGCTTCCTATCAGACTATAACCCTCAGGGCTGGAGCACCAGTCCCCAGAAGCATATCTGATGCTGACTCTAATTGACACAGCTTATCACAATGCCTCCCTGGGACTGGGCTAGAGATTGGAGAACGGCCACTATGCCTTTCCTGTGTGCAAGAGCCTGCTATCCAATCCCTACCTTCTCTGTAAGGACTCTCTCATCTTGTCTTGGAGTAGGGATATAGAGTACTTGCCTAGCATGCACAAAGCCCTTGGTTTAGTCACCAGTACCACCTAAGCTGACTATGGCGTACTGAATACCATTATATACAGTTCCATTTTTTTATCTTATATGAACAAATGAATTAAAGCTAGATGTTCTAGTTCTTCATTCATTCCATTTGCAAGTTCAAAGAGACCTCTTGCTTCGCTCAAGAGCTCTAGGAAGGTTGGCGCTAAGTCCATATGGTGGCTCTAAAGGCCCCTTTCCAGGTGAGGCAGGAAGGGTAACTGGATGGAAGTGTGGCCTAGGACAAACCCCAAGGCTTTCTGAGATTCTCTAAGGTCCAAGAAAGATTGCCTCAGCCCAAAGCCAGGACAACAGCCATCTCTCCCAGGAAATAATCGGCCAGGACAGTCTCAGAACACAGAACCCACCAAGGTTGGGTATGCACAGCCCACTGGAGGTTTGTGATGACCAGGAATTCTGCATCCATCCCTAGCCTTGCCTTCCCAAGGACCTCAGTTTGATTAGCTGTGACGTTTGTGCACGAAGTAAGCTTGAATGGGCCTTTAACATACATTCTTGACCCACCAAGGGTGCCCCAGGAACACTAGCTTCTCACCACCTTTGTAGCCAGAGTCCCTTTCCAATTTTCCCAAAGAAATTCGATTCTCTACTTACAGTTTAGGCATCATGGCTGATCTCTCTTACTCTGTTCAGGAGATGAAATCAAAGTCTCAAATCCCCAAAGGGCACCATGCTTCCATCAGGAGAGGATGGGCGGGGACAGTGTCTTTATAGTGCATTGGCTTTGATAGCTCTCAGACTCTACACACACACACACACACACACACACACACACACACACACACATGCACCTTCTATTTCAACAAGACACCCATCCCCTGCTTCCACTTGAGCCCCAGAAGGAGCAAATTGGTGTTGGGAGGGAGAGTCTCCTTATCCTGGTGGCTAGAGATGGGCAGGGGTGGGTGAGAGGAGCTGGGAGCACTGCCTGACTTTATCAGCTGTACAGGGTCTCAAAGAGGAGCTCATGTGTCCTCCGTCCAAGTGGCCATGCTGTTGTGTCCAGAGCCCCGAGGGAGGGTGAGGTTCGTGTTGAACACATACGGCAGATAAGATATGCGCTGGACAGTGAGTTACCATGTCGCCCAGAAGATCCATGGTCGCCTATCACACTGCAGTGGTGGCACTGTACTCTGTGCCTCATATTGTCCCCTTCTCCAGCATGACTGTGAGCAGGCACTTTTGGTGAAGTCAAAGAGCCCCCACTCCCAAGCCCTGTGGGAGATGAGATGAGCCACCCAGCTGTCCGTCCAGCCTCAGCAGGTAGCACAAGCTGGAGGCTGGGGTTAAAAGCACTTGCTGCTCTTGCAAAGGATTCTGGTTCCTGGAGGCACATTGCATGGTTCACAACCATCTATAGCTTCAGTTCTAGGGGTTCTGAAGCCCTCTTTTGGCTTCTGAAGGCACCTGTTCACATGTGGTGTTCTCTCTCTCTCTCTCTCTCTCTCTCTCTCTCTCTCTCTCTCTCTCTCTCTCTCTCTCGCCCACATACATTTACTAAAAGACAAAGTGGAGGAGTAGATAGATAGTACCAGGTGGGAAGGCACTTCTCGGAGTGAAGCAAGACACCCGACACAAGACTAAGGATAAAACTGTACACAGGTGACTAAGGCAATGGTGCCCAAAGGTCAAGTTCCAAAAGTGAGGATTGCTTTATTAGTTACTTTCCTCTGGTTGTGACAAAAGCTACTTAATGGAGGCTTTATCTGGGCTGGCAGCCCCAGGGTGCAATCCATCAGGACGGAAAGGCATGGCGGCAGGACGAGGACACTGCATTCACACTCGGGAAGCAGAGAGGTGGTAGCACGTATTAAGCTTGCTTTCTTCATTTTCTACAGTCTGAGATCCCAGCATGTGGGACGCTGCTGCCAACATTCAAGGTTGGTCTCCCCACCCCTGTAAACCCGACCTAGAAACTCCCTCGGAGACTTGAGACTCCCTCACAGTCTCGCCTCTTGGATGGCTCTAAACTCCGTCAAACTGGCAATGTAACTGCCCTGGTAACTGACTGCCAAAGGCCCTGTTCTGGAAGACAGAGAGTTGAAAGAACGGAAGAGAAGGGAAAGGATGATCGTGGCAGAAGGCCGGCTGAGCTGAGTCATTTCCACCTGCCCCTGTCATCTAGATAACCACTGTAACACATTCTATTGCATAATGTCCCCATCGCCAACAGTTACGCATGAAGGGCACTCCCTGTGTTCCCAAGGGCACCTGCAAACATATGGATATTGGCAAACTTGAAGATGCTCTTTACTGAAGCGCTCTGTCCGCAGCCTATGCTGATCTACATGGTCGTTTGATGAAGAGGTCATGGGGATCCCTTTCCAAATCCATGTCTTTCATAGGACATTTGAGCCAGCCGTGGGGGCTGATCAGATCCCTCAGTGAAAAGACCGGAAGAAGTGAAAGGGGAAATAAATACTTATTGTCCTCAAGTTGTCCCTTGGTCACGGGGTTTGTTATAGCAATAGAAAAGCAAACTACAACATGAGCCAAGGCTAGACTAAACCAGGAATGATAGACACTGGGGGGAAAAGTCACCACCTCTGATACAGAGTAAGGACATGGCTTTATGTGTCCCCACAGGGTGTGAGCATTCTGTGGGCCCAACAGGTAGAGATGGCCACCAATAACCTCAGTGTAGCATTCAAGATAAAGGCAGACAACTGAATCCTCACTGAGGAGGGCATTGTGGGGCTTCAGGGAACTGACAGGGAAGGAACTTTTCCAGGATCCATGAGAGGATGAAGGAGCCCACACACAAGGTGAGAACAGTCCCCAAATCTGGGAGGACCTCTAGGTAAGGAGCCAGAGTTTAGAGTATAAATCAGTTGTATCTGATGCAGACACTAGGCTAAAATGTGAAAGTGGCCAGAAAGCTGCCTCTGGACCATTTCCAGAAGTATTTCCTAGTGGGCACCGGACAGTGATGTAGTGGCTGTCTGGTGAATGGGAAAGTGGGCCTGGACATGGGTCAGCAGTGCCTAGGGGGCTCAGAGAGGGGTTTCTATAGCAGGTAGCCCCCAACACACACACACACACACACACACACACACACACACACACACACACACACACACCACACACGAAACCGCAAATCAAAGTAATGCATGCTAAATGATGCCAATGGTGCTTCTGACCCTCCAGGTCCCCTCAGCCTTATGTGAGGGAAAGGTGAAGATGGCTCGCCCATGGCCACCCAGCTAACCATGAAGAAGCAAGGATGCAGCAGGGGAATCTGACTCTGTGTGGGAATGAATGTGGTCCAGGTTCTCCCAAGGTCCTTTTGTCCCCACCTCAAACTGCTGCTTCTGTCCTAGAGCAGGCAGACCAATTCACAAAGCTAAGGCCAATCCGCTTGACCCTAGCTCACCAATGACCATGGCACAGAGAGGCTCCTGCGCAGGCTGCCTCCTCACCATTTGCTCACTTACGCTGCTGTTCCTGGCCAGCCTTCACAGGGCTTAGGAACAGTGAGCAAAGGAATGAGCCACCAGGGACAGCTCTCCTTCCAAGGCTCCCACTGCTCCTTAGCTCCTGTGAGGCAGTATTCTGAGTATCTAACCTGGAGCCATTGAGGAAGACGGCATTGCTGGAGTGGCCTGTCACCATCCTGTGTTCAGGAGGACGTGACAAAAGGACAGAAAATCCCATAGTATCTATCAGCAACTTGTATCAGCACAGTATCAATTGAGCAACTTGTGCGTATGTGAGGAGCACGCCTAGGAATCCCTCACACTCAACTCTGTTCATCTCCTAGAAAATGAAATGCAGTACAGATCCCAGCGTTCCCATTTTACAGATTAGGAAATGGAGGCTTGAGCACTGAGCAACTTCCTGGGTGTACAGCAGGTAGCAGGCTGAGCAAGGTCCAAATGAAACCATAAGCAAAGAGGAACAAAATCCCAGAACTTGAAGGAACAGTGGTATGGCTTTAAACAGCCTGGAACTGCGTCAGGGCCTGGCCAGCTCCTGCCCATGCCTCTTAGTTACCTCTAAACATGGTTGGATGCTCGAGTCTCTAAGAGTCCCCAAGGACAGTTTGGAGGAGTCTGGGACAGTGACAGCACCAGAGCATGGAGCTTCTTTATAACCAATGGAGTCAGATGGTGGAATGACTTCATTCACACAGACAGCACAGCAGCCCTCCCATCTTCAGAGGAAACACTCCCAGACCTCAGGGCATGCCTGAGGCTGCAGGGAGCATCCACACCTGGGTTGGTTTTCTCTGTGTGTATCTGTGATAAGGCTGAACTTACAACTTAGACAAAACAAGAGACAAGTGATTATTAATGAAGCCTCACAATTGCAACAATTTACGGCATAATAATGGCGTCACAGTTCATGTGCACTGGGGTCAGTAATAAGTAAACCAACGGTTACTTAGATGCAAGCACTGTCTACTGGGCAATCCGGTGGCAGAGACAGCAACTCTGAAGTACTAGCAGGCAGGGAGAACATACAGTATGGATACCCTGGGCAGAGAGAGTTGTGCCTGGGCAGGATAAAACAGGTCAGTGAAAGATTTTTTTCACACTGCTCCCACCCACGCGCCCACACGCAGTTTAAAACAGGAATTGTGTATTTATGGACTTCAACACTCGGTGGGCCACGTTTGACTGTGGGAAACTGAAACCAAGGAAAACGAAAGTGAGGCCGGGGAAAATCATCAGGGAAAGTACGCATGCAAACCCAGGAACTTCTAGCCACACGCAGCTATGAATATTTAAATTGTCATTAAGTGATTAATCATTCAGCTCAGTTCCTGGTCACATTGACCACGCATCCACTGCCTGGTGGCCACAAGTGTGATCACCATATCAGGCAGGGCAGACACAGTGTGGCCACAGCTGCAGGTTTTGTAGGACAAAGCTGCCTTGAAGGGATTAAGGAATACACTGTCTGACTTCACCAGATACCTAAGAGCTGTTTTCTTGTTGCCAGGCAGAGACAGGAGCCTCCACACTGTAAGCGGCCAATAGGTGAGGCATGCATAGGCTGTCCCATCAGACCCTGCTGAGGATGGCTGTAGCGGAAGGCGAGTTCACCATTCCTGAGGGTAGATGAATCTCCAGTATCTAGAATGTCAGTCAATCTGTCCCTACCCCAGATGGAGCCAGCCCTGAGTGGCTCTAGTAACCCCCAATATGATGGCAGCTACGCTAAAGTAACCACACCTGGAACACAGGGTCCAGGAACGAGGGAATCCACAATAACCAGGCATAGGGAGGGAGGGAAGAGTGGGGAGTACTTGAAATGGATTCAGTGGAATTCAGAATTAGAGAAGAAACACATTTAGATGTGTACACACTAACCAAATGAAGTAAAGACAGGTCCTATAGGAAAACTGAAGAAATACAATCTGGGCTGGGCAGGCAGCTGAGTTGAAACAGTGCTTGCCTTGCAAGCGGGAAGACCTGAGTTCTGTTCCCAGAATTGATGCTTTAAAAACCAAATGTGATGGTGCACACTTGGGAGCCTAACGCTAGGGAGGGAGGTGATACAGGTAGATTGTCTGGGGCTCACTGCCAGCCAGCTCGGCATGGTTTACAGTGCCAGGCCAGAGAGACCCGGTCTAAAGAAGGAGGAGAAAGAAGAGGAGGAAGAGGAGAAAGAGGAGATGAAGAAGGTGAAAAGGAAGAAGGAAGAGGAGAAGGAGGATAAGGAGGAAGAGAAGAAGAAGAAGAGAAAGAGGAGGAAGAGGAGGAAGAAGAGGAAGAAGAGGAAGAGGAGGAAGAGGAAGAGGAAAAGTAAGCAAACAGTACCTGAGAATTGACATCCAAGTTTGTCTCTTGCACACAAGGGTATGTTCTCCTACAAATACATGAGTACACACACACACACACACACACACACACACACACACACACACACACACGCATATGACAAGTGGACTCTAAAAGTCCAAGGATAACATGAGAGACTGTGTTGGACTCATCACAGAACCTAACAATTAATCCTGTTTGCCAACGATAGAAGGGAGTCATGGTCTCTAGTGGCCGCTGCTATGACTGCTGGTCATCCACAGTTCGTATGCTCCTTGAGATATCCTTCCCCAAGGCAAAGTGTTTCCAACGATGGTTCTATGATTCCAGCAGACTTAGAGGGTCCTATGCTTGGAGCCCATAGCAGGGTCCTCTCAAAATATTTTCATTAGAGAGAAAACATGAATAATATATTTTCAATGGACATAATCATGGATCCAGCGTGAATGAAGTATATCATTGTACCAGAACAGACTTCTTTTTTTAAGGTCAAGAAAGCTGCTAGAGCTCCAGCCATCTCCTCTGCATTTCGACAGGAAGAAAGAAGATCCAAAAGGTTAAGCCAAAGTACCTGGAACACTTGGAACAGTGAAGGAAAGTGTCAAGGGTTGGAGATGTCAGAATCCTTTAAAGAGCTTTCCCAGCATCCCTGGCAAACCCATGACCAGTCTTCATCTTTCTAACTGCAAAGGAGCCTGGGAAACAGCCTTTACAGGAAACATCGTTGTCCCTAACAACAAAAAAGCTGTTGCTGACAACACAGGAAGAAGAGGAAGGATGTAAGGCAGGAGACTTATCAACAGTCGTGTGGGGCTGTGGAGATGGATGGCTTGGTGGTTAAGAGTGAATACTGCTCTAGCAGAGGCCTGGATTTCGGTTCCTAGCACTCATGCTGGACAATGTACAACCTACCTCTAATTCCAACTCAGGGTATCTGACGCCCTCTTCTGGCCTCCACAGGCACTGCACCCTATGCATGATTTAAAAATTCATTCATGTCATAGCTTCTCTGTACTGTGAATAGCACAGGGGCAAGCTATTCACTCCTCTGTGTCTAGGATCTACTCACAGAAAGCAGCAGGAAGCTTTTTGGGCAGAATATATGAAGAGCAGATCTTTTTGGCTGTATAATTATTGAACACTTGTTTTTTTTTTTAACCTAATAAAGGAGCTGTGTGGTGGCTCCTGCCTTTGCTCCCAGTACCTGTGGTGGAGGCAGGAGGATCATGAGTTTGAGCCCAGCCTAAACTTCACAGTGAAGCCTTGCTCTGTTCATGAAGGACGTGCTTGGTGCCTGGCTCTGTTCTGAGTCTCATGTATATCCAATCTCAGACTCACAAATCACCACGTGTGGCAGAGCCTATCACAGTCATCCCACAGCCTCAGGTGAGGAGGGATGCAGAGGACAGAAGAAAGAAACCCTGTCCCCACTGTCTGTCTGCAAAGTAGCCAGGGAAGCGGGGAGAAGGGTAGTTGAGGCCCTTCTCATTCGGTGGCTGACGAATATGAGTTTGTTGCATATTGTAGGCTCCCCAGGAGCCAGGGAGACAGGGAGCATCCCCTGTGAGTGAGAAAGCTACTCAGACACCTCTAAGCTGAGCTTCCTTCCTCTGGGAGAACAGATCCTGAAGCTTGTTCCCAAGTCAAGACAGGGGACCTGGTCCCAGGTGGCAGCCAAGAAACTGGTTTCAGAGCCCAGGCTGGAGCCCAGCACAGAGACAAAAGTGACCTTGCTTAGAGCATTGGAAGAGGTATGGCCCTAAGGCCAGGGGCTCTATTTATTGGAAATTAACTGATCAACCTCAGAGGAGCTGAAATGGATGGGTCTCCATCCCCTCTGGGGCCAAAGAAGGCCATATGATATGAGTGGGACAGGAGCCCTTGTCCTTGATTCTACTTCAGACCCATGTCCTTTCTTTGTGAGTCCTGTTTTAGGGAGTCTCATACCCCCGTCTTCTTCCGCCTGTGCATAGGTAGACAGTGACAGTAAAAGTCAGTTGAGCATGACTCAGTAAAAGTCAGTACAATTGTGAGAACAGAACCCCTTAGCCATTTGAGAGCAAGTGAGCTTGGCTCCTTGGGGAGCCACTGATATTTAATAAATGTTGCTTTATGTCCAGTGGAATTGCCAGGAGCCTGTGTGACCTTCATGCACTGTAAATTACTAGTACAACGGGAATATATGTCTTCTGCCACCATTAACAAAAGTTCTCTACTTTTAACATGATACATTTTTCCAGGGCAGAGCAGTGGCCTGCCTCTCCTGTCCCAGAAACCCTTGTTTGCATGTAATCAACCTGGAAAGCCAAAGACTTGCAGGGAACCCAAGTTAGACTCGTTACACTGTTGCTCTAACATCTCAGGCTAAAGACAACCGGCTTTGCCTCAGAATGAATCCTATGAGACCAGTTGACCATTGGCTCTCCTCTCCTTCCTGTGAACCAGCTTCCTTCAAACCAGCTGTCTTTTCTTTGAGCACTAGGATCCAGCCAGAGCCTCTGCCTTCGACCAACCCCCAATTTTAGCTATGGTGCCAGAGACAGAGACAGAGAAGGGCCCTCAGGTTCCTGCCATTAGTGTAGCTTTGGGGACCTATGACTGTGCCACCCACGTGTTACACTCACAGTGCTCCAACACAGCCAGGCCACTCTAAGCTCCCAGAGCTTAAATACTACACACAGGACAGATAGAGAAAAATGACCCTAGCCACTTCTGGACCCCAAGGGTGGCCTTGAGGATGTGTCTGGCTTTTGAAACAGACAGATCTTTGGCGTTGGTAAGGGAAGGCCACACTGTTCTCCGTTTGGGTCTTTGGGGGCTTGTTTAACACTTTCAGTATGACGTGTCTCCCATTCGCATTGATTTTCAAGCAGCAAGAATCTAGATGAGCTAAGGGACAATTGTCACTGGCTTCAGCTGGGAAACACCAGCACCAAATCAAGCTGTGCCACCTTGGGGGCAGGTCTATGCCCAGGGGGCCTGGGTTTCCTGACCTTTGGCCCAGATGGCTGTATTTCGCAGGAAGCCCTACTGACTGCCTGCTCCTGCCCATTTTCCTGTGCTGAATGGGCTAGTGCTTCCCTGGCACCTGTGTGTCTTCACTGAGACAGTAAGGCTAATGACTGTCCCCTTTCTATGGTTCTGGGGGTTGTTGTGGAGTTAAATGGAGGACCCACAGAGTGTGGTTGGGCTGAATAAAATGGGAACTGTAGTTTTGTAATGATCTTGATAATAATGATGATGAGGGGAGGAGGAAGGGAAGGAGGAAGTGGAGGAGAAGGAAGGTTATAGTGATAACAATGATGGTGGTGACAACAGCTAAAACTCAAGGTTTCCTGAGAGGACCAAGAAGCAGTCCCTATGCAAAGGACCTAGTAAGCAAGACCCTGCTGAATGCAGAGCCTGTCGTAGATTGAGACCTCATGAGAGACCTTGTTTCAAGGACAGGATCCGTCCTGATGAAATACCACAGGGCAGTGGAGCCCGGGACAGATGCAAGAGGGTGGTCACATCTCTAAGAACATGCCTGTCCTGGTGACAGTGTCTCCTGGCAATTGGTGTATGTACCTCAGAACCTTCCAAAGGCTCACATCCATGACAGTCTTCTCCTTCCTTCTGGATGAAGAAGGCAGGACACCAGGAGCTCCAAGAACGCATAGCACTGGACGTAGACTGAGTTTGTGCTGTGGAAACCTCTGCACAAAATGTCATAGGGCGGATAGTCCACAATGATGAAGACCAGAGGAGACAGAGCCACAAGTCACAGGTTGGTCCTAGGTTGAGCACACCATGACAGCAGGATTCTGAGCAACTTCCACTGTCAGCAAGCCTGTATCACTTTCTGTTTGTAGTTAGACATCCCTTCCAAACTCGGCCTCAATTCCTGCCACGGAATGAGCTCCTCTGACTCCTGCCTGCAGCTACACTCAGTCCAGTGCTGTATGGCAAGTGGAAACCAAAGCCACAAACCATGTGGTGTGTGTGTGTGTGTGTGTGCCTGTGTGTCTGTGTGTGTGTTTGTGAGTGTGTGTCTGTGTGCCTGTGTGTGTGTGTCTGTGTGTGTGTGTCTGTGTGCCTGTGTGTGTGTGTTTGTGTGTGTGTCTGTGTGCCTGTGTGTGTGTTTGTGAATGTGTGTCTGTGTGCCGGTGTGTGTTTGTGTGTGTGTGTCTGTGTGCCTGTGTGTGTATGTGTGTGTTTGTGTGTGTGTTTGTGTGTCTGTGTGCCTATGTGTGTATGTGTGTGTGTTTGTGTGCCTGTGTGTGCCTGTGTGTGTGTCTGTGTGCCTGTGTGTGTATGTGTGTGTTTGTGTGTGTGTGTGTTTGTGTGTCTGTGTGCCTGTGTGTGTGTTTGTGTGTCTGTGTGTGTTTGTGTGTGTGTGTTTGTGTGTCTGTGTGCCTGTGTGTGTGTGTTTGTGTGTCTGTGTGCCTGTGTGTGTGTGTTTGTGTGTGTGTCTGTGTGCCTGTGTGTGTGTTTGTGAATGTGTGTCTGTGTGCCGGTGTGTGTTTGTGTGTGTGTGTGTCTGTGTGCCTGTGTGTGTATGTGTGTGTTTGTGTGTGTGTTTGTGTGTCTGTGTGCCTATGTGTGTATGTGTGTGTGTGTGTTTGTGTGTCTGTGTGCCTGTGTGTGTGTCTGTGTGCCTGTGTGTGTATGTGTGTGTTTGTGTGTGTGTGTGTTTGTGTGTCTGTGTGCCTGTGTGTGTGTTTGTGTGTCTGTGTGTGTTTGTGTGTGTGTGTTTGTGTGTCTGTGTGCCTGTGTGTGTGTGTTTGTGTGTCTGTGTGCCTGTGTGTGTGTGTTTGTGTGTCTGTGTGCCTGTGTGTGTGTGTTTGTGTGTGTGTCTGTGTGCCTGTGTGTGTGTTTGTGAATGTGTGTCTGTGTGCCGGTGTGTGTTTGTGTGTGTGTGTGTCTGTGTGCCTGTGTGTGTATGTGTGTGTTTGTGTGTGTGTTTGTGTGTCTGTGTGCCTATGTGTGTATGTGTGTGTGTGTTTGTGTGTCTGTGTGCCTGTGTGTGTGTCTGTGTGCCTGTGTGTGTATGTGTGTGTTTGTGTGTCTGTGTGCCTGTGTGTGTGTGTTTGTGTGCCTGTGTGCCTGTGTGTGTGTGTATTTGTGTGTCTGTGTGCCTGTGTGTGTGTTTGTGTCTGTGTCTGTGTTCTCTGTGTATGTTTGTGTGTGTGTGTCTGTGTGTTTGAGTGTACCTGTGTGTGTTTGTGTTTGTGTGCCTGTATGTGTGTGTGTCCCTGTGTGTGTGCGTGTGCGTGTGTATGTGTGCATGTGTGTGTGTGTGTATGTGTGTGTATTTTCATATATGCAGGTCATACAGACCTCCACATGCCATGGTTCGTGCATAGAGAAGCCAGATGACAACCTTGGGTGCTAGCTAACACCTTTCACCTTGAGATGGGTTGTCTTGCTTGTGACTGTGCATGCCAGGTTCTGCTTCCCTGCTTGTCACAAGTGCTAGATTACAGACAAAGCTAACTGTGTTACCTGGGTCCTGGTAGTCTGAACTCAGGTCCTGCTGCCTGCACATCAAACTCTTAACACTGAGCCACACCCCATCAGTGCACAAATCGTGGTTTTGGGCATTTGCTTTCACATTTGTCCTTAGTCTTTTTTTTTTTTTCCTGTCTTGTTCAACAACTCTCTCCTGATGACTAAAGAGACCTGTCAGTCCATCCTTGCTATTTTTCATGGTAAGAGGCCATTAGCTATCGGAATCCACAAGACTACATGACCTTTACATGACAGATCAAAATCAACGCCTAAAACACAACACAGCACCACCGAGCCACATACAATCCAACAGTGCTCATATGAGATTGAAGACACAGAACCCAGAGATAGGCTCACAGCTGTGACCTGCATATGTGTGACATAGGAACCCACGTGAGTGTGCTTGGCCCACAGACATACTGTGTCACGATTCTTGATCCCATGACGTGGCATTTCTCTGGTTACTTGAACAGCTTACTCACCGAGAGCGCCTAACCGGCTAGGAATGTTATATCGTTCTTAGACTTAGAACAACTGCTCCCTGCCTTGGAATGTCAATCACTTTCTGTAAAAGTCCTGTAGCTAACCACAAACCTGTAAACTATGCACCCTCAGAGGTCTGGAAACTAAGTGGACCAGGTAGAGGTAATTGTGCGGGAGTCCCACCTCCATCCAGGCCCTTCCCTGAGCACCTGGCAGGTACCTAACTCCTTAGGCCCCTTGTGCTGAGGTAGAGGAACAATGGTCTAGAAGTCCAAGGTCTCCAGAAGTGGGTCTACAGGGTCTGGGGCCCTTTGGCCCTGCTTCAGAGCCTCCCTTCTAATCCTTTAATCTTGTTATCCAAGTTTTGCGGCTTCAGGGTGTGGCTCCTGAGAGCTGGGACCCACCCACAGTTATCTAAACATAGATAAACAATCTTTGGGCAGAGCTGAAGTACTAGCTGGGGAAAAGATTCAAACCCTGTGAAACCTTTGGCAACTTCCGTGGGCTCCATTTACAGAATTGCTCTAGGAATTTTTCTCGAAGGTGTTCGGAGGCTTTCTTCCTCTGAAGCTTGCACTCTGATTTAAGCCAAGCTAGTGCCTGTCTCTTGTGGAAGCCAGCTTCGAAATTCATATCTCATCTGATTCTCCCCTCTCTCACATCAAGGTGTGAACTGTTTCAAAGGGTTGGGTGTGACTGTGGCTCTATTCCAACCTGGTCCTTCCTACACACCAGTTTTCATTTAAGAAACTATGCTCAGTCAGGGGCTGGACCCCAGACTATTACCATGAGCTCAAGCATGCTGAGAAAGCCAAAGTTCCTGACAGGGGGACAGATCCCTCAGCCTCTCAGGGACCTCTTAGGAGCATCACAGGAGACAGGAGGAAGCTGAGCATGTGTGACTGCCCCCATCACAGAGGGCCAACAAATGCTGATAGCAAGCAAGGACCAAGTTCCCTCCTGGGCCAAGCCAACAAGCTCCTGTGGTGCTCAGGGCGGATAGAGCTGCTCTGAGAGCTCATTCAGTTAGGACGCTGACTCATTCTTAACTCGGGAAGCCCCACACACCCCAGTGGATTGCTCAGAACAGGCTCCGTCTTCCCTGCAGCCTACTATGCTGCTTTTTAAGCAAGTGACTGCCTTTTAGATTAGCTTTAGAAGCGGCATAGCAGTTACCGTAAGTCTGTTTATTTGACAGTAAAGATATGCTCGTATGAATAATAGTAACTCAGCCCACTCCACTCCCCTATCTTCCAGGATGCCCTCCCAGGTCCCCAGCCTGTGGCTTTTCTGTCTGCTTTTGAACACGTCTTCCACCTGGAGCGTTAAGGGGAAGCAAGGGATGTAAAACACAGTCCTGAAGCCATTTGCACGTGTTCAGAGAAAAGTCAAAATTCTGCCTCGCTGCTGTATTTCTTGCCTTGAAGCTGGACAGCTCAGACCGGGCTGCCTGAGCCAGAAGCCAGAAACTGCCCCGGGGGCTGGCTCTTCCTCCTGCTTCTCAGGAGCGGAAGCTAGTCCAACCTCAGTGCCCAGTTAGCACAAACTCACCCACCTCCCTCTCTGACCTTCACTTTGGCTTCTAACAAGGAATCCGAGGTGGCTTCCTTCCCAGGCAAGTCTCACGTTCTCCTCTGAGACAACATAATACACAGCGGCCATCCGCAATGCACAGCTCAGAAACTTCCCCCAAGAGTCCCTCAGACCCAGCAGAGGTAGGCTGGAGGCAGAGGGGAGCCACTTTTCTGACATCACAGGCCTTCAAAGTCTGGGAGAAGCACAGTGTCTACCCTAGGACACAGCAGCTGTCACAGCCCAGAGGCGCAAGAAGACATCATTGACAGAAAGTACTCACCAGGGAGAAGCTGATAGACGGTCTGCCTTCCCAGCCACTGTGCTGTGAAGATCCCAAGATATGCTCAGCTTGCCTGGAAAGTCACTTTGAAACTTAGAAAGCAGCCACTGTAAAGTCACCCAGTCCCTTCATTCTCAGAGATGTCCACATGATTAGGAAAAAAAAAAAAAAAGACAAGAAAAAAGCGCAGAGCACACACCTCAGTCTTCATTGTCACTGGAACCAGATGACTCATGCTGACTCAGAGCCACCACTTCCTCTCCCGACATTCTCTTCATACTTGTGAGCCTGGCTGGTCTGGTTCCCAGGGTCTCTACCACCCTTCCGGAAAGAGCAGCTTCCCAGACCCTGGGTATAGGAGCTCCAGGCTTATAGCCAGTGATCACCCTCATCAGGGAGGAGGTGCTTCGGTTAGGAGACTTGGGGGTAGCTGAAAATAAGAGGCAGAGATCTCACATGTATTTGAGTGTCCAGTGCACACTGATTCTGTAACAAGCTGGAAGTCCACAGTGGGAAATGCACACTGATACTGTAACACGTAGGCAGCCCACAGAAGAGAGGAGAATCCATTTTTGCTATTTCATTCAGGCATCTGAAGTTGGCTTGGTCCTGATAACTCCCATTTCAGTCCATGCTTTTTTGGTCTGCACAGAGTTTTGATCTAAAATCATTATCTACTCTGAGCTGGCTGTTAGCGTGTGTGACTAAGTCTTGCAGGCTTAAATGGTGGGCTAGATCACAAGAGTAAAAGTACCAAGGAGTAAAAAGAAAGTTATGCCTCTAACTTTGAAAGGCTAATGAGCGTTTCCATGCAAGGACCAAGAGCCCGCCTCTGTGTCTGAGTTTTCTTTTGAATGATGCAGAGGGCGGGGCTTTCTTCCGCAGCTTCAAGCATTTTTAAATTATGAGAAGTACTCCACAGAAAGCGGAACCCACATACCACTGAGCAACCTCTGGCGAGTCCAGGTAGGGTTGCTGTGACTGTTGATATCTCTATGCTCTGTCCCCCCAGGCCCCCCAAAAACCCAGCACTGTTCAAAAAAAAAAAAAAGCAAAAAGCAGAAGTTTCGCTTTTGAAATGTGCATTCCAGCATATCAGAGAATTCTTAACACAGAGTGTGTAAGAGTAGATACGTGTGCCAGAGACTCTCTTAAACAGGTTAGGGAAAAGCTAAGAGTATAGGCAGGGAGGAAAGGGAATTTGGGGGCACAGAGGCAGGAGAAGAAGAAACATGTTCGTAGGTCGAGACCCTTTGAGGGTCAAATGAGTCTCTCACAGGGGACAACTAAGACCATTGAAAATCACAGATATTTATATTACAATTCATAACGGTAGCAAATCACAGTTATGAAGTAGCAATGGAAATAATTTTACAGTTGGGGTTCTCCACAACATGAGGAGTAGCAGGATTAGGAAAGTTGAGAACCCCTGGACCTAAAGAGATGGATAATTTGGCCTTAGTAGCAGATTGCAAGTACATTGTCCTCCAGAGCCACCAGTCACCAGACCAGCCCCTCCAGGACTCCATGTTGTTTGAGCAGGCTATCTGGTAAAGTGTGCGCAGACCTTCTGAAAACAGCAAAATGTGAGAGAGGAGGGGTTTTCAACACAAACCACTCAATCTGGGTAACCAGTTACACATGATTAGAAGACCGAGATACTTGTCCCATTTGCAAAATCCAGGCAATAGTAGTTCCTCTTAGGACTATGTGAAAATGAAAAGCTAACTCCAGGGTCTGCAGCCGTAGTGAGCATCTCTGTTCTCTTACACCACTGAGCAGGTCAGAGCTGCAATCTGACTATGTGTGTGACTTGTTGTTGAGACTTTTCCTACCAGGATGGCATTTGAGTCACGGGTCACAGTGAAAAGCCTAGAGCTCCAATAGATGAATAGGTACTCTCTTTTTAAAATCCAGAGCCCATGAACAAAACGCATGACCATAAACCGTTAATAATTCAGACAGTAGTGAAGACAGGAAGTGTGGGGTTCAGTCATTCACAGAGAGTCAACAAATGTGCTCCAGATGCCCGGCTCTGGTGTGGAGCCTTGGGAAACGGGGGTGGGGGGGTGTCTGTGCTCAGGAAGCTTATGTTCTCAAGGGATGGGACAGAAATAAGCACACAGGAGACCATGACGTGAACAGGGTGAAAAACCGCTAGCGAGTAAAGTGCGAAGTCACTGAGATGAGTGGGCTGCCGAGACAGGGCTGGGCTTGAGGAAGGAAGCAGGGAAGGGGCTGGAAGGCTGAGCCTGGTGTAATCAGAAAGCATGTGGTGGGCTGGACTAAACAAGAGAGTGGAGTGATCTGATAGGAATTTTCCAAGGACGGCACTTGCAGAAAGCAGAGCACGCAGGAGTCTGGTCAGCTCCACTCTGGGTCTGACAATAGCAAGGCATGCAGTCAAAGGGCGGGGTGGGTTGTTTCGCCCAGTGGTGGGCGCAGATTAATCCAACAGGACTCTTAGACTTTAGGGTTGTGCAGCAGAGTGGTGTCACCTGCTTAGATGAGAGGGCTGGGGGGGAGGGGGGCTCCAAATGAGGAAGACATCATGAACGTGGGCTCTGTCGTTTCAGCTGCTGTTTGGCTTTGCCTGTCAGATGTCACGTGGAAAGGCTTATAAAGATGTTGGTAGACTTTAAGTGCTGGGTCTGTACCCAAGTTTTCAGTGGCGGTGGTGATCTAAAGGTGAAACCAACGGCCTGGCCTGGATTCAAAAGATGCATAGAGATGAAAGACAGGCAAGGAGGTTCAGACCAAGAAAACTGGGGCTCACGGCGAAGGGCTGGAGGTTTCAGGAAGGCCGAAGAGTCTGACTGGCCAGGGCTTCAGGGACTTCCTGTCAGACAGAAACAGGGCAGGGCATGCTGGCCAAGGCCCAGTAGGCCATGGTGACCAGGTACGTGGCATGGCAGCCTCTGTGACACTAGGCCCTTGGCAGTAAGTAGCTGGGAACAGGGTAAGCTCAGCCAAAAGAGAGGGAGCCACACCCACAGCAACACCCTCCAGCAGGGTGTCAGGGAAATGGATACGTGGCACTTTAAGGAACAATGACATCCAATTAAATGGCAGAAGCTAGGCATGGTGGTACGTGTCTATAATCCCAGAACTCAAGAGAGAAAGGCTAGAGGGTTGGGAGTTCAAGGTCAGACTAGACTACATAGTGAGATTCTTATCTTAATCAAATACCCCATCCCTGGATTTGGATGCCATGGCTGCCTGTGTCTGCATGTAACTAGTGCTCCTGTTGGCCTGTGAATGGACAGGATACGAGGTAAAGAGTTAGGAGCTCACTATCGGCCAGGGCGTCATCCACGAGTCAGTGTTCCGTGTTTCTCGTTAGCCCTGCAGACACCATAGCTACGGTCTGGGGTTATTGCCTCAGATCAGGCACTTCTGGCTCAGTGAAGACAGCCTGTAGTTCTGAAACAGGAAAGGATGTAAAGTGACGCTGTTTCTAAGAGCCAGGGCAGTTGCAACTCTTACTCGGGACTGACAGACAAGCATGGGACAGCTTCCTCTGTTATAATCACGATCTCCTGCCTACCGTCATGTCCCATGATGTGATGTAAGTACCAAGGTGTATAGGCTAATCTGTCAAAAAAATTTTTTTTTAAATTTCTATAATCGCCTTGGTCCGATGCAGACTGCCATGAGATGGAATAGAGCCTCGTCTCTGAAACAGGAGCATCTTGACCACTGGCTGAGTCCTTTTGTTAATAGCAGTATTAGCTTAATTTTCAGTTCTCATTGTTCGTGGTGGCCCTAATGACTCCCTCAAATGTACCTCGAAGACAAGCTTTTCTCACGACCTCTGTGTCAGTTTTAACAGGACTGAGAGGAAGTCACACTTGCTAAGGGTGGCTGGCAGATGGCTGGATTCCATCTAATCTGAATTTGCCAAAATTCATTCATATTAATGTCTGGCGGCTTTTAATGGAAAACTGTGAGTTTCAGATCTCATCTAACCAAGGCTACTCTGACTCCAGGCCTAAGAGGAGGTTTCAGGGGAGCACTGTGGGCCCTGAGGCTCATCCCTCTCCTCCCCCACTGAGGTCCTGCTTTCTGGCCCTTGAAGGCTCCATTCATTTTCGCTGCTTATCCCCAAGGGTCTACTGCCTTCTCTGAACTGATTCTTTCACTTTTACAGTGACCCAAAGCCACAGCTCTGAGGAGACCACTCTCTGGCTTTCACATCTATACAGCATTTTGAGTTTAGGTAGGGTAGAGGCAGAAGGAGTTGTCCCTGAATCCAAGAGACTAAGGTTTGGAACTGGGCTCCCAACCCAATGGCCTTGAAGACGCACCTGTCCTGAGATCTCATGCCCTGGGAACATGTAAAGTGTGAAAATTCCCAAGAACGCCCTCATTGTAGTGTTTGGTGGGGGTTAAAGGAGGGGCCTCAGGTTAGTGGTTGGAAAGGAGGTCCCTTAGTCTTTATTGTGGATATGTAATATTTTCCTCTAATAGCACTCCTTCCTGGGCGCCTCTCCTTCCTGTCTCCCTCCTGTACGTCTTACTCCAAACCACTTAGTATTAAGTCAGCCTGTCCATGACTGAACAAAGCAGTGATGACTTAAGTTAGAGACAAGTCAGGCATCGGCTGAGTAGGCGGTGGGACAGCCCCATGCTATCACTGGGATCTGATCAGGCACTCATCTTTCTGACCTACCATCTGGAACTTGCCTTTCCCCAGATGACTCCACAGACCAAAATGGCTGCTGAAACTCCAGGCAGCAAATCTGTATTCTTTATCTTGACAGTAGGAGGAGGTGAGGTTCTGTAGTCTCCCTATTAGGAAAGAGGGGGAAAGTAAAGGAGGGCCAAAAAAAAAAAAAAGAAATTATATGTAGCCTATGTAACACTCACTCCTATCCCCACTGCCCTGGGGCTTTGCTGAAGCCGCTACAGGGAAGTTTCTCCATGTACAGAAGCGAGTTTCATGGTCTCTCCTAGCTGCAAAATGTAGTCTTGTCTCTGGGATGAGAGAGAGTAGGGCTTTCGGGTAAGCAGGACAGAAAGAGGACATATCTCTATTTCTAACCAGCGGGATTGGCTATGGCCTGGGGACCCAGGATGGCCGTCAGTGCCCTTCCATGGGATCTGATGCACAGCATCATGGAAAAGGTAACCCATGCTCCATACGGATCACAGGTGGAGGGACACAGCCCCGCCACACAAAGCACAGCAGCGCACAGCAGCACCAGCCTGGCAAAGAGCGAGCCCGGTGGGGGGGGGTGCTCTGGCCTCTGGCTAGGCAGAAACCTAGTCACCTCTTGACCCAGGCACATTTCCGTGGCATCTCGTTTGTGCTGACTCAACACCCATGAGGACAACTGCTTGTTGTAGTGAATAAGCTAAGGTTGAACTGATGATGCATTAGGGGCTCCTTCCTGATCTCTGCAGCCACTTCGTTCGTGCTGCCTCCTTGGAGGCTCTCAAAAGCACCATCCTCGCCTCAACGCTCCCCTCCCCCCATCAATGTTTCTTCTATTCTCTCCTCCAAGAAACCCCTGTTTAGTCTTGAAGCCCCGACACCCAAATTCCTTCCTCTATAGAAGTTCCCTCAGTCATTTGATCCTTGGTCTTCATGAGCCCACTCCTTCTTCTGCAATTCTTCACCGCCCCCTCCCATCACGTAGACGGGAGGACCTAGAGGGAAAATCCCATCCCACACAGACTCCCACGTGTGACCTTTTGTTTGTGGCTGGATGACTGAATGAAAGCAGCGGAGTGAGATTTGGTTTCTATGCAAACTAAATTTGATCAGGACTTTCTGAGCAGGGCTGTTGGGTATGAACCCAGGGCTGCTGGGTGTGGACCCAGGGTTCTCTCCATCAGCTCTCTCCTCCACCGATCATTCGCCATGCCTGGCACAGAGTAGTGCCACATTGGATGCTGTTGGCCCACAGGAGGGTAGCTGCCTATGTATTCTCAGACTCTGAAACACTCTTTCTTTCCTTCCACGGCAGCGCTTTGCCACGAGGTGAGACAGGCTGAATTGGCAGCTTGTTTGTTTTCCAGGAGGAGCAAAAGAATTCCACACTGCTTTGCTGTGAGTGCTGTTCTGAAGTCAACTCGACTGGTTACTATCAGGGAAAGAACAGGATGTAGAAATATGAGCCTTGCCAAAAGCCAACTGCATTCACTGGTGAGACGAGGCTGGCCTCAGAACAGCTAAAGCCTCAAGCAACACAGAAAGAGATGGAGGGAGGATTGGCAAGAAAGTTCAGTGAGTAAAGGCACTTGAAGCTAACCCTGATGAGCTCCGCCCCTAGGACCCAGCTAAACTGACTACTAAAGTTGTCCTCTGACCTCTGCATGTACCATAGCATGCACCACCACCGCTGCCACCTTGACACACACATACACCATTTCCTTTAAACATGAAGGGAGAGGCCTGGTCTCCTCACATGTTCTACAAAAAACAAACAAACAAACAAACAAAAAACAAAAACAAAACAAAACAAAAAACCCTGAGAAAGGTAAGGGGCTGGAAAGAAGTGGAGGGTGGAGGGAGGCATTAGGATTATGGGTTGTCAGAGAATGTGGTGGTACGAATAAGAATGGTCCCCATTGGCTCATAGAAGATTTGAATGCTTGTTCACCTTGGAGCGGCACTTTTGAACTTCTCCAGCACCACATCTGCCTGCATGGCACCATGCTGCCCACCATAATAGACTAGACCTCTGAAACTGTATGAAAGCCCCAGTTAAAGGATTTCTTTTATAAGAGTTGCTGTGACTCTGGTTATCTCTTCACAGCAATAGAACACTGACTAAGACAGAAGCAAGACTTAAAACTCCATGGGTGGAAAAAGCTACAAGCAACAAAACAGAGTATTCTAGAAAAGCCACACACTGTGGGAGGAAGCAGTGCCACATAGCAACCTTAGTTAGGGTCCTGCAGCTCGAGTACAGAGCATTTGCAATCCCAGCCTCCTTGCCCAGCCTCAAGAGCCTGCTACTTTTTTTCCAGAGTTTTTTTTCTCATCATAAAAAAGTCTCTAAGTCAGTCACTGCCTGTGTGTCCCTAGTTCAGTTCTCTGTGCTGGGATACAAGAATCTGGAAATTTTAGCAGTTACCCTCTAGACTCAGATCCACACCAATAATAAAAGAGGTTAAAAAAAAAAGAAAAAGAAAGAAAGAGGAAACAGTGAAGCCTGGTGAATAAGCCTATGTTGGAGGTTGAGGCAGGAGGATCAAGTTTAGTGCCTGCCTGGGCTACAGAGTGAGTCCAAGGCCAACCATGGCAACTTAAAGAGACCTTGTTGCAAAATAAAATATAAGGCTATGATGTAATTCACAGTAAGAGGCTTGCTTACCTTGCAAGGCTGTGGACTCAAGTGTTGGGAACCCCCAAGGAGAAAGAACAGAGTGGGTAAGGGAAGTCAGGGCTCATGTCTTGCCAGAGCTAAGCGGGACTGTGGTCATACAGTGCTGACTGGAAACACACAACTAAGGAATCGGCTCCATTCCGTGAGAAATGAATTGTCAAAGAGATGGTGAACTGAAACACTTCAGCCATACACTAGAATATTATTCAAACACACACACACACACACACACACACACACACACACAAAGGAATGATGCTGCCATACTTGTGTAAGCATGGGAGAACCTAGAAAACGCTCATGCTAGGTAACAAGTCAGACACAAAGGACATACTCTGTATTACTTCGTTTACATGGGACATCCAGAATAGAGCGTGGATGCAAATAGAAAATGTTTGTGGTGCTGGAAGAAGGCAGAAATAGGAAGGGTGGGGCTAATGGCCCTGGGGTTTCCTTTTGAACGTTTTTGAATTGGGCAGAGGTGCTTGTGGGGGAGCGGTGGCACAGTTCTGAGTTCTGCTACCTTGTTCATTTGTAGCAGTTAATTTTACATGGAAATCTCACTTCAAGTTTTAAAAATATTTCCCTCTAAAACTGGAGGTCCCCTGATCTTTCAGAAATAGAAAATGAGCTAGAAAAGCTATGTAGTCCTCACCAAGATAACACATCCAATCCTGGATTGTCAAATAGCTGCCCAGTGGGAAGGGGCTCCCTGAGCAGAAGCTAGAATCCCAGAGAACAGTGGGCAGGAAGGCTCCACAGAGGGTTAATCTTGAGAGGGAGGATTCCCTTGTCTGCTCTGATGGTATTTGGGGGAAACAGGGCCCTCTCGAGAAACCCATCCCCGCCCCCTGCTCAACTTGGAATAGCAGTGCCTTTCATACCTTGTCTCCAGGGTTCTGGGGTATGTGAGACCACTAACTGATCTTAATGTGTGATTAACTGTCAAACGCTGGGCTCCATCTAGAAGCCAGAAACAGCCTACCAAGCATAGCCCGAACTATGACAGCAACTTATCCAGCAGCTCCCCACTTTGCTCCCGCTAATCAAGTCCTCGGCTTTCTGTTGGATAAAGAATGATTCTTTCCAAACAGTTCATACATGAGCTATCTCCCTTGCAGCTGGGTGAGGTCACGAGAAAGGAAGTCCAGGATATGAGCTGGAAAGAACTGGATAGTAAGAGTAGGTAGCTGGCCAGAGGACCAACCACAACCCATCCCTGGATTTCTTTTGCACAAAGGTTAAACTATTTGTATCAGAGCCTTGTAGCTGTACTTTCCATAAAAAGTAAAGGACGCAGAAGACAGTTGGTTTTGTAGACTCTGTCCTAGTTAACATTAACTCTCACTCACCCAGCCTGATTTGAGAAATTACCTAGATCAGGTTGACCAGTGGGCACGTCAGTGGGGGAGACGGCCAACTGTGGGCAGCACAGTCCTTACGCAGGTGGTCCTAGGCAATTTAAGAAAGCTAACTGGGCATGCATGAGCCTATAAACAAACCAGAGAACAATCCTGCAAGCTGCCTTCCTCCACGGGCCCCAGTCTTGAGTTCCAGTCCTGACTTCCTTCAACGATAGGCTGTGACCTACAAGTGTAAGCCAAATAAAACCTTTTCTTCTCTAAGCCTCATCAGCCTTTAGTGTTTGGTCAGAGTCCCCATTCCCTGAAGAATGGGCCAGGGGAACCATCAATGTCTTAGCAAAAACAACCCCATCTTTTCTTACCAGAAAACAGCAAGAACTTTGCCAAGTGCAGGCAACATGATCATCTCTGAGCTGGTTAAACAGCTCCCTGACCACAGGAGTTTCTATAACCACAAGATAGTTAAGAAAGACAGCATCTGTCCCTGTGTCCCCTTGTGCAACTATGTCTGAACTATGATTGCAAAGTCTATGTTTTTTTTTTCAAGATATTCCTTAGTGGATGCAAAAGAAGAAATTAATCTCTGGCATATTTTACTGGGGCCGGAGGGTATGTGCCGGGGCCTGCAGCAGAGGTCAGAGGACAGTTTTAAAGTCAGTTCTCTCTTCCCACCACGTGGCATCAAGGTCATCAGTCTCAGTGGTACGCACCTTTACCCCCGAGCCTTCTCACAAGCCACTTTTCTTTTCCCTCCTCCTCTCTTTCCATAGATAAGTCCATCTTTTATAAAAAGCTGTAATCCTGCTTTATCCCATTCTGTTCTGTTCAACACTAATCTCACTACATCTGAGCATGCTTGTTGAGCCCATTAGTGCCCAGTGCACGGGGAAGTTCAGATGGCCTTGAGTGGTCCTCGTGCCCAATCTTAATTACTTAACCTGAGGTGATGCAGAAGAACTTCCCTCTCTTTGTCCACTGAGAAAGACCCAGAACTACAGCTGCCACAAAAAGACTTCATTCAGCTGCCTAATGGCTCCATGGAGCACCTTCTCAGCCTGCTAATTTAGATGTTCTTTCGTGCAGATGCATGCTGGCTTTAACCTTTAGATACAGGCACACTGCCCAAGCAGTCTCAGATCACCAAAGAATGAGCAAAACTGTGTGGGAACATTCAGTTTGGCTTTCAGTAGGTAAAACACCATCCTCATTCTCAGGCACAGGAAAGGCTGCCCCATAGCCTCTGCTCTGTTTTAATACACCCGAGGTTGTGTGGAGCCTAGGGTAAGGGCCACAGGAAAGGGAAGGACGGAGTCAGATCAGACTCTACATATGCTCTCACTGCAGCAGTAGGCCTCTTTGCAAACAGTATTTCTTCTGCAGAGACCCAGTGACACAAGGCCGGGAATATGTATTTGTCAACTGCCGTGTCCCGACACCTAGAACCTACTTGGCACACATTGTGCACTCAGAATAGTTTAATGACTTTGTTTATAAGCTCCCTTTAATGTCAACATTCTGAAATCCATCAAAGTCACCAGCATTTTCTCATGAAGGAGAAAAATGCCTCCAGGCTCACACGGCGTCTTCAGCTGACAATGGGGGTGAAGTACCAATCAAGCAGTTGTACACTGAAGATATGGGAAATTGAGCATGCCTTTAATGCGTGCAACGCCACTCCAGTTCTCTGCCTCAGCTCAACTCAGCGACACAGCACACTACACAGGAGCAATTGCTTCTGTGAGCACACAGCCAGACAGAGCGTCAGCTATAGAGAACAGCACCTCATTAGCTCAGGGGAAAGGTTAAAATTCAAACCAGAAGTATGTTTTCCATTGAGAGAGAGAGAGAGAGAGAGAGAGAGAGAGAGAGAGAGAGAGAGAGTGTGTCCATAATAAAATACATAATAAAATAGAATATAAAATAGAATGATCCTCTTCTTTCTCAGCTGGATACTCCCTCTCTGGCCTTGATCCCTGGGGTGGGCAAGGTGGACAAAGTTTCAAAAAGGGTGGGGTAATAGAGGGACATGTGAAGACAGACAGATACTGCACTTGAGGAACAGAGGCTGAGACAGAGAAATTTCCCTGTTTCAAAACTTCAGCCCAGCCTTCTTCCTCAAACCTCCCTTCCTTCCCTGTTTTGGATTCTTTTATGTCCCCACAGTTCTCCAAATCTAGAACTTGGGTTCTTATGATCAGGCCTAAAGGTCAACTGTATGGAAAGTCTGGCCCACCTTCGGGGAGAGGTTTCCGTCATGATATATATATATATCATTCAACTTCTAAAAGAGATGAGATGACTATAAATTAATATTTGGGACTGCACATATGCCTGCCAGTCAGGTGTAGTTCTTTAGAACTGTATACCATCTGACCCAGTGGAGAATTGTTCTGATCTCTTACCTACTCTGGAAGACAGGGAGGCCTCAGGTCTGTCTGCAGCATGGAAGACTCCATACTACAATAGGAAAAACAGACCACATACGGCGTTATATACCTGCATTCATAGGTTCCACAGGAAGAAAATTGAATAGACTTCATCACCATTCACTGTCAACATCAACATCAACATCAACATCACCACCATCCTCACCATCTCCTACGTGGGCACCTGGATCTCACTGTGCCCAGGCACTGTGCAACGCTTGTCTTCTCTGGCAGTTTTACATGGGTCTCATAGGTTAACAAGGTGGTATCTCTTTGCTTTCCCTTTATTTAAAACCTCAAAGCCTACCCCTAGTAACACACCTAGGAGGCACAGCTTTGGTGAGGCAAGGGCCTATACCAAGACACCAGCGAAGGAAAATCTTTATTGTTGGTAGAACTCTGGGCAGTCACTGCAGGGAAGTTGGAAACAGAGCTTCTGAAATAACTTTTAAGTCCAGGTATCTTGTATCCTGGGACTTGCTTTTATGAAATCTGACTCTTAAGCCATGCCTGTCTTACGGCAGACATGGTAGAGTAGCACTTCCAAGATTAAATAATGAGAGATGAGCTTCTGTCTCCAGGGCACTTTCTCTTTCTCCTTCAGATTGCTCACCCTGGAGGCAGTGAGATTGTGCACCATGAAAGACTAAGGCCTGACACAACTGTGTGAGTAAGCTTGAGACAGATACAGCCACCCAGCTGTGGTATGTGGTGGTCTGAGTGAAAATGGGCCCCACCAAACCACTGCCCTGGGCTCATATAGTTGAATGCTTGGTCCCCAGTCAGTGGAACTATTTGGAAAGGATTAGGAGGTGTGGCCTTGTTGGAAGAGGTGTGTTACTAGGGGTAGGCTTTGAGGTTTTAAAAGTCCATGACAGGCCCAATTAACTCTCTCTGGACCCTGTTTATTGATCAGACGTAAGATCTCAGCTAATGCTTCAGTGCCATACCTATTTGCCTGCTTGTCATGTTGCCCACCATGATGGTCATCGATTCAAACCCTCAGGAACTATGAGCTCCTAATTAAATGCATTCTTTTATAAGTTGCCTTGATCATAGTGTCTGTATTAATCAGGTTCGCTAGAGGAACACAACTGATAGAATGAATCAATCAACCTATCTATATTTCTATATACATCTACATCTATCCATCTACACACACACGCACACTTTATGCCTGCATTTGTATTTATATGTGCATCTTTATCTATATCTATATATGTATAGATTCAGATATAGATAGAATGCTTGATAGATAGATGATAGATAGATAGAATATAGATAGATAGATAGATAGATAGATAGATAGATAGATAGATAGATAGATAGATAGAAGCAGATTTATCAGAGTGGCTTACAAGCTGGGTGGCCCAGCTAGTCCAACAACGACTGTCTCCCAGTGGAAAGTCCAAGAGTCCAGTAGTTGTTAAGTCCACAGGCCAGAACACAGAAGTAGGCACTAATTCTGGGAAGGAACAGTCTTGACAGTGGGAATGAGAGTAAGCAGGCAAGGAGAGCAAACTCCCTTCTTCTGTGTTCTTCATAAAGGCTAAGTGTGAGTTCTCTAAATCTCCATAGTGCGTCCTAAGTCATGGCTCCTCCTTAAAATATCCCTAACAGAGAGAAAGAAGGAATGGAAGGGCCTATGGTTTGTTCAGCTATGACACGGCATCTACAGTCTCAAAGTGCAGCGAATAAAGCACAAGTGTTAGTAAAGATCAGAGGACGTATGACTAGATGATTGGTAAGTTTACTTAAGTCGCTACTTCTAGTCTCAGCAATACACTGAAGGCGAATTTTTTTTCCTGGCAGGCCTTGCTAAGAATAATATTTCGTAGCACCCAACATTCATCATGGAGTATAAAAGTAAACAAATCTTTATTTATTACAATGTTTCAATAAATAACACATTAATACGATGTGTGAAGGCCAGAAGCTATGAGTCAAAGGAGCAGCCTGACATTAATAGGGAAACTCACGGCTCCTCTCGTAATTTATGGATCTGTGCAGAAATCAGAGCTCATTTCGGAATCAGCTTCAAGGGCTGTGGGAACAACGATGGCAGCTGCTGAGAGGCTGTGAGGCTCATTCGTCACTGTCAAGTGCAGGCAGCACCCTTATTTAGTCCACCTAGTTTTTCAATTCATTATACCAAGCCTTTAACTGGTAGCCCCAGGCAAGCTACAAGACTCACATTGTGCCCTAATCTAGAGTAATAATCTATTTAAAAGCTTTTTTTTTTTTTTTGCCAACAAGTGACTGTTTGCTTAATTCTAGTTGTATATGGAAGGGGTTGGAGGAGAAAATTTTGAACAATACAGACTGAAGGTAGGTTGTCTGTATGGGGTCACAGAGGAGAGCCCGTGAAGTTGTTGTTCTGCCTCCCTATGAGACCCATGAGGACCCGCTAAGGGTTTATGATTAAGGGACCCAGCATTGCACAAACTGGGGGCACAATTCCCCAAAAGTTATTGACATGACAAGGACAATCCTTCTTCATCCTTTCTTTAAGTCTGGTTTTAAAATCAGAAAAAAAAAATGAGTCTGGGCTTTCTGTGTGATTTGTCTCCATGTATCAGACAGATGAGTGGTTGCCACTAGGGCCTTGCAGAAAGCCAAAGGAAATTTTACCCTAGGGCCTGGGAGCATTATCTGGAATTTATTTTGGCAATAGTACCATTCCCTCCGACCCCTCAGCTCCGGTCCCCTTCCCTCCACATCGCATTCCCCAAGTCTCCCAGGACAGATCTTTGTAGGACTGTAGGATGGGATTCCAGTCATGTGCCCAGCAACGTCTCCTCTGATTCCCAAATTTTTATCCTAAATAAGAGCATTCCCAGATTGGATTCTGTTGCCACCATCGAGGGAGGGAAGTCCACATCAATACTCAGAGCTGGTGTTCAGGAATCTTTGGGAGAGGCAAGGCCCATGTTGTCTCCACCAATTCATTCATGACCCTGGTCAGGCAAATTTTTCAGCTAAGTGACCAGGCCCAAGGAGCATTGTGTATATCTCCATCAGGGGACTCTGGACCCATCAGCAGAGAGGACCTAGCTGTTCTTTTCCTCATATTCCTGGCTCCGTCTACAGAAGCAGAAAAAGAAACTTTCTATGCTTCTGCGCACCAGGACCCATCCAAGAGGGAAGCTGAACACTTCCTTTAGAGGGCATTCGTGTGTTCTCCCTGTTCCTCCAAGCCAAGATGCTATGTTTGGACAAACGACTATTCCCTGTGCATAGAGAGAGACCAGGGAAAGGTCATACAAGAACCAGCCAGAAAAATTCCCAGAAACCAAACACACACACACACACACACACACACACACACACACACACACACACACACGGGGGCTTTAAAAAAATATCAGTCTACTTCTCCAGCCTTCAGAAAATAAAATCACATTTCAAATAGAGCCCATAATTGACCTCCAGCTTGGGACTTGAACTCTGTTAGACTTTCTTGGGCCAGACATAGTGGCTCATGTCTTGACCAGCTACTAGTAAGGTAGAGGTAGGAAAATCAGCTCAAGGTCATCTTCAGCCAATCAATAAATCATCAACCAAAATGGCCTCAGTTCCCAAATATCAGCCAGCCAGATCTTCCTTACATCTGAAATATGTGTGATCCAATGCATTCAAAAGGAACTTTGAGGGTTGCGGATTTAGCTCAGTGGTAGAGCGCTTGCCTAGGAAGCGCAAGGCCCTGAGTTCAATCCCCAGCTCCGAAAAAAAAGAACCAAAAAAAAAAAAAAAGGAACTTTGAAATGTGGCATCCCTAGACACTGAAGTGGAACTCTCGAGCTATGCAAAAATCAATGGAAAATGTATCTCCTTCAGGCTGCTGGGGAGTGGGGCAGTCGATGACTTGGAACAAAGTTTCAATCCCATTGTTAATTTGAAATAGTTAAAAATCACACTCCTGCACCCAGATTAGAGGCTTTTTAGTTTTGTGGTCAGAAGACACACCATCTGCTCCCTGGTATCCTCAGGGAAGCTGTGTCCCAAACAGGGGCTGGGTCTCTTTCCTCAATGATCAAAGGACCCCTCTTTTCTGTTCATGCATCTTTTTGGCCTTCTCAATGCCAATCCCTTCCATTGCCTTCCATCACACCACAGGCCCCAGAGACAGACACGATTTCCTGGAAACTGACTTTCCTCCGTGCCTTCGCTTTCTCTAAGGCCATTCCAATTGCATTTGTGATGTCAGTACTGTGGAGAGGTTACCTAGCATTTCCATCGCTGTGACAAAAATGCCTGGAAAAATAAAAAGCAACATATAAGGACTTTGTTCTGGCCCGAAAATCCCCCCCCCCGCCGTGCCCATTTGGTTTCACTGTTTTGGTGCCTGTGTGGAGGTAGAAGAGCATGGCTGGGGGCTCACAGGGTATAATGGAGCTGCTCGCTCCATGCAGCCAGGAAACGAAGAGGAAAAGAGACAGGGATGCCATGTCCTCTTTAGGGATACAGCTCCTGTGACGTAACTTCCTTCCACTGGATCTGTCACCTCCTAATCGGTAGTAACCAGAGTTTAATGCGGGGGAACATTAAAGATCCAAACTTCACAGGAAGACATGCACAGAGAACATGCCCACAGTCATCACCACCCGCAGAATAATGACCAGCTCTTCAGGCATGCAGCAAGACTGGTTTCTCCTCCTTCCAGAATTGCAAGGGTCCTTATAGATCCACTTCTGTAGCATCCCATGATTCCTTTCTCTCTTATCCAACCTCAAGTTTTGAGTCTCCTCCTTTCTATCAAAAATTATATATATATATATATATATATATATATATATATGTGTGTGTGTGTGTGTGTGTGTGTGTGTGTGTGTGTGTGTGTGTCATCTGACCAGACTGCTGGCGGCCCTCAGCCACCCAGACATGAGATCTCAGGCCACTTTTACAGCCTTGCTGAGCTGCCCAGAAGAAACGTGAGAATTTTCCCACAACTGCAATGAATGAACACGGTTGACCCCAGGAAACCAACACTGCGGTGACATTTTACAATCTCACAGTTTCTCTCCCTCGGGAAACATAAATTTCCGTCTCTTCAGCTAAAACCCACCTAGAGAACTTGGGGGTGAGAGCAAATGCATTAGTTTTGTGTAAGTATCTACACTAGGGTGGAAAAAAGTACTCCACGTGGGACCAGCTGGTGTGGGGCACCGGTTTCTGTCCTGTCAATAATATTCTTCACGGTCCCCAGCTCTCTGCTCCTCCCAACTGGACCCTCTAACTGTGGGTTATTGTGTTTGCAGTGGGGGTAAGGGGGTTAGCCCATGGAGGACCCACTGAGACCTCAAAGGCATGTAAGATATGACAGGCAAGGCTGCAGCATACATAATTGATCATGAATAAGCCCAGAGAAGAGGGGGATCCCTTCCTGCCTAGATCCTCAGCCTTGGCAGAATTTCTGCGTGTGAGCCCAGAGGCAGACTCCAGGATCCTGTCTAGGCCTTTAAATCTCTCAAAGATTTGACACTGCTATGACAGAACAACATAGAGACTAGAGTGGCTTCTACTTTAAAGTCTGAGACAGTAAAAGAGGTTTGGCAGTTTACAGGAGGAGGCGAGGTTCTTGTGTGAGGCTTGCAGAGTCGCCAACAGCCGGCGGAGTTCAGCAGAGGAGGAGAACCAGAAGAGGAATGCTTAAGCAACGGGCAACTCGGGGGCCCCAGAAAAAGGCTTTAAAATGAGATGGCAAGACCTTGGCCACGATGTTCAAGATTTCAGACTCAAAATATTTAAGGCTGGTTGTAACTTTATTTTTTTTCTAACTTCATTTTTAATGGTAGTTCTTAAATGCTTTAACTTCCTTTTAGCCTACTACCCACCAGAAGTAGTTGAAAAGTGGGAGTGGGGGGCTGGGGATTTAGTTCAGTGGTAGAGCGCTTACCTAGGAAGCGCAAGGCCCTGGGTTCGGTCCCAGCTCCGAAAAAAAGAACCAAAAAAAAAAAAAAAAAAAAAAAAAAAGAAAAGTGGGAGTGGAAATCTTTGAAAGATTTTTTGGAGCAACTCCTGTTTGTGTTGTCTGGAAACTGGCAGTTCAGTTCACAGGTTAGCGGCGGCAGCTTGATCCACTCGTAAGCACTTCACAGATACACCAGCAGTCGGGTTTGGTAGAGTCAAGTTAGCAACCTTGGTGGCATAACCTAGCAGCCAGGCCTCAGCCTTGCCTAAAGTCAGCAGGAGGGACCCCAGAAGAAGTGTGCCTCTCTTGAGGAAGTGAGGATCAGTGAAGACGAGAGACCCACAAGCATTACACAGCTAGCTGTACTAGCAAGCCAAGCTCTGTCTCAGTCACTCTGTGGAGTCCTATTTATACTCTCTAAACATCACGTGTCCTTCACATGTCTTGCTAAGCACGAGTCTTACCTCAGCTCATGCATCCAGTCAGCCCAAGTTCACAGAGTTCCCCCCTATAAGGGAGCTCAACTACACAATGTAAGGTGGACCAATACATGTGTGCCGTTAACAAGGAATCCTCCATCACGTGCCCTTTCACAGGCTTGCTTTAGCAGGACATCCTTTCTTCTGTGTCCGTGACAGCAATATGTCCCTTCACGAGTCTGCCTTAGCCTTTCACACTTTCATGAAACATTCCTTCACGTGTTTGCCCCAGCAAAACATCATCCAACTGACTTTACAAAGAACACTTAAGTTTCCACGTTAGCTGGCGGTTCTTAGGAGGGTCTCACCTCCTCAGAGACTCATCTAGCAGGAAAAGAAGAGAAAGAGAGTTGTGAGAAAACATGTACACGCTGTATTAGAAGATTGCTTGGAGCTATAGAAGGTTCTGGGGTAGATATAGGGGTAGGCGGGGGTAGAGCTCACAACACAGTTGTGACCCTGGCACCTGTAGAAAGATAATGAGAATGGAAGAACCAGGAAGAGGAGCCCATCGGGGAATAAGAGACCAGATTGGTGTTTGCAACGTGTGTTTATAGGACCAGAGAAGCCATGGAGAGGAAATGTCACATAGGAAAGACAAGGGAGTTAAGCAGAACAGGGGAGCTGGGGTTAAAGATCCAGACCTGGCTTTGAACTGGAACAGTTTATGGAAGGTGGCCAAAGCTGTAAGGAGGGGTCCTGGGAGGTGCAGCAGGGAGGCAAGCGTTCCTCAAAGTGAACTCCCTGGCAGCCATCACTGGCCACCCACGAGAAAAGCCCTAGGCCCAGATCCAAAGCCCACACAGCAGCTCAGCACTACATTCTGCCCATTTTATAGGTGGGCCTGGACTACTTGTTCAAGTTCAGAAGCTATGTGGGGGAGGCCCTGGGAAAAGATCCCCAGTTTGTGGGACTTCATGGCTGAGTTCTTCCTTCCACACCAGGCCCCTCCAGTCTTTGAACATGGTGACTGCACTCAGGACAAACATGGTGGGTGGGGCTTAGTCACTTACTTGTCATTTTCTAAGAACTTGGTATATCTGAGTTTGGAGAAGGAACACTTACCAGGGAAGTTGTGCAATCGAGGGAAATTACAAAACACTCAAAGGCGGTTCAAGCCTCTGCTCAGATCTGGGAAAGCTTTGGAACCCACAGATTCCGGAACTGGTCAGAGAAATGATCTGGTGGATAGGTGGAGACCATGCTGTCCTTGGCCTGATCCCGTCTCTCTGGATAACAGGCCACAAAGCTGCGCCTGTGCCCTTAATGTCTTTCTGGCTTGGTTTCCTAAGAGTAAAATCAACCCCACTGTGCCCGGCACAGGAAGCCCCTGAGGACTTTCATTTCTCCTTCCCACACCTGGCAAAATGTGAATGAATTTCCCCAGCCCCGACCCCATTCATTCTCTAAGCCAAAGATATAATCAGTCGCTTGAACTTCCCACACAAGTTTGGACATCTCGGCGGAGATTTGCTTTCAGATCCATGCAGAATACATGATGGGGAGAGAGAGACGTGCTGGCCAAAATGTAGCATGCCATCTTCATGATATAGAATTAAGTCAAAACTGTGCAGCTCAGAGTCCCTACAGCCTGCTGTGTCCTTGGGTCCACTTGTTGGAGATGAGAAGTGCTGTGGGGAATGCTCCTGAGAAGTAGGCCAGGTTACCCCACTCTTCTGCTCCCTTGCTGAAAGCAGAGGCCTCAAGAGAGGTTAAGAGAAGAGGAACCAGTATTTCTGCGTGGGCAGCCTAGAGCAACCTCGCTTTTGTATGGATGTGGGTGTCTCTCCAGGCAATGTGTGTGTTCATACAGAAATGATACACATGCATTTCTATCAGGGTAACTGTTTAGGAAAGACGGCTCCTCATTGTACAAAGAGGTTCTGCTGTAGGCGTCTTTTACAAAGATAGACTCCCAGCTCCTGTGATAAATACATCGTTCCACTTACTTAAAACAAATAATTTTCAAACAGTTGCCAACAACATCATGAACAGACAGCCAGGTCTACCCAGATGGTCCTGCCCAGTCTGTCCTTGGGCCAAATAGAGTGTCTTAGTGAATATTGGGAATTGATTCGTAGCCTGCCTTCAATGCCAGAGGCCATCTGCACCTACAGCACAAAGAGAGGCGGATTGAGTATCTTATTTCTTATTCTTGGCTCTCTTGTTCTGATTCAGGAGATAGAGCAGACCCTTGTCAGTCTAGAGTTACCAGAAGCCTCCAAGCAGACAAGGCCAGGGCAGATTTCCCCCGGAATCTTGTTTCTTTTGAGTGTGATCTGCAGGATCATGAAGGCTTCCTCTTATGGTGCCCCAGAGCAGAGCACCCCTCCACACAAGACACAAAATCCATAAAGCACAGTTTCAAGTTGATTGAATTCACTATTTTTTTTTTTGGAAAATGTGAGAGCTGAGGTTCCCAATTCTTTCTGTTAGAGCATGAGACGTTTGGGCAGAATGTGCCTGTCAATCACAAAGGTAGGTATTCTTTGCTTAGAAAAAGCCTTAGCCTCACTGAACACCCAGCTTCTCAATCATTTAAACAGCACAGGCTGGTTTACTAGAAACTTCCCTAACCTCTCTCCTCAGCCCTGGAGACTGATACAGACCAGCGGATTTGCAGTCACTGTGTTTCAATGGCCACTCCCCTCCTGTACATGAGGGAGATAAAACTGGTGTCAGGGTGGTCTCTCAGGATGCTCGACCAGATCGTCTTAGTCTTGCTGTATCACTGAATAATCTTCCTCCTGGTTCCCATGGCTTGCCTTCAGTGCACTGGGCCTAGCTGTGAATAAACGGGCTTAACGTCAGTCACAGGTGCAGGGGTTGAAAATCAAGGCCTAGAAGAAGAGGAAATGAATCCTGTGCGAGAGATGTCAGCAAGTCTATCCTCGAGGAAAGTAGGGAGGAGTGGGGGAAAGGAGGCTAAAAACGTAATGTACTGTGAGACCACACTAAACTGACAGGGAACAAATTTTAAGAAAACTTCAACGGGACACAGAGATGCATGCATTGGGAGGCAGAGGAAGGCAGATCCCTGTGGCCAGAGCTCAGTCTGTCTATTGAGCTCAAGGGCAGCCAGAGCTACATGAAAAAAAGAAATTGTGATCCAACAAACCAAAAGGGAAAAATTTAAAGGAAAAGAAAGAAAACCCCAAAGGATCAAACTGAGACAAGAAATAAAATAGTTCCTAAGGTAATATAGCTTTTTAAGACATTAGTTATGTAAAGATCACAGTATCAGGGTATGATTTTTAAATATATTACCCATATATATTTGGGGGGGGGGTCAGCTGCTCCTCTTACAAAATGTCATGGTTGCAAGTGCAGACAAATACTAGAATTGAGCTCAGATTGTATCTCAGCTCCAAATATTCTGCTAAGGCAATGTTTGCCCATGGATAGGCTAGACAGGGCCACCTTGTCCACAGAGAATCCTTCAGAGACCTATGGGCTCAGTCACACCTATGACCAGACCCTGGGAGCTTCTTCCCCTGCTCTCCAAGCTGCTGAGGTGCACAGAGTCTGTGATTCTATCCAGAGAGCTTGGTCATCAGAATGATAAAGCATTCAACTAGTCATGAGCCTACCAATTGTAGATACCATGCTGAGCTGGCCCTGGGGTCATGAGAATGGGGGGGGGGGTAGCCCTGGTGAAGGGGATGGAAATGAGCCAGAGGGTGAGAGAGAGGAGAGCTGGCCCTTTGTTTGTCTGCCCACCCCAGATCACCCCTAACCACCTGAGTTACTCTGAAGGTATGAGCATGGGAGAGCTACCTTTGCCCCTCTCTGGCTGTAGCCCTACATATGGACTGAACAACACATTGGATCTGACCCAGATGGAGAAGGCACAGGTGAGCCAGCCCCAAAGGTGTGAGAGGAGAGCTGGTCCAGTCTCTTGCAGCACTTGAGGAAGTGGGCCCTGTGCCTTGACTGGGCAGCACATGGAGATGGCTCTGGAGGCATAGGTGCAGGAAGGCCAGCAGGAGGGCATGAGAGTAGAAACACTGACCCTGCCTCCTGCCGATGGCTGTGTTGGGTGGCCTAACTGGAACAGTGCTGAAGACCTTGCCCTTGTGGTGTGGATAAAAGAGAGACAATGGGCTGACCAGTTCATTGTCCTACCACCCAGGCTCAGATGCAGGACTCTGAGTCAGCCTACTCCAAAATCTACATCATCTGTGAATGGTTGGAACACGTGAAAGGTCTGGTCCTGTTGATCCAAATCCCCATGACACCGGGCAACAACAGGATAGCCCGGAGGAGTTCCAATGTTGATGGTGTCACAGAAGCCAAAGATCTCAAACTAGACCAATGACTCATTGAAATGAGCATTTCCAAGTGAAGATATGTGGACAGAGGGATAAACTGTGGGACACACTGGGGCGTACTACAGCTTCCATGATAAGATGTTTTCTATGCTTATGAGTGTGTGTGTGTGTGTGTGTGTGTGTGTGTGTGTGTGTGTGTGTGTTGACTTGGGGGGAGGTTGCAAGGGTAAAGGACAGATATGATGGGACAGGGAGATGAGCAGGACTGAGTACACACTGGGAAACTCACAATAAATCAATAAAAACTTCAAAAACAAACAAAGAATATACAGTGAGGAAAAAAACAAATAAATAACAAACAGTCCTCTAAGTCATCAAAGCGAGGCTGTGAAGAACCATGACAATCAGCTCTAGACCAGTGGTTCTCATGACAACCGGCTCTAGACCAGTGCTTCTCAACCGTCCTAATGCATGTCAACCACAGCAACCCTGCTGTAACACCTCATGCTGCAGTGACCCCCAGCCATACAATTATTTTTTGTTTCTACTTCGTAACTGAACTGTAAATATCTGTATTTTTCCAATGGTCTTAGGCAACCCCTTGCTCAGGGGCTGTGACCCATGGGTTGAGAATCACTATCCTAAAGCATCCGCCAAAAAGACCCTTCTACTTGGATGGCCTAAGACAACAGCCTTCAGCTTCTCAAGTGCTGGTGGCCTCCAAACCTTCCCATGTCTCAGTCAAACGTACAGTCTGATGTGGTTGGTCTGTGCTGCGCCCTGGGATTCTGATGTTTCAGAAGCCCCCGGAGGCTGGTACCACTGCCGCTGGTCCACAGACCATGGTTTGAAGCTGGTATTTAGGACAATTTATTTGGGAATAATAAAGTTAGCAGGTTCAGCCTCTGATCCAAGCCTAGGGCAGGCAGAAAAACTGTGATGTCAGAGTCCTGCTCAGACTCCTGAGGCTGTCAGGGTCTGATCACCCAGATGTGTGCATTCACACCCGAGAGACTCTACACCATGCTGCTAACACTGCGCTGCACAGACAGACAAATGTCACAATCTCCCTTACATGTGAAGGCACAGAGATTGAGAGGAAAGTTACCAGGAGGGATGGAGGTAGGGGCTTGATCCCAGGATTGACTTCTGGTGTTACAGTACGGTTGCTGTGGTTTGACAACATTTAACCGTATGTTTTAAAATCACAGGTAGAGAAGGTTTTTGAAAGGTCCTGAAGAAATGAATGACAAATGACAAATGCTTGAAGTGGTAGATTATGCCAATTACCCTGTTGTGACCATTTATATTGAAATGTATAATGTGTTGAAAAGTCACACTGTGCCCCGTAAATATGCACAATCATTATCTGTCAATTTAAGAAAACGTGCTACAGTTTTTTTCTCCACACCCTACATCATGTGGGTAACACATTCAGCCTGGAAGTTTGAGCATTCATTCTGGAAGTTTCTTTTTGAATCTTAGTCCCAGGGGTAGCTTTAAAAAGCAAAGGCCTGAAACACCGTCTGATACCCATGTCTGCCTGACTCTTATAATGCCACTAACCTCGGCTGATGGATGAGGTCCTTAATTGATATTAGCACCCTCAGATGCCAGTGACGGAAGCTTCAAAATGAGTGTGACAGTCTGGCCCAATTCCTTCCCAGACTGACGAGTGCTGACTGCCAGCAACACGGAACATACCAGACACCATGGAGAGGAGATACAAGGATGTCAGGTCAGAGCCAGGTCCCAAGACACCTTCCTCTGACCACTGAATAGTTAACTGGAACCTTTAAATTATTTTAAACTTAAAAAGTGGAAGGTCTTCTCTCCTTGTTCTCTAGCCTCCTGTGGTATCATGTGACCTTTAGACAAAATAGATCTGCATTGGGAATATGGCTGAAGAAGAGACATTAACAGCGTGGTAGTTTTTCTACACATGTACTTTGTTTAGAATTTAAATCATTTTTCTGACTTTTCTATTAAGCCTTGATCCAAATATGAAAAAAGTAGAACATGTGGTCAAACAGAAGGCCTGGCCCAGAAAATACAGGAAAGATGCAGACAGAAGTTCATGCTGAGTTTGGGATTCTCTGGGCAATGAGCTTGGAAATCTCTTGACAGCAACATAGGTTTACTTAGAGAATGCCAGCCCAAGCCCTCTAGGGCTTGCCCTATTGTTGTAACCAATAGTAGAGAGGCATCTGGTTTTGGCACGTTGCCTGACCTATTTCGGTTAGGGGTTCCTCTGTTTCCTTGTATTATTTCCTGGGCTTGCCATCCTGGTGCATATGATACTATAAAGAAAGGTTTCACCTGTGAGTCCCTCCCTCTGTGACAATGGATGACCATGATGTGATGTGCTGCTGTCAATAGTAGCAAAATTACAGTTATGAAGTAGCAATAAAACTAATTCTAGTTAGTTGGGGGTCACCGCAACATGAGGAAGTGTATTAAAGGGTTACAGCATTAGGAAGGTTGAGAACCACTGTCCTAAAGGTTCAAGTGCCCCGCTTTTCCCATCTAAGCTAGCCATCCCTTTGAAGTGGGTTTCAGCGACATCACTTTATACAGTAATTTGGTGTTTGAGTATTAACTCGGTGATAGCCTCATAGGTTGTAGGGCTTTTGTTTGTAATAAGGAACCAGAAATTTAGAAAATGGAAAATCAATATACCCTGAAATTATAGCATTGTGCCTCCTTAACTCAAAGATAGTAAGATAAAAGCCACAAAACAGCCTTTTCCATTTTGTGTGGAGATAAATAAAAAAAAAAACAATTTTCCATTCACAATCATTATAAATATGGAAAGAAGGCCTGTGTGAGCTGATCCAATCACCGTGGCTGCTGAAGACAGTTAAGTTAGTGGTTAAAAGAAGGATTCAGATCATGAAGCAGAGCTCTGTGACACAATGCTTATCTAAAATGTACAAGGCGTGTTCAATTCCCAACAACATCTCTCCAATACCCCCCAGAATGCCCAGATCTCATTAAACATGTCTTCTTATTTGCATATAAGTGTATATTCACAACAGCCTTCTATAAATGTCGTGCTCGCTAGTTATGCTCATTGGACTTACTGCGCATGCGTATGCGTTTCTTGGTATTTATTATATCAAGGAGACTATGAGCAGTGAAGTGGTTCACATGGGTGAAATTGGGAACCTTCCAAAACCACTCAGCCTAACCACTGAATGAAGACGTTTGAGAGCAGGGCTGACCATGCTGCTACTGTTCGCTGTCCTGCGTTATGACTCGTGGCTGAGCCTCACGCTTGTTTCCAAGCAGGGTCTTCTGGGTCACGGAGGTGACTTGTTCGTGTAGCTTGAAAGGGGCTGGTGTATGTGGTGCACCCGTAGCCACATCCTGAGTCAGAACCGGAACACCAAGACCGATTTAGATATTCTGTATGTGACTGAGCATAATTTCTCTTGCTGGGAATTGACTTCAGAGTCTGCCTTTTGTGTGGGGGTCCAGCTGCTAAGGAGGAAACGTAGCTTATTCTTCTTTTCCTTTTAAAAATCTATTAATTAATTTTTCTGTGAATGGGAGTTTTGCCTGAATGGGTGACTGTGTACCACATCTGCTTAGACCTCACAGAGACCAGAAGGTGTCAGGTCTTCTGGGACTAGAGTTACAGACAGTTGTAAGCTGCTATGTAGGTGCTGAAAATCCAGGCCTTCTGGAAGAGCAACCAGTGCCCTGAGCCTCTCCAGTCCTCCTTTTTCTCCTTAATATGAAGACAAGTGGCATTGTAAAGTGACTTGAGAGTCTTAGGACAAGGGCAAAATTGTATTATGTCCTAGATACAATACCACAAATCGGTATTTTCTTTAAAAGCATTAGTTATTGGGGCTGGAGAAATATTTCAGACATTAAGCTGCTCTTCCGGAAGATCCAGATCAATTCTCAGCATGCAGATGTGGCAGCTCACATCTGTCTATAACTCCATTTCCAGGGAATCTGACACCTTCACACAGACATACACATACAGGCAAAACACCAGCGCATATAAAAGTAAATAAATCTTAAAAAGGAAAGAAAACCACAAAATTATCATGTTTATCTTTGTGCATGAACGTGTGTGTGTGTGTGTGTGTGTGTGTGTGTGTGTGTGTGTGTACATGTATGTGTAGGGATGTGCATGCAGAGGTCATAAGACAACTTGTGGGAGCTGTTTTTCTCATTCCACCATTAAATCCCAGGGATTGAACTCAGGTCAAAGGTCTTGACGAAGGACCTTCATCCACCCAGCATCCTAGCTAACTCCACAAGTCACTTCTTAAGCAATGAATGCTTTTACCATTAAGACCCGAGACACTCCTGTTTAAGCCAAAACCACACTGCCTAAGCCTAAGCCCAACTAAAGGACTCGAGTTTCTGTAGTGCGAAGAATGGGGCCAGTTGTCTAGGCCAAGGCACTTGAGCTGTGTTTCTGCTTCGTCTGAACTCCAGCCTGGAAATCTCAATGCAGGAAGAGCTCTTGGGTCTTCTTGAAGTCGCCTTCATGTCCTGGAAGGCAACAGAGAGATCCATTATTTTCCCATTTTTACTCTTTCAGACAGGGTCTGGAGACGTTGTCCTTGAAGTCACTGTGCAGCTCAGGCAGGTCTTGAACTCACGATCTTTCTCAGCTCTCGAATTGATCCTGGATAGCATTACCCGGAGTTAGAAGGCTCTTCAGAGTCTAAATTCCTAGCCACCTGTATCAATTGCACAAGAATGTCACTGTGGGGCAAACTTACGTGACACAATACAGAGGTAATCTAACTGCTGGTGCAGGCGCTGTTTAGTTCTGCTGCCCAGGTGCCAATTATAGCCACCCTTCCTTAAGCATAAAGCGTTCTACACTTCTCTGTCTGATAATCATTTACCCACATGGGTTGTATCTCTTACTTCAAGTTAGGAACAAGAGAAACGGCTTTGGTTAGAGGGGTGGTGCCTCCTGGCTCATACATGTCTATTGGATGCTCTGAGTTGTCAATCAATGGGAAAAGAAAAAAAGAGAGTTGGTCCATGCCTGGATCACATGGTTCCCAGCCATTCCTTCACCTGCAGCCAACATCGTTGGAGGTGCTGGGACACTCTCCCTGTCCTTTTTATTTTAAGATTTATTTTAATTATGTAGGTATGAGTGTTTTTCTAAGTGTGCCTGGAGGCTCACAGAGGTTAGAAAATAGCATACGATTTCCTGGAGATGGAGTTACAGACATTTATGAACTGCCATGTGGCTGCTGGTAACCCAAACCTGGGTCCTCTGCAAGGGCACCGGAGCTCTTAACCTCTGAGCCATCTCTCCAGCCCTAACCACTGAGCCACCTGTCCAGACCCTGCCTCTTTTGTTCTTAACTGAATTCTTGATGCAATGAAACCAATTATAAAAGGCATCGTCGACTCAGTCTATTTACTTGTCATGCAGCGACTGTGGGGGCCTTTATCCTGTCCCACAGGACCCTGTAGTGAATGGAATATGTGAGCATAACTTTCTCTTCTGCAGTGAAACCCTTTCAAAATGGAATCTACCCTAGTTAAAATTCTAAGGATGTTATAATTTAAAACTGTGCCTGTGAGTCTTACCTGCAAAAATCTTTCCATCTAGCTTCAGGAAGAAATGATTCATTTTCAAAGTGATCCCATGACTTGTCCAGTTCAAAATCATCATCTTAACCTTTGATTAAAGGAGGCAATGTAAAAAAAAAATTTTTTTTTGGAGATGGCCACAGAGACTCACACTGTGGCCAAAGTCTTTCCCACAGTGATCTGACTCCTTCGAATGGCGGCAGAGGTACCAGCATTTCAGAAACGAGAGGATAGAAGAGCTGAATACAATGTTTCCTTTAAATAATATCCCGGGTTTCCTCCTCAATGGCTTCAGATATGCAGATGGCAGGACGCAGGTCATGGCCCAGGGCTGCGCCATCAGTGTGAGCCCCTGGTTTCTGACCACAGTGCGTGTGATCACCCTTCAAAGAGACATGGCCGCACTTCATTTTCACTTTGCTTCCCTGTGGCCACATTGAGGCTGAGAGCATTTGACTGCAAACCTTGTTCATCTTTTTGGCTCTTCGAATATCAAGCCACATCAGCAGGGAAAGCGGATATCAAAACACCAGCGCCCTATTTTCCAAACACACATCAGCTGTCAGGGCTGCGGTTCACATTTTCTTGTTGTTGGCAAAACCGCATCCGCCCTGCAGTACGGCCAGAAATCCTAGGTTGTATCAATTGCCTCGGAAAGCACGTGCCATTATGCATCAGACACAGAGGAAATAAAAACTGCTGATGCTCTAGTTTGCAAGGACGAATTAATTTGCCCCAGAAATGGAATGCGTGCCACCGATCTCATTAAAAGTACGGTGAGATCATCAAGAAAAATTAATCCAAGCCATTGGCTATCACCTACACCATGTCAGCACACACGGGTGCGTGCTGCTTGTCAGTTTGCTGCTGCGGGCAAGGACGGTATTCACGAAGAAAGTCACACTCGATTAGAAACCACCCTTGCACCGGCATCTGCCGTCCTTCTACACCAGACCAAGTCAAGCGATTGTAGCACTTTTGCTTTGAACGTGAGAAAAAAAGGAGAGTCAAGTCCTTTCTCAAAAGCACAGAGGAAGAACGGCCTGCTTGAAAAGATGGGAAACTGAGGCTCCAAGCTACTGAGGATGCTCAAGAAACATGAGGCGGAATAAATTGCACATTTGTACCTTGGAGCCGATCGTTTGTGGTTAGATTTTCAAGGTGTTGCTATGCCTCCCTTTGGTCCCTTGCACAGGTCCCCTAAGCGCTTGTCCCAGGTGACTACTGTATTGTCACTGTGCGTAGATGTCAGGCATGGCTTAGGCACTAACCCAAATATCTGAATATCCCCTGACAACTACCACTGGGACAGGTCCTTATATGTCTTCTGAGTCATCCATTTAGCAAACTCTTAGCGACAGTTATGAGCTCAGTGTCACCCGAGACCCTGGGGATGCAGTGAGTGAGTAAAGAAAAACAAATTATGTTGTTAAGTATTTCATTGTTCAGTACAGGATTTCATTGTTCAGTACAGGATCATGCAGCCTTCACAGACAGGCCGCCTAGGCTGGGAGTCCTCTCCTGCTTGGCCTCATCTGTTTGCCAAAGCGATTGTTGTCTGCTATTCTGCACAGGTGGCCAGGGTGTGTGCTAACACAACTAAGTGGCCACGATGGTTATACCTGTTCAAGGGGACTTATTTTCTAAAGTCTATGTTCTTATGGGGCATTTACAAAAGGTAGAAGAGGGACCCCTGGGAAGACAGCCCAGTTGATAAACTGACTGCTCTCCAAGCATAACAACCTGATTTTGGATCCCTAGCACCTACCATAAGAAGCTGAAAGGGTGGTATGCTCCTGTAACTGCGGTTCTGTTCAGTGAGAGACCCTAGCTCTACCACAATACTGTGGAAAGCAATAGAGGAAGACACCCAACATTGACTCTTAGCCTCTGATGCCAGGCAATGACCACCCCCCAACACACATGCACATGCACACACATATGTGCACACAGATCTCTCTCTCTCTCTCTCTCTCTCTCTCTCTCTCTCTCTCTCTCTCTCTCTCTCTCACACACACACACACACACACACACACACACACACAGACTGAGTAGGGGGAGATCACCCTGTGTCTCCTGCTGGGCCACCATATTCTGCAGGTGGAAGGAAGGTGTCTTTTGTCTAATCATGCTGCCTAACAGCACTATACATACACCATCAGTATAAGTAAATGTCAAAGAAAGGAAAAAAGCACTGTTGAAATGTGTCAATGGTAGAACTCATTACAAATCTATGGACGCATGAGCAGGGCTGGAAGTCTCTAAACTGCATCGTCTAATTGGCCTCCAAAGGCCTTCTGGAGGCTTTTAGGTGCCTCCAGCCAGTCCTTCCATGGAGTTTGTCCTGCTGTAATGTTGGTATAGGCTGTGGCCTCATCTGGGTGCTGACTAAAACATCTGAACATGGTCAACCAGAGAAATTCTAGGCCTTTCTCTTGAAGATATGTAGCCATGCCGACAGAGGCGTTGTTCCTCAAGTGAGAGGTCCTGTGGCTGCAGTTGGTTCAGGGAGACTAAAGGGGCTAGAGTCTGCCTCTTGAGCTGAGGTTTTCTGTGTGTTCTCTAATGCAGTGCCTGATTTCTAGATCATTCTTGGTTCCACAGAGTGACAACAAGAGGTTTCTTATTGCTGGGCTCCCCTAACCTCAGTGACTCCTCTGAACCACCCAGAGGTAGTGTGTGTGGTCAGGAGGGCCAACCCGGTGTACTTCTAATCAGCCACATCCACAGCTTGACTAAAGAGAGTTAGAGGTGGTCATGAAAACCATTCTTCAGATCCTGCCTCTGATTGTTACTCAGGGAAGCTGACCCACCCATCAACGGAAGAGACAAGCAGAATAACTCCTTTTTACTCCATTCTGCTGAGCTCTGTGAACCAGAAGGTTCTAGAAGCTCTTGGAGACCTTTCGTGAATATGAAGTATGCTGAATTTGTTAAAGCCCTCCCTGAAAAGGTGGAAGAAAGCCTCCAAGTCAAAGGCATGCACTCTGCAGAAGAATAGCTGGACTGTGGATGGGACTGAGGGGCACAGTGGACAATACCACAGGTCCTCCACTTTGGCTTACTTCCAAATGGGAAGCAATACTCAGGCAGAGAGACATGGATACTCACTGAAGGAGACACATTAATATCTAGTACAATGGGAAACATTGTATCTGGTTCATCCCAGAGGAAGTATCCCCAAGGGACAGGGGACTGGGAACATGCTGGGTGGGCCACAGCCTCTCTGAGTTGAATGTAACAAGAGATGTTTGGCTGCAGTAAGGCCAGAGTTAACCAGCTCCCTACACATCGTTTCTAGTTTCTTCCTCCTGTTCACTAGTGTCCTCTGGCAAGCTCTTAACCTTGGTAAGGCTTAAAGTCTGAGAAAGCAACAATGTCCAATGTCACTATTATGAAACTCTACCCTTAGTCATCATACCCACTCTTAGCTCTATCCTCTGGCACACATGGCCTTAATCTGATGGCCAGAGAAGGAAGTGCTTCATAGTCACAGTGTATAGGGTCTCTCTCTCTCTCTCTCTCTCTCTCTCTCTCTCTCTCTCTCTCTCTCTCTCTCTTCTCCCCTCCCCTTCTCTCTCTCTCTTCTCCCCTCCCCTTCTCTCTCTCTCTTCTCCCCTCCCCTTCTCTCTCTCTCTTCTCCCCTCCCCTCTCTCTCTCTTCTCCCCTCCCCTTCTCTCTCTCTTTCTCTCTCTCTCTTCTCCCCTCCCCTTCTCTCTCTCTTCTCCCCTCTCCTTCTCTCTCTCTCTTCTCCCCTCCCCTTCTCTCTCTCTTTCTCTCTCTCTTCTCCCCTCCCCTTCTCTCTCTTTCTCTCTCTCTCTTCTCCCCTCCCCTTCTCTCTCTCTCTTCTCCCCTCCCCTTCTCTCTCTCTCTCTCTCTCTCTCTCTCTCTCTCTCTCTTCTCTTTCCCTCTCTCTCCCTGTCTCGCTCTGTCTGTCTTTGTCTATCTCTGTCTGTCTCTGTCTCTGTCTATCTCTGTCTCTCTCTGTCTCTGTCTCTCTGTCTCTGTCTCTCTCTCTTTCTCTCTCTCTCTCTGTATACCCATTTTAGGTTGTGTGGTATTAAACTTTTCTGCCGGTAAGTAGAAAAGACCTTTTTGGTAAAAACTGAGAAACAGCTCTCAGGCGAGAACAGATATTTCAGAAATGACTCAGAGTCATGTTTTGCTAGAAGAATGCTAATGAAAGGCAGAGCATGTAGTCATGAAACCAACAGCTCCCTCAGAGAGAGAATGACTTCTCTAAGATGCCGGCGCTTGAGTGAAACACTCACTGACTGTAATGCAGTGGATGGGATTATGCTGGCAGAATGCCTCCTTCCTGTAGGGCGGTGATGAAGGGTGTCCTCCAGTCTCATGAAAAAGCTCGCCTCACTTGACCTTTAACCCTCCAGGAAATAGTCTTAAAAACATGGGATCCAGTAAGCTAGACACCAGCCAGATGCCCAGGATGTAACCTCCACACCTCCCACTCCTCTCTCAGGACTCATGTGAAGACAGCACACACCACATTCCCCATGACTCTTGGAGACTAGGGTAACAGCATCCCACATCCAATCTCCCATGTTGAAAGAAATAAAACAAAAACAAAAGCAAGATAGCCCCTAAGCTTGCTCATAGCTAGCAGGGTGTTAGCCCACGTCCAACTTAGAAACTGCTTTAGTTACAAACTACTTGAGCTTCCTATCAATGACTTGGGGTAATTTTTGCCAACAACTGAGTGCTGTCTGGGAAGCTGTCCTCTCTGGATGTCAGACACAGCTCATGGATCATGGCCCCTCTTTTTCTCTTTCAGATAGACTTGTTGACAGACACCTTGTCCCTCTGCTTGCTACTGTGTTTCCAGTCCCGTCTCCCTTACTGTTGTTCATACCTACAGCTATGAATAAGGACGGAAACCTAGAAAGAGTACAAGCGCGTGTACAGTGTCATGGTCTGTTCTTACAGAACTGGGGGACCCAACTCCGTCCAGAATCTAGAGCTAGGTGGCTCAATCTCTAATTTCCTTATATTTAAGTTATTCATTGTTATAGATGAGCCCCAACTCTTTGGTGCATGGTCTTGAACTCAGCATCCTTCTGCCTGAGGCCCCCCAGCACTGGTATTATAGGAGTATGCCTCTGGACCTGGGATCTAGCACACCTAAGTGTTCTCAGAGAGGTTTCTGGAAGGACTAGAGTAGGACTGAAAATCAGGCTTTAAGCAACATTGAGTAATTTAAGGCCCAAAGTAACGAAAAGGTATGGATAAAGGAAAAGCTTAAACCTCATTAACTGAACTTAATTTTCCATGATCTCTAGTACTCCAGAGGCAGAGGCAAGATCATAAGGTCAGGGTAGCCTAGGTTACACAGAGAGACTATGCTTCGAAGTGGGTGTGGGGGGAAGGGACAGAGACACAGATGGAGAGAAGGGGGAATCATTGTAGTTATAACTAAGAAAATAAGAATTCTCATATTTTAGAGGTGTACACTAAATTTTTACAGACCAAATCATGCAATACATACGACTTGCTTTATTGGATCATCCACAGAGCAGCAAGGGGAGAGTTACAGGTGTGACAAGTTCCCGTGAGTGGATCCCGTGGCCCAGGGATTATAATATTTGATCTGATTATGCCTGGAGATGATCTTTGATGGAAAGTTAAATATTTCCTTAGCGCTTAAGATTTGTTTGCATATACCTAGATTATATGAGTTTTGTCTTGTAAAAAAGAAACCACAGCATTAAATACGAGCTTTCTCTCTTCTCTCCTCTCCTCTCCCCCCCCCCTCTTTTGCTTTCTCTCCTCTTTCCCCCCTTATTCTACTCAAGGGTTCTGAGTGAGGACCACACAGCAAAAGCCTGGCACTCACTCAACAGACGCATTCCAGAGACACTACACTGTCATCTCCACCCAGAGACACTACACTGTCATCTCCACCCAGAGACACAACACTGTCATCTCCACCCAGAGACACTACACTGTCATCTCCACCCAGAGACACTACACTGTCATCTCCACCCAGAGACACTACACTGTCATCTCCACCCAGAGACACTACACTGTCATCTCCACCCAGAGACACAACACTGTCATCTCCACCCAGAGACACTACACTGTCATCTCCACCCAGAGACACTACACTGTCATCTCCACCCAGAGACACAACACTGTCATCTCCACCCAGAGACACTACACTGTCATCTCCACCCAGAGACACTACACTGTCATCTCCACCCAGAGACACAACACTGTCATCTCCACCCAGAGACACTACACTGTCATCTCTCTCCACCCAGAGACACTACACTGTCATCTCCACCCAGAGACACTACACTGTCATCTCCACCCAGAGACACTACACTGTCATCTCCACCCAGAGACACAACACTGTCATCTCCACCCAGAGACACTACACTGTCATCTCTCTCCACCCAGAGACACTACACTGTCATCTCCACCCAGAGACACTACACTGTCATCTCCACCCAGAGACACAACACTGTCATCTCCACCCAGAGACACTACACTGTCATCTCTCTCCACCCAGAGACACTACACTGTCATCTCCACCCAGAGACACTACACTGTCATCTCCACCCAGAGACACTACACTGTCATCTCCACCCAGAGACACTACACTGTCATCTCCACCCAGAGACACTACACTGTCATCTCCACCCAGAGACACTACACTGTCATCTCCACCCAGAGACACTACACTGTCATCTCTCTCCACCCAGAGACACTACACTGTCATCTCCACCCAGAGACACTACACTGTCATCTCCACCCAGAGACACTACACTGTCATCTCCACCCAGAGACACTACACTGTCATCTCCACCCAGAGACACTACACTGTCATCTCCACCCAGAGACACTACACTGTCATCTCCACCCAGAGACACTACACTGTCATCTCCACCCAGAGACACTACACTGTCATCTCCACCCAGACAGCTCCTCCCTGTGCATGGGCTGAGGAGGCTTCAGTGGGTGTCAGTCACATTAACACATGGAACAGCCAGATGGTGGCTCTTGTAAATACCACCGAAACGTACAGTCACAAAACTTGACTAGTGACAAATCTACAAAATAGTTTCATATTCTTCAATGAGGAAAAAACAAAATCCAGGACACTAGAGGGGGGCACAGAGAAGTCCCACCTATACCTGTGTCCTCTTGCCACGTGACCCAACCCTCTATTTTCAGGGTTAGATCGAATGCATCTGAACCTAAGATGGTCTGAATGGGGGCAGAAGCCAACAGAGTAAGCCACCACAGCAGTGACACAGTTGACCCCTGGTAGGACTTCCCGCTTCTCTGAATCCTCCCAGAGGCCACAGGCCCTCCCTATCGCAGACAGGCACAGTGGAGAAGCATCCATTAACTGACTTAATAAACACCTAAATCAAAACATCCTTGAGAAATCAAACTCTGCAGGGAAAAAAAAAACATGGCTATTGCCAGTTTCCAAGACAAGGAGAAATAGCACGTGGCAATGCTAGCCCTGGGTACATAACCTCAAAGATAGGCAGGACAGGAGAAATGCCAGCATATGATCGGAGAGGGTAGCTGGATACAAAATAAGGGGAAGGATTTATAGCCCTGGATAGGGAAGCAAACAGAGCCAGAGGCCACAATGAGTTTTTGGTAGAATGACCTCTTGGCTGGAACCCTTGCTCTCTGCACTGCTCAGTGCCGGAGACTGGGAAACCCACATTATGGAGCGAGCCCTATTCTGAATGCCTGGAGCAAACATAATTTAAACCAAGTCTATTGAGAATTGTGGGTCAACCTTGAGACCTCTGTACATTAACTGCTCTATGCCTCAGTTTCCCCATGTGTAAAACAAGGAGAGGCTCACAGAATCTACTTAGGAGACTGCTGTAGGCTTTAATGATCAGCACAGTGAAGGGATTGGTTATGGTACATCTGAGAGACCCGGGGCCACACCCCACAGCTGCTTCTCCCAAAGTGTACTGCACCCCCCACCCCAGTGTCACCAGGCTGCTCCCCAGAGCAGTGACAGAGCAGCCTCAAGTGCTGGGACATGGGGGCTGCCTCTTCTCTGCCCCGAGAGTTCTCCAGCTGCAGAGCCACTCTGCCCCCTCAGTAGTCAGCGTGTTCTGAGGTCAGTGGTGAGCATCTGAAGTGGAGTGCGAACTTCGAAGGTAGATTTTTCTTCTCGATCTAAAGTCTTCCCTGCTGTCTCCTCGTTAGTCTGCTTACTTGGTGCCTCACTTAGCATCATGGGTGTTCAATTCCTGGGTGAATAGAATTGTGCTTTATGCTGTGCGACTGAGACTAATATCTCCCCCACCCCCCATTTCCGGGAGGCTGGACAAGTCGAGTCCTGGATCTGGTTCTAGAGTGCTCCTGGGAGCATCAGGAATGGTTCATGGGTTTTCTGCCGGCTGACCCAGGTCTGGCTGGCTCCAAGGTGTTTCTGTGCTCAGGAGACAGCCATCACATCTCTGAAATATCAGAGGTACACATGGGCCATGCAGGGCAGGGAACACTGAGGCCAGAGCTGGCTCCGAGTGTCATCATCATGGGGCTCTGATGTCAGGACAGCAGAAAGCAGCGTTGTCCTGGCGAGGAGGTTGGAAGGCCAGTGAATTCCTCCCTTAAACCATCAGCTAAGGCTAAGATGTTTTTCCTTTCGGTGCTATTCAAAGGAGAGCCCTTGGTTCTTGTAGCGTCTTTTGCTGGGAGGACAAGAAGGTCCTAAGCACTTGAGGGCCGCCCTCGGAGTCCAATGTGAAGAGGGAAGCTACCCGGAGGCACATATACCTGTAGATATGGTGACTCTGCATCTCTATTCACACCATTGTGCATGTGCATGTGTGTGCACATGCTCTCGGTGGAAATCAAAGCGTAATAAAAACAAGGAAAGGACACTGGACTTTGTAGCCAGAAACCCAAGATCTCCAGCCTATTGTGTCCCTGAGAGGCTGTGGAACCTGGGTGGGTTGAAAAACAGAAGAGCTATTTTCTTCTCTATATGAAGGGTTTTCTCGAGTAATTTTAAAAGCACGGTTTATTAACCAGGACAACAGCAGTATGGATGGCCAAAAACATCTATTGAGCATTAAGAAGCTGTCAATCTCTGCCACTTGCTTTATTTGCATATCCACTAACATAATTATATGGAGTAATTATGTAACATAATTATATGGGCTATCAGCATCTGCATACGATAAGATTGTTTATGGAAAAATCCCTTAAATCTATAGCCTAAATCTATAGTTATATAGAAAAACCCCCAAAGTTCTAATGAAACCAAAAAGGTGGTAAGATATAAAATTTTGCTAAATTTTGGATTTGGATCTTGGATAAGAGTTAACGGTTGGATTCTGTCTTGTAGCGACTGAGACATAGTGGAACATGAAGGGGTGGCCTCAAGCATCATTGCAGATGTGTCCTCAAACGGCACGACGGGATTCCAACCTTCTCCTTTCTCTCTTTCCTTTACCCATAGTCTTGTCACTGTGATGGGCAGTCTCCCTAAAAGCAAGGAGACCTCAAACTGTCAGCTATGCTTCCTCTTTGTAAATGATGATCTCAGGTACCTGTTAGAGTAACAGAAATCTGATTAACATAAATTCCCATGTGAATAAAGTAACTAGAAAGTTTAACTAAAAAGATCATACTATTTAAAATAGCACTAAAAAAAGTCAGTTCTCTGAAAATAAATCTAGCAGGTGTTCAAGATCTCTAGAAGGAACGGGGGTCAAGGAGAGGGGCTCAATAATTGAGATTGCCCTTACCTTTGACAGAGGGCAGGGGCTTGGTTTCCAGTCAAGAATATGTAACTCCAGTTCCGGGGGATTTGATGCCCTCTTCTGGCATCTGTTGGTACTGCACACACGTTACATAAACGTACATGTAATCACTCATACACATAAATTTTTAAATATAAATCTTCAAAAGGAACAGCATAAAATTCTATTCAGACATGTTAAAGATGGCCTTAGTAAGTGAGGGTGTGAAGACTATAACCCTGAATGATCTGATCATTGTGATTTTTTTCTATAAAACCCTTACCTTTTTTTCAGTCCGGAGGCCGCTTACCTGCTATAAAAGGGTTTTGCCAGTGACCTACACATTCCAGCTCCGCTATTTAAGTTTTCTACACAGACTTTTATTTTTAAAGATTTATTTCATGTGTATGAGTGCGCAGTTGCTGTCTTCAGACACACCAGAAGAGGGCATCGGATCCCATGACAGATGGTTGTGAGCCACCATGTAGTTGCTGGGAATTGAACTCAGGACCTCTGGAAGAGCAGTCAGTGCTCTTAACCGCTGAGCCATCTCTCCAGCCTCCCAGTCCCATTTTAAAAATAGAATATGAAATGAATAATTTGAAATCTGTTCGAAAGAGTTGAAGGACCAAAGTAGCCAACATGAAGAATAATTGAGCAGCAATTCCCTGGCGTAGCTGGACATTCTGTGGTGATGGATCTGGCAGTCTGCTATACAGACAGAAGAAAACTACCATAGCATATGATGAGGCCTCAGAGAAAGACCCATGCATACAAAGAGGGCTAGCGTAAGGGAGAACTCAGGTTAGTGATGAAGAGAACAGAGCTGGGGAAAGTAGCTATTCCTGTGAGAAAAGAAAAAGAGGGAGCTTGGGAATCTCCCTCACATTGTACTAGGCAAATAAACCCAGATAAAAGAAAAGATTAAAGTTTTTCCAGCACTGAGATGTCATAATAAATAATATCTTTTATACACAGGATGCATGAGTATTTTCTTAACTGAGCACATAAATTACTGATGATAAAATCATACAATTAGCAATATCGAAATCAAGAACTTTGGTTCACCAAGAGATGTGTCTAACAAATGAAAGATATCTAGGCAGAGCTGTGCACCTCTGTAACCCCAGCATTCAAGTCTCTGAGGCAGGGGGCTTTGTGAGTTGAAGTCCGCCTTGGCAACATAAGAAGATCCTGACTCAAGAAAACAACACAACAATCCTTCTTTTAAGGATTTATATTATTATATTATATTATATTATATTATATTATATTATATTATATTATATTATATTATATGTGTATGGTGTTCTGCCTGCACGTACAATGTACTGTGTATATGCGGTGTCCACAGAGGCCAGGAGAAGGTGTTAGATGGCCCGGAACTGGTGTCACAGAGGGTTATGAGCTGCCACGTGAGCGTTGAGAATCAAACCAAGTCCTCTGCAAGATCGAGTGCTCTTAAGCGATGCACCATCTCTCCAGGCCCACCGCACAAAAATTTTAAGTGAAAAGACAAGGTGGAAATTGAAACAAGACATTCATAACGTCAACCACAGAGGCCTTCTACCAAGACCGTACAGAACTGCTCAAATCGATTTTAACAAAGTCAACAGCCCAGCATAACAGTGGGTGAAAACCGTCAACAGGTATTTCCCAGAAGAGGAAACGTGGCGGTTGAATAGATTCATGAAGTGTAAGTCAGCGCCATGATGACACATGGTTCAGTTTGGTGACCGAAGTCAGAATCCCCAGGACCCACATTAAGAACCCGAGTGTGGGAGCACAAACCTATAATGCCATCACCAGATAGGTGGAGACAGGAGGGTCCCCTGAGCTTGCTGGTCAGTCAGCCAGTCTACTGAGTCCGTGAGCCCCAAAGCTCAGCGAAGGGTTCTGACTCAAAAACTAACGCGTGAGAACATGGAAGTGCACCCACGCTCTGCGGGGTCTTGAGAAAGGAGACAGCACACTTTCTGGTTAGAAGGCCGTTGTAAGAATCCGGCTGGCACATTGCATTTGTCCTTGTATAGGTGTGGAGTTTCTCCCGTGTATAGGCTTGGAAGGAGCTCACACGTTGGAGCACTCAGGAGCAACCACAGTGCACACGACGTCGTGGATGGCTCTTGCAGGGTAACATTAAGTAACAAAAGGAGGTCCCCAAAAGTTGCACATCGCATGTCATTTCTACAAAGCATAAAAATCCAAGTACTTTCTGGTGATACATACATCAATATATAAGTATTAGGAGCAGCGATCTGAAGACCTGAGGGATAGAGAAAAGGGACTAATGAGATCTGGGAGACTAGACAGTGCAACATAGGGGGCTCACGGGTATTCACTACACTACCAGAAATAACTAATTCTATCACTAAGTAAATGGCAAAAGGACTAGTTATCTCATAGACTGATGGTGGAGAGTTTAATAATCAAGGGTTGAGATTAATGTGATTCTTAGATTCTGTGAACTGGGAATGGGACGGGAAAGCTTTCCTCCTTTGTCCTCTGGGGTAAACACCCCTTGTCATCTGCATGCTTCAGGAAGGGAAGTAGGGCCCAGTCTGGTTAAGTTACTTGCCTCAGGGCACCCACTAGTCATAGGAGAGGCAGACGTAGAGCAGAAGCCTTGGTCACAGCCACAGACCAGCTGGCAGGCCTTGAAGCCATGTGTGTAGAGCGACTTCACCTCGAAGCAGACCCCATGGCGTCTGTCCATAATGAGAAATCTATTTTGGAACTAGGTCATTTAGACCCACATTAACTCCAGCCTGTTTATTTCCTGTTGTAATCCAGAGGGTCCTAAAACCCTGGTGGGGTGATGTCTCCTCCGCCCCAGCACATATGCACAGCCCAAAGTCTTTTCTGACCCCCTCCCAAAATCATTTTCATATTCTTTTTGAGTAGTTTCGTTTTCTAGATGGGTTAGTTCAGATCTCATTCACAGGGAGCATATGAAAGAAATCGGCTCAGCATTGACTAAGCAGATGAGTAAGATTTGATTTTAATAGCACCGTGTAGGAGGCTTCTTCATAAATGAATGTAGAAGGGGAGGAGGACGTGCTGTGGGCTGCCCACTGACAAAAGCTAAACTTGTCACAGCCGGCTAATCTCGAACCATTCTTCCGTTTCCAGACTGGAGCTGTGTTTTGTAATATCCTCAACAATAAATGAATGAATGAATGAGTGAATGAATGAGTGAATGAATGAGTGAATGAATGAATGAGTGAATGAGTGAATGAGTGAGTGAATGAATGAGTGAATGAATGAGTGAGTGAATGAATGAGTGAGTGAATGAGTGAATGAATGAATGAATGAATGAATGAATGAATGAAGCCAATGACTAACAGTCTGAGTCCTGGGAAGTGGATTTTTAGAGCCCTCTGGCCAACCAGTTTAGCCAATCAGTATACTTCTGGTTCGGTGGGAAACATACTCTCCAAAACAAGGTAGAGAGTGACTGAGGCAGTCACCTAATGTCAGCCTCTGACCCCTCATGCTCACACATGTCACAAACATACACTACTTTTTTTTAAATGGCTAAGGACCCAGAAGTAGGAATTTGCATACTAGATAGCCTGCCAGTTCCATTCTGTGTGGAAGCATTTCTGTGGCAGAAGTGCCCATCTCAGAACTGAGGCGCTGCAAGGTTAAAGATGAGGCACAGTTCCCTGCATTGCTCTAGGAGGTTCAAGTCCACAGGCAGAACAGCCCTCAGAGAAGGGCTTGTATCCCCCAGGGTGGAGAAGTGTTAACTTGGTTTTCTCTGTCCTCCGCTTGCACACTCAATCTCCAACATGTCACAGGGGCAGCATAAGGTCTAGAGGACAGCTGCCAGCAGAGCTGTGAGGAAATATCAGGTGTGACAACCTGGGGTATCCCAAGGGAGAGAGCGACTGTGCTAGACTTGAGTCAATTCCCTTCCCCACTCCTACATAGGCGGGATTGTGTACTAGGAAGCTCTGGGACATCCTCCTTAGTCCACTTCCTACAGTATGGCACTCATGAGCCTCTGGTATGATGGGAAAGAGTCTAGATTCCACTAGTCCTTTCCTGAGTTACGCCCCTCCCACCACTGCCATTCTCAATCTCTCTCAGTAGAAGACTGGCCTCCCTAGCCAAGCTACATTGTAATATAATAACCTTAATACCCACTTTGTCTTTGGACTTACCAGGAACAAGGACAGGAAGATTCCAAAGTGCCCTCTGCCTCAACCTCCACAGATGGCCACTTCTCAGCCAGAGGACCCCTACAAGGGGCAATTTGAGTTCCATAGGTTAAAACTAACCTCCTCTTTGGGATTTCTTAGAGCAGTGTGGGAAGCCACATCCCACCCCCTCTCCACCTTTCTCCTTCAGCCTTGGTTGTTCTCTGGGCTGCCCATTCAACAGGTGCACTTGTGGATAGGACAAGGAAAAGGGGGGCTCGGATAGACCCAGCAACGCTCTGTTCGGGGAGCTTACACGGTACACTGCAAATTAAAGAAGGCTGGGGCTGTGTGGACCTTTGGGGCTATTTTATTTTTAATTTAATATTTTAGTTTTCATCTCGGCAGGTTCTTTCCTTGTGCCTTTGCATCTTCTTGGCTAACCTCCATGCTGAAGCTTGCATTTCTGGGTGCTGTCTTTGTCTTGCTGTGGAATATACCATTCTGTCTTGATGACTAGAACACAGAAGAGGTTAAGATGGCCTTCCCATACCCGCAGCCTAGGAACCCGGGAACATAAACACTGTATCCCAGCAGCTGGATGCAGCCAGCACATTTGCTCAATTGCTCACTCCGTGGCATGGGAAGTGATTCATGGTTTTGCCTCATCCTCTTGCAGGGCTTTGAAATTATGTAATTTTTGTTGTTTTGCAACTAAGAAAATGCTGCATGGTTTTAAAAGTTTCAAATCCCAATTTTTCAAAGCCCTGTAAAACCCACAGTACTCCCCTCTCTGTCGTTGCAAAGATCTCAACACCGGGGAGCAAGGGTCCCTCTGTGGTCCTGCTGGCCAATCCTTAAAGGCTTCCGCAGTGACCAGACCCCATGTGTCTGTAAACTGAGTGTACTTGGCCATCCATACTGGGTCCACCCCACCTCCATTCGTCCTGTTCTTGCCAACATACCAGACGCATTGCTCATTGTAGATCCTTTATGCAGCAGCCAAATCTAAGTGTGACCACCACATTTAGTGCAGAGATCTCCTTCCTCACCTTGGGCAGCAATGTAGTGCCCAAGATGGTGCCAGCAACCTTCTGGGACCTCATCTTCTACAAGCACGGCAGGAGTTCAGGCAAGGGTTCTGCCTGGATTACCAGTGCCCTGCACCTCATCATGGCTCTCCCATGACATATTCCAGTCCTGGTGGGTTTTTTTTTTTCTTTCTCTAAAATGTGCTGTGACCCATGTTTAAACCTGTGTCATTTGCCAACCTCCATGAACCATGAGAAACTCTTGAGTCCAAAGGCACCTGGCATTTAGGAGGTAGCTCTCTATGCCCAACCAAGCCAGGCCGCCAGGTGCAGAGCCCAGCATGCTGCTATGGTGCCATGTCTCGCGTGAGACACAGGTACAAGTTCCAGGTACCTGCTGTCTCCTCCTGCCTATACCTGTCTGTAACTCTAGGTAGACAGCTGGAAAACTGACAGAGGGGTTTAGAGTGCAGGAGCTTGGGGTCAAGTGGAGGTGGTGATGCTTCAGGGGAGGCGGGGTAAGTGACGGGGGCAAGAGAGCATAAGTGGGAGGGGAGAGGAGGGAGGCAGGAGTGCAGGGCAGAGGGCAAGGCTGAGTCTGAAGAGGTCTCTGAAGAAAGCACAGAGAGCTCCAGCTAGCAGGTGTCCAGGAAATAGCTGACAGGGAGAGACCAGGAGGGCAAGGTCACTCTACAGTTGAGGGGATTTATGTGACTCTGGCGAGCCCTTGGCTAGGTCTGAGTCTGGGCGATGCAATCTATCATGACCATCCAAGTCTGGAGATGGGGCAGGAAAGGCAAAGCCCCAGGCCAGTGCTCTTCCCTTTCATGCAGGCCACTGGTGCTTTAACCCCATGTCATCATCTCAATGGTCGTCACCAAGGTGTTAGGATCATCTGAGTGGGAGAGTGTGATATACAGACATACACTGACCCCTGCCTGCCTCTCCTCCCCTCACCTACCTCCCCCAAAACTAGCAGACACTCCTGTCATCCATACAATCACGTTTACACCTCTGAAAATATCTTTCAGCACCAATGACTGAGTGAAAAGAAACATTGTAACTGGGGCCTGCTGTGGCTCCAGTGAAATGTCCCCTACTGACTCCTATGCTTAAATGCCGGCTTCCTGGTGGGTGGTGCCGCCTTATGGGTGGTTTATGATAGGAATGTGAGGTAGTTGGTGGAGTGGGGGTATATTTAGGTTATGCGTGTACATGTGTGGTGTGTGTTGGGCTTTTTTTAAAGTTTTGTTTATTTATTCTATATACGTACACTGTAGCTGTCTTCACACCAGAAGAGGACATCAGGTCTCATTACAGGTGGTTGTGAGCCACCATGTAGTTGCTGGGATTTGAACTCGGGACCTCTGGGAAAGCAGTCAGTGCTGAGACATCTCTCCAGCCCTGTGTTGGGCTTTATTCTATGATCCTACTGTGTTTCAGCTCATGGGAATCTCATTGAAACCTATTCAGTAGACAGCTTCATAGATAGCTCCTGGGGGCTGGGGATTTAGCTCAGTGGTAGAGCGCTTACCTAAGAAGCGCAAGGCCCTGGGTTCGGTCCCCAGCTCTGGAAAAAAAAAAAAAACATAGATAGCTCCTTCTTCATACTTTGGAGAAAATAAGAATTACTATTATTCCCATTTTTCAGATGAGGCACAGATTTATGAAGCCAGGTTAAAGCATATATGTGTACATTTATAATACATATTTAATATATATATACATACATGTTTATAGTAACACACATGTATGTATACATATGTGTGTATTAAGGGATGTACTAGGTCGGCTTGTGTGAAGATAGCAACAGCAGCAGAATCGTACCTGAAGGGATTCGTACACAGCAGTCATTCTGTTTTCAGTCAGGCTGGTTGCTTATCATGGTCCTATAATGGCCGTCTCCCACCGGAGAGGTATCTCTCTGTCCACAAGGCTGTGTGCCTCAGCAGCGCTGACCTGGCCCTGATAACCTGGGATTCCTGGACCATCGTCATCAGCAGAAGCCTGGGAATGCTGGTTCTACTGTGAGCAAAGGAATCAGCATCACTGCAGCAAGAAGAAAGGCCAAGTGAGGAAGGGCAGGGCAGTTGGAGAGGGTCCTCCCCAAGCCACTCACACAATGGCGACACTTCTTCAGGTCAGGCAGTTCAGGGGATTCTAGTTGATGGGGAGTTGACACTAAAACCAACTGTAATAGTTAGCTTATTCTCCAACACGAAGAATCCCTTGCTACTACTGTGTCACAGAGGCATCAGGACTCCATGGGTCCTGCATGTGGAAGGACTTGGGGGACTTCAGGGTTATGCATACCACAGTTGCTGTCCCTCCTACAATTTTCTCTCCATGTGGACTGCACCCTCAAACTGTAAGCCAAAACAAAACCCCTTTCTTTCAGTTACTACTGATAGCTCTTCTGTTAATAATGAGAAACTGGTACATCTGTATCCCTAGAGGAGTATATAACTTTTGACCATGGCTATGGCTTCAACCGACTTTACAACAGTCTGCAAGCCATAGACCAGATTGGCAAGCCACTAGTGACAGTTTCAGGCCCTCTGTACCTGGGTGTCTGCTGAAGAGGGAGAGGATGTGGCTTTCACCCAGGAGATGCCACACCCAGTGCTGAAGTCACATGGTACTGTGTGGCTCAGAGTTCCAAGGCTCCCGACAGGAAGTCAGCCTGAGAGAGTCTGGGAAAACATGTGTGCTGTTGATCCCGTGTGTACTTCAGAGAGGGAAGGGCGCTGGCCGAGCAGAAGCCCTGTGGGAACTTCAGAGATGTTCCAACAGCAGGCCACAGAAGAATCAGAGTGTGGGAATGTGCTAAAAGGACCACAGCCAAGGGCATGACAGAGGGGGTTGGGGAGAAATAGAACATACTGAAAAGACCTAGAAAAAGGCAGCAACTAAAACTCCCCACAGCCCTCCAAAGTCCACCCTAGATTCCCAGACTTCAACGAAGGCCTTACTTATAATTCCTAAAGGATAAAAATACCAGTTTGGGCAGGAAGGTGTGGAAAGAGAGAGATGAGGAAAGGAGGCCAGCTTTGGACTCTCACTTTCCATCCTCATGAATCTGAATGTTCTTGAACACACGCACATGCACACATGCACACACACACACACACACACACACACACACACATGCACACACACACATTACCTTTGTGGATCAGGAGCTCTGAGCACTTGAGCATGTGGCCCAAGGCCCCCTCAAACTGCTTGTCTTTTGGGTGGATATTTTTCTTCCTCCTGGCAAGCTCAGCTCATAAACTATGAGATCTCAGGCACTAACAGTAAGGAGAGGACTGACAGCAAGACTTCTAGAAGCTTCCAGGGCTGAGAAGAGGCAGGGCAGACAAACCAGCGGGTCTCCATCGCACAGACTCCTGGGAGACCCTGACATGGTGGGAGAGAATTCTAAGAATCTGCAGGTCTCAGACTTCCACGACCAGCAGAGAGATGTTGGTAGAGCTGGGACAAGCCAGTGCATCGCCCTGAGATGCAGGTGGGTTGCCAAGCAAAACACAGGCTGCTGAGTTACATTTGAATTTCAGAAAGTGCATGGTGCTGAATGAGGACCAAAACTGCATAGTTAATAACCAAAAAATTAATGCGAAGCTAGTTAGCACTGTAATCTGGGCAAGCAGATTTAAGAAATCTTTTCACACACTTGTCCACCCTGTGCCCTGACCCTTACAGAGGGAAGGTTGGGGTGCATGTCCATCTGTGGCTCACGGTAGCCTACTTAGTCTTAGCATTTGGAGTAGCTAGGAGTCTCTACAGTGACCATCGAGACGAACGCCGCCAATAGGTTCTCCCCTTGGGCTAATGGCATCTCCAGCCTTGGCCTTTGACAGTGTTTAAACTACCAGGTATGACTTTTGTGAAGCAGGCATCTGTCACCCTCAGAAACAGTCTCGTTACTATTGTACCAGTAGACATGTATTGCCTTGTAGATCAATACAATAGCAGTCAGAGTCCACGCAATAGAACATTGATCCCCCTCGACCCCAAGAAGCCTGTCCAGAACTGCAAAAGTAATCAGGAGGAAACCTTTCCGAGTCAATTCAGTATCAATTTCTTTGTGTCCTATAGTCAAAATAAGTATTATGTTCGGTGATAGGGTCTTGGTATTTAGTTATAGTGGGCAACCAAGAGCTGCCTGTATTCTTTTGGAGACCTATATCTGAGCCTCTCTGATCAATCACTCATAGGGAAGTGGTAACTTGTGCCTGTGCCCAGATTTCCATGTGAGAACCTGTGTCTTTCTGGAATAGAATTGCTCATTTACGTTTGACACCTCTGCTCAAACTCCATTTTAAGGAAATGTATTTTTAATTCGTTTACAAACTATTGGGTCTCCTAACACCTTTTCATATACCCTTAGTTAGGATTAACCCACCCTCTATCCTCCTTTCCCTAACCTCCAATCCCAACCCTAACAAGTTTACTGACCTTTTCAAAGACCTAGCTTTTGTTTTATGGATTTGTCCCTATTTCTCCCCCTCCCCCGGTTTCTATTTCCCATTTTCTACCCTTTTTTCCTTCTTTCAGCTCACTGAGAATCTTTGCATTATTTTTATGTGGAGTCTCGGAACAGAGATTATTTATTTAAAGTCTCCCCTCTCTTCAAACGCACATATTCCGTGCTGTAAATTTCCCTCTCTGAGTTCCATGAGTCCACCCTCACCCCACCCCCCCATTCTGATATCTGCGTCTTTTCACTTCCATTTAAAAGTAGTTTTTCTTTTTCAATTTCTCTTGACACTGCCTCTTTGACCAGTGAACTGCCAAGTCTTTGGGGGGTTTGCTGTTCAATCACCTGTTACTGATTTCCACCTTATTTATTGGGGTCCAAGAACACACCTGCATGCTTTCAATCTTTTTCCGATTTGTTGACATTTCTTTTGTGAGTCAGAGTGTGCCCTATCTCGATGGCTGTCTCAGGAATCCCCAGGGAAAGATGTGTATTCTGCTGTCACTGAATGGATGTGCCAGGGGAAAAGGGGATTCCTGCCCTGCGTCTGCCTCAGAGTGGCTTTCCATTTAAAAATCAGCGAGTCTTCGTTTTTGAATTATCTGTTCAGTGTTTTTGAGCCATGGTTGATCACAAGGAGCTGAAACCATGACTAAAGCAGGGCCTTTGTGGAGACTTTCCATACAGCCTCCCACCCAAAGCCTCCTATATTAACGTCTTGTATTAACGCAGCCCACTGTCTTGGTTAACAGTGTGTTCTTGCTCACAAGGTCAACGTTTTATTTAGCTTTCCTGAGGGTTGCTTTGGGATCCCACTCAGCTCAGCACATTTCATCTAGTCATTACCCTCCTTGGGCCTCTCGTGGTTGTGAGATTGTCTCAAACCTTCCTTGATTTCTTTAGACTTGACTGGTTTTGAGTCAGCCTTGTCAGGATGCCTCTTTATTAAGATGCGTCTGAGTCTTTTACCGTGATCTAATTGAGGTGGCTAGTATTGGAATGAACACCAATAAACCAGGTTGGTCAGATCCTGTCCCGGATATGCAATGCGGTCATGATCAATCAGTTGGTCTTGACCTTAGTAACCGGGCCATGGCAGTCTCGGCCAGCTTTCTCTCCCATCTCACTTTGCTTTTTACACTACTTGGGAGAAGTTATCAGGTTCAGTGCGACCTTGTCTCAAAAAAATAAAGTGGGGAGAGGCAAAAGAAGACACTCGAAGCTCTGGTCTGTATAACCACAGCGCTGACCCACCCTCCCCCCCTCCCCCCTAGCTGGTCCCCACAGCATTTGCAGAGTGTTTGTCTTGGGTCAGTACCATCCCTTGGGGTTATTGCCTTTGTGCAAACAGCATGTGGTTCCTGGCCTGAAGAACTTTCTGCAGTGTAGTTTCTAGCAATGCCAGTGTCAATGGGATGAATGCAATGTCCTCCGAAGTGACTGCTGCTCCTGGACTTGGCTCGGGCCTATTTTGCTTCTTTTATTTGAAACAAGAGAGCTCTATTTATGTGAGGACTGTTTCAGCTCTCCTTTCAGATCTTTAATGCTTTTTTTTTTTTTTTTGAGGTTTTTTCGGATATCCCTGACAGAATCACCTGAAGGAAATCAACTTTCCCACAGTATTTGCTCTTAATATTTTTTTAACCTCATGTATTTATTGGCTTGGTGTCCAGCATCTCTGCTCCTGGTTAAATTTCTCGCTCTGTCAAGCCAGGACCCTTGACCATTTTTCCTTTGGCTGTGAGCCCGTAACAATGCCCAAAGAAATAAGCACTGTGTAAACACTGTTGAAATGAATCATGTCGAATCCAGATGAGTTGGTTTCAAGGGGAATTCAAGTTACTAAAAGGTGGGACTTCGGGCTTCAGGAGCTGTTAGCAGAAAAACACAGCTGTCGGGTTACAGGCTTGGCAAACATGACTCTGGGTTGCTGTGTAACCCAAACAGCCTACTAGTACTGGGCTCAACAGCACAAGTACTTCCCAGTGGCATGGATCTCAGGTGACTTACAAGAGTATAAGAGCGATCCCAGGATGAGCAGGTGCCTGCCAGGGGCTGTTAAAGGGTTGAGAACAATCTGTTCTCGCCTTCTGTGAAAATATAGGATTTGAACTGGAGGTTGCCAAGAGGAACAAACCCGAGAGACCTGGGAACACAGTACAGGGCTACTGCACGAGAGACCAAACTATACAGGGGTGTTGGGGGGGCTCCAGCTGTGGGTCAACATCCAGCTGGCCTGCCTTGATGGAGGGCGTGAACTAGTGCCAGAGTTCAGTATAAGGGTCAAAGAAAGAGAACCCACAGCAAAAACACAGCAGAGAGGAAAATGGTGTAGAGATCCAAGGTGACTTTGGTTTCGGCTGGCATCCCTGGTAAGGGGTTGGCGGTGGTAGTGGCATAACCACTGTGAAGAGGGGTGGATGACATTTTCTGAACGCTTGTTTTTGCCCGTTTTCATGGTAAATGCTCATACCTGCTAGATAGCTTTCTTTCTTTCTCTCTCTGCCTCTCTCTGCCTCTCTCTGCTTCTCTTCTGCCTCTCTCTGTCTCTCTGTCTCTCTGTCTCTCTTCTGCCTCTCTCTGCCTCTCCCTGCCTCTCCCTGCCTCTCCCTGCCTCTCTCTGCCTCTCCCTGCCTCTCCCTGCCTCTCCCTGCCTCTCCCTGCCTCTCCCTGCCTCTCTCTGCCTCTCCCTGCCTCTCCCTGCCTCTCCCTGCCTCTCTCTGCCTCTCTCCCTCTCCCTTTCCCTCTCTCTCCACAGTGTAAGGAAGGACTTGGTGATTTGTCACCTGGCTCATCGGCTTTTTGTAGAATAAAGATTTCAGCAGGGTAGCTGACATTCCCAAAGTGATACAGCTGCATGTGGTGGGGGTGGGGTGGGGTAGCATTCCGGAGTGGACATGTCGAGCAATGGACCATGCAGCAAACAGGCAGATCTAACAGGATTCCCTTGGGCATCCCACGTCAGCTCCTTTCTTGGTTGCCAGCCTCAGCCTGCCCTGCCCTTGCCCTTGCCATGTCTGGGATTGTTTTGAATTAGGACAGCCCAGGTGAAAAAAGGCAGCTGCAGAACACAGCAGGAAGGGGCAGCAGCCTACGCCCTGTGCACCTGCAACAGGACATTGGGGAGTTTAACGAATTTTAATAGAAAAGTATTGTTTTGTGAGCTTGCTTTGGTTTTATTTTTATTATTTTTTACTTTTATGCTTTGGGGTTTTGTTTGTTTGGGGGGGGGTTTGTTTGTTTGTTTTGCTTTTGTTTTGTCTTTTTCAAGACAGAGTCTCACTATGTATTTTTGGCTGTCCTGGAACTTACTATGTGAGCCAGGCTAGCCTTGAACTCACAGAGATCAATCTGTCTCTGTCTCCCAAGTGCTGGGATTAAAGGTGTGCACCACTATTCCTGGCTTGGTTTCATATATTTAAAAAAATTTTTTGAGTCGGGTATAGTGACACATGCCTTTAATAACAGTACTTGGGAGGTCGAGGCAGGTGGATCTCTGTGAGCTCTGGACCATCCTGGTATAAGTAAGGAGTTTTAGGACAGCCAGGGCTACAAAGGAGGCCTTGTGTCAAAAGTAAGTAAGTAAATAACTGTAGACATAAATATTTTACAACCCACTTTTAATAAACATTCAACTCTCCTCCTGCCCACCACCTAGCAGAGGTAGTATAAGAGAAAAGTTATTAGGATATGGGGGAAGTGGATCTGTTTAGCAATAGTTCTTTGGAGGCAAGCTCAATCGATCCTCTTTCCCAGCAGGTCAGTCCCATAGCAAACACTACATATGAATCAGCAGCTAGGGTCCAGTCCTCTAGGCAGGCAGACATCACTCATGACCCAACAGCTGTAGTTCAGTCCTGAGGAAACTGCAAGGCTCTCCAACCACCTGAGGCTAGGCCACTGTGGAAGTGGCAGGAGCTGTAGGAACCTCTCGAGAAGTTGTTTGGTAAGTTTCTCTCAGTGGTGGCGTTACCACAAGCAGAGCTCAACACGGTGTAAGGTGAACCAATACATGTGTGTGTCTTTAACAAAGAATATCGAGGAGGAGCGAACCAAGCCAATGCTCCCACTCCCACTGTCTGTGAGGTCATTCTTACATTCCTTCATCATGAGTCCTTTCACCTGTGTCTGCTTCAGGAAAACATTCTTTCATGTGTCTGCTTCAGCAAGATATCCTTTCACCCTGTGTGCCCAGCAAAGCATCATTTGACATAACTGACTTTCCAAAGAAACCAGAAGTTTCCACTTCAAATAAATAAACAAACCAACAAAATTTTAAAATTGAACTTTTAAAATGTAGCAATCCTATGAGACCATTTTACTGTTTGTTTCATATCTTCTGATCTGAAATGAACATCGAATACAGTCTGTGTGGGGCTGGAAAAATGGCTCAGTGACTAAACGTGCTTGTTGTGCTTCCAGAAACCTGAGGTCAGATCCTAGCATTCACACTGGGCAGCTCAGAGAGTTAACCTATATCTCTAGCTCTAGTAGACCAATGCCCTCCTTGTCTGGCCTTTGTGGACAGTTGAACATATATGCACGCACACACGCGCACACACACACACACACACACACACACACACACACACACACATTTTACACTGGGTAGATTTTAAGACAAGCCTTCACTATTTAAAGCACATGGCCAGTCCATTAGACAGACCTGCACTGTGAACCCCAAGGTGAAGGTTAAGCTTCACTTTCCCTGTCAATTTGCCTGGATTTAGAATCGACATGAAAGCACAGCTCTGGGTGTGTCTATGAGAGTATTTACAGAATAGTCTAACTGAATGGGAAAACCCAGCCTGAATGTGGGTGGGTTCATCCCCATCCCATAAGCTGAGCTTCTAGACTAAATATCAATGAGGGAGTGAGCCGAGTACCAGCAGTCACCTCTCTCCTGCTGACTGTGGATAACAATGTAACCAGCCACCTCATGGTCCTGCCTCCTTGCCTTCTCAGCCACGTTACAGTGTGTCCCTTAACCTATAACAGCAGATCAAATCCTTTCTCCCTTAAGTTGCTTCTTTTCAAGAAGTTGGCTGCAGCAACAAGGAAAGGAAATAGTGATCCCGGGACATAGAGGAGAGTTGGGGAAGCCATAAGAGAATCTGTAAAGGTAAATTGCAGAGACAAAAGGTACAGGTCTCCAACATCCAGGAACAGATTTCTGAGTTATCTCCCTTGTAAAGTCTGGAGCATGCCCGCATCCCAAATTAGTCTACAGCAGACAAAAGGAGGAAATCAAGGATGGGATGCTCAAAAGCAAGAAGACCAAGTTCAGAAGAAAACAGAGAGAAACTCAGCTGTGCAATCGGGATTGATGGCAGTATCGTTAGCAATGACACAAACTTCCAAGGAACATTACGCTCTCTGCTTTTCTAGACTTGGAGGTGGTCTTACAAAAAAACCAAAAGACAGACCAGGAAGTGTATATGGTTTATTCTCCCTGCCATGACAGTCATTGCACAGAAAGGAGTGATGACATTCTACCACCAGAATCTTAAGAGACAGAAAAGCAGCCCATTAGAGCCCAAGCAAGCCAAAGGAAGGGGAATAGAGATGTGTGTTTGAGATAGGGAGAAACTGGACCAAACCAATAGTGGTCCATTACACACCATATCAATGGCCTAGTTTTCAAGTTAAGTGCAAATGGTTCATTAATAAAAAGTGCCAAACTTGGTGACACAGTCCTGTTACTGGGATAAAATATGACGACCAAGGGCTACTTATGGGAAGAAGATTTTACTGTGGGCTCGTGTTTCCAGAAGCTAAGAGTCCACAATGGTAGAGAAGGCGGAACAATGGGCAGCCCAAGCAGGAAGGGTGAGCACATCTTAGGACAGGAAGCATGAAGCAGAGAGAGCAAACTAGAGGTAGGGTGAGGCTACACATTCTTAAAGGCTCCCCCTAGTGACACACTTCCTCCAGCAAGGCCACACCTCCTAGGTCTTCCTCACTGAGCACTGCCCCACGGTGTCTCTGTTCTCACGCCTGCTGTGGGACAGTGACATGACCTCTGCACTGGGAGTTGGGAAAACCATTCTGGTCCAAATGTTCTTCATTTTATTTAAGGATTTGCTATGCCAGATGTGCAAGGCAGAAGCCAGAATAGCTACAGAGAGACTTTGGGCCAATCACTTACCATATCTGAGGTTCTGTTTCCTGATTTCTAAAGTTGAGACAAAAAAATGAGATGCCAAAAACGAAAAGTTTGCTGTGAATTAGGGCATCCCATGTGACTGGATTCCGTGTGACTGGATTCTGAGATCCTACTATGAAGACCACACATGTGGCAGGCCCTAAAACCATGTGGCTGCCAGCTAAATGTTTTGAGATGGGAAGACATACTCAAAACTGTGCTGAGAGGGACACATCTTTGAAGCTGGTGTCAGTGACACCCAGGACAGAGCTCAGAGCCTTGGGCTTGGAATAGTCAAAGGAAAAGGTGGTTTGCCTTTAAGCCGCCATCTACCCACGCTAGAAGAAAACTACATAAATTCCCCATGTGGATAATACCATGTGTCAAGTCATAGAAAAGAGGTGGATCCAAGCCCCATTTAACCAGCGCTGTAATGATCCAACACTTGATAAATGTTTGACGGTCCCTGTGTGCACTTTCTGTTATGTGGAACCCATATTATTCATTCCTGTAGTGTCACTAAATGCCACAGGTTTAAAATAATGACCCGAGTTAGGACAAAAGAGAGAAAAAATTCCAAAACATACCAAACTCCAAGGGGAGGAAGGAATTATCAGATTGTTCAAAGTAAAAGGAACTAGAAATTTCAATATGAGACATAATTAAGACTAGGGCATTTTTAATTATGTGATTTTTAATTATTTTTCAACATTTGGAAGCTGTCAAAGGTGGAAAATGCAACTATATAAAAAAAACAAAAAATGAACCAAAACTAAAACGAACAAATAGACAAGAAACCAGTAGTAACCAGGCTGGAAAGATGGCTCAGGGGTTCACAATACACATTCCTCTTATGTGTATTTAATTACATATCAGTCATATAATTGCAGCCCTGAGTTTGGTTCCCAGCACTCACAATGTGGTGGCTCACAACCACTTGAAACTCTAACTCCATGGGTGCCCTCTTCTGGCCCTATAAGTATCTACACTCATATATACATACCCAAACCCAGACACATACATATATACACAATTTAAAATAAAATAATTTTCTTGTAAAAAATAATAAAACAACTCCATGGCAAAAAAAAAAATACCATTGGCAAATGGCCAAGATAAATACTGAGCTAAAGTAAAAGATGACAGCTCATGGCACAGACCCAGATCAATAAAGAAGTCCTGAGGATGAGTAAGAGCAAACCCAAGAGTCGTCTGTACAAAGGATGAGCACGGACTGCACAGCACGGCAAGTACAATGGTCCTAAAAGCAACCAGGGTAAAGATGGACGCTGTGTGAGCTCGCTGCCTTCGGTTCATCCGAGCTGCACTGTTGCCAGCTCACAAGGAGCGACCATTAGCTTTTCACAGCTGGTTGTACAAGTCGAATGTTAGAGTCAGTCATTACTAAATGTTAATTATGTAGACATTAATGACATAAAGCCTACTGACAAACTGACACGACTCTCAGATCCATCATTATCATCCCGTTACTCTTGTGCTGCTCCTGATGTGTTAGGTGACATCAGACAATGATGTTCGTCTCAACTCCACATTTGGGGGTAGGCATGGGCATATTTGAAGTCAAAATTGGGTTGGGAAGATACAATGTACTTACACCATGAAAATCAACAGATACAATATATCAGGGCTGTTTTGAGAAGTGGTTGCTTGACACTTACCAGATCATCCCTGCAGAAATCCCACTGTCACTAAGATGTACTGTTGGGAAAGCTGGAAGAGACAGGTCTTCTGGTCTCACACTCACGAGACTGCCCAGCAATCAGTAGAACTCCGAGGAGTGTAATTTGGTAATGCGTGCTAGAATTCTAAAGGCACTTGCCCGCTTGTCCAGCAGTTTCTCTCTAGAGACTCTGTCTACTCGTGTCTGCCTGTGTGGGAGATAAGGCCCCATCTGAGGCCATCCTGCCAGGTTCACAACAGCAGGGTGCATTAGCCAGGAGTTGTCACAAAGGGCCACGCAGCCAGCTATGTAGAAGTGTGGGGGTGCTTTCAGTGTAGATAGGGGAACCTGTCAGAGGCAGGGAATATGTGATAAAAGCAAAGCACAGATGGTTCGCTTCTTCTTGTCTGTAAGTGGGGACGCGGAATGTATTTCTACATGCTTGTGTTTGCGTGTTTGCATAGAAGACTGCCAAGGGTGGGCTGGTATGATGAAAGCCAGCTACTTGATTCCATGGGTGACTTGGGGACGGTGTACTACATAATGCTCTTGAAAGTGTTATCCCACGAGGGGCTGCACCAGGGACGGGAGGAAGAACAGGATGAAGGACACTTGGCCTGGAAAACCAGGGCTACCAAGAAGGTTTGCGGGCTGCATGGTGCTGGATGTTGTCTGTGGGGGGAAGCTGTAGTCTACATAGTCAGGCCTAGCAGAACCTCTCACCAAGGGTGTACAGGCACACAAACACAGAGACGAGGAAAGAGGCTAGTCACAGCTTCTCTCTCTCTCCCTCTCTCTCTCTAGTGTTGTTTCTACTGCCACTGGTATAACAGTAAAAACACAAGAAAAATGATTCTTTCCAACAAAATTCCCACCTTCTAAGGTATTAGATACGTTCTCAGAACTATCATTATAAAATGTTAGTTTTATTAATAATGAAGATATACCTATTAGCTCCTGACAAGATGCTAATTTCATGCCCAAGTCAATTAAAGGATAGAGTCTATACTCAGTAATATTAACTTTTATACATGAAATATGATTCTAGAGGAGATAGGATTAGATTACATTTCAAACCTCTCATGTAAAACAATGGAAAGTTTGACAGGGACACTTAAAACCATACACTACTTAAAGTTATAGGTCCATAAGATGACAAATTGGTAAAAGGAGACTTAAATTCTAACTTAGGGTTCTTCCAAGTTGTACCCAGGACTCAACGAACAGGGTGGGCGCACTTGAGCTGAGCTGGGTGGAGTCAGGAGGATGGCCAGAGCACAGATGAGGAGAGTGCTTGGACTGAGTCCTGTTTACGAATAAAATGTTTACTGCATCCATCAAATGGGTTAGTCAGAAGATTCCTTACTCAGTTCTCCTGCTATCCTACAGCCATTTGTTTCTTGAAATATTTTCTTTAATTGAAAACAGATTCTTTTCTCATACAATATATCCTGATTATAGTTTCTCGCTCTTCTTCCCCTCCTCTCCCCTCTAGATCCACTCCTTTTCTGTCTCTCACTAGAAATGAGTAGGCTGCTAAGAGGTAACGAGCAAACATGACAAAATAAAATACAATTAAGATGAAGCAAAAGGACCCTACTAACATCAACCCAAATGGCGACTCACAAGGGGGAACGAATCCTAGGAGCAGGCAAAAGAGTCAGAGACCCGCTCGTTCTCACAGTCAGGATTTCCATAAAAACACTGAGCGAATGGCTACAACACATACGACCTGGTGCTGCCCAGAGCAGGCCCTGTGCTTGCTGCTTCAGTCTCTGTGAACTCATGCGAGCTTGGCTCAGCTGCCTCAGAGGGCCTTGTCCTGGTGCCCTCCATGCTCCCTGGCTCTTATGTTCTGACTGTTCCTCAGCAGGGTTCCCCGAGATTCGAGGGGAGGGATTTAGATCCTCTGCACAGAATGTCTGGCTGTGGGTCTCTGCATCTGCTCCCATCTGCTGCTGGAAGGAGCCTCTCTGACGATGACTGAAGAAGACACCGGTCTGTGAGGATAGCAGAATATCCTTAGGAGGCATTTTACTGTTACTGTTTCTTTTTAGACCAGTCATGTTTGGTTTCCCCCTAGCTTTCTGGGATATCTCGTCTCTGGTTCTTAGTTACCTAAGCAGTCAGTGCTGGGTGTGGGTTCCTTCTCTGGGGTGGGCCTGAGTCAAACCAGACAATGGTTGGCTGTGCCTACACGTTCCGTGCCACCAGCGCTCTGCCCTATTTCGCAGGCAGGGCAGGCTGTAGGTCAAAGGTTTTGTGGCTAAGTTGGTGTTTCTCTTTTGGTAGCTTGCAGAGTGCCTTCCCTCACCAAAGACTATTGATCAGGTCTAACCCCTTACGGTCAATTATTTCCAGAACCATTGTCACAGATACATTTAAAGATGTGCTTGCCAATAGTCCTTTTTCCTTCCTTCCTTCCTTCCTTCCTTCCTTCCTTCCTTCCTTCCTTCTCTTTCTCTTTTTTTCTTCTGTTCTCTTTCTTTCTTTCTCTCTCTTTCTTTCTCTCTCTCTCTCTCTCTCTCTCTCTCTCTCTCTCTCTCTCTCTCTCTCTTAGATTTATTTATTTTATGTGAGTACACTGTAGCTGTCCTCAGACACACCAGAAGAGGACATCAGATCCCATTACAGATGGTTGAGAGCCACCATGTGGGTGCTGGGAATTGAACTCAGGACCTCTGGAAGAGTAGTCAGTGCCCTTGACCAGCCTGTCTCTAATATTTCTTTATCCAATTAAACTGACAAATGAAAAGGGTATATACGTTGTTGGGTTTTTTTTTTTTTTTAAAGCTGATGAGATGGTGAGATAACATGTCACTGCAGCTAAACTGAGTTTACTCTGACTAAAACCAGAACCGGAGAGGTATAGTCCTCTGTGAGCGACCACTGGTTTATGCTATGGGGAGGTCACACCAGTTAAATTGGGGAGAGAAGGGCACAGACCTTCCATATGGGCTTGTAAGTTGTGACTCTCCTTCATCCAGAGCAGAAATTGAACAAATTAGAAGTGACAGGCAAGTCAGACACCAGGAGACAATGAAAAAGGCACTGTTCAACCAGAGCTATAGAGTAAGCTGAGGCAGGAGGATAGGGTCTCCGCCTACCTGGGTTGCAGGGTGAATTCAAGGCTGGCTGATACAGGTTATCAAGCCTGTGTCAAAATAAATAGTGAAAAACAAAAACGAAACAAACTGGTGTATATCTAGCAAGTTATGTGGAGCCTAAGGTTCAAACCTCAGTATATTTTTTTAAGACTGTGTTTTGGAGGGAGCAGTTTCAGGTTCATACTCTACCTACCCCCAAGCCTAATCAGGCACAGCCTTTCCTAACACTGACATATTCATGAGGATGGCGCAAGGGTTAGAAGCCACCAACCAATGCAGATGCACGAGTATCTCCCAAGTCCACAGCATACACTGGGCTTCACCCTCCGTATACATTCTGTGGTGCAGACAAACCGTAATGATGTCTGTCCATCACGATTGTGTCACGCAGGGATCCTCACTGACTCCAAGCATCCTCTGTGCGGAGCAAAAGCCCTACTGAAACCCTTGGCTGGACAGTGTTTCTGAGCCCAGCCTCTGCCTTCTCCAGGGACCTATGCCACATCTGTCTCCTCACCCTCTATCTGCATCTGCCTGCATCTCCACCACATACCAACCTGCCCCCAGGGTCATCAGGGGTGCTGCCAAATCTGCCTAGATGGTCTCCTCCCTCTGCCTCTCACAGGCCGGCTGCTGTCATGTCTCAAATGCCAGGCACCCCATCTAGTAGGGGGACTCCTTGTTCTCACCTCTCATAGCTCCCTCTGTCCATCTCTCCTCAAGCAGGGGGTCTACTGTGTGGTACTCCTGACTCTGGACACTCTGCCTCAAACAGAGGGTGAATTGGATGAGCTTTTGTTGGACATAGACGTTTCTAGACCTTTCTCTCTATCATGTTCTACATCTGGAAGCTTCAGGATTCTCAAGCCCAGGTACCTGTGAGAAGTTACTGGAAGGAAAAGCAAGCATGAGGGGTGAGTGTGTGTGTGTGTGTGTGTGTGTGTGTGTGTGTGTGTGTGTGTTCATGTGTGTGTTTACATGTGTGTGAGTGCGCACATATGAATGTGTGAGTGTACATATATGTGAGTGTGTATGTGTGAGTGCATGTGAGTGAGTGAGTGTGCCCATGTGTGACTGTGCGTGAGTGTGTGTGCGCATGTGTGTATTTGTGTGTGAGTGTGTGTGTGAGAGTGTGTGGGTATGTATAAATGTGAGTGTGCATGCATGAGAAGGGGTGAGAACGAGCCACACATTTGCTGCTTCCAAGAACCAAGTAGGCAGTGGTCCATCTTGGGTCTAATCGCCGTCCCTTCCTCCTGCTCAGCACCCTGGTCCACAGCACACAGGTCTCCACAGTGAGCAGACGCTGGCCGTGAAAGCGAGTCTCCCTCTCTTCCTGGCCGTCTCAGATAAAGACAGAAAGCCTTCAGGATTGGCCAGTGCCCAGGGAAGACAGAAGTCCATCAGAGTGGTAGCCACATCTCACAGTGCCTGAAGGGAGTCCACCCCACTGGTCCCCTACCCCGCCTGGCCCAGCAGTAAAAGTAGTCCCTGCCTAGACACAAATAAATATGCACGGAGTCCTGGGACAACTGTGAACTCTGAAGCCCCGCAGCCCCGAGCTCAAGTCCAGCATCCATTTCTCACAGGCACGCTTTATGATTCCCCACCAGAAGCCAGGTTTCCACCCCTTCAACTCCTCCAAGGAAGAACACCATGCCCAGATCATAACTGCATGGAGCACGTGCCTGGTCTCTTGTATAAAACAAGTCCGAGTACCTAAGGTATGCATCTTATCAAAGACTGTGTGCTGGCTGATCTTAAAATATCGCCCCCCAAGTACACATGGAGTACGCCAAGAAACCATCAACGGTAAATTACGTCCTGCTCCATGGGCCAGGACGTGGGCACTGTCCTCGTGCAAGCCGTTCACATAAAATCCAAGATGTCTCACACTTTATCTTGAAACTTGGTAAAATTTATTGATCTTTACAGCCATGAAAGGCAAGAGGAAATATATTTCAAGTTCAAGTCTTTTATTACTGACCTACTGACCATGTGAAATGGCTCAGATTTCTCCTCTCCTCCAGCTGCCAGCATTTATGGCAGCTTTTAAATGTGTCGCTTTACCCAGATCTTTGTACGGTTCAGGGGACACTGGGAGTGTGCTGAGTGGCTCAGGCTTTGGGATCAGAAAAAAACCTTTCAGCTTAAGTACTTTTGCAGCTCATGGGACAGAGGAAGTGAAGTCCACTTGAGAAGATGGTGGACCCCAGAAACTCAGTGAAGAAGCATGCTCTCCCAGATTTATGCCTCTCCACATGGGAATAACAGAAGTTCCCCTTGTCACTGGGAGTTATGTGTGCCTCTGTGCTGTGATAGAGGTAGAAGAAATATTCAGATTCCTTGGTGACACTTGCTACCTGCAGAATCCCTCTCTAACAGAGACCCTCAGTGGCTTCCCTGGGCTTAGGCTCAAAGACTCCACAGCTACCACATCTGTCTAGAACCCAGAGTGGGCAAAAACAACCAAAGAATGGGTACCCAGTCAACAGAGAGGGGACCAGATATCTGCACCAAGAAACATCTCCAGCAGCATCACTCCTGATGCCTACATCCCAGGGTTAAAACACAAAAATGACCAATCTACCCAATGTGCCTCCTCCAGAAGGCAGCAACCCTCCGAAGAAGGCCCTGGGGGAAGCAATTTAGTTGAATCACAAGACAAGGACTTTAAAATAGCAATTACAGACATGTTCAGAGACTTGAAAGAGGGCATACATGCCTTAATGAAAACACAAGCAGGGCGATGAAGTAATGAGAGCCATTCAAGACACAAAGGTGGGATGTAACAAGGAAACAGAATCACTAAAAAACAAAACAAAACAAACAAAACCCAACCGGGACTGAAATAGAGCTTGAAATAAAAAGGATTCAGGATGCCAAACAAAAACCTCAGAGATAAACATCAACAGCAGAGTAGAAGACGTGGAAGACGGAATCTCAGGATTGAAGACGAGATAGAAGAAATGGAGAGTTAGGTCAAAGGAAGTGTTAAGTGTAAAAACATCCCAGGCACAAAACATCTGGGATATCTGAGAGACACTGTGATAAGACAAAGCTATGGATAACAGGTACAGAGGGAGAAACCAGGGCCAGAGGCACAGAAAACAAAACTTTTAACTGTTTACTCCGACTGTGGTCCGTGCTATAGACAAGTGGCTTAAACAACATCTATTGTCCCATGGTTCTAAACCACAGATATCGAAGCCCAAGGTGACAGCAAGGTTCATCCCTACCAGAGGCCGAGAGAGCAATTCTGACCATCCTCCCTCCCTCCCTCCTGGCTTCCCATGTCTGGCCTGCTGGCCATTCTTGGTATATCACTCTCATCTCTGGCTTTGTCCCCACAAAACAGTCCAAATTCTTCTCTTTATGAGGGGACTTCTCATATCAACCCCTTATTAGGTGATTATCTCTGAAGACTCTGCCTCCCAATTTCATGACCTCATGAGATAGCAAGGGCTGAGTCAACACTCATTCTGGAGGCATACAATCCAGCCACTACCACCTTACATATTGGCCCTGGGGCTAAGGAACTCATGAAGCTTGTCATTGACTAGTGAGCATCTTACTGCTCAGGGAACTGCGGAGTGGCTGTGCTCACCTCTGTTACTGTACTTGTCAACACGTAACACACACAAGTCTCTAGGGTAAGGAGTTCTGCTAACCATAGATTCCCAACAGCACAGAGGCCAGGCCACTCAGGAAGCCACATTTCCCTCCCACGGGGAGACAGACCTGGGTAGGGGCCAGGGCAAAGGTGAGAGAGCTGTCTGCCTGATCCCAAGAAGGAGGAAGACTGCAGGGAAATGGCAGGATAGTGTGTGGGGCCAGTGCCTGGAGAAAGGGTGGGAATATAAGGAGGATTTTAGAGGAGACACTTATGACCATGACAAGATTAAGACACTCTAGGCAGAAGGGGAGCTAAGACAACAAGAAATGACAGGCCCTAGATGCTAGGTTGTCCTATTGGGGGTAGCCTGTCCTGAGACCCACTGTATTTCAGGGCATTGTCCCAGGACCCTGGGAGCTGCAGCGCTCTGCCTGGTGTTTCCTACAGTAGAGGTAGGCCAGGACACTGATTAGAACCCATGCACTTTCTGCCCTTCATAGATGCCTCTGCTCTTAATCACTGCTGTTGACTCAAAACTAGACTGTGTTGTTGAGGAGCATTAAGTGAGGTTTAATAAACAGATTAAGACATCTGTATAGTTTTTAAGGCTCTTGGCCTTTTGGTGGGTGCGGTCTCTCAGCTAGCCTCTAATTTAACCCAACGGCTCTGCCATTGCTTCTCTCCGTGTGGTTCTCACAGCCTACTTCCCAGCACCCAGTCTCTGGTGTCTCTCTGCATCTGCCAGTGTAGGCCTGCCTGCCCAGACAGTCCAGTCTATTTCTCCACTTCTTGCCCCAGCTCCAACCGTCAGTTCTTTATTATGCAAAAAGCCACATTCCTTACTCAACCAGTTGGCTTTAGGGACTTTGGGGAAGTCACCCTCCCCAAGGGCAGCTTGCCTTTCTTTTATAGGCAGCAGAAGGAGTGACATTTACATATCCTACTAGCCTGGTGCTGCCAACTCCAATAACAACTGAAAACACAAGGACTCGGTTTTTCACAACCAGAAAATACAATATTTGTGAGTCACCCTATGATCTGGGGTTCAACATGATGCATATGCCTAAGATCTCAGTGCCTAGTCTGAGAATCTGTGAATCTGGGCAGGCAGTGATAGGCCAGAAAGACCCTTCTGTAATCAGCTTTCCGACACTATAACAAAATACCTGACATAATCAACGTGTAAAGAAAAATGGTTTTTACAAAAGGCTCAGTCTTGGAGGTTCACCTCTATGGTGGGTAGGTACAACCACTGTATTATACTCCTCTCATCTTTGTTATAAAGTCAGTCTCCCTCTCCCTCTCCTTCTCCTTTGCTTCTCCCTCTTCTCTCCCTCCTTTCTTCCCTACCCATCTCCCAGGTTGCTATACAGCCAGTCCATACTGGTCTTAAACACACTATTTACCCTCAGACTCAAGCTTGTAATCCTCCTGCCTCAGCCTCCCGAGTTATGGGACTACAGTTATATGCCACTGCTCCCAAACTCTCACCATCCTGTTTGGCCTTTTCTTCTTTCCCCAAATTCAAAGTTTCTTTATAGCCTGTGTACATCTACCCGTATACCCAAGAATTAACATTATAGACCAGGGCAACAGAAGAGATGGCACTGAGAATGTTCTTTGGAAAACTGTTCTTCTTTGCCCCAAAATACACATCCGCCCATGCAGAATATTTGGGAAGCATAAATCAGTGATTAAAAGGTCATACCTTACAACTGAGAACTTACCTCTGAAAGGGTGACCAGCGATTATGGAGGAATGCCCGCAGGAGGATGGGAGGCCACCTGAGCCCCTGTAGGGAGCAAGTGAGTACAGGCGTTACATTTAAAGCTGAATCATCGAGGCTCTGTTGGTAAATTCACACCTAGGCAAGCAAGAGGCCTTGCATTTGAGTCTCAGGTCCCTTGGGCATGGGAGAGGAGCCAAGCACACACCCGCAATCTCACTACGGAGGAGATGGGGACAGAATTCCTGGAGCTTGCTGGCCATATTGTCTAGACAAACTGGTTATCTCCAGGTTCAGCAAGAGACCCGGTCACACCAGTAAGGTGAAGAGTGATTGAGGTGAAAGACCCCCAGAGAGGACCTTTCCCTCAGGAGGAGTCCCAAGCGCCCAATGACCGAGCCGAGTCCACTCGGATGCAATCAGCAAGAGGGTTTATTGGAAAACACAGGTACCTGCGGGCACACAGTCTCTTCGGAGGACTTGCGCACCCAGCAGCTCCAGCATGGGGCTTTTATAGGGATTGGGGAAGCAGAAGCGGGCGTACAGAAGCAGATGCATAGTTACGGGGATTGGTGGATTCAAACGAGGCACATAGACATGTTCACATATGATTGGCTATTTCACATGATGAGGTAATAAGGTATAGCTACACACATTGGCAGGTTTGGGGCGTCCTGGATGTCGGGGGCTGGGGGCTTATCTCTTCCTGCCAGGTGGCCTGTGAGTGGTACTCCTGGTCTGTTCTGCATTCCTTTCCTTTTATGGTCTGTTAGTTTTCACAGTGACTCGGCCCTAGGTATCTGGGCGTGCCTGGGCTCGTTCAAGCCTGTTGCAACTCTGAGTTAAGACTCATGGGGTGGGTCTTTCATTTTCCCCCATTTTCTTTTAGACTTGAGTAAAATCCTTTACTCAAATCGAATTCTAAGGAATCTCTTCCTGTTGTCTTACCCTCTGGTATTGTTGGGTGAGAACAAGCGTCTGAATGACTGAGAGTCTGTTCTTTATGAACTGCATCAATCTGTTTAGAATGCAGGGGCCAAAGAGGAAGATTAGGAGGAGGATGATTAAGGGTCCCATCAAGGTGGACACCAGGGTAGCAAACCAAGGGGATCGGTTAAACCACCCCTCGAACCAGCCTTGTTGGGAATCAAACAGCTTCTGTCTCTGGGCCAAGCGTTCTCGGAGCTTAGCCATGTTATCTCTCACTAATCCTGTATGGTCTGCATAGAAACAACATTCTTTCAGTGTAGCACACAGGTTCCTTCTTTAAGGAATATCAGGTCTAATCTTCTCCTATTCTGAAGGACTACCTCTGAGAGGGAGGTTAGGTATTCTTGGAGGTCAGCTAAAAAGTCTTTCACTCTTTTTATATCTGAGTCAATGGCAGTTCTGAATTCTCTATAAACCTTGCATTGCAGGGCAATGGCAGATGTCCTTGTGCTGCCCTTGCAGCACCTAGATAGCCTTAAGTAATTCTCAACTCTTTTTTTTTCTTCTTACTAAGTCTTTAGCATCAGGATTCCAATCTGGACACTATCTAAACCTACACACCAAGGTCATGACTAGCTTTTAGAACTTCTAAACTTATACAGATTGTGATCCCTGAGGCACAGTCCCAAGAAGTGTTAGGAGTACTAACATATGCAATGTTACATCATTTGTAATAGAAATCAAGCCTATCCCCACACCTATCTTGATAAAACCCGGGGCAAACATGAAATTAAGTCTAGGGAGCTTTTTGAAGATCTGAGTTTCCCTCTAGGTCCCAGCTCTCAGCCCCAACAGCTAGTACACGGCTGGTGAGGGTTGAGAGTTGATGGCTGTCAGGGTGGTCAGCAGAACCAGGTACGGTCCTTTCCAGTGAGTATCTGGGTTCGGTGCCATCGTATGTAGCCGAGTCTCCGACCTGGAACTGGTGAGATGTCTCAGGGGTCCCCAGGGCATAGGCTGCTGCCAGCTCTGAGCAGATTTCTTTCTGTATCACCTGTAGGTCTTTTAGCCTGGCACACAAATCATTATTACTATGGCACTATGACATGTTGGTTCAGTAACATCATCTAATACAGTCAGTGGGGCTGAGGCCCCATATAAGATCTCAAAGGGGGTAAGGCTGAATCTGGAAGGGGTATTTCTTGCTCTGAAGAGAGCAAGAGGGAAGGAGTGTCACCCAGTCTGCGCCAGTCTCCATGGTTAATTTGGTCAGGGTCTCTTTTAGAGTTCTATTTATTTACCCTACCTGTCCTGAACTTTGAGGTCTGTAAATACAATGTAATTTCCAATCGACCTCTAAATACTTGGCCACACCCTGGCTTACCTTGGCAATGAAAGTAGGGCCGTTGTCTGACCAGATTACCTTGGGCATTCCAAGAGGAAGATTTCTTCCAGTATCTTCTTGATGATTGCAGAGGCCGTCTCTCGTTTGGTGAGGAAAGCTTCTATCTATTCCTGAAAAAGTATCTACAAGCACTAGGAGATACTTGTGATTATATTTTTCTGGTTTTATCTCAGTGAAGTTCACTTCGACTTTTCACCAAACTCTCTAGGTCTCTTTGCCCTGTTTGCTTGCTAAGCATTCACTTATTGACATACCTTATACTTTCTACTGCCTCTCTGGCTAAAATCTTAAAGTCTATTACATACACTTAACTACTTGGACAAACTTTTTATCTCCTAAATGAGTCCATTTCTGTATTTGGCAAAGTGAGTCTTTTCTTTGTTCTCTGGGGAGTATAGCTTTCCCCTCAAGTGTGCCATTGTCCTTTATCTTTTAAGCAATTTGGGCCTTTTCTAAGTGAGGCCATCCCTTAGTCCAATCCTAGTTCTCAGTGGCTGTCTCTTGCAGGCCTGCAACCAGGATGGGCTCCTGCATAACCATTTTTCGAGCCACTTGATCTGCTTCGTTATTGCCCCATGTCACTGAATCTCTTCCCTCCTGATATCCTGAGCAATGAATAGTACTCACAGTTGTTGGCTTCATCAGGGCATCCAAGAGATGGCAAAGGCATCTGCGGCACTGATGTACTGGGGGGTTGAGGTTCAGCCATCCTAGATGACATTGTGTTGTCCACCATGGCAGCACCCACTTATCTCTGACCTTCATGAAGAGAACTGTTCCCGTCTGTGGACAAGGTAGCCTCGGCTTTCAGCAGGGGTCAATCAGCCAGTCGCAGAGGTCTTTCCTCCACCCATGGGCTTCTGCCAGTGCTTGACACTCGTGCTGTGGTGGCTCCAGGTCGGATTGGGCAGCAAGGTGACCAGATTGCCCCCAACAGGTGGAGAATCTAGTCCATGGCAGCTGACCAGTGGTCCCATCTTTTGGGACACTCTATTCAAAGGCAAACATCAGCCAGTCTATCACAGTTTAAGTCCTGGATTGGGTGATAATTGTTAGTGCCCGGCTGGCAGGAGTGATATGTTCCAAGTAGAACAGCGCTAAGCCATTCATCTCCCAGCATCAGGTACTGGTGCACTGAGACAGGTCTTAAGCTCCGCATACACAGTCTGTAGATATGCATACACATGGCCTCACCCAGCCATTTCAGCCCACGCAAGCCATTTTGGGGAGCAATTTTCTCATGAGCAAGGGATGGGGGCAGTCAGGGATGACTATGAACTAGTGGGTTACCCGGCCCACGCCAAGGTCCACTGTTCTTCGGGCAGTCCATAAG